>NC_133685.1:12794900-13994900 GCF_048934315.1 Petromyzon marinus
TCTGTGTACGTGACAGCCCTTACTAGTTGGCTGTGTTGGGTGGTGGCGGGTTTTAACGACACATTTAATAGTTACGCGATCTAACCCCCCAAAAAAACCTCTTAATGAATTCCACCGCTGCAGCATCAAATAGCAGTGCTGGGTTTGACTTCTGCTTGAGTACTCGGGACAGGAATTGAGAACACCTCTTGCTTAGTTTGTGGGGGTGTGCGGATTGACGCTGGAATGCAGTTGACGTTCAGAAACGTACACCACCAACTCCCCCGGCAACGACCGTATCAGCCTGCGTCAGTCAATCACGTACACGCGGAATCAGCGTGGCATGTGGAGATTCAGGAAGGGCTGGGCGCATGCACAGATCGCAGACTTTCGTCGTGGGAGGTCTTCTGCAGGTGTTGGCGGAGGGCCAAGCACGTTAAAAACAAAACAAATTAGAAAAATCGACCACGCAGCAAAAGCTACCAAATTTCCGGGAGGCTCGCATGTGTGTACTGTACGCTCGTTGAACTTCTTTCGCGCCGTACGTAGCCAACCGTGCTCATCGGAGGTGCGCAAACGGGACAGGCAGTGAGCTGGCAGCCTCCATCCTCCGTCAGCCCCGCCCACTTCTGCATAGCCACGCCCACTCGATCGGTAGCCCTGCTCACACAGTGAGCGGCCCTCCTCGTCGCTCTAACCGACGATGGCCCCACCCACACTGCTCATGGATTCTGCCTTCCCTTCTGCCAAGCCTGCACACCACACAGGGACACCCACCTCTTGCCCAGGACAATATTTTCACAAACGCCTTGGGGCTCCGGGACAAGCTTTCTGAAACTCGGACTGGGGGCGCCACGTTTGGGAGATGTTAACGACCTTGCCTGGTATACAGGAGGTCGTGGGTTCGATCCTTAACCTGACGCCTGCTGTATATTTGTAGTTTGCGTGTCCCTCTCCCCGTGGTCGTGTGGATTTTCCTCTGGGTACTCTGGTTGTTCCCTCCACATTTAGAAACACGCGTTTAGAGTATTTGGCTGCTATACACGTCCACGTGATAAGCCACTCCCTGAGCTATCATTTGTGGCCAGGTCGCTTCTGAAAAAGAGTTATGTAGCTCAGTGGGCCTTGCCTGGTCAAATAAAAAAAATAGTTCAGTTTTTTTTTGTTTTAGTTTAGAGTCGGTGGTCTCATCACGGCGAACCAATGACATCACAAAAACACCAGCACTACTCCGTGTGGTTCTGCCCTCAATTCGCCTATATGTCCAGTTTTCAGAAATTGACCCCAACAACCCGGCCAATGAGGGTAGAGAGGTAGAAAGGGCCAGGAAGACGAGATAGGATATGTTGAGTGCACAAATCCTCGTGGCTTATGGTGTGGTGGGGTGCTAATCCTTGGCTAGTTGTCGGGCTGGCAGGGCCCCCGTTCCAAGTGTTCATGGAAACAACGCATCACAGTGCCAGCAGGAATTTCGGTTCAGGGTTTGATCATTTTCACCCAATACGGGCGTGGCTGCCCGATGTAACAGAATACCGCGCTACTGTCGTGTGAGAATTACAGGCGCAATATATTCAATTACTCCACGAGGACCACGCCTGTTGCGGTCGGAGAAGGTGAGCTCATCGACCTTGAGCCATAAGCAGATGTGTATTTTATTGTATTTTTTATAATTACCCAATTGTACTATTGGCACCAACACCTTTGAGTTTATATATGTTTGCATAAAAACATACACCTTTACAATACTTACTAGCGCATTATAAAGTCGTCGACTGGGATTTGAATGATCAACTTTCTGATTGTGCGGCCACACGCTCCATCACTGCACTACCCGGCCACGCCGTTCGTGTCTAAATATGGAATAAGAAATAGAGCCCAGTGCGAAGCTCGTGAGCTTTTTCTTTTTTGTCGATGTTTTTGGCCGAACATTCACGACATCCCCTTGCATGCTGTATGTATGGTGTATGTAAGTTGGACTTCTTTTGCACCGTACGTAGCCAACCGCGCTCCATCTACACAAACACAAGTTACATTCGCACTGCGCCGGTTCACACCACCCCACCTCAACAATGCCGTCTCTCCACCCCTGTGACCGGGCTGAATTATGGGTCCGTTTTGTTTTAAAGACGCGCATTCCAAGTCACGTGCCCGAGAGCGACCATCGACGCACAACCTCGACCCGGGGGTCAGCAACTTGCGGTTCTTTTGTGACGTCATTAACATTCATCGCGGCCCTTGAAATATGATTGCGATTTTTGACTGAATTCGAAATAAATTGTTCTTCTTGCTATTTTGGTTTGCCGAACCCTTAACTAGACTGCTCCCCCCCCAACCCAACCCTCCAAAACCCCCTCTCACCCCCCTCTCCCAATTCAACCAGTGCTGCAGTTTTTTTATGCAGGCAATTGACAAACTACACGGTTACAATTGGCTCCAATGGTCTGGCTCATTAAAAAAAGGTTGTTCATAAACAGAAGCTAATGAAGGCATGGCAGTGTTCTATAGGGGCCATGTCTTGCAGCAAAACTTTTACTAAAAACAACACCTTCTTCAGTCGAGCTTAAATTCGTTATAGTCTGATAACAGCCAGAGCACTGGGCTGGCACCGATGACATCATCCTGAATCTGGATTTCCACCCGTAATTAATCCTGCTTCTAAAGCACAATGATTTGACGGTCTTACCCTGGTCTCATCAACGACTGGATGATATAAAGGCATCATATTACATTTGGTTTTGCACGTAATTTAGCTGACATTCCAGCTATTTTGGCTCCCAGACGTGAAAATATCGGTTTCATTGCCATAGGACAAATATCTCTCTGCGCAGGCTTGTGTGTGGGAATGATGCAACGACCCTCAGCGAGGATACGACTTGTGATGGGATCTCAGAAGTAGCTCCGTCATATCTCCTTCCGCGGCCCATTCTTTAATACAGTGCATATTGCAATTGTTCCTAATGGACGCTTCACCTGGTGGCACGATGCCAATAGCACAGATGTCATAATAATTATGAAAAAAAGACAAACACGCGTTCGGTAATCAGCTCATGCATGATTAATCATCTGAATGTGTAATGACTGCCAGATGGCAGCATGTGCAATTGGAGAACTTTTCCCAACGCACCGTAGTGGATTCTCACCCTTGCAAGCACGCAGGGAGAGGATTGTAGTCCAGAAATTATAATCGAACTATTTAGGGACAGCTGACATCGGGGGGGGGGGTCCCCTAGGCTACAAACGTCACTTTTGTTTTTTTCAGTTATGACCCCAATATAAATACAATGTTGTTTTTGCTGTACTTTCATCAGCAAGGCGATGGAGAGAGTTGGTAAACGTGGACCGCCACGGTGGTGAGATGTTAACTACCTCGCCTGGTATGCAGGAGGTCGTGGCTTCGATCTCCACCATAATGCCTGTGTATTTGGAGTCTGCCCGTATGTCTCCTCGTGGTCGCGTGGATTTGTCTCCGGGTCCTTCGGTTTTTTTTCCTACACATTTATAAACATGTGTTTCGAGTATTTGGCTGTTATATATTGCCACGTGATAAGCCACTTCGTTGAGCGATCATTTGTGGCCAGGCTGCGTCTGTAAAAGAGGTAATATCTCAGTGAGCTTTACCTGGTAAAATTGAAACAAATAGTTAAAAAAACACAGCTTCATTGACCTATAATTTGTGGCCAGGTCGCTTCTGAAAAAGAGTTAATAGCTCAGTGGGCTTTACCCGGTAAAATATATATATATTTTTAAGTTTAGATGGACCTTTAGGAGAGGAAGGTGTGACGGCTGGAGGATGAGAGAGATACCTGGTTGTCCTCGGGGTGTGGGAGGCGATGCGTGAAAGCAATGCGATCGCTGCCCTCCCACAATAAAACAAAAACCGCCTTGAACCTTGGGGTAACGACCACCCCCGCTTGAGTTACTTTTAAATTCTAGTGTTTACCAGTGCGGAACGATGTTTTGCCCGGCCCGAAAATTATGGCTGCCTGGGAAAATCTCACCAACAAATTGGTAAGCCACCGTCTTGCGGCCGTAACTACTGCAGGGGAATAAATCGCGACGCAGTAAACTCGGCGAACCGAGTTGAGATTCCTGGTCACGGGCGCGCGCGTGAAACGTGAACCGGTCCCTCTTCTTCTTTGGTTCTTTCGGTAAAGTCACGTAGAATGAGAATAAAATAATAAATTGATCAAATAAAATAACACAATAATTGTGTTATTTTATAATTGTGTTATTTTATTTTATCAATTTATTATTTTATTCTCATTCTACGTGACTTTACCGAAAGAACCAAAGAAGATGAATCCTTGCAGTCACGAAAGCTTTAAATCGAAATCGGTCCCTCTTCGTCAACCCGCACTGACCAGCCAGCAGCATTGTATGCGAAGCGCGTTTAAACAAACCAATAAGCTCGACACAGCGCGGGTTCGGGCCTTCATCAAGCAGTGCATTGGCACATGGTAATTAAATATTCATACAATGAACGCTTTCCAACTCGGGTTGAAGGCGTTTACGCGGACGCGTCGCCTGTCCGTTCGTAACGTGGGGGGCGCTGTGAATTTTTCCTAAAGGGTGATCCAATAAAGAACGAATCTGTGGTCTAGACTCGCATTGCTTTTCGAGGACTTCACCGTCGAGAGAGCAGGACCCAGAGTTGGTAACAGCGTTGCTCAAAATCCTGGCGGCACAAACCGGGGGCACAGAAAGGCACTGCATTGCAAATATGCAAAGGGCTTACTTGCCTTTTAGCATCTGCAGTAAGTAATCGCCAGCTTCCAAACCGATAAGTTAAAACATTCCTGGGGACCAACGCGTGTTTGTAAACGGGTTACATAATCGGCGCGCGTGATGCGTGTTCTCTCCTAACTCTTATCGCCGCAGCAGCAGCAGCACAGAGAAGAAAGTTGATGTCGTCTTGACGCGCAATGATGTAACCACGGACATTTTAGTCCAGCCCACAGATGGAGGGTTCGCACGTGAGTGATCACAAGGGCGAACGCACACCGACGATTAGAGGGGGGGGGAGGGAACCGACGACTTTACGATGGAAACAGTTTCCCTTGCTCTGAACGGTTGTAAAGTCTCGACTCCGAAATGCATGTTTACGTCGGCCCCCTTTTGTTCTCTCTTCATGTCAATGACTTGGGCACTGACCTGGATCATTCTAGGGTAAAATAAATAAACTGAAACTCTGAACTTCGGTGAAAATTTCGCGCGCGTGCAACTTAATTAGAGACTCGGCAGAGGAACGCCGTTGATTTGTGCTTCCTCGAAGACATTTGACAAACTATGCACGGGTGATGTGTCCGTGTCCGACCTCGTCATATCTCGGAAGCTAAGCAGACGTGAACCCGGACAGTGCTTTGGATGGGCGACCGCCACGCACGGCAGCAGGCTGTTATAGAGCTGCTGCGGGACTACGTGGCGGACAGCAGATGACATTGTAGAAAAACACATTCCTCTCCAACACACCGGTGTGCTGTACTAGTAACGAATTGACATGTTCTGTTTACGTGACAGACCTTACTAATTGGCTGTGTCGGGTGGTGGCGGATCTAACGACACATATTTACACGATCTAACCCCCCAAAAAACCCCTCTATATTATGGACATTTCTCTATATTGCACTTCTATGCTCCTGCATCTTTGCTCCCGACGCCTCACCAACTGGCACTGACCAGTGTGGTGAAGTATGGTGAAGTAACCCCCATGATTCACGCAGTGTGACAGAGGCCCTAATCCAGCAGTGGATTGACAACAAGGGCCGTGCTGTGTGCTTCATGGTAGCCATCGTGATGCCATCGTCGAATTCCCTTACACTCGAGAATCGTGTTTAATCCGGGCTAGCTAAGTCCAAGATCCCACGTGTGCAGGCCAAGGACTCTAAATGCAGCCACACCCGCTGCTAATTCCTTAATGCAATCGGAGGGTTGCTCAAACCCCTCCAGGCTTCTTCTGACGCCTACGTGCATACCGACCAACATACCTGGGTTTGCCAGTCGATTAAGTACTACGTTCTGTACATTGCACTCATACACATGAAAACTTGCAACTTTTGTGAATGAACACTGAACCAAATACGTCTGTTGTTTGATCAAACACATGTGTGTGTGTGCATAGATTTGCAGAATAATTGAACGTAATGTTTAGTTATTTGATAGTCCGAGAAGATCCTCACTTGTTTGCCCAGGAAAGCGTCTCTTGAGTCTCAAGACTCTTTTGAGGAGAGTCCTGCCTGCGATGTTCGACTCGTTTGTTTGCTGGGGAATTTTCTTCGCGCGCGTGTGAGCAAGTTGGGAGCACATGGATCAACTCCACACACACACACACGAGATGACAACACTCACCATATGCTCATATGACTAACCTAGTTGCTCTACTGCTGCCGAGTCATTTTTGTTTAAACGAACAAAAAAAGTGAAGAAAGTTGGAGCAATGCAAACTCCTTCCTCACCGCCACTGCCTGACAGAAGCTCCTCCACTAGAGGGAGCGCTCTGCAGCCCCTCCAGAGCAGTTTCTCAAACTTTAGTTGGCCCGCGGGCCACTCGGCCTAGCCAGCCAGGCAGCTGTCCAGCCCCTAGTGACAAAACGCATTCACTTATCTCTCTAAATACCAGAAATACAAAATGATTCATATTATGGGAATATAAAACACTTTTTTTGTAACGCAGCTATTTTTTTAGGGGTGGCGTTTAGATCTTTGGGTTAGGGTAGTTTAATCAGGATAGTTTATAAAACTTCGTAAAAAAATGTAATTATCAAAAGAAAAATAGGAATTAATGTCTGAAAGAAAAGGCATAACCGTTGTCATTCTTGTCCGCCTCAACCAATTTGCATCACAGCCCGCAGACCACCTGGTGGTCCTGGGATCACACTTTGAGAACCACTGCTCTCGAGACGGCAATTTTGGCCTACTCTTCCACGCTGCACAGACGTCCTGGAAGACGTGGAAGTTCCCACACTCAACCCCAGCAACCCCAACCCGACGATCGACTGCGGCGCATTCACGAACTTTGCTCCTGCGTCTCATCTGAACTGCAAGTGCCAGTTGTTGTTGTTGTTGTTGACCAGTGCATCGCGGCAGCGGTCACCACACTGCGACTTGCTGGCCCGAAATTGTTCACGTGCGGAGGGAGTCGACCTTTTTAGACCTCTGGACTGGTCACCGCGCAATACGCCCGCGGTGACACGTGCGTGATTTATTGCATCGATCGATTCACGAGAGTTACTTTTATGATACAGCTGCAAAAATATATCATCGCAGTTTAACTGCGTATCATATTTATGAAACAATAAGGACATTCTTGCTTGGCATAAAGGCCTCAAAATTTGTATGGCCTATTGTTTAAAAAAACACCAAAGTTTTTTCTGAAATATAATTATATAAATATATATTTTGAAATGGTGAAAATACCTGTGATGCTTTCGACCTTTAGATCCCAACTATGTGCACAATGTAAAAAAAAAAGGTTCATTCAAAATGTATTTAAATTTATAAATAGAACCCACACGGAAACGCTTTTCCAGGCTATGCGGAGAGGTAGGTGTTAAGTGCTCGAGTTGAATGATCACAATTGGAATAATCATTCACAGACTATGCGCCTCTGGGTGGTGGCGAATGCCTTTCAACCGGGCGGCTCAAAGCTGGGCTCGCGCTGAGACGGGAACCTTCCTGTGCCTGCACTGACGAGGCTGTCCATTTAAGGCAGCGCAGCAAGTGGGACAACATAGCTACGTGCAATCTTGACCGATCGTGGATAGTAATGAATAATTAAATTGAACGGAGAAAGTGATGGTTAAAGTGGTTAACGCACTGCACTATGGGTGCTATCAACCCGGCCACCTGAGGTCGATTCCCGACCACGGCTAAACATCAGTGGTGACTGAAATCTGAACTTATTTTGGGTTCCACCCCCTTGCCTTAACAAACCGTCCCTGAACAGTATGGTGAAATATGGTCAAACGACCATAGTAATGGTAATGACATTTTATAGAGCGTCGGTCAGGCAAAACTTAAATTTACAACGCTATACAAAGACAACACTAAACATATACAAACATTGTCCCACAAGTATCAACATTGCTGCTGTACTGCCACTTGCAGATTGCTTCAAATGAATAAAAAGGTAAAGATGCAGCCCTGCAATTTGCTTACTCGCGCCACTCCTGGCAGAGGGGCCTCTTGACTGACATGGCATGGGGAGGACACCGCGGTGGCGAGACGTTAACTACCTCGCCGGGTATACAGGAGGTCGTGGGTTCAATCCCGACCCTGACGCCTGCTGCTGCTGTATATTTAGAGTTTGCGTCTCTCTCCACGTGGTCGCGTGGATTTTTCTCTTGGTCCTCTGGTTTTCCCCTTCACATTTAGGTTCAACATCACGCGTTTAGAGTCTATGGCTGCTTTATTTTTCCGCATGAGCCACTAAGTTGAGCTATCATTTGTGGGCAGGTAGCTTCTGAAAAAGAGCTACATAGCTCAGTGGGGCCTCGCCTGGTAAAATAAATATTTTAATTCATCATTGGGCCTGGGGATCACAATCCACGTGAGATTACAGGGGAGATTTTTATTTTTGCAGAGGAAGATTTCAAATACCAGCCTCTGGCTTATCGGGTTACAAGGTGTGGTGGATTCGAGAGCTGCGTGCGGGAGGTTTGTGGGTGCTTAGGGCGTGGAAGCTCCACGACCTCCGTATCTCCCTCCGGCCACACCCCGCCGGCCTTGAGGACACCGCGGCAAAGGCAGCGCACGACTGCAGAACGGATTCGCGTGAACGGGCGAGCGTCTGTCTCTCATTGCAGAGAAAAGTGTGTGAGCAAAGCGCCGTGGGTATCGAGTGTTGGCAGTGCGCCGCAAACTGCATTGGGACCCACACGGGCCGAAATGGGCCCAGACTCGACGATTGGGGGAAATTGGGCGGGGAAGGCCCCCCTCATTTAATTCCTTGCACCAGGACAATGCCACTGTAACTCGATAAACCGCATCACACTCCGTGCGTTGAGCAGAGATGTGAAATCACATAATTGACAAATCACCTGACCCCCACCGCCCCGCCCCGAAATACCCCCCAGAATATCTCACGGCACAGCACGGCGTCAAGAGAATTTTACCCCGCTGCTCATATCAAGCAGCCGTCGAAATACGCGGCGGTGGAGTGTGGCTGTTGGGTTTGGCGAAACGGTGGCAGGCGAGTCGAGGTTGTTTTTGGAGGCAATCCCCAGGCAAACGATCTCTTTGTTGCAAGGCACTGGAAGGACCGTCTCCCCCCCCCGCCCCCCGTTCACTCGTTATATTCATAGCCACTTTTCTAAATAAAACTAATATGATTAAATATCAGTCTGTATTTATTTAGGAGAAATCCGATGAGCCGTGAAGCTCTTTTTCACGGATGTCCAGTAGGGGTGGGTCAAACATATTCACCCATCCGCCCCCCCCCCGAGCCTCTCCCCCCCCATTCACCAAACTGCATGTGACCAGAATGGTTAAGTATGGTGATCATTAAACCCCTTGAGCGACAATGAAGTAATAAAATCGTGACACTGAGTAGCTACGTGCGTGTGTCTGCCCAGCTCAAAATGCTGCCTAAAAATATCCTTATTTGCCTGGCGAGGCTGGCCGCAAGATGAGCCCTAGAATGACGAAACCAGCGCAGAATTTACGCGTTTAAACAAAGAACGATGCCGGTTGACACGAGGAAGGGCAATTGACCTGAGAGATTAACAGATTAACAGATGCTGTTATGATTATAATCATAACATCATCTGTTATTACCACGTGGAGATACAACGAGGGGAAAGGTCTACAGTATTTAAATATTTACCAAAGCTCTTGTATTGACATTATCGAACGTACTAACCCAGTTAAGAATACTACTCCGAATTGTAAACGTACGTCACTTAAGTCCGTTGATCGAACCAATGCGGTCAATTAGCTGTTATCTCAAAAGTAAACATAACGCTCCACTCCTGGAGCTACCACGGAACCGTCGTGGTGGGGGTCAAAGCGGTGCCCTCCAATGCAGAGGTCGCCGGTTCGGTGACGATTTTTCCGCACCTTTCACAGCTTGGCCCCTGCCCGTCTTGTTTGCAATGGAATGACGGCTGTGGGCCACGGACGACCAAATGGGGTGAACCGGACGAAGCCGGCGACTGCGGGCGTGGCAATTGCGACGAAGGGGTCGCTCTGCCCAACGCAATGGTCCGTGCAGTAGCACAACGAGCGCGGTGGGCCAGGCAGGGGGTGCCTTGCCCCCTCCCCCCCCTCGGTAGGGCAGGCAGGCGGTGCCTTGCCCCAACCCGCTAACAGTGTAATAAGAACAAAAACGTATTAAAAACGCGGTTTACTTTAAATAAATAAAAATGCCTTCATTTACGTTCCATTTGAATTTGATTTAGAGCAGCAACGTTTGGCGACCGTGCGAGACAAATCAGCGTTCGTGGGCCCCAGCTTGACCCATTGCCGCCACTCCCCTGAGCTCATAATGCCACTTGGGGCCATCTATGGAGGAGGTTCGCAAAAATCTGTCACAACTTGACCCCTGACGCCCTCCCTGTACCCACGCGGACTTTTTACACCCCCCCCCCCACCTGCGAACGTACGCCTCACGCACCCCCCCCCCCGAATCCTATAGAAGGGCCGATATTTAATCCACGCAAGAAACGATCAAGGATTAATCATATTAACGTCCACCGCCGGACTATCTAACTCAGTTGAAGGCCAATGTAGACAAATTATTATCGAGGCGTTACCCCCCCCCCCACCCCGTTTCCTATGCGTACACTGTCAGTAGACCCCCCATACGCAAGCTACGCATTTGGGTTACCCCCCCCCCGCTCCCCCCTCCATGCGTACTAAATGTATGGCCCCTTACATAATACTCCACAGCTTCTGTGTGTTGGGGTGGGAGGAGCAGGAGGCGGTGTGGGTGGTGTCACGGCAGGCGAATGCTTTCACCATACAGTGAGGGTAAAAAATGTATTTGATCCCCTGCTGAATTTTTACGTTTGCCCGCTGACAAAGAAATGATCAGTCTATCATTTTAATTGCAGGTTTATTTGAACAGTGAGAGACAAAATAACAACAACAAAAAATCCAGAAAAACGCATGTCAAAAATGTTATAAATTTATTTGCATTTTAATGAGGGAAATAAGTATTTGACCCCTCTGCAAAACATGACATGGTACTTGGTGGCAAAACCCTTGTTGGCAATCACAGAGGTCAGACGTTTCTTGTAGTTGGCCACTTGGTTTGCACACATCTCAGGAGGGATTTTGTCCCGCTCCTCTTTGCAGATCTTCTCCAAGTCATTAAGGTTTCGAGGCTGACGTTTGGCAACTCGAACCTTCAGCTCCCTCCACAGATTTTCTATGGGATTAAGGTCTGGAGACTGGCTAGGCCACTCCAGGACCTTAATGTGCTTCTTCTTGAGCCACTCCTTTGTTGCCTTGGCCGTGTGTTTTGGGTCATTGTCATGCTGGAATACCCATCCACGACCCATTTTCAATGCCCTGACTGAGGGAAGGAGGTTCTCACCAAAGATTTGACAGTACATGGCCCCGTCCATCGTCCCTTTGATGCGGTGAAGTTGTCCTGTCCCCTTAGCAGAAAAACACCCCCAAAGCATAATGTTTCCACCTCCATGTTTGACGGTGAGGATGGTGTTCTTGGGGTCATAGGCAGCATTATTCCTCCTCCAAACACGGCGAGTTGAGTTGATACCAAAGAGCTCCATTTTGTTCTCATCTGACCACATTTTCACCCAGTTATCCTCTGAATTATGCAGATGTTCATTGGCAAACTTCAGACGGGCATGTATATGTGCTTTCTTGAGCATGGGGACCTTGCGGGCACTGCAGGATTTCAGTCCACGGCGTAGTGTGTTACCAAATGTTTTCTTGGTGACTATGGTCCCAGCTGCCTTGAGATCATTGATAAGATCCTCCCGTGTAGTTCTGGGCTGATTCCTCACCGTTCTCATGATCATTGCAACTCCACGAGGTGAGATCTTGCATGGAGCCCCAGGCCGACGGAGATTGACAGTTCTTTTGTGTTTCTTCAATTTGCGAATAATCGCACCAACTGTTGTCACCTTCTCACCAAGCTGCTTGACAATGGTCTTGTAGCCCATTCCAGCCTTGTGTAGGTCTACAATCTTGTCCCTGACATCCTTGGAGAGCTCTTTGGTCTTTGCCATGGTGGAAAGTTTGGCATCTGATTGATTGATTGCTTCTGTGGACAAATGTATTTTTTACAGGTAACAATCTGAGATTAGGAGCACTTCCTTTAAGAGTGTGCTCCTAATCTCAGCTCGTTACCTGTATAAAAGACACCTGGGAGCCAAAAATCATTCTGATTGAGAGGGGGTCAAATACTTATTTCCCTCATTAAAATGCAAATCAATTTATAACATTTTTGACATGTGTTTTTCTGGATTTTCTTGTTGTTATCCTGTCTCTCACAGTTCAAATAAACCTACCATTAAAATTATAGACCGATCATTTCTTTGTCAGTGGGCAAACGTACAAAATCAGCAGGGGATCGAATACTTTTTTTCCCTCACTGTATAAGGTTACGAGTCACCCAGAGTGTCCGCAGGCAGGCATCACCCCACCGCGCCGAGACGAATGCCTTCACCGCTTCTGCCGCGAGGCGTTCGGAACGCGCCCAGGTGCGGCGTTTCCACGGTCTATGGGAACGTCGGAACAGAGCCGAGCCCCTGATTGTTGTTTAACGCTTGCTTTGGCGGCGAGCTTACGCTGCTGCAAGCGAACGCGTACGGCTCTGGTGCCTTACGTTGTATTTTAAGCGATGAAATAAAATCCCCCGACTTGACACCCATGGTGTGACCACCATGCAGGTGTCGTAGGCTGCCCTTGCACTGCCCTCCGTTGCGGGCAGCAGAGGGCAGTGCAAGCAAACCCCACCGTTGTACTGTACACCCGTGCTCCCCCACGTCGACGCTCACCCGCGTCAGTGCCGCGTTATCCTCGTCGTAGTAAAAGTCGCTGCACGTGCTAGGGGCCACGCACTTTCAAGGGCCCCGCGCTAAATTATTTCAAGCTGTCAATTCCGATTCAGTGATTCTGCACTTGCTCTATTACTATAGTACTATACCGCCTTCAACCTTTACGAACGACCGGGTGTTTAAGGTTAGCGATTTGTCGTATTACCTCGCTGTATAGCTAATGAAAAAATACAATGACTATACTATGCAAGTAAAAAAATGTGTTTTTAATGTTTTTTAAAAATATTTAGCGCCCCTTTATAACATTCGCTACAGGCCTCGCACTAGCTTAGTCCGTCTCGTCATTCATATCTCAGAAGCTAAGCAGGTGTGAACATGGACAGTGCTTGGATGGGTGACTACCGTACACATCAGCTTTGTTATTGGAGCTGCCGCTGGGGCTACGTTGCGGACAGCGGAGGACATTGCAGAAACATAAATTGCTCCACACTTGCACCCCAATGCTCCTGAGTCTATGCTCCCCGCCTTCGCCGTCTGGCACTGGCCGATCTGATGAAGTTTCAAATAACCCTCACAGCCCTCGTGGCGCTGTCATCCAGCAGTGGATCGACAACAAGGGCCGTGCTGTGTGCTTCGTGGTAGCCATCGTGATGACATCGTCGAATTCCCTTACACTCGAGAACCGCGTTTAATCCCGGCTGGTTAAGCCCAAGATCCCACGTGTGCAGGCCAAGGACTCTAAATGCAGCCACACCCGCTGCTAATTCCTTAATGCAATCGGAGGGTTGCTGACCCCCCCCCCAACCCAGGCTTCCTCTGACGCCTCTGACGTGCATACCGACAAACATACCTGGGTTTACCAGTCGATTAAGTATTACTCATTACGTTCTGTACATTGCACTCATACACATCAAAGTCTAGTTCTTTCATTCACATGCCAATATATAAAAGATGCGTTTTCATAAACGCATATATATATTATAATTGCGTTTTAATGAAAGCGTATATTACATGCAACAAAGGACTCCAGTAAAGCCTTAACAGACTGTTGGGGCAAGTGCTGTTAGCAGGCAGCACGGCGCACGAGGGAATGCGTGGCCAGCACCACGCCCGAACCGCCTTTGTCTCCCCAGTGGCGATGTTTACACCGCACCAGGTACTCATTTGAGGCTGATTCGTCCTTAGGAAGGCCCAGGATCGGTTCAGATGATCGAAACTGGTGTTGGCCGTGAGCGAGAATCGAACTTGGGTGGCCGGGTTCGTAGTGCAGCGTGATAACCGTTCCACTATCGCTACCCACATTAATGTATTATTCACACACGGGCATTGATGTGACATGATGTGTAGCACATTGTGAATCCACTGCTTGGGCAAATGCCTTCCCGCACACCGGCTAATAACCCTGTGGCTTTAACAGGATAAATAAAATATCATAGGTGACGTTTCGGGCAACGGGCCTCCTGCATAGCAAACACCCATTGAATGAATTGGCCAAAAAACACACAATGCATGATCCACGTGAAATGGAGTTTTGGGGAGTCAATGAGCCCCCTCTCGTGCGTCAATAATCGACGCATGTCTCCCAAGTTGCTCGGAGCTACTTTCATCATCCGTCCGTGCTCTTGAGACGTCTATTGGTTCTCACGAAAGTTTACAATCAAACTTGCGAAACGTTGACATGCGTGGTGGGGGTGTTTTTGCTTGTTTGTTGTTAACCCCAAGCCTTTATTAACGAACGGAGAAACACTTCACCAATGCCTTAGGCTGGCCTGGGTGTCTTGGTTTGCCATTGTCTCCGGCTCGGAATGTTTGCCGAGCCCGAGTCCCGAGCCTGGGGCTGGCGTGAGCCACGTGGTGGCTCTCCCAGGTTGAGAACCTTGCGGCCCCCGTCGCGAAACGCCACCCAACCTACCACCCCCACCCCCCACGTCTCGTTTTGACACAAATAGTAAAACATCAATAACAATTGTTGGACCACACTTTTGCTTCAAGCGGTTTTTTTTTGTCTTCCGAGGGACGTTCTCTCTTCTGTCTGTAAGTGTGACTGCGTGAATAATAGTAATGTACGGCCCGTTTGCCATTCCACTGCTGGATGAAGGCCTAACCACACGCCATTTCAGTAATGGGGGTTATCAACCGTGCAGTTACAAAAACATCTCAGTGTAGATGTCTGTATGTGTGGGCCTTAATAGGCGCTCGCTAACAGCACTCGCCCTAACAGTCTGTTAAGGCTATACAGGTGATCTTCGTCTCATGTCACGTAGATACTATAAGTATGCATTAAAGTTTGTACTGTACAGCACAACAAAAGTGTGTACCTCTGTGTGTGGCAAGGGGTGGGGGATCACCTAAAGATTTGTGAATTCGCAAGCCCACTGAGCTGAGGCAGCACAGCAAGTTGGGGTTGTGAACCTCTCTGTGGGAGCCACGATCGCGAGATGTGAAGTACCTCGCCTGGTATGCAGGAGTGGGTTCGATCCCGACCCCTGACAATCCCTGTATAGTTGGAGTTTGCATGTCTCTCTCTCTCTCTGTGGTAGCGTGGGTTTTTCTGCGGGTCCTCCGGTTTTTCACTCCACGTTTAGAATCAACATCACGCGTTTAGAGTATTTGGCCGCTATAAATTTCCACACGATAAGCCACTTCGTTGAACTATCATTTGTGGCCGGGTCGTTTCTGAAAAAGGGCTATATAGCTCAGTGGGGGGGCCTTACCTGGTAAAATAAAAAATAAAATATAAAAAATAGGCCTTCAGCGTTATTCCCGCCCGTGTGTGGAGATTCTCCGGTCTCTCCCATTCCCTCCCCACGGTAAGCCAAACTCATCCTCAATGGATACATATTCAAAAGACGCCAGTGTAGGACTGTCCTAAATAAAAATGTGAAACTCAGGGAAGCTATTCTGGATAAATGACGTGACTGCATGGTTATCACCATCACGTGCTGCACTGCCCTCTGCTGCCCAGCATGGAGATCAGAAGCAGCCTATAACAACCTGTTATTATCGGCTACCCTTTGACTCCTTATTTGTTTGCGTATTAGTGGTCAACATATATCTGTTTAATGTTGAAACATTCTGAAAACTAGTTTTGTCATTTGTTCTACGATCAATCTGAAGGGAGTTTTTTTTTTCTTATAGCTTTGATTAAACATTCATTCAGATTTGCAACATCGTTTGTGCAGTTCCTCGTGTGGTGGATGTTCGCGTTCTGATTGCTGCTTACTTTACGTCGCCGTAGTTTTTGCCTTTGCCATTTTGGTGAGCCAGGTCGTTACTCTTGCAAGCGAGACTCAAACCTGACCCATTGATTTCTCACCCCGGTTAAGCGAAGTAAACGTGACACTTTTAATGCCACGGACTCACGTAGACCGACAGACTCACACAGAGACTCACAGACTCGCATAGAGACCAATGGACGCGCATATTGAAAACGAATTTATTTGAACTGATTTGTGTGTGTGTTTACTTTGTTGCCTTTCCCCCGCACCTCCAATTATCACGGTTGGCTACGTACGGTGCGAAAGAAGTTCATACATACGATGCACGGTGCTCAACCCATCCCTAACTGTTCTATCGGACAAAATATTCGCTCACCAGGCAGACGAAAGTTAACTGCGCATTCCCGACCCCAAGTAATGACGGTGGGTAAGAGCAAGAGAAAACAAATATTATTTTCGTAAAGTTTAAGCTCGGCGTGTTGGCGTGCAGGAGCTGACAGTGAGACCGGACCCATTCCGGGCGATTTGCCCAACATTAAACGAACGATGTCCCTACGTGTTACGAGTTCAGGTCAGAGGACGCGTTCGTTCGCTGGCCCCCTGCGTGCAACGTTGGCGCTGAGTCCTTGGCAAGAGCTGAATGCCACCACCGCCCTTGTCTGGACAGGAGTGGGGGGGGGGCATCTGACGAACAAAACCCCAGCGAGTCACCCGGCCGAGTGAACAGCGCTCGCTCCCTCGTGAAGCCACGCCGAGCGAGGGAGATAAACAGCGCAACCCACGCAGCCCAGAGAGAAC
This sequence comes from Petromyzon marinus, assembly GCF_048934315.1. Lineage (NCBI taxonomy): Eukaryota > Metazoa > Chordata > Hyperoartia > Petromyzontiformes > Petromyzontidae > Petromyzon > Petromyzon marinus. Next base: position 12,811,861 of record NC_133685.1, read on the forward strand.
AGCAGCAGCAGCAGCAGCACGTCCAGCCGACTCCCACAACTGGTAGTAGCCGGTTACCCACACACTCACCCCGTGTGAGCCCAGCGCAATGTATGGGGGTCACACTCGTCATGTGCTATGAAACAGCTCCTACCCACCCAGCACAATGTATAGGGGTCACACTCGCCATGTGCTATGAATTCGCTCCTACCCACCCAGCACAATGTATAGGGGTCACACTCGCCATGTGCTATGAAACAGCTCCTACCCACCCAGCACAATGTATAGGGGTCACACTCGCCATGTGCTATGAAACAGCTCCTACCCACCCAGCACAAGGTATAGGGGTCACACTCGCCATGTGCTATGAATTCGCTCCTACCCACCCAGCACAATGTATGGGGGTCACACTCACCATGTGCTATGAAACAGCTCCTACCCACCCAGCACAATGTATAGGGGTCACACTCGCCATGTGCTATGAATTCGCTCCTACCCACCCAGCACAATGTATGGGGGTCACACTCACCATGTGCTATGAAACAGCTCCTACCCACCCAGCACAATGTATGGGGGTCACACTCGCCATGTGCTATGAAACAGCTCCTACCCACCCAGCACAATGTATGGGGGTCACACTCGTCATGTGCTATGAATTCGCTCCTACCCACCCAGCACAATGTATAGGGGTCACACTCGCCATGTGCTATGAAACAGCTCCTACCCACCCAGCACAATGTATGGGGGTCACACTCGCCATGTACTATGAAACAGCTCCTACCCACCCAGCACAATGTATGGGGGTCACACTCGCCATGTGCTAAGAAACAGCTCCTACCCACCCAGCACAATGTATAGGGGTCACACTCGCCATGTGCTATGAATTCGCTCCTACCCACCCAGCACAATGTATAGGGGTCACACTCGCCATGTGCTATGAATTCGCTCCTACCCACCCAGCACAATGTATGGGGGTCACACTCGCCATGTGCTATGAAACAGCTCCTACCCACCCAGCACAAGGTATAGGGGTCACACTCGCCATGTGCTATGAATTCGCTCCTACCCACCCAGCACAATGTATGGGGGTCACACTCGCCATGTGCTATGAAACAGCTCCTACCCACCCAGCACAAGGTATAGGGATCACACTCGCCATGTGCTAAGAACAGCTGGTACCTACCCAGTGCTATACATCAGTGACACTGAGGGGCCGTCCATAAATGACGTCACGCACCTGGGGGGGGGTCAGACATTTGTGACGATGTGTGACGAGGGGGGGGGTTGAGAAATGTGACGTCACATAAAAATGCGCAACTTTAAATAAATATAGACAAGACGTTCTACTTAATTAAATAGACTTCTTAATAAATGTTTTCTCCTACAACATCAGAGTGCAGCGGCACATTAAATACGCACTATAATGACAATAGTTTAACGTCATTTGAAGCATGTAAAATTTTTTGGAGGGGGGGGGGCAGAGCTTTCTGACGTCATATTTGAGGGGGGGGGTCTGACTTTCTGTGACGTCGTGTGACGAAGGGGGGGGGGGGGGTCAAAATCGTCCAAAATCGCGTGACGTCATTTATGAACGGCCCCTAACCCAGTGAGTGTATCACTGAGTGACATTTTTATTTAACCATAATGAGGGTCCATTCGGGTTCATCGTTTCTTGTGAGTGACCTTATCAATCTTGCCAAAGTTTCACCGCAAATTCTGCCCTATTCAAAACAAAACATGCAAGGACAAAGATCCCCCGTATAGCCTTGAACAGACTGTTGGGGAAAGTGTGATGTTAGCGAGTAGCACTTATGAGGCTTGCACGGTTGGTCAGCAGCACGCCCGACCGCCTTTGTTTCTCCAGTGCTGACGTGTACACATCGCACCGGGCACTCATTTATGGTTGAGTCGATCGAGTGGAGGCCCAGGTCGCCGGAATTGCAGCGCAGTGTGCTAGCCACGACGCTGCCGCTCCCCACACAGTGCCACATCCAGGCACACCCCACCCCCACTGACCCATCCCTCTATGTTAAGGACCGCGTGCAGAGTTCGTGCGTACGCGGCGATCGTACAGACGGGGTGCGGCCAGCAGCAGGCTCATCGCGACAACGCGCAGATACCGCAGATACCACAGCAATCAGATTGGCAGGCGTTAATTAAACTGTTGCTATGGTCGAGTTGCACCACGAAATCCTTCCACCGCGCACCTTTGATTAGCACGGTTGGCCTCCGTACGTTGCGAAAGAAGTTCAACGAACAAGCGTACGAATAAAAACCTGTGAATGCTGTGTGGCGGGTCTTGGGGTCTGGTAGAGTTGTTGCTGACACAGTGTGCGATGCTTTATCGAGTCCTATTTTATCCAATTTATTCCAACGAATTTAACAAAGAGGGTCACAGCTGGACGTGACGCAGTTGATTTAGCAAGGGGGTAACGGGAGGAGGGGAAGACGAAATAAATCGTGTGGTTGGTTTTCATCGTCGTCTTTCGTACGGCTGTGTAGATGGCAGAGCAACAACTACAATTTCACATTCAGGTGGTCAAGCCCAGCAGATAACCGCATCAGGAGCAGCGGTGTGTATCGCTGTGATGTCTCCTTCGTATTTGTGGATAGGGCAGGTCGCTTCTGAAAAAATCTCGATATAGCACAGTTGGCCTTACCTGTAAAAAAAAGCAAATAGTAAATAGTCGATTAGTTTATAGATCGTCAACTCACCACGCTTGAGAACTTTTTATTGGCTCGGCAGCTGAAACCTGGATTAGAACTCAGTCTCCCAACGGTGGCGGCCCTGTGTCTCACAATGGTGACAAATGTTGTCACGGTCAGTACATCGTGTCAAGGCGCGTTTGTGCAGGTAACTGTCCTAGACGATTAATGAATGCACGAACAATCCTTGAGTTTAAAACACGGAGAGAAAAAAAAAACGTGGAAAAAGCACCCTGCCTTTGCGCATTTTGCAAACAAAAACAAATCCATCAGCAGTTCCCGACGAAGTGCATTGTGGTCCTATTGTCTGAGTTCACTTAACGAAATAACCGTGAACAAATGTGACCGGCAGACACTATATTCCTGTTGCTATCATGGTTTTGTCGTCACGTTTACTGAGCTGAGCATCGGACGTGCCTTGGCAGCCACTCCCAGAGCATTCACGGTTCTCCTGGAATGTGTGTGTGTGTGTGTCTAGGGAGTTATTTCCTGCCAGCTGAGTGTGCCACAGGGCCCATCCACGGGTGCGATCAGAGGCAGCCACTTGCTTCACGTTCCAAAACAAAGCCAAGAACCCTGCATCCCGGTCTGGCGTTTGCTGATTGGGAGGTGACGGATGTATGGTGCACCGTTTACCCTCACCGGCCATCTGACTAGGTGGCCCAGGTGTAAAACGAGCAGCTCGCAATTGCAAGGTTGCGAATTCAAATCCTGGTTGCGGATCGACTCAGCCCATCGTGACCTCCGTGGGACCATAAAATGAGTACCGCTTTATGGGGAATTCAACAGTGGTTGTGTCTTCTGGATTACACTCGGCCCCGGCCATAGTAATGCGGTATGTCTACCACTGGCTCATGTCTGTAAACGTGGCGTTACACGAGCACTGACTCAACCCTCATTTGAGCGGGGAGACACCGCGACGTTGACTGTTTGTGGACGTAGGGGCGCACATAAATATTTACATTTTGAGAAGAAGTTCTGAGCACGTGGCGCGAAACGTCCAGCAGTGCCGTACAACAACACGCTGGACAACCCCAAAAACCTGCGCAGTAGAACGGTCAACTCTCGATTATCTGGGGTTGATCTATGTGGTGGCGGGGGGGAGGTTTCGGATAAAATATAAAAATACCTATGATGCAAAACCACGTGTAGAACAGGCTTTAAAGTCACGTCGACTATTTCACCTTCGTACGACGGAGGCAACGAGGGCGAGGGTGGAGACTTGCGTCGTCCGTTCTTGTCGCTTCCGAGCGCAGTTGCTCTACTCGCCAATGCGTTTGTGGTCACGTGTGCACGGGGTCACTGACCGCCCGACGAGGGAGGAGCAGTTCGCAATGAAACCAGCATTCGCGCATATAATATATAATTATATATAGTATTAAGGACAGTTAATCCGCAACCCGGACAGGCAATCAAGAGTTGCCTGTAGGGACAAGGTGCATGATGTTCCAGTTTAGGGTGTGGGTGGCCCAGGTGGCTGTGTGACTCAAGGGGCTATGACCCAGCTGGCACCCGTAAATCCTGGGTCCGAATCTGGACAAACACTTTACGATTTGCGGGTTCTTGGTGGTCTCAACCCTCCTACGCATCAATTACTGCACAAAACCAAAAAAGCGAAACTTGATTCTCGTTGTTCATAAAATCCCCAGCGCAGTCCTGCAAACGCTCGTCGTTTGATGTCCCCGCTGCTGCATGTCTTCATAGCCATGCGAGAAGTTGTCCCACCTTGTGAGTAACACAAGGGGCAATTAAAGAGACCTCAGATGCATAGTTCTGTGGCATCCTTTTCCAGAAGGCTGTGTTCGAATGTCGTGTGGTCCACCTCATTCCGTGAGAGTTCCGAACGGGAATTTCTTCATCTCACTATGCGATGCCTGTTGCACCATCTGTAATGTCTTTCGTGGATTTTCTTTTAAACGTTATATTTTTCCTCAATGTTTACTTTCGATTGTGCTATTTGTGCCATATTGTGAGACAACCCAATTTTGTGGATCTCCACAGACAGCAGCGCACTCCTTCATGGCACGCAGAGGTGGAAATCACAGAGCTACTGCTGAGATCCATTTAAGTATGGGGCAGCACTTTCCCACCCACCCGACAATGAGACTGTCCATCGCAAGGCAGTACAACTAAACTCGTTCAATTATTCCAGCTGGAAATTACCCAAATTAAATGCAGAACCACATTTTATGCGATGGCTTTTTTTGCGTGCCGGGGTTGAGACCACCAACTCGCTACACTTGAGAACGCAACTGAAGCAAATGCTACTTGCCTGGATTCGAACCCAGAATCTCCGAGGTGCTGGGTTCAGCACTCTGACTTTTGAGTCACCGCAGCCACCTAAAAAAAGAGATATAGTTGAATCAAGTGATACGGGTGGCAGCGTGGACTGTGAGGCATCATTGTTATTGTGCCAGGCATTGCTCTGCATTAATGTACACTTTTGATTACAGCAACTATCACCAGATCTCAAGGCGTGCAAACTGTAATGCACATACTAAGTCTCTAACAATGGCCATCATTCACTACTGCGGGGCCTTGGTATTACCGTGGCGTCTGCGCCAGGATGGAGGGCGCGTTGAGGCCACGTGAAAGTGGCAACGGTTCACTGTCAGGGCAAGCCTGAGACAGAGCCAGGTGCTATGGGGTGTGTAAGCACGTCAGCACCATCTCTAGCAGCCCATCTCACCAGCGCTGATGGCGACCGTATCGCAAGACGGACTAATATATGTCGACGGAAATTAAGTCCGATACCCTTTGCCATTGGTTGCATGTGCACGACCGGGAACCGGATAGGAGCGTGACACGGTGTACGCATCAGGACACCACCGTGCGTGCGCGTGTGTGCTGTGTACGCACGTTAGTGCACGTGCAGTGGTTAGCGCACTGCGCTACAAACCCGGCCACTTGAGTTTCATTCTCGGCCGCGGGCAACACCAATGACGAATACCTAAACCGGTCCTGGCGCTCACCTTGGTTGATTCAGCCTTAAACGAGTACATGGTGCAGCGTGCAAACATCACCGCTGGGGAAGCAAAGGCGGCTGGGCGTGGTGCTGGGCGTGGTGCTGGCCACCGACCCACTTGTGCGCTCTGTCGGCCTTCACAGGAGGGACGTTGGGTGGTGCAGGGCCCATCCCAGCAACGCTTTGGTGCTGGCTCTGCTGCAAACGCAGTTAAAAAACCCACACACAAAACCGTGTATAATGTACGTTGAACTTCTTTTGCACCGTACGTAGCCAACCGTGCAAATTGGTGGTGTGGGGGAAGGACAACAAACTAAACACAACACCAATCAGTTCTAACTGAATGCGTTTTTAATCTAGATTTGAAAGTGCATAGCTCCAGTGGCTTCCTAATATCGGAAGAGCGTTCCAGACTGCCGCAGACATCCATCTGAACGCGCGCGATGCAGTGACCGGCTTTGAATCACGCAGCTTCTGTGCATTATGCAAGCATCATCAGAAGTTCCTGAGCAAGAACATTGTGGTCCACTTGCCTTATGTTACTGTCAATGTAAATTGGAGCAAATGTGATGGACTGACATACTTAGTAGGACTCACTAAAATTGAGAACCCCTGTGCATTAATTCACAGCCATCCAATTCCACGATGCCAGCGGGTATTACCAGCTCAGCACTGATATCTTGAGACACCGTTCCTATGATCACTGTTGCATTGTTTTTATCGCTTTATTTTGGTGATCTAAATTGTCTGATGGTTGTTATTGATTGAGTTGCATTCCACTGGGATTTTTGCACACAGCGTTGATATACGGTGTGTTATTTCTGGAAGACTTTGCTAGTTTTTCGTGGATGTTTCTGTTGCGCGTAGTTACTTTAAGATGTCCCTTGTTGATGTTTTTGGTTGTTGCGGTTGCACCCGAGTCAAGAGCCGCATGGCTCACAGGGGCTATACCTAATAAATGAAACTGAAATGAAAAAAATGAAATCTCTTGAGACACCTAACCACCCTGCAGATGCGAACGTGAAATAGATAATTTAAGAACGTCACTTAAACGAGAGTACAGCTCAAGTTAATGAAGTGTGCAAATGACGAGAAAGCCCAGCGTAAGGGAAAGGTGGTGCAGGCTGGAAAACCAAAATGAATTGCCACAGTCGAGTCACCCATGCTCCTACTGCTGTGAAGTCTTCCAATGGGGACCATATTATGTGTGTGTGTGTGGAGTCTTCCCACCCCCACACTATGAAAATGCGGCGTCTCACACATTGCTGTTTCATTTTAAACAGACAAGAATATCTTCCATAATAGAGGTGTTTTTGGGTTAGATCACGTAAATATATAAATGTGTCGTTAAAACCCGCCACCACCCGACACAGCCAACTAGTAAGGGTTGTCACGGTAACAAAACGTGGCCAATTCGTCACTAGTACAGCACACCGGTGAATTGGAGAGCCAAGCCACAGCATTTACAATCTGAGTACGACGTTTCGTCAGCGAAGAATATATTCGCTGAGATTGTCTAAGAACATGCATGCGTTTGAATGCATGTATGTTGAACTTCTTTCGCACTGTACGTAGCCGACCGCGCTCATCGGAGGTGTGAACGGTCATTGTGAAGACAAGGGACAAACGCAGGACTAAGAGGGAGGCAAGCGAACGACCGTCAACGCACGTTGAGTCCGTGCTTTGTACGTAGGGGGGGCCAGTTGTTTAAAAAAAAAGCGTTGCACTTTTGGCACAAAGTTCCGTCTGGCAAAAGAAGTCGCTGTCGGATGTAAATGCGGAACGTTTCCAAGTCCCTTCAGAAGAGAAAATTATTCCCTTGATGTCATGGAACAGAATGGAAAAATGAGTCGTGGCACAATTACAGGATTATAGGAGAAACTAAAACTGTTGCAAAAAAAAACTGTGATTTAGTTTTTGTACAACGATGGATTAAGTGCAGGTGATGCGCTCATTCCTCACACGCGTTTAATGCCCCCCCACCACCACCACCACCCCGTCTCTGATAACGAACAGGTCTCGCGAATAATACCCAGTTACGAATGGCCACGTTGTGAAAACAAAACTCTCAAACGAGAACTTTGCCAACGTTTGCCTCTCACAAAGAGTAGATTCCAACTCGTTGGCCACACACAGACACAGAGACACACACGGGTGATCTTGCTAAGTGTCACGCGTAATTGCCGAGTGTCTGCCGAGGATACGGGGGGGGTTCCGTTGCGGTCGCCCTGGAAGCCGTCCGTGCAAGGGGAGCCGCATGCCTCTGCAGAACCGAGCGGCAGGGAAGCCACTAATTTTAGCGGTCGGGAGCAAAGCTGATTTTGTCTTTGAGCGCCGGCCAAAACAAAGACTTAGGCGCGCAATTACCCGCTGGGCATGGCTGGACCAGCCCGTGAGTTTTGGCTGGGCGAGGTTCGCCATGGAAACCAAATCATGGTCAGGACGGGTAAAGAGAGCGTTGCAGGAGAAGGCAGGTGTGACAGGGGGTAGGGGGAAACTTCTCCATGCCGGACTCGAGTAAGTCAGAATTCAGGGCTAGCCGAAATAAAACTAAATTCTGTTTGGAATTCTGTCTGACGGATAGCGGAGAACTCCCCGGCACATGCCGCCCGTCCTGGCCCTCAAAGGGCCGATAAAATAGATACCGCGTTGTGAGAAAGGCAAGAGCGGTCGTCCTACTGGCTGTAAACGGGAGATGCTCGTACGAGCGAGACATCACTTTGAGACTGTTTGGACATCTGAAGCGCGTTCAGTCGACGCAGTGCTGGAACGGGAGGGTGGGGAGGGGCGAGTCTCGTGGGGGTTCTGTTTGAGTATTCTTCACGCCGGTCAGCGCCGATCGGTGAAGGCGGCGATAGCCTCCCGGGGTAGGGAGGGAGGGGGGTTACACGGCGCTCCAGGGACAAACTCACCCGGGCAGCCCCCGTCGCACGCGACCACTCGCCCAGCCGCCGCCGCCACCAAACTCCCCGCGATAATCGCCCTCTGCTCTGGCGGCCTTTCAGAGTGCCGCCCTATTCAGGAGGATTAACCGAAACGACGGCGTTGGCGGCCACCTGAGCGAGCTTGCGACCCCCGCCCGCAATGCCTGAGCGACGAGACGCTCGTGGGGCCCACCCAGCCCCACCGCGCGCTCCCTCGCGGTCGCTGCTCCGCCCCACGCCCGGACCAGGGAGCCAGACGGCGGCTCAGCGCCGCGTCGTGCGCAGCTGGCGGGTGTGCAGGCGGTGCAACTGCGCCCGCGGGCCAGATGAGGCTCAGGTGAGGTGCCGGTGGGGGGGGGGGGGGGGGGTGTAAAATTGGACGAGGAGGCATCGATTGTATTCTTTGTACAATGGCCCACTCCAAACACTCGCTACACCGCACGGAACCCACCGACTTACAGAGGGACAAAGACGCACATAGAGACCCACGCACTGAGAGACGCACAGGCTGACATAGAGACCAGGAGATGCAAATAGATAGACGTGGAGAGGTGGGAGAATGAATGGGGGGGGGGGGAGTACAGCGAGATGAGAGGGGAGAAGTAGGTGAGTGGGGGGGAGTGGAGTGAGATGAGAGGGGAGGGGTAGGTGAGTGGGGGGGGAGTGGAGTGAGATGAGAGGGGTAGGTGATTGGGAGGGGTATAGCGAGATGAGAGGGGAGGGGTAGGTGAGTGGGGGGGGGAGTGGAGTGAGATGAGAGGGGAGGGGTAGGTGAGTGGGGGGGTGGAGTGAGATGAGAGGGGAGGGGTAGGTGAGTGGGGGGGGGAGTGGAGTGAGATGAGAGGGGAGGGGTAGGTGAGTGGGGGAGTGGAGTGAGATGAGAGGGGAGGGGTAGGAGTGGGTGAGTCCACGAGGGGTATCACGGTGGGCGCGATGTTGAAGCCGATCTGGTATATAAGTAAAACAAATAAACATCCGGAAATTCTTACTCATCATGGGCTTTACATAAAAACAAGACAAACCTCACACGCAGCACGTAGGAAGACTATTTGGGAATGTGTGCAGGTTCGGTCACCGGCGGTGGTGTCACGACACGTGCAGGGTTCATCATATTCTTGGTTCTTTCGGCAAAGTCACAAAATCTAAATTAAAAGCAAAAAAAACCCCACGACGTTTCGATCGCAACACAAGCGCCGGTGATGCGCGCCCCATCCCAACATAGACCCCCCCCCCCCCGCAAGCTAAGCGCCGTGTGAAACGGATGGCCTGCGGAAGGCGATGTCACAGAACTGCTTCCGAGACCACGTTCGAGTGACGTCGTATCCGCGCTTGGGGGGTGCCGCACTTTCTCGCACGCTTCCCCGACATCGATACCGTAAATACATTCATTACCTTTGTTCTACCCGACCGGGAATGTTTTGCCAAGTTCCACGATCGCGGGCCGACTGGACTCAGAGCGTCGACTCGCCACTGCGCTTCGAGGACGCCGTTCAATGACAGGCGGCTGAAACTCGGACCGCCCACTACCCTGGGGGCTCAGTCGACGCCACTGGCCATCTCCGTGCAGCGCATAAGTGAATCCTTCAATACAGCTGATAACCACCAGAGCATGCAGTTTAACCCTGCCCGGCCGCGTGAGACGTTCATGCAAAAGTGCATTCGTCGTGAAGGAATGCAATTCAGTGCAGCAGATGGGGGGGGGGGGTTGTGGACGTTCAGAACAAGGCGAGAGCCCGATGCAGATAACAGTCGTCAGAAATGTCCGCATTCCTGTTCCATCCATTCGTGTAATGATCGTGATCTTTGAAATGACCCTTGAAATGACCCTTGAAATGACCCTTGAAATGCACAGAACGCCCACCGTCGGGGGCTCCGAGTCTTCCATCGTGCAACGTAGCTCCGCGCACGATGGATGATAACGCAGGCGGCGCACCAACCCCACCATCCATACGCGCCACGCCCCTGCGGATTAGATCTACCGGCGGCTTCTGGGAATGCGGGCGAGGTGTGGACTTTTAGGTGAAGACGTGGGCGAGTGGTGTGGGGGGCGTAGAGCCGGGGGTGTGTAAGCGTTGTTGTTCGTAAAGACCCGGGCGTGGGAGGGGGAATTTGGGCGTGGTGTGCGTGGGTGTTGAATGAGGTGGTGGTGGTGGGTGGTGCGGGCAGGGGTGTTGTGGTTGGGGGTGAGGTGGCACACGGTGGGATGAAGGAGAAGAATGAAGTGAAGGGGCGCGGTTGCTGTGTGCGGGGTGTGGTGGTCGGGGATTTTCACTATTTATTTATTTACTTTACCAGGTGAGGCCCACTGAGCTGTGGAGCTTTTTCTCAGAAGCGACCTCGCTGCCACAAACGATCACTCACCGCGTGGCTCATCACCGCGTGGCTCATCACCGCGTGGCTCATCATCGCGTGGCTCATCATCGCGTGGAAATGTATCGCGGCCAAAGGCTCCAAGCGCACGCACGTTGATGCTGAATGTGCGTGGTGGGGGTGGGGGGGGAAGCGCAGGACCCGGATAAAAAAAAATCTACGCGATCACGGGGACAGAGAGACACGCAAACTCCAAATATACAGCAGGTGTCAGCGTCGGGGTCGGACCCATGACCTCCTGTACACCAGGCGAGGGAGTTAACATCTCCTAGCCACCGTGATGATGGCAAGAGAGAGACGCGCAAACTCCAAATATACAGCAGGTGTCAGCGTCGGGGTCGGACCCATGACCTCCTGTACACCAGGCGAGGGAGTTAACATCTCCTAGCCACCGGGATGATGGCAAGAGAGAGACGCGCAAACTCCAATTATACAGCAGGTGTCAGCGTCGGGGTCGGACCCACGACCTCCTGTACACCAGGCGAGGAAGTTAACATCTCCTAGCCACCGTGATGATGGCAAGAGAGAGACACGCAAATTACAGTTCACCGTCTACCCTGCAGCGAATGTACTATTGAACGTTGACATTCTATTTGCTTCAAATGCCACACTTTGTTTTGCTTTTGTCATTTTGGTGATCCAAAGTCACTCTTGCAATGAGCCTCATCCTCACCTCTTGAGGTCTCACTCGGTTAAAGAACATGAACTTGGCTTGAAGATGTGGCATCGAAAAACTGAACACACCTTAGGCGCTGCATAACTTTACAATGGAGACGCAATGAGAAGCACTGCGGTAATGCCACCGGTGCAGGACAGAAGGAAGGAAGGGAGGGGAGGAAGGCCAACGATTAGACGGGAAGATGCGGTGGAACGAGATGTACGGACGATGGATGTGACTCGAGAATAGGGTCGGAGTCTGTATGTTAAACATCTTTCGCACCGTACGTAGCCAGCCGTACTAAACACACTAAAGACATAAAGCAGTTCTCAAGAAACCCCGTTTTCAATCCAGATTTAAAAGTGCGTAGCTCCAGTGGATCCCTAATATCGGAAGGAAGAGCGTTCCAGACGGCCGCACAAGTGCGATGCAGTGATCGTCTTTGTTCGATGGCTGGAGTAGAAGCACCCGGAGAAAAAAAAACATTGATGAGTCGACCCCAATGCAATGGTGGGACACCTGGCTTCAAAGAAGTTGTTCCTGAATCAAACGCTGAACCCAATAAGTTCCTGAAGCGTTTCCAGCCATGCTCCTATTGTGCGGGCATTCTCGTTACCGTCATTTTTTCGCCATCTCCTCCTGTCACTCGCTGTCCCCTTCTCAAAGTTACATTCTCACACGTGGTGTAGGCCTTGCCGAGGTGCATCCGTTTCAGGTTGAATTCACATGTTCCACTTCCAGACGTTACCTTCATTGCCCCATAACTCGCAACGAGCGAGGCTATTCAGAGTGTTCCAGAGGAACTCCATCAGTAGTGTTTCACAAGTGCAAATCATTAAAAAAAACCCTACACCACACTGTCTGATATCAGACACCTCCGATGAGCACGGTTGGCTACATACTGTGCGAAAGAAGGCCCAACACACATACAGACCGACAAATATTGGCCGTGAAAACGGACCATTGCCCCAACTGTCAATCTTGAGTTTATTTTTTCCAGGAGGCATTGTTCATAATGAGTGTGGCGAGCTTTGTTTGATTTCGCTGAAGAATGTACAACGGTGGCTTTAGCGCAAGCTCAGGCGCAACACAGAACACGATTTTAAACTGGCATTGTGGTCTCTGCAGCGAATTCATCCATGAATCCGTCCGTCCGTTGTGAAGACATTCCATCCAGTGGCGAGGCTATTGAGTGTTTGTACAGGGTGGGGCGCCTTACACCGTGGCCCGGATGGGGGGCCCAGGTGCCAGGTTGGGGGGAGGGGATTGGGATGACACAGAGGGCCCCATTTCATTCCTTGCAGCGGGGGGCTCATATGCCAACCATCGATTGCACCAAAACATTATGATCGTTGTCACGACCCACGAGCTGAACAGCGACGAGCAGCTCAGCCTTTTCTTTTTCAAATAAATTAGTAAATAGATTTCTCCACCGCCCCCGCCCGCAGCCCACGCCTCAAATATTCCATGACACATCACCGGGTCGCGGGCACATTGCTCTCCAGCTCAGATGTGATGACTATCAGAATACCTCGCGGGCACAGCGGTGGTGATGCGTGGCAATAGCAGCGTGAAAGCCCCGTGCGAGTGATGGACTCGATGACTCCCCCGGTGCATCGAGACACACACCTGCTGGAACCTCCGGCCACACCCAGGCCTGTAAAAGAAAAACACGCGAGGCTCCAGTTCGTGCGCTTTGACGAAGGGTCGTTGCCAATAAACGTCGCCTATGAAATGTTTTTCGTCCCTTTCAGCCCAACGGTGTTAACATACCGCACCAGGTACAGGTACTGCTGCGGTGTGTAAACATCGACAGCGTGAAAGAGTCCTCTGCTGGGTGTGGTTCTGGTCACAACACCGGCCTTCATAGGTGTGCTCGCTAACAGCCCCTTGCCTCAACAGCCCGTTGAAGGCTATACCGGGGATGGGGGGTGGGGGACGTTTGTCGCGTGCGTCGTGAAATATGCACGGACGATGGGCACCAGCAGCCGCATTATTTTCAGTCGTTAAAAAAACAAAATTCGACGCCGTAAGGAATGCGATACTGCAATTCTATTTCATGTAATAAAACAAAGATCGTGCTCCAACAGGAAACAAAGACCCCCCGTCTCCCCCACACACACCTCTCGTGTAGCCCACACGGGCTGCTGGGTGGTGTCAGAGCTTGTCGCGAACAGCACCTGTGGTGCCCAACGTGGCGTACGAAGGAGTGGGTGGCCAGCAACCACGGCCGGTCGCATTCGCCTCCGCAGTGGCGATGTTTACACAGCACAGCAGTGACTCGTTTGAGGCTGAGTCGAACTCGGGAAGGGGCCAATGACCGGTTTAGAGAATCGTCACTGCTCTTGGCCGTGGGCGGGAACCGAATTTGGTTCGACGGGTTGGTAGCGCGGTGCGCTAACCGCTACACGACCGCTCCCCACGTTATGACCACACTGAGACACGTTCTCGTCCCTCTTTGTAGGGGACATTTACGGGTGAATGTAGCGGCCTCTGGTGGCTGCAGGGGGGGGGGGGTCACAATGAATATCTGACTCCTCGCGTGCGAATCGGAAAACGTTAAAATATTGCACGATAATTGACGCATTTTGAGGTCATCGCATCTCTACGATAACGAAACAAAGCGTCCGCTGCGAACTCTGATGACCGGTGTTCTAAAATGTGTTTGCGAAGAGAATATTCCAGGTTAGGCGAGACAGACGACTAATGGGATCTTCACGCTAACCCCAGGATCAAAGCCACTAATTGTAAGCATTAATGCAAGCGTAGGTGTACGTCATGCCCAGAGAGTCTCTAATGTGCCAGTGTACCTTTTGCAAAGTTTTCCTTTCGTAGAGAAGAAAAAGTATAACCTTAAAACATAGAAACATCTAGGAATTATCCACAGAAGGACACAAACGATGCAGATTCAGTCCAAAGACTCAGAGGTCAGAGCGCTAAACTATCACTGCTCAGACCCTGGGCTTATGTGTATGTATGTTGTATGTATGTTGTATGTATGTTGTATGTATGTTGTATGTATGTTGTATGTATGTTGTATGTATGTTGTATGTATGTTGTATGTATGTTGCACCGTACGTAGCCAACCGTGCTAATCGGAGGTGCGGGGGAAGGACAACAAACTAAACACAAAAAAACTGTTTTAAATAAATTAGTTCCTAAAAGAGTTGGCGACAGTCTCAACCTGTGGTCACCCATGATTGCACAATAAACCCCATTGCAATCAAATTCGGTTCTGCACTTAAAATTTGGTCAAAACTCTCGCCTCGGACGTACACGTCTGGAGTCACCTGTTGTGTACGTCATCGTCACTGGAGGGAGTTCCAAGCAGACGGCACCTCTAATTAGCACGGTTGGCTACGTACGGTGCGAAAGAAGTTCTACATACATACAGGTACTCCGATTAGCACGGTTGGCTACGTACGGTGCGAAAGAAGTTCAACATATATGCATAATGAGAGTCCTGGTAAGGCTACATTTGGCAGTAGACCGGTCTTTGGCTGTACTGTACTCGACTACATATGTTACGTCGATAAATAATGTTCATGCCCGCGTATATGTATGTGTGTCGAACTTCTTTTGCGCCGTACGTAGCCAACCGTGCTAATCGGCTTGACTGACGATTCTGACTGGTGTGGCGGGTTGGGAAAGTGCCACTTGTGATATTCGAGTCGGGGCGGGGGGGTAGATTTCCGTCCGTCTCGTGAAGTGACGGCGGAAAGCACAATCGGTATGAAGCTGGCAGGAGCAAGACAGGGAAAAGAAGAGACCACATAGACTTACAGACATCAAAAAACACAAGGCTGACTTGAAAGGGCTCACGAGTTCGAAAATCGTTTGAAATTCGGTGTCTCACCTGGCGCAAAAGTCCAATATTTGTATTAGCTGCCCACCAACCCCCACCCGCGGTGATCTCATTGCCTACACTCGGAACACGCCACGAATACAATGAACAGAAACTACCGCGCGACTCGTCTAGTGTTACTGTTTAATCTTAAAATTATATCCGTGTATTAATGATATGCAACAACAACAACAACAACAAAACAACCCTCTCCCCCAAGCAGTTGTGAGTAAGGTGATGCTGAGCCAATCTTGCCTTGGTGTCGTGTGTGCCTAGCTCGTCGTCACACAACGCCTGCGTCGCACCATGCGACATTGACGCAGCCACAATGGCATCGTCTCGAATGTTGCTCGCTGCGTTGCGGCCCAATCTTTTCTTCAACCCTCCCCACCCCTCGCCCGTTGCTTTTGAATGCTAGCTGCAGTTGTATACCGTGACTCTGTCACTCCCCTGCCACAGAGACAAGCGGCGATGATACCACGCTTGGCTGCCTTTCACTGAGAGGCAGGTGGATGGGGGCACTTGGGCCGTGGGAACACATCAAAAATTTGAGACGTATTGGTCTTCATCCAGCAGTGGATACGGCCACAGACGACGACGACGATGATGAGGATGATGATGGAGCGTGGAGGGACATGGACGTAATTAAAGTGAGAAACGGGAAGATATAGACTGAGATCAGAGAACAAATCCTAAACATCGAAAGACGTTCCTTTCTCAGGAGTGAATATGCCATAGGCGGTGACGATGCATGGAGGGATGTACGCTTGTCGTTACACCGAGAAGCGGCAAGAGGAAGGTCATTGTGGTGAAGCATTCTTATAGAGTGTGAACAAGCATTGGCCGACGCGCTGAAGCGGAACACGTAACTGTGTTATCTTCTCGATCATTTACTTAATGTAATGATCCTCTGTTGAGTGACAGAATTTCAGACGGGACGCAGCCGAATCCTGTCAGTTTCTCAAGTCGGATGCTGGTGGATAATAAAAAAAAAACTGATTTACCCAGGAAACACCGCGTGGAGTGAACCATGCGTCTTGAATTGTGAGTTGTCGTCATCATGATCGTCAAGGCTTTCAATGGTTTCGCCCCACAATGTTTGCAAGAACTGATCTATTATTTACAATCGAACGTGGTTCCTGAGATCTTTGGATCGCCTCCTCCTAGGCATTCCGAGGTCAAGGTTCGTTAATTGGCCGAAAATATCTTCATATGTGGAGGACCGCAGAGCCTGTCATTATTGGTGCTGTATTATCGCGTGGCTGTGATGAATGCAGTGCGGTCACGTGACGCATTTTCAAAATTCATAGCACTCTTGGAAAGCATCACCTAAATATATATCTCTTAAAATATCTACGCTTTCAGGCAGAAAAAAGCAAGCCGATACCTGACATTCAATTGTAACTGTTACAGGGGGCCCACCTTTATCCCCTAGGCAGGATGAAACTATGATGAAACTTCTAATAGTTACATAACAAGGGATCCTTTGGCCCTCACCTGCACGCGGTCTTTGCCGATGTCAGCTACGAATGCCAGCGCGATAAACAATGTACCCGTTGTTGTTTACGTTTTCAAAATTGGGACCTTCCTCATTCCGTTGGGGGTGTGGACGATGCATCGATTCACACGTGTAAGAATAATGATTTTTTTTCCATATGTGACCATGCTGTACGTACTGTGATGGGTTCAACACATGACCCCGTCAGGCACTCGAGGCGTTACCATCCAACAACTGGGGAGACAAAGGCGACTGACTTGGCACGGTACTTGCCACACCACCCTCTCATACGCAGTTCTGACATTAATAGATAATCGCCCACAGCCGTTGCCTCGAAAGCCTGACAAGACTACACGGCAGATCTTTGTCTATGCCTGTGTGTAGATGTTTGGTCTCAGCGGTGTCAAGATCGGCCTCTGTGGAGGAGGAGGAGGAGGCTCGTGGAGGACGCTGCTACTGAGCAGTTGGAGGCAGTCGCCCTCCAATGAAAAAGGAGGGCAAGAGGGTCGACGCTCACAACAACGAGCGGAGCGCCGGGCGGTAAAAGCGCAGTGAGATGACACAGTGGGGGGGGGGGGGGGGGGGGGCACAGGTGGTGCATCTGCCGGCCATGTCAGTGAACTCATAACACCTGGATCTAACCTGTTACCTACAGCCGAGCATTCGGCACTTCACGTGAAAGCCTCAAAGTGCACCTAGCCTGGTACAAGCGCCGTGGTGATGTCACCGCTCCTATGTAGCGAGTGACGTTTGCTATTTTGTGTGTGAGCGTAGCGGAACGCGGCGACCCGGGTTCGATTCCCGCTGACGGGCCAACACCAGCGACGATTACCTGAACCGGTCCTGGACATACCCTAGGCCGACTGAGCCTCAAGTGAGTACCTGGTGCGGTGTGTAGTAAACATCGCCACTGGGGAGACAGTGGCCAGAACGGCACACGAGGGGGGTGCTGGCCACCCACCCCTCCCCCCCTCGTGTGCCGTTCCGGCCTTCATCATTAGGTGCCCCTTAACAGCACTTGTCCCAAAAGTGTCTTAAGGCTAAACGGGGGATCTTTGTCTGGTGTATGGGCGCACGTTTTCACAGATGCTCGCCAACGGCACTTGCCCCAGCAGCCGTTGTGAGCTACGCGGGGCACCTTCTTCTTTGTGCAATCCCCCCCCCCCCCCACCTCTGTGTCGACATTGCCGCACAATGCACACGCGAAGACGTCATTGTTTGGTTTCCATGGAGACGGCGCCATCACAACAGACCGCGTGGAATCTACCCAATCAGCCTGCGAAGGTTTCCTCTTTATTTTTGTAATCTACCATTTGCAACCTGCGTAGAGACAGAGACGGAGAGTCACTTCTCATTGCGGCACGGCCGATGTCGATGCCAGAGCAACGAAGCCGCGATTTCACATTGACGTGGGGTCAAGGCCAGCGGAGTTGCGTCGTTGTGATGTCTCCTTCGTGTTTTGCGGATCCGGGCATTGCGTCGCTGTCCGTTGTGCGGTCTGTTATGGATGACCACAGTCGCATACTGGAGATTTAAAAAAAAACACAATTCCATTCGCGCATTAGGTATCCCGCATCTGCTGCTGCCACTGTTTGTGCAGTGGATGCGGTTTAGGGTGAACCGTGATCTTCGTGGAAGATCAAACCGAGGGGATCTTCTGCGTTGGGTCTTTCACAAGATGTTGTGTGTTATGTTGTGTGTGTGTTGTGTGTATGTTGTGTGTGTGTTGTGTGTGTGTTGTGTGTGTGTTGTGTGTGTGTTGTGTGTGTTGTGTGTGTGTGTTGTGTGTGTGTGTTGTGTGTGTTGTGTGTGTGTTGTGTGTATGTTGTGTGTGTGTTGTGTGTGTGTTGTGTGTGTGTTGTGTGTATGTTGTGTGTGTTGTGTGTGTGTTGTGTGTGTGTTGTGTGTGTGTTGTGTGTGTTGTGTGTGTGTGTTGTGTGTGTGTTGTGTGTATGTTAAGTGGGTGTTGTGTGTGTGTTGTGTGTGTGTGTTGTGTGTGTGTGTTGTGTGTGTGTGTTGTGTGTGTGTTGTGTGTGTGTTGTGTGTATTTTGTGTGTGTGTTGTGTGTATGTTGTGTGTGTGTTGTGTGTGTGTTGTGTGTGTGGTGTGTGTATGTTGTGTGTGTGTTGTGTGTGTGTTGTGTGTGTGTTGTGTGTGTGAGTCACTCAGAGCGAGAGGGGAAAGGAATTCAAACAAACTTTCTTGGTGTCGTGTATAACATCATCCCCCTTGAATTACATTTTTTGTTTAACCTGACCGCGCTGCTTATGGAGCGGTCGTAATGCACTTTTGTATGGAAAGAAAAAAAATCCCGTGTGCCTGTCCTTGAGAGACATTGCCCATTGAGAACTTTTGTCGTAAAAATAAACACGAGTTAAAGCTGCTGCTGGTGGTGATGGTGGGGCGACGAGAAGGAGGGGAGGGCCAGCCCCGAGGCTAAGGGGGGGGGGGGGGGCAGACGCTCCGGTGAGAGGACAAAGCCTACGATAGGTCATTCTACATTATGTATTGATGTGTCTCTGTGTGTGTGTGTGCGTGTCTTCCCACTCATTCCCACACCCATCCACCCACTCACTCGTTCTTACACCCGCCAACTCAATCATTCTTTCCACTGACCAACTCACTCATTATCACCCACCCACTCACGCATTCTTACACCCCCCAAATTCACTCCTTCCACTCACCAACTCGCTCATTCTTCCATCTCACTCAATCTTCTCCCCACCAACTCACTAATTCTTCCACCCACCAACTCACTAATTCTTCCACGGCTTGATGAAGTGCTCCCCACATTGTGTCGGTTGTGGGGGTTGTTGGCTATACTTCACCACATGAGTTAGTACGTGTTGGTTATAACTGTGGAGGAATGGGTTGGCAGGAGTGGTTCAGATATTACTGGTCACTGATGTTATCTCTGGCTGGGTAGTCGAACTCAGGTCGCCGGGTTCATGCTGCAGTGCGCTAACCACAGCGACACCACTTCCCCTAAGCCAGTGGTGGGCAACCAAGACAACAAGAAGAGCATTTTTTTCGAATTCGGAAAAAAACCCCTCAATATTTCAAAATCCGCAATGCAACGTGAAAACGAGACGGTGGTCCTGCATAAAATAATAACGTGGACTCCCATGGTGAACTGGACATCCATGGTAAACTGGACTCCCATGGTGAACTGGACTTTCATGGTGAACTGGATTTCCATGGTGAACTGGACCTCCATGGTAAACTTGACTTCCATGGTTAACTGGAATCCCATGGTGAACATACTCTTTGTTTCTATTCGGTAAAGTCGCGTAGGTAAAAAATACGCAAAAAATTACGACGTTTCGGCCACAACACAAGTGGCCTTCATCAGGTGAAGGGACCAACCTGTCCATTGGACAGCGTTGGAGTGAGAAAAGTCAATATGTTCTATATTGACTTTTCAATATAGAACATAACCAAACGTTAAAGGAATTTTTAATGGTACAGTATGTTCATTCAATTATTGGCATCCCAAACTCTCACGGTGGTGCTAATGTATTTTTGATGCTATTTGCGAGCTTGCACAGCTTTACATTTTATGCTAATTCCTTTGTCAAGGCGTTTTTTTTCTGTTTACCCACTCACTGCTTAAAGGAGGCGACCTGCGCTTGACTTTCTTCACTCCAACGCTGTTCTCTGGACAGGTGGGTCCCTTCACCTGATGAAGGCCACTTGTGTTGTGGCCGTAACGTCGTGATTTTTTTTATTTTTTTTTTTACCTACGTGACTTTACCGAATAGAACCAAAGAGTATGGATCCTTGCAGTCACGAAAGCTTCAAATCCCATGGTGAACTGGACTCCCATGGTGAACTGGACTCCCATGGTCAACTGGACTTCCATGGTCAACTGGATTTCCATGGCGAACTGGACTTCCATGGTCAACTAGATTTCCATGGTGAACTGGACTTCCATGGTGAACTGGATTTCCATGGTGAACTGGATTTCCATGGTCAACTGAATTCCCCTGGTGAACTGGATTTCCATGGTCAACTGGACTTCCATGGTCAACTGGATTCCCAACGTGAACTGGACTCCCATGGTAAACTGGACTTCCATGGTCAACTGGATTTCCATGGCGAACTGGACTTTCATGGTGAACTGGATTTCCATGGTGAACTGGACTTTCATGGCTAACTGGACTTCCATGGTGAACTGGATTTCCATGGTGAACTAGATTTCCATGGTGAACTGGACTTCCATGGTGAACTGGATTTCCATGGTCAACTGGACTTCCATGGTGAACTGGGCTTCCATGGTCAACTGGACTCCCATGGTGAACTGGACTTCCATGGTAAACTGGACTTCCATGGTGAACTGGACTTTCATGGTGAACTGGACTTCCATGGTCAACTGGATTTCCATGGCGAACTGGACTTTCATGGTGAACTGGACTTTCATGGTGAACTGGACTTTCATGGTTAACTGGACTTCCACGCTCAACTGGACTTCCACGGTAAACTGGACTCCCGCGGTGAACTGGACTTCCATGATGAACTGGACTTCCACGCTCAACTGGACCTCCATGGTGAACTGGACTTCCATGGTGAACTGGACTTCCACGCTCAACTGGACTTCCATGGTGAACTGGACTTCCATGGTGAACTGGACTTCCAATGCCCAATGGCCAGGGGTCATCAACCAAAATAACAAGAAGAGACGTTGCTTTTTCGAATTTCAAGAGACCGCGCACTGCGGTCCTTCAAGTGCCACCGCATGCGGTGGCTCCGGAGCCGCAGGTTGCCGACCC
The DNA here is from genome assembly GCF_048934315.1 of Petromyzon marinus. Lineage (NCBI taxonomy): Eukaryota > Metazoa > Chordata > Hyperoartia > Petromyzontiformes > Petromyzontidae > Petromyzon > Petromyzon marinus. The sequence continues at coordinate 12,833,574 of NC_133685.1, forward strand.
CTGCTCCAAGCCAAATGGGCTCCGCCTTTAAACTCTCGGCACAGCACGGAAGTGAACGCAACAACAGCGCAGCCTGCTGTTAGTAATGGTGTGTGCAGGTAGCAGCAATGCACGTGGAGCAGGGGCGGCAGAGGTAGATGGCGCACTGCGCTGTGAACCCGGCCCACCTGAGCTCGGGCCCTGGCCACGGCTAACATCAGTGGCGAGTGATATCTAAATTGGGTGTATCCTCCACCCTCGCCTCCCGTCTCTTCACCACCGCACATGGATGAGCGTGGTGAAGTATTGACCAATAAGCATCATCCGTGACCGATACAGAACGGGGGGGGGGGGGGGGGCTTCATCCAGAAGTGGATTGATAAAGGGGTTGAACTGCGTTTATCTATAAATGGATACATTATAGGCCTTAATTGTTTGATTAAGTTCTAATTTCCTTGCCGCGACATGCAGTAATTAACACAACAAATATAAGCCCATAAAACAGGTATAAGTGTCAAGCAAGTCTCTGGGCAATTACTTTGATTATCTAACAACAATAAATATACAAACGGGAAGGCGAAATCCGTTCGCCACATTATGACTTCGCCTTCACGGCGACATTAAGGGGTCTGCGCGCGCGCGATTTGCCACGGTGCATTTACTTGGCACACTTGTTGACGCGAACAGTCGACCAACCCGTGACTACTGGACATCTGTGGGGGGGGGGGGGGGGGAAAGAGCTTCATAGCTCATTGGATTCCTCCAGCATAAATAAATATTTTGATCCATAATGCAGGTTTTTTTGGGAGGTTAGATCGCGTAAATGTATAAATATGTCATTAAACCCGCCACCACGTGACACAGCCAATTAGTAAGGTTTGTCACGTATATTGAACATGCCAATTCGTTATTAGTACAGCACACCAGTTTGTTGGAGAGCAAGGCCACAACATTTACAATCTGAGTACGACGTTTCGCGTGACAAACCTTGCTAATTGGCTGTGTCGGGTGGTGGCGGGTTAACGACACATTTATATATTTACGCGATCTAACACGAAAAAAACCTGAATTATGGATGATATTGGTCACGAAAGCCTCCTACGTGTTAAACCAAATGTTCTGATTCGGATACCTGACGAGTTCTGCGCAACCGTGGAAAAAAACCCCCACGTATACTGGATGCGGTGTACCAGGTGTGGCAATAAATAAAAACTCGGGTCGCCGGCCCAGGAAGTCTTGCTGGTAACGAAGCCTCTGGTTCTGCATCTAGCGATAAAATAACTATCTCGAGAAGGGCACTCAAACTAATCGTGAGCGGGTCGTTGTGCAGGATGATTGTAATCCCCAGGAGGCCACGTGACGTGTGGGGTCCAAGAAGGGGGGGCGGTCACGTGAGCTCAAAAGTTGGCATTTCATTTATATTCGCCAGAGAAAATACTTTCAATGTTTTTACGATCATTATTATTTATAAGCGGCCCTATATATATAAAAAAGCTTCACATTTCGGGAAAGCCTTCCTGAAATGTGTTCACCATACGTGTAACTTGTGTAACCTGTACACGAAGCCCCTGGAATGCGCGCGCGTGTGTGTGTGTGTTCTGGGCGCATTGTAACGAGCATTTCTGGGGACCCTTGTTACGGATGGGTCCGAGGTATTCTGTGGTAATTGGAGGCTGCTCTAAACTATTTTTTTCCCCGGGCGGTTTGGCAGTCCACCCTAATTACAGCTGGAGTCCGGTGGTGTGCAGGCTCGCTACGCGCTCCGGGCTACGGGCGCGTTTAAAGCAGTGCCGAATACACTCGCTCCGAAAACACAGCAACAGCAGCCACAACAGCAGATGCGATAGCAACAGCTCCAGCAACAGCAGCAGCAGCAGCTTCTCTCGTGCGGATGTGACATGAGTAGCAACTTACGCACCGATGTCCTAGGTTGTGTGAATGCGGCCACTGGCTGATCTCGCAGGACGTGTATCGCTGTACGTACGTTGAACTTCGTTTGTGCCGTACGTAGCCAACCATGTGAATCGGAGGTTGCGGAAGACGCCCGATCTCGCAGCAGTTGTGTTTGGTTTGAGATTCTCTTCATGTTCCCCCGTTGAGGAATGAGCTATTGCACCAGCTGTGGTCAGTCCGGGCACGGCTTCTTAGGCGGCATCAGCAGCTCCAGCAGCGGGAGTCCGCGTGTGCTTACTGCTGACCACTACTTATGAGTTTGCATGGATATAACATAGGAAACGAAAGGTAATATCAGCTTTGTATGTCTACAGAGCTTTTGTTATTCGGCTGCTGTACGAGGGTCATGTTTTATCAACGCAGTCCATCCGTCTCTCCTCCCAGTAATTCTCACACCCACCCACCGGCTCATTTCTCCAGCAACTCTTTATGTCTTACACTGCCGGATGAATGCCTCCCCACGCAGTGGTGGCTGTTATGGGTGTTCATTTGACAGGACTTCGCAGCACTGGTCAATGACGGATTCAATTTAGATAAATGGGTGGTGTTTTGTTCAGGTCGTTGTGAGTTCCCTGCGCAATACGTAACGGCAAAAGGACGATGTGCCATTAAAACGTAGTGAAAACGGTAATTTTTTAACTGGATGATTTTTTTTTTATCCGGGGCCCATTCACCAAGTTACCATCTCGGTGCCGAGATGTTAATTACCTCGCCTGGTATACAGGAGATCGTAGGTTCGATCCCAACCCTGACGCCTGTTGTATATAAGGAACTAAACAGGTGGACTTCGCCACAAATCTGGCTGTCGCCTGATGAAGCTAGTTGTAATTACTGGCGAAACGTCGTACTCAGATTGTAGATGTTGTGGCTTGACGTCCAACACACCGGTGTGCTGTACTAGTACACTACACTATACACTACACACAAGTGACGAATTGGCCACATTCTGTTTACCTGACAAACCTTACTAGTTGGCTGTGTCGGGTGGTGGTGGGTTTTAACGACACATTTCAATATTTACGCGATCTAACCCCAAAAAAACAATTCTTTGAGGGTTGACACTGGTCGCGAAAGCCTGCTACACTTTAAACTGTGTCTGGAGTTTGTACGGTCTCCACGTGGTCACGTGGCTTTATCTCCGGGCCCTCTGGGTTTCCCCTCCACGTTTAGAAGCAACGTGCGTTCACAGTATTTGCCTGCTACACATGCGCGCGGATGATAAGCAAGCTTGTTGTCGGGCCATCATTTGTAAGAGCCAGGTTGTAACATAAACAGTCGATTTCTCGTTTTACAGCCCAATGCTCTTCAGCACTTAACGGGTTCGAGAGAAGCGTTCTGACAATTATAATTACACCAAGCTTGTCAAAATCGTGACGGCCCTTTATACAAGTCGTTACCGCTGGAAAGGTTACCCATATTCGCCTGAGCCGTGGCAATAAAAAAAAACCCATAACTCGAAATCCATTTTAACTAATCGTTTTTTTTTCTACAAAGCAGTAATCGCTTCTCTCCCGCGGGCTTCTCAAGTAAGTCAAAAAATAAATTCCAATGGCGCCAAGCCGCCGCCTTCGGCCGCACGGTGTCCACCCGCCCGCCCGCTCGCCAAGAGAGAGACAGAGAGGAGGACTTTTGACTTCTAAACAACTCTTATTGCCGCCAGCAGCAAAAGCACTGGAGCCGATTTCGATATGAAATACACAAAGTCACCAGCAACACAAATGAAAATAAACGTTACAAATCCACGCGCTGTGGCGCTAAAAAGCACCGCGCACAACACGAAAGAAAAGTCACGTGGTGGTGGTTGTGGTCATTCGCGCACGCCACGTTGACGAGCGAGCGCTTCAGAAGGTGATCACGTGGGGTGCCGTCCACGCTGGTACAGAGAGGGGCTTGTCCGGCTCCCCAGCGTTCCAAGAAAACGCTCTGCACATCACCGACACGTGTGTGGTACGTGGCGTGCTCCAGCCGGAGCCGCGCCTTAAGCAGGCCCCCCCTGAACACTGGAAGCAGCACAGAGCAGCCGTCAGTGTCACCTTGCAGCGTCTTTTAACTCGTTCTGTACACCGCCAACTTCGCCTGAGCACAGGCGAAGTTGGCGAGGTCATGGCGCTTGTTAGACAGGTAAGGCACCACCACATATACGAAGCTGCTGTTGTAGAAGGGTACCCCCAGTTTCCTGAAGATGTCCCCCAAAAGGCGGAACATTGGTTTGAGCCGCTGGCAGTGTAAGTACTGATGGGGCAGATCGAGGAGGAGAGAGGGCGACTCCGTAGCAGGACGAAGAGGACGAGGAGGCGGAGGCAAGCGGGAAGCCAGGAGCTGCAGCCACGTGGTTAGTCGGTGCCAATTCCCCCCCTCCCCAAGCTCTGCGGTCCTCTGTATATCACTGGGGGATCTTTGGTCTTAGTTTTTATAAGTGGGTGGCGGTTGAGTGCGTGAATGGGAGCGAGTGTGTGGGTGGGTGAGTGGATGTCTCTGTGGGGAGCGGTGGTGCAGCAGTTAGCGCACTGCGCTACGAACCTGGCGAACCGGGTTCAATTCCCGCTCACGGCCAACACTCAGTGACGATTATCGAAACCGGTCCTGGACCTCCCCTAGGTCGACTCAGCCTCAAATTAGTACCTGGCGCGGTGTGTAATCATCGCCACTGAGGAGAACAAAGGCGGCCGGGCGTGGTGCTGGCCGCCCACCCCCTCGTGTACCGTGTCGGCCTTCACAGTTGCTGCTCGCTAACAGCACTCCCCCCTACAGTCTGTTAAGGCTACACGGTGGATCTTTTTGTCATTGCATGTATGTTGAACTTCTTTCGCACCGTACGTAGCCAACCGTGATGAGGACAACAAGGTGTTAGCGGCCAGCTAACGAAATTGTTTACACGTCCAGAAGGAAACCGGAGCGCCCGGAGAGAACCCACAACACTCCATCCCATACAGCTGGAACCGGTGGGGTCCGCATTGTAATTGCACCAGGGCAGGGCACCCTCTCGACGGCCCACGGGAATGGGAGTTTCGCAACATTTGTGTGCGGTGATCCACCGAACCTCGCTGCTGCTGCCGCCACCACCGCTGCACGCAAAGATAGATCCTCCGGCCACTGTCTACGTTCGTAACCAACTCCCGTTGGCTTCTCTCCCCCCGACCCTCCACCAAATTCATCGCGGGCGATCGTTGGCTGCCCCTCGTCTCTCGTGGCATTGGATGTCGCCGCGGCGAACGCTCACAAATCATCGCGAGACGAGAAGAACGCCCACGCCGTCTTGCGTTCTCCGAGTCATTTGGAGAATGTTTTATTTTGAGCCACCGAAGAGCTTCGGGCAAAACGAGGAGAATGTGAGTCGCGTTCACCCGGAACCATCCCTCATCTCCACGTCGGCCACGTGTCCTCGTTGATTTACCCCCCGCCCCCGCACCCTCCAAAAAGCGCTCGTGGGGTTTACAAAATGCGATGCGTTTTAAAAAAGAGATGCGGAAAGTAAGGTACGCGCCAAAATACGAACGAGGGGTTTAGGACAAACTCAAAGAGTGCGAGACCGAAATGCTTCGGACGAGTTCCGCGAACGAATACAGAGAGGGATGCCGCAACTCTGGCGATCCACGACTGCGTTTCGAGGGAGTCGGAGCAGAGGAAGGGCGCGAATAGTCACGTGATGTGTCGATGACGCGAAGACGGACACTGAACCGAACCGGTCCGTGGGTGACCGATGCACCGGAGCCGGTGAAGGACAACGATTGAACGAGGCCGCGCCCAGGCCTGGTGGGAGCGCGTTCGCCACTTTTGCTACGGAAGTTCGCGGTTCGACATCCACCGCCTGCTTCATAGCGGACGTGTTCATTGGAATGACACATGGTGCCGCCTGCTTCATAGCGGACGTGTAAGATATCCCGATGTCACGCGCAACAGTAGGTCATCATTGCGTGCCGGTCCAAATTTGGGAAACTTACAAAAAATTCTACAGCATATTGCGATTGCAAATTAGACGATCCTGGTGTCTTAAGTTCTCATCTGGTAACACAAAATAAACTTGAAATTGGCATCTCTTCTGGTAAAATCAACAGTAACGTGTGGCCTTATCAGCCTATGAGCACAGGTGAGACGATACCATCAGTAGGCCCATGCCGCGCATGACTCTCAAGGCTCTATCGCACATTGCTGGCACGGCGCAGCAACGTCTCGGGTCTGGCTTTCCAATGGTTGTAGGGACGCAGCATCAGAATGGTGGAAATCCAAATGACGTGAAGTTGAACTTGAATTACAATAGCAAAGTAATGACAATTGACGTCAAGTCACCCCTTTGGTGACTTTGTTTTGAAACAGATCACCGTCTGCGGCCACGGGATGAGCAGAGGATGTCACCTGGGTTTAAACAAAAATAAATACGGTATCATTTGATGTGCTCCCCCAGCCAATTGCAGGTCAGGCTTGGAGTTGAAATCCACCACTTTCAACCACGAAAAAATGCCGTTGTGTGTTTTAAATATATTTGATATATTCACATTTCTGGCGAATGGTACATTCCAGAAATCGCCATACGATCCGGTGTTACGGGTCGTGCGCGTCCTTGCTTACAGAGCTCATTGTTGGGAAGTCATAGGAACGCTGAACACGAAAAAGGTCAAATACATTCAACAGCAGTCACCAGCCCATCGCGACGAGTATGAAGACGGCTGCAGTGTGAATCATTGACGCTGACGGTTCGAGTTGCTCTCTGGGTTTTGAATGGCAGCGGGACGAGTGTTTGTGGATGCCGGTGGGGGGGGGGGGGGGGCAGCACCACGCCCCGACCGCCTTTGTCCCCCCCCCGTGATAATTTTTGGGTTTTCAATTCCCATTTCAATGCAAATGATAATTAAACCCATATTTCATAAATACATCTGTCTCTCCACACAAACGAACTTGTGTGAGATATACTTTATTTTACGCAGAGAGACATATTGTTGTGAACGAATCCTATTGCCCGCTTGTATGTGATATTATCCATTGAGCCGTTTCACTGTGCGCGTTGGGATGATTCGATACCCAGAGTACGTTGCATCGAATCGAGCTTTCAAGCGCCTCTGTGTGACATTGGTGGTTCACTGGAATGGCATGCGTAATATTGATCGCTGGTAGTCGTGGTGGACTATTGGTAATACATAAATCCCCCGTATAGCTTCAAGAGACTATTGGGGATGGCTTTTAGCGAGCACCTATGAAGGCTGGATGGTTGTTTTAGCGAGCACCTATGAAGGCTGGATGGTTGTTTGTTCTACACAGACGCAAACGACACAAAACGTGTAAAAGAAGCATGGTGCAAACACCATCAGAAGTTCTTGAAATACTGCATTGCAGTCCTGGGTGTTTTGCATAATGCACACATCTGAGTACTATGTTGACATTATTTGAAACCTATATGGTTCACTAGCCTGAACTACTTAAATATAATTGCAGATTATGGTCGGCATTTACAGATCAGATGATACAAGACAAGCGTGTGTGTAACTCAAATACAACAACAATTTTGGTCTATCATGATCGGGTTGCAGCTCCTCCATGAAACGCACCAGATGATGAGTATCAGAAAGATCCAACCTGTCCAGGCTGCTCATGTTTGAACACATTTGTGCTTGCAACACAACGCTCCAGAAGGGCCACGGGCTGCGCTGACCGACTTTAAAGCCACTTAATATCTTGTTTACGCTCTCCCGAAACACACCATTGGCTATAAACACTTCTTTTTATGCTTTCCAGTTGAAGTTGAAAGTACTCTGTCTGACCAAAGCGCCCAAAAAATAAGATAATTTGCAAATATGCGTTTGCGTTTTTCTAACAAAAAAACTAAACTGTACTGTTAATATAAACGCCCGAAGACAAACTGCATGTTGTTTTGTCGGTGGGTTTAAGAGCTCCACAGACTTACGGTATCCATGCGTGAAGGTGATTTTTTTTCCTGCGGTCTCGCTACTGATGCTTGGAGATAAGGATGCTGTCCCAGGGCCACCCGGCCACACCCAGGCATCGCAGGCAGCAACACTCCCTCCACAGTGCCCCCGAGCCCTTAACCAGTGACCTCTAACTCCCACCACCCCCCCATTACCCCGCCCTCACCCCTCCCCCGCCCCCTCCCCTGCCGCCCACCTTCACTGCATTCCTACTCACCTGAGAACCGGTCAGCCAGGCCAGCCAGAGATTAAGGTTCTCGGAACTTGCATTACTTTAATGACAGGCTTATTGATATATATAGAGCTGAATGTACGTGGATTAGGGAGCAACGCGTGTTAGTGAGATCACAAAACTATGTTTAACTGTCTTGATTTGAAACTTTCGTGACTGCAGGAATCCATACTCTTTGGTTCTCTCGGTAAAGTCACGTGGGTATTTTATTTTATACCTACGTGACTTTACCGAAAGAACCAACGACTATGTTTAACTATGTTTATTTTACCAGATAAGGCTCTTTTTTCGGCGGTAACCTGGCTACACATTATAGCTGAAGTAAGTGGCCAATCACGTGGAAATTTATCGCAGCGAAATACTCCCAAGCGAATGTTTCTAAATTTTGGAGGGAAAAACCGGAGGACCCGGAGAAAAATCCACGAGACCACTGGGAGAGAGAGAGAGAGACGCGCAAACTTCAAATGCAGTATACAGGCGTCAGGGTCGGGATCGAACCCACGACCTCCTGTATACCTGGCAAGGTAGTTAACATCTGGGCCAGAATTGCACGTATCGAGAAGGGATCATGACTGGTGCTCAAGGAGTTAAAACTCGAAGCCGATAAAACGCCCCAGAGTATGTACAAAGTGGAGACGGAACGGTGAAAGAACAACGTCTGGGGGTGCGAGATGGATCGATATTCATCCTGGGATGTGAGAGATTGCGACAATTTGAGGGGGGCCTTAATCCACAATTGGATTGATCATGGCTAATGAATATAAAATAATACCACTCAAAGCTCTTTGCAAATCCACTCCTTGAAGAAGGCTTCCCCGCCAAGGCTGTATTGATGGTCGTGGGGGTTGTTTGACCATACTTCACCACGGTGATCGGTGCAGATTAGTGATGCAAATTAGGGGGGAGCCCAGCACCGGGCCAGATATCGCTTACCACTGATATCAATCGTGGTCAGGATTCGAACTTGGGCCCTCCAGGTGCGGTAACCACCGCGCCAAAATGTATTGTAAAGTGTCCTAATGAAGCGAACAAGGAGTTATCCCAGACACATTTACGTGAGTAATAGAGTTTTTCCAATTAATTTATTGCTGGTCGCTTGGAGTTTTGGTAGCGTTTTGGTTCTGTGCTTAGCAACCGTGATACAGATTTGCACGTTGAACTCCATTCGCACCGTGCGCAACCAACCGTGCTGATCGGAGGTGCGGGGGAAGGACAAAAAACTGAACACAAAAAGCAGTTCTAAAGAAATGAGTTTGTCAATCTCGATGATTTAAAAGTCATAGCTCCGGTGGCTTCCTAATATCGGAAGTGAAGAGCGTACCAGAGGGCCGCAACACATCCGATAGTGCCGCGCGATGTGATTACCGCAACCTAGAACGTGATTTTCTATGACATCTGCCTCTAGCCAATTGCCATTGCGTGAGTGAGGCTCTCCGTGGCTTCCCCTCCTCGTTCCCCTCGGCCCTTGATTTTCTCTCTCGGCTCTGACTCGGGACGACCTTGCGAGTTGTTTCTCCCGTGGGGCGACGCCGTCGGTGGGTGAGGAGGAGGAGGGTGAGGAGGAGGGTGAGGAGGAGGGTGAGGAGGAGGAGGGTGAGGAGGAGGAGGGTGAGGAGGAGGGTGAGGAGGAGGGTGAGGGGGAGGAGGGTGAGGAGGAGGAGGGTGAGGAGGAGGAGAGTGAAGGTGAGGAGGAGGGTGAGGAGGAGGGTGAGAAGGAGGAGGGTGAGGAGGAGGGTGAGGAGGAGGGTGAGGGTGAGGAGGAGGGTGAGGAGGAGGAGGGTGAGGGGGAGGAGGAGTAACGAGGTGTGACTCAGGCTCGGCTCGGGAATGTTTACTCCCCTCCCCTAATCTAATCTTCTCTAAGAATTGGCCCCGAGCAAAAAACACCAGCCGAGTGTCAGCCAATAGCTACGTTTGCAGGCACGTAAAAAAGTGAGCACTTTGTTTTAAAAAAATTACATTATTGATGCTTCTTTTTAAGTGCAACGTAAAGTTGTGGGATGCTGTCCGCGGAGTAAAAGTCAGAACACTGGACTTATTTCCGTTTTATTGTACAATATAATTTATACAGCGTATAAATTATATTGTACAATATAATGTGTATTTATACAGAGTATAAATGCAAGCGCATCTCTGGGAGCTTCAAGGGAACAATAAAATATCTACCCACGTGTTTTTGTTGTTCTATGCACATGAAATCGAATGGCCTCTTGACGTCTCGACTTGTAACAAGGGTAACCTCACAGAGGGGGTCACTTGCAAATTTTTTCCAGACAATGAGAGCAGAAGCCGAGAAGGAGCGATGACCTCTGGTGGCATGAAGGTTGACTTGTGGGTGGCTTCGTGAGAAGGAGGGGAGAACGTTCAGGAGAGTGGCGTGAGATGAGATCATTCACTCTGGGCCGTGCGGTGGCGGAGGGAATTGTATAGAGCAGTGCGCCAACCACTGTGCCACCGCTCTCCACCTGCACACTTTCTCTCACGGACACACGCACGCACACACACACACGCACGTCTGTCTCAGAGAACACACGCGTGCCCTTATCGCATGTTATCGCCGCAGGCTTTGTGATGTCACAATCACTCACCATTGATGACACGTGGCGGCCATTTTAAAATGTTCTCGTGTTTGGCCTCCGTTTTGCAGCATTTTCCCGCTCGCTACGTTGATGATTGTTTTTTGTGTTGACACTGCGTCGCAATGAGCGGGTCATGAGTTTCGATCTCGACCCTGACGCCTGTATATTTTGTAGTTTGCGTGTCTCTCTACCCGTGGTCGCGTGGATTTTCCACCGGATCCTCCGGGTTTTCCCGTGGTCACATTTAGGAACGTGCGCTTAGAGTGTGTGGCTGCTACACATTTCCATACGATAAGCCACCTTTTCGAACTATAATTTGTGGCCAGGTCACTTCTGACAAAAACATGAGCTATACAGCTCAGTAAAAATACAAACAAAGTTTAAGTTTTTCGTTCATTAATATTGAGCGCTTATGTTCACCATACGCACACGCACCAGCGCTGTTTGTCAATCCACTGCTGGATGAGGGTCCACCTACACGGTGCGAGTCGTTGGGATTATTTTACCATACTGCGCGCCAGGTTGGCAAAAGCATGGAGCAGAGACGTGGCAGCATAGACATACAGTACAATAATGACATTTACAACATTGCTCCCTCTTGCGTGGTGGTCGCCCATTCGAGCACAGCCAAGGCTCAGCCAGTCTCAGCCTGGGAAATACTTCTATCGTTTCATGAAGTCGGGCGCATTCCGGGTGATTTGGTGGTATCATCTGTATATATATACAGTATAAAGTTTCTATAAAATGTCCCTTGTTAATCCACGAAAGCCTCACTGAGTCTAAATATTTTTTTTTCAGGAGAGCTCTGTATTGAGATGGTTGGCCAAGTCCATTCGTGAGTGTTGTGGCTCGTTGTTTTGTGACTATTGTCCTTATTGCGCACCTCCGATGGTGACGGTCGGCTACGTACGGTGCGAAATAAGTTCAACACGCAGTACGCATACATTCTCATGCAAGAAAACCCACGGCACATTGTACGAGGGGGAGACACCCAAAGCCCCGCACGGATAGTTTAACAAAGATTTTATCATATCCTGGTCGCCTTCATATGCACAGCCTACAGCTGCTGCTTTACTCAGGCTGCTGACATCTGAGTATTTAGCCATGCTTAAGCCCTTGCTTAGCTTCTGAGATGTGGCGAGGTTCGGGCGCATTCAGTGTGATTCGGTCCAGGGGGCACATGAGCCTGCAAGCAGCTCGAGTGACTGTAGATTTGTATTTAATCTTGATTTGAAGTTTTCGTGACTGCTGGAATCCATACTCTTTGTTTTTCTTTCGATAAAGTCACATAGAAATAAAATAAAAACAATCACGACGTTTCGATTGCAACACAAGCAATCATCAGGTGGGACAACCACAGCAGGAAAAAATGGTTTTGCTGTGGTTTTCCCCAAAAAAAAGTCTTGCTGTGGTTTTCCCACCTGATGAATGCTTGTGTTGCAATAGAAATGTCGTGATTTGTTTTTATTTTATGTCTAACTACGTGGCTTTACCGAAAGAACCAAAGAGTATAGATTTGTATTTAGTTTTTTTGCGTTCCTCGCCTCTGGAAGTTCGACAACAAATGTATTAACTCTCACTCTCAGATGAATACAGGGATCGCTTTATGCGGTAATAGATGCGTTCCAAAAAAAAAAACCGCGCACAAAGTGATATTGCACGCGACAGCGGCCTGCCGAGTAGCGCACACACTACACAATGTTGTCGCCACGTCAGACCGCATAGCCGCAAACGAGCGAATTAAACCGCATATAGCGAATATTGAGTAGAAATATGGAAGCCGCATACACAGCGCGAAATCGCACAAACCGAACCCGCATCAAGCGAGGGAAACCTCTTCTGAGGTGCCGTGACCACAAGAACACGGCAATGTGGTGCCCTCTGCTGGTGAAAGTTCACGTCACATTTCTACTCGGAGTCAGTGGCCTTTGGGGCGCCGCGATGGCGAGACGTTAACACCACTGATTGGTGCACAGGGAGGTCGTTAACACAGAAATCCACGTGCGTGTGTGTGTGCCTTAGACGTCTATCCCGCGTCAAGATGATACTGCAGTCTGTCGCGTTCTATCTGTCTGTTTGTGTGTTATCATATAGCGGTGGTGTAGCGGTTAGCGCGCTGCACTATGAACCCGGGGAGCTGTGTAGCTCTGTTTCAGAAGCAACCTGGCCACAAATTATACCTCGACGAAGCGGCTTATCACGTGGAATTGTATCGCAGCCACAGACTCTAAAATGCGTGTTTCTAAATGTGGAGGGAAAACCTGGAGGACCCGGAGAAAAATCAACGGAGAGACGCAAAGTTCAAATACACAGCAGGCGTCAGGGTCGGGATCGAACCCACGGCCTCCTTCTAGATTTGAAGCTTTCGTGACTGCAAGGTAAAAGAAAATAATTAAATCACAACGTTTCGGAGGCAACACAAGCTTCCGTCTTCAGGTGATAATGTCAACGGCCTTCTGTTCATGAAGTATTTCATCAACTGCCTCTGAGCCAGCTGGTGTAATTTCCACATTCGCATGCCGGCGGCGAGCACACCCCACAGGAACAACCGCTGCCGACCCGCCACCCACCAAAGTAGTAGCAACGAGTGACGACTGCCATCGACCAAACCAGCGGCGCTCTGCGCGCCCCGAAACTCGTCCGATCTCGGATGCTAAAGAAAAATCAGGGCTCGAGCCCGGAATGAGAAACATGATTTTTAAGCTGGAGAAATCCGATGAGCCGTGAAGCTGTTTGTTTTTTTCTTTCACCGATGTCCAGTAAAGGGGGCGGGTCAGAGGGCGACAACAACAACAACAACAAACAAAAACCACGGGGGGAGTGGAAAGTTATAGGAAAGGGAAGCAAATCGCAAAAACTAAATAACATGAAATAAGAAAGAGTATATACGTTCAAATTGCATAAGTACACCGCTTCCCAAGCATGGGCAAGGCAGCAAAACAACAGCAAAAGCAGTCCCAACCCGCGCCAAGACAACACACATTTCTTCAATCCATACTTATGGCGGTAGCCCGGGAAATACCAAAAAATACAAAATGACCGAGTAAAATAAATTATTTTATTTCTGGGACACTATTTTTTGTCCCAGGGGTGTAACTTGACTCCGGGACTGGGGTACCAATCAATCCGAAATCAGCGGTGCCACTCCGCGAGGTCGAAACGCAGCGAGGACGATTGCGCCGAAACTCCGAACACTCGCGGTACGCACGGTAGTGGTGCATCGTAGTGTCCAGCTCGTCGAGATGAGTCTGTTGCCGCATCGCCGAGCCATCAGCAGACCAACAAGGACTGCATCACGGGCACTGTGCGAGAGCCGGGGTTCCGTGGTCCACCCCGGGGTAGCGCCACGAGGTTCTCCTGGCGGGCAGCACGCAGCAGCATCTTGCCGTAGGCCGCGCAGCTTCGAGCTGGGCGCTGAGCCACTGACCGACGAGAAAGTGAGGAGCGGCTAATAAAGGAACCAGTGCAAGTTCAATTAGTTAGTCGCAAGTGCGTGCGCTCATAATCTGCAACCCTGTGAATTGGTCCACGGATTATCGGGATTTTCCGGATTAGTAAGGCGCTATTAGCCTGTGGTTTAGAACAAGGGTCTGTGGGGTCCATCTTACAATCCGGTAGGTGTGCGTGACCTGATGTGGATAGCTTTGTTGACACCGGGGACTTTTTAGTGCGTCTTACTATCCGGAGAATGTATGTGTGTTGAACTTATTTCGCAACGTACGTACAGTGAGGGAAAAAAAGTATTTGATCCCCAGCTGATTTGGTACGTTAGCCCACTGACGAAGAAATGATCAGTCTTTAATTTTAATGGTAGGTTTATTTGAACAGTGAGAGACAGAATAACAACAAGAAAATCCAGAAAAACGCATGTCAAAAATGTTATAAATTAATTGGCATTTTAATGAGGGAAATAAGTATTTGACCCCCTCTCAATCAGAAAGATTTCTGGCTCCCAGGTGTCTTTTATACAGGTGACGAGCTGAGATTAGGAGCACACTCTTCAAGGGAGTGCTCCTAATCTCAGCTTGTTACCTGTACAAAGGACACTGTCCACAGAAGCAATCACTCAATCAGATTCCAAACTCTCCACCATGGCCAAGACCAAAGAGCTCTCCAAGGATGTCAGGGACAAGATTGTAGACCTACACAAGGCTGGAATGGACTACAAGACCATTGCCAAGCAGCTTGGTGAGAAGGTGACAACAGTTGGTGCGATTATTCACAAATGGAAGAAACACAAAATTACTGTCAATCTCCCTCGGCCTGGGGCTCCATGCAAGATCTCACCTCGTGGAGTTGCAATGATCATGATAACGGTGAGGAATCAGCCCAGAACTACACGGGAGGATCTTGTCAATGATCTCAAGGCAGCTGGGACCATAGTCATCAAGAAAACAATTGGTAACACACTACGCCGTGAAGGACTGAAATCCTGCAGCGCCCGCAAGGTCCCCCTGCTCAAGAAAGCACATATACATGCCCGTCTGAAGTTTGCCAATGAACATCTGAATGATTCAGAGGACAACTGGGTGAAAGTGTTGTGGTCAAATGAGACCAAAATGGAACTCTTTGGCATCAACTCAACTCGCCGCGTTTGGAGGAGGAGGAATGTTGCCTATGACCCCAAGAACACCATCCCACTGTCAAACATGGAGGTGGAAACATTATGCTTTGAGGGTGTTTTTCTGCTAGGGGACAGGACAACTTCACCGCATCAAAGGGACGATGGACGGGGCCATGTACTGTCAAATCTTTGGTGAGAACCTCCTTCCCTCAGTCAGGGCATTGAAAATGGGTCGTGGATGGGTATTCCAGCATGACAATGACCCAAAACACACGGCCAAGGCAACAAAGGAGTGGCTCAAGAAGAAGCACATTAAGGTCCTGGAGTGGCCTAGCCAGTCTCCAGACCTTAATCCCATAGAAAATCTGTGGAGGGAGCTGAAGGTTCGAGTTGCCAAACGTCAGCCTCGAAACCTTAATGACTTGGAGAAGATCTGCAAAGAGGAGTGGGACAAAATCCCTCCTGAGATGTGTGCAAACCTGGTGGCCAACTACAAGAAACGTCTGACCTCTGTGATTGCCAACAAGGGATTTGCCACCAAGTACTAAGTCATGGTTTGCAGAGGGGTCAAATACGTATTTTCCTCATTGAAATGCCAATAAATTTATAACATTTTTGATATGCGATTTTCTGGATTTTGTTGTTGTTATTCTGTCTCTCACTCTTCAAATAAACCTACCATTAAAATTATAGACTGATCATTTCTTTGTCAGTGGGCAAACATACAAAATCAGCAGGGGATCAAATACTTTTTTCCCTCACTGTAGCCAACCGTGCTAATCGGAGGAGCGGGTGAAGGACAAAAAAACTAAACACAAACAAGCAGTTCTAAAGAAATGCGCTTTCAATCTAGATTGCAAAGTGCATGGCTCCAGTGACTTCCTAATATTGGAAGGAAGAGCGTTCCAGACGGCCGTAGGAGCGCATCTGAAAGCACGCGATGCAATGTCCGTCTTTAAATACGGTAATACCTGTAGGATATTTTTTTTATAATACTTTTAGTACACTTGCCATTGGCGTCGTTCTCATAGGACAAGGCTATCCCGGAGGAAACTGCTGCGTTTCACAGCCTGCAGTTGTTTCCCGGTAGAGGGCGATGTTGCTGGGTGTGCAGTAACGTGTAATTTGCCCTACTGCATTGTACTGTAAAAAAAAAATCGAATTTGGACGATGCGCAATGGGCATGGCTTCCCATTGCGCATGGCGTCAACAGGATCTTTAGCGCCCACCCCCGGAGCATACGGCGTCTGAATATTATCACAGGTTCACACGCCAGCAGTGTTAACCGGGGCGGCCTGCTGGGTTCCGACCGTGAGCCTCTGCGTCGAGCGGGCGGACGCGACACCTTCGGGGCTTGCTGCTCCTTCAGGGCCTTCCACCGGACTGGCGGGCCCATCACGAGCTGGAGTTTGGTGCTGGTTATTGTAATTATTACTACGCTTGTGTAGCCGGGAAAGCCTTGCAGAGTCTCAAGACACATTTTGAAGAGGGTCCTGTTACGTTTTTTGTAGTAGGTGGAGGGGGGGGGGAGGAGAGAGGCGGTGGGAAGGGAGACGATGATAAATACGGGATGTCTGTGAAAAAGTGCTTCATAGCTCACCGGATTCCTACAGTCTAAATAAATAAAGATTATGAAAATAATAATAAATAATGATAGCTAAGTACACATTGAGTAAATGTGCGATGTAAATGTACGAATTTGGCAAATTTGAACCATGACGCCAGCCCGCACACACACAATGCGTGACCTCCTCTTGCGATCAACGTCACGGGACCTTCAAGGTTCGCTGCGAAGCGCGTGCGTGTGTTTTTGTTTGTTTATTAGACGAAAACTAAAAATCTCGTTGATAGTTTCAACCAGCGACATGACATCTCTGACAAGTTTCACGGGGGGATGGAGGGGGTGGGGTGTGAGAGAGCAAGCACAGCTGAGCCTGGCGGCGGCAGGAAAGTCTCTCTGGCCGCGTGCTCCGTGTCGATAGCTTTGGTGGTTTTGGCGACGCGCGTGTCCGCTTCGCGTGGGGTGGGGTGGGGGGGGAGTTTACGGTAGGGGGAGCCCCTCCCCGTCGGCTGCGGGAAGTGGACGATGCTATCTGCGCACTGGGATGTGGGGCACAGGTCCGAGCCACAATCCCAACTTCCACGAATCACCCAACCTTCCCTAAAATGTGGCACTGCTTTGGCACGCAAAACGGCACGCGATCAAATCGTGTTCGGAGGTCAGCGTAGTGCCGCTTAATCGTGACCGTCGGATTTCTTCTCGAGCATATTTAAGAGCGAAGTCAACGACAATTGCATTATTTTGAGAGGCTCGCCGCTGGCCAAAAGGGATGTGGCTTGGCCACCACTGGTTGATATGAGCGGCGCGCCCCAATGAGACACTGTGAGTCGCTGTGAGATATTAGCACCACCGATTTAGGGTGTCATTCCCTTCTTCTTTTTTCGTACGGCCGATGTACATGCAGAGCAACGAAGATGCAATGTCACATTCACGTGGTCAAGCCAGCGGATAACCGCGTCAGGATCAGCGGAGTGTATCGCTGTGATGTCTCCTTCGTGTTTGTGGATTGTGTAATGCGCCGTTTAACGTTGTTCGGTCTGTTCCGGATGGCCACAGTCGCACACTACCTGAGAGTTTGACATTTTCCATTTGTGCATCAGATATCCACATCTGCCATGGTTTGTGCGGATGTGGTTTAGAGTCGACCTCCGTGGAACATCGAAACCAGGAATATTCTCCGTTGGTTCTTTTAGAAGATGTTTGTTTGTGAGCTATTTTGAACTCCATTGTTATCCAAGGTTCATCGGGGTTGAACTTGCATTGTTGAAGGTTAAGCGCATGGGTCCTAAAGGGCTTTGCGTGACTTTAATCGATGGCGAGGGACGTTACTGAGGTCCTGGTGAATGGGCGGCCGACTGTTTTCCTAGATTCGCAGGACTTTCCCGGAGGGTTGCAGAATTGCGGTGGATGGATTTGGGGGGGTGGTGGGAGAGATTTGTGACAGCCAGGGTGTTGGGGTCGACCTGATCCGCGAGAAGTCGCGCGTTCTTCCTTCCCTGGAGGTGTCGCTGCCGCTACAAGGGCCCGGAGGGACATTCACGCTCTATTTGTGGCAATAGCGAGTCACTGCCACCCAGGAGGGTTTCTCTCGGGACCAACCACGCAACGAGTCACCTCAACCAGCCGCTCTCTGACACGCGCGGTGGAGCGCTGCACTGCAGGATTTTCCCGAATGGATTTTCCATCTCATGACATGATGGTAACCAATAGCAAACACGGAACTACAATAGGGAAATAAAATAACAAAAGCACATCGTGGTGCACATCGCTTTACTCAGCAGAGCCTCGTGAGTAGACCTCTTATGCAAATTCTTCACTAATACCAATTTTCAGTTGGATTTCCACCGTCATATTTTGGTCGTAGGCAATTCTCTGCATTGTAAATGATCCGTTCTCGTGAAATGAAACCAGAGACCACGCAAAAAGAAAACAAAAACCCTTGCAAACTACGGGGAAGTCAGGGTAATCTTGATTTGAAGCTTTCGTGACTGCAGGAATCCATACTCTTTGGTTCTTTCGGTTAAGTCACGTAGGTATAAAATAAAATAAATCACGACGTTTCGGGCACAACGTCTGATGACGGACGCTTGTGTTGCGTGATTTATTGTATTTTATACCTACGTGACTTTACCGAAAGAACCAAAGAGTAAAGAGTCGGGGTGTGTGGTGGAATGGCGTGTTGCAAAATTCCTCTCTTGAGAGTGATTCTGAAACTTTCGCTTAGAGCCACCGCAGAGTGCTCCCCACGGAGAGTCAGCTTCACTCGGTGGCCTTGTTTAGACCACGTGGGGCAGCCGTCAAGCGCTACGGGGCCTATGAAGCAGCTCTGGCGCGAGTGGAATGGGGGTGGGGGGTGGGGAACGTGAATCCGATCCGTGCCAAGGTGCCGAGTGTTTTTGGAAACGAGTTGCATGCAGCTCAATGTATGTACGTACGTTGAACTTCTTTCGCACCGCACGTAGACAACCGTGCGAATCAGAGGTGCGGTGGAATGCCAACGAACCGAACACAAAAAAAAATCAGTCCTAAAGAGATGAGATTTTTAAAGTGCGTAGCTCCACTGGCTTCCTAACATCGGAAGTTCAAGATCGTTCCAGACGGCCGCGGAAGCGCGTCTGGAAGCGCGCGATGCGAGTGACCGTCGAGGCTCGGTGGTGGTGGTGGTGGTGGAGGTGGAAAATCCACGCTCAGCGGCAAGCGTGCCGCCAATGATTGTCAAGGTCGAGAGCGGCCACGTGTCTATGAGCCGGCGCTGATGTCACGTCCCCGCAATGATGCCTCGTTTCACTCTGTGGAGAACCTACACTCTGCGGTGCTCGCGAAGGGGAAGCTTTCGGAGGTGTTGCCCAACCCTTACCCAACGTGGCGTCGCTTATCACCGCCGATGCGGCGAGATGATGGCGCAAGCTGCCTGGGGTGGTTTCCAAACATTCACGCGCGCGCACGGTGTGTTCCCCCGTCCGGCAAAGACGCGCGCGAAGACCCCCTCCCCGCCCTCACCCGGCACAGGCAACAGCGCCATCTTCATTCGCAAGGCCCGTGGGCCACTGGAAGCCCCTTGGTGGCCTTTTGGGCAGCCCCTGACGTGTGGCTCCCGACAATACACAAAGAGTGACACCATCCTCCTCCCACCCCCCATCATCATCGTGCTGTTGCTGTCAAACCCCCAATGTTTTACCAAATGTGTGGCGGCCCTCTCACGCTGATGATGTCTTGTCGGCGAAAGTGTCGCCGCCCCCCCCCCCCCCTCTGAAAATCGGTGAATAAAACTGGTCTCCACAGACTGTTGGGGCAAGTGCTGGGAGCAAGCAGCGGCGCCCATGAAGGGCGGTGCCGGGGCCTGGTGGACTTGTCATGGCCCGAACCACCACGTGTCTCCCCTGCGGATGATGTTGTACACACGGCGCCAGGTGCTTCGTTTGAGGCCGAGTCGAGCGAGGCGAAAGCCAGGACCGGTTCGGGTGTTCGTCACCTGTGTTAGCCGTGAGCGGGATACAAAACTCGGCTCACCCGGTTCGGAGCGCAGTGCGCCAACCGCTGCGCCACCGCTCCCCGGCACACAGATACACACACAACACTACAAAGCCACACCAGGTGGTGGTAACGGGATGTGTTTGTTTTTTCATCACAGTTACTAAGCACCGGCCTCTAAGCCCCCACCTCCCTCCCCCCCCCCAAACGCCAAGCGGTCAGCAACAACCTGCACTATCGAAGGTCTCATAGACAATAAGAGTCAGCACGATTAAAATAAATCAGAAAATGCTTTACCCTTCCTAGCAATTAAAGAGGTTTCAAGATGTTCAAAACACTCAATAGATACCTATGCCAAGGTACCAAGTCCCATAGAGGCCTCGCAGATAAGGCGTTAGCACGCTCATTGAATTAACCGGGCGTTTATTGCGCGACAACTCGGGCAACGAGGCGATGGACGTGAGTGTTTGCGAAGTCGAGCGATTCGCCAGGGCAGCAGCAGGAGAGAGGTGTCGTGACACTGCAGTGCGGTCGGAACAGCCAGACGGAGGAGTCCCACGCACGTGCTGTGCTCGTGCGAGGAATGTCGCCTGCGCTGGGAGAATTTGTCTCTCTGTGCAGACATGAGACGTCGCTCTTGCACCGACAGGCTCACATGGCGCCCCGGGTGGTCACAAAGAGCGATGGTTTTGTGAATTTCCACCCACTCCTCCTCCCGACTCCGTGAGAGTCTCACGGCACAGTGGCCCGCATTGTGCTGCTGTTGTTGTTGTGCCCAGGGTACAGACTGACGCTGGGGTTAGGTGTGCACATAACGGAACCTCCCCTCCCCCTCCAATGCCCCCCCCCCCATCTCCCATGCTCATTATGAGCAGCAGAGCCATGTGTAGCAGCTGTTTGGATTCCTAGCATTATGATTGCATGCAGTCACGTCTGCGAGTTTGAGGCTCAACAGAGATGGACACTGGCACTTTAGCCTGCCCAAGATGTGTAGACATTTATCATTGTTGCTGTAAGCTGCTACTGCTGCTATTGTTGGTAACGGACGGCTATTATATTTACTAAGATAAAGAGTCCCCGTATAGCCTTAAACCAGCGTTAGGGCAAGTGCTGTTGGCGAGCACCTATGAAGGCTGGCACGGTACACGACCGCCTTTGTCTCCCCAGGTACTCATTTGAGGCTGAGTCGATCTAGGGAATGCCCAGGACCGGTTTTGATATGTACCACTGGTGTTGGCCGTGAGCGGGATCGAACTCGGCTCGCCGGGTTCTGAGTGCAACCACTACACCACCGCTCCTCACAAACACACACACTCGTCAATAACACTTCCCTGGAATGAAAATATAAGCGAGAACGTCTTAGGCAATTTTCACGAAACGTCAAGCAACCACCCTCCATCTGGCATGTAGAAGGGCTATTACCCGAAACGTTTGCCTATTATATATTCTTGTGTCCTTTTAGGGCGGTGTCGTTGACGGGTTAGTCCAGGAAACCAGACCAGATATCTCACTTGTCGGTGCGACCTTATGCGGCAACTTAGGTGGTACCGCATAACCTTAACGATTCTGTATGTCTGTGTGTGTGTCACTGTGTGTATGTGTGTGTGTGTCACTGTATGTCTGTGTGTGTGTGTCACTGTGTATGTGTGTGTGTCACTGTGTGTCTGTGTGTGTGTGTGTCACTGTGTGTCTGTGTGTGTGTGTGTGTGTCACTGTATGTCTGTGTGTAGCGGTTAGCGCGCTGCGCTATGAACCTGGCGACCCGGGTTCGATTCCCGCTCACGGCCAACACCAGTGACGATTATCTGAACCGGTCCCGGGCCTCCCCTAGGTCGACTCAGCCTCAAATGAGTACCTGGTGCGGTGTGTAAACATTGCCACTAGGGAGACAAAGGCGGTCGGGCGTGGTGCTGGCCACCCACCCCCTCGTGTACCGTTCCGGCCTTCATAGGTGCTCGCTAACAGCACTTGCCCCTACAGTCTGTTAAGGCTATATGGGGGATCTTTGTCTTTGTCTTTGTTGTGTCACTGTGTGTCTGTGTGTGTGTGTGTCAATGTATGTCTGTGTGTGTGTCACTGCATGTCTGTGTGTGTGTCACTGTGTATGTGTGTGTGTCACCCAGGCCTATGATACCATCAGTAGGCCTGGGCTCTGGGTTGTTCTTCGTGCTTTTGGAGTCCCTCACCCTCTGCTCACGATCATTAAGGACCTTCATGATGGTGAGCGGGCCCGGGTAAAACTACGTGGCCGGGAGTCAGAGCCATTCCCTGTACACCTTGGGGTGCGACAGGGATGTCCTCTGGCTCCCACATTATTTAACATCTATTTTGGCCACGTAGTTCGTGAAGCCTTCAATAGCTGTACCGGGGGAATCAACATTTGGTACAGATATAATGGGAGGCTGATCGATGCTCGGGTGCGGTCAAGGGATGGCTCCCTATTGCTCAACCACGTTATGTATGCCGATGATTTGGTAATAGCTGCTCATTCAGAGGAGGAGTTGGAGACGCTGCTGCTGAGACTGGAGCGTGCCACTGAGAGATGGGGCTTAACCATCAGCCCCACCAAAACTAAGCACCTGCCTGGGTATTTTGTACCATCGGACACTCCACCCCTACAACTCCCAATCGGTGATGGGGCAGTTGTGGAGAGAGTGAAGAGTTTCCCATACCTGGGCAGTGTGCTTATGACCAGCTCCAGTTTAACAGCAGAGGTCTCACTCCGAATCAGTCGAGCGGCAATATCTTTTCATCGGTTGCGTAACGCTGTGTGGAAGCTATCTGGTCTGTCGCTCCACACTAAGCTTCAGGTCTTCTCGGCCACGGTCATTCCCTCCCTTCTCTACGCTTGCGAAACGTGGACCCCCTTAATGGAGCATCTTCGCCGGTTGGAAACATTTAGGCTGGCCTGCCTACGATCCATCCTGGGTTTAACCAGGCTGGATTGTGTGAGGAGCTCACAAATCCTTGAAAGATTTGGGCAAGGTCCCATCGGTGAGCTCCTCCGACAGGCAAGGCTGCGTTGGCTGGGTCATGTAGCCCGCATGCCCAGCCACCGCATGCCGAAACAGCTTTTGTTCGGCCGGATCGAGGGGGCTAAACGGGCGCGGCACGGGCTAGAGAAGAGATGGAGTGGTGTGGTACAGGAGGACGTGGAGCTGAGTGGACTTGCCGATGACTGGTACCAGCGGTGTCAAGATCGGCCTCTGTGGAGGAGGCTCGTGAAGGACGCTACTGGGCAGTTGGAGGAAGTCGCCCTCCAACAACAACGGAGGGCGGAGGAGCGACGCTCACAACGAGCAGAGCGCCGGGTGGCTAAAGCACAGCAGGTTGGCACAGTAGGGGGCACAGGTGGTGCACCAGCCAGTCATCTCAGGCAGTCGACCCGTGGCACCTGGGTCTGCCCCGTGACCTCCTGCCCGCGGGCGTTCGACACTTCACGTGGCCTCAAGGTGCACATGGCCTGGCACAAGCGTCGTGGTGACGTCACCGCCACTTAGTGGCGAATGGCGGTTGTTGTTGTTGTTGTTGTTGTGTCACTGTGTGTCTGTGTGTGTGTGTCACTGTGTGTGTCACTGTGTGTCTGTGTGTGTGTGTCACTGTATGTCTGTGTGTGTGTGTCACTGTATGTCTGTGTGTGTGTCACTGTGTGTCTGTGTGTGTGTGTGGCGAGTGGTGGTGTAGTGGTTAGCGCTACGCTGCGCTATGAACCCGGCGACCCGGGTTCGATTCCCGCTCACGGCCAACACCAGTGACGATTGTCTGAACCGGTCCCGGGCCTCCCCTAGGTCAACTCAGCCTCAAATGAGTACCTGGTGCGGTGTGTAAACATCGCCACTGGGGAGACAAAGGCGGTCGGGCGTGGTGCTGGCCACCCACCCTCTCGTGTACCGTTCTGGCCGTCATATGTGCTCGCTAACAGCACTTGCCCCTACAGTCTGGTAAGGCTACGCGGGGGATCTTTGTCTTTGTGTGGCCCCTTCGGCTGCGCGCGTCCAGAGTTTTCTTTGACGCCGGCAACTCGAGCGTCATCGCTGCCAATGCAGCATCGCCAAAGGCGCGGTTTTGTTTTACAACGCGGCTTGCGATGATTTTAGTCGGCCACCCGACTTGGTGGGGGGGGGGGGGTTACGTTTTTACGACCACAATTTATGGCCAGCAGGAAGGAAGATCGCTGAATAGAAGGCATCGTATTTTATGCAACATGATACGTTTACGTTCGAGTTTGACAATCGCAACTTCCTCCCGCTTCTTCGGAACGGGAAACAGTTTTATTCCTGGTCTTGTGACGTTTTGGTCTTCTTTGTTTGTTTTCGGAAAATAAAAAAAAATAAGTTATTGGTGTCACGTAGAGAGGAACGGATGGATTGGATTATGGAACAAGCTAGAGACGTCACGTTGCCCTCTGGCGAAGCGTGCAACTGGGAAGGAGAGTTTCCCTCTAGCAGGGATGATGGCGGTTGGGTGAGGACGTGGGTTCGACCCCGACCCTGACGCTTGCTGTATATTTGGAGTTTGCGTCTCTCTCTCTCTTACTCCGTGATCGCGTGGATTCTTCTCCCGGCCCTCCCGTTTTCCCCTCCACATTCAGAAACATGCCTTTAGAGTATTTGGCTGGTATACATTTCCACATGATATAAGCCACTTCGTTGAGCTATCATTTGTGGCCAGTTCGCTTCTGAAAAAGAGCTGTATAGCTCAGTGGGTCTTACCTGTTAAAATAAAACAAATAGTGTAATAGATTAACTACTACCTCTCGTGGATAAGAAGTCACTCGAGATTTCAGAATTAGTTACGTGAGGCTGGAGGAAGCCCACAGACGAATGACGGCACGGAGGTCCCAAAACGTAAAAGCAACCCCAGACCGACTCGCGTTCGTGCCAAATTATGTCACTAATTCGCCACATCCACGTTGTGATTACAAAAGGGGCAGCTCGCCTAAACAAAAACGTTATTGGGCAATGTGTGCCAATGCATACACGTGATGCGCCCACTAATTTCATAACAAAGCCAATTAGTGACCCAGGAAAGCTCCGCTGGCTGCCGAGACACGTTTGCAAGGAGGGCCGTGCAATCGACGTGGTTGTCCCACGCCATTAATGAGTGTTTTGGCACGTGGGAGGAAACAAGGGTGTCCGGAGAAAACCCAGTCATACGTGGTGGGGGGGATTACCATTGATTCATCCTGGTCACCTCGTAACTCTGTTACTCCTACAACACCCTTGATCGTGGTCACATCTCCACGTGCTCACGAGGCTCAACTCTGCTTATCTTTCGCGACCGGATTGCGATTGGGTGAACTACAGGGTGATTCGGCTGCAGGTCAAATCGCACAATAGGGGCTCGTTGCACAGGATACGTAAACTGATACAGGCAGTTGGTACGGTACAAAGTGAGATATCTACGCAGGGCTCATGGACTGTTAAGGGTTGGACTGCAACTGTTCTTTTGCCAAATGCTTTGGGGCCTCTGAGATATCCATTACAAAACGAAGAACAAAATCGGGAAGGTGGCTCGTGGAAAAGTGATGGGTAGGGTTTAGGGTTAGAGATAGGGTTGGAATTAGGGATAGGACTGGGGTTTGGGGTAGGGTTAGGGTTCGGGATACGGCTTTGGGTTAGGGATAGGGTTGGGGTTAGGGATCGGGTTAGAGCTAGTGAGTGATTGGCGGAGGCGCTATTTTTCAGGACAGTAATGCTCCACACCGCAATGCACCTTGCTTGCATCGAGGCACTTTCAGCACCACGGACAGCGCCCATTACAGCAGCAATCCCCTCAACACTAGAGGTGCGAGTCTCAACTAAAATAAAACTATCAACTATTTTTATTTTGCCAGGTAAGACCAACTGAGCTATATATATCTTTTTTTCAGACGTGGCTAAGAAGCCGCACCTCCAATTAGCACGGTTTGGCTACGTACGTTGCGAAATACGTTCAAATATACAGGGACTCCTCTAATTACGAACGAGTTAGGTTCCAGAGGTATGTTCGTAAGTCGATTTGTTCATAAGTCCAACTGTCGATTCCAAACATGTTGCACGGCATGTACACGAGACACGGGGAAATGGCTTTAAAAGTTGAATCATCTCCTGTAGATGTAAATACCACTGGTTCTTCATGTTCTGCAAACGGAGATGCCACCACCGTCATCTATTGCACGGCGGGTTTGTTCGTATCTCTGAAAGTTCGCAAGTCGAATCTTCGTAATTAGAGGCGTCCCTACACACACATTCAAGTCACCCGCAGCCGCCACTGTTTTTAACACGCTGTGTCACCCGGTATGGGTCTCGGACGTCTGTTTGGCTGCTCACGTAGGTCGTGAGTTGGATATGATTGAGCACCCCACCCCACCTCCGCTCCAACCCTCATCCTGACTCGAACCCTATCCCTCACCCTAACGAAACCTTAATCCAAACCATACCCCTATCCAACCCTAACTAACCCTTACCCTAACCACGGTGGCAAGATGTTAACTACCTCGCCTGGTGTACAGGAGGTCGTGGGTTTGATCCCGACCCTGACGCCTGCTGTGTATTTGGACTTTGCGTCTCTCTCTCCGTTGATTTTTCTCCGGGTTCTCCGAGTCCTCCGGGGTTTCCCTCCACATTTAGAAACACGCGTTTATAGTTTTTGGATGCGATAAAATTCCACGTGATAAGCCGCTTCGTCGAGGTATAATTTGTGGCCAGGTCGCTTCTGAAAAAGAGCTACACAGCTCCCCGGGTTCATAGTGCAGCGCGCTAACCGCTACACCACCGCTACAAGATAACACAAACAGACAGATAGAACGCGACAGACTGCAGTATCATCTTGACGCGGGATAGACGTCTAAAGCACAGACACACACACGTGTGCATTTCTGCCCGATGCGACATCGCTTTGCGGGAGGTGGGGGGGGGGCATCTCGGCAGCTCCGAACGGCGTGCAGGGACCTGCAAAGCGCGCCTCTCGTTCCGCCATCGCTGAAGTGCGCAACACGATCAGCGATATTCCGATCTCGCTTGGAAACACGACGCGGCCGCTGGCTGACTGGCCGCCTGCCTAGCGAGTTGGGGGGGGGGAGGCTGGAGGCGCATTTGGGTGTCTGCTATTGCGACTGCTGCTGCTCTTTACCGTGAAGCCGACGCCCGCCTGGGTGTTTGTGGAACAAAAGGCGTCTTCTTTCAACACGGAGGCGGCGGGCGGGCGGGCGGGAGTGATGCTGACTACTGCCGCTGTGCGTGCATTCCTGCTGCTGCTGCTGCTGAGTTATGGAGGGAACTCGACGAGTTTGGATTCCCGTTGGTGCATAAATAGCGTCGCGAATGAGAATACATGCACACGCGCGTGTGAGTTTGTCCATCGGTACACTGCGTATATACACACACACACGCACACGACTACACGCGCGCACTATAACACACGTGCTCGCCGATCCACGAGCCCACCCCCCCACACGTCCACAAGACAAGAGAGAGAGAGACAGTCCCGTTGGACCCTGCAGACCAAACGCACAGGAACATCCCCCTAGCTCACCGCACACCCGCTTGTCCGAACGCTCCTGCAGCAACACAAACACGCACGGTGGCATGGCCTCATTCCACGGCTTCCAAATGAGCCGGGGTGCATCGTCGTCCTCCTACGGCCTTGGAGCGTCCGTCGCTCGAATGGCGGGGGGCGGAATGGGCACGTACGGTGGTGGTGGTGTTGCAGGGGGCTACGGCGTGTACGGCTCCGGTGCGGCGGGGCTCGGCCTGGGTTTAGGTGGTGGCTACGGGGTGGCCATGGGGCAAGGTGGCCTCTCGCTCCAGACGGGGCTCGGCGCGTCCCGCGGCTACGCCGTAGGCTTCGGAGGCGGACTGGGTCTGGGTCTGGCTGCCGGGGGAGGCGGCGGGGCGCTCCTGCCGTACGGGAGCCCCGCGTTCGCCGCCGGGCGCTCAATGCTGTCGGGGGGCCTGGCCGGGGGGCATCCGCCGCTATCGCTCGCCACCGTGCCGCCTCTGGCCACTCGAAACGGGCACAAGGCCACGCTGCAGGGACTCAACCAGCGCTTCACGGGCTACGTGGAGAAGGCGAGTGGGGGGGGGGGGGGGGGGGGCGGGAGCGGCGGCGACGCTCTTGATGGGATTTTTTTCTTTCGGTTTTTGTATCGCGTGTTTGTTTGTTTGTCGTGAAGTCTGACGTTTCGCTGTCACGTGCTGGAAGCTTCTTCGGTTCAAAACGCCCATCAGGAAAAGAGTCGGATAATGCATTTCCGTATGGGATTTGAAATGTAGTTATTGTTTAGCTTCTTTACAAACGTTACATAGTTCTAAGGTACATTTTATTTCTTAACAGCTATTGCCAGTGTAAATTATTTGTGATTTATGTGCTGTGTATAGTAGACGGAATGCCTTTAAATTATTCACTTTTAGTGATCCCCTCCTCACTGTTTATAAGGTGCCATGAGATGCGATGGCATCACACATCCAACATTACTGTGTTGTATTGAGTTCTAACCTATTGCCTGTGCATATCTACATGATTTGTGAAAGTGTTAGACTCTGCTCAGCTCTCAATTATAGTGTGTCTGTTTTAGTCAGGAATTCCCCAAAACTTGTTTTAACCAGGGTCCTTTCTATAATGTTTACACAATTCCATTCTAGTGCAGAACCAAAGTGATTGTGATGGGTTTCTGTGTGTGTGTGCTCATGCGTGGCCAGGCTGAGACCATCAACTCCATACATTTCAAAACCAGTTCAGTTCTTTGTCACTGATGCGGCCTGGGTGTGCACATGTTTGCAAACAGTGGATTTGATGTGTGTGGAGCTGAACAGTGGATTTGATGAATCACTCAGTGAATCCACCATCATCATCGTCATCGTCGTCTCTGTTGAGTTGGCACCGCTGAGATCCTGGATTCGAATCCGGGTTTCAGAAACACAACATTACTTACTCCAGATTCTCGAGTGGGGCCAGTTTATGGTGTCAGCCCGGTCACCAACGAGCGCGCATTACCTTTGGTTCTGCGCCGATTGTTTATGTATGTGCGTATTATATATCCCGGCCCTGAGAATAGCCGGCGATGCGTTTGACGGTCACGCGACGAACATTTGCTGCTGCTGCTGCTATAAATTTCCACGTGATAAGCCACTTCGTTGAGCTATCGTTTGCGATGACCAGGTCGCTGCTGAAAAATAGCTATATCGCTCACTGGGCCTTACCTGGTTAAATAAAAACAATGGTTTAGTTTAGTGATTGAACTATTTGCCGGCAAGTTTGCGGTCACGTGGGCACTGAGTTGCTTGACCCCTCAATGAGTGAGGAGCAGCTGATTGTTGGACCCGGCTGCGCGTGTAAAAGTGTAGTTTGGGCACGGTGAATCTGCAATCCGGATAATCGAGAGTTCATGGTGATCAAACGCTTTATTCCACACAGAAGTCACCTTCCCTGTACCCTCATCTCCTCTTCTTTCCTCCTTCACCTTAAAATAACATCCCTCTCCTTCTGCTTACCCGCAATCCCTTCTAAACCTTCTCCGGTTTATCGGTTTTTCGGGCCACTGGGGGGGGCGCATGGCCGATTCCTTCACGGATCCATCGCTGCGTCTTTCAAACTGAGACGGCTTCCGTCCAACGATTGACGTTGGACAGTCATACCGTGTGTGACCTTCCCTCGTTTCCCCCAGCACCTTCCAGTGATCCGTCCACCACGAGGTCTCGTCATCAGTCATTCCGGTCGCGTGTCTGAAACTTCGCATTTTTGCCAGATTTATTAGCCTCGATTATTTTTCTTGCTTTGTCCATAACTTTCCCTCATTCGCCTGTAAACATAAAAAAAGATCTCTCCTCTGACCCACGATCTATTAACGCGCACGCCATTCTCTTTGTCCGGTTACCCGAGATGCGACAGAGAGAATTTCAGGGTCGAAATGCCATCACGACCAAAACCCGTTGATGCAACCTCAGAGCACGTGGTCGGATCCCTCAGAGCACATTGACGTCACAACGCGTCGCTTGTGTCAACCTGCGGACGCATCGACGGAATTCGACGCCGATCACGACTCAACGTTGCACCAGCCAAGGCCTGTCGCAACTTGATTATGTCAACGACGCTCATGAAGCAGCTGGCACGATGAGCTGTCTCATACAGGAATGTGATCAGCAAGGCCATGCTAGGGGGCGGGGGAAGGGGGGGCCTGGGGGGGGGGCGAGTTGAATTGGGGGGGGGCGAGTTGGAAAGAATCACAATCAAAAGGCCTCTCTCCACTCAGTGTAAACCACACACATACACGTGTTACATGGAGGCACGAAATACATTGAATGTGCGGTACACGTTCACGTTGCTCAGCTGTTGATCGTGATGTAACCTTGTTTGATTATTACACTCTGAAACACAATTTTTGTTCCTCAGTAGTAAATGTTATTTCGTAATTGCGTATGCCTAAAAAGTATAGCAAATGGTAATTGTTCCCGACAAACTTTGCTTTTGTGACCAGGACATTGATATTTTGAAATGTACCTATTTTCAATGTCAGAAACAGGAACAAAAAACACACACAAAAAATTGTTACACAGTGTTATCATCATTGCATCAGATCGCAGAAGCTCAGCGGGATTTTTTTTGTCAGCCTGCGCGGTGCTGTGCAGCGCTGGTAGCCCGCCGTGTGGGTAAACCACGCGCTGTAGGCCGCAGGCGGCGTCTCACCGAATTTATTTTCAAAAACTCTCCGTCGTGAACTTTTGCTGCCAGCTCATGACGGCGGGGAGAGGGGGGCGATGGGAGGGGTGGGGAAAGGGGGGGGGGGGTAGAACTATGGTAGAACTATCACTTGGCTGACACTTTTACTACTTTTAAATGGTTAGTTTAACAGGTTTAAAAAAACATGTATTTAAGAAATTAAATATATCCATATTTAACAGGAGAAAATAAAATCGTGAACAAATCAGCACATGCTGACGTGGTTTTTACCTGGTAAAAATAAAACAAGATTACGTTGAACATTTATTTCCGTCACCTCCAGTGCCGGACGAAGCTAGTGCAGGGCCTGTAGCATTTGTTATAAAGGGACCCTAAATAAAAACCACACGAATATTAAAACACACATTTTTTACGTGCATACTAAAGTTATTGTATTTTTTCATTTGCTATACAGCCAGATAACACGACAAATCGCTAACCTTAAGCACCCAGTCTTTCATAAAAGTTGAAGGCAGTATAGTACTATAGTAATAGAGCAAGTGCAGAGTCACTGAACCGGAATTGATAGCTTGAAAGCATTTAGCGCGGGGCCCTTGAAAGTGCGGGGCCCGTAGCATACGTAGTTACTTTTCCTACGAGAATAATCCGGCACTGGTCATCTCTCATCTGAAACATTCAAAGGGCACCCTCAGTGGCAGCTGTCCCTGTGCGGCACACTATGACGCAGCATCCGGCCCGCAAGTGGGCATTGGTCTGCCAACTGGGGGCAATGATTGCCGCTATGTTTCTAAACCCGATCCAGTAAAATGTGGGGTAACTTTTAAATTATTTACGGAAAATTTGGATCCTAACGCCAGCACACAGTGTCTAACTGGTTTTTAATGACGTCATGAGATATTTAACGTCGACTGCAAATCACACAGCTCATGGAATATCACGGTGATTAAACAGGCCGCAGTAATAACCAGGGTTGCCTGCTGCATTCGAACTGCGAACCTCTGCAGCGAGTGGCAAACGCACTACGGCAGGGCAATGCCACCGGCCCCATGATAATGATGACGATGATTACTATGACGACGATGATTCAGACGATGATAACGATGACGACAAAGATGATTAAGCCAATGATAACGATAACGAGGACGATGGAGACGACGATAACGAGGACGCCGGCTTTGGCACGCGACCACAGGTGCGGCTCCTGCAGCGCGAGAACGCGGCGCTGGAGGCGCAGCTGAAGGTGCTGGCGGGGGGCGCGCCGTTGACCCCCGACGGAGACCTCGCGGTCGACTACGAGGAGCGCGTGGCCGCGCTGCGCTCCACGCTCGAGACGCTCGCCACGGAGGCCGTGAGCCTGGAGGTGGAGGCGGACAACGTGCGCGCCTCCGCCGACGAGCTCCGAGCCAAGTGAGCGGTCACTCTCCCTCGCCCTCCTCTCTTTATTGACCATCAGAGGAGACGAGAAGATGCTCGGTGTAGTCGGCACTTTTCTTCGTTCATCATTTCGTTTTTTTTCCCAATGCTTTGCTTTATGTAACCCCCCCCCCCCCCCCTTTTAATGGAAGATTCCACAAGAGACTTAACGCTCTGCTCTCCTCATTCTTACCCCTTCCCTCTCTCTACCCCCCTCTCTCTCTCTACCCTCCCTCTCTCTCGACCCCTCTCTCTCTCTACCCCCTCTCTCTACTCCTCTCTCTCTCTACCCCCCTCTCTCTCTACCCCCTCTCTCTCTCTACCCCCTCTCTCTACCCCCCCCCTCTCACTCAAGAGAATAACGCTCACGCGAGCCTCTCTCTACCCCCTCTCTCTACCCCCTCTCTCTAACCCCCTCTCTCTCTGTACCCCCTCTCTACCCCCTCTCTCTACCCCCTCTCCTACCCCCTCTCTCTACCCCTCTCTCTCTCTCTACCCCTCTCTCTCTCTCTACCCCCTCTCTTTCTACCCCCTCTCTCTACCCCCACTCTCTCTCCACCCCTCTCTCTCTCTCTACCCCCCTCTCTCTCTCTCTACCCCCCTCTCTCTCTACCCCCTCTCTCTCTACCCCCTCTCTCTACCCCCTCTCTCTACCCCCTCTTTCTACCAACTCTCTCTACCCCCCTCTCTCTCTACCCCCTCTCTCTCTCTCTATCCCTCTCTCTACCCCCTCTCTCTACCCACTCTCTCTACCCCCTCTCTCTACCCCCTCTCTCTACCCCCTCTCTCTCTCTACCCCCTCTCTACCCCCTCTCTCTACCCCTCTCTCTACCCCCTCTCTCTACCCCCCTCTCTCTCTATCCCCTCTCTCTACCCCCCTCTCTCTCTACCCCCTCTCTCTACCCCCTCTCTCTACCCCCTCTCTACCCCCTCTCTCTACCCCCCCTCTCTACCCCCTCTATCTCTATCCCCTCTCTCTACCCCCCTCTCTCTCTACCCCCTCTCTCTCTCTACCCCATCTCTCTACTCCTCTCTCTCTCTACCCCCTCTCTCTCTCTACCCCCTCTCTCTCTCTACCCCCTCTCTCTCTCTACCCCCTCTCTCTACCCCCCTCTCTCTCTACCCCCTCTCTCTACCCCTTCTCTCTACCCCCTCTCTCTACCCCCTCTCTCTACCCCCTCTCTTTACCCCCCTCTCTCTCTGTACCCCCTCTCTACCCCCTCTCTCTACCCCCTCTCTCTACCCCCTCTCTCTACCCCCTCTCTCTCTCTACCCCCTCTCTCTCTCTCTACCCCCTCTCTTTCTACCCCCTCTCTCTACCCCCTCTCTCTACCCCCACTCTCTCTCTACCCCTCTCTCTCTCTACCCCCCTCTCTCTCTCTCTCTACCCCCCTCTCTCTCTACCCCCTCTCTCTCTACCCCCTCTCTCTACCCCCTCTCTCTACCCCCTCTTTCTACCAACTCTCTCTACCCCCCTCTCTCTCTACCCCCTCTCTCTCTCTATCCCCTCTCTCTACCCCCTCTCTCTACCCACTCTCTCTACCCCCTCTCTCTACCCCCTCTCTCTACCCCCTCTCTCTACCCCCCTCTCTCTCTCTACCCCCTCTCTACCCCCTCTCTCTACCCCCTCTCTCTACCCCCTCTCTCTACCCCCCTCTCTCTCTATCCCCTCTCTCTACCCCCCTCTCTCTCTACCCCCTCTCTCTACCCCCTCTCTCTACCCCCTCTCTACCCCCTCTCTCTACCCCCCCTCTCTACCCCCTCTCTCTCTATCCCCTCTCTCTACCCCCCTCTCTCTCTACCCCCTCTCTCTCTCTACCCCATCTCTCTACCCCCTCTCTCTACCCCCTCTCTCTACTCCCTCTCTCTAGCCCCCCTCTCCACCCCCTCGCTCCCTACTCTATGTCTATCTTCCCCCTGTTTTCTATGTAACATTTGTAAAAAAAATGTTTATCTCGTTCCTCTCGGCTTCTGCGACGTCGCTTCCCTGCGGACGTTGACTCCGCAACTGAGTCGCGCGAGTGGATCGCGAGCGACCCGCGAGCGACTCGTGCGACCGAGTTGCATGCAACTCGGTTGCATGCAACTGAATCGCTTGTGCATGGACGTCTACTCGCGAGCGGTTGCGAGCAGTGGTTGCTGAAGCCAGGTCCAGTTGCACGCAACTCGGTTGCATGCAACTGGTTGCCTTCGACTGAATCGCTTGTGCAGTATGTGGACGTTTCTTGCGACCAGTTGCGAGCCGCAGTTGTGTAACTGGTTGCTTAAGCCAAGTTCCAGTTGAACACAACACAGCTGCACGCAACTGGTTCCAGGCGACTGAATCGCTCATACGTGGACGTATCTTGTTATTGGTTGCGAGCAACAAGCGCAACCGGTTGCTCCCAGTAGAAGTGGACTCGACTCTCCAAGCGTCGCTCCGCTTGGCGATCTGTAGCGACGCGTTTCATTCGCCGTGTGCCGCGCGTTTTGCAAACTCTGATCCTGGACGCGCTGTCGAACGTCCTCGTCGGTTTTAAATATTTATGCACAGCGGCTCGCTCGGGAGTGGACAAAGCAGTTGCAGGCGATGATTACGTTTGAGTGATGACTTTGCGCGTGACCAAGGGTGGACCCGGCTGTTCCGCACAACGACGATTACACCCACGTTGCCTGCGTGGGGAGCGGCGGTGACCCGCGTTTTCATTCCCGGCCAACGTCAGTGGCGAGTGATGCCTGAACATGTTCTTGTTCACGGCTACCCCCCTACTCACCGCTACCCCCCTACTCACCGCTACCCCCTACTCACCGCTACCCCCCTACTCACCGCTACCCCCTACTCACCGCTACCCCCCTACTCACCGTTACCCCCCTACTCACCGCTACCCCCCTACTCACCGTCCCCCTACTCACCGCTACCCCCCTACTCACCGTCCCCCTACTCACCGCTACCCCCCTACTCACCGACCCCCCACTCACCGCTACCCCCTACTCACCGCTACCCCCCAACTCACCGTCCCCCCCTACTCACCGCTGCCCCCCTACTCACCGACCCCCTACTCACCGCTACCCCCTACTCACCGCCCCCCCTACTCACCGCTACCCCCCTACTCACCGACCCCCTACTCACCGCTACCCCCCTACTCACCGCTACCCCCCTACTCACAGACCCCCTACTCACCGCTACCCCCCTACTCACCGCTACCCCCCTACTCACCGACCCCCTACTCACCGCTACCCCCTACTCACCGCCCCCCCTACTCACCACTACCCCCCTACTCACCGACCCCCTACTCACCGCTACCCCCCTACTCACCGACCCCCTACTCACCGCTACCCCCTACTCACCGGCCCCCCTACTCACCGTTACCCCCCTACTCACCGTTACCCCCCTACTCACCGCTACCCTCCTACTCACCGCTACCCCCCCTACTCACCGTTACCCCCCTACTGACCGCTACCCCTCTACTCACCGTTACCCCCCTACGCACCGCTACCCCCCTACTCACGCTACCCCCCTACTCACCGCTACCCCCCTACGCACCGCTACCCCCCTACTCACCGACCCCCTACTCACCGTCCCCCCCTACTCACCGACTCCCTACTCACCGCTACCCCCCTACTCACCGCTACCCCAACTCACCGACCCCCCTACTCACCGCCCCCCCCTACTCACCGCTACCCCCCTACTCACCGCTACCCCTCTTACTCACCGATCCCCCTACTCACCGCTACCCCCCTACTCACCGCTACCCCAACTCACCGACCCCCCTACTCACCGCCCCCCCCTACTCACCGCTACCCCCCTACTCACCGACCCCCTACTCACCGCTACCCCCCTACTCACCGCTACCCCCCTACTCACCGCTACCCCCCTACTCACCGCTACCCCAACTCACCGACCCCCCTACTCACCGCCCCCCCTACTCACCGCTACCCCCCTACTCACCGACCCCCTACTCACCGCTACCCCCCTACTCACCGCTACCTCCCTACTCACCGTCCCCCCTACTCACCGCTACCCCCTACTCACCGCTACCCCCCTACTCACCGCTACCCCCTACTCACCGCTACCCCCTACTCACCGCCCCCCCTACTCACCGCTACCCCTCTACTCACCGCTACCCCCCTACTGACCGCTACCCCTCTACTCACCGCTACCCCCTACTCACTGCTACCCCTCTACTCACCGTTACCCCCCTACTCACCGCTACCCCCTACTCACCAACCCCCCTACTCACCGCTACCCCCCTACTCACCGCTACCCCCCTACTCATCGCTACCCCCCTACTCACCAACCCCCCTACTCACCGACCCCCCCCCCCTACTCACCGTTCCCCCTACTCACCGCTACTCCCCTACTCACCGACCCCCCTACTCACCGCTACCCCCTACTCACCGCTACCCCCCTACTCACCGCTACCCCCCTACTCACCGACCCTCCCTACTCACCGCTACCCCCCTACTCATCGCTACCCCCCTACTCACCAACCCCCCTACTCACCGACCCCCCCCCCTACTCACCGTTCCCCCTACTCACCGCTACTCCCCTACTCACCGACCCCCCTACTCACCGCTACCCCCTACTCACCGCTACCCCCCTACTCACCGCTACCCCCCTACTCACCGACCCTCCCTACTCACCGCTACCCCCCTACTCACCGCTACTCCCCCTACTCACCGATCCCCTACTCACCGCTACCCCCCTACTCACCGGCGGTGACTGGCACGGCACGGGAGTGCTACTGATGTTGGCCGTGAGCCGGGATCAAAATCAGTCTACTGGATTCGTAGCGCGTTGTATGCTAACCGCTGCGCCACCGCTCCAAAAGACAAAATCCCCCGTGTAGCCTTAACATACTGTTGGGGCAAGTGCTGTTAGCGAGTAGCACCTGTGAAGGTCGGCACGGCACACGATGGGCTGTGCGGCCAGCACCACGCCCGACCGCCTTTGTCTCCCCAGTGGCAATGTTTACACACCGCACCAGGTACTCATTTGAGACTGAGTCGACCTAGGGGAGGCCCAGTACCGGTCCAGATAATCGTCACTGCTGTTGACCGTGAGCTGGAATCGAACTCGGGTGGCCGGGTTCGTAGCGCAGCGCGCTAACCATTCCAACACCACCGCCACCACCACCATCACCACAGTAATCAGCAATAACACCACAACTGCTCACCAAACACGCTGGCCCATGTAGTATACACGAAGCCGTCACTGCTGCTGCAGGACGAGCGGCGCAGACGGTAACGAGAGCGCTCCGCACGCCGAGTGATCGATGGGCGTCGTTGCGGCGTGCAGGTACGAGTTCGAGACGGGCATTCGTTACCAGCTGCAGTCGGACATCAGCCTCATGAAGAAGGTGAGTGGACGTTGCCGCGGTCGGCCGACAACGACTGCGGGCGGGGGTGGGGAGGGGGCGGTCAGATCGCCTCGTAAGTCGAACCGTGCGCCGTGACACGTGACACGGCCAGTGAATAAAGTTGTCACGTGTCGCGAACACACGCGGCCAATTTATGGTCGCCTCGGAGCAACGTCACACGATTTCAATGTGGAGCGACGCTCCGCTGACGCTGCAGCTAGAGACGGCGTCACCATCATCGTCATCGTCGGGGAGAATTTGCGAAAAGGTTCTCCAGTCTCGTGAGGTCTGCTCACACACCAGTTGTGAGTCGTGATATTGGATCACGATAATCCTCCGTGTTCGATGTGGACGTCCGTTTAGTTTCACGTTCCGAGTTCGATTTTTGTTTCAGCGGCTGAGAATTCAAGTTGACTGGAATCGTGGGAAAAGGAGAGCATTCACCCTCTCTGGCAAAAAACACAGCAGATGTTAAGACGTTGAAACACACCAAAAAGACACACACCTATATCACAAGGCGTCAGGTCTGCCTTAACCAAACATACCTGTGGTAAAAATCAAAAACCAACCAACAAAGATGCTTTCACAACAATGTTACGCATTGCCCTTGAAACGGATTGGCCTAACGCCGGCGACAGCCTCTTGTATGCCTTCGTCTCACCGGTGCCATAGATCAAAGGGTGAAACAAAGGCGAACAGCACGAGAAGAATGAGAACACCAAAGCATGAACGCGTAGGAGGCTTTCGCGACCAATATCATCCGTAACACGGGTGCCTTGGGTTACATCGCGCCGTTCTAATTACTGGCGAAACGTCGTACTCGGATTGTAAATGTTGTGGCTTGGCTCTCCAACACACCGGTGTGCTGTACTAGTATACTACACTATACACTACACTATACACTACACTTATACACTGTACTACACACTGCACTATACACTACACTATACACTACACTTATACACTACACAATACACTACACTATACACTACACTACTATACACTACACTATACACTACACTATACACTACACTATACACTACACTATACACTACTATACACTACACTATACACTAGTGCTGTACTAGTGACGAATTGGCCACGTTCTGTGTACGTGACGAACCTTACTAATTAGTTGTGTCGGGTGGTGGCGGGTTTAGCGACACATGTATATATTTACGCGATCTAACCCAAACTAAAACCTCTATAATGGATAGGCCCTCATTTGCAAGAGTGGCCTGGCTCACCAAAAGTGGCAAAAAGCTCAAACAAAGCGAACTAAAAAGGCCCGGCAGTGAAGCAAATCGCAATCGGGCCCACAACAAAACGCAACCGCGTCACGCGAGGCATCGAGAAAGGCTGCACAAACGCAAATCAGCGCCGAAGACTCAACTCAGACGCATCCCGAGGCCGATCCCAGGGCATTGACGCGTTCATTGACGGGAGCATCAAACGGATATGTACGTGCGTACTGTAGGACTTCTTTCGCACCGTACGTAGCCAACCGTGCTCATCGGAGGTGCGGCTAAGAACAAAAGGACAGTAAACACGTGCGTCGATTTAGTTGATTTGTCATTATACTGCACGGAGATTTGCAGACACAATGAGGTTGTTGTGCAAGGCTGGGCAGAGGTGATTTAATAGAAGCAGCACAGCATGACTGGGGTAAGGGAGTTCCAGACACTGGGAGCAGCACAGCAGAATGAGCGACCCCCCACCCCCCCCCCGACCGGACAATTGTTTGACTGGGTACGTAGACACGACGTGTTGGTTGGTGGAGCGGAGAGTGCGTGGAGGGGAGTGGAGTGAGATGAGAGGGGAGAGGTAGGAGAGTGCGTGGAGGGGAGTAGAGTGAGATGAGAGGCAGGAGAGTGCGCGGAGGGGAGTAGAGTGAGATGAGATGGAAGAGGTAGGAGAGTGCGTGGAGGGGAGTAGAGTGAGATGAGAGGTAGAAGAGTGCGTGGAGGGGAGTGGAGTGAGATGAGAGGGGAGAGGTAGGAGAGTGCGT
The DNA here is from genome assembly GCF_048934315.1 of Petromyzon marinus. NCBI lineage: Eukaryota > Metazoa > Chordata > Hyperoartia > Petromyzontiformes > Petromyzontidae > Petromyzon > Petromyzon marinus. The sequence continues at coordinate 12,873,250 of NC_133685.1, forward strand.
GGACGGGAGTAGAGTGAGATGAGAGGCAGGAGAGTGCGCGGAGGGGAGTAGAGTGAGATGAGATGGGAGAGGTAGGAGAGTGCGTGGAGGGGAGTAGAGTGAGATGAGAGGCAGGAGAGTGCGCGGAGGGGAGTAGAGTGAGATGAGATGGGAGAGGGAGGAGAGTGCGCGGAGGGGAGTGGAGTGAGATGAGAGGCAGGAGAGTGCGCGGAGGGGAGTAGAGTGAGATGAGATGGGAGAGGTAGGAGAGTGCGTGGAGGGGAGTAGAGTGAGATGAGAGGGGAGAGGGAGGAGAGTGCGCGGAGGGGAGTAGAGTGAGATCAGAGGGGAGAGGGAGGAGAGGGTGTGGAGGGGAGTGGAGTGAGATGAGAGGTAGGAGAGTGCGTGGAGGGGAGTAGAGTGAGATGAGATGGGAGAGGCAGGAGAGTGCGCGGAGGGGAGTAGAGTGAGATGAGAGGGGAGAGGTAGGAGAGTGCGCGGAGGGGAGTGGAGTGAGATGAGAGGTAGGAGAGTGCGCGGAGGGGAGTGGAGTGAGATGAGAGGGGAGAGGTAGGAGAGTGCGTGGAGGGGAGTTGAGTGAGATGAGAGGGGAGAGGGAGGAGAGTGAGTGGAGGGGAGTAGAGTGAGATGAGAGGGGAGAGGGAGGAGAGAGCGTGGAGGGGAGTACAGTGAGATGAGAGGGAGGAGAGTGCGTGGAGGGGAGTAGAGTGAGATGAGAGGGGAGAGGGAGGAGAGTGCGTGGAGGGGAGTGGAGTAAGATGAGAGGGGAGAGGGAGGAGAGTGCGTGGAGGGGAGTGGAGTAAGATGAGAGGGGAGAGGGAGGAGAGTGCGTGGAGGGGAGTGGAGTAAGATGAGAGGGGAGAGACAGGAGAGTGCATGGAGGGGAGTGGAGTGAGATGAGAGGGGAGACGGAGGAGAGTGCGTGGAGGGGAGTGGAGTGAGATGAGAGGTAGGAGAGAGCATGGAGGGGAGTGGAGTGAGATGAGAGGGGAGACGGAGGAGAGTGCGTGGAGGGGAGTGGAGTGAGATGAGAGGTAGGAGAGAGCGTGGAGGGGAGTGGAGTGAGATGAGAGGGGAGAGGGAGGAGAGTGCGTGGACGGGAGTGAGATGAGAGGGGAGAGGGAGGAGAGTGCGTGGAGGGGAGTGGAGTGATGAGATTAGTCATGCGGGATGAGATTAGTCATGCGGGGAGGCAGGAGTTGAGTCTATGGAGGGAATGTTGAAGGTGCCAGTGCGATGTTGACATTCTGTTCTTGCTCTCTGCGTGCGTCTGACGGTGGTGTCCCCCCCCCCACCCCTGGCAGGACATCGAGTTTGCGAACGATTCCAAGGTCACCCTGGCCACCAAAATGACCTCCCTCACGGAAGAGCTCGCGTTCCTCAAGATTAATTACGAGGAGGTACGTGCTGGGCTGAAGGCGCTCCACCACCAGAGTCACGCCGCGTCTGCCAGCAACACCGTTGCGATCCCATTCTTCCTTCCTTCCTTTCCTTCCGTTCCCTCGGCCTTAGGGGCTGACGGCGTGCGAACGTTTCCTTCACTGGCATCTCTTAGCAGAGGTCCCTTCGCGTCTCTCTGTGTGTCGCGGCATCCTTCGAAGCGAGTCCGGTGTGGTGATGTCTGACATCTGTCGGGTGCTGACACCGGTGCCGCAGCGCCCTTGTCGGTGTGGATGTATGCACGTTAAACTTCTTTAGCACCATACGTAGCCAACCGCGTGAATAGGGGGTGCGGGGAAAGGACAAAAAAACTAAACACAAAACGCAGCTCGAACGAAATGAGCTTCCGATATAAGTGATTTAATAGTGCATGGCTGCAGTGGTGTCCCAACATCGGAGGGAAGAGCGCTCCAGACGGCCGCAGAAGCGCACCTCCCGAAAGCGAGCGACGCGGTGACCGTGGTTTGCAGAGGCCTCGGTGGAGCAAAAATTAAACGGGGACCGAGATCCACCTCCCCCACCTCCTTCTCCTCCCCCCTCGATCTTCTTCATAGCCCTGTACCTGGGCCCCCTCCTTCCCGTGGGCCACGTGGACACCAGTTGCCACCCAGCGTCGTGGCGCGTGAGATTGATGGCCTCGCGCCAAGTGTATCTTTGTAGAACTTCCTTTGCCCCGTACGTCGCCAACCGTGTTGATGGGCAAGGGTGCCCATGGAGGCGAATGGTAATAATAATAATCATACCATCGAGGTGGCACAAGCGGAAAGGCAGGAACGGGCCGACTCAACCGGGACGTGCCCGAGCTCGTCAGATCTCCGTAGCTAAGCCGGCCTTAGAGACTGGATAAATGCATTCGGCGGGTGGGTAACCACCGTGCATGAAACGGGTGCTATAGCCTGCTGCGGGGCTTACGTGGTGGACAGCAGAGGCGATTGCAGAAACATCCACGGTTGAACTGTACATCGCTGCAATCGTCTGTTCACCCCCGCCTCGCCGACCCGCACCGACCCAGCGTGGTGAAGGTGAGGTCCAGCGAACCCCCACGACCTCGCACGGCGTGGGGAGCCACACAAACCCCGCTGAGTTGAGTGACGAAAGCCTCGCCGCTTTGTCACTCCACTGACCGGGCCACGGGCGAGAGGAATACTGGACGTGGTGATGCCGGGTGTGGAAATGTGTCCCGGGGCGGCTGGCGGCGGGCCGCAGCGGTGAGCCGGTGGCGCGGCAGCGGCGTTCCAGGGGTCACGGGAGCGCGAGAGGGGGCGACGGGTGACTTGACGTGGCCGCTGCTGATGGGGAGGGGTGGTGGTGGTGGTGGTGGCGGCGTGCAGGAGATGACGACGTACCACGCCCGGCTGGGCTCCACCGAGTCGACGTCGGCCGTCATCGAGCTGGACACGGTCCGCTCGGTCGACGTCACCACGGCGCTCTCCAAGATCCGCGACGAGTACGAGGAGTTGGCGCGGAAGCACCGAGCGGAGGCGGAGGCCTACTACACCAGCACGGTAAGGCGTCGCCAAACTCCCTGCCAGGCTCCGTGGGCGTCGCCAAACTCCCTGCCAGGCTCCGTGGGCGTCGCGAAACTCCCTGCCAGGCTCCGTGGGCGTCGCCAAACTCCCTGCCAGGCTCCGTGGGCGTCGCCAAACTCCCTGCCAGGCTCCGTGGGCGTCGCGAAACTCCCTACCAGGCTCCGTGGGCGTCGCGAAACTCCCTGCCAGGCTCCGTGGGCGTCGCCAAACTCCCTGCCAGGCTCCGTGGGCGTCGCCAAACTCCCTGCCAGGCTCCGTGGGCGTCGCCAAACTCCCTGCCAGGCTCCGTGGGCGTCGCGAAACTCCCTGCCAGGCTCCGTGGGCGTCGCGAAACTCCCTGCCGGGCTCCGTGGGCGTCGCGAAACTCCCTGCCAGGCTCCGTGGGCGTCGCGAAACTCCCTGCCAGGCTCCGTGGGCGTCGCGAAACTCCCTGCCAGGCTCCGTGGGCGTCGAGGGCGCTGCCGTGCCCGCGCTCGCCGGTGGGAAGCCGTTGCGGCGTTGCGGCAAGCGCGGGCCGGGCGGGGGGGATAGAGCGTTGCACCCTCGCGCGCGGTGTGGGGTTTCCTCCCACGTGCATTGTGAACGCTCGTTAATGAATTGGCTGAAGGCGTTTTGATGGGTGTCCTGGGACTCCCCTAGGTCGACTCAGCCTCAAATTAGTAACTGGTGCGTCGTGTAAACATCGTCGCTGGGGGAGACAAAGGCGGCCGGGCGTGGTGTTGGCCACCCGCCCCCCCCAACCTCGTGTGCCGTGTTGGCCTTCAAAGGCGCTCGCTAACAGCACTTGCCCCAACAGTCTATTAAGGCATGTCGTGGATCGCGCAGCGTTGAGCGTGATGCGGTTCGCGGCCGTGTCACGCGTGGCTGTTCCTCGCCAGGTGGAGCAAATCCAGGAGTCCACGGTGCAAACGACGGCGGCGATCACGGAGCTCAAGACGGAGCTGAGCACGGTGCGGAAGGAAGCGCAGAGCCGCTACTTGGAGCTGCAGACCACGCTGTCCGAAGTACGGCTCGCCCGCACTGACCCACACTCACCCACACTGACCCACACTCACCCACACTGACCCACACTCACCCACACTCACCCACACTCACCCGCACTGACGCACATTGACCCACACTCACCCACACTGACCCACACTCACCCACACTGACCCACACTGAACCAACACTCACCCACACTGACCCACACTGACCCACACTCACCCACACTGACCCACACTGACCCACACTCACCCACGATGACCCACACTGAACCACACTGACCCACACTCACCCACACTCACCCACGATGACCCACACTCACCCACGATGACCCACACTCACCCACACTCACCCACGATGACCCACACTCACCCGCACTGACCCACACTCACCCACACTGAACCACACTGACCCACACTCACCCACACTCACCCACGATGACCCACACTCACCCGCACTGACCCACACTGACCCACACTCACCCACGATGACCCACACTCACCCGCACTGACCCACACTGACCCACACTCACCCACACTGACCCACACTGACCCACACTCACCCACACTGACCCACACTCACCCACACTGACCCACACTGACCCACACTCACCCACACTGACCCACACTGACCCACACTGACACACACTGAACCACACTGAACCACACTCACCCACAATGACCCACACTCACCCACACTCACCAACACTCACACACCGATGACCCACAATGAACCACACTCACCCACACTCACCCGCACTGACCCACACTGAACCACACTCGCCCACACTCACCCACACTGAACCACACTCACCCACAATCACCCACACTCACCAACACTCACCAACACTCACCCCTGCTCACTGTCGCTGGCCTGCACTCGCCCGCACTCGTCCGCACTCTCCCTGTGGCAGAGCTACTCCCTGGAGCAGACAGTGGCGATGTCCTCGGCCCGCAGCAGCACCAGCGTGGCGAGCTACCAGTCGACCTTTGCCAGCCTCGAGGTGGCCATCTCCACCGCCAAGTCGGACCTGCAGCGCCAGCTCGTGGCGTACCAGGCGCTTGTGGATGTCAAGCTGGTGCTGGACGCGGAGATAGCCACCTACAAGCGCCTGCTGGAGGGCGAGGAGGACATGTGGGCGACCGCTCGCACTCACATGCGCGTGACCCCGCGCGTGACCCTGTGCGACCCCACTTGAGCTCGTCTGACCCCACGCGTGACCCCGTGCGTGACCCCGCGCGCGACCCCGTGCGGTACCCCGCGCGTGACCCTGTGCGACCCCGTCACGACCCCTCGTGACACCGCGCATGACTCCACGTGACCCTACGAGTGACCCCGTACGTGACCCCTCGCGACCCCGTGTGCGACACCACACGTGACCCCGCGCGACACTCCGCGCGATCGTAACGACGTCGCAAAGCTGGAATAATGCGATGGGGAGTAATGTGAGTATTTTGGCTGCTGCTATAAATAGCCACATGATGAGCCACTACGTTGAGCTCTCATTTGTGTCCAGGTCGCTTCTGAAAAATATCTATACAGCTCAGTGGGCCTTACCTGGTAAACCATTTTTCTTGCAAGACGATTGGACCGCGATTGTAACGCGACCGTAAGGCGAGACTAACGCGTGCATCTCCATCTCTCTCTCTCTCTCCTCCACTGTGCATCTCTCCATCTCTCCGCCCCGACCCCGCAGTCTGGGCGGCGTCAACATCTCTCCGAGCGGCGTAAGGTTCTCATCCGCCTCCCCTGTGTCGTCCGGAGGGGGCAGCGTCGTCCGGGCCACGAGCATCAGCGGCTCCCACGTGGCCACCGCCGCCACCGCCGCCGCCGCCGCCGCCGTGGCCGCCGTGGCCGCCGCCGCGGCTCTGCCGGTCGGCCTCGGCGTTTCAGTACCGGTGGCGGTGGAGGTCCCCGTGCTGGCCCCCGTCGTGGCCGCCACTGTCACCGCGGCGGCGGAGGCCGTCGTGGTGACCACAGAAACGTTCGAAGAGGTCACCGCGAGCAGCAGCTCAAGCTTCAGTGAGGTGTCCAGCAGCAAGGTCGCCACGACGAGCGGAGAGGGTGAGAGCGACGCACGCGCACGCTCACTCACAAAAGACAAAGATCCCCCGTGCAGCCTGTAACAGACTGTTGGGGCAAGTGCTGTCAGCGAGCGCCTATGAAGCACACGAGGTGGTGGGTGGCCAACACCACGCTCGGCCGCCTTTGTCTCCCCAGTGGCGATGTTTACTGCACACCGCACCAGGTACTCGTTTGAGGTATTGGCCGTGAGCGGGAATCGAACCTGGGTGACCGGGTTCGTAGCGCAGCGCGCTAATCGCTACACTGCCGTTCCCCACGCACGGACTCACACACACGCTCACACACTTGCGCGCTCACGCACACACTCATGCGCATACTCACTCACTCGCACGCACTCACACACAAAGACAAAGATCCCCCATACAGCCTTCAACAGACTGTTGGGCAAGTGCTGTTAGCGAACACCAATGCAGGCCGGCACTGCCCACGGTGAGGTGGATGGCACCACGCTCTGGCCCCCATTATCTTCCCAGTGGCGATGTCTTTACGCACGCAATAGGTGCTCGGGGGAGCCCAGGATCTGTTCAAATATTCACCACTGCTATTGGTCACGAGCGGGAATCGAACTCGGGTCGTCGGTTTCGTAGCACGATGCGCCAGCCACTGCTTCCCACCAAACCACTCACGATCACACACATCCGGCACAATGCATGTTTCGTTTAGTTGACGTGGTTTTATTATTTTGCCCTTTTTCCCGTTCTTCCAAAATTATGATCCCCTTGTACTGGCTGTGTGATCAAATCACGAGATTTTGTCATTTTAATTTGAAATATTCCTGCTTCAAAATGTAACAAAAAAAAGAGTCTAAGTGATTTCCTGCTCACATGAGCATTGAGGCATTGGCACTCATCTCACGTTTACAGCTTTTCTGAACCAGTGGTGGAAATTCCTCATTCCAGTGTTGACTTCGCCACAGAGCGATACTCATTTCATTGACCCCGGAGGGATGATTACAAGCGGTGGAACTCGCAACTTTCCGACTGCGAGCCGCTCGCTCTACCGCTGAAGCCACCTCGCGGGTTCGGAAATGTTCCAGGACGGAAGAGGGCAGCTCAGGCGGGCAGGCGGGCAGGCAGGCGGGCAGGCAGGCGGGCAGGCGGGCAGGCAGGGCAGGCAGGCGGGCGGGCAGGCAGGCAGGCAGGCGGGCAGGCAGGCAGGCAGGCGGGCAGGCAGGCAGGCGGGCAGGGCAGGCGGGCAGGGCAGGCAGGCAGGCAGGCGGGCAGGGCAGGCAGGCAGGCGGGCAGGGCAGGCAGGTGGGCAGGCGGGCAGGAAGGGTTCAGCGATATCAGCCACGTCTCTTTCATGCAAACGTCTGTTGGCGTTGGTCCAAGATCACGCTACAGATTGCACGAAGCTTTGCTTATCGCCAAATCACGCGGAGCGCGCAACCAATGCTCGTGGGTGGACAGAACCAGTGGTGGGGGGGGGGGGGGGGGCAGTGTGTGGAGTCAGATTTAAGAAACTTGCACCAATGTTTCGCCCACTCTGTGAGATCGAGCGAGCGACCTCTGACCTCTCAATTGCAAGTTCCGCTGTGCGAAGGGGATTTAACCGGTTTCATTAAAACGGTCAGAACCCAAATTGGCTGAACACAACCGTGTGCCGCTACAGCAAAACTGCGAGCAGAACCCCGGACACGTCGCCACCTGGCCGCTTGTCACACCTCACGACTCGATGAACGTGCCAATAAACACGCCCACCGTGGCAGCATATCCTGATGCCTGCATATTTGGAGTTTGCATCTCCCTCTCTCTCTCTCTCTCTCCCCCCCCCCCCGTGGTCGCGTGGATTTTTTTCTAAGGGTCCGCCAGTTTTTCCGTCCACATTTAGAATCAACAGTATTTGTCTGCTATACATTTTCACACGATGATAAGCCACTTCGTTGAGCTATCATTTGTGGCCAGGTAACGTCTGAGAAAGAGCTATAAAAGCTCAGCTGGCCTTACCTAGTCAAATACAAAGTTTAGTTTTTAGTTTGAGTCAGCAAACGGAGAGAAAGCATAACGACAGCGGGCAAACGGACACCGCATCTCGCCGCGTCACACCAATTTTGTTAATGGTAGCGATCCCCTATAGTTCAGTTGGTTGGCCATTCTAAAAAATGTTCGCTGGCCAAAAAAAAAAAAAATCCGTCATTTGTGTTTTTGTTGCACCGTGCCAAGTTTCGTTCCTTTTTAGCTAACGCCCAGCGCCTTCTCCTTGTCTCCGTGCAGAGCTGCTGGGGACTGACCTGGCCACCACCGCCGCTGCCATCGCTGCCACGGCGGAGTAGAGGTGCGGCCCTCTGGCCTGCCGCGAGACGCCGAGCGGCATTGAGAGGCCGCGCGCGGCGATTTGATGCATCGGCTGTCGCGACCGATATTCCTCGCAATGAAGGGTTTTTTTTCTTGGGTTCGATAGCATAAAAAGGATAAATGTACGTATGTATGTAGATCCTCCTTCGCATCGTACGCAGCCAACCGTGCTAACTGGAGGTGTGGATGCGTTTGTCACGTAAACAATTCTGGCAAATCACTTGAAGCTCGTGGTTGTTGTTGTAATTGCCAGCGAAACGTCAAAGTACTCAAAATTGCAAATGTCATGCGTTTACTCTCCAACACACCGGGTGTGCTCAAGTAGTAACTAGTCACCCTGCTGCTCTATATAAAACCGGGAGCAAGCGAGGGCTTTACCATTCTGGCGAATTGCCCGATGATGCTGGATGTATTTACCAGCGAAACGTCGTACTCAAACTGTAAATGTTGTGGATTCACTCTTCAACACACCGGTGGGCTAAAGTAGTGAATTATTTGTCTTTTGTCAACGTGACACTTTTTTTGCTGATTGGCCGTGTCGGGTGGTGGAGGGTTACGACACATTTATAAATAAACGCGATCTAACCCAAAAACCTTTATTATGAAAAAGTAGTAACTAATTGGCACGTTTTGTTTACGTGACGTAACTTTACTAATTGGCTGTGTCGGGTGGTGGTGGGTAAACGACACATTTATATTTACGCGATCTAACCCAAAAAAAACCTCCAATGGATAATATTGTTTGTTAAAGTGACACGCTATTCAAATGCACGTAGAAATTCCATTGCAAATTATAAATATATAATATTAACTATGGTTATTATTCTCAAAATAGGACACACATCTTGCGTGTGCTAAGGTTCGTGGAACACTTATATTTTTCCAGGCGGCAGGCTATCAAAAAAATAGAATTTCCATAAAGGAGGGTCAGTGTGGTTACAGGGCACAGCCCTGCAATTGCTTACTCAAATCACTGCTGATGGAAGGGGCCTCCCTTAATCCCAAAGCTTACTTAATTCACAATAACATCGCGATACTTTTCTCTTAAAACTATTTGCAGTTTAGCTGTGTAGCGGTTAGCGCGCTGCGCCATGAACCTGGCGACCCGGGTTTGATTCCCGCTCACGGCCAACACCAGTGACGATTATCTGAACGGGTCCCGGGCCTCCCCTAGGTCGACTCAGCCTCAAATGAGTACCTGGTGCGGTGTGGAAACATTGCCACTAGGGAGACAAAGGCGGTCGGGCGTGGTGCTGGCCACCCACCCCCTCGTGTAACGTTCCGGCCTTCATAGGTGCTCGCTAACAGCACTTGCCCCTACAGTCTGTTAAGGCTATATGGGGGATCTTTATCTTTGTGTGTCTTCGCGTGTGTGTGCGCGTGTCTGCGTGTGTGTGCGTGTGTGTGCGTGTGTGTGCGCTTGTCTGCGTGTGTGTGCGCGTGTCTGCGTGTGTGTGCGTGTGTGTGCGTGTGTGTGCGCTTGTCTGCGTGTGTGTGCGTGTGTCTCCGCGTGTGTGTGCAGGTGATGGCGCTTGAGACGACAGCTTAGGAAGCGGAGTGATGCGTGGGCATCATCCCGGGACCAATCCGCGTCGGCTTTCGTTGTTTCTTTTGCCGCTCCTCCTCAGCTCTCCTCGGCCACTCGCTGGTGGCTCTTTTGCGCGCGTGCCTTGAGCGCAGGCTGTGGCGTGCCGGTGGAATGTACTCCCTCTCAGCTTTGGGTTTCCACCCAGCGCCACCCGTGGGGCCAAGCGATCGCTGTGCACGCACTCGCCACGCGTCGATCTTCAGCGCACGTACGCAGAACTCTCGTCCGCGTCTCCACCTATCAATAATAACGGTAATGACATGATCTGGCCCAGTGGCTCTCAACCGGGGTGTACGTGGACCCCTGCAGGCACGTGACAATTGTCCTAGGGGGTGCGCGAGGTGATTTTTTAACGTGTAAAATGATAACGTATGAATCTGCCAATAAAAAATCATATTTACCAGCGAACGTCGTACTCAAACTGTAAATGTGGATTCACTCTTCAACACACCGGTGGGCTAAAGTAGTGAATTATTTGTATTTTGTCAACGTGACACCTTTTTTTGCTGATTGGCCGTGTCGGGTGGTGGAGGGTTACGACACATTTATAAATAAACGCGATCTAACCCAAAAACCTTTATTATGAATTATTATGAAAAAATAACTACGATAACATTTAAATCCGCACAGTAGCCTAGAACGGTATCATAGACTTCTCTAAACTCATCTTCTTTGGTTCTTTCGGTAAAGTCACGTATAATGAGAATAAAATCATAAATTGATAAAATAAAATAACACAATAATTTTCTCACGACGTTTCGGCCACAACACAAGCGACCTTCATCAGGTGAAGGGGACGAGACTGTCTGAAGGCCGCTTGTGTTGTGGCCGAAACGTCGTGAGAATATTATTGTGTTATTTTATTTTATCAATTTATTATTTTATTCTCATTCTACGTGACTTTACCGAAAGAACCAAAGAAGATGAATCCTTGCAGTCACGAAAGCTTTAAATCGAAATTTCTCTAAAGTCATTGATGGTAAACAATGCGGTTTCTATGAGTAACCAGCGAGCTCGAACACGTTACGTCACGCGTGCTGAGCGTCCGTTGAATTTTGTATTCGCTTGCAGTTACTCGCTAGTTCGGATAACCTCACAAAATGGAAAATAATGTTAAAGTATTGAAGTTTCTTTAATCATACATTTTATTTCTTAGAACCATGTTGGGGTCAGGTAAGGGGGGGGGGGTACTCGGTAGAAACGAAATTTAATAAGTGACGTGTCGGAGCCAAAACGAGGATGAGACCCAATGCCGAAGTCCATCGGCCTGCTTGCTCTCTCCAGACCAATGTTGATACTCGTAATGTCAACTCGTATCGCATCGCTGCACAGTATTTTGCTCGCTCTCGTGGCGAGAGAGGGGGGGGGGGGGGAGAACGACTCAGAGGCGCGCGGATCCCCGGATAAGCGGGGAGGGCAGCAACACGGTGGCTGTTATTTTTTACCAAGCTTCAGTTCAGTTTCAGTTTTCAGTTTCATTTATTTGGTATAGCCCTGTGAGTCATTCGGCTCTTGAATCGGGTGCAACCGCAACAAACAAAAAACAAAAACATGAACAAGAAAACATCTTAAAGTGACTTTGTGACTGTGCAAACAGAAAAATCCAGGAAAAAAACATCAAAATATTCCAGAAAAAACACCGTACACCAACGCTGTGTGCAAAAATCCCAGTGGGATGCAAGTCAAACTACAACAACAAGACAACTTAGATTAAAGCCATCAGTCTAACTCCGTACTACAACAAACAAACATGGCCAAACCAAAAAAACTTTTTGAAATCACCAAAATAAAGCCATAAAAGCAATATAACAGAAATCCGCAATGTAACAGTGATCGGCAATGTAACAGTGATCCGCAATGTAACAGTGCTCGCAATGTAACAGTGATCCTCAATGTAACAGTGATCCGCAATGTAACAGTGATCCGCAATGTAACAGTGATCCTCAATGTAACAGTGCTCCGCAATGTAACAGTGCTCCGCAATGTAACAGTGATCCGCAATGTAACAGTGATCCGCAATGTAACAGTGATCTGCAATGTAACAGTGATCCTCAATGTAACAGTGCTCGCAATGTAACAGTGCTCGCAATGTAACAGTGCTCCGCAATGTAACAGTGCCCCCCAATGTAACAGTAATCCGCAATGTAACAGTGCTCGCAATGTAACAGTGATCCGCAATGTAACAGTGATCCGCAATGTAACAGTGCTCGCAATGTAACAGTGATCCGCAATGTAACAGTGATCCACAATGTAACAGTGATCCGCAATGTAACAGTGATCCGCAATGTAACAGTGATCCGCAATGTAACAGTGATCCACAATGTAACAGTGATCCGCAATGTAACAGTGATCCGCAATGTAACAGTGCCCCCCAATGTAACAGTGCTTGCAATGTAACAGTGATCCGCAATGTAACAGTGATCCGCAATGTAACAGTGATCCGCAATGTAACAGTGATCCGCAATGTAACAGTGATCCGCAATGTAACAGTGCCCCCCAATGTAACAGTTATCCGCAATGTAACAGCGATCCGCAATGTAACAGTGATCGCAATGTAACAGTGATCGGCAATGTAACAGTGATCCTCAATGTAACAGTGATCCGCAATGTAACAGTGATCGGCAATGTAACAGTGATCCGCAATGTAACAGTGATCCGCAATGTAACAGTGCCCCCCAATGTAACAGTGATCGGCAATGTAACAGTGATCCACAATGTAACAGTGATCCGCAATGTAACAGTGATCCGCAATGTAACAGTGATCGGCAATGTAACAGTGCCCCCCAATGTAACAGTGATCCACAATGTAACAGTGATCCGCAATGTAACAGTGATCCGCAATGTAACAGTGATCCTCAATGTAACAGTGCTCCGCAATGTTACAGTGATCCGCAATGTAACAGTGCTCCTCAATGTAACAGTGATCCGCAATGTAACAGTGATCCTCAATGTAACAGTGATCGGCAATGTAACAGTGATCCTCAATGTAACAGTGATCCGCAATGTAACAGTGATCCGCAATGTAACAGTGATCCGCAATGTAACAGTGCCCCCCAATGTAACAGTGATCCGCAATGTAACAGTGATCCGCAATGTAACAGTGATCCGCAATGTAACAGTGATCCGCAATGTAACAGTGCTCGCAATGTAACAGTGATCCGCAATGTAACAGTGATCCGCAATGTAACAGTGATCCGCAATGTAACAGTGATCCGCAATGTAGCAGTGATCCGCAATGTAACAGTGCTCGCAATGTAACAGTGATCCGCAATGTAACAGTGCTCCGCAATGTTACAGTGATCCGCAATGTAACAGTGATCCGCAATGTAACAGTGCTCACAATGTAACAGTGATCCGCAATGTAACAGTGATCCGCAATGTAACAGTGCTCGCAATGTAACAGTGCTCCGCAATGTAACAGTGATCCGCGGTCCTCTACATATTCAGATGTTATCGGCCAATTGACGGGTGTTTATGATCCGTCGGTGGAAAATCTGGTTTGAGCAGGCAAACTCTGGCCTGGTTTTAAGCCTCTGGGTCTAATCGGCATTGGTAACATTGTTAAACAAATTAACCTTTTGGCAGGACCCCGGGGTCCCGAATAAACGGCAGTCAAAATCGTTATTAATAATTTTATTGGCAACCCCGTCCCACCGCAGCACACAAACACCGCGACCCACCCGGCGCGGATCGTTCTGATGGCGTGTCGTGTCCAAGCGCAGCAGCGAGGACGAATGTGCAGGAGAAACACAACTTTGAAACTCCGATTAGCGCATCGTGTAGAGCTCGTCGAGAGGAATAGATCGCCGTGTCGTTCGCCTTCAACAGACATGAAATGACGTCGCAACGCAGTTCATGCGAGGGCCGGGGGCTTATGGGACCCCGAGATCCCACCATAAGGTTAAAATGCTGCGTTTTGGGCGAGCGCCCTTCTCCATCCATAAGCTGTCGCGTTTGTTGACGATATTTTGCTGTTTCGCTTTGGACAGTGCCCACGAGCCAATAAGGCCCACGGGCCGATGACAAGTGTCTGCATTTATTACGTGGAGACGCGGGAGCGGAGTGAGTTCTCTAAGCCTGCAAATGCGTCGACAGCGCCGATTGCCGACTTTCATTGTCCAAGCGAACGCGCAGAATAATAGCGGAGAGGACGCGTGGGTGCGTGCCGTGTGGGTGCGTGCCGTGTGGGTGCGTGCCGTGTGGGTGCGTGCCGTGTGGGTGCGTGCCGTGTGGGTGCGTGCCGTGTGGGTGCGTGCCGTGTGGGTGCGTGCCGCCTGGGTGCGTGCCGTGTGACCTCTGCTCCAGCGAAGCTGACGACTCTGCCTGCTGCCTGGCTACGTTTGTTCCCGCAGCGGGGTGGGTCGTGTTTGACACGTGCTCTCTCTCTCTGTGTCACTCTCTGTGTCACTCTCTCTGTGTCACTCTCTGTGTCACACTCTCTCTGTGTCACACTCTGTGTCACACTCTGTGTCACTCTCTCTCTTTCACACTCTCTCTGTGTCACACTCTCTCTCTGTGTCACTCTCTGTGTCACACTCTCTGTGTCTCTCTCTGTGTCACTCTCTCTGTGTCACACTCTCTCTGTGTCACACTCTCTGTGTCACACTCTCTCTCTGTGTCACTATCTGTGTCACACTCTCTCTCTGTGTCACTCTCTCTGTGTTACTCTCTCTCTGTGTCACACTCTCTCTGTGTCACACTCTCTCTGTGTCACTCTCTGTGTCACACTCTCTCTGTGTCACTCTCTGTGTCACTCTCTCTCTGTGTCACTCTCTCTCTGTGTCACTCTCTCTCTGTGTCACACTCTCTCTCTCTGTGTGACACTCTCTCTCTCTGTGTCACTCTCTCTCTGTGTCATTCTCTCTCTGTGTCACTCTCTGTGTCACACTCTCTCTCTGTGTCACACTCTCTCTCTCTGTGTCACGCTCTCTCTCTCTGTGTCACTCTCTCTTTCTTTCTGTGTCACACTCTCTCTCTGTCACGCTCTCTCTCTCTGTGTCACTCTCTCTCTCTCTGTGTCACACTCTCTCTCTCTGTCACGCTCTCTCTCTGTGTCACTCTCTCTCTCTCTCTGTGTCACATTCTCTCTCTGTCACTCTCTCTCTCTCTGTGTCACACTCTCTCTCTGTGTCACACTCTCTCTCTGTCACGCTCTCGGGCTTCAGGTTTCGGAGCACAGCGACCGCGCTCTTCGACGTGTCGACCCCTCCGCCGCGTGCCCCCCACCCCCCTCCCAGCTTCGTGCAGTGCAGGGTGCTTGCCGAATAATAAACAAAAGGGATGAAACATTCGCGAGTGGCTCTCAAAGTTTTGCCCCGGACTGCGCGTGTCCGCGCGTGCCACACGACCCTGATGATGCAGCACCGTTTTGAGAAGAGAATTTCTCTCGGATATATTTATATTGTGTTCGGTCAACAACAGATATATATTGTGTTCGGTCAACAACAGATATATATTGTGTTCGGTCAACAACAGATATATATATTGTGTTCGGTCAACAAAAGATATATATATATATTTATATTGTGTTCGGTCAACAACAGATATATATTGTGTTCGGTCAACAACAGATATATATATATATTTATATTGTGTTCGGTCAACAACAGATATATATTGTCTTCGGTCAACAACAGATATATTTATATTGTGTTCGGTCAACAACAGATATATATTTATATTGTGTTCGGTCAACAACAGATATATATTTATATTGTGTTCGGTCAACAACAGATATATATTTATTGTGTTCGGTCAACAACGGTGATATATATTGTGTTCGGTCAACAACGGTGATAAGCAGGTAATGTTATGATAAACACAACGACCCGAGTTTGAGTCCTGGCTCACGGCTGACATCAGTGGCGAGCGTGAGCAGAACCTCTCCTGGCCTCGCCGTCTTTACCAACCCGTGCCGACCAGCGTGGTGAAGTTTGCCAAAAACAAAGGCTCCGTGACCCATGTGGTGTTGGGAGGCCTACGTCCAATTGGCCGACTGGGAATGGCTGGAATTCCCTTATCATGATCCTTCGGGAGGGGAAGAGGGTAGGAGACTCGGGGACCAAAGAAACAAAGTGAGACTTGACGTAAGAATAATATCATAATCTTTATTTAAACCGGAGGAATCCGATGAGCTATGAAGCTCTCTTTTTTTATCTCCCGCAGACGTCCCAGATATCGTCAGCGGCAACAGCGGCGGGGCAGGGGCTTGATGAGTAGCGTCCCCGTTCAACAAAAAAACAATTACAATCGTTGCACACACACATAATAATAATAATAATAGTAATCATCATCACCATCATAACGATGGTAATAATTCTCAGCCCTTTCCCCGTGTGACTAGCAAGTGAGGCCCTCTTGTCTGCTGTGACCCTCGCTGGTCACCGTGGTCTCGTTACAGACGTTGAGGTCCCCCCGTATGAGGCCCATTCAGCCCGACAGCAGCATCCAGAGTTCCGTGCCGTGTCCCCCGTCTCTGGGAACTTCGTGGGGTATAGGTATAAAGGAATAATAATTTTTAAATGTGTGTAGAGTCCCGGTATACCTACACGTGCTTTGGGTGTTCTGAGACGTGCCTGCAGTCGTGTATAGGCCGTTTGACCACACTTCAACACGCCGGTGAGTGTTGGCACGGTGACGGGGGTGGAAGGGAGCCCCAGGAGCCGCTATGATGTTCGCCATAACAATACTACTCATATATATTTTTTTCAAATTTTCTTGCTGTGGGTTTCTCACCTGATGATGATTGCTTGTGTTGCAGTCGAAACGTCGTGAGAATTGTATTGTTTTATATTTGTTGTATTTTATTGTTCCCCTTCTACGTGACTTTACCGAAAGAACCAATAATATGAATCCCTGCAGTCACGAAAGCTTTAAATAAAAATGTAATACTACACATGTATACACAACCCTTTGCGAAACCACTGATGAAGGAGGGCCTCGCCACGCTGTGTCGGTTATGGGCGTTGTTTGACCATACTTCACCAGGCTGGGCGGTGCGGCTTCATGGAGCAGTGGAGTCCCCAGTACCGTTTAGCTGTGGCCGGGAATTGAACTCAGCCAGTCAGGTGCATCACTTAAATCGACCAGTGGTGGACATTCGACATTCCTATGGTGGATGAGGCGGGGGGGGGGGGGTAGGCGGTGTGGCAGCCCTCACACTGATGATGTCTTATCGACTAAAGTGGCCCCCTCTGAAAATTAGTGAAGAACACCGGTCTGGTATAGGACGGATCGTCAGACGCATCGTCGCAATGGTATGTAACCAAATCGTGTGTGTCTCTCTCTGTGTGTCTATGTTGTGTGTCTCTCTCTGCTAGTGTGTCTCTCTCTGCTAGTGTGTCTCTCTCTGTGTGTCTATGTTGTGTGTCTCTATGTCTGTGTTGTGTCTATCTCTGTGTCTATGTTGTGTGTCTCTCTCTGCTAGTGTGTCTCTCTCTGTGTGTCTATGTTGTGTGTCTATTTCTGCTAGTGTGTCTCTCTCTGTGTGTGTCTGTGTTGTTTCTCTCTGTGTGTCTCTGTGTTGTCTCTCTCTGCTTGTGTGTCTGTCTGTGTGTCTCCGTGTCTGTGTTTTGTCTCTCTCTAAAATGTAGTTCTACCTGATGACGATTGCTTGTGTTGAAATCGAAACGTCGTATTCTATTATTTAATAAATTTTATTTCTACGTGACTTCACCGAAAGAACCAAAGAGTAATTCCTGCAGTCACGAAAGCTTCAAATCAAGTTTGAACCCAGTCGAGGTTTTGTTAACATCGTCTTTATCGGATTCAGAATATGTATTTAAACTGGAGGAATCTTATGAGCTATAAAGTGATTTTTCACAGATGTAAAATCGGGGCGGTTAAGAACGTCACAACAACAAACAGCACAACAACACGTGATAGGAGTGCAAAGGGACAAGAAAGGTAAAGAAATCACCCAAACACAAACACAGAAATACAACAACTCAACCATCCCCATCCTACCAGGTAAAGCCTCCTGAGGTATTAACTTATTTTTCAGAAGCGACCTGGCCAAAAATGATAGCTAAACAAAGTGGCCCATCATTCGGACATTTATAGCGATGCTGCTGCTGCTGTCACACCCTGGATAAATGATATTTTTTTCTACTCAGCAACTGAGAGATGGCTGTAAAGATCAAATTACAGGAGCATTATATCCCTGAGCATTATGAGTAAATCACGCGACCGTGCTATATCTTGAATGCTAAGCAGCGTTGAGCCTGGATAGTTCTTGGATGGGTGACCACCATGCATGTGTAGTGTCCTCCTCGGTGTGTGCGGTGTGTAGCGCACACTCAGTCGGAGACGAGGTAGTTACAGGAGGCACCGTCTCTCTATTTTTTTCCGTTACACCAACTCCGGCCGTTCTCACTCACACGGATCGCCTCCTCTCTCACGACCACGTTTCCGTACAGCCCGGCCCAGACACGACCCTGTCCGCGTAGCACCGACGGCGTCGACCGAGACAGTCAACTACTGTCCGGCCGCGCAATGATTGGGCGAAGGCGGCGGCGACGACGAGACGAGTCCATTCCCAGAATCGGCAGCCCGGAGCTCTCGCTCTCTGCTGCTTTTATCCTACTTGGCGCGGCCTGACTCCTCCCTGGATGCACCTCCATTCTCGAATCCACCAGAGGGTTCCAGGGGCCTCCCTGTGAGGTCTTCCGTGACCCTTGCCCCAGTTCCTCTGCCCTGCCGGCACACACACAACAACAACCGCTATTCGCCACTAAGTGGCGGTGACGTCACCACGACGCTTGTGCCAGGCCATGTGCACCTTGAGGCCACGTGAAGTATCGAACGCCCACTGGCAGGAGGTCACAGGGCAGACCCAGGTGCCACGGGTTGACTGACTGAGATGACTGGCTGGTGCACCACCTGTGCCCCCTACTGTGCCAACCTGCTGTGCTTTAGCTACCCGGCGCTCTGCTCGTTGTTGTGAGCGTCGCTCCTCCGCCCTCCGTTGTTGTTGGAGGGCGACTTCCTCCAACTGCCCAGTAGCGTCCTTCACGAGCCTCCTCCACAGAGGCCGATCTTGACACTGCTGGTACCAGTCATCGGCAAGTCCACTCAGCTCCACGTCCTCCTGTACCACATCACTCCCTCTCTTCTCTAGCCCGTGCCACGCCCGTTTAGCCCCCTCAATTCGGCCGAAAAAAAGCTGTTTCGACATGCGGTGGCTGGGCATGTGGGCTATATGACCCAGCCAACGCAGCCTTACCTTGGAGGAGCTCACCGATGGGACCTTGCCCAGATCTTTCAAGGATTTGTGAGCGCCTCACACAATCCAGCCTGGTTAAACCCAGGATGGGCGTAGGCAGGCTAGCCTAAATGTTTCTAACCAGCGAAGATGTTCCATTAAGGGGGTCCACGTTTCACAAGCGTAGAGAAGGGAGGGAATGACCGTGGCCGAGAAGACCTGAAGCTTAGTGCGGAGCGATAGACCAGGTAGCTTCCACACAGCGTTACGCAACCGATGAAAAGATATTGACGCTCGACTGATTCGGAGTGAGACCTCTGCTGTTAAACTGGAGCCGGTCATAAGCACACTGCCCAGGTATGGGAAACTCTCCACTCTCTCCACAACTGCCCTATCACCGATTGGGAGTTGTGGGGGTGTCCGATGGTACAAAATACCCAGGCAGGTGCTTAGTTTTGGTGGGGCTGATGGTAAGGCCCCATCTCTTAGTGGCACGCTCCAGTCTCAGCAACAGCGTCTCCAACTCCTCCTCTGAATGAGCAGCTATTACCAAATCATCGGCATACATAACGTGGTTGAGCAATAGGGAGCCATCCCTTGACCGCACCCGGACATCGATCAGCCTCCCATTAAATCTGTACCAAATGGAGATTCCCCCGGTACAGCTATTGAAGGCTTCACGAACTACGTGATCAAAATAGATGTTAAATAATGTGGGAGCCAGAGGACATCCCTGTCGCACCCCAAGGTATACAGGGAATGGCTCTGACTCCCGGCCACGTAGTTTTACCCGGGCCTGCTCACCATCACTGAAGCGATGCACTTTTAAATCATCTAGATTCACAAACTCATGACCATCACGCATATATAGTCTGACCTCTGTGATTGCCAACAAGAGTTTTGCTACCAAGTACTAAGTCATGTTTTGCAGAGGGGTAAAATACTTATTTCCCTCATTAAAATGCAAATCAATTCATAACATTTTTGACATGCGTTTTTCTGGATTTTTGTTGTTGTTATTATGTCTCTCACTGTTCAAATAAACCTACCATTAAAATTATAGACTGATCATTTCTTTGTCAGTGGGCAAACGTACAAAATCAGCAGGGGATCAAATACTTTTTTCCCTCACTGTAAGTTATTATTTGGTGATTCTGCTGCTACCTTGGTAGAGGTGCACCAATACCAATAACCCGCCATTTACCACTAAGTGACGGTGACGTCACCACGGCGCCTGTGCCAGGCCAGGTGCACTTTGGGGCCACGTGAAGTGTCGAAGGTTCGCTGACTGGAGGTCACGGGACAGACCCAGGTGCCATGGGTTGGACTGATTGAGATGACAGGCAGATGCACCAGCTGCACCCCCTACTGTGGTGCACAAGCATTAATTAACACACACGAAGGCTCAACACTTTAAAAAAAACAACACTGGGTTGTGACGTTCCGGGCAATGGCCCTTCTGCGTTGCACATAAACGGACTTCTGAAAGGTTAAGATAAACATCGAGATGTGAGTGCGATGCGGTTAACTGCGCTGCGTTGACATTATTACCCTGTATCGGCCCTTCCTTGACAATATTTCAACCTTAATAACCATTGCTACAGTCTACACTATAGACCTGACAGTACACTCACCAAACTTAATAACCATCGCTACAGTCTACACTCTAGACTGCAAGTACACTCACTCCGATTAAGAACCAGGCTACAGTCTACACTATAGACTGCCAGTACACTTACTCCGATTAAAAGAACCAGGCTACAGAATACATTCATGTTTTTTTTGTTTTATTATTATTTTTATTTTATTCACTTTATTTTTATTATTACTTTTTATATCGACATGACTTTACCGAAAGAACCAAAGAATAAGATTTCAACCCCCGCCATCAGCTTCCATAGCGTGAAGCTCTGAATATTTTAAACCCTAATCTGACCTTGGAACATGTTTTATTCTGCGATTCTGCGGTGGTAGTGGCGCAAACGCACCAGTTAACGATGCCCTGCGAAGTGGACTGTGCCCCTGTGCTGACAGGAACACGTTTTCCCACAATGCAATGTACCACGTAAACGTTTAATCCTATATAAATGAGTTTAGTGAGCCATGTTTTATTTGATCGTTAAACGGTTTGGTTATTAATCAGTACCTATTTAATAGCGTAACTCTTCATGTGTTTATTTAGAATCTGTTCATCAAGAAAACATGTAATTCTCATCAGGGCCCCATGGTGTAAATAAGTGCAGTGTCCAACTCTGAAAATCCACTCTGCCGCTATACAGGCCTCTCTACGAAATGCGCTATAAAGAAGGACAATTACCCGAAACGTCACTGTTTATACAGTTGTCTCTTTAAAGGCCACACAGTGGTATTGACGAAAGCGTTGAGTCACTTTAAGGAGACGTTTCCCCTCCTCTCACACTCAGAACATGCCCGGGCAAATTCTCCTTAGCCCCTTTGTTGATTCCGTGGATTAGATGCGTGTGTTCAATTCCCCCACTTTGGTGGGGGGGGGGGGTTATCTACAGATCAGATTATTCGGCAACTAGTGGTACAATCGAGTAACATTACCTGCACCGCAACAAGCCTGAGCTTGCCGAAGACGGACAATGCATCGCGCGCTTTCAGATGCTCCCCTGCGGCCGTCTGGAACGCCTTTCCTTCCGATATTAGAAAGCCACTGCAGCTGTGCACTTTTAAATCATCATCTAGATTGAAAACTCATTTCTTGAGAACTACTTGTTGTTTTTAGTTTGTTGTCCTTCCCCCGCACCTCCGATTAGCACGGTTGGCTACGTACGGTGCGAAAGAAGTTCAACATACATACACATAAGATGCACATCTTTTTTGTAGAATGTTTACATGGAGGTTTGACGCACATTTTTTCGTTTTTCACTCTCAACTTCACATTCCCAAAAGCACTTCAAGACGATGAGTTTGCAATACTTCCCACTTCCCGCCCGCCGTGGAAGAGTAGGCCAAATGACCACCCGAAGAACGTGATCCCAACCTTTCTGTACGCACGGACCGTTCAACTCTCAGATTAATTGTATTTATTTTTCACTCACCAACGTGCCCCACGAACATACTCATGTTAAATTAAAAACAATTTTAAAAAAAAAACCGTGAATAATTAATGATGACATTTTCAAAGTACAGTATACAAATGCCTAACATCTAATTATTCGGGCAGTAATCACATGGAGTTTTATGAAAGTAAAAACAATGCCCATGAAGGACCTGCAAAAAGTTCCACAGCAGTTTTTGCGTTCCACACAGGTGGCTTAACAATGCTCTACAGCACAGCAGCACGCATCACTGAGGTCATTATTCTGAGTCCTATTGAAATGGGAATCGAGCCCAGGTAACCATCAACAAATGTATCATGTTAATTGTACTCCGATTTAAATGGGAATACGAGGGTTTTACATATTTATATATAAACCCGTTAAGCAGGAAAACGTGTTTTATAATGGACTCCTATCAGAACCCCATGGACTATAAAGTGTCCTCTCGAGCCTCTCCGTGTGTCCTGCAAAGGGGCACTTCCCAAAACGTCGCTTATGACTGTGCATACTGTTGTTTAATGCCACACGGAGCTCTTGACAAATGGCTTTAGTTGTTGTTGCTGTTTGTGCGCCAACGCAGCAGCAGCAGAAACATCGGCAACGAATAATTTATTTTAATTTGTTTCGCTTGTCATTTTGATTACCCAGGACATTCTTGGGGGCTCCTTTGACCCCCCTCCCCCTTGACCCCCCTCTTGAACCCCCCCTCCCCCCCTCCCCTTGATCCCCCCTCTTGAACCCCCCACCCTGACGCCCCCCCCCGCCCCCCACTAAACGTGGCACCATTGCTGGGGGGCTGCCACCAGCTACCTCGCCAGAAAGTCCCCGTCGGCAGTGTCACCGCCAGCTGTTGTTCACCCCTCCAACTCCTCACCACCACCACCCCCCCCTGACCAGGTTGAAAGTGCTGGGTTCAACACCGCTACCCGGGGTGTGGAAAGCGCCTGACTCGCCTGCCTCGCCTGACTCGCCTGACTCGCCTGACTCGCCGACTCGCCGGTCTCGCCTGACTCGCCTGTCTCCCCTGACTCGCCTGACTCGCCTGACTCCCCTGACTCGCCTGTCTCCCCTGACTCGCCTGACTCGCCTGCCTCGCCTGACTCGCCTGACTCGCCTGACTCGCCGACTCGCCGGCTCGCCTGACTCGCCTGTCTCCCCTGACTCGCCTGACTCGCCTGACTCCCCTGACTCGCCTGTCTCCCCTGACTCGCCTGACTCGCCTGACTCGCCTGACTCCCCTGTCTCGCCTGACTCGCCTGACTCGCCTGACTCGCCTGACTCGCCTGACTCGCCTGACTCGCCTGTCTCCCCTGACTCGCCTGACTCGCCGACTCGCCGGTCTCGCCTGACTCGCCTGTCTCCCCTGACTCGCCTGACTCGCCTGACTCCCCTGACTCGCCTGTCTCCCCTGACTCGCCTGACTCGCCTGTCTCCCCTGACTCGCCTGACTCGCCGACTCGCCGGTCTCGCCTGACTCGCCTGTCTCCCCTGACTCGCCTGACTCGCCTGACTCCCCTGACTCGCCTGTCTCCCCTGACTCGCCTGACTCGCCTGACTCGCCTGACTCCCCTGCCTCGCCTGACTCGCCTGACTCGCCTGTCTCGCCTGACTCGCCTGACTCGCCTGACTCGCCTGTCTCCCCTGACTCGCCTGACTCGCCGACTCGCCGGTCTCGCCTGACTCGCCTGTCTCCCCTGACTCGCCTGACTCGCCTGACTCCCCTGACTCGCCTGTCTCCCCTGACTCGCCTGACTCGCCTGTCTCCCCTGACTCGCCTGACTCGCCGACTCGCCGGTCTCGCCTGACTCGCCTGTCTCCCCTGACTCGCCTGACTCGCCGACTCGCCGGTCTCGCCTGTCTCGCCTGACTCGCCTGTCTCCCCTGACTCGCCTGACTCGCCTGACTCGCCTGTCTCCCCTGACTCGCCTGACTCGCCTGTCTCCCCTGACTCGCCTGTCTCCCCAGGCGCAGGCTTCTTATCTGGGGCCCCGGGCTGCATCCGCAAAGCGTTGGCGTTGGCCGTTGGACGACGACGTCGCCCCCCACACCCCCACCCACTCCCCCCACCACCCCCAACCCCCCCAACCCCCCCACCACCCCCCAACCCCACCACCACCCCCCCCCCACCACCACCCCCCCACCCACCCCCACCTCCCACCCCCCCACCCACCCCCACCCCCCACCCCCCCACCCCCCACCCCCTCCACCACCGACCCCCCCCAACCCCCACCCCCCCCTCACCGGGCCCCGCGAAAAAAAAGCGCGGGAAAAGGAAATCCGCGGAGGCAGCACGAACGTTAAAATGTCGCTTCCCTGTCTCCCTCACACTCCCTCACACTCCCTCACACTCCTTCACACTCCCTCACACTCTCTCACACTCCCTCACATTCCCTCACACTCCCTCACACTCCCTCACACTCACTCACACTCACTCACACTCCCTCACACTCCCTCACACTCTCTCACATTCCCTCACACTCTCTCACATTCCCTCACACTCCCTCACACTCCCTCACATTCCCTCACACTCCCTCACACTCCCTCACATTCCCTCACACTCCCTCACACTCCCTCACACTCCCTCACACTCTCTCACATTCCCTCACACTCTCTCACATTCCCTCACACTCCCTCACACTCCCTCACATTCCCTCACACTCCCTCACACTCCCTCACACTCTCTCACACTCCCTCACACTCCCTCACATTCACTCACACTCACTCACACTCCCTCACACTCCCTCACACTCCCTCACACTCTCTCACACTATCTCACACTCCCTCACACTCACTCCCTCACACCCTCTCACACTCGCTCACACTCCCTCACACTCCCTCACACTCCCTCACACTCACTCACACTCACTCACACTCCCTCACACTCCCTCACATTCCCTCACACTCTCTCACACTCTCTCACACTCCTTCACACTCCTTCACACTCTCTCGCACTCCCTCGCACTCCCTCGCACTCCCTCGCACTCTCTCACACTCCCTCACACTCTCTCACACTCCCTCACACTCTCTCACACTCTCTCACACTCCCTCGCACTCTCTCGCACTCCCTCGCACTCCCTCGCACTCCCTCGCACTCCCTCACATTCCCTCACACTCCCTCACACTCTCTCACACTCCCTCACACTCCCTCACACTCTCTCACACTCCCTCACACTCTCTCACACTCTCTCACACTCCCTTACACTCTCTCACACTCTCTCACACTCCCTCACACTCCCTCACACTCTCTCACACTCCCTCACACTCCCTCACACTCCCTCACACTCTCTCACACTATCTCACACTCCCTCAAACTCACTCCCTCACACCCTCTCACACTCTCTCACACTCCCTCACACTCCCTCACACTCCCTCACACTCACTCACACTCCCTCACATTTCCTCACACTCTCTCACACTCTCTCACACTCCTTCACACTCCTTCACACTCTCTCGCACTCCCTCGCACTCCCTCGCACTCCCTCGCACTCTCTCACACTCCCTCACACTCTCTCACACTCCCTCACACTCTCTCACACTCTCTCACACTCCCTCGCACTCTCTCGCACTCCCTCGCACTCCCTCGCACTCCCTCGCACTCCCTCACACTCCCTCACATTCCCTCACACTCCCTCACACTCTCTCACACTCCCTCACACTCCCTCACACTCTCTCACACTCCCTCACACTCTCTCACACTCTCTCACACTCCCTTACACTCTCTCACACTCTCTCACACTCCCTCACACTCCCTCACACTCCCTCACACTCTCTCACACTCTCTCACACTCTCTCACACTCCCTCACACTCCCTCACACTCTCTCACACTCCCTCACACTCTCTCACACTCCCTCACACTCCCTCACACTCTCTCACACTCCCTCACACTCTCTCACACTCTCTCACACTCCCTTACACTCTCTCACACTCTCTCACACTCCCTCACACTCCCTCACACTCCCTCACACTCTCTCACACTCTCTCACACTCCCTCACACTCCCTCGCACTCCCTCGCACTCCCTCACACTCCCTCACACTCCCTCACACTCTCTCACACTCCCTCACGCTCCCTCACGCTCCCTCACACTCTCTCACACTCCCTCACACTCTCTCACACTCCCTCACACTCCCTCGCACTCCCTCACACTCCCTCACATTCCCTCACACTCCCTCACACTCCCTCACACTCTCTCACACGCCCTCACACTCCCTAACACTCTCTCACACTCCCTCACACTCCCTCACACTCTCTCACACTCTCTCACACTCCCTCACACTCCCTCACACTCCCTCACACTCTCTCACTCTCTGTGTCTCTCCTGCTCTGTTCGAGTCGTTATCAATGAGTCACGTTGCGACGGAAATTCACGGCGGCGATGCGAATTCAATGTCGATTTTAAGAAAGAAATGACTAACCGGTTAACAACAAGACTAAAAAACACCGCTCCAACGTTGGAGCAACGTTGGCACGTGGCTAGAACCGTTGGCGCGAACGTTGGTCCAACGTTACTTGTGTACTGGGAAACGTGAGTCGACTACAACTGCGGCATTGATACATGCGCACGAGCACACACTGTGATAAAGTAACCAATGTATCGCTAGTCATCGTATGTGCGTCCTCCTCCTCACCCTGCACAACCTTCACTGACCAGCGTGGTGAAGTATGGTCTAAATCAGGGATTAATCGAGCAGTGGATTAACAACGGGGGGGTGGGCTGCGATTTATTTTACGAATGTATGTTTTTAAAAACGCTGTAACCTCATTCGCTGCATCGTGGACAGATTAAAACGGTGACATAGTTTATAAGTCCCTTGGCGATTCGCTCGACATCGCTAGTTAGAGTGAGATACCCTTTGCCATTTAGAGTTTTGACAGAACTCACTGCAGGAAGGTTTTTGGGCAAACGGGCACTCGTGAATGTTTCTGAGTGAGATACGTCAAAAGGTCAAATGTTTTTCTCCCTCCCCAAGAATTTTGAGGGTGCCGAAATGTCAAACGAATCCATCAGTATTCTACGGATTTAGTTTCTGTTCGGCTTTGGGGGCTCGATGCCCCTTGCCGAGGTCCGTAGAAAGCTTAGTTCGTGTCATGTAGAAGGCTTAGTTCGTGTTGCTGATCCTCTTCCTCCTCCGTTGAACGAGGTGCAGGCTACAATGGGTTCACTCGATGATTCAGAGTTTTGGGTTGCTTGGGCACAATCGCACTACTGTGGCTTGTCTATTATGCATCTTTGTGTTTCTCGGTGTCTCTATGGGTTTAATTTATGGTCAATAGTTTGGGTTTCATGCCCACAATCGCACTACTGTGGCTGTTCCACGTTTCTGTTAGAGGCATCGACGAATGGACAGCGTGGACGAGGAGCAGGTTTGGGGCACTTATGGGAAATTGGGCTTCATCACGATAAGCAGCATTCCCAACGTAGCCACGTTAGAACGATCCAATCGGTTTCGTGAATTGTCAAACTGAACTAAGTCACGTAGGTAAAAATCAATAAAGTAAAATAAATGAAAACAACTAAATTAAATCATATTTTATTTTATTGATTTTTTACCTACGTGACTTTACCGAAAAAAACAGAGTATGAATCCTTGCAGTCACGAAAGCTCCAAATCTAGAATGTACTATAACACTTGACAATTCACGAATCAACGCAACACATTTGTCAACAACACCGTGGCCTTCAAAGGAATTGTATTTAGAACGGGCGAAGATGTGTTGGGCAATGTCCCTTCTTCATATTGTCAAACGATGAAGAACCACGGATCAAACGATGGGGGAAGGGAAAGAGTGCAAAGAGGCTGGGAGAGGCGCGCGTGTGGAATCACGCCGGGAGAAAGCGATCGCGGGCCACGTGGGCTACGAAAAATACGCAAACTGGCCACATCATGGTGACCTTTGAGAAACTCGGGTTGTCCAAC
The DNA here is from genome assembly GCF_048934315.1 of Petromyzon marinus. Lineage (NCBI taxonomy): Eukaryota > Metazoa > Chordata > Hyperoartia > Petromyzontiformes > Petromyzontidae > Petromyzon > Petromyzon marinus. The sequence continues at coordinate 12,901,355 of NC_133685.1, forward strand.
GACAACCGATAAAACCGGTGAACGCTTTCAAGAATCCATTTTACCCGTTCCGATAGGGCGGGAGCCGCTCATCGATTTCGGTGGGATTCGTCGCAACGAGCGCACCGATTTGGCACGCGCGCCAGCAAAGCAAAGCGCCCGGTGGCACAAGTCGGCCGCGTGGCTCATTTGAACCTCACCCTTCTCAAGTTAAAGGCGCAGCCCTGCAATTGCTTGCTCACGCCGCCGCCAGAGGGGAGGTGACACTTTGCACGCCGACCAGATGCCTTGCAAGAGGTGGGCACGGCCACATTTGTTTTGCCCCACCAGATGGGATTTGAAAGCAATCCGTGCACCGTCGTTTGAACTTGCCGCGCCGGCAAGATTTGAACGGAACCCGGCGACCTCTGTATTGCAAGTCCAGTGTGCGAAACCCATCACACCACGACAGTGCCCGCGACGTTTGTAAGTTACGCGTATTGCTGGACATTTATATCTGTACGGCAATCTGAAAACAGGTGTTTTACTCTTTTTTCCCCAAACGGTGATCCAACATAAACGATTTTAACCGAATGAGAAACGTCACAAAATAAGTAAGTGGACGATGTCTCGTCGACATATCCGTCTCTCTCTCGATATAAATATATACACAAAAGTATTTCCTTGCACAATCCATCGACTTCTGACAAGCAAACTCTGGACCTGCTTTCACATTCGATGTCTCATCAGCAGGCCTGCTTGTACCAATGCTGGTGAACTGGCCATCTTACAGGCAAGGGACCCTCCCTGTCTGTACCCTCTCGACAAGACACGTGGGTTGGGCTTGAATAAGAACTTGCTTGCTACAGCTATATAAAAACAAAATGATGCACACAAATGTGAAATTGTTTGAAAAAAACGCACCAGTTACTTTTTCCAGGTGACATTGCAGGATAGTTCGAAGTTGTGGAAAGCTGCGGTTTACGGAGGCTCTTATCCAGCAGTGGATAAACCATGACTGACGACGACGATAATAATATGTATGTTCTGGGAACTCCCTAACAAGACCCACAGGACTATAGTATCCAGTATACATAGAGAATCCCGGGCTCTTAAGGAAACTTTCTAGTGAAAAGCAGGGTGGCCAGAGACTTCCGCGGATGTTTATTTATCGTGCCAGTTTATCGCGGGAATCCCCCCCACCCCACCACCACTCTCCCCACTCCACCTCCCCCCCCCAAACCCCGCTGGGGCGAAGGAGAGAACACCCCCCCACCACTCTCCCCACTCCACCCACTCTCCCACACCACTACACACTATTGTCACGACAGCACCGCACACACCACAACGGCACGGCGATCGGCGGGCGCGCGCCACTGCCGTCTGCACCACGTTGCGAGTTGCATTGATTTCATTGGCGAAGCCGGCGCAAAGATCGCCACCTGCGACGTCGCAATGGTAAGTGACCCGGCCGTGGCACGAATATCGTCATCCTCCTGCAGATGCTGTTTGCTGCTGCTGCGTTAGCAGTTGGTGGCACGGGCACAATTGGTGACGCTGTTGCTGTTGTTAGCAGTAGTGGCACAATCACAATTGGTGATGCTGTTGTTAGCAGTGGTGGCACAATCACAATTGGTGATGCTGTTGCTGCTACTACTAGGTTGGCAGATGGTGGCACACGCACACGTAACAAAACTGAACGCAATCGTCAATGATACAACTGTGGACCTACACAGGTAAATACAAATAAATCAGGAGACGTTTCGGGCAATAGCCCTCCTTCACAGCACATAGATGGTGCTGTGAATAAGGGCCATGGCGCGAACCCTGCCTATTATAAATATATTTTACTCTATTAGGACAGTGGTATTGTTGAATGCGAGTCAATGTTATATGTGGCTCATTTGTAAAGAACCATATCTTTCGAATCGATACCGTGATGAATGGTCATTGACGAACCACTTTACGGATGAAGACCTACCGGCATCGTGGTGTGGCTTGTTGTGACGTGTTGTGGCGTGTTGTGGCGTGTTGTGGCGTGTTGTGGCGTGTTGTGGCTTGTTGTGGCGTGTTGTGGCTTGTTGTGGCATGTTGTGGCGTGTTGTGGCTTGTTGTGGCTTGTTGTGGCGTGTTGTGGCTTGTTGTGGCGTGTTGTGGCGTGTTGTGGCGTGTTGTGGCTTGTTGTGGCTTGTTGTGGCGTGTTGTGGCTTGTTGTGGCTTGTTGTGGCGTGTTGTGGCTTGTTGTGGCGTGTTGTGGCGTGTTGTGGCTTGTTGTGGCGTGTTGTGGCTTGTTGTGGCTTGTTTGGCCATACTTCGCCTCGCTGTGCAGTGGAGGGTTGGTGAGTGGTGCCGGAGTGGGCTCACAACCGGGCTGCCGCGTCTGGAGTGCGGTGTGCTAACCACTGCGCCACTGATCCCCAAGCCGCGAAACGTTCATCGGATTGTTGAAATTAATTTCAGTTTCAATGGAATAATACACACTCGATGAAAATGCTCAAAGTAAGCGTTAAGCTCGGCGTTCATCTCCGGCGGTGGTCGTGTCCATTCCACGTTACCATGGAGGGCACGTGTACATTTCGTAGAACGGCTGTTGAGTTCACACACTGCAGGGAAGCAGCGACATGGAAACCGAATCAAAGAATCCATTATTTTACTAACCTCTGCTGCCCGCCACGTGATTCGGCAGCGGTCTGTTTTAGACGTGTGCTGTAAAGAAGGGCCATAGCGCGAAACGTCGCCCATTATGTACTTATTCAATTTGTGCGGACGGGTACGTGTGAGCGTTGTATTTCTTTCGCACCGTACGTAGCCAATCGTACTAATCGGAGGTGCGGGCGGGGGGAAGGACAACAAACTAAAAACAACAGAAAGCAGTTCTAAAGAAATGAGCTTGTCAATCTAGATGATTTAAAAGTGCGTAGCTCCAGTGGCTTACTAATATCGGAATGAAAAGCGTTCGAGACGGCCGCAGAATCGCATCTGAAAGCGCACGGTGCGTGCCCGCCTTTGTTTGATGTCCACAGTGTTGTAAATTTCAGCAGCAAACACCAAATAATTAGTTAAATGCATGGTGGTCACCCATCCAAGTGCTGTGCAGGTTCAACGCCTTCTTAGGCTTTCGAGATAGAGCGCGGTCGCGTACTCGTAATGCCAAGGGACACACATGCTTTTGTAATTTGATCTTTACAGCCATCTCTCAGCTGTTGAGGAGAAACACTGATCATTCCTCCGTGATGTGGACAGAGGCACACATTATCAAGCGTGCCCATTGGGCACTGTTGATCAAACAGCGTGGAGAACAGCGAATGCAATATAATTAATCATTGACAGCTCGTAGAAACACACACTGAATATATATTTTATGTCTCGTCCCTCCACGTAAAACTAAAATATAAAAGTATATTTGACACTTCTCACAGCCACAATTTCAAAAAGAAATTGGCTCAATACAAGCACCGTCTGGACCGGTTTCGACACACGGTGTTCTCATCAGAAGAGTGTGTGTTACAAAGCTCATGTGAAGGACTCCCGGAGGTAGCTCTGTGATGTTCGCTTCCGTGGGCCGCTCTCTAATAACCGCACTGCTCTATGAGAGTGGGCTTCCGTGACGCCCCCATAGCACAATCCGGATACAATTAAGCAATGACACACATTTGTCCAAACAACTTAATGCAGGAACCTCCTGACAAGGAGTCTTGAGACTCAAGCGAGTTGTTGACATTGCAGTAGCGAGCGTGGCGCTTATGAATTCCGAACGCGGAGCTGGAGCGAGCGGTGAAGGCGTGAGGATGAGTGAACGCGATTCTCGAACGGGGCCCGTCCATAAATGACGTCACGCACCTGGGGGGGGGGGGTCAGACATTTGTGACGATGTGTGACGAGGGGGGGGGGGGGTTGAGAAATGTGACGTCACATCAAAATGCGCAACTTTAAATAAATATAGACAACACGTTCTACTTAATAAAATAGACTTTTTAAAAAATGTTTTCTCCTACCAACATCAGAGTGCAGCGCCACATTAAATACGCACTACAATGACAATAGTTTAAAGCGATTTGAAGCGTGTTTTATTTTGCGGGGTGGGGGGCAGAGCTTTGTGACGTCATATTTGAGGGGGGGGGGTCTGACTTTTTGTGACGCCGTGTGACGAGGGGGGGTGGGGGTCAAAAATCGTCCAAAATCGCGTGACGTCATTTATGGGCGGCCCCACGTGCGGGCGCGCTTTCTGAGCAACCGACATCCACACTTTGTCAAATCGCGACCACCGCGGGCAACGCACCGCGACGAGTGGGGAAGTGGGTAAGTGGTGTCCCGACCTTCACCGTCCGCAACCGATGATTTACTCATCAATAATCGATAATAACCCTGATCAATACACTGCTGGGCGAGGGCCTCCCCTGGCCACCGTTCGTCAAGGTGGTGTTGAGTGGCTGGAGTTTACCAAGCTGGTCAGTGCGGACTGATCAGAATCGCCACGGTGGCGAGATGTGAACTACTTCGCGGAGTGTACAGGAGGGCTTGGGCTCGATCCCGAGCCCCGACGCCTGCTGCTGTATATTTGGAGTCTGCGTGTTCTCACCGTGGTCGCGTGGATTTTTATCCGGGTCCTCCGGGGTTGCCCTCCACATTTAGAATCAACATCACGCGTTTAAGAGTATTTGGTTGCTATACATTTCCACGTGATAAGCCACTTGGTCGAGCTATCATTTGTGGCCAGGTCGTGACTGAAAAGGTGGCTCATAACTGGTAAAATAAAAAAAGTATATATCTAATAGAATATGTATTTATACTGGAGGAATCAGATGAGCTATAAAGCTATTTTCACAGATCTCCGGTAGGGGTGGGTCGGAACCTTACAACAACAAACACCTACTGTGCGTAGATGACGCGGTTGGGGGTGTGGTTGATGTTGGTGCGTAGGACCGGTCCACGCTCGCCACTGATGTTAGCCGTGACCGGAAATGCAACTCGGAGTCCATGGCTCACCCCTATTGCCCCCGCCCGTCTCCTGCCCCTCCGCCCCGCCCCTTGCTACCCCGCTCCCATGCTTATGAAACGGAAAACCCAATAATTTGCTTACTAACCTCGTGTGAAGGACGTTTTTGCAGCTGATCTTTTATTATTCCCCCCCCCCCCCCCATGGAATTCACAGCGGGGACGGAGTGACCCGTCTCAGTATTTTATGCACGATCCGCTATGAAACCGGACGTATGAGTTTGATTCCCAGCCACGGCTAACATCAGTGGCGAGCGATAGCAAGCATTGCACCTCTGCTTTACTGCGAAGACTTGTCAGGACCCAAATTTCGATTTAAAGCTTTCGTGACTGCAAGGATTCATCTTCTTTGGTTCTTTCGGTAAAGTCACCACCACGTAGAATGAGACCCTCCTGATAAAAAGAGTCCTCTGAGACTCAGTGAGACTTCTTTCCTGGATAATCAAGCGTGCAATAATGCGTGTACTCTTATTTGAATGACGAATGCATTCATCATCATCAGCAGCTGCGGTCATGGTCAATCCACTGCTGGGTGAAGTCCTCTCGACAAGCCGCCCGCTATCTTTCACAATCTCGCGATGCAGCGATAACCAAACCAAGTCGCTGTGGCTAGGAGATGTTAGCGTCCTCGCCTGGTACACAGGAGGTCGTGGGTTCGATCCCGACCGTGACGCCTGCTGCTGTATATTTGGAGTTTGCGCGTCACTCTCCCCGTGGTCGCGTGGATTTTTCTCCGGGTCCTCCGGGGTTTCCCCTCCGCATTTAGAATCAACGCCACGCGTAGCCTCTATTTCAGAAGCGACCTGGCTGTCACAAATAACAGCTCAACAATGTGGCTTATCGTCATCACGTGGACGTTTACGGGCAGCAGACAAATACTCAAAACGCGCGTTTCTAAACCACGTCACAAGCCACTGGGGCTACGGTTTGTGGCCTGGTCGCTTCTGAAAAATGGCTCGCCACATCGCTCAGTGGGCCTTACCCGGTAATTTAAATAAAATAGTTAAGAGTTTAGTAAAGCACCTGCAGCGCACGATCGGACGTACTTGCGGCCGTGTTGTTTTCATCGTGTCGATGTTATCGATCCACCCTGGTTATTGGACGCAAAGAGGAAACTCGCCACGGGGTTTTGCCTTGTTATTGTGGTCAAGGCGGAGGGCATTGCACGAGGTTACATTGTTTGTATTATGAAGTAAAATTATTATGATTATTAGAAGCATGACCTCCGCTTACCGTCCGTGCCCCAACCAAAACATAAATCGTCGTTATCGCCATCACCATCGTGGTCGTCTCTCAATCATCTCAGCAGGCGGCGGTGGCGGCCACGCCGCACCGAGCGGCTCACAGCGATCCAGCGCTGTGGAGGCAGCAGCAGCGACCGTTGGTGGATCACCACACGAATGTTGTGAAACTTTCCTTCCCGCGGGTGTTGTGATGCCCCCCACACCCTGGCTCGCTTACAGAATGCAGTACGGCAAATGTGGACTCGATAGAGTTACCACCCCCCCCCCTCTCTCTCGCACATGTGGGTTTTCTCCGGGCGCTCCGGTTTCCTCCCACACTTATAAACGCGCCTTATTTGGTGAAAAAAGATATGAATGGATCGAGGACCGCAGAGCTTGGGAAATTCCCAGCTGACCGCGTAGCTGCGGGTGCCTTCCTGCTCATCAGGTTCCTCCTCGCGACGGAACTGTGCGGTGGTAGCACAGAGTTACAACGTCGAAATTATTATATTACCTTTTTTACTTTTTATATCCCACGCGCCATCAACTCCTTATTCTGCTTAGTTTTGTCTATGTTACTGTCTGAACCACAGAGCTGAACGTTAAGATACGTCGTACTACTACTATATGAGATCATCGATGCATCGAGTTTCCTGGCTGGCTGCTGGCTGGGCTCCTCTGAAACCTATTCCTAAACTATAAACTATTTTTTTATTTCACCAGGTACGCCCCCACGTGTGAAGGTTTTATCCAGCCTCACTCGTTTCCTCCTACCAAAAAATAAATTCTGAAATCTAGAATGACCTCTAATCCACAAAAGGGGTAGTAGTAGGTCATCTTTTAAACTATTTGTATTATTTCAACAGGTTAGGCCCCATTGAGCCACGTAGCTCTTCTTCAGAAGCGACCTGGCTACAAATGATAGCTCAACGAAGTGGCTTATCATGTGGAAATGTATCTCAGCTAAACACTCTAAACGCATGTTTCTAAATGTGGAGGGGAAAACCGGAGGGCCGGGAGAAAAATCCACGCCACCACGGGGAGAGAGAGAGAGAGAGACGCATGCTCCAAATGTACAGCAGGCGTAAGGGTCGGGATCGAACCCACGACCTCACCCAACCGCCATCATCCCTTCTAGAGATGATGTCTCCTTCCCAGGTGCACGTGATGATGTCTCCTTCCCCACTGAGCCACTTAGCTCTTCTTCAGAAGCGACTCTGGCTGTCACAAATGACAGCTCAACAAAGTGGCGTATCGTCATCGCGTGGATGCTCACGGGGAGCAGCCAAACTCTCCAAACGCGCGTTTCTAAACCACGTGCGTTACGAATGTGTAAGCTCAGCGGGGCGCCGCCATACAAGACGCGACGAGGCATTGCGACGACGGCTTGCGACGGACGAGACTGCCAAGAGCGGCGCACGGATGCCGCGTCGGCGGTCAAACGAGCGTCGGGCAATGCCGTCCGTTAAATCGCCATGAAACACGACCAGTCGTCAGCGCTCAGGAGTTGGGCTGGGGTTGAGGCCTGGATGGTAACTTGGGTGGGCGACCGCCGTTGGAGGGCTTGCCAGGTGTTGTTAAGCCATGAGTCGTTAACTGAGGTGCAGTAGGGGTTCTGTTGCATGTTGAACCTCTTTCGCACCGTACGTGGCCAACCGTGCTATGAACCAGCTGACGAATGTCATTTGCAAGAGTGACCTGGGGCATTAGTCTGCTCGTAGGGGACGATGATTCCTTTTGGGTATAATCCCAATTGAGTAATTTGCGCTGTGATTCTTTGAATTCGCCGAAATTGGAGCCCGACTCATCGATGACATTGGCCAAAAAGTCCGGGTTGGAGGACGGTCCCGAGATAAAATAAAACAACAACAAAAGAAGAGTCCTGAGACTCTGTGAGGGCTTTTCCGAGTCTAGGGCAAACGAATTGCGATAACAGGCGGCGCTGCTGATGAGGCTGCAGGGAGTTGGGTCCCTCGAAGGACGTCGTCGATTGTCCCAAGACGGTGACGACCTGCAGCCACGTGGTGGGAGGCAGGGGCCGGATTCAGATTGTGTGAGGTCCCTGGGCTACAGGGACTGTGAGGCCCCTGGGCTACAGGTACTGTGAGGCCCCTGGGCTACAGGTACTGTGAGGCCCCTGGGCTACAGGTACTGTGAGGCCCCTGGGCTACAGGTACTGTGAGGCCCCTGGGCTACAGGAACTGTGTGAGCCCCCCAGTAATATTTTCAAAAGGAAAACAAAGTTAAAGAAAAATAACATTTATTTTTACATGACTAACAACAAATAAAATTCAGCATTCACAAATGAAACAACTTTTCACTTCATCTCTGGAGGCCCTCCATCTGGCGGAGGCCCCTGGGGCTGCAGCCCCTAAAGCCCCCGTGCCTTAACCCGGCCTTGGTGGGAGACTGCGAGGGTTTCAGGCGACGCACTCAACACGGGGTTCAAAACACGCGGCCTTTTGCGCGTTAGACAAATTTTTTTAAAATAAAATAAATAAATAAACCCCATCGACAGTTCCTGCAGAGGTGCAATCGCGGTCCTGGGCAAAATGTGACACCGACTGACGAACAGCAGCAGCAGCAGCAGCGATGCAGGGGCAGTTGACTGTGGATCCCTCTCGTCTTGATGAGTATCGGTGTGATCCTAACAAGGAATCCTCATTAGGATTACCCGATCTTAATCTTCTTCTTCTTTCTTACGGCTGATTGGGATGCAGAGCAACAAACCGCGATTTCACGTTCAGGCGGTCAGGCCTGCAGACAACCGCGTCACGAGCAGCTGAGTGTTCTCGCTGTGACGTCTTCCTCGTGTTTGTGGATCGGGCATCCGGATGGACCACAGTCGCACACTGCACGAGACTTCTTAGCTGCCAATTTGCGCATCAGATATCCGCGTCCGCCGCCACGGTTCGTGCAGTTCATGGTGGACCGTGAACTTCGTGGAAGATCAAACCCCCGGGATCGTCTGTGTTGGCTCTTTCACGACGACCCGATTACTTGCTTTTGCTATTAACTTTCGCAACTACTCCAGGCACTGGCAGAAGCGACGTGGGGCGAGGTGTGACGAAGTCATCTGCTTTCGCCTCCATGACCCCTCGCGACCTTGAGCCTCACCTTGTGTGTGTGTGTGGGGGGGGGGGTCTTCTAATTTGTTAATTTATATAGCGCCTTGTCCAGCAGCAGTGTGATGAGATGAGTCGGCGAGAAGGACTGCAGCTTTAGTGTTGTTGTCCTTCGCCACCGCCACGCCTCCGATGAGCACGGTTGGCTGCGTACGGCGCGTTAGAAGTTCCACGCGCGCGTGCGTGATGAATGTGATGATGGTGATGATGCGTGAAAACAAACGGTGATGAAAGTGAAAATGAGTGATTGATGATGAGTGAGCGAGCGTGACGATGGCTGGTGAAGTTGGGAAAGGAGGATGGACGGTGTTAATGATGGGGGGGAGGGTGGAAGAGGCGGGCAAGTAAGCGAGTGTCTTCAGGCTAGAACGAAACACGGAGAGTGATGCTGAATGATTGACGTGGAGGGGCAGCTCGTTCCAGGGGGCCAGAAGGGGAAAAATAAGTGAATCGTGATTGGGCACAGGGGGGGGACGGGGAGACAGAGACTGCTGGGATTGTGAACGCAGAGGGCGTGGCTGCCTGTGATCCAGCACTGCGTTTGTACGTACGTTCAACTTCTTTCGCAACGTACCTTGCCAACCCTGATAATCGGAGGCAGCAGCGAGTATTGGCGGGTCACCACACACTAATGTGGTGAAACTCCCTTCCCATGGGCGTCGAGGACGAGCGAGACCCCCGGCTCGCCAGAAGAAGGCGGTACAGCAAGTGGACTCTTCGCCGTCTGTTTCACATCCGTATGGGATAGAGTGTTGCTCCCTCGCACGCGTGGGTTGTCTCCGTGTGCTCCGGGTCCTCTCACATATAAGCACTCATTAGATGGTTACTAACACCTTAAAATAGAGGATTGCAGAGCCTGGGCAATTGTCATTGGTGCCAGCTCACCGGCGTGGCTGCTGCCGCATGGAGCGAAACGTCGGACATCGTGTTGACGACACCGTGTCCGACGTTTCGCTGCCACGTGCTAGGAGCTTATTCAGGAGCTCGATCGAGTTCGCACGGGGCACGACACCCCGAGTCACACATCGCAGAGCCGTACAGTGCCACCGTTACAGCCAAAGCCTTGGTGTATACGAAACGTTGACGATAACAAATCTTACGCTATCAGCTTCGTCCCCCACGGCCGCATGCCGTTGTGATGTGGCATTTTCCAAGCCTGTTATTTCTCAGAATTAAGTAAAAAAAATCAATTTTACGTGTTTTTTTTCTCTTTCGGTGTAACAATCATTGGCGGCCAGGCCGAGGCCATCACCGCTCTCCACGTGAGACCCCCGATTTGAACCGCCGGTGGCCAAAACCCGAATTTTTAAGCCAGAATGCTACACGGTGCCAGCTCATTGTCTCCGTCACGGCCACGATGAACCGCGTGGGCCAAACCTCATCAGATCTGCGGAGCTAAGCAGGCGATGAGCCTGTTCCGTCAACACGGAATGAATTGGCCTACAAAATATGCCTTATTAGCCCATGGGTTAATTCGGCCCTGGATATGCTTCGGAGAGTGTTTACAGATGTTCGCCACCACCACGACCGTATAGCCTCAACAGGTTGTTGAGGCAAGTGTTGTTAGCGAGTACCTACGAAGGGGGTGGGTGGCCAGCACCAGGCCCGGCCGCCTTTGTCTCTCCAGTGGTGACGTTTACACATCGCACCAGGCACTTATTTGAGGCTGAGTCGACCTAGTGGAGGCCCAGGACCGGTTCCGATAATTATCGTTACCGGTGGTGGCCATGAGTGGGAATCAAACCCGTTGTCGCCGGTTCGTGGTGCCTGTATGTAGGTATGTTGATCATCTTTCGCCAATCGTGCTAATCTTAGCTGAGCAGCGCGCTAACCACTGCACTCCCGCTCTCCACCACAACCACCACCACCACCCCACATCCTCCTCCGCAGCCCCTAGGCCAGCGGTCGGCAATCTGCGGCTCCGGAGCCGCATGCGGCTCTTTGAGGACTGCCCCGTGACGTTATTCATTCAGCACCGCCTCGTAGTCACCACGCCGCACTGCCGCTCTTGAAACATTTATTTCGTTTACCGAATTCGACGTCAAAATGTCTCTTCTTGTTATTTTGGACCCCCCACCCCTCCCTCTGCTCTAGGCAATGGAGTCTGACGATTTGGAGCCCTTCAACGTGAACCTGTCGTGGCTGGCGGGCCTGGACGACGAGGAGAACGCCACCGCCCCGCACGACGCCGGCTGCGACCTCTCGGCGACGTGGCTCTTCCAGCGCAACTTCCTCGTGGCCGCCTACTCGGCGGTGTGCCTCCTGGGCCTGGCGGGCAACGCCCTCGTCGCCGTGGTGCTCACCCTGCAGCCGCGCTCCCGCGGGCAGCCCACCGCCGCCGACCGCTTCCTCCTGAACCTGGCGGCCGCCGACCTCCTCTTCGTCGCCACGCTGCCCTTCGTGGCGGCGAACGCGACGGCGCGCTGGCGGCTGGGCACCGCGCTGTGCCGCGCGGTGCACGCGGTGCACACCCTCAACCTCAGCTGCAGCATCCTGCTGCTGGCGTGCATCGGCGTCGACCGCTACCGCGCCATCGTGCACGCCACGACGGCGCGCCGCGACGGGAACCGTGCCGGGGCGGCCGCGGCGGCCGCCCGCGGCTCGCGCGCCTGCGCCCTAGTCTGGCTCTTCTCGCTGGCGCTCACGGCCCCCGACTTCGCGTTCGGCGCCGTCACCACGGACCCGCTGAGCGGCGCCAGCCGCTGCGAGCACGCCTACCCCGAGGGGCAGGCGGCCGCGTGGCGAGCCGCGCTGCGGGCCAAGCACCTGCTGCTCGCCTTCGTCGCGCCCGGCGCCGTCATGCTCTTCTGCTACTGCAGCATCATCCGCCGGCTGTCGCGCTCGCAGGTGCACGAGCGCCGCAAGGCCGTGCGGGTGACCGTCGCCATCGTGGCCGTCTTCTTCGCCTTCTGGCTGCCCTACAACGCGGTGGTGGTGGCCGACACGCTGGCGCGACTCGGCGTCGGCGGTCCGGGCGCCGAGCAGCGGCCGCAGGACGGCGCGGACGCGGGGTCGGAGGCGGCCGCGGCGCGGTCGTGCGCCCTCGAGGAGACGCTGGCGCGGGCGCTCGCCGTCACGGAGGGCCTGGGCTTCGCCCACTGCTGCCTCATCCCCGTGCTCTACGCCTTCATCGGGGAGAAGTTCAAGCGCCGCCTGGGCCGGCTGCTCAAGCACTTGCGCTCCTCGCGCAAGGCGGGCGGCGGCGGCGGCGGAGGGGGGGGAGGGGGAGGGGCGGTGCACGCGATAGCGCGGTACCCGGCCAGCGGCAGCGCCCACTACCAGCGCGGCCGCGTCACCTCCGTCACGTCCGAGTCGGAGTTCTCCAGCTGCTGAAGACGCCCCGAGGAGAGATGGTGGTGGTGGGGGGAAGGGGGGTGGAGAAGAAGGGGATGGGGGGGGGGAGCAGCCCAAATCAAAACCATCGGTCCTGAAATTGTACAGGATAAGAATCCACCTAAAACCTACACACAGCCTAATTTCATTGTTACATCTCCACGGCAGACGTAAAAGTTAACTAAACATTTTTATTTTACATTAAACTATCTAATTTGTATTTTACCAGGTAGGGCCCACTGAGCTTAATAGCTCCTTTTCAGAAGCCACCTGTCCACCAATTATAGGTCAACGAAGCGGCTTGTCACGTGGAAATCCCTCGCAGCCAAATGTATATATGTTGAACTTACTTCGCGCCGTACGTGGTAATCGCGTGATTCACAATGTGGAGGGAAAGACCGCAGGAGCTGGAGAAAATTCCACGCGCAAACTCCAAACATTCAGCAGGCGTCAGTCAGCGTGGCCTGGAGAATGGAGTTGTGCTAATCTGACCGCACACCCTGAAGGCCTCATTGGCTGCAAGGGAACATTTTCCTGTGGGGTCACAAACAAGTCATCTGAGTGACTTGCCTTCAGGAAGCGGCTAACGGGCTCCCCCATAGCGTGAGGGTACCAGTCCTCACCACATTGTGGGGATCTCAGAGGCGTATTGCAGCAGCAAACATTGATCTGTCTGCTGGTTTTTGTGTCTTTGTTTCAACGGCTGCCCGTTGTCGGGATGGCCACATTCTCTCAGCCCTTCCAATCACTGGTTCTAAATTACAAAATGGCGACGCGTTCAGTTCAGTTGAGCTCGTGGTCTGGGCAAGGCCGAGAGCTTTTGTTGGTCATGCAATTGCGGCACCACTTGTGTGCTGGTTCCTCTACAAGACCAAGCGCGTGCACACATGCAGTGTCGGATTATCCGAGTAGCAAGAGTAGCTACATATGCTAGGGCCCCACGCTAAACGCTTTCAAGCTATCAATTCCGGTTCAGTGATTCTGCACTTGCTCTATTACTATAGTACTATACTACCTTCAACTTTCACGAACGACTGGGTGTTTAAGCTTAGCAATTTGTCGTATCACCTGGCTGTATAGCAAATGAGAAAATACAATTGCTTTACTGTGCAAGTAAAAAAAATTGTGTTTTAATATTTATGTTTTTTTTTAATGTAGGGCCCCTTGATAACATCGTGCTACAGGCCCCGCATTCGCTTAGTCCGGCACTGCACACATGCACGTGCACACGCACACTAAGACTCGCCTTGTAGCCCTTGCAGTCTGTCCGTACAAAGTGCCGTTCGCGAGCCCCTGTTAAGGCGAAACCCGACTCAATAGGGGGAGGTGTAAGAAACATCACGCTCCCGGACGCCTTTGCCTCCCCAATGCTGACGTTTACACGCCAAAGCAGGTAATAATGTAAGGCCTTGGGAGACGTAGGACCGGCTCAGATATTTGCCACCGCTGATAGCCATGGGATGCTGGGATGGTCGTCAGTGCGTTAATCACAGCGCCACGGCTCCCCAGCAAAGAAAGAATATCATCCCCCGTGTAGCTTTAACAGACCGTTGGGGCAAGTGCTGTTAGCGAGTACCGATTATGGCTGGCACGGCACTCGAGGGGGTGGGTGGCCAGCACCACGCACGACCGCCTTTGTCTCCCCAGTGGCGATGTTAACTACACACCGCACCAGGTACTCATTTGAGGCTGAGTCGACCTAGGGGAGGCCCAAGACCCGATTAAGATAATCGTCACCGGTATTGACCGTGAGCTGGAATCGGAACTTGGGTCGCCGAATTCGGAGCGCAGCGCGCTAACCGCTACACCACCGCTCCCCACAAACACACACAGGGCTTTTTTCAATTAAAAATTAAACGTCAATAATTTCTGTCTATTTGAATAAAGGTTCTTTGGAAAAATCGAGGGAATTAATAAAACGTGCACACGTCTCGTTAAAAGGCTCGTCATGTTCGCCAGCCGGATTAGAATCCACACGTAGCTTGTATATTTTGTCGAAGACAAACATTGACCCAGTAAACACGCAACGTTGAGTCAACGTTGGCCCAAAGTTGTTTCGGCACTTTCAACCACGTGTCAACGTTAGCCCAACGTTGGCATGCTTAATGGGTAGGACGCAGGCGACTGAGAATTTAAGTTGAGATTAGCCGCACGTCACGTGTTCCGTCCAATCGCAGTTCCAGTTACAATCCGCGCGCTACTTCGCAAGGAGCTAAACCCGCGTGCTTTAATAATGCCTGGGACATTGCTCGCAAGGCGATTTGGATCGGCCGCAGTCCTTCCGCGCGCGACGCGAAATACGCCATCGGACGCCCATCACGGGCGTCCGATGGCTCCACTTCGTCAGAAATGTCACCGTCACATCTGCAGACCCGGCGGCGCCCTCTGCGATCGAGAGCTCAGACCGACAGTCGCCGTCGCCGCTTTGCGGACCGATGTCGCCCCGTCTCGGTGCGCAAACTCCAGCGGCACATTGCGCTCGCTGCGCTGCCGTTTGGGCGAGTCGACGTTCGACGTTGAGGTCTGCGACCTTGAAAGCAATGGGTAACCCTTCTTTGGTTCTTTCGGTAAAGTCACGTAGAATGATAATAAAATAATAAATTGATAAAATAAAATAACACAATAATATTCTCACGACGTTTCGGCCACAACACAAGCGGCCTTCATCAGGTGAAGGGGGCGAGACTGTCTGGTAGGACAGCGCTGGAGTGAAAGAGCCACGTTCAGATACGGCCTTTAAGCTGTGTGAGAGGAACAAAGCGCCTTGACAAAGGAATTATTTTATCAATTTATTATTTTATTATCATTCTACGTGACTTTACCGAAAGAACCAAAGAAGATGAATCATTGCAGTCACGAAAGCTTTAAATCGAAATTTAATGGGTAACCCGCCGTCGCGGTCGCCCCACGTGATCCGTGGATCAAGCAAAGCACTCGAGACCATGCCACGCAAGTGTGTGGGAGCCGAGGGCAGTTGATGCGAATGCTGTCGCAAGAACGAGAATGATGTATTTATACTGCAGGAGAAATCCGATGAGCCTGTGAAGAAGATTTTCTTTTCACGGATGCCCGGCAGGGGCCTGGGGAGGGGTCAGAACGTCACAGCAACAAACAGTACACAAACACGATAGGAGTGCAAAGAATGGTACACAAATCACCCAAACACACACACAAATACAACACTGAATCATCCCCATCCTACCAGACAAAGGCCACTTGAGGTATTAACTTATTTTTCAAAAGCGACCTGGCCACAAAATGATAGCTCAACAAAGTGGCTTATCACTTGGACATTTCTAGCAGCTAAATAATCCAATTTGCCTCGACGCAAGAGGTCGCACGTTTGGCACGACGGCCCCTCGCTGACTACACGTGACGAATGAACACGTTCAGTCAGTTTCAGTTTCATTTATTAGTTCATAACCTTGTGAGCCATGCGGCTCTTGAATCGGGTGCAACCGCAACAAACAAAAATACGAACAAGAAACATCTTAAAGTGACTGCACGCAACAGAAAAATACGGGAAAAAACAGCAAAGTCTTCCAGAAAGAACACCGCATTTCAACGCTGTGTGCAAAAATCCCAGTGGGATGCAAGTCAAACAATAGCAACCATAAGACAATTTAGATTAAAGTTATCAAGCTAACTCGGTATTACAACAAACAAACATGGTTAAACCAAAACGTTTTCAAAATCACCAAAATAAAGCTATACAAACAATGAACGCGTGAGGAGGGGATGACGTTCAATGGTCCGTACATCTTACGGACAAGGCAAAATCATTGCAAGAAGATTGCGAGGGCACCCAGTAGCCTGAGCGATGCAGTACAGCAAGTAAGGTGTCCGACAGGTGCATTTTTTTTGCCGTGTCTGCGCCACGGTTATGGAATTTCCCTTCCGTTGCAAAAGTCGATTATCCGATGATGTGGATACTTTTAAATATCGTCTTAGAACACCGTAAGTCAGATGTTTCCTTTTTAGCTCCTCCGTCTCTTTTGGCCTTTCCTTGTTCTTACAAGGCGCCTTGAGACATTCGTGAAAATAAATATAAATGATTATTATTGTGAGCGTCATCACCTCGTGAGCGACGTTGCTTTACTCCCTTGCAAGCAACGAGAATGCAGTTCAATCGAGGCGCCGTCTTGAAAAAAACAAAATCTCGAGACTCGCTCGAGCTTTCGTAAGAAAATTAATAACTTTACCAACAACCAAAGAAACCCGACTCAATGCAGTTGCTCACCGCGTGAGATTTAACAATTTTAACTGCACGAAGCTCAGCGCTCTTCACGACGACGAGAATTACAATAATATAATCATATACTCCACTTCCCTTTCTTTGTGAAGTCACGATTGGGCAAAGGCCCTTCTCCTTCCCACGCTGTCAGTCACGAGGGTTTTTGCGTTGTGTTTTATCAAACTTCACCACGCCGGCCGGTGCGGTTTGATGTAGGGAAGGGCGAGCGGGGTTAGGGGAGGTGGCGTGGTTGGCAGTCCTCGAGGACCTGTCCACATATCTCGACTCGTCTCGGGTGTGAAAGCCGTGACCGCGGCTATCGATCGGATTACCGCGTCGCCCGCCTTGTTTATCACAGCGCGCGCGCTAACCACTGCGTCACTACTCTTTCCCACGTCAGGAATGTACTTTGTTGTTGTTGTTGTTTAAATGTCGGGCCTCGAGTTATTTTGAAGCGAGTGTGTTTCGGCACTCGATTTAACCGTTGGTTGCGAGCCGGGGCTTCATTGGGAATTCGGTATTGCCAGGGCTCTGCTTGGAATCGTGCTGCTGTGTTTGTCGCCGCTGCTGCTGCTGTTGTTGTTACTTTGCAATGAGGCGTCCAGTCGCCTCCGTCTGTAAATAAAGTGCAGTTTTTTTTGGAAGTTTGTTTGTGTTTTTTTATCTTTACGAGTGGCGAAGGGTTATTCCTTTTTGTTTACGACGGAGAAAAGCCATTGGCGTTCCAGTTAGAAGTCGGAGAGATCGGAGTTGTTACAATTAGGGATAGGGCGTGGGGGAGGGGCGATTGCATTGCTATTTAACCGCGTGAACAAAAAGCACCCGGACAAAAATATCGGTTACCGGTTTGCCGCACATATAGAACAATGTCTATCAATGAACACTTACAAAAAAACATTGTTTTATAAAACCTGAGAAACTTGGCAGTGGTGGCCAACAGAGGGCAGTGCCAGCTAGCAAGCGATCATCCGACTCCCAGCGGTGACAGAATTCCTCTGCGGACTACACCCGCACTACCGATGAACGCGTTTGGCTACGTACGGCGCGTAATAAGTTCAACATACATTACATTACACATATACACACAACAATAAATAAACAAGCTCTCCGCCTTCACACACAGGACCCGAATGGCGTGGGCACGTCATCATCACAGGGGTGTGACGTCTCATTTGACTGTAGATGACCTCACATCATCATCAACATCGCCAAATGTCCGGTACTGGCTAAAAGAAAACGAGTGTGGTGGCACGGCACGAGCAGAACACAAAACTATATTTTTTTACTTAACAAAATGTCAACAATACCGCAATAAATGTGCTCCCTCCGGGCTCTGAAGAGCACCTGGAGAAGATTCCAGGCACGCGTTGACAACGATGGCGAACAAGTCGAGACCCTTTGACTTTTTGAAGCTATTAACATGTATCTGCTATCACGTTACAGCCTATTATTCGTTAATTCCCATTAAAAACGATAGTCCCATATAAGTGTTAACATTTTCTCGAAGCAATCTGTATAAAGGAACTCGCGCACACGCGATTGATATGCGGGGACAAATTGGACAGGAGAAGAAGATTCTAGATTTGAAGCTTTCGTGACTGCAAGGATCCATACTCTTTGGTTCTATTCGGTAAAGTCACGTAGGTAAAAAATAAAACAACAAAAATCACGACGTTTCGGCCGAAGAAGGTCAACCACGGGCAGCTCTACCCAACAGCCAGTGGAGAGACGAGTGGCCGCGGAGATCGTCTCACTTCTGCAAGTAGTGGCATTGGCATCACGACAGACTGGGCTGTCGCATAATTCTAAAAGCGTGGTTGTACTACAGCACACCAGGGTCGTGCATTAAACAAAACTTTGTTTTTCCAGGTAAGGCACACTTAGCAATATAGCTCGTTAACAGACGCGACCTGGCCTTCAAATGATAGCTCCGCCAAGTGGTTTATCGTATGGAAGTTGATAGCAGCCAACTACTCGAAACGCGTGTGTCTACGTGTGGAGGGAAAACTGGAGGACCCGGATGAAAAACAACGCGACCACGGGGAGCAGACGCAAACTCCACATATGCAGGAATCGATCGGGGTCGAGGTCGATCGCGCGACCTCCCTGTATACGAGGTGAGGTAGTTGACACCTCGCCACCGGATGGGGAGGCTGTTTCTATCGCCCTCCTGTGCCATGCGTTGCGGCCGGCCCAGCGGACGCCGGACGAACTTGCGGCTGTCACTTTCAGGACTCGTGCTGCCGTTAACGGCGCGATCTGACACCGCTGGGCGCGGTCTGACACCGTCTGGGCGCGGTCTGACACCGCTGGGCGTGCTCGTTGTGGTGAAGGGGGTGGCCTGCGATTATCACTTGGCCTGCGATTGCTGCGTTCTGCATCTTCCGAGAGAACAACAACAACAGAATAAAACCTCAACTGTGGCCGAAGGTTGCCTGCGAGGCCACCATAGAAGGTCGCGATGGTGACGAGCGCGAGTGTCGTGACAGGTAAGGTCACGGAGCACCTAGCGGGAGTCCTGTGGTGTCAGGGTGTGCCTCGTCACAGGGGGTGTTGGGACCCCCCGGTGGGGGGGGGGGGGGTCACAACAAGTTCCCGGACTTGTTGATCAAAGTGATTAAATTCGTTGCCATGCTATCGAAGTGCCAGTTAGAATAGAGAGTGAACATCGTGGCGGTGGGGCACCGGGCGTGACTCGCACGCCTGTGGCGGAGAGCGGCAGCGTCCCCACAACCCCAAGGATTGGGGGCAGAACCGCCACCGTTGACCATTTGGAAGGCAAAAGGTCTCCTCGTCCGGACGAGTGCGAGTCTCGGGAAAGCGCCAGTGAGTAATTGGTCGCTACTACTCAGAGCAGTGGTGCTTCTTCTTAACCTGGTTGTGTAGGCACCCCCTTGGGGGTGCGCGATGCCCTTCCTGGGGGTAAATAATCGAAACACAAACGCAGCACGGGCGCGTTAGTACAACTGCTTTGTGTTTCATCAAACAATATGCATTTTTTAAGGAGCGAAACAGGAGGATTTCTCCACAAATCTGGCTATCGCCTGATGAAGCTACTTGTAATTACTGGCGAAACGTCGTACTCAGATTGTAAATGTTGTGGCTTTGCTCTCTAACACACCGGTGTGCTGTAGTAGTATACTACACTATACACTACTATACGCTACACTATACACTACTACTCACTACACTATACACTGCTATACACTACACTATACACTACTATACACTACACTATACACTACTATACACTAGTGCTGTACTCGTGACGAATTGACACATTCTGTTTTACGTGACAAACCTTACTAGTTGGCTGTGTCGGGTGGTGGCGAGTTTAACAACACATTTATATAGTTACGCGATCTAACCCAAACAACCTCTATTATGTATTTATTAACATTGTACACTTATCTTTACGATCGAGAACCAAAGGGGGGTGGGGGGGTGGTGTGCAAGGCTACAGTAAAGAACCACTGACTTGAACAACGCAGTACGATGAGACTTGCCATGCCAAGTTTCACTCCGTTGTGGAAGCGTGCATGGTGGACTTGCCTACAATCGGAGGCGCCTAAACCATTATTATAAACGCGGTGCCTCACGCTCGCACTACTGAACCCAACATACGAGCACTTGGCCACAGGCATTGGCTCGCCAACGGTGTCCGCGATCCTCCTCTCGCCAGACGCCACGTCATACACCCACAGTATTGATCGGAGCGGCCGCTGGAAAATCGAACCGGGAACCCTCTGCATCGAGGCGGTAGAGAAACGCGTTTACCGCTGTGCCGTAGCGATGTCTCATCCTGCACAGCGGTGTGAGAATCTTCGTTTGGTGACACGTGACGCCTGATGGGCGATCGGGATTCAACTGGGGAACGAACACACGACTGTCGTATGGAATGTATACATTTTTTTGTTTCCAAGATGGAAAGGAAATCACGTGGATTCCTAAACCGATTGGGTCGAGAATGGTGGACGGGTTATTTGTACCCACCCCCCCTCGTGTTCAGACGAGAATTTCCAGCAGTGGGCGCAAATGCCACACACGCGCACACGATGTCACTCCGACGGGAAACGCGACACCATTAGTGGGTAGTTCATTTTGGGTTTCGACCCAGGTGGGACCACTCGAGAGACAGAGAGACCAGGAGGATTTAGGAGTCATCTTTTCAGGAGTGACCAGGCTCACTGAGGATTACAAAAGAACAGTGGTCGAAAATAAATGTATCGGAGAACTAAAAAAAGAATGAAACGGCCACAGATAGAAATGAGAGCAAAAGGCAAACGCGTTACGGAAGAACTATAAAGCGATGCAGAACACATTTTAATGAGGCATCAAATGAGTTTTCCCGTAACTAAAGTTGGCTGTGACAATTTACTTTAAAAAAATCCACTCATATTAAAATTAAGTTGCGGAAACATGAACATGCAATTAATGTGAAATATACAGATGGAGAAAGGGCACGATCTGCTTTGAATAGGAATAAGTATTTATCCTCAAGAAATCCGATGAACTATAAAGCCCGTTTTTTACAGATGTCCAGTAGGGGCGGGTCAGAAAGTTACCACAACAAAGAACAAACAATACAGCGACATGATAGGAGTGCAAGGTATAGGAGAGGTAAACAAATCACAATACAAAAATAAAATAGATGAAGTATGAAAGTTCACGGTGCTAGGAAGGTTCACGTTTCTTGACTTGGGCAAGGTTATATTTGAAGATATTTGGAAGAGCGGTGATGGGTGGGAATTCCAAAGCCGTGCAGTGTGCGAAAGGAGTGTTGTGATCTGCGGCGCGGTGTGTATGCTGTGTGGTGTGTATGCTGCGTGGTGTGTATGCTGTGTGGTGTGTATGCTGTGTGGTGTGTATGTTGTGTGGTGTGTATGCTGTGTGGTGTGTATGCTGTGTGGTGTGTATGCTGTGTGGTGTGTATGCTGTGTGGTGTGTATGTTGCGTGGTGTGTATGCTGTGTGGTGTGTATGCTGTGTGGTGTGTATGCTGTGTGGTGTGTGTGCTGTGTGGTGTGTATGCGGCGTGGTGTGTATGCTGTGTGGTGTGTATGCTGTGTGGTGTGTATGCTGTGTGGGGTGTATGCTGTGTGGTGTGTATGCGGCGTGGTGTGTATGCTGCGTGGTGTGTATGCTGTGTGGTGTGTATGCTGTGTGGTGTGTATGCTGTGTGGTGTGTATGCTGTGTGGTGTGTATGCTGTGTGGTGTGTGTGGTGTGTATGCTGTGTGGTGTGTATGCTGTGTGGTGTGTATACTGTGTGGTGTGTATGCTGTGTGGTGTGTATGCTGTGTGGTGTGTATGCTGTGTAGTGTGTATGCTGTGTGGTGTGTATGCTGTGTGGTGTGTATGCTGTGTGGTGTGTGTGGTGTGTGGTGTGTATGCTGTGTGGTGTGTATGCTGTGTGGTGTGTATACTGTGTGGTGTGTATGCTGTGTGGTGTGTATGCTGTGTGGTGTGTATGCTGCGTGGTGTGTGTGCGGCGTGGTGTGTATGCTGCGTGGTGTGTGTGCTGTGTGGTGTGTATGCTGTGTGGCGTGTATGCTGTGTGGTGTGTGTGCTGTGTGGTGTGTATGCTGCGTGGTGTGTGTGCTGTGTGGTGTGTATGCTGTGCGGTGTGTATGCTGTGTGGTGTGTATGCTGCGTGGTGTGTATGTTGAACTTTTTTTCGCAGCGTGCGTAGCCAACCGTGTTAATCGGAGGTGGCGGCGGTTGAACGGGGTGGAACGAGACACATCACACACAAAACAGACACAAGACAGTCAGGGTGATAGAGAGACACACAAGACAGACACACAAGACAGACAGGGTGATAGAGACACACACAAGACAGGCACACAAGACAGACAGGGTGATAGAGAGACACACAAAACAGACACACAAGACAGTCAGGGTGATAGAGAGACACACAAGACAGGCACACAAGACAGACAGGGTGATAGAGAGATACACAAGACAGGCACACAAGACAGTCAGGGTGATAGAGAGACACACAAGACAGACACACAAGACAGTCAGGGTGATAGAGATACACAAAAGACAGGCACACAAGACAGACAGGGTGATAGAGAGACACACAAGACAGACACACAAGACAGACAGGGTGATAGAGACACACACAAAACAGACACACAAGACAGACAGGGTGATAGAGAGACACACAAGACAGACACACAAGACAGACAGGGTGATAGAGAGACACACAAGACAGACACACAAGACAGACAGGGTGATAGAGAGACACACAAGACAGACACACACGACAGACAGGGTGATAGAGAGACACACAAGACAGACACACAAGACAGACAGGGTGATAGAGAGACACACAAGACAGACACACAAGACAGACAGGGTGATAGAGAGACACACAAGACAGGCACACAAGACAGTCAGGGTGATAGAGACACACACAAGACAGACACACAAGACAGACAGGGTGATAGAGAGACACACAAGACAGACACACAAGACAGTCAGGGTGATAGAGACACACACAAGACAGACACACAACACAGTCAGGGTGATAGAGAGACACACAAGACAGACACACAAGACAGACAGGGTGATAGAGAGACACACAAGACAGGCACACAAGACAATCAGGGTGATAGAGAGACACACAAGACAGACACACAAGACAGTCAGGGTGATAGAGAGACACACAAGACAGACACACAACACAGTCAGGGTGATAGAGAGATACACAAGACAGGCACACAAGACAGTCAGTCCGGCAGATGGAGTCCTCAACGTGGGCGAAGTGTTCCATCGGTGAAGTTCACGGGAACAGTCACCTTGGTGGGAGTAGCAGTAGGGGGCATAACAAAGTCAACACGAGCAGTTGTAAAGAAGAACCGCTCCAGTGGCTTCCAAATATAATAAGGAAGGGCGTTCCAGACGGCTAAGAATAGCATTATTAATCAGCATCAGATCAGAAAATGTATTTATACTGGAGGAATCCGATGAGCTATGAAGCTCTTTTCCACAAATGTCCAGTAGGGGTGGGTGAGGACGTTACAACAATAAACAGTTACAAAAACACGAAAGTAGTGCAAAGTACAAGAAAATGAGAGCTCAACACAGGGGGCCATCGTTTGGATATATGAGCCTTATGGCGGGGACCCCGGGGTCGCCGAATAAACGGAAGTCAAAATCGTGAAGAATTAATTTTGTTTTTGGCGACTCCGTCCCACCGCGCACATAAACGCGGATCATTCAGTTGTCGTGTCCAAGCGCAGCGGCGAGGCCGAATGCGCAGGAGAAACACAACTTGTAACTTCGATTAGCGCATCGTGTAGAGCTCGTCGAGAGGATAGATCGCCGTGTCGTTCGCCTTCAACAGACATGAAATGAGGTCGCAACGCAGTTCATGCGAGGGCCGGGGGCTTATGGGATCCCGGGGTCCCGCCACGAGGTTCATTTATAGCACCAAAACAATCTAACTAATCTCAATGCATATTGCTGAACGTGGAGGTAAAACGCGGAGGACCCGGAGAAGAAAAATGTGCACGCGACCAGGAGGAGAACACGCAAACTCCAAATATACAGCAGCAGCAGCAAGCGCCAGGGTCGGGATCGAATTCCCGACCTCCTGTACACCAGGCGAGGAAGGTGACATCTCAACCACCGTGGCAACCCTCTTATACATAATACATAAATAAAGTAGATCGGTTCAAATAGCACAATCAATTCCCAAGCTTCGGAGTGGCAGTAAAACAACAGCGCACACAGCCAGGGACCAAAACGAGACAAACACACAGTCCCTCAATAAAAAAAAAACTCTACATTAGAATGTAACTCTCAATACGTTGTTAAGGATTACATTTACAAATCACATTGGCAAATGTAGCTGGATCCAGCACTAATATGTTGGGATTTCGCGACCAATATTATCAATAATAGAGGTTTTTGGATTAGAAAGTAATGGATTTCCATGATAATTTATATGCACACACTAGATTAGCTCACAAGTGACGACCTCATTATCCCTCGATTCAAGACCGAAACAACAGGAGGAGGATTTCTCCACAAATCTGGCTGTCCGTCTGATGATGCTGTTTGTAATTACTGGCGAAACGTCGTACTCGAATTGGAAATGTTGAGGGTTTTGCTGTACTAGTAATGAATTGTCACGTTTTTGTTAACGTGACAAACCTTACTAATTGGCAGTGTCGGGTGGTGGTGGGTTTAACGACACATATGCACGCGACCTAACCCAAAAACCACTATTTTGGACTAATATCACGATCGACTGTATTTATAGCTGAACTTCGCCAGGTTGTGTTACCCCCCAATCAAGATTTGACGGTGTAACAAAAACATCGTGCGTGGCGTTTGGCGGCTAAATGTCTATGACGTGCAGAGCACGTGACTTAAGCGTTGAGTCGTGCGTGACCGAGAGATTGCCGTGATCTTTTGTTGGATGGAGCCGCTCGGCGTTGTTTGCGAGCGGCGGGATGTTCTCCCGTCCTTTCTTCTTCCGTACGGCCGCTGGTGCAGATGGCAGAGCCACAAACTGCGATTTCGCATTCGGTTTGGTCAAGCCAGCAGACAGCCCGCGTCGAGGACACCTCGGAGTGAGTCCGTCGCTCTGCATCGCCGAAGAGTGGCAGACGCGGCAACAATGGACTGCAGCCTTCCAGAGCGTGAGAGAGAGAGACTGGGAGTTCTCAGCAGTCTGTAGCGACAGTCGTTCTGAATGCGCATCAGCGGATGTGTGTTGCCGAAATCGCGTCTATAAGCGGTTGACCTTTATGCTTTCAGCGCATTATTGCTGGTGCACCATAAGGAAAAAAAACAATTCCTCATGTGTAGCCACCTCGTCCGTCATGCTTGCAAACCAACTAAACTATATTTGGAATTGTGAATGTTTGGTGGAATTGCAATTGCACGCGGTGCGCTTGCACGGCCATTTTGTCAATCCACTGCTGGATTGTTTTTTGTTTTGTTTTGTGATGTCCATGGATTGCAACCTCACCGAGACCGCTTTTTCTCCCTGGTTCAAATTCCGTAATCTGTAGGGGGAATATATTTCCACACGCACAGCAACGGCTTTACTCTTGCGAATAGTCTCACGGGATCTTTAGAAGTATATATGTGTCCCCCCCCCCCATGGCTAACGCACCCTCAGCGTTAATCTGGGCGGCCACTGGAATTCGAACCGCGAACTTCTCCAACATGCGACGAACTCTGGGCAAATGGGCGACGCCCCATATACCACTTTCAACGTTTGTCGCTTTCCTTAATTACCATTAATTAATTACCTGTTCATATTATCCTCGTGTGTGGACTTGCATGATGATGACACCCCCACCCACCACCTCCTGCCCCCGTGCAGGGCGCGAGAAGAAGGTGGGATCTTTGACCATATTTCACCAAGCCGGGCCATGACATGTTAAACGTCCCCCTTCGTCTACTCGCCACACCGCATGATGAACGTTTGCTGCCGATCCGTTGAATCCACTCCGCGGGTCGCGCAGAGTTGCTTACGGCGATTAATTTTTTTTTTTTATCGGCGCTGAACATTTGCTGAGCTAAGGTTACGAGTCGAGGATATGGTCAACGGTTGGGTTTTCCTGGCCCATGGTTAAGGGGTCTGCGGTGGAACGGCGCTCCTAGCCTGGACCTCCTTTGAGGTGACTCTGCAAAAACTGAGAGTTACCCCATGCAATGTGTTTTTTGTCGACAGTTACCCCATGCAAGGGGGGATGGGGGTTACATCAACTTCTATTGAGGCCAAATGCATTCTCCTCGATTACAGAGCCCATGAATATAGCTATATGGTGTATTAATTCGGTTTTTGCAGAAGCGATTGTTGGTACAATATACAGGACGTGTATCGACGAGACATATTCAGTACATACAGTCAATCGTTTCTGTTGCCCTTAAAACATGAAAAAAACAATGGCCCTTTTTAATAACACAGTGGCCCCCTTGATAGCACACGAACGTAGGTGCTCGCTGAAAAAGGTCCGTTGCCTGAAACGTCACCCATTGTTTAGATATTTCTGTTTTGTTTTTAAGGCCACGCCGACGAGTTTGGTTGCGTCGTTTTGTCGTTTGTGCTTTGCCAACGCAGTCTCCCCATTGTCTGCGTGCACTGTGTGATCTTAATAGGCGCTCGCGAACACCACCACCACCACCAACCGCTCGGTGGACGGGGAGAAGAGTGATGAGGGAGGGTAGGGGAGGTTAATGGCTGGGGGGGCTGATATTTTCCAACTATTTTAGTCAAATATATTTGTCGCCTTCATCGAGCAGTGGATTGATCATGGCCGGTGGCAAATAATTAATCGCTACGTAATGTTTACGTTGCGAGTGATCTCGAGTTGTGAGACCCGGCTGAGGTTTAATGCCCCGGTGGTGATGTTCGAAACGAGATTGAGAGCTGAAACTTAGAACTGCTCTCGCCGAACTACGCTCAGAACAAGAGCGCGCTAAAGGCAAATCATTAATATTCCATGCCCTTCGCACTTGTACCACGCTTTGTCAATGAAGTTTTTATCGTACGCATTGTTTGGAAATAACACTTGGGAGAAGGGGTTGGTCGTGGTTATATAATTGTGGAACTGCTACAGCTGAAGCGCGGAGGAGGAAGTGCCCATGATGAGTAAAATCCACGCTGGCGCGACTCGCTCAACACACTGCCAACCACCCGATGTTGCGACACACATAAAGGTGGCCCAGCCGAGTCACCCAGTCAAGCATTATATTCAGGCTGTTCTCCAATCCAAAATGTTCCTCGTTCTGCCTCTCGATGTTATTCCAAGCGTGTCGCTTTCTCGACGCTGCCATCGTTTGCGCAATGTTCGTCTTGTTTTGGAAAAAAAAAATGTTCTTCTTAAGTTAAACATCGAGCGAGTAACAGAGTTCTCTTGTGCAGTGCAGGTGCTTCTGGTGGATTGTTACATTTGCAGAATCAGGAAGAAGTGGTGACGGCTTGGAAAGACCTTCATCCAGCAGTGGATCGATCATTGCTGATGATTACACTGTGTAACAAACAAATGTTTTTGTCCCTGGGCAGTAAGTGTTATTTCCTAATTGCTTATGCCTCAAAAGTACAGAAAATGAATATTATTCTGTGAGCAGGACAGTGATATTTTGAAATGTACCTATTGTCAATGAGAACACGTGCTGTGTATTTGTGTCATTCCTTCACGTAAAGTCCTGGTCACAAAAGCAAACTTTGTGGGGAATAATACTAGCCATTTTACATCGCTTTTTAGGCATAAGCAATTAAACAATAACACTTACTACCCAGGGACAAAAAATCGTGTTACATAGTGTTAGTAGTACATCATTATAACGCTTGTTTATCCAGGAAAGCGTCATCGCGTTCAATTTTTTCAGGAGAGTCATGTCAAATGTTTACAGTAGGGTGCTGCGGTATTGCTGGTGTGTGTGTATGGTGTAGTGTGTATATTGTGAGTGTGTATGGTGTGTGTATGGTGTAGTGTGTATATTGTGAGTATGGTGTGTGTATGGTGTAGTGTGTATATTGTGTGTATAGTGTAGTGTGTATGGTGTGTGTGGTGTGTGTATGGTGTAGTGTGTATGGTGTGTTTGTGTATTGTGTGTGTGTATGGTGTAGTGTGTATGGTGTGTTTGTGTATTGTGTGTGTATGGTGTAGTGTGTATGGTGTAGTGTGTATGGTGTGTGTAGTGTGTATATATTGTGTGTTTGTGTATTGTGTGTGTGTATGGTGTGTGTGTATGGTGTGTGTGTATGATGTGTGTGTGTGTATGGTGTAGTGTGTGTATGGTGTAGCGTGTATGGTGTGTGTGTATGGTTTGTATATGGTGTGTGTGTATGTATGGTGTGTGTGTATATGGTCTGTATTCTTCTGTGATCCCATTCGAGTAAATTTCTGGTAATATTTCAGCATTGCTATGGTTGGCCAATGCCGATTACATTGTGGTGGTTTTTGTTGTTTGTTTCCATCGGAAAAATAACCTGTGCACAGAGCTTGAAGAGAACGCACAAAAGTATACTCACCAACCCTGCAGGACAGGGACGCAAACAGCCCGCCTGAGTCGGGAATCGAACCCAGGTGCTTTCTTTGTTGTGGGGCACACCGTGTTACTACCACAGCGCCACTCTTCCGCCCTGATGACGATGAAGACAGTTGAAGCATGGATTGTGGGTAACAGTAACGCAGCAATTAACACGAAATATCCCACAAACTGCCGAGTCAACAGAGTTCTGGGAATTTAAAAACCCCCCAACATCGTGGGTGGCAGTAACACGGCGACGACGGGCGAACCGTAGCAGGGCAGCAGTGAAAGGGCTGCCCCCTTGTGTGGCGAAGACGTCACCTGAAGTTGGAATTTCGCAGGTAGCTCTGTGATATCCGCTTCCGTGGGCCGTTCTCTTATCCCAGCCACTTCACACTCGGCTGCAACCCGTTCAGGTGCACGCTGGAGATCAGAGAGACCGACGAGGCAGAGAGGCAGCGATGCCACCCACTTACATACCCCCGTAACGGATACTCTCCATACCTCGGCTGCGCCTTGATATCCTGTCCATGAAAATCACAAACAGGGGTGGAGGCAAGACGCTCTCTTGGTGGAGACCAACACCCACGGTGAACGACTTTGATTTAACACCAAGAATACAGACACAGCTCTCGCTCCGGGAATAGAAGGGACCGAATAGAGCCGTACTCCTGCAGCACCTCCCACGAGACATTACAGAGAACACAGCCACACGCCGTCTACAGGTCTACAAAGCAGAGGTAGACCGGAGAAGCGCACTCCCATGACCCCTCAAATATCCGTGAGAGGTCAAAGAGCTGGTCCATTCTTCCACGACCCTGACGGCACCCACATTGTTCCTCCTGAATCTGAGGCTCGACCACCGGGCGCAGCCTCCTCTCAGCACTCCGGCATCGGCTTTACCTGGGACGCTGAGGAGTGTGATCCCAACGAAGGATCGTCACCTTATCGTGGTGGTGGAGTTTGTGTGTTTCAATGACGTTCGCCTGGAGTCTTGTACGACTGGCAGGGTCTCCCTTGGTTGAACGGGTCTGGGGGGAGGTTCCAGACATGTAACGGTCAAAACAAAAGCCTCCTTATGAATGGTTCTGAAATATAAAAATCAGAAAACCTCGCCAGGACAAGGGATACCGGGACACATCCCTGGAGCCAGGTCGGACCCAGCCTGGCATGGCCACGTGGTAACAGTATGGTGACAGTATGACAGGGAGAGGGATGGTCTCGGACGGACTGGATCTCGGCAATTAACAAAACGTGTATGCATTACATATTTGATTCATTCATACATTGGTGCAAATTTTACAAGAAATAAAAAAATGGTCTTCTTCGAATGTGCAGTAAACTATTGCGGTCTGTCATGGTTTAGAGGCCAGACACGTTATCCATTAAACACGATGGTTGCCTATTTAAACTATCTAGAACATGAATACCATGTTCCACAAATATATAAAAAAAAATTAAAAAAATGCGTCTTAAGAAATGGGGAAGGCTTCTTCTCTCAGATCACACCCTGACCACTGCACCACTATATTAATTATTATCGTAATTATATGAATTATTATTCTGCTTGTTCACCCCGGAAAGCCTCACTGAGTGTCATGGCTCACTTTCAGGAGATTCCTGCCAAGTCTTTGCAGTAGACGGGGGGGGGGGGGTTCATTGGTTGCGATGTATGTAGATTAGAACGGAGTCATTTGTGGTGTAAGCATTTCAAGCAATGCGTGGAAAAATTTGTACCGCGACACCGCCACACAATGGCCTACGCTTGCGGATGAAGTAACGGAGACCGATAATGTCCGCTGTGAGTGCAAGCAGGTTCATATCACAAAGCGGTATTAATCAGGGCGGCCGCTGGATTCGAGCCGCGTGAACGTCTGCAACGGGGGGCGTACGCTCAACCGGCTGGCTGTGTCACTGCCACAAAGGTGCACACACACACATACCATACAGTGAGGGAAACAAGTATTTGATCCCCTGATGATTTTGTACGTTTGCCCACTGACAAAGAAATGATCAGTCTATAATTTTAATGGTAGGTTTATTTGAACAGTGAGAGACAGAATAACAACAAAAAAATCCAGAAAAACGCATGTCAAAAATGTTATAAATTGATTTGCATTTTAATGAGGGAAATAAGTATTTGACCCCTCTGCAAAACATGACTTAGTACTTGGTGGCAAAACCCTTTTTGGCAATCACAGAGGTCAGACGTTTCTTGTAGTTGGCCAACAGGTTTGCACACATCTCAGGAGGGATTTTATCCCACTCCTCTTTGCAGATCTTCTCCAAGTCATTAAGGTTTCGAGGCTGACGTTTGGCAACTCGAACCTTCAGCTCCCTCCACAGATTTTCTATGGGATTAAGGTCTGGAGACTGGCTAGGCCACTCCAGGACCTTAATGTGCTTCTTCTTGAGTCACTCCTTTGTTTCCTTGGCCGTGTCTTTTGGGTTATTGTCATGCTGGAATACCCATCCACGACCGATGTTCAATGCCCTGGCTGAGGGAAGGAGGTTCTCACCCAAGATTTGACGGTACATGGCCACGTCCATTGTCCCTTCGATGTGGTGAAGTTGTCCTGTCCCATTAGCAGAAAAACACCCCCAAAGCATAATGTTTCCACCTCCATGTTTGACGGTGGGGATGGTGTTCTTGGGGTCATAGGCAGCATTCCTCCTCCTCCAAACACGGCGAGTTGAGTTGATGCCAAAGATATCCATTTTGGTCTCATCTGACCACAACACTTTCACTCAGTTGTCCTCTGAATCATTCAGATGTTCATTGGCAAACTTCAGACGGGCATGTATATGTGCTTTCTTGAGCAGGGGACCTTGTGG
Source organism: Petromyzon marinus (assembly GCF_048934315.1). Taxonomy (NCBI): domain Eukaryota; kingdom Metazoa; phylum Chordata; class Hyperoartia; order Petromyzontiformes; family Petromyzontidae; genus Petromyzon; species Petromyzon marinus. The sequence continues at coordinate 12,933,062 of NC_133685.1, forward strand.
GCGCTGCAGGATTTCAGTCCTTCACGGCGTAGTGTGTTACCAATTGTTTTCTTGGTGACTATGGTCCCAGCTGCCTTGAGATCATTGACAAGATCCTCCCGTGTAGTTCTGGGCTGATTCCTCACCGTTCTCATGATCATTGCAACTCCACGAGGTGAGATCTTGCATGGAGCCCCAGGCCGAGGGAGATTGACAGTTCTTTTGTGTTTCTTCCATTTGCGAATAATCGCACCAACTGTTGTCACCTTCTCACCAAGCTGCTAGGCAATGGTCTTGTAGCCCATTCCAGCCTTGTGTAGGTCTACAATCTTGTCCCTGACATCCTTGGAGAGCTCTTTGGTCTTGGCCATGGTGAAGAGTTTGGAATCTGATTGATTGATTGCGTCTGTGGACAGGTGCCTTTTATACAGGTAACAAGCTGAGATTAGGAGCACTCCCTTTACGAGTGTGCTCTTAATCCCAGCTCGTTACCTGTATAAAAGACACCTGGGAGCCAGAAATCTTTCTGATTTAGAGGGGGTCAAATACATATTTCCCTCACTAAAATGCAAATCAATGAATAACATTTTTGTCATGCGTTTTTCTGGATTTTGTTGTTGTTATTCTGTCTCTCACTGTTCAAATAAACCTACCATTAAAATTATAGACTGATAATTTCTTTGTCAGTGGGCAAACGTACAAAATCAGCAGGGGATCAAATACTTTTTCCCTCACTGTATATATGAAACACTTTTTTCGTAATATTACATTACCAGTAGTGCAAATACATAATGAACCAACCAACCATCTGTGCAGTACACTCCACCACGCTTTACCAAATGATCTAATCTGTGACTAAGCACGTGAGCCGCAAGCGCCACATCCAGAACCCATAAATATTGTGATTAAAACAAATCCAACCGACTCCAAATCAGTGGCCGAGGCACATGTTCGCCCAGCCGAGGTGACCGATTAGAACAAAAAAAAAACCTTTTCCTCGTGCTCCCACGTTATCGAAATACACACGCGCCTCGGTCACTTGGTCGTACAGCAAACGGGGGCCTCCGGGCAGAGAGGGGCGAAGCGGCCGCGCGAGATGGCACTGATTGGCACGCTGATGCCAAGGTCGAAACTACTTCACTCGTACGTTGGCAGCCACGGTGGCGAGTCGCAAACTACCTCGCCTGGTATGCAGGAGGGTCATGGGCTCGGGCCCGACCCTTTTCGCCTGCCGTGTGTTTTGGAGTTTGCATGTCCTCTCTCCTCGTGGTTAAACAATGCCAATTCGTTACTCGTTCAGCGCACCGGCGCATTGGAGAGTGAACTCCCAACATTTTACAGTTCAATATACATACATATCGGATCATCGTCACCGTCATCATAGTGGTGGGCCAAAGCCGTTGATTCTGTCATTTCTCATTGCCCACGCTGCGCAAGTAAGACTCGCCACCTTTCAAGATTCCCCCTTTTACTCGATTGAAAAACTCATTTCTTGAGAATGGCTTTTTGTGTGTTTAGTTCGCTGTCTCCCTCCCCCCGTCGCACCACCGATGAGCACTGTTGGCTACGTACGGTGCGAAAGAAGTTATACACTCATATGTACGTACGTACGCTACTCACCACCACCATCTAGTCTTAGACTCACACAGAGACTCATAGATTCCAGAGACTCAAATTGATATCCGTTGACATTATTTCGCATCGCACGTAACAAACCGCGCTAATCACGGAAACCCGTTGTTAATCGCAGATACCTTTAGACCCTCAGAGAGTCGCATAGACTTCCAGAGCCTCTGTTCTAAGGGACATCTGTGAGGAACGAGCTTCATAGCTCAGGTCTCCTCTACCCCCCCCCCCCCCCCACCGCGTCTCCGGGACGCCTGTGCTCAAGTGGCAGCGTCGATATTTTAGAACTGCGTTGGTGGTGGTGGGTGGGGGTGGTCCTGCTCTCTCCCTCTCTCTCTCTGCGTGGTCCACACGCCAGTGCAGATATCACCCGCACCTTGAATACAAATTTCGGTACGCCCAGACGAACCTATAAACTCTCTTCCGGGCACCATGGAGTGCAAATTTAATTATTTACGGCCGAGCAAACCTAGGGGAAGCCCATACCGACAATGGCCGGATTCACATCTCGCGAACCAAACGATTGAATTGCACCAACGTAAAGAGTTCAAAATAACCCATGGGTTATTTTCTGGGGCCCGTGGAAGCTTTCATCCAGCAGTTGATAAATTAATTAGCTGTACATGTTTATTGCACACGAAGGCCGGACTAATAGCTACACGCACACACAGCAAAACAAAATTAGGCAGACCAATGCGATTGGTATGGCTGTGCGTGTGTAGGTGCTCGCTAACAGCACTTAGCCCCAGCAGTCTGTTCAGGCTATGCGGGGGATCTTTGTCTTTTGTGGTCGTTGCTTTCGAGTGGGGAGGGGTCGAGTGCAGCGGTTCCGTGCATGCATCCGGCCATCCGAGTTCGATTCCTGCTCACGGTTGACACCGGTGGTGAATATTTTAACCGATTTGACCACCCCTCGGTCGACTCGGACTTTATATGGGCACCCGATCGCGGTGTGCAAAACACACAATCACGACCGGGGAGATAAAGCAGCCGGGCGCGGTTTAAGCCACACCACCCCATCGTGCGCCGCTTTGGCACCTTCATAAGTGTACGCAACAGCCCTTGTCCCCCACAAGCGTTGCAGGCTATTCAGGTGATATTTGCCTGTGCTTTGTTGTTGTTGTTGTTGCTCGTTTTAGAGAAGCAGACGTCTCTTGGCGTTTCCTCGCTCCCATGTGCTGATTCATGCTCCCGGTTCGGAGAGGGGTTGGTCTAAGGGTTAAATAATTATTTTAGACATCGCAAAGGGTGGACTGGGGCGAGCTGTATCCGGCAGTGGGAGCTCAGGGCAGCCAGTTACACAGCTGCGACCTATTTGGGAGGAGCGGTCGGCAAGAAGAGATGGCGAATAGTTTGGATGACTTGGTAAGAGTTGGTGTCCCGTGGACCCCCACCCCCCGCCATCCGCTCGCTCGCTCGCACTCACTTGAGTGCCGATGTGACCAACTAGACGTACTAAGAAGTGAAATTAGTTGCGTTCACGGAATCTTTTATTTGATAAATATTCTGGAATGTGGGTTGAGTGGACTCTGTGTTAGTGCCCTTTGTTTGGGTGCCAGTTCTCTATTTGTTCGTAAAATGTTTATTACTGTTTATTATTATATGAAATTCGCTTGGTCGTAGGGTTTTCATTTCCTTGGTAGTAGCTGGCATATAGAATTTGGTCCTTATATATAATTAATGAACAACGTTATGGGATGCCATTAGCATGAATGACGGTTAAAAAATGAAAGTTTTGCTGTAATTGAATGCTGTTTTGTGTTCTTGATTATTAATCTGTGCATTCTCCAGGTAAATGGTATACTGCACATGATGTGCTGTATTCGTATGAGCCCAGCTATTAATTTTGTGATACGCGTCCGTTAAGATATACACTACATAATCGCGTATTAAAAAGCATTTTCGAGAAATGTTCATTATACATTTTTTTGGACCGAACTAAAATGTTTTAAGGTTATGGGTCTGGGCGTTATGAAATTCCAAAGTTGAAAAGAGTGCCATTTGGAAGGAATTTTGCGAAGCATTACACAAAAAAAATAAACATTGTTTATGGGACTACTTTTGTTGAGTATCATAAAATATATATGTGTAGTGAGTTCGACAGAGTCGCAGGCGTAGACTTCGAGGCAGCACATTTATTCAACTCCAACACACGGGGTAACTTTCTCCTGAACAGAAGAACAACCTATGGTGGTGACCACCAGGCTAGCTACACCGTTTACCACGTGATTGGTGTAGTTAGCCAGGTGGTGACCACCAGGCTAGCTACACCAGTTACCACGTGACTGGTGTAGTTAGCCTGGTGGTGACCACCAGGCTAGCTACACTAGTTACCACGTGACTAGTGTAGCTAGCCTGGTGGTGACCACCAGGTTAACTACACTAGTTACCACGTGACTGGTGTAATTAACCTGGTGGTGACCACCAGCTTAACTACACTAGTTACCACGTGACTGGTGTAGTTAGCCAGGTGGTGACCACCAGGCTAGCTACACTAGTTACCACGTGACTAGTGTAGTTAGCTTAGTGGTGACCACCAGGATAACTACACTAGTTACCACGTGACTGGTGTAGTTAGACAGGTGGTGACCACCAGGCTAGCTACACTAGTTACCACGTGACTAGTGTAGCTAGCCAGGTGGTGACCACCAGGCTAACTACACTAATTACCACGTGACTAGTGTAGTTAACCTGGTGGTGACCACCAGGCTAACTACACTAGTTACCACGTGACTGGTGTAGTTAGACAGGCGGTGACCACCAGGCTAGCTACACTAGTTACCACGTGACTAGTGTAGTTAGCTAGGTGGTGACCACCAGGCTAGCTACACCAGTTACCACGTGACTGGTGTAGTTAGCCAGGTGGTGACCACCAGGCTGGCTACACTAGTTACCACGTGACTGATGTAGTTAGTCAGGTGGTGACCACCAGGCTAACTACACTAGTTACCACGTGACTAGTGTAGTTAGCCTGGTGGTGACCACCAGGCTAGCTACACTAGTTACCACGTGACTGGTGTAGTTAACCTGGTGGTGACCACCAGGCTAGCTACACTAGTTACCACGTGACTAGTGTAGTTAGCCTGGTGGTGACCACCAGGCTAGCTACACTAGTTACCACGTGACTAGTGTAGTTAGCCTGGTGGTGACCACCAGGCTAGCTACACTAGTTATCACGTGACTAGTGTAGTTAGCTAGGTGGTGACCACCAGGTTAACTACACTAGTTACCACGTGACTGGTGTAGTTAACCTGGTGGTGACCACCAGGCTAACTACACTAGTTACCACGTGACTAGTGTAGTTAGCTAGGTGGTGACCACCAGGCTAGCTACACTAGTTACCACGTGACTGGTGTAGTTAGCCAGGTGGTGACCACCAGGCTAGCTACACTAGTTACCACGTGACTGGTGTAGTTAGCCAGGTGGTGATCACCAGGCTAGCTACACTAGTTACCACGTGACTAGTGTAGTTAACCTGGTGGTGACCACCAGGCTAACTACACTAGTTACCACGTGACTGGTGTAGTTAGACAGGTGGTGACCACCAGGCTAGCTACACTAGTTACCACGTGACTGATGTAGTTAGCCAGGTGGTGACCACCAGGCTAACTACACTAGTTACCACGTGACTGATGTAGTTAGTCAGGTGGTGACCACCAGGCTAACTACACTAGTTACCACGTGACTGGTGTAGTTAACCTGGTGGTGACCACCAGGCTAGCTACACTAGTTACCACGTGACTAGTGTAGTTAGCCTGGTGGTGACCACCAGGCTAGCTACACTAGTTACCACGTGACTAGTGTAGTTAGCCTGGTGGTGACCACCAGGCTAGCTACACTAGTTACCACGTGACTAGTGTAGTTAGCTAGGTGGTGACCACCAGGTTAACTACACTAGTTACCACGTGACTGGTGTAGTTAACCTGGTGGTGACCACCAGGCTAACTACACTAGTTACCACGTGACTAGTGTAGTTAGCTAGGTGGTGACCACCAGGCTAGCTACACTAGTTACCACGTGACTGGTGTAGTTAGCCAGGTGGTGATCACCAGGCTAGCTACACTAGTTACCACGTGACTGGTGTAGTTAACCTGGTGGTGACCACCAGGCTAACTACACTAGTTACCACGTGACTGGTGTAGTTAGACAGGTGGTGACCACCAGGGTAGCTACACTAGTTACCACGTGACTAGTGTAGTTAGCTAGGTGGTGACCACCAGGCTAGCTACACCAGTTACCACGTGACTGGTGTAGTTAGCCAGGTGGTGACCACCAGGCTAGCTACACTAGTTACCACGTGACTGATGTAGTTAGCCAGGTGGTGACCACCAGGCTAACTACACTAGTTACCAATTGACTGATGTAGTTAGCCAGGTGGTGACCACCAGGATAACTACACTAGTTACCACGTGACTAGTGTAGTTAGCCTGGTGGTGACCACCAGGCTAGCTACACTAGTTACCACGTGACTAGTGTAGTTAGCCTGGTGGTGACCACCAGGCTAGCTACACTAGTTACCACGTGACTAGTGTAGTTAGCCTGGTGGTGACCACCAGGCTAGCTACACTAGTTACCACGTGACTAGTGTAGTTAGCTAGGTGGTGTCCACCAGGTTAACTACACTAGTTACCACGTGACTGGTGTAGTTAACCTGGTGGTGACCACCAGGCTAACTACACTAGTTACCACGTGACTAGTGTAGTTAGCCTTGTGGTGATCACCAGGCTAACTACACCAGTTACCACGTGAATAGTGTAGCTAGCCAGGTGGTGACCACCAGGCTAACTACACTAGTTACCACGTGAATAGTGTAGCTAGCCAGGTGGTGACCACCAGGCTAGCTACACTAGTTACCACGTGACTAGTGTAGTTAGCGAAGCGGCTTATCATGTGGACATCTTTAGCAGGCAAATATTATAAATGTACGTTGATTCTAAATGTGGAGGGAAAAAAACCGAAAAACCGGGAGAAAGATATACACGACCACGGGTAGAACATGCAAAGAACTACAAATATACAGGGTCGGGATCGAACCCACGACTACCTGCAGACCAGGCGAGGTAGTTATCATCTTGCCATCGCAGCGCCCCAGGCATTGAAGCCGTATTTTGAGTCAACCAACGTGGAAATAATTTTCGTCATCTGGACGGGAAGTTACGACAGCGAGCAAGAGGAGGGAGCTCGTTTAAATGGCAATATCTTGCGCAGATGGTCGTGTGTGGTTTTTGTGTTTTTATTTTTACACGCTTTTTATTAACTCCTTGTCTGTTTTGATTTAAAGCTTTCGTGACTGCAGTAATTCATATTCTTAGTTTTTTCGGTAAAGTCACGTTGAAGAGAAACAACAAAATAACAAAATATATATAAAACAATATCCACATATACAAGCACAGAGACAATTTCAACCGAGAAGATGGATTCTATCTTAGCAATCATTGGAAAGATTTGATAAACCATTTCAGTTCTTAATTGATTGTTCACGCTTACAGTGGCTTTCAGACAGCATACATTATAAAAAATTTCGTCTCCCCCCTCCTCATTTAAAAAAAAATAGATGGACTAGTCCTGGGCAAACTGCCAAATCGCTGCGCGTGACGCCAACGTTTTTTTTTTATAAATAAATAAATAAATGTGCCGTTTAAAAATAAATTTATGCAAACCAACACACCTGATGATGACCGTTTGAGTTATGGTCGAAACGTCGTGAGAATTTTTTATTGTTTTATATATATTTTGTTATTTTGTTGTCCTTGTCTGTTGTTGTATCCTCAAATCTTGTAGCTCAATTTTTACCCACTTCCCTATGTGGTATCGACTGAAAACTTGCCCTACTTATGCCATGCTGATGACATTACTATAGTCTATCATTAAAAATAAATAATATATATTTTACATATATTTTTTATGTTATGTTATGTTTCGGCTTGGGTCTTATTATCCACGGTAAACTGATGTTGGCTGTAAATCACCACGGCCCTTTACGTTGTGGCAAGCTTCGGGGTCACTTACTGGAGTCGTGGAGTTATTCCATTGCTAGTACGGTACATTGCATTAAAGCGTGTTTAAAATAAAGCGTTATTTAAAATATTATACTTATTTTGAGATACGTGGTTAGGCAAAGTTCACCCAGTGTCTCAGATAATGCTGAGGCTTGTTATACGGTGTTATATGTATGTTGAATTTCTCGAGATTTCGCGGCCTCTCTCAGTGTGCGCACGGTAAAACTTATTTCGCACCGTACGTGGCCAACCGTGGTGACGGGAGGTACCGGCGGAAGGACAACAAACCAAAGACAAAGAGCACGTCTAAAGAAAAGAGTTTTAAATGCTCAGCTCCAGTGACTTCCCAACATGGCAAGGGCGTTCCAGACGGCCGCAGAAGCGCGTCTGAATGCGCGCGATGCGAGTGACCGCCTTTGTTGGATGGCCAGCAGCCAAAAGCCGCGAGGACGAAGGGAGTTCGCGTGATGGTTTAGTCTCAAACGTCGAGATCGGCGAGGTATTGCTCTCCGTTTGTGGCGAGCGCTGTGTGTGTGTGTGTGCAATGAGTGCGACCTTTGTAATCGTATTCGTTGGGCCAACGCAGCCCCGCGACTACGGACGTGGTCTAAGTATATCATCGACGAAATGTGTGCCAAGTTTCACCTCTGTACATTATGACACCACTAGCCATAACACCAGTCGAGTCTCACTCACAGCTCACTCACTCACAGCGTTATGTTGCGTAACGATGAATTACCATCAGCATAATCGGCGATGTAGGTAACCAGAAAGCTGAGCCGCAACAGCAAATCAGCTGGGAAAGTTCGTCGCCCCAGGCTTCTCAAAGTCACGCCCCTGCCCCGCGCATCGTTTTAACAGTGATGTGCCATGAAGAAGGGACATTGCCCGAAACGTCGCCTATCATATGTTGTTTTCCTTCTCAGGCCACCGCACGCAGTGTTGTTTACGGACGGCGTGGAGATGTTTGTATGTTTGAGAAGTCGTTCGCTTCGTAGCACGGGCGCGCTCGCAGCGTCGAACGTTAAACTACAGGACGGGTGGCTCGCAATGGTCAGCTGGCCTCCCACCAATCAAAACCACGCCCCCCCCTCACCCCACGCCCCACCCCCTCCCCCCACGCCCCCCCTCCCCCCACGCCCCCCCCCTCCCCCCACGCCCCCACGCCCCACCCCCTCCCCACACAAACCCCCCGTCGCCCCCCTTGGTTTAATTCGCTTTGATCGACACGTTGGACGCGTCTATCGCGGAGCGCGCGCGGACCAGGAGCGCATTCGAGGCAACTCCCGCGGTACTTATTTGACGCTCTCCGCAAACCCCCCCCCCCCCCCCCACAAAAATAAAAAATATTTTGGCAGACCATGGACGAGCACGTAATATTGGAATTCGACGGCAGCGAATTCGACTACCCGTTCCCGGACAACGAGAGCGGCTACGGGAACGACACGGGCTACTTGGGGAACGACACGGGCTACTTCGACAACGTGGGCACGTGCTGCCCGCACCCGTGCAAGCTGAGCGACATCAGACGCTTCAACAAGGTCTTTCTGCCCGTCGTCTACTCGCTGGTGTTCGCCTTCGGCTGCGCGGGCAACCTCCTCGTGGTGGTGGTGCTCGCGCGCTTCCGCAGGGTCATGGTGGCGGCCGACACCTACATGCTCCACCTGGCAGTGGCCGACCTCCTCTTCGTCGCCACCCTCCCCTTCTGGGCCACGTACCGCGCCTCCCAGTGGACGTTCGGCAATGACGCTTGCCGCCTCATCTACGGCGTCACGAGCGTCAACTTCTACAGCAGCATCTTCCTGCTCGGCTGCATCAGCGTGGACCGCTACCTGGCCATCGTGCACGCCGTGAAGACGCACTGGTGCCGACGGGCCGAGCGCGTGCAGCTCATCTGCGGCGTCGTGTGGCTCGTCTCGTTCCTGCTCACGGTACCGGACATCGTGTACAGCCAGCAGGTGTTCGTGCCGGTACGTGCCCACGCGCTTGCGCAACGCGGACACGCAGACGACAGCCGGCCCACGGTGCAGCGTGGCCGGCTGTCTGCACAAGGCGACGGTCCGCCGAGGCAACGGCAGCGAGGGGGTTGGCGGATCGTCGCGCACCAATGTTCTGAAGCTCCCCTTCGTGTGGTGGGTGTCGTGGAGGAGAAGGTGGTACAGCTAAAATGCGGACCCCCCCCCCCAGCCCCGCACCGCACCGCACCGACCACCAACCATGCCACCTGTATGGGATCGAGCGTTTCTCCCTTGCACGCGTCGGTTTTTCTCCTGGTGCTCCGGTTTCCTCCCACAAATCCATTAATTAGCCGATGCCACCTTTAATATATATACTGTAGGAGCGCAGAGCTTGGGGAAGGGGGATTTGCTGCCGGCTCCCCGCGTGGCCGCTGCTGCCTTTCCCCGCTGAGCCTCCTCCTCCTCCTGGCGCCTCTTGAGCCGTCCTCTCTCTTTTAGAAAGTGAGCGAGTACCATGCGGCGGCGGTGCGTTACGAGTTAGAATTGTTATGACAGTGTGCACCTGTGACTCCCCCCACCCCCCACGACGTGCCGGTCTGTGCATGTATACCTCACGGTGTGACGTGTGTGCGTAGCATCATCATCTTTCTCTGTGTGTTTACTGTGGCGGTCGCGGTTCGAATCCAGCGGCCCGCCCTGGTTATTCCTGCGGCTGGGTATTCACATTTTTTCAAGTCGATTTTAATTGTGTGTACATACGTGGCGCATGTAAACTACCTCTCCCCTGCTTTTGATGTGATTGATTCACATCATCATCATCATCATCATGTCTCCCACTCCTGCAATGTCCGCACAGCAACTCAACTCGACCGAGTGCGTGCAGAACTACTCGCCGGAGCAGGCTGACCGGTGGCGCTTCTCGATCCGCATGCTGCACCACACGCTCGGCTTCCTGTTGCCGCTCGGCGTGATGCTCTTCTGCTACACGAGCATCGGGGTGACGCTCGCGCGCTCGCAAGGCTTCGTGAAGCAGAAGGCCCTGCGCGTCATCGTCGCCCTCGTCGTGACCTTCTTCGCATGCTGGCTGCCCTTCAACGTGAGCGTCTTCGTCGACACGCTCACGCGGGCCGGCCTCGTCAGCCCGTCGTGCGACTTGTACGCGCGTCTCGACAAGAGCATCGCGGTCACGGAGAGCCTGGGCTTCGCGCACTGCTGCCTCAACCCCATCCTCTACGTGTTCGTGGGGGTCAAGTTCCGCAACAACGCGCTCAAGATACTCGGGGACGCCGGCTGCGTGAGCCAGCGGTGGCTGAGCGAGCACGTCAAGTACCGCAGCGCTCGCGGGCGCAGCTTCGGAGCGTCCGTGGGCTCCGAGTCGGAGAGCACGGCGAGCTACACGATGTGAACGGGGGACGGATAGGGCATGGCTCCGTCGCGCGCGCATGCCTTCAACCCCGAGGTTTAACAAACAAAAAAATTTGTCGTGCATTTTTATTGTAAACAGCAACAACGCAGGCCTGTTACGGCGCGTTGCATCGTGCGTGCAGCCAGGTGATGTCGTTGGCGAAAAGAACAATCCCAACGCGACGGAGCCATTGAAGAGAAGGGGGGACTACCCAGAGATAAAAAATATAAATATATAAATACCATTTGCTTTGTTGTTGTGACGCAAACCCACATCGGCCACACGGGTCTCCCTCCCGGGAGTGTCAGGAATGTCGGCCGCATTGGTTCAACTGCAAGCAAAACTCCGGACCAGTTTCGGAATGCGAGTGCCTCCATCAGCAGTCGGGCTTGCTTGAACCAATGCTGCCGTGCTGTACTGCCAGATATTTAGAGGCAATGACTGCTTTTGACATTCTCTTGGCTCACGAGCAGTCGGGCTTGCTTGCACAAATGCTGGTGAAGTGCCACGTGTTTCTAGGCAAGTGCCCTCTGTGATTGATATTGGTCCTAGTCTCGACGCAAAACGATATGACACACGGGACAAAATGATCTCCATGTAGATCGCGCGCGTTTGTCTTTGAGGCTTAGGACCCGCGGACCCAGGTTCGATTCCCGCTCACGGCCAACACCAGTGACGATTATCTGAACTGCACCTGAGCCTCCCCTAGGTCGACTCGGCCTCAAATTAGCACCTGGCGCGGTGTGTAAACATCGCCACTGGGGAGACACAAGGCCCCCCCCCCACCACCTCGTGTGCCATACCGGCCTTCATAGGCGCTCGCTAACACCACTTGCCCCGACAGTCTGTTAAGGCTATACAGGGGATCTTTGTCTTTGTGAGGTTTAGACAGCCAGTTGTCTCTGAACCAAGCCACCGCATGCCCAAAGCAGAGGGCACGGCGCGGGCTAGAGAAGAGATGGCCTCATGTAGTACGTGTAGGATGTGGATCAAGTGGGACTTGCCGACGACTGGCACCAGCGGTGTCAATATCGGCCTCTGTGGAGCAGGAGGCTCGTTAAGGGGATGCTCCTGAGCAGTTGGAGGCAGTCGCCCTCCAGTAGGGAGCACAGGTGGTGCATCTGCCAGTCAACTCAGTCAAGACTCTTTGGTTATTTCGGTGAAGTCACGCAGGTTTTATTCCCACGTGACTTTACCGAAAGAACCAAAGAGTATGGATCCCTGCAGTCACGAAAACTTCAAATCTAGATTCAGTCAGTCAACCCGTGGCACCTGGGACTGTCCCGTGACGTGCCAGCGAGTGAGCCTCCGACATTTCACGTGGCCTGAAAGTGCACCCAGCTTGGCACAAGCACTGTGGCCCTGCCACCGTCACTCGTACATGTTGGCCGTTTATTGTTGTTTGTGGGATTATGGCAGCCTGTAGGATTTGCCGCGGCCTGCCCCCCAGCCGATGTGGCTTGTTGGTTGGTTGGAGTCACACGAGGTGCTGTCGATAACCGATGCTTACCTCGCCCCGTCCGTCTGGTGAACTCTTATTAAGAGTTCACTTTCTTTGCACGTTCGATTTTGGAAAATAATTTTTGCATGGTTATGTTTTGATAGCATTCCGAGCTGAGTTTATCGATATGGTTATAATCAGTGGATCCTGGTGTCAAGAACGTCCATCGTGGGGGGGGGGGGGGGGGGGGGAGGGGGGGTTGTGGCACCCGGGGCAACTCACACCGTGGGGACTCCCCGGAACCTTCAAACTAAACCACAGGATTACATCTGACACCGTGATATCGAAGCACAGCTCCCCCCCCCCCAAATCGCGGGGCCGGGGGCAGTCGCCCCGATATGCCGTAACCCCTAGCTAGGGACGGCCTCTGCCCAGTTTCGTCCGCACATAATTTGACGTAGCAGCGTTACAGTCCAAGGAGTGTTCTCAGGATTGCAGAGTGGGGTTTCATGTCAACGTTGGACAACGGTACTCCTAGGGTAGAGCCCTGAGCATCTCCACGGGAAATGTTGCAAGGCGGTAATAATGGCGTGAGATTGCAATAATCATAATAATAATGATAATGGCGTGTGATTGTTAATTGTGAGTGTAGATAATGGCACTAAACGCGTTGCCACGATTGACCCTTGCTGCGTTGATGTTGAATGTCACGGGGTTGCACTTTACTGGGTACGACTTCATCCGCGCACCTCCGGGTTAGCACGGTTGGCTTACGTACGGTGGTGCGAAAGAAGTTCAACACCCGTACCCCGTCAGCTGAGATGTTCTTGGCCACAACCATGAGTCAGATGCATTCGACTCACGCAGTGCATTACAAGCAGCGCCGGATTACAGCTCACATCCTGTAAAATAGATATTCATTTCTACGATTAAACCGTCTATTTTTGTATAATTGCAATAATAATTAATAATACTGTTTGCAGATTACACATACAGATAATGTGTGTATATTGAGGTTTTTTTTTCACAGGCGATATATTGTTTGAATTATATATTAATTGTGTAAGTTTCAGCACTGAATACGACATTGATGCCTAAAAACAATTATCTGGCCTATGTTTTTTTATACTGTACATTACATATCATGGTATCAGTGTGCTAACCTTGTTGCTAATAACGTTTGTCATGCTTCGTAATTGAACATAACACTTTGTAATGTTTGTTAATCTAACTTGAAGTGTGGGACATCATTAATTCACATGTTACCGTATTCTCCGGAGTATAACAGCCTCCCGAAAGTGTGACGCACCCCGCCCTGGTGCTTGGTTGTCGGTTCGAATCCAGCGGTCGCCCCGGTTAATACTGCATTGAGTGTTTATCAATGATAACAATATATACGACGCGCCGTCGGCTTCACACACAGTACAAGTTAAAGATCCCGTGACGTTATCCGCAAGCGTAGGCCGTAGTGTGCCAGGGTCACGGCCCTAATTTGCCACATTTTGAAACATTACACCGCAAATGACTCAAACTGAATTACACAGCGCAACCATCGCACCATCCCCCGATCGCGAAAACTTGGCAGGTCCTTCCTGAAAAGAGAGTCGTGAGACTCAGTGAGGCCTTTTTCGGCATACAAGCCGAATAATCACAATACTGATAAATCTGGTCTCACACACACACACCTACCGCATCACTGAGACAGACCCACATATTTGCTTTGAAAAACACGGGGGAGAAAGTGTGTCCTGATAATCCAGAGAATACGGTAATGCTAAAGCTAAGCATCGATATGTAACCTTAATCGATATGTCTGCTGCTTTACCACTCAGTAAATTTGACACGTGAACAAATGAGTTTGTGTGGTTTGGTTTGGATCGCAAGCACACACACACAGAACGTGTGATTGCAAACACAATCGTGACTCTCTGCCCAACACGTGAGCCATGCCAACACGAATTAGCAGGCGAATCTGCAGACCAAGGTGAGGGCCGATTGCCGAGGCAGGCAGTCGAGGAACAGACGGTGGGAGACTGTAAGGGCACATCTATGGGTCTCTGTGTGAGTTTGTGGGGTTTTCTGTGCGTCTGTAGGTCTCTGTGTGTGAGTCTATCCAAGAGCAGATGGTGGGAGACTGAGGGCAGATCTGTGGGTCTCTGACTCTGTGGGTCTTTGCGTGAATCTGTGGGTCGCCGTTTTGGGTATTTGGGCCGCTTTGGGAGTCTGTGGGTTTCTGTGTGAGTCTATCTAAGAGCAGATGGTGGGAGACTGTCAGGATACACCATGGGGGTTGCGTCTCTACTTGGCAGCAGCTGCCGTAATGGCAGCGGGTATAGAAAGCGTTGCCAAGGAAGTGTGATGCCATCAACGGATTTGGCCACGCCGATGTCATCTTGATCTTTCACCTCGATGCCGAGGGGTGGAGCGGTGGCGCAGCGGTCAGCGCTCTTCCCGTCTCTCGATCTCGAGGTTGGGATGACGTCGAAAATCATCGGCCAGTTCTACTGGGTCTTCACGTTGATCCACAGACGTGCCCTCAACGCGAGTTTGATTCACTCCACCTCTTCTGATCTTTCACCCAACTCCCCCTGCGGTTGATGTTCTGTCCGATCAGATTCTGTGTGATCAGAAGTTCCCATCTGCTCCCGTGGCTTTATATCCGGTGGTCCCGTCTTTGCGGTCATTGACGAAGCTCATCGTACCAATTTGATAAAAAAAGTATTTATTTATTTAAAAAAACTTTTTTATTTCTCACGTGAAAAAAAAGGTTGAACAAGAGCGGAAAATGTTTGTGGCTGAAACGTAACTCGGCTTCTAACGCGGGGAGTGAGTCAATGGCGTGAACGACGATCGTTTAGCAACGGATTTCCACTGAACGAGCAATTCTCTCCGGAACGGATCTCGCTTGTTAAGCGAGACGGGCGACTGCAAGGCAATGCGAGCAACGTCACAGCCCCCTTCTCTTCGAGGCGACTGCCGGATGAATTCATCGCTTTACACCCCAGCGTGTTAGGCCATGGGGGGGGGGGGCGAGGGGGGTTAGCCGTGGCAGGAATAATCTGACTTTAGGTGGGTCAAATCGTGACTTAAAACTTTCGTCGTGACTGCAGGAATTCCTATTCTTTGGGTCTTTCGGTAAAGTCACGTAGATAGGTTCAAATAAACTACGACGTTTCGATCACGACACAAGCGACCGTCATCAGGAGGGACGTTTCGATCGCGACACAAGCGACCGTCATCAGGAGGGACGTTTCGATCGCGACACAAGCGATCGTCATCAGGAGGGTTGCCGCTAATCGCCGCCTCAAACTCACAACGCCGTTTCGTTTGTCGGAGCGTGCCGCCCGTTCAAACGGCTCCTTGCGATCGCCATCTGCACAACCACAGCCGCCTTCGACCCGATAAGCGCCGACTGAAATGTATCTATGACGGTGGCGTGGTGGCGAAAGGGTGCGAGGCCACACGAATGCCTCTCAGTGACTCCCTTCACCACCCCCCCCTCCCTCCCCCAAGAATATACGTGCGGTGATCTCTGAACGTGTGAAATTTGACCGCGCACGAGAGTCACTGGTGAATAATCTCGTCGTTGGAATCTGCCAATATACAATAACTACGATACCATGTAAATCCATATGGTCACCTAGAAAGGTATCACGTACCTTTTATTAAAACTCGTTGATCGTAAACAACGCGGTTTCCAAGAGTGACCAGCGAGCTTGAGCAATTTGCGTCACGCATGCACAGCACAATATATAGTTGTATACATTTTGATTTAAAGCTTTCGTGACTGCAGGGATTCATATTCTTGGTTCTTTCGGTAAAGTCACCACGTAGAAGGGAAACAATAAAATAATAAAACATCTAAAACAATAAATTTCTCACGACATTTCGACTGCAACACAAGCAATCATCATCAGGTGTGAAAACCACAGCTGTGGTTTTCACACCTGATGTGGTTTTCACACCTGATGATGATTGCTTGTGTTGCAGTCGAAACGTCGTGAGAATTTGATTGTTTTATATTTCTATTATTTTATTGTTTCCCTTCTACGTGACTTTACCGAAAGAACCAAGAATATATAGTTGTATACAGTTCAATTATCATTCTTTAGTTTCTGCTCTCCTTCCCAGAAAAGCCACAAAACTCGTTTTCAGGAGGTTCCTGCCAGGTGACTTTTTTTCAGAATTGCGATGTTTGACCGATAGAAGTAACTTTTTTGTTTGTTTTCAGCTATGATAAGAAACTCGAAAACCTGGTGGAAACTCATGCAGAACAGGGGTAGAACATATAAACTCCATGCAGAAAGGTGCCCGAGTTGGGAATCGAACTCAGGTGCTTCTTGCCATGAGGCACAAGTCCTGGAAGGAACCTCCTGAAAAGGAGTTTTGAGGCTTTCCTGGGAAGGAGAGCAGAAAATTAAGAATGATAATTGAACTGTATACAAATACAGATTGTGCTGTATTCTGGATGGATTTCGTGTACATATGACCTCACGTTCTCATTCACAATCCTTGATCGTACTGTCGCACACGGTGCCTTATCGCAACACCACAATATGCAACTCATTGTTATAAAAGAGATAGAATTACATGAAAACATTTTTTTTTACGTACATTCTTGTTCATATTTAGAGATATACCTGGGTTCAATTGTCAGCATTGAAGATTCAAGAAATGAGGCCCTGGTAGGCGCACTCTAAAGGCCAAACTCAATGCCAGGAGAGTATTTCAGGCTAGCACCACACGCGGCTGTCTTTATCTCCCCAGAAACTGATTTGTACACATGGCACCAGGGACGAATTTGAGACTGAATTGATCTAGAGGAGGCCCAGCTAATCACCGGTTTGGACAATTGCTACTCATCTTTGGCATGGAATCAGTATCAGGTATGTTTTCAGTTCAATAAGCGTATGTTCACGCGATTCCGCTTTCGAACTGAGAGATTAAAGCAGTACGGGGAAGAGTAATGTAGCAAAACCACAGCAATAAATATATTTATTTTTATTGAGATGGAGAGTGGGAAGAAACCACGTGACTGTATGAACAGTAATAAGAATATATTTTGCACTTTCTAGCAATCAAACAGGTGTTAAGATGTTCAAACACTTAATCGATACCTTTTGCAATGAATCAAGCCTGCATTAACCACAAGTACTTGTGGAGAATAAAATGCCAACAAACATGCTCTGATAATCATATATGCATTGTCTTTGAAGCTGATTGGCATACACCAGAGACAGCTTTCTTTACAAGTGTCAGATCAGAGAACCCCAAAGAGCGAACAGTACAAAGACAATGCAGGTATCAGAGCAATTTATAACTCGGTTGGAGCGGTTATGTCGGTGGGACATTTTCGCCAGTATCAAACCACGCGGCTGTTTATTGAGGATTGCTCTCGAAAGACACCAATTGATGAATCTGAAATATTAATAACAAAAAGCATCACGTTGCTATTGATCAACTGGAAGATGTTTGTGTTCACTAGCACCACACAGCTGTCAACCCCTTATCAGTGCCTTTCTTATTACAGACCAATTCAGACCTTATTGGTCACCCCGTGCCCCTTATAAATCCCAACGTACATCCTACAAAGTCCCATCGCAAGGTAAAAACACAAAAAAATAGACAAAACATATTTTTTGTTTAACTCAATCTCCCTGGACAAGAATACGGGTAAACCGTATGTGTTGACAGGTATGCTGTCACCACCACCATCAGACTTATTGATGTCAGGATTTTTTTCGTGTTTCGTTCCCCCCGCACCTCGAAAGGGGACAGTTGGCAACGTACGGTGCAAACGACGTCCGTGCCCGTCAACCCGCATCATTGTTCAAGAACCAAATGTGGAACAAAGCCGTTCACGGGTCACTTCCTGTGGACGCGGTGTCTGCTCTTGACTAATGTGTACGACGCTGAGCGGAACTAGGGAGCCGCCCACGTCCGTTACAGAAACCAGTTTCGAGTGAAGTCATGGACTCCGCGAATCGAAAAAACGATAACGCATTCACGCAAAGATCCTTGATTCATTTAACCAGGCTGTTGGGACCATTGCTTATTAAAGCAGATTATTAGATGGGCTGTTTGCGAGCACCTATTTAGGGCATCGTTGGTGCACGTGGGATTTGTGTGGACAGGCCTCCTTTGTCTCCCCACTGCTGATGTTTATTTATGCTACCACTTACCCCTTTAAAGCCGAGTCGACCTAGGGGAGGCCCAAAACTAGTTCAGAAATGAGAATAAACAATTACTTAACTTTGTTTTTATTTTACTAAGTAAGGCCCGCTTAGCTATACTGTATAGCTCGTTTTTAGAAGCGGCCTGGCCACAAATGATCGTTCAACGAAATGGCTTATCATGTGGACATTCAAAGCAGCCAAATACACTAAACGCGTGTTCATTCTAAATGTGGAGGAAAAAAACCAGAGGACCCGGAGAAAAAATCCACACGACCACGGTAAACATGCAAACTGTAAATATTACAGGCGTCAGGTTTCGGGATCGAACGCTCGGCCTCCTGCACACCAGGTGAGGTAGTTAACATCCCACCACCGGTGGCGCCCTCAGCTTGTGACGCGCCAGCCTCGCAACTATTCGCTCGCTCACTCTCAGAGAGAAATGGAAGGACTTGGGGTCGCAAGGAGGAACCACAGACAAGTGGGGAAGGCAGCAGCAGCCACGCAGAGGACTGGTGCCAAATCGCTCCCCGCCCCCAAGCTCTGCTCTCCTGTATATATAAAGGTGTTATCGGCCAATTACTGAGTGTTTAAATGTGTAATGACAATAGAGCCTGCATGCGGTGTGAGGGGACTAGTGGCCACGGGAGGTAATGACAGGGGGTGTTAGTTGTGAGTGCGAAGGGACTGGTGGCCACGGGAGGTAATGACAAGGGGTGTTAGTTGTGAGTGCGAAGGGACTGGTGGCTACGGGAATGATCGAGAAGGGGGGCGTGGTCAGGTGACGGAAGAGGAAGGTGGAGTCAGCGTCCAGAGTCAGCGAGAATGATGGAGAAGGGGGTCGTGGTTAGGTGACAGAAGAGGAAGGTAGAGTCAGCGTCCAGAGTCAGCGAGAATGTTCGAGAAGGGGGGCGTGGTCAGGTGACAGAAGAGGAAGGTAGGGTCAGCGTCCAGAGTCAGCGAGAATGATCGAGAAGGGGGGCGTGGTCAGGTGATGGAAGAGGAAAGTGGAGCGAGCGTCCAGAGTCAGCAAGAATGATCGAGAATGGGGGCCTGGCCTCGTGTTGGTATATAAAAAGGAGATGCGAGGGAGACTCGGGGCCATTGCGGTGGGGGTCTCCACCTGATGTCAAGTGAACGTGCCTTCAATAAAGTGCCATCTCACGAGGAGTGCGTCAAGTCGTCATTACACACGTGGGACGAAAACGGGAGCACCCATTCCTCCACATCTCCTGGCAACTCAGAGTATGGCTCCTATTCGACTGCCACGGGAAGGGAGTTTCACGCAGCATTCGCGCGATCTGCCAAGCCTCGCCTCCACAAGTGCTGGGTTCCAGAGCGCGCCTAGCCACCACCGCTTCGCCACTGCCCCCCAGTCAAAGATAAAGACCCCCCCCCCCCCGCCGTATTGCCTGAACAGCCTGTTGAGGCAAGTGGTGTTAGCGAGTAGCACTGATGAAGGCCAGCACGGCACACGAGAGGGTGGGTTGTCAACACCACGCCCGGCCGCCTTTCTTTTCCCAGTGACGATGTTTACTACACACCGCTCCAGGTACTCATTTGAAGCTGAGTCGACCCAGGGGAGGCCCAGGACTGGTTCAGATTAATCGTCACCGGTGTTGGCCGTGAGCGGGAATCGAAATCAGGTCGCCGGATTCGTAGCGCAGCGCGCTATCCGCTACACCACCGTGCCCCCCCCCCCCACCCCCAGCCAGTCACACACGGACGCACATACATGTCACCATGCACCGTGCAAATGTAAAACAACCACCCCGGGTAAACTGCGCAACCGGGGCCGTCCGTTGTGAGCGGCGACTGCATGAAATGCGTCACGGATGAGTACGTGCAGCGGCAGCGGCATCAGCAGCAGCAGCGAGCGAGCATTGCTGTGCCACGCGCCGACAGCCGCCGTGAGGAAGTCGAAGCGTGGCGGATGGCGCCACGCAACATCCTCAGTGGCGTGTGTGGACGTCGCTTTTCTGTCGCAGGTGCGTGACGACGCCAGCGAGCGTCGTCGGACTTCCCGAAATGCCGCGTCAAGTGACGAGAATGAGAGCAGTGGGAGTAGTCGGAGCCGTCCTCAGGGGGCACGGCGAATCGGGGCGGCCGACCCGGGCCCCGCGCTTGGGGGGGGGGGGGTTCTTTAACGTCACGCTGTCCGATTACAATACTTCCGGTTTAGTTTGAAGGCCGTCGGGGGGGTCCCACACGCTGCGTGAGTTCTGATCCTCCTCCCGTACCCCCCCCCCCCCCCCCATGGACGGACCTGATAATAGTACCATAATAGTATTTTAAAACTTGCAACTCCGAGCTGTCACCGCCATAGCACAATCTTCACTCACCGGCAGAGAGAAACCACAGATAAGCAGGAAGACAGCCACGCGATTAGCTGGCGCCAACAAAAGCGCAAGATCTGCGGTCCTCTATATATATCAAGATGTCAACGGCCAATTCATGAGTGTTGGCATGTTGGCAACAGTGCCCCTAGACAATTTAACAAGTATAATACAGGTTTTTTTTTGGGGATAGATCGCATAAATATATAAATGTGATATTAAACCAGCCACCACCCGACGCAGCCCATTGGTAAGGTTTGTCACGTAAACAGAACATGCCGATTCGTTACTGGAACAGCAGAACCGGTGTGTTGGAGAGCACAACGTTTCGCATAGAGCTCGTCCTGGCGAAACGTCGTACTCAGATTGTAAATGTTGTGGCTTTGCTCTCCAATACACCGGTGTGCTGTACTAGTGACGAATTGGCCACGTTCTGTTTACGTGACGAACCTTACTCATTGGCTGTGTCGGGTGGTGGCGGGTTTAACGACACATTTATATATTTACGGGATCTAACCCAAAAACACCTGTAGTATGGATGATATTGGTCGCGAAAGCTTACTACGTGTTAAATTCACCAAGCGTTCGTCGCAAGAAGTCAGCTCAGGGGTGGTGCTCATGGTCCCCTCTACAGCCCTGTGCCAGTGGCGAACATTACACATTCCAATGGCGGGAGCGAGCCTATACAATTGATGTACATTGTTGGCTTCCTCACAAATTTGTATTTATTTTATCGACCCCTCCCAAGGGGGAGTGATGATGGGCTGAGTCAACCCCATCACCACCAACAAGTGTATGATTTGAATCGCACCCTGACCAATTGCGAGCCAGCCGCTCGACCCCTGAGCCATCAACGCCCCCCCCCCCTCCCTGGATGATTCCCAGTAAACGGATGATGGATCCTTGATGCACACCTGGAATCGTGGCACGAGACAAGTGATCAGGTATTGAAGCCAGGAGTGTCATGAGCGTGTAGGGGCAGTGGGTGCCTTGCCCCCAGCTCCCTTCCCTTTTGATGGCCAAAGCTACGAGTTAGGGCCCCCCTTGACAACCACCAAGAGATATGTTTATAACAAAAGTTTAAAAGAACACCAAAATTGTTTCAAAAGCGGTTTACATTATTTTTTTAAAATGAAATTGCTTTCGCATGGAACTTTATTTCTGGGATATTTATTGCATCAGATACGTATCAATTATATTGCAAAGAGGTACGACGTAGCTTTAGTGGCTGCATTTTGCGAAAACGGAGTGCCCCTTCAGCGTTAAATGTTCGCAACCGTGAGCGTAATGATGTGATTCGGCAAGAGGAGCCGCGATGTATACAATAGCCTGGGTGCAACCGTGCAAGACAAATCAAATCTTGGGGCCCCACCTGACTGATTGTCGCACCCCCTGACCTGATGTCATTACTATGCCACTTATTGAAGCAATCTGATACAGGTGGAATGACGACTTGACACACTTGTCTTCAGATGGTTTCTTTAGTGAGGAGACACGTTCACTCAAACAGGCAGAGACCCGCACTGCAACAGCCCCGAGTCTCCCACGCATCTCACTTATAGACGGACCGAGGCCACTTCCCCATTCCCGAACAT
This sequence comes from Petromyzon marinus, assembly GCF_048934315.1. Lineage (NCBI taxonomy): Eukaryota > Metazoa > Chordata > Hyperoartia > Petromyzontiformes > Petromyzontidae > Petromyzon > Petromyzon marinus. Next base: position 12,955,574 of record NC_133685.1, read on the forward strand.
TCTCGCTGGCTCTAGACCGCTCGTTCCACCACCTCTTCCATCACCTGGCCATGCTCCTATTCTCGATCATTCCCGTAGCCACCAGTTTCTTCGCACTGCAAGCTGACTCCCCTGTCATTACCTCCCGTGGCCACTAGTCCACTCACACCGCAGATTGACTCTGTTATCATTACACAGGCAATCCCCCATACACGCCAACGATCACTCCTAAAATTTCCATCGCAGAAGGTCGCTTTGACAAAACTCTGTTGCGTTCAGACACCCACAAGCAGTCACTACAATCTTGCGACACAATCGCTGAGTTGGCAAAAAACACTGCAGCCAGCAGCTCACAACACCCACGTGCTACTCATGGCCACACCATTCTGATAAGATTCCATACAAGGCAAAACGGGAGGCAGTTTTACACCTTAAACAAATGCAAAAAATGATTCAGAATGCACACAGACCGATGGACCGGATTGTTAGTTGATTCATATATAAAACATTAATACGTAATTTTGTAGTCGCAATGATATATTTCAGTGTTGGGTAAGATGACTAAATGTAGTAAAAGGCCTATTTGTTCAGTTCGCATGTGGTTTATGTATCATACTATATTCAAAATAAGGTTGGCTGATTGGGTTCCTGGCTGCTTAGCTGGCCAGCGCAATCACATCACACCTCTCTCCCACCCATCCACATACCCCAGACGTGTATTTTTTGTGCAATTGCGCGGGATAAGCGATCACATTCGAAAATGTTTTGCCGGCTGGCTAGAGTGGGCGTGGGAGGGACAGACGAATGGACTGTCACTTCCAAAAGACATGCAGGCTGCTAGGTGAGCTGAAAAAAAAACCCCAGCAGCATTGGCCTATAGAGGAGTGTGCCAATCTGTATCTCAATCTAGATGTGGCTGATGACGGAATTTCTGCTAGGACCCGAACAAAAAGAAAACTTTTACCCCACGTAGGGCTCCCTACACTAATAGTGAAAATACTACTTCACAGCTCTTGCATCAGCCCACTGCTGGATGAGGCCTTCCCAACACCACGTCGGTCATGGCGGTGGTTTGACCACACTTAACCACCTCACTGGTCATGGGTTAGGGTTTATGAAAAACGGGAAGCCAGTGATGTGGGGCTCATAAAAGTAGTACACAACACTGGATTTAGCTGCCACTGGCCCTCTGCTGCCCACAGCCTGTTTGTGCGTGGTGGTCACCCATATAAAACACTAGCCCCTTGAGTGACTCAGTCTAGCTTTAAATGTTTGATGACATCAGGCACATATTTTCTCGAGTGATTCTGGTCACGGGCCATTTTGAATCGTATGTTCCCATAAAATAAATTGCATTTTCTTTAAACTAAATACAATTTCCGAGAAGCACTATGATTAAACGGATCAGATAAGTCTGCGGGATAGTGGGATGTATATTTATACCGTCCTTTTATTAAATTCACAGGAACATGTACTCAACTTATACCAACAAAGCCACTTCCTCCTGAAAAGGAGGTTGGAATTTCATGAACGATAGAGAGGAAACAGTTTGACGTTCTGCCCTGGGCGACAAACATTTTCACGTAAACAATTTCACGGCTTCAACACCAGAGTTTCTGATGTGTCGTTGCTTGGGGTGGAATGGGGTGGCCTATAATGCTGGTGTCTGAGCCATATTTCCAGCCGGCACAGGTGAGACCGTGGTCTTTGAATTCGGACGAAGTTGTGATTTAAATCGATTTTCGGTGACGGGTAGCTCACCCATCAACACAGACACAACAACAACACCCAACCACGTTCATGTGGCCTAATCCAACATATGTTAATCCTGAAGAATAAAGTGTTCGTCGATCTTCAGCCAGTGATGGAAATCCTATATTCATATGGCCGGGGTCAGTCTCTTTGTACAACGACCACAAAACGGCCATTGTCATCATCAGCCACTGTCTATCCGCTGCTGGATGAAGGCCTCCCCATGCCATCGCCACCCTTTAGTGTTGAGTGCCGCCTCCATCCACTTCACTTTTGAACGTCTCCTCCTGGGCACGTTCCCACTCTTTCGCCCTTCAATCAGATCAGAATCAGAATCTTTATGGACCCTGGAGAAATCCGATGAGACATGAAGCTCTTTTTGTTCTTTCACAGATGTCCAACAGGGGCGGTTGAGAAAGTGACGACAAATGGTATTCAGATCACGTGGTGTGCAGTTTATTTGTGGTTATCAGCAGCAGCGTAATCGGCAATGGTCAAAAATCCACGATTGGACGAAGGCCTCCCAATGCCACTGTCATCTCTCACGATCCTGCGATGGAATAATCCACCCATGCAGCACCTGAAACATGAATGCAGAAACAACAAAAAACTACTTTTCAGAACACAATATAAAAGAGCGTCACTTAGTGTTGTGCGAGTGTGGCCTGTTGGAATAAGCCGGAACGTTCTTCTGTGGCGTCACCTTCCACGTTCACTCCCTTACAATATGTGTGGGCTCAGCTGGCTACAAGAATATCACCACAACAGATCTCCATGGTTCTCATCACACAATGACGATGTGTAATTGGTACCGTAGTGCCATTTGCTCAGCATGTGTGGGATCGTTCCGAAAAAATATAATATAATCTGTCAATTGTGCGTACGCAGGGAATTTCGGACGATCCAATTTCTTTTTTTCTTCCAGATCGTCGCCAGAAGTGACGTCACGTCTATGACGTCACATACACGTCTTCTCCATCACAAATGGCGTGGCGTCGTGTGACGTCACTATTGTAGGCACGAACACACGTTTAATTCTTAAATTATACACATTTTAACAACAAAACTTAAATTGTACTTACAGTTTTTTAATTCTTAAACTAATTAATAGCATAGACCATTAGGGACAACGGCTTAACATCGATTCCTGGGCTAACGGTAGAGGTTACGAGTTTAAATCTCAGTTGCGCACATTTATCCAGCCCATCAGACCTCTGAGGTCGATAAAGTGTGTACCACTTTATGGGAAGTAAGCAGTGGTTTTCTTATGTGTAGACTACCCCCTCTCCCCGCTCGCGTCATAGGAACGTAGTCTTTCCATCACTGTGTAAAATAAATAACTTTCACTTGAAGTGCCTGAATAGACGTTTTTCGATTCACGTTATTCGGTACATGTGTAGCGCTGTGACGGGTTTGCAAAAAACTGTGGTCACGACTGGCCACAAAATTCACTTCGACGAAAAAAAAATAAGCAAAAAAGTATAACGTGTGACTCGGAATCTTGACAATTCATAGAACCACGGTGATGTAGGTGAATGAATCATAACACCGTAATCCTTCGAGGTGACTTCTCGTGGAATATTTCCCATTTCACGTGTCTAGCAGACATACAAACCAGATGTATTTGTACATAATTACTGATGGCAGGACAGTTATTCCGACACTCACGATCGTGAGAAGTGATTAGTAATGTATGCACTACTGTATTTATTCAAAGTGTTTGGGAATGAATAATGGGTCCGGATGCTCCCCATCCCGTTCGATCTTGGAAGAGAAAGCAGTGTTGATCCTGGACAGTGCCTGTGTCCTAGGATTAAGGGCCATTGACTAAGACGTCACTTATTCTATTGCTTGGTCTTTTAAAGGCCACAGTATTATTGACGAATGTGTTTGAGTTCTTTTCTTTTGCAATGGATGACAAACCACGCCCTGGTGTCTGATTTGATTTCGGCCGTTTCTATGAAAACGTCGCAAATGCAACCTTGCACACACACATATTGGTTCCAAAACAAATACAATTTAACCGTTTTCCTTCCCAATCGAACTGTCGTTTTAAAAACAAACATCTGATATCAATTTGGATTCGGCACATTAACGGTAAAAGCGTTCAAATGCAAACCTGCATTGCCCAACGATGATAAAACAGAATACATTATTTCGTTTTCTCTCCACAATTTAGATTTTGAATCTGAATCTGTTGTCATATTTAAATTCAGCGCCATTGACAGCCTCCATATGCACCAGACCTTCACAACCCACAGCGTCAAAAATGCTTTCTCAATTATTTATAGGGAATTATCAGTGAGCGACGTTTACAATCAGGATGGTCATTCACTAATGGGGCAAAGTCATCATTCCCACGCCGTGTCGGTCAAGGTGGTTATTTTGGACATACTTCACCACGAGTGTGCTTTGGGTTGGCTGTTACTGCAATTGCCGACGCGTGTATGTTGTGCTACAGCTGTCAGGACGCGTGTCTTTATTGTAACATGATCAGAAATGACATCAGTGACTGAACCCCTCGGTCAGTCACTCACCCTCAAGCAGAGAACGTGCTCGCTCCAAATGTTTAAAATAGTAGCAAGCAGGCGAATCTGTTCTCAACCTGATAAGGTACGGCCTTGTTTAAACCGGCTATAATAGCTGATTGCAGTTTCTGGTCCAGAAAATCCACGCTCATTTGTTTATCTTATCTCAGCAGACAGCGTGTGCGCTGAGTGCCAGATTACACAACGCACTGGTGGTAGCTAATAAGCGAGCAATCACCCACGTGATGTCGGTTGGCGTTGCCAAAAATGAATTACCAGAGTGAAAATAGTTTAAAACATTTTTTTTGCCTTTCTGAATCCACCAGTGGATGGACGGCTTCCCCCCGTGCCACGTCGTACGGGAGAGTGTTTGGCCATACTTCACCACATTGGTCAGTGCAGGTTGGTGAATTTGCAGTGGAGTGCAGACTCGGGTTCCCGGCATCATTCGCCTCTGGTGTCAGCCATTGCTGGGAATCGAACCCGGGACCGCTTGTAGCGCTGTGCCCCTGCTAAAGTTACGGGTTAGTTTGTCAAATATCGAAATATAGGGGGCCCAAAATCAACAGTTTTGGTTTTTTTTTTAAATGCGATATTATATGTGGGTTCAGTTCTTTTCAAATTTTCCATAGACACTTTTTAATCATCGGTATGAATGTAGACATCACTATTTCTGTAAAACTTCTGCTTTTTACCAGTGAGGTATTAACTTTTCTGAGACCATAGATTTTTAGGGGCTAAAATCGTATATATATTCGTTTTAAGATTCGCAAATTCTGGAGTCACTGTAGAATCTCTCGATACAAATATGTTAGCACACTAACGTTACAAAAACAAATGCGCTAAACATTTGTGACCCCACATTTTTGGAAGGGCAAAAAACTGAATGTTTGGTTTTACTGATGTTTCTCGTTACAGTAGAAAGGATAGCTTTGCTGATGTTTTTGCCAAATGTCGGCTTTTTATTCATTATAAGAACATCATTGGAAGTCATTCACGCGAGTCCCACCCATGACTGCTTCCGTCAGATATAAACAGAAGAACTGACCACCGAACGCCCGAACGCGGATGTCATTTCCTGAACTCTCAATGTTCATCGCAATACCGGTAGCGGTACCAGACCTCAGTACCAATCAATTCCTGCCACCCGAATGCGGATGCCAATTCCCGGTTAAACCAGGAGAGTCTGTGCAAAGGGCATCTGTGATAATGCACCGAACTGTATTACTGCAGTACTCGGTAGAGTGTTTATAGACCCAGGCTGAATGAGATAGATGTCCAGGTTTGGTCTGAGTGGGTTGGGCGGGGACGTGGCCCAGCACATTCACCGCTTGTTGCAGAGGTTCGCGGTTTGCATCGGGAAGGCCGCCCTAGTTGATCGTGCCTCACATGTTAACGTTCAAGGTCCCATGAATGTCATTCGGAACGAGTAAGCCATTGGTGTGTGGTCAGTATATGACCAAGATTGCACCGCGAATTACTCAACTGGGATTACACCACAGAAAACATCGCCCACCCTCCTGCAAAACTACTGTAGACTCCAGCTGCCTTTTAAACATAACGCCTGCCTTCGTGATGATAGCCCTTGCACTATGAAGATGGCGCGAATACCAAATGTGTGTGTTTTTCCTTTGATAAAAAAAACTACACGTATCTTTTTATGTTATTTTACTATAAGGTAAGCGACTCCAGTGGCAATATTAGCTTAAGCGTTGATGTCATCGAGGGTGTAACTTCCGGACATTCAGGAAACGCGCGGTATTCGTTCTCATGGAAACATCACGCACCGAGGATCAATACAGCAGAACCCGTCTTAACGACCAGCTCTGTTAACGACCAATCGCTTAACGACAGGCTTCTATACAGCACAATGTGTAGTGTATAGTGTAGTGTATAGTGTAGTGTATAGTCGTGTATAGTGTAGTGTATAGTAGTGTATAGTGTAGTGTATAGTGTAGTGTATAGTAGTGTATAGTGTAGTGTATAGTGTAGTGTATAATGTAGAGTATCGTGTAGTGTATAGTGTAGTGTATAGTGTAGAGTATAGTGTAGTGTATAGTGTAGTGTATAATGTAGAGTATAGTATAGTTTATAGTGTAGTGTATAGTGTAGTGTATAGTGTAAAGTATAGTGTAGTGTATAGTGTAGTGTATAGTCTAGAGTATAGTGTATAGTGTAGTGTATAGTAGTGTATAGTGTAGTGTATAGTGTAGTGTATAGTAGTGTAGTGTATAGTGTAGAGCAGAACCCGTCTTAACGACCAGCTCTGTTAACGACTAATCGCTTAACGACAGGCTTCTATACAGCACAATGTGTAGTGGATAGTGTAGTGTATAGTGTAGTGTATAGTGTATAGTGTAGGGTATAGTAGTGTATAGTGTAGTGTATAGTAGTGTATAGTGTAGTGTATAGTGTAGTATATAGTGTAGAGTATAGTGTAGTGTATAGTGTAGAGTATAGTGTAGTGTATAGTGTAGTATATAGTGTAGTGTATAGTAGTGTATAGTGTAGTGTATAGTGTAGAGTATAGTGTAGTGTATAGTGTAGTGTATAGTGTAGTGTATAGTGTAGTGTATAGTAGTGTATAGTGTAGTGTATAGTGTAGTGTATAATGTAGAGTATAGTGTAGTGTATAGTGTAGTGTATAGTGTAAAGTATAGTGTAGTGTATAGTGTAGTGTATAGTCTAGAGTATAGTGTAGTGTATAGTGTAGTGTATAGTAGTGTATAGTGTAGTGTATAGTGTAGTGTATAGTAGTGTAGTGTATAGTGTAGAGCAGAACCCGTCTTAACGACCACCTCTGTTAACAACTAATCGCTTAACGACAGGCCTCTATATAGCACAATGTGTAGTGTATAGTGCAGTGTATAGTGTAGTGTATAGTGTAGTGTATAGTAGTGTAGTGTATAGTGTAGTGTATAGTAGTGTAGTGTATAGTGTAGTGTAAAGTGTAGTGTATAGTGTAGTGTATAGTGTAGTGTATAGTAGTGTAGTGTATAGTGTAGTGTATAGTAGTGTAGTGTATAGTGTAGTGTATAGTGTAGTGTATAGTAGTGTAGTGTATAGTAGTGTAGTGTAAAGTAGTGTATAGTGTAGTGTATAGTGTAGTGTATAGTGTAGTGTATAGTGTAGTGTATAGTGTAGTGTATAGTAGTGTATAGTGTAGTGTATAGTGTAGTGTATAGTAGTGTAGTGTATAGTGTAGAGCAGAACCCGTCTTAACGACCACCTCTGTTAACAACTAATCGCTTAACGACAGGCCTCTATATAGCACAATGTGTAGTGTATAGTGCAGTGTATAGTGTAGTGTATAGTGTAGTGTATAGTAGTGTAGTGTATAGTGTAGTGTATAGTAGTGTAGTGTATAGTGTAGTGTAAAGTGTAGTGTATAGTGTAGTGTATAGTGTAGTGTATAGTAGTGTAGTGTATAGTGTAGTGTATAGTAGTGTAGTGTATAGTGTAGTGTATAGTGTAGTGTATAGTAGTGTAGTGTATAGTAGTGTAGTGTAAAGTAGTGTATAGTGTAGTGTATAGTGTAGTGTATAGTGTAGTGTATAGTAGTGTATTGTATAGTGTAGTGTATAGTGTAGTGTATAGTAGTGTAGTGCATAGTGTGGTGTATGGCAGTGTAGTGTATAGTGTAGTGTATAGTGTAGTGTATAGTAGTGTAGTGTATAGTGTAGTGTATAGTAGTGTAGTGCATAGTAGTGTAGTGTATAGTAGTGTAGTGTATAGTAGTGTAGTGTATAGTAGTGTATAGTGTAGTGTATAGTGTAGTGTATGGTAGTGTATAGTAGTGTAGTGTATAGTGTAGTGTATAGTGTAGTGTATAGTGTAGTGTATAGTGTAGTGTATAGTAGTGTATAGTAGTGTAGTGTATAGTGTGGTGTATAGTGTAGAGTATAGTGTAGTGTATAGTGGTGTATAGTGTAGTGTATAGTATAGTGTATAGTAGTGTAGTGTATAGTGTAGAGCAAAACCCGTCTTAACGACCACCTCTGTTAACGACTAATCGCTTAACGACAGGCCTCTACATAGCAAAATGTGTAGTGTATAGTGCAGTGTATAGTGTAGTGTATAGTAGTGTAGTGTATAGTGTAGTGTATAGTGTAGTGTATAGTGTATAGTGTAGTGTATAGTGTAGTGTATAGTAGTGTAGTGTATAGTGTAGTGTATAGTAGTGTAGTGTATAGTAGTGTAGTGTATAGTAGTGTAGTGTATAGTAGTGTATAGTGTAGTGTATAGTGTAGTGTATAGTGTAGTGTATAGTAGTGTAGTGTATAGTGTAGTGTATAGTGTATTGTATAGTAGTGTATTGTATAGTAGTGTAGTGTATAGTGTAGTGTATAGTGTAGTGTATAATAGTGTAGTATATAGTGTAGTGTATAGTAGTGTAGTGTATAGTGTAGTGTATAGTATAGTGTAATAGGATAGTGTAGTGTATAGTAGTGTAGTGTATAGTAGTGTAGTGTATAGTAGTGTATCGTGTAGTGTATAGTAGTGTAGTGTATAGTGTAGTGTATAGTGTAGTGTATAGTGTAGTGTATATTAGTGTAGTATATAGTGTAGTGTATAGTAGTGTATAGTAGTGTAGTGTATAGTAGTGTATAGTAGTATAGTGTATAGTGTGGTGTATAGTGTAGTGTATAGTAGTGTAGTGTGTAGTGTAGTGTATAGTAGTGTAGTGTATAGTAGTGTAGTGTATAGTAGTGTAGTGCCTTCATAGAGCCCAATGTGTTAATTTACTGATCATTCCCCTGTTAACGACAGGCTGTTGTTGGTACAGTAGATATTAATCAATGCATTGACTAACCATGTTTCTAGTGTGTATAATGTTGTTAGTATCTTCATGCATTACTCTCCATTGTTTAAATATTATTAAGTACTCTTTTTGGGGTTGACAAATGGTAACTTTCGATGCTTTCGGAACAAATCACGCCTTTGACGTGTATTTCCTATACTCGCTTAATGACCAAATCGCTTAACGACCGGTTTCATGGAACCAATCAAAGTCGTTAAAAGTGTCTCTATTGTGCTGTTGTTCCTCCTCCTCCTCCTCCGCGTGGTTCAACTCCCCACGGCCCCCATCCCCCGGGGTCCCGAATAAATAGAAGTCTAAATCGCAAATAATGTATTTATTTTTGGCGACTCCGTCCGACCTCGCACATCACCGCATCTACCCACCCGGCACGGATGATTCTGTAGTCGCGTCGTACAAGCACATTGGCGAGGACGAATGCGCGCAAGAGCTGAACAAGCGAATGCACTCACTCCATGCTCGGGTATGGGCAGGATCATACGTCTCATCCAAAGCTGCTCAAACTGCCTTCACGACTGAAGTCCTTTATTTGTCATAACGCTATGCGTAAAACAATGAAACTGCTCTCTTATCTTCATTATTATTCGTGACCGACCAATGTCTGCAGCCAGGATCAATCGATGACAATCCTATTACTAGCAGATATTTAACAGATGAGATGCGTCGCACCGTTAATTCCTCCTGTTTGATACTTCTCTTGTCACTATACATCTCTGCAGATAGGTTGTTTTGCGGTAAAGCCATAGTCCCCACATACCGCTCGTATCAATGCGGATAAGAGGAGCGGCGACCCACTAATCTGTAGAGTAACATTGATATAAACGCTTGTTACAACATGAACAGCGCATGGAAAACGCGTACTATTGTATGTATTGTTTACAAAGTGTGTTCACAAATCCACACTGAGAAACACGACGATTGACAGAGGGGTGTAAAGTATTTTTTCGAAAGTGTAATTAAATCATGGTACTGAAGGTAAGTAGCTTTCAGTTTTAAAGGCATAGTTTAACAAGGCAACACTTGCCACCATCCTTCAAACCCATTGTTTATATTATAATGTACTGTTTACATTATAATATAACGTTTATATTATATATAATGTTCATATTATAATGTAATGTTTACATTATAATATAATGTTTATATTATAATGTAATGTTTACATTATAATATAATGTTTAATTTATATGTAATGTTTATATTATAATGTAATGTTTACATTATAATATAATGTAATGTTTACATTATAATGTAATGTTTATGCGAGAGCCGGGGGTTTATGGGACCCCGGGGTCCCGCCATAAGGTTAAACTGACAAAGGTTGTAAACTATGATTATTTCATTTAATACTACCGGTCCATAACAGGTGCTAGCCAACATTGTAGCCTAGCTATTGCATTTTTTTTTGCCTTTCATAATTAATTGGTCGGGCGTCACTTTTAAACTCTTAAACTCTCCCCTTAAGACTCGGGCGAGCTTCCTTCCTACGATTGTGCCTCCATCGCCCCTTCCCCGTGTGTTTCTTCTTCGTGAAGCATCCTGCCTCCTCTCGTCATTTCCCACCTACACGCGTCACCTTTCTGAAATCCCCCATCTCTGGGGAGTCGCTGCGAATGACGAGGCTGTTCCTGCCACGTCCACTCGACTGCATCGAGAGTCTTGCACCAAGGGAAGGAGTGCCCAACCCCGCAGCACGTGACATTACGCAACAATTAACATGAGAGAGGCACACAACATAGACACACAGAGACCCAATGCCTCTGTGTCGAGGCCTTAAGCTTAAATAGAGAGAGAGGTGGTGGGGGTGGCAGAGAGAGAGAGGTGGGTCTGCTACAGCAGCTGCTGGAGCAGAGAAATTAGCCGGTCACTGAAAGACTCAACAAGACTGGTACATTTTAGAGAGTTGTGTGGAAATCCACTTTTATTTTCCATTCAAATTCAATAGGGCGAGGGAAATCTACTTCGATATGGTCTGAGGTTTAGGTCGTGCAGCGTTAGGTTCACCACAAGGCTGCGCATTGTAAGCATATTTATATTATTAACTTATGGATTCGTATTGGCATTTACATATTGTTCCTTAATCAGAGGTTTAATGGAACCACAAGGTAGTTTATGCAATGCAATTTTACGATTGGCATGTTAACATCATTATCCAGTAAACATGAAATGTTAGGTCAACAGCCACATGCCAAATTGGCCCAACGTTTATAATGCCTTCTCGGCCATTGTATACGTTTTCATGAATATTTCATTATTTATGTTCCGAATATTAATCCTAACTTTGCTATCAGCATCAATGAAAGTCTCTCTGAGTCTTAAGGCTCCTTTTAGAGCAGTGAAGGCTTTCTATTTAGAGAACAGCCCATGGAAGCGGACATTACAGAGCTACCTCTGAGATCATTTGACCTCTGTGCCACACAGTAGGGGGCACTACTTTCCCCACTCTACTTCAGGGAGTAGTTTGCATCGCATGACAGTCAAATCAATATTTTATTTATTCTCAGAGCTGGAAATTAATCAAAGTGTAAAAACAGATTAATGTCTTGGTTTCATTTGTAGTCATTAGTGATCAGGATGAGACGATCAATTCACTGCAGGTGAGAGCCCAGTTCAATCACAAACATCCCAAGCAGGGCCCTCCTAAAAATGCTGCTTGAAACTCACTGGTGAGGATTCCTTGGATGTATGGAAACAAAATCCAGCAAGACTACGCATTAGCCTCTTAGTGCAAGAAACTAAGAGCTTACGTGATCCGACCAAAAGATGTAATCCCAACATTATTAGACCGCCTTCTAGATGCGCCACGTAGAAAATTATCGTTTAACTGACGATTGCGTAGAATAATCTGGTGCTGCTCCTTTGATATAAAAAAGTGTTCAAAAACTCTCCTTAGGTTTAAGTATTGTGCCATCTAGTGGCCACACGAAATACATTGATGCCAGCTTAAGGCACTATGAATCTCGGCGACCTGAGTTCGATTCGTGACCATGGACAACATCAGTGGCGGGTGACATCTGAGCACGTCCTGCACTCAATCCTTCTCCATCCACTTGTCAACCTGCTTGTGGATGATGATCTCCCCCTGGCCTGTCGGTCATCCGTTTCAACATAGTTCATCACGCTGGTCAGTGCGGGGTTGGTGATGGCAGTGAGCACAGACGTTGGAGCATAGAGGCCATACCTGTCAACCCCTACAGACCAATCCAGACGTCACCCCGTGCCCTTACGAATCTCAACGTCCATGCTACAAAGTCCCATCACAAGGGAGAAACGCAAAAACAAATAGACAAAAACATTGTATTTACTTACTTTCCCTGTACAAGAACACGGGTAACCCGTATGGGTCGACAGGCATGATAAGTGCATGCAGCAGCAACGACGCATTTTGCCGCTAAACCTTCTGCTGCTCACAACGTAGCCCCGCGACCTACAACCCTGTTATGCGTGGTGGTGGCCCATCCAAGAACATCCCATGTTGTATGTTGTATGTATGTTGAACTTCTTTCGCAGCGTACGTAGCCAACCGTGCTAATCGGAGGTGCGGGGGAAAGACAACGAACTAAACGCATAAAGCATAGAACCGCGAGTCTATTGTTCACAGCACAGTAGCCTTTATTAACTCCTGTTACGTGTGATGGTAGCCCATCCAAAAACCGCGCAAGCTCAGCACGTGTTTGCAACGGACCGGATGCTCGAAGACGTAATGCATGTCACGGCAGAGACAAAAAGAGCGACTGAGTCAGAGTAAGTCCATGTTGGGTGTTTTCTCAAGGGCAGTGCGACGCACACGTGTGTTTTCTGGAAACTGGTCTTGAGGGCATTAAGTTCAATCTCAGTCATGGTTATCTCAGCACCAAGGGACTGGACCAATGACGAATAACACAATCGTCAAACAGCACTGGGCCCGACATAGAAAAATAAATATAGAGAGCGGGCGACGATTACGGGAAATGGCCCTAGATCTTCTTATTTATTTTGCATCATCACAATCATGAAGACGAAGAGCCATTAAGCCGAAACATCAACTATTTAATAAATACATATACACGCGCGCGAAAATGAATTACGTGCGTGGCCTAACCTCCCCCCTCCAAACAATACTATGACCCGAATGGATGAACCGGTGAACGGAAATGCAATTGAGACGCACTATAGCAGCACCCCCCAGTGGAATGGTTGCGTGTGTGACTGAGTCATCATCACGGCAGTGGTGGGTGACGATGTTAAATCCGCCACCACCCAACACGGCCAATTCGTAACAAAGCTGTCAACCCGTACGGTTTACCCTGGATTCTTGTACAGGGAAATTGAGTATTCAGGTCCATACGGCGTCCAGTCGTTTTAATACGGGCAAAAATCAAATGTGTCTATTTGTTTGTGTTTCTCCCATATGATGGGACTTTGTAGGATGAACGTTAAGATTTATAAGGGCACGGGGTGACCAATAAGGTCCTGAATTGGTCTGTAATAAGGTCAGGCACTGATAAGGGGTTGACAGGTATGTATTGAGGTTTGTCACGTAAATAAAACATGCCCCATTCGTTACTAGTACAGCACACCGGGTGTGTTTTGGAGAGCAAAAACCCACTAACGTTTACAATTGGGATACCGTGACTTTTCGTCGGTAATCACAACAGCGGACAGCCAGAGTGGTGGAGAAATCCTCCTCCTGTTTCGGTCTTAAATAGAGTGATGTTTACACTTGTGAGCCAATCCGTTGCGAAGGCCATATAGGCTGAGGTTAATGTTTGCATATCCACAGTGCCGGATTAAGCTAGTGTGTGGCCTGAAAATAAAAAAAAACGTAAATATTAAAACACATTTTTTTACTTTCGCAGAAAAGTTATTGTATTTGTTCACTTGCTGTTACAGCCAGATAATACGACAAATAGCTAACCTTCAATTTCCAGTCGTTCGTAAAAGTTGAAGGCAGTATAGTACTATAGTAATAGAGCAAGTGCAGAGTCACTGAACCGGAATTGACAGCGTGAAAGAATTTAGCGCGGGGCCTTTGAAAGTGCGGGGCCCATAGCTACATATGTAGTAGTAGCTACTACTACACGTGTAGTAGTAGCTACTACGCGTGTAGTTAATACTACCACACGTGTAGTAGCTACTACTACACGTGTAGTAGTAGCTACTACACATGCAGTAGTAGCTACTACACACATGCAGTAGTAGCTACTACTACACATGTAGTAGTAGCTACTACACACATGCAGTAGTAGCTACTACACACATGCAGTAGTAGCTACTACACACATGCAGTAGTAGCTACTACACACATGCAGTAGTAGCTACTACACACATGTAGTAGTAACTACTACACATATGTAGTGGTAGCTACTACACACATGTAGTAGTAACTACTACACATATGTAGTGGTAGCTACTACACGCATGCAGTAGTAGCTACTACACGCATGCAGTAGTAGCTACTACACGCATGCAGTAGTAGCTACTACACGCATGCAGTAGTAGCTACTACACTCATGCAGTAGTAGCTACTACACACATGCAGTAGTAGCTACTACACACATGCAGTAGTAGCTACTACACACATGCAGTAGTAGCTACTACACACATGCAGTAGTAGCTACTACTACACATGTAGTAGTAGCTACTACACACATGCAGTAGTAGCTACTACACACATGCAGTAGTAGCTACTACACACATGCAGTAGTAGCTACTACACACATGCAGTAGTAGCTACTACACTCATGCAGTAGTAGCTACTACACACATGCAGTAGTAGCTACTACACACATGCAGTAGTAGCTACTACACACATGCAGTAGTAGCTACTACACACATGCAGTAGTAGCTACTACACACATGCAGTAGTAGCTACTACACATGCAGTAGTAGCTACTACACATGTAGTAGTAACTACTACACATGCAGTAGTAGCTACTACACATGCAGTAGTAGCTACTACACACATGCAGTAGTAGCTACTACACACATGCAGTAGTAGCTACTACACATGTAGTAGTAACTACTACACATGCAGTAGTAGCTACTACACATGCAGTAGTAGCTACTACACACATGCAGTAGTAGCTACATATGTAGTTGCTACTACACGTGTGGTAGTATTAACTACACGCGTAGTAGCTACTACTACACGTGTAGCTACTACTACTACACGTGTAGTAGTAGCTACCATATATATTTATATATTTACGCGATCTAACGAGAAACAACTCCAAAAATCCTCTATTATTATGAATAATTTTAACATTATAATATTGGTGGCTCAAGCCTCCGGTCACGTGTTAAACTGGTGGGCGATGACGTGTGATGCCCCGCCTCCTGCTCCTCCCCGTCACGTGACGCTGCTGTGCGTTGGAATGAGAGTGGGTGGCGTGGCATCACCCCCCCCCTACCCAGAACCACCATCACCACCACCATCATCAGCAGCAGAGAGCAGCAGTAGCAGCATCATCGTCCTCATCAGCGGTCGTGTAGTGTCTTGGAAGAGAGGAAGACTTGTCCGCATCGGCCGCCGTCATGCTTCGCCTAATGCTCACACAGGCCAAGAAGCACCCGGCCGTGAGTAATGAACGCGCGCCGCTTGACACGGGGACACTTGGGGCCACTTGGGCCGAGAGACGACGCTCAATGGTTGTCGTTGTTGTCGCCGTCTGCTGCGGGCGAGGAGGGCACGGCGGGGCGTACAACGCCGACGCAGCAGATACCAGGGCCGATAGACACGGGCACAGTGCGTTGCAGGCGGATTGAGTTCACCGACATTCCAATAGACATTCGTATGTACGCAGAGATACACGGGCAGGGACAGATGGGCATACAGGCATACCAATACAGACATGGTACATAGACATACACACATAGACAATGCTCTGCAGAGGACAAAGCCATGCATGCATACAGAGACCAGGACATACAGGCGTGCCGATACGGTCACATACGACGAAGACGCATTGGACATACAGTACAAGGGCAAACGAAGACAAGGGTCTGCAGGCAGAGCAATGGATGTTACATTGACATGTACAGAGGGGGTTAGAGGCATTTACCAAGTAGAACATGTTGTATTGTAACATCGCGAGACACTCACGCGTGGACACAATGCAATGAAAACCAAAGACACACACCAAGACACACACACACCAAAGAAACACACCCTGACACACACACACCAAGACACACAGACAGACACAAACACAAAGACACAAAGACACACACACCAAGACACACACCAAGACACAGACACACAAACACAAAGACACACACAAAGACACACACAGACACACGGACACAGACACAGGCACACAAAGACACGGCAAACCATACAAACACAAAGACACACGCAAAGACACACGCAAAGACACACACCAAGACACACACCAAGACACACACAAAGACACAAACACAAAGGCACACACAAAGACACACACAAAGACACGGCAAACCATACAAACACAAAGACACACACACACAAGGACACACAAAGACACGGCAAACCATACAAAGACAAATTCTGTCTAACGCCGGTTCGGGCTCATGTCCGCACGTAGCTCTTGATATCGACTCGCACGTGTACAGACACACACGTGTACAGACACACACACGTGTACAGACACACACTCGTGTACAGACACACACACTCGTGTACAGACACACTTCACACACGTGTACAGACACACTTCACACACGTGTACAGACACACTTCACACACGTGTACAGACACACTTCACACACGTGTACAGACACACTACACACACGTGTACAGACACACTACACACACGTGTACAGACACACTACACACACGTGTACAGACACACACACGTGTACAGACACACACACACGCGTACAGACACACACACGTGTACAGAAACACACACACTCGTGTACAGACACACACACACGTGTACAGACACACTTCACACACTTCACACACACACACGTGTACAGACACACACACGTGTACAGACACACACACGTGTACAGACACACACACGTGTACAGACACACACACGTGTACAGACACAGAAACAAAGACAGCGACACAAATACAGACAAATTCAGACGGGGTAATAATAAAAATAAAACAATAATAGACTTAAAACCTCGGTCTTGTTCTCGGGGATTATTCGCCATTGTAAGGGCCGAGCCTGGGGCCTACACAGAGGTCATTCAACTCCACGAGGTCGATCGCAAGCATTGCGTCTCTTTAGCGATCGACTTGCCGCTGGTTTTAATGTTCGATCAAATGTGGTGCTTCTTTAATAGATACATCGCTGAATCATCGGTAACCATCGATTCCTCGTGTACGCGCGCGTTGTCTTTAATTACTCGTCAACATAATCGATAACTGTTAACGTCTTAATGATTCCTGGTTGACTTGATCTATATTTGAAACAAACAAAAAAGCCTCTTGAGGGAGCGGCGTTTTCGTAAGCGTGTTAAGTCGGTGGCACCTAGCCTGGCACCTAGCCTGGCACCGGCCTCGGTCCGCTTCAGGAGGCCGTTAAAAAGGCGGCGCTGTTGACGGAATGTGTTGAGACTGTGGTTTGTGCGATACAGGAGTATCGCAGAATAATTGGGTTTCATTACAGAGGCTGTATCAGGGAGGGTGGTGTTGAGGGTGAGGAGGTGGAGGAGGAGGTGGGCCCCCATTTTGTCTCTGGCATCACTCCCCGCAGTGCGCCGCCGCCGCTGCTGCTGCTGAGCGTTGTGGCATTCACGGGGGGTGGGGGCACTTTGTGCCAGTGACGACGCCCTCTCGCGGATGCCCTTGGCACAGCAGAGATGTCTCTGCTGTGCCAAGGACAGAGATGTCTCTGCTGTGCCAGTGACAGAGATGTCTCTGCTGTGCCAAGGACAGAGATGTCTCTGCTGTGCCGAGGGCAGAGATGTCTCTGCTGTGCCGAGGGCAGAGATGTCTCTGCTGTGCCAAGGACAGAGATGTCTCTGCTGTGCCAAGGACAGAGATGTCTCTGCTGTGCCAGTGACAGATGTCTCTGCTGTGCCAATAACAGAGACGTCTCTGCTGTGCCAAGGACAGAGATGTCTCTGTTGTACCAAGGACAGAGATGTCTCTGCTGTGCCAGTGACAGAGATGTCTCTGCTGTGCCAGTGACAGAGATGTCTCTGCTGTACCAAGGACAGAGATGTCTCTGCTGTGCCAGTGACAGAGATGTCTCTGCTGTGCCAGTGACAGAGATGTCTCTGCTGTGCCAAGGACAGAGATGTCTCTGCTGTACCAAGGACAGAGATGTCTCTGCTGTGCCAAGGACAGAGATGTCTCTGCTGTGCCAAGGACAGAGATGTCTCTGCTGTGCCAAGGACAGAGATGTCTCTGCTGTGCCAAGGGCAGAGAAGTCTCTGCTGTACCAAGGACAGAGATGTCTCTGTTGTGCCAGTGACAGATGTCTCTGTTGTGCCAGTGACAGAGAAGTCTCTGCTGTGCCAGTGACAGAGATGTCTCTGCTGTGCCAGTGACAGAGATGTCTCTGCTGTGCCAAGGGCAGAGAAGTCTCTGCTGTACCAAGGACAGAGATGTCTCCGCTGTGCCAGTGACAGAGATGTCTCTGTTGTGCCAAGGACAGAGAAGTCTCTGCTGTACCAAGGACAGAGACATGTCTCTGCTGTGCCAATAACAGAGATGTCTCTGCTGTGCCAGTGACAGAGATGTCTCTGCTGTGCCAGTGACAGAGATGTCTCTGCTGTGCCAAGGACAGAGATGTGTCTGCTGTGCCAAGGACAGAGACATGTCTCTGCTGTGCCAATAACAGAGATGTCTCTGCTGTGCCAGTGACAGAGATGTCTCTGCTGTGCCAAGGACAGAGATGTCTCTGCTGTGCCAAGGGCAGAGATGTCTCTGCTGTGCCAAGGACAGAGATGTCTCTGCTGTGCCAAGGACAGAGATGTCTCTGCTGTGCCAAGGACAGAGATGTCTCTGTTGTACCAAGGACAGAGATGTCTCTGCTGTGCCAAGGACAGATGTCTCTGTTGTGCCAAGGACAGAGACATGTCTCTGTTGTGCCAAGGACAGAGATGTCTGCTGTGCCAATGACAGATGTCTCTGCTGTGCCAAAGACAGAGATGTCTCTGTTGTGCCAAGGACAGAGATGTCTCTGCTGTGCCAAGGACAGAGATGTCTCTGTTGTGCCAAGGACAGAGATGTCTCTGCTGTGCCAAGGACAGATGTCTCTTTCCTTGGCACAGCAGAGATGTCTCTGCTTGTGAAGGGCACTCGCCAGCGAATGTTCGCGGGCGTGTCCGCTGTTGCAATTCGGGAGTCAAAAGTCAAATGTTGCCCGGGAATCGTGAACGGGTTTTTTGCCTGTTTGTGGGGGTTTTATTTATGGGCGGATGCACTTGCACCATCCGATTTGTCTGGCCCGTGATTTGTCTAGTGTGCTTGTTTACACGGGGACGCCTTTGCTGTGAGTCTCATGGCCGTTTTCATGAGCGAGTTTTTATTTTTTTACAGGAGGGGGGTGATCATTCTGTATTCCAAGAGAGTCATTTGCCGGTAAAATTTTAAATTCGGCAAATGTGGACCCGTGACTTGGCCACACAGCGAGTGGCCCTACGCTGGAGAATGACTTCGGATGAGCTTAACTATCCACTGTGGTGATGCACGTGGCGCACACACTTGTATGGTTTATCGGGGCACCCGCACTATTAATCAGGGGGCAGCCCGCTGGATTTCCCAACTGAAACTGAACGTTGCCCTGGCTAAAGTGAAACCACATTGTCGACATGTTTTTACACCATCGTTATGAACAATAAAGTGTACTTTGCAGATGTGCTGTGTGTGTACTCAGAAGTGATATTGAAAGTTTAGTTTGCCGTCTGTTGCCTGTCACATTCTTCCAAAAACTACATAATATTGAGCGATTGAATATCTCCAGATGAAAAAAATAATGGTAAGGTTTTAAACAGTGACGTAGTTTAAAAAGGTTCGTCATGCTCAGTCCGCTGCCTGATGAATGCCTCCCCAAGTCGTCACCAAACCCTCGTGTCTCATCAGCTGATCCCATCGCTCCATTTCTGCGGTGCAAGTTCTGTCAGCCGTGAGCTTTCCTTTGGCTGCCACTCTGTCTTTCATCTCAACTACCAGCCAGAATTCTAGATTTGAAACTTTCGTGACTGCAAGGATTCATACTTTTTGTTTTTTTCGGTAAAGTCACGTAGGTAAAATAAAATGGAACAATTAAATCACGACGTTTCGGAGGCAACACAAGCTTCCGTCTTCAAGAGCTCAAGAGCTCTTGACAGATATTCTGCTGTGACTGTTCCACCTGAAGACGGAAGCTTGTGTTGCCTCCGAAACGTTGTGATTTAATTGTTTTATTTTACCAACGTGACTTTACCGAAAAAAACCAAAAAGTACCAGCCAGAACCCACTTTTTATCGATGTATCCTACCCAAGCCCACTTAAATTTCTTAAGTCAATAATATGATTCAAACTCTCGTTTCTTTCTCCGATCCATGTGTTCCTCTTAACTGTGTCTCTCGAGTGAAGTTTCCCACATGCATGTTTTCAAATTTTTTGTAAATCCAAACTGTTGCATGGTGGTCTTTGTTAACGCTGAAGGCTTGAAGGAATGTCCAGCCTTGCTTCGCCCCAAAGCCCCTTTATATGGTGTCAAATGGCCAGAACGTGCGTCAACACCCAAGGAAACGTAAACAGCTTGCAGTGCATTGTCAAGTTCCAAGGTTACATTGCCTCTGGTTTTTTTTGCCTGCTGTTCGGAAATCTGCCCTTATTTGTGAAAATGAGTGCAGTACCGTGCTTGGCGAGGCTTTAGAAATCATCGCCAACCTTTCCGTGGAACAGTTGCACAGCGATTCAGTGATGTGTTCAATTGGAGCTAAATGTGGTTGACAACGTAGCGGAAGAATACTTTCAGAATTTGAATAATGAAGCTACGAGGATTCAAAATCAATCCGTATTATGCGACCGTGTAGCTCAAAAGCAAGAGCACTGAGCTGGCACCTCCGAGAACCTGGGTTTGAATCTGGTTAATGTTCTCAATCGTCACGATTGTTGCAAAACCGTGGTTGCTCATACAGATGGGCAAAATTCCACCTGAGATTTGTATCTTCAGAGCTTAGCAGTTGGACCCATGGCTGATGATGAATTTTAGTTAAGTTTCAAGGTAATAAAAAAAGTACTTTGGGACTTGTCATTGTAATGATGGCACAGTTGACATTGGTAATGGCTGGCATTTGAAAACATTTTTACCTTTTTTTTTACAATTAATAAACAATCTTACTTTTGTCCTTTATTAACTTCGTAACCGAGTAAGAAACCATTCAGAAAATATTATCTCGAGCAAGGGAGACAAGCTTAATATAAAAGTATGTACTGCAATAGTAACTTTGGCATTTGCCCACATTACAATGCAAGCTGCTTGCGTGTAGATGAAATGTGAACTCTAAAGGATTTATCGCTGATAACATTCGCCATTTGTTTTGTCTTTTCACGCTTCTGTTGGCTTTACCTCTGTTATCTTGACATTGTGGTCTTAGGGCTGCAGCTGAAGACTTATGGTAGGAGTATCCCCCCCACCACCTCTTGTCTACCCAGCAGTATAAATGGGTATACCACAGTCAGTCGGCAAAGGCTGCCATGATGAACTTGAATTGGACTGACTGCGCTATGAGAACCCTGTTTGACCCGAGTTTGATTCCCGGCCATAGCAAACATCAGTGGCGAGTGATATCTACACTAGCCCCCATGACTGATACTGTATGGTGAGGCGTTCATTCAGCAGTGGATTGACAGGGCGCTTTGAATTGATTCTTCATTAGTAATTTAATTAACGTATTGTAACTACCAATGACAATGACTACATCGCAAAGTGGGGCACAAGATAAAATGAGCAAACCAAAAGTCCATTACAGCAAGTTCAGCAGACAAATGATTATTTCCACGTGATTATTGCAGTCACTAGAGGCATTGCCATTAACGAACAAACCTTAACAAATTTATAAATAACATCTATTCCCAAATTGTGATGTGACCTTGAATCACGACAATTGGTTGACTCTCCAGGGCGTGTGAATCCTGGACTGTCAAATCCACTGGCTGCACATTTCTACGACCGTACCATGCGTTTATAACACCCAATGGCTCAATAAACCGAGCCTGTAAAAGTGTAGTCAGCTTTGCACTGTTATTGTAGGTACATGTTTACATTTGTGCTTTCCCTGGGTGTGTAATGATTTTCTGTTTGCAATAAATTAAACGGTGGGCCGTTAAGAGGCGATTTGTAACAAGGTTATGCTGGATAACCAGATTGCTTTACAGGGCAGCAGGCAATAATATCCAATAATGAGAGACGTATTGCCACAGTTTGACAGCTGCAAGTGCCAGTTACATTAAGGGTAATTCTGGCGAGAAGAGAGGAACTGCCCTGTCATGGTTTTTGTCTCGGAACACAGTTATGGCAACAAAGGGACAATATAACACCTGTTTGTTTACAAAATGAAACGCATTTTAGCATGACAATGCGTTGGCAGCGTTGCATAAGCATACTGACAAATTGGTCAATATACATTTTTCATTTTGTGGCAGTGTTACTAGTGGATGTAAGCCTCTCCTGGTTTACAGACTTTAGTGATGTGCTTTTAAAGTTGTTGCCAGTTGTACTTTTCATAAAACACGAAACAATTCTCATGCAATGGTTTGCCGAACTCCCACTTTGTGATTTCTGTTATTAATCGTCACGATTCAGAGGGGGGCATGAGGGGGAGATGTTTCCAACCAAAGAATGTATTATTTGCCGTGTTTGGTCATGGTGGTTGTTTCACTGCACTTCACTATATTTGTCAGTGCATGTTACTGGTGAAGGTGGTGGTGGTGGTGTGAGGAAGGTGGGGGGGGTGTTGGATCGAGTCGGACGGATATCACTTGTCACTGATGTTAGCCGTGGCCGGGAATTAGACTTCGAACTTGGGTCGCTGGCGTCCATACCGCAAGTGTGCTGACCACTGTCACACGAGACTGAGCGGAGGGGAACTTCTTGTCCCCCTGCCCATGCATGTGTTATCTCTGCAGCTGATCCCGCTGTTCGGCTTCCTTGGCCTGGGCATGATGATGGCTGGCACGTACACCATGCGGCTGGCCCTGTTCAACCCCGACGTCAGGTTTGTGCTCAACCCACCAGCCACCGCCAGCTTGCAACAGCTACCCATACACCACCACGCGCCAGCCACCACCAGCTTGCAACAGCTACGCATACACCACCACGCGCCAGCTACCACCAGCTTGTTATACCTATGCATCCATCACACACCGCTTGTTATACCAACGTATACATCACGCATCAGCCACCATCAGCTTGCAACAGTTACGCAAACGCCACGTGCCAGCCACCACCAACCTGAAACAGCTGTGCATGCATCACACGCTAGCTACCACCAGGTTGAAACAGCTGCATGCTAGGTTTAAGTTTGGTCTTTAGGGTTGTGGTATGTGTTGAGCGGCAGGGTTTCATAATGGCTATGACTTGTGCCTCACAGCAAGAAGGACCTGTTACTCATTGGTTTTTTCGGTAAAGTCACGTATGTAGAAATACAATAAAATAATATTAAAACAAAAAACAATCACGACGTTTCGATCACAACGCAAGTGATCTTCATCAGGTGTCAAGAACAAATCACGGAGGTAAATACAACAAAAAGATGAGAGACGAGAATTCAACAAACCTGAAAAAACATGTGAAGCACATTCAGTCAGGCCAACAACACAGTTAGACACTTCCTGGCGGACCACGAATTTCAGAAGTGTTAAATTTCGTGTTCAACCTTTGGATTGCACATACCAGCATAGATAGAATGAAAAATACGAGGTACACGGTCAGTAGAAATACATATACAAGTCCACCAAGAGGTAAGGAGGGAGGAAAGACGGACAGGGAGGCAGAGAGAGAGGGGGGGCCGGAGGGATGAACAGAAGCTTAAATAGGAAATACGGTTGGAGGGGGGGAGGGACCAGAGCGAGAGCGGCAGCTCAAACACGCACATCTTACACATACAAAACGGCAGCTCAAACAAGGACCACCTCTTGTAAATACAAAACGGCAGCTCAAAAAATGACCACTTCTTGTAAATACAAAACGGCAGCTCAAAAAAGGGCACATCTTACACATAATAACAACGGTAACTTCCCCGTAGAAGTGTGATAATAAAGTATTAAAGTTTTCATGACTGCATAAAATTACTCATTGGTTTTTTTGGTAAAGTCACGTATGTAGAAATACAATAAAATTATATTAAAACAAAAAACAATCACGACGTTTTGATCACAACGCAAGTGATCTTCATCAGGTGTCAAGAACAAATCATGGAGGTAAATACAACAAAAAGTTGAGAGACGAGAAGTTAACAAACCTGAAAAAACATTATGTGAAGCACATCCAGTCAGGCCAACAACACAGACACTTCCTGGCAGACCACGAATTTCAGAAGTGTTAAATTTCGTGTTCAACCTTTGGATTGCACATACCAGCATAGATAGAATGAAAAATACGAGGTACACGGTCAGTAGAAATGCTTTATTAAGAAGGACCTGTGTTCGATTCCTGACTTGGGTGCCTCCGTGTTGAGTTAGTGTGGTCTCCCCCTGTTCTACATGGGTTTCATTCAGGTTCTGCGGTTTCCTCCCATATTTAAAACCATACATGCGCCTTAACCCTGAAGACCACGCTTGGTTTACGAGTGGCTTGGAAAAAAAACTACGTAACAAGGTTATGCTAAATTAAGTTTCGCAATGAGATCGCCGTTGTAAATTTTCACAGTTCGATAAGGCATCGAATTTCATGATATGAAGTTCATTGCTATATCAGGACAACACCCTCAATGGATTTTGCCGCATTGCCATCTCCTGTCCACCGCATAACCCCATGCAGTTATAGACTCGGTCCGTTTCTTTTCAAATGCCGTTGGAAGAAGTGATGGTGCTCGCGCGATGCAGGGACCTATTTTGCCGTAGGGTTGCTCTGATTGATGCCGGTACGGGGAGACCCCAGCTGTAAGATGATAGCGGTGTGCAAGATAAGTTTGCTTTGAAACTGGTCTGTGTTATCGTAGGCAGACTATTGAATATATCTGAGCACTTGACATCGTGTGCCCCTTGGGTAGAACAACATGTACCTCCCCACATCAGGCGGGTTTTTTCGGGGTTATTTTTACAAACGTCAAGATGCCATCGTGGACAAAGCCGGTGATGCCACTCTTTGACAACATTTCACCACATTGGTCAGTGCTGGCTGTTGGGAGGTGGGGAGTGTGTGTATGGGGCAACATAGTACAGTATAAGCGTGGATTTTGCTACACTGCCCAATGCTGACTACAATATAGCCTCACAAGCCCCAAAACAATCTCAATTTTTTCATACGCCATTTGAAAACCACTTGCAACGCGTTATAATCGTACGTGCGAGTTTGGTCATCCATTTGATGGGATCACAAGTTGCTTGCTGTATAACATCCCTGCCTCCTGTGTAAGCGTATAATGGGCAGTGGGGTCAGCTATTTTATGGAACAGATGGGCAATTCACCACATTCGCAAAGAGGGAGGACGACTCTTTAAATTTTCCGCGTGGAAGGAAATAGCCACATGCTGCTGCATGTTTGGGATCCGTTTTAAGTGCGGGCCCATTGTTCTATTGGAAGTTTCGCCAACCTGTTTGTCCATTTTAACACGTCGGCTTCCGTGACCAATATCCATAATACAGGTTATATTTTCTTGGGTTAGATCGCGTAAATATATAAATGTTGTGTCGTTAAACCCGCCACCACCCGACGCAGCCGACTAGTAAGGTTTGTCACGTAAACAGAGCGTGCCAATTCGTCACGAGTACAGCACACCGGTGTGTTGGAGAGCAAACCCACAGCATTTGCAATCAGAGTACGACGTTTCACCAGTAATTACAACTAGTTTCATCATGCGACAACCACATGTTTATGCATGTTGGTCACACCATCAAGATCTAAAGGAACCCCCATGCCCAAGGCTACAAATCAGGAAACCGTACTGTATATACGCATCTGCTCTAGCAGCCGAAAATAATGACACCGCCACTCGGTGATCTGAATCATGGACGGCTATGGACGTGGCAAACAAAAACATAATTCACGATCCGACGGTGGAAGTACCGGGATTCTCTCTTCCACGACAACTATGGGCCACGCTGCACCGCGCTCAAACACAACACGGCGGATGCGCGTACACGTTGCATCAATGGAAGATCAAAGAATCGCCCAACTGCGACTGTGGAGAAGTCCAAACCGTCAAGCACATCACTGATGAATGCTCCGTCCATGCACATCCTGGCGGTATCGCTGAAATCCACACTGCGTCAACCACACCTCATTGGACTGGATGAGGAACCTTTGCATTAATTTGACGATTATTAAGAAAAAAGTAAACTTGCTTTTCACAATGCCACACGAAATAAGAAGAACACCGATCAACTATCCAGGGGTCAAAC
The DNA here is from genome assembly GCF_048934315.1 of Petromyzon marinus. Lineage (NCBI taxonomy): Eukaryota > Metazoa > Chordata > Hyperoartia > Petromyzontiformes > Petromyzontidae > Petromyzon > Petromyzon marinus. The sequence continues at coordinate 12,982,131 of NC_133685.1, forward strand.
CTGCTTCGGCTTTGGAGGTCTGACGGCATCCGGCGCGTTGCGGGTGATTTTTGGTCATGGGGAGTTGGGGGAGGGGGGGGGGGAATTACGACCGGAGGAATTCGGCAGGTGATGTGTTTCTTTGGAGAGGCATTGCAAGTGTGGCCCATTTGCATCTTAGGAATCCTGCTAAAGGACAAACCGGTTCCCAGTGGACAGCCCCAATTCGGTTGAATCTTGTTTACCATTGTTTGAATTTGCTGGGCAAAAAAATGGTAAAGAAAAATGCAATGGGTGCTTAATGCGGCTAATTCACCCGTGCTTCACATTTGGTGTAAATGGCAGCGTTATTGCGCAGTCCGTCACTGGCACCTCGTAATTAACCTCATGGAAAGGTCATTGCTGCTCCCGAAATGCAACTGGTATATTGGCTAATTCTGAAAAATGAACTGAACAGCTGTTATGCTGTTGCTGTTACACGAAAGTTTTTTTCTTCTAAACTAAAGTTCCATTTGCACTGATGCTCTAATCAATCTAAAATTTCATTGCAAATGAAATCATGCTGGGAAAAAAAAAACAGTAGCAGCAGCAGCAGAAGAAGACTTTATTCAACTCTTGAGCCGGAACGCAATATGCGTTCTCGACTGACATTTTACAGAGCCCAACCCTTGTGTCCTTTCTCCGGCTTATTGTAAAATAATCCGGGGACATTTGCCAGTTGCTGATATGCAATGTTTTGTAGGTTTCATGGTTGGCAGCTTGACCCATTCATGAGGGTGTCTTGTGCTAGGTGGCTGGGTGTCCAAAGTCAGAGCTGTGAGAAGGCACCACTGAGTTCCTAAGTTCAGATCCAGCCGGCCGCACGTGATTAAAACCGGCTTTCTCAGGTGTAGCAACGTGATTGTCAGACCAATCGCCAATAACTGCAACAACAAAAAAAATCCATCAAAGTTGGTCAATTAATTTGGATAAACACCAGCTATGATAATTACAAATTCAGCTGACTGTCTTGTAACGAACATTACTGTGGTTGGGCAGGTGTCCCCTGCTTTGTGAACCAGAGGTCACTTGAATGGATTCCAGAGGTAGCTCTGCAGTTTCCACTTCTGCAGGCCGTTTTCAAACATGAATGGATCTACTGCTGAATGGATCTACTGCTCTTTCCATTACAGAATATATTTGTTTAAGGTGTATGGCCTTTTTGCTTGCCTGCAACTGTTGTCTCGGAGGCAAGTTGGGACCCCTGTGTACAACTGAAACCGCTCGAGTTTGTAATCCGACGAAATGAAGCGCATGCGCGCTCAGCGCATGTTGCGCTTGTGCTGATCCACTCGCTTCTGTCCCCGCAGCTGGGACCGCAAGAACAACCCCGAGCCCTGGAATAAACTGGGACCCACCGACCAGTACAAGGTGAGGCACGGCACACATACCGGCCCACTTGCCAGCGTGACCAGTGCCATCGTCATGCGTTCCCAGTTTCGCCTCCTTGTGGGGGCTCCTGTGATGGTGCGAGTGGCAGGTGGGGGTATCGTGTGACATGTTTTGCAACGCTGTAGACTATTTCGGTGACCCGCACGCTTGATGCAACATTGTTATTTGTGGGCGTGGGCTTTGCGGTTTATTAGCAACAAAATAAATAATTCTTCATGCGTCCATTCCATCGATGCACAGGCAGGAATCGTGTGGCCAGGGGTCCGTGTGATTTTGATGGAAACGCTCATCCCAATAACATCTGGCAACACAGCAGCATTTGCATAACATGATGCTGAGGTCCAAGAGGTTGAAGCAAGTCTAGATTTGTTCTTGTTTTAATTTAAACATGCTGCTGGATATAATTGGTCTGAAAGCCCGTACATACGTATTTTATGTGTTTGTGGCAAAGATGGAATGTAAGTCCGTGTACATCCAGAACTCTGCTGCTCGTCTGCTCACTCACACCCGCACCGGTGACCACATTACCCCTGTCCTCCAGAACCTCCATTGGCTCCCGGTCCCACAACGAATTCAATTCAAAATCCTCCTCACACATAAAGCCCTTAATAACCAGGCCCCTTCCTACCTCACTGACCTGCTCCACCGCCACAACCCATCCCGTAGCCTTCGCTCATCTGACGCCAACCTCCTGACTCCACCTCTCAGGACCAAGCGTCGAACCTGGGGCGACAGAGCCTTCTCTATTGCTGCCCCGTCACTATGCAACTCTTTCCCAAAACAAATCCGTGACTGCACCGACCTTCCAGCGTTCAAATCATTGACTAAAACTCACCTTTTTAAAATTGCTTTTAATGTTTAGCTAAGTTTAATGTGTTTTTACCATTTGATGTTTTTGCTGCTTTTATGATTTTATGTCAAGTGTCTTTGAGTATTCAGTAAAGCGCTGACAAATAAAATGTATTATTAAGGATGAATGTGTTTTTTTCCAATTTATTATAATAGTCTGTTTGCTTCCTCCATTAGCTTGCAGATTCCTCCCCTACCTAACCTGCCTGACCTCCCTCCCTATCCCCTACAGCTGATAGATATTTGGTCAACATTAATTTGACCACAACATTTGCTTATCTACTGAATGTGGCACAGGATATTGAAAATCTCCCCGAGTCAACATTAGTAAACTAACGCAGCCTTCTCTCGCTGTAAATATAGTTTAAAACAAAACTAAGTGTTTTATCTTGTCGATTATAATTGTATTTAATGAAGTTTTCTCTCCACCCCCCCCCCCCCCCCATCTTCTTTCCCCAGTTTGTGGCTGTCAATATTGACTACAGCAAGCTGAAGAAGGATCGCCCAGATTTCTAAAGCGATATCTGATACAGGCTCAGCACTTGGGGCATATAATTGGAATTTCGATGATTGGTGCTTTATTTAAGTATCCGGCTGTCATTCTCTCACACTCTTTGACTGCCACCTGACCGCAACACCAAATCTTTTGGGGGAGAATTTTATTTTATTTCAAATTATTTAAAGGGGGTGGGTGGTGTAAGTCGATTTAATCTTTCAAAGTTCGGTACAGAATTAAACTTGCACCTGGTACACGTTTCTCTTGATTCCATTCATAACCACCGCTCTTTCTTCTTGCTTAATCTTGCTCCATATTGCTCTAATTAATTCCCAATTTCAGCACCGTATCCTTATTTTTAAACTTGTTCCAAATTGTTGGAAGGAAGCAAATCCGCACAAATCCCTTCCTTATGTTGAAAAGCCCAGTGTTTTACAAATGTTTCTGAAACGTTTGGAGGAAGCAGACCCGCACAGTTGTATTGCTTTGAACGTTGCCATCCAAGGGCACCAGATTTTGTTGGTTTTTTTTTCCCCGCTGTAGATTTTAAAGGCTGTGAAGTCCACTTGAGTTATTGCTACGGCCCAATGCTCAGCTTGATTTGTGAGCTGTACTGTTTGCCCCGTGGTCTCTTGAAACCATGTTTGGGCTCCTAAAGCATTTCAGCTGTATGCTAACCTTGATGCCCTAATAAACGCCTGTTTAACTGGAACATATTTCTTGCAGAGCCTGATTTTTTGGAGTGCCGCGGTGGCAAGATGTTAACTACCCTCGCCTGGTATGCAGGAGGTCGTGCGCTCAATCCCAACCCTGACACCCGTATATTTCAAGATTTTGCATATTCCCCACGTGGTTGCATGTATTTTCTCCGGATCCTTCGGTTTAGAAATGTGCTTTTGTCGTATTTGGCTGCTCTAAATTTCCACACGGTAAGCCACTTTGTTGAGTTATCTTTGAGGCCAGGTCGCAGTGGGCCTTACCTGGTCAAATAAAGAATAGACTGCACTTTGTGTGGTGTACATGTCTGGGGATCAGATTTAAACAATTTTTTGGGTCTTGATGGTTTTTAGGGGTAATTCAAGATTTTAGTTTTCACAGCCATTTACATGACATAGTTATTTAATGTGGCCGCCTGCAAAAAGATGATGTCACCCGGTGCCACGTGACGCCACTCGGCAGGAAATGAGGCGCCGTCACTTTACCAGTGACCCTGCTTTTGGTGAGGTAGACGCCCCACCCAAACGCATCTTCCAGAAGTGCAAGGAGACATAGGCAAGCGGTGAGGGAGGGGTACTGCTCCCTTTGAGAATGTGGGCTCCCTATTAACTGGCGTGTTGAAAACTAATTAAGAACTGCACGGTTAGCTACGCACGATGTGAAAGAAGTTCAACGTACAACAACAATGCAACATTTTATATTCGTATTCAAATTGACGCACCCAATGTGAAAGCTGTGCTCTTCCTGCATCCGTAGCATGTCAATGCCTCAATTTAAAATGCAAATTGACGTTTTAGTGCATAAAATTGCACGTATAAATACGCTATGAAAAAGCAGAAGCAACATGCCTTTGGCGATTGAAGCTGTATACATTAAATGAGAACAATTTTGAGTGTTTAAACTAACAAAGAAGTCAATTCTCTAGTCGAATCTCAACGATTCATTAAATCGCCAGTGCACTGAACCGATAGAAGGCTTGTTTCATACTCTGTCTGGACTTCTTTCAAAAGCAACTTCGCGCACATACACACAAAAAGGACACGGGCAAAGAATAACTTTTTTGTTGAACAGGTTCGTTCTCAATTTGTACTGCGCGCATGCCTGCCCGGTGCCCCCCTCCCCTCTTGTAATGGATCTCGAGTATCCGAAGCGTGCCCCAACCTGCTGCTACGGGCTCTCTCGTGCCAGCGTCTTTTAGAGCAGTCAACATCGCACAGGTGTGTAGAGATGCCTCGGCGTTGCTGTGTATGCGTTGCTTTTGAGCTCCTGTTGGTAGGCACTGCGGGTTTGTAATGACTTTGGGGTGAAAGTTATTGAACCTCGAATTGTGACCACTGCTGCATCGCATATTTCTCCGCAAAAGCCATTCGAGGTAGCAACTAGACCCCTTGCTGTTGTGTTGCACCTTGCCAGACGTACACAATGTCTAATGCCATTGTTTGGGCGTGGAGAGCAAAATTCGTGTTTTGATACCAAAAGCCTCATCTTAAGCTCTTCGTTTCTAGGTGGTTTAACCACGGGCTTAAAATTTGCCGGATTTTTATCTAAGTTGCCAGTAGCCTCTGGTAGACGCATGACGTATAGGCCACAGCTTTGGTGTAAGTTATACTGGATGTTCTTGGTTCTTTCGGTAGTCACGTAGAAAGAACCAAGAATATGAATCCCTGTAGTCACGAAAGCTTTAAATCGAAGTTTATACTGGATGTGTTATGTGGTTGCAGAAATATTTTCCAGGTATCTGACCTGAACACTCAGCTAAAATTAAGCACTCGTTTTAACCCAGAAGAGCTTAAAAAAAATAACATTTTTTTAAGGACGGTCCCTGTTTTGTTCATTACAAAGTTCGCTTTTTCAAACCTAAATTGCATTTTTAAGGAAACTGCTTGGAATAGAATGTGGCACAACACAAAATGTGGAGGGAATAAAAGTAAATGAAGGTTCATCTTCTTTGGTTCTTTCGGTAAAGTCACGTAGAATGAGAATAAAATAATAAATTGATAAAATAAAATAACACAATAATATTCTCACGACGTTTCGGCCACAACACAAGCGGCCTTCACCTATTGTGTTATTTTATTTTATCAATTTATTATTTTATTCGCATTCTACGTGACTTTACCGAAAGAACCAAAGAAGATGAATCCTTGCAGTCACGAAAGCTTTAAATCGAAATTTAAATGAAGGTTGTGTAATCAAGCTTCAGATCTGCAGCACAACGGGAAGGGGGAGTAGACTCACCGATGCAATACATCGCAAAAGAGAAGGGGGAAGCGCGTAATGGCAGTGCCCATGACAGAGAGATGAGCAGCTGTAAGAAGGAGCGCTGGGGGCGGGAAGGGGAGGAGGTGTAGAAGGGATGACTGCGCCAAGTTGATGGGGATGAGAGGGAGAAGGAGCGAGCAGACGTGAGCTGCAATGAGCGGCGTCTATTTTCACGGGGGGGGGGGGGGGGGTGGGGGGCGCAGGGAGAGGGGAAGCAAGGCCATAATTATAATATATATGGGGGGGGGACACATCCCCCCCCGAATATTCAAATATGCTCAAAATGCCCCCCCCCCCCACCAATATATTGCTATAAAATAGATTTCTGTTTATATGATTGTGGTTATGGTTGTACTTTATTAATCCCTAATCTCTGCCATTACATACAATGAAACAAGAAAAGGTAAAAAAAGAAAAAAACAGAGCAATGTAATACACTATTAGACATTGTTAAAAATACATAAGTCCATCCTATGTGTTAGGCAATTTTTGAAAATATTTTAGGCAGGAAATGGCAGGAAATTCGTTTTCAAATTTAGATTTTTTTTAATGGGGGGGGGGGGGGGGAACTCCCTGGAAGATTTGGTCCCCCCAATGTTGACTCCATGGCTATGGCCTTGAGGGGAAGGATTCAGAGTGGAGGTGACCACACAAGTCACGTGATTTACGGGAGGCTTGATCTGATCTAGATACGATGTATAGATGGGTAGGACGTGCAGGATGGAGGAGGGCAGGTCCAGGGTGGCATTGGAGTGGTACCGACAGCACGATAACCAAGGGGAGGACTGAAATGTTGAATTTATTTCGCACCATACGTAGCTAACCGTGCTAATCGGAGGTGCGGGAAAGCCAGGTAGTGGTAGTGATGAGAATTGTAAGAACGGTGCTCGAGGGCTGTGTTGACTGTATAACAAGAATAGAGACATTCTGTTGCATAATGTAACAGGGCAGAGCTTTGAAGTCGCATTTTGACTTTGCAACAGCGGTGGTAACTCGCGGAAGAAATGACACGAAGGCGAGGTGTGGGTAACGTCAATGGCATTGGCCGTCATGACCTTTTGGACCTGACCTTTAGGGTCTGGAGTAAACTAGGCCTGAGGTTTGCAATGATTCACTCCCACGTGGCGAGCGGATTGCAACGATTGGGGTCGCTCTTGGATGATGTATCGTTATTGTTTTGAGTTACGTGCCGAATGTAACGCCCTCTAGTGGTGGCGGAGGTCATGTGAACACGTGACGTGAAAAGTGATACAGAGGCGCATCAACAACAACGAATTATATTATGGAATAAAAACTCGATTTGGTGCTTTCGTGACTGCAGGAATTATTCTTTGGTTCTTTCGGTAAAGTCACGTAGAAATAAAAAAAAATAATTATGTAATAATTATGTAATAATCATTTACCGAAAGCACCAAAGAATGGAATAAAAACTTAAAAGTGCGCGAAGAATGTGTGGAAAGATGTGCGCTTGTAAATTACATTGAGGGGCGGAAGGGGGGAAGACGTGAATTGAGAACAAACAATTCAAACTTCTTTAAAGATTTGGCACCAAAGGGGTGCAAAGCTGCAGTAACGGTGGGGAACCACTGCACTAGTGTCTCAAATCCTGTTTGGAAGGGTTGACTCGGCATTTCATTTTTGTGGTGGTGGATAAAATGAGTACATGGATGATTACATTGTGGGGCAGTCACCAGCGGGTGGTTTTTCTGAAGCGTTACGAGTCCCGTATGTATGCATGTATGTTGGACTTCTTTCGCACCGTATGTATGAGCCATCCGTGCTCATCGGAGGTGTTGTAACGCGTGGAATTTCCACGAAAAGCTCGGGGCTAACAAGCCGAGCCCTGCCCCCACGAAGTATAAACTAAAAAAACCCTCTTCAAAAAAAGTTTATTTTTAATCATTATGACAGTGGACCCTCCTGTACAGAATGGTCCAGATGTCTTGTGACCACCATTTAATTCACTAAAACGTAATATTTTGAAAGTGAGGTTTATTCGTACGTTCGTTTCTCAGTCCGTTTGTGCTGGTGAGGGTCGTGGCGACAGCATGTTGAGTAGGGCGGTCCAAACCTCCCTTTCCCTGGCGACAGATTATAGTTCTTCTTGGTGAATTCTCAGGCGTTCCCAGGTCAGCTGAGCGACAGTCCCGCCAGCGTGTCCTGGGCCGGCCCCGGGGTCTACGCCCAGCGGGACATGCCCGGTAGCGTTCCAGGGGGAGTCTACCGGGGGGCATGCTTACCAGGTGCCCGAACCACCTCAACTGGCTCCTCTCGATCTGAAGGAGCAGCGGCTCGACTCGGAGGCTCTCCCAGATTACCGTGCTCCTCATCCGATCACGGAGAGTGAGCCCGGCAACCCTGCGAAGAAACCTCATTTCGGCCCCTTGTAACCTGCGATCTCATCCTTTCGGTCGTTACTCAAAGCTCATGACCATAGGTGAGGGTGTGAACGTCGATCGACCTGTAAACTATGAGCTTTGTCCGAGAACTCAGCTCCCGCGTCACTATCACGGAACGGTACAGTGCCCGCAACACTGCGGACGCCGCACCGATCCGCCGGCCGATCTCCCGCTCCCACTTACCATCACTCGCGAAAGAGACCCCAAGGTACTTAAACTTCTCCACGAAGGGCAGCTGTTCATCCCTCACCTGGAGAGCACAATCCACCGTATCCTGGGAGTGAACCAAGACCTCAGATTTGGAGGTGCTGATCCTCGTCCCAGGCGCTTCACACTCGGCATCAAACCGTTCAAGTGCACGCTGGAGATCACAGACTGACGAGGCAAAGAGGACAACGTCATCTGCAAAAAGTAGCGACGCCACCTCCATGCCCCCGTACTGGATACTCTCCATACCTCGGCTGTGTCTTGATATCCTGTCCATGAAAATCACAAACAGGAGTGGAGACAGGACGCACCCTTGGTAGAGTTCACCACCTACAGTGTTGGGTAGCACACGGGACCGGCAATTCCGAGGTTACAGAATCGTAATATGCATTTATGGTGGAGGAATCCGATGAGCTATAAAGCTTTTTGCAGAGCAACACACACTACAAAATACGGCAGGAGTATCGGAGAGGAAAACAAACCGCTTGAACAAATATATAAGTAAAATATGTGTTTTTATCTTGCAAGGTAAAGTCCACTGAGCTATCAACAGGTTCAAGTCCATCTCCCTGCACCCAAGGGTTGGGTGGGAAGTTAATTTCCTAAATTCCTCGCGCCTCTGGCCACCCAACAGCAGTGTAACTGGGTACACCCACAGCGAGTCCGGACATCTGTGAAACTACTGAACGTCTGTGGAAAAGAGCTTTTTAGCTCATCTGATTCCTCCAGTATAAATACATATTCTGATTCTGATAGTTGGATTGGCAGGTCGCGTGGTGGGTTGCAGTGTGGGTACTCCACAAACTTATTCCAACACATGTATAGCCAGTGTGGAATAGAAAGAGTAGGCCAAATACGATCCGGTACTCCCTGCAGCGGAGGCCATTCCGCCAGCAGTGGCTTGAGCGAACAATTGCAGGGCTGGGCCATACATCCTATTCGTCTTGCTGCTGTTGTTGTTGTTGTTTAAACAATACATGTTAATGCTAAACATTGAGGAAGGACACCGCAGAGAAGATGCAAAGCAAAGCGTCAAAAACAAATGTTAAATGCGAAAAAACAACAAACCGTGTACGTTCTTCTGATTTTGTTTGTTTGCCATGTCATTCTGCGACGAAATATTCGAGCAACATAGTTTTGACGTGACTGTAAGAATGTAAAGGGGTGACCTGCTTGTCTTCACCAGAGGGTAGAAGACGAGAATGGGGTGGGTGGGTGGGGGCGGTGCAGAGTCGAGTCTAGAGCACGGCGAGTCGGGGCGGCCGCCCCGGGACCCGCGCTTTGGGGGGAGCCCCGCGTTTGGACGTCACGGTGTGTGAGATGTCATACTGCCGGTTGAGTGTGAGTTTCATAGCCCAATCCCCACTTAGAGACGGCCCTGATAGTGAGGGGGGAGGTCACTCAGAGTCCCACCCCCCACGATGTGGCTGCCCCCCCCCCCATCCCCCCCCATCCCCCCCATCCCCCTCCATCCCCCCCATCCCCCTCCATCCCCCCCATCCCCCTCCATCCCCCCCATCCCCCTCCATCCCCCCCCATGCCCCCCATCCCCCCCACCCCATCCTCCCCATCACCAGCGCAGTTGCACCGCCTACACACAACAAAGACAAAGATCCCTCGTATAGCCCCGACAGACTGTCGGGGCAAGTGCTGTTAGCGAGCACCTATGAAGGTGGGCAGGGCGCACGAGGGGGTGGGTGGCCAGCACCACGCCCGGCCGCCTTTGTCTCCCCGGTGGCGATGTTTACTGCACACCGCACCGGGTTGTCATTTAAGGCCGAGTCGACCTAGGGGAGGAGGCGCAGGCACCGGTTCACCGTCACCGGTGTAGGCCCTGAGCGGGAATCGAACTCGGGTGGCCGGGTTCGTAGCGCAGCGTAGCGCGAACCACGACCGCTCCCCAAGCACACACACACACACACCACACATCCACCCACACATCCACACAACCACCCACACACCCACACACATCCACACACACCCACCCACACACCCACACACGCACACATCCACACACACACATCCACCCACACACCCACAAACACCACCTATACACACACACCATCTACACACCCACACACACACATCCACCCACACACACCACCTACACACCCACACACACACACCACACACCCACCCACACACACCACCTACACATACACACACCACACACCCACCCACACACACCACCTACACACCCACACACCCACACACCACACATCCACCCACACACACCACCTACACACCCACACACCCCACACACCACATACACACCTACACACCCACCCACACACCACCCACACACCCACCCACACACACCACCCACACACCCACACCACCCACACACCCACCCACCCACACACATCACCCACACACCCACACACACACACACCACACACCCACCCACACACACCACCTACACACCCACACACCCACACACCACCCACACACCCACCCACCCACACCACACATCCACCACTATGATGATAACTCCACCACCGCGTTTGTGCCGAAGCGTAAGACACCCGTGTTCTCCTACACACATTTGCACGCTCCATATTACACTCCCACACTCGCACAAACACTCCCACACAGGAACCATCGCTGGCATCGTCATCGCGCAGGATTCCTATACCAGTCGGACAGCATTGTTGAAGAATACAAAAAAGAGGCGTTGTGGTGTTTTGGTTTCTGCTGCTGCTCATCGCTGGTGTTAAGACAATGCGAAGGTAATGGATCGGTTTGCGCGATTCATTCGTGGATATCAAAATCGACGTCCTGCCAGGACGTAGCAGCCTCCTTCAGCCAAGCTTGCCCTCAAACACCCAAGCCGGTAAGCGACTCTCCACGTGAGACTTTTTTGTTGTTGTAAAACCTGTTCTCTTTGGTTATTTCGGTAAAGTCACGTAGGTATAAAATAAAAGACATTTATTTTATACATTTATTTCATGACTTACCGAAAGAACCAAACAGTATGGATCCCTGTAGTCACGAAAACTTCAAATCAAGACTGTTCTAAATAATAGCTCGTCTTGTCTGTCGAGTGTAGAGGTGGGGAGCGGTGGTGTAGAGGTTAGCGCCACGCTGCGCTACGAACCCGGCGACCCGAGTTCGATTCCCGCTCACGGCCACCAACACCGGTGACGATGATCTAAAACCGGTCCTGGGCCTCCTCCCCTAGGTCGACTCAGCCTGAAATGAGTACCTGGCGCGGTGTGTAAACATCGACCACTAGGGAGACAAAGGCGGTCGGGCGTGCTGCTGACCACCTACCCCCCTTGTGTGCCGTGCCGGTCTTCATAGGTGCTCGCTAACAGCACTTGCCCCAACAGTCTGTTAAAGGCTATACGGGGGAGCTTTGTCTTCGTATTGTGTTTAGGGGTGTATTTCTGTATACGTGTGGCAGTGTGTATTCTCTGGTTCTACTGGACATCTGTGAAAAAGAGCTTTATAGCTCATCGGATTCCTCCAGTATAAATTCATATTTTAATTCTGATCTGTTTGTGTGTATGTATGTGTAATATCTGCGTGTGCATATATCTCTGTTACAATCAATCGGCTGTTACAATCAGTGCAGTGAACCCAGTCGTTGGAAACGTTTAAGATCCTTGCAAGGAGGATGATTCAACATCGCCTTGCCAGGCAGCACGCCGAGGAGAAACTTGCGGAGCCCCGATGTGGTATCAGACCGGGGCACGGATGCCAGTCTCTGTACGTCTGTCTGTCTGCTGCAGCAGAGGTGTAGGGAATGTCAACAGGAGCGAACATCTCTCCCATTAAATGGTTAAGACCGATGGTAGCATCCGGAGGTATTCGGCCTTTGGGTTGTTCATTGTGCTTTTGCGGTACCTGGCCCTCTGCTCACGATCATTATGGACCTCCACGATAGGTAAAGCTACGCGCCCTGGCAGTCCGAGGACATTTCCTGTTGACACGTTACAATGGCATCGTTTCGAGTCGCGTTTTATGTCTGTACCAGTAGAAGTTGCATCTGTTACAGTACGCAAAGTGGGTGGCTGATCAATGTTTGGGTGCAGTCCAGAGATAGCGCCTTACTGGACATCCATGTATATGCGTGCCGATGTCCTGGCTATTGTTGCCAATTCTGAGGAGTTGGATACTCTGCTGTTGAACCTGGAGCTTGTTACGGAGCGATCTGGACATTCAGAAATGAGAATATGTTTTTATTCTGGAGGAATCCGATGAGCTACACAGCTCTTTTTCACATGTGTCCAGTAAGAGCAGGTCAGAAGGTTACAGAACAACAAGCAGTAAGAGCAAGTCAGAACGTTACAGAACACAAACAGTAAGAGCAAGTCAGAACGTTACAGAACACAAACAGTAAGAGCAAGTCAGAACGTTACAGAACAACAAAGAGTAAGAGCAAGTCAGAACGTTACAGAACACAAACAGTAAGAGCAAGTCAGAACGTTACAGAACAACAGTAAGAGCAAGTCAGAACGTTACAGAACACAAACAGTAAGAGCAAGTCAGAACGTTACAGAACAACAACCAGTAAGAGCAAGTCAGAAAGTTACAGAACACAACCAGTAAGAGCAAGTCAGAACGTTACAGAACAACAGCAAGAGCAAGTCAGAACGTTACAGAACACAAACAGTAAGAGCAAGTCAGAACGTTACAGAACACAAACAGTAAGAGCAAGTCAGAACGTTACAGAACAACAACCAGTAAGAGCAAGTCAGAACGTTACAGAACAACAGCAAGAGCAAGTCAGAACGTTACAGAACACAAACAGTAAGAGCAAGTCAGAACGTTACAGAACACAAACAGTAAGAGCAAGTCAGAACGTTACAGAACAACAAGCAGTAAGAGCAAGTCAGAACGTTACAGAACACAAACAGTAAGAGCAAGTCAGAACGTTACAGAACAACAAGCAGTAAGAGCAAGTCAGAACGTTACAGAACAACAAAGAGTAAGAGCAAGTCAGATCGTTACAGAACAACAAAGAGTAAGAGCAAGTCAGAACGTTACAGAACAACAAACAGTAAGAGCAAGTCAGAACGTTACAGAACAACAGTAAGAGCAAGTCAGAACGTTACAGAACAACAGTAAGAGCAAGTCAGAACGTTACAGAACAACAAACAGTAAGAGCAAGTCAGAACGTTACAGAACAACAGTAAGAGCAAGTCAGAACATTACAGAACAACAAACAGTAAGAGCAAGTCAGACCGTTACAGAACACAAACAGTAAGAGCAAGTCAGAACATTACAGAACAACAGTAAGAGCAAGTCAGAACGTTACAGAACACAAGTAAGAGCAAGTCAGAACGTTACAGAACAACAAACAGTAAGAGCAAGTCAGAACGTTACAGAACAACAAGCAGTAAGAGCAAGTCAGAACGTTACAGAACAACAGTAAGAGCAAGTCAGAACGTTACAGAACACAAACAGTAAGAGCAAGTCAGAACGTTACAGAACAACAAACAGTAAGAGCAAGTCAGAACGTTACAGAACAACAAACAGTAAGAGCAACTCAGAACGTTACAGAACAACAAACAGTAAGAGCAAGTCAGAACGTTACAGAACACAAACAGTAAGAGCAAGTCAGAACGTTACAGAACAACAAACAGTAAGAGCAAGTCAGAACGTTACAGAACAACAACCAGTAAGAGCAAGTCAGAACGTTACAGAACACAAACAGTAAGAGCAAGTCAGAACGTTACAGAACAACAAGCAGTAAGAGCAAGTCAGAACGTTACAGAACAACAAACAGTAAGAGCAAGTCAGAACGTTACAGAACACAAACAGTAAGAGCAAGTCAGAACGTTACAGAACACAAACAGTAAGAGCAAGTCAGAACGTTACAGAACAACAAGCAGTAAGAGCAAGTCAGAACGTTACAGAACAACAAACAGTAAGAGCAAGTCAGAACGTTACAGAACAACAAGCAGTAAGAGCAAGTCAGAACGTTACAGAACAACAAACAGTAAGAGCAAGTCAGAACGTTACAGAACAACAAACAGTAAGAGCAAGTCAGAACGTTACAGAACAACAAACAGTAAGAGCAAGTCAGAACGTTACAGAACAACAACCAGTAAGAGCAAGTCAGAACGTTACAGAACACAAACAGTAAGAGCAAGTCAGAACGTTACAGAACAACAAGCAGTAAGAGCAAGTCAGAACGTTACAGAACAACAACCAGTAAGAGCAAGTCAGAACGTTACAGAACACAAACAGTAAGAGCAAGTCAGAACGTTACAGAACAACAAGCAGTAAGAGCAAGTCAGAACGTTACAGAACAACAAAGAGTAAGAGCAAGTCAGATCGTTACAGAACAACAAAGAGTAAGAGCAAGTCAGAACGTTACAGAACAACAAACAGTAAGAGCAAGTCAGAACGTTACAGAACAACAGTAAGAGCAAGTCAGAACGTTACAGAACAACAGTAAGAGCAAGTCAGAACGTTACAGAACAACAAACAGTAAGAGCAAGTCAGAACGTTACAGAACAACAGTAAGAGCAAGTCAGAACATTACAGAACAACAAACAGTAAGAGCAAGTCAGACCGTTACAGAACACAAACAGTAAGAGCAACTCAGAACATTACAGAACAACAGTAAGAGCAAGTCAGAACGTTACAGAACACAAGTAAGAGCAAGTCAGAACGTTACAGAACAACAAACAGTAAGAGCAAGTCAGAACGTTACAGAACAACAAGCAGTAAGAGCAAGTCAGAACGTTACAGAACAACAGTAAGAGCAAGTCAGAACGTTACAGAACACAAACAGTAAGAGCAAGTCAGAACGTTACAGAACAACAAACAGTAAGAGCAAGTCAGAACGTTACAGAACAACAAACAGTAAGAGCAACTCAGAACGTTACAGAACAACAAACAGTAAGAGCAAGTCAGAACGTTACAGAACAACAAACAGTAAGAGCAAGTCAGAACGTTACAGAACACAAACAGTAAGAGCAAGTCAGAACGTTACAGAACAACAAACAGTAAGAGCAAGTCAGAACGTTACAGAACAACAAAGATTAAGAGCAAGTCAGAACGTTACAGAACAACAGTAAGAGCAAGTCAGAACGTTACAGAACAACAAACAGTAAGAGCAAGTCAGAACGTTACAGAACAACAGTAAGAGCAAGTCAGAACGTTACAGAACAACAAACAGTAAGAGCAAGTCAGAACGTTACAGAACAACAAACAGTAAGAGCAACTCAGAACGTTACAGAACAACAAGCAGTAAGAGCAAGTCAGAACGTTACAGAACAACAAACAGTAAGAGCAAGTCAGATCGTTACAGAACAACAAAGAGTAAGAGCAAGTCAGAACGTTACAGAACAACAAACAGTAAGTGCAAGTAAGAACGTTACAGAACAACAAACAGTAAGAGCAAGTCAGAACGTTACAGAACAACAGTAAGAGCAAGTCAGAACATTACAGAACAACAAACAGTAAGAGCAAGTCAGAACGTTACAGAACAACAGTAAGAGCAAGTCAGAACGTTACAGAACACAAACAGTAAGAGCAAATCAGAACATTACAGAACAACAGTAAGAGCAAGTCAGAACGTTACAGAACAACAAACAGTAAGAGCAAGTCAGAACGTTACAGAGCACAAACAGTAAGAGCAAGTCAGAACGTTACAGAACACAAACAGTAAGAGCAAGTCAGAACATTACAGAACAACAAGCAGTAAGAGCAAGTCAGAACGTTACAGAACACAAACAGTAAGAGCAAGTCAGAACATTACAGAACACAAACAGTAAGAGCAAGTCAGAAGATTACAGAACAACAAGCAGTAAGAGCAAGTCAGAACGTTACAGAACAACAAACAGTAAGAGCAAATCAGAACGTTACAGAATAACAAACAGTAAGAGCAAGTCAGATCGTTACAGAACAACAAACAATACAATACACTGCAGCAGTGCAGAGTATAGGTAAGGTAAGCAAATCACTTAAAAAAATGCAAAGAAAACTAAACTATTTTTTATCCTACCAGATAAAGCTTACTGAGCTACGGTGGCCAGATGTTAACTACCTCGCTAGGTATACAGGAGGTCGTGAGTTTGATCCCGACCCTGACGCCTGCTGCTGTATATTTCGGGCTTGCATTTTCTCTCTTCCCGTGGTGGCGTGGATGTTTCTCCGGGCCCTCGGGTTTTCCCCTCCACATTTATAATCAACATCACGAACTCAGAGTATTTGGCCGCTGTTAATTTGCACAGGATAAGCAACTTCGTTGGGTTATTGTTTGTGATAGCCAAGTCGCTTCTGCAAAAGAGCCATATAGCCCAGTGGGCATTACCTGGTAAAATACAAAAATAGTTTCGTTTTAGCTTATTTTCAGAAGCGACCAGGCCACAAACAATGGCTCAACACTAAATACACGGGTCTACAGCCAAAATGCTTCCGAAGTAGTCCAACTTTACGATTTCTGAGTCACTGAGAATGAAAGTGACGCTTAGAATTGTTTATTGGCTCTAGTTTACAAGATATGCTACTGGGTCAGTATATATGACCCTTGACTTGGGAATGGCGGAGGATAAGTGAGTTATAAAGGGAAGAGATATCAATTTCAACCAGAAATTACTAAAATACATATTTGACTGGATCTATGAATAAATCTATTACTGGGTTTGGACAGTACTTGCTTTTGAGCAAAACAATGAATGATGCAATTTGAACCTGGTATTGCGTCATACATGATATCATGATCCAGCTGAGTGGAGACTGTTCATTGATTCATCGAAGATGAGTCTTAAAGCTATACTCACTAGTTATTTCGGTAAAGTCACGTATGTAGAAATAAAATCAAATAAATCACAAATAAAATACAATTAAAAATAAATCACGACGTTTCTCATCATCTAGTGAAAATGGGGCAAACCACATAGCGAGGGAACACACAGATGGACATCACACACAGATGGACATCACACACAGATGGACATCACACACAGATGGACATCACACACAGATGGACATCACACACAGAGCACGCAGAGAACGGCAAACTGTGTATCTCTGCTACCTTGTACCTGGTGTCTGTTCACGAGTCCTTGTCCTCTGTTTACGTTGGTATGTTCAGCCCAGAAGATGAACACAACATTTAGCAGTCTTTTGAAATACGTGGTCAACCAGGTTAGTGTCTAACTGTGCTGTTGGCCGACTGGTTTGCATTGCGTTAAGTTTCCAAGGTTTGTTGAGTTCGCGTCTTCCATCTTCTTGCTGTATTTGCCTCCGTGCAGTTTTCCGTTCTCTGTGTGCTGTGTGTGATGTCCCTCTGTGTGCTCTGTGTGTGATGTCTCTCTGTGTGTGATGTCCCTCTGTGTGTTCCCTCGCTATGTGTTTGCCCCATTTCCAGCTGATGATGAGCGCTTGTGTTGCGTTCGAAACGTCGTGATTTATTTAAATGTAAGTTTACTTGTGATTTCTTCACATTTTATTTTACTTCTACACACGTGACTTTACCGAAAGAACCAATGAGTATAGTAATTCCTGCAGTCACGAAAGCTTCAATTCTAGATTAGTCTTCAAGCTGTTTTGCTGCATCATGGCAATGTTTTACCATCAATTGCAGTTGGTCATGAAGTTCATATGAAGGAAACGTATGACAACATGAAACAACTTTTGAGGTGCATGAACTCTGACCAACATCAGTGGCAGCTTCGTGGCGATTTGAAGGTTGTTGCTCTCTTGCTTGGTCTGCAGACAGGATACACAAAGTACTGCTGCTGTTCTCTCTGCGGATGGGATAGTCGTGCGAGAGATTCCCACTACATCAAGATAGATTGGCCACTCCGACAGTCATTGGAGCCTGGGAGGAAAAGTGTTCAGCATCCGCCACTTGTTGAATCAAGGAAGATTTTGTTGCCACCCTTACACGTCAATTGGGTCTGATGAAGAACTTTGTCAAAGCCATGAACAAAACACAAGCAGCTTTCAAGTACCTCCGTGGAAAATGCCCAAGGTTAAGTGAAGCTAAGATAAAGGAAGGTGTCTTCGTTGGTCCTCAGATTCGTGAACTTCTTCGAGATGATGCATTTGACAGTGCACTGCGTGGCAAGGAAAAACGGCTTTGGAAGCCTTCCAGTTAGTGGCAACACATTTTCTAGGAAACAACAAGACAGACAACTACAGGGAGTTGGTGGAAAACCTCCTCAAGGCATACAAAAGCCTTGGTTGCAACATGTCACTAAAGATAGATTTTTTGCACTTTCATCTAGATGTTTTTCCCACCGAACTGCGGAGGAGTGAGCGACGAGCGTGGCGAGCGATTTCACCCAGGACATTGCAACAATGGAGAAACGCTGTCATGGCAAATGGAGCCCATCAATGGGCAGTGACAAGAGATGCTCCCTTTAATGAATACAAGAGACAAGCCAAGAAGTGCCAAGTAGACACTGAATAAGGACGAAACAATGTACTTATATAGACATTATAGTTTTTTGCCTTTTGTTTCATAATACATTTTATTCATATAACCCTTTTGCTCATTTTTAAAGTGTTACATGAACAGGACAGGTGACATGTTATTATGTAAAGCAACCATAAATACATGAAAAGAACCTAGGTTTAAAATGTATGAGTAAAACTCTACTATCTACACAATAAATATAGACGTAAAATGTAAAAACTTAAATATCTTGTGAACAGTAGTCAATCAGTTATTTTCATATTTGAATTTAGCACTTGAAAATACATAATACACAGCAGATTTAATCTCTGAAGCAGACGACATCTAAAAAGTTGTAGACCAGCGATACCTGGGTACTCGGTGACACCTTACACTGCACAGCGACGTGGCCCTCGCAGAACGATGGCCCCCTGTTGCAGAGAGAGGTTCGTGGTTTGAATCCAGCGGCCGCCCTGGTTAATACTGCGGTACACGTGCCATCTGCTTCACAGTGGACACGTTAAAGATCGCCCCCACCCCCGATGTTATTTGCAAGAGTAAGTCATTGTGTGTGGTCCACAATTACCGAATATATAAAATGTATTGGAAGCTTTCGTGACTGCAGGAATCCATACTCGTTGGTTCTTTCGGTAAAGTCACGTAGGTATAAAATAAAAGAAATCAAGACGTTTCGGGCGCAACACAAGCGTCCATCATCAGGTGGGAAAGCGTGGTCTGCTGCTGAGGCAGACTGTTTTAAAAGGTTTGAAATGGGTGTAGCTCACAGGTCATAAAGAAGTGGCCGGGGCTAGTGATGTCAATGTGAGACATTAGCATGTAACTGTAAGATAGAGAGAGCGACCTCCTGGACGAGGGCACGGAAGTGGCTATGTTAATGTGAGGAATTAGCATGATGTTAATGTGAGAAAATAGCATGTAAAAGTAATCTAGGAAAGCGGCCTCCTAGACGAGGGAACAAAAGTGACGTTGCTAGATCTGAAATCGCTGCTATCCTCAAAAACGCTAAGAAACCCATTATCAGCAAGGACGAGCGTTTTGAACTCTCTAAATAAAAAAAAAAACAGATGGCATTGTCATCCTCTCAGCCGACAAGGGCAACACCACTGTCATCATGGATAAAACCACTTACAACAACAAAATTCAGGACCTTCTTAATGATGGCAGCTATACCAAAATCAACAGAGATCCCACCAACTGCCTAGCTACTAAAACCAACAATATCATCACTAAATCGACTTCTCTAATCGATCAGACCAAGCAGAGCTCCCTAAAACCTTCAGCTGCTAGACCACCCAGATTTTATGGCCTTCCAAAAATCCACAAAGTATGTACCCCGCTCCGTTCTATCGTCTCCACCATTAACTCACCCACCTACAAACTGGTCCGATTTCTGTCTGAGACTCTGCTTCCTTTCACTGGCAAGTCCACCTCAGCTGTACTTAACTCAGCTCACTTGGTTTCTCTAATCAAGGACATCTCACTGTCTCCGGATGATTTGCTTGTCAGTTTCGATATAGTCTCTCTGTTCACCAATGTACCTGTACTTGACACCATTGCAATCATTGAAGCCTTGGTCCAACAAGGACTGAATCCAGATGTACCAACTTTGGTCAGGCACTGTCTTACCAACACATACTTCACCTGGAATGGTACATTCTACAGACAAAATGAGGGTACTCCAATGGGTTCTCCCTTATCGCCAGTGCTAGCAAATGTTTTCATGGAAAAATTTGAGACAGATGCCATCCAGACATCCACCCTACGTCATCCCTTGTGGAAGAGATACGTAGATGACACGTTCGTCATCTGGCCACATGGCCTGCCAGCACTGAACCAATTTCTCAACCACATCAATTCCATACACATGTCTATCAAATTCACCATGGAAGTGGAAAAAGATGGCAAGCTACCATTCCTGGATGTTTTGATTGAGAAGAGACATGATGGCTCGTTGGGACATTCAGTCTCCAGGAAAACCACCCACACGGATTCCTATTTAAAGCCTGACTCCCACCACCATCCAGCCCAGAAGAATTCCCTCATCAAAACACTACACCATAGGACCCTTTGCTTCTCCGACCAGCACAGTGAGTTGTTTTCCAAGACGGAGGTACTGTGCAAACCTACCGGCTACCTTCAGAGATTTGTTCATGAAGCCATCCAGATATATAAACACAGACACAACTTCAACCGAGAAGATGGGTACAAACTGAGCAATCCTTGGAAGGACGTTATTAACCAGGTAAAGTCTTAAATGACTGTGATGTTTCCATCCAACCTGCCTATGTCAGCTGTTATTTCGACCCTCTGTGTCTCTCTCTCTATGCCTCTCTCTTAGAGCTCTCATGCTCACATGTCCGTTCCATTGCACTCTCATGCCTTTGGATTGCACTCTCATGCTCACATTTTTTTTGGATTGTACTCTCATACTCACATTAACATCACTAGCCCCGGCCACTTCTTTTTGACCCTTGGGCTACACCCATATCAAACCTTTTAAAACAGTCTGCCTCAGCAGCGGACCATGCTTTCCCACCTGATGATGGACGCTTGTGTTGATCCCGAAACGTCGTGATTTATTTTATACCTACGTGACTTTACCGAAAGAACCAAAGAGTATATAAAATGTACCCACAAATTTATCCGTGGGAATTATACGTAGCAATCACCGTCCCTTACTCTTGCAAATGATAATCGTCATGGTATCTTTGAAGTCTTACCTGGTTAAACAAAGTATTATGTACGTTGAACTTTCGCACCACACGTGGCAAACCCTGTTAATCGGAGGTGCGGGTGGATAGACAACAAACTAAACGCAGAGTAACCTTGAATTCCACTCCCCCCAACTCTCCGTGAGTAATAGGAGTGGTTGCGGAGAGCGTGGATGAGTTTCCCGAACTGGACCGTGTGCTCATGTCCAGCTCCAGCTCCATTTTGCCAGTGGAGGTCTCGCTCCAAATTGAGCGTTATCTTTTCATCGGCAACATAACTGCCCCTAAGTCTGCTGGCCTGTCGCTCCACACGAAGCTTCGAGTCTTCGTGGCCAATGCAGTCACCTCTCTTCTCTGTGACGTGAAGCGTGGACCCCTTGTTACAGGTACCACTGTGGAGGCATAATGTTCCAGCCGGCTTGCCTACTCGCTGATCTGTTTCAAGATCTATTACTGCGGTGTCGAGATGTTAACTACCTCGCCAGGTATGCAGGAGATTGTGGGTTCGATCCTGACCCTGACGCCTGTATATTGGGAGTTTGTGTGTCTCTCTTCCCGTGGTGCTATGGATTTTTCTCTGGGTCCTCCGGGTTTTCCATCCACATTTAGAAACACGCACTGAGAGTATTTCGCTGCTATAGATTTCCACGTGATAGGCCACTTCGTTGAGCTATCATTTGTGAGCAGGTCACTTCTGACAAAGAGCTATATAGTGGGTCTATTCTAAACAACAATGTGTTTAGAATAGTTTAGTTTATCTGGCAGGTGAGAATGCTGATCCGCAGGCCAGTCTGCCGTATGTTCCATAGAGGGGGCTAAACAGGTACAGCATGGGATAGAGAAGAGAGCGCGTTGATGTGGTACAGGAGGATTGAGAGCCGGTTGGAGTTGCTGTCGATAGTCACCAGTGGTTTTAGAATTAGCCTTTACGGAGGAGGCTCGTTAAGGACGCTACTGGGCAGTTAGTAGCAGCCGCTATCTAGCAACAATGTAGGGAGGAGAAGAGCTGCTCAGAACAGCGAGCAGAGCACTCAACAGAAGAGTGGGGAGCGCAGGTGGTGCATCTGCCGGTTATCTCGGTCAATTATTCCGTAACACCTGGGATCTGTTCCGTGATCTCCTGCCAGCAAGCCTTTCAGCACCTCCCATGGCCTCAAAGTGCACTTAGCCGAGCACCAATGCCGCGGTTGTGTTTGTGTGTCTTTGTGTTTGTGTCGTTGTTCTTGTTGTCTGTGTGTGTATAGGTAGCTTTGTGGGGAGTGGTAGTGCAGTGGTTTTGCGCACTGCACTCCGAACCAGGCGAACTGAGTTATAATCACGCTCAGGGCCAAAAACTGGTGATTATTTTAACCGGTCTTGGGCCTCCCCTAGGTCGACTCAGCCTTTAAATAAATATCGGGTGCGGTGTGTAAACATCAACACTGGGAAGGCAAAAGTGGCCAGCCTTGGTGTTGGACACACCACCAATCTCGTGTCCCGTGCCGGCTTTCAAAGGTGCTTGCTAACGGAACTTGCCTCAACAGTATGTTGACGCTAATCGGGGGATCTTTGTCTTTGCGTGTGTGTGTGTGAAGCTCCGAATCTTCTCGTCCACAGTGACGCCCTCCCTTCTCTACGTTTATGGAGCATGGAGCCCTTTAAAGGAACATTATTTTCTCGTCCTTGCAAGAGAGCTGCTAAGCTCAACAGGGACCTAACCAGCTGCGACAATAATGAAGCCCTGAGTCTACGAGTCTCGGTTTGGGAACCACTGCTCATAGCAACGTTAAAGGGAACCCTCTGGCCCGCGGGTCCAATGCGGCCCACGATTTAACTTCACGAGGCCCGTGACCACACGAGGCCCACCACTGCCATACAGACAATATCTCTCCGTCACCGTCAGCACCCGCAGACGCCTGTCTGCCAACTAACACGTCAGCAGCCGTTGCTCAAAGCCTCCCGGGTAACCCTCCCGTGCTCACCGTCAACATCACCCCCTTCCTTCCCCGTTCCCCGTTCCGTGCGGGCAGGTGTGGGCGACTCGCAGCCGACGACTTTGGGAGACTAAAGCCACGCACGTGGTCGCGACGACACTCGGGCGGCCGGGTGCCGCTGCGGGAAATCGTTCAACGCCTCCGCGCCGTAGCGCCGCGAGTCCTGGCGGCGGCGGCGATGTCCGGTGGCGAGGGTGAGCCGCCGCTGGGGTTTGTGCGGGTCCTCTACGAGTTCTCCTACGAGGACAGCGACGGCGGCCGCGGCCGGGTCACGCCCGGCGAGCACTACTCGCTGCTGCAGACCAGCACCGCCGAGTGGTGGCTGGTGGGGCCCCTCGGTGGTGGCGGGGCGATGTTCTACTTGCCGGCCAGGTACGTGCAGAGGACTGCGGCGGCGGCGGTGGCGGTGGCGGGCCCGAAGCGCGTGGAGGTCGTGCGTCAGCGCGTGCCACCCATGCCGCCTCCACGGTGCAGGACGGCGTGGAGGAACCGCGTGGAGCCGCGTGTCCACTCGGAGGAGAGTGGAGATGGATTGTTCTCTGTGGAGGATGAGGAGGAGGAGGAGTGGCGGTCGAGACTGGACGTCAATCGCAACGATCACCACAACCACCACCACCACAACCACCACCACAACCACCACCAGCAGCAGCAGGACCACGACCAACGTCACCACGACCACCAGAGTGACCGTCACGATGATCGTGACCAACACGACCAACACTACCACCACGACCAGTACCAGCACCATGACCAGCACCACAACCAGTACCAGCACCACGACCAATACCAGCATCACATCCAGAACCAGTACCAGCCCCACAACCACGACCACCACAACCACCACCGCCATCGCAACCATGACCAGGACCCCCACGACCAGGACCCCCACGACTCCCAAGATCACATCGACTCGGGCGCCCGCGAGGACGTGGCGCTGACGGCGCTCTACACGAGCGTGTACACGGTGCACGGCCGTGCCCTCTCCACGGTGGCCGGCGAGCGGCTACTGCTGGTGGAGAGGGCGACGGGCGACTGGTGGGTCGTGTGCCGGCCGGAGCAGCGGGAGGAGCCGTTCTACACGCCGGCGTCCTACGTCGCTCGCAGAGATGCGCCGGAGGTGGCGAGGGTGGCGAGTGGTGGACACCGCGGATCCGGCGTCGGCCAGAGCAGCGGCGGCGGCAGCGGCGGCAACAACGACACCAGCAGCGACTGCTACAGCCAGCGCAACGACAGCTGCATCATCGGCAGCAGCAGCAACCACGCAGGCATTGGCGGCTTCAACCACAACAGCAGCAGCATGAACAGCAGCAGCAACAGCATGGGTATTAGCAGCATTGATCAGAACAGCAACAGCAGCAAGGGAATAGGCAGCTACAACAGCAACAGCAGGATCAGCAACAACGCGGGCATTAGCAGCTTCAAGCATTACAACAGCAACATGAACAGCAGCAACGACAGCAGGAAGGACATTGGCAGCATTAACCATAGCAGCCCCATCAGCAACAGCAGCACGGCCATTAACAGCGTCAACCACAACAACAGCAGCAGCAGCAGCAGCACGGGCGTTAGCAGCTACAACCACAGCAGCAGCAGCAACAGCAGGACGGGCATTAACAGCATTAACCACAACAACAGCAGCAGCACCAGCACGGGCATTAACAGCGTCAACCACAACAACAGCAGCAGCAACAGCACGGGCATTAACAGCGTCAACCACAACAACAGCAGCAGCAACAGCACGGGCGTTAGCAGCTACAACCACAGCAGCAGCAACAGCAGCACGGGCATTGCCATATTTAATCACAATAGCCACAGCAAGGGCACTAGGAGATTCAACCACAACAACAACAACAGCAGCAGCAGCAACAGCACGGGCATTGCCAGCGTCACCCACAACAACAGCAACAGCATTGCCAGCGTCACCCACAACAACAGCAGCAGCAACAGCATTGCCAGTGTCACCCACAACAACAGCAGCAGCATTGCCAGCGTCACCCACAACAACAGCAGCAGCATTGCCAGCGTCACCCACAACAGCAGCAACAGCACGGGCATTGCCAGCGTCACCCACAACAACAGCAGCAGCAGCAACAGCACGGGCATTGCCAGCGTCACCCACAACAGCAGCAGCAACAGCATTGCCAGCGTCACCCACAACAGCAGCAGCAGCAACAGCATTGCCAGCGTCACCCACAACAGCAACAGCAGCGGCACGAACAGCAGTGAGAGGGCACAGGCGGCCGTGGCGGTGGGCAGCGCGCCGCGTGGCTCCACCCCGCGGGGGAACCACCCCGGCACCGTCGCGCGACCTGTGCCGCCCTCGCCATCGTCGCCATCGTCGCCATCGTCGCCATCATCGCCATCCTCGCCATCGTCGCCGAAGTCTCCGACGTCGCCATCGTCGCCGAAGTCCCCGACGTCTCCGACGTTGGTGCGCGTCGTGCACCCGTGCGACTACACGAGCGAGCGGGGTCGCCGCGTGCGCATCGCGCGGGGCGAGCTCTTCGTGCTGTCGCGCAAGACCGACGCCTTCTGGTGGAGGGTGAGGCGCCTGGGCGAGCGCAAGCCCTTCTACGTGCCCACGGGCTACGTGCGGGAGGTGCGCGGCGTCGGCGGCGGCGGCGGCGGCGGCGGCCTCGGGAACGCGGCCGCAACCGACGGCGGAGGCCTCCGCGTTCCGCCGCGGCCGTCGGGCGTAGCGGCGGAACCGGCCGAGTCGCGGCCGCCCCACCGGGGCCCCGGCGATCCCCGGCCCGCGGCGCTGCGGGTGCTCTTCAGCTTCGAGTTCGCGGGGCGCGCCAGCGGGCAGCCCGTGCGCATCGCCGAGGGCGAGGAGTTGGAGCTGGTGAGCAAGGAGAGCGCCGAGTGGTGGAGGGCGGCGCGGCCCGGCGGCCCGACGCTGCTGGTGCCGTCGGCGTACGTGGACGAGGTGGCGGCGGCGGCGGCGGCGGCGGCGCCGTCACGTCGCTCGTGATCGAGACAGACGGAGCGTTAAAAAAACCACACGAGGCTTGTAGCCTTGCCGGCAACGGTGAGCAAGCTGGAAGTCGTCCCAAGGAGCGTGGTGTTGGGTGGGGGGGGGGGGGGGTTGTGCGCGTGTTTGTGATTCCACTGAGAGACAAAGAGGAACGTGTGGAGTAAAAAATTGCAAGTTGGAGACGGCAAATCTTAAGACAGAAGTGTGATTGGCCAGGGCAGATGACAATACGAGACGATGGGGTCTAGGCCAGGGGTCGGCAACCTAAATAACGAGAAGAGGCTTTCGTTTTTTTGTTCGAATTCGGTACAAAACTCAATATTTCAAGAGCCGCAATGCACGTGAACACACAAGACCAGGACAAATATCCCCCGTGTAGCCTTAACCGCACCAGGCACTCATTTGAGGTTGAGTCGACCTAGGAGAGGCCCAGGACCGGTGCAGATAATCGTCACCGGTGTTGGTGGCCGTGAGCGGGAATCGAACTCGGGCTGCCAGGTTCGTAGCGCAACGCGTTAACCGCTACACTACCGCTCCCCCACCCACAATAACAACAACAACCGCCATTCGCCACTAAGTGGCGGTGACGTCACCACGACGCTTGTGCCAGGCCATGTGCACCTTGAGTCCACGTGAAGTGTCGAACGCGCGCTGGCAGGAGGTCACGGGGCAGACCCAGGTGCCACGGGTCGACTGACTGAGATGACTGGCTAGTACACCACCTGTGCCCCCTACTGTGCCAACTTGCTGTGCTTTAGCCACCCGGCGCTCCGCTAGTTGTTGTGAGCGTCGCTCCTCCGCCCTCCGTTGTTGGAGGACGACTGCCTCCAACTGCCCAGTAGTGTCCTTCACGAGCCTCCTCCACAGAGGCCGATCTTGACACCGCTGGTACCAGTCATCGGCAAGTCCACTCAGCTCCACGTCCTCCTGTACCACATCACTCCATCTCTTCTCCAGCCCGTGCCGCGCCCGTTCAGCCCCCTCGATCCGGCCGAACAAAAGCTGTTTCGGCATGCGGTGGCTGGGCATGCGGGCTACATGACCCAGCCCCCCCCCCCCCCCCACACACTTACACAGACACACCCACAGGCACACACAGACACACAAGGACACACAAGGACACACAGACACACACAGGCACACACAGACACACACAGACACACAGGCACACAGACACACAGACACATAGGCACACACACACAGGCACAAACACACAGGCACAAACACACACAGGCACAAACACACACAGGCACAAACACGCACAGGCACACACACGCACAGACACACAAAGGCACAAACACACAGGCACAAACACACAGACACAAACACAGGCACTAACACACACAGGCACAAACACAGGCACTAACACACACAGGCACACACACAGGCACAAACACACAGGCACAAACACACAGACACACACACAGGCACAAGCACACAGGCACAAGCACACAGGCACAAACACACAGACACAAACACACAGGCACACACACAGGCACACACGCACAGACACACAGGCACAAACACACACAGACACACACAGGCACAAACACACAGGCACAAACACACAGGCACACACAGACACAGACACACACACAAACACACAGGCACACAAACACACACAGGCACACACACACAGACACACAAACACACAGGCACAAACACACACAGACACACACACAGGCACAAACACACACAGGCACAAACACACATACACGTTGTACACACAGACACGTCGTACACACAGACACGTCGTACACACAGACACGTTGTACACACAGACACGTTGTACACACATACACGTTGTACACACAGACACGTTGTACACACAGACACACACACACACACGTTGTACACACAGACACACACATGCACGTTGTACACACAGACACACAGACACACACAGACACGTCGTACACACAGACACACACATACACGTTGTACACACATACACGTTGTACACACAGACACAAACAGACACGTTGTACACACACACGTTGTACACACAGACACGTTGTACACACAGACACACACATACACGTTGTACACACAGACACACACACACATGCACGTTGTACACACAGACACGTTGTACACACAGACACACACACACATGCACGTTGTACACACAGACACGTTGTACACACAGACACACACACACATGCACGTTGTACACACATACACGTTGTACACACATACACGTTGTACACACAGACACAAACAGACACGTTGTACACACATACACGTTGTACACACACACACGTTGTACACACAGACACACACACACAGACACGTTGTACACACAGACACACACACACAGACACACACACAGACACAGACACACACACACACGCACGTTGTACACACGTCACGACGCAGTCCGTGAAGAGCCGCAGGTTGCCCCGGCCCCAAGGGTTCGCGCGGGACGCAAACTCGGAGAACAATTCCCACCCTGAGAGCCCTTCCCGACCACGACGACATTGTACAAAGTGCACATCTGGTGGTGGTGGCGGTGGCGGTGGTGATGGTGGCGGTGGTGGTGGTGAGTGGGCGGGTGGGTGGGTGGGATTTGGGCCAAGTCTGTGAACAAGAGAATATATTTTTTGTTTAGTCACGAAACAAACCGTCCGGCCACATGCCCCCCACCTCTGTGATTTATTTTACACCGTGTGAACGCGTGCGCATTTGTGTCGCAGATGAACGCGCACGGTACAAGCAGACTTACCCACGATTTAACACGATAGACGCGTTATTGAAAATCTTCGCCGAAGGCGAAAATCGCGTTCGTTCAACGCTAATTTCCCTAGAATTTCCCCATAAGAAATATGCACTTCAAGTTGTTGCTCTAACGTTACCACGTTTATACTTTTCTTACTTGCACAACCACTCGAAGCATCGCTGCCACGCTTCTCACCCTTGCCACGCATAATGAATGCGCACTCTTTTTGCATTTCAAAGCAAATGCAAAGCCATGGCAATTGACCACCCGCACACTTTGCGTGACGCGTCCGCGACGGGCTGTAGGAAGCAGCACGGGAGATGCGTGCGCGCGTTCCATGAATGGGAAATCAAAGAAAATCAAAGAAAATCAAAGAAAATCAAAGATTCGCCAATCTGCAACTGCGGCAAAGCCCGAACCATCAAACGCATCCCTGCGCACACGGTGGCGGCATCGATGCAATCCGTACGGCCGCCGAGGATATTGTTCGAAGGACCTCGGCATTCGACTGTGACATCATTGCAAACTGCTGCTTACGTGCCATAGGACAGGCGAAGACCAGCGGCCGCTACATTCGGCAGGACGTAACAAAAAAAAAGAATTGCATTTTTTGTTCATCGAAATTGTGACCCCCCCCCCCCCACCGAGAGTTCGTTACACATCGCTAGTTGTGGGGGGGGGGCTGGGTGGGCTGAATCGTTTCACTGTTAAACCTCTGCAGCCACGTGCTTGCCATCGTGAGTAGACGTCAGTGGAACATGGGTAAGCCTCAGCGTCGTGGGTGACCGCCGTTTGTCGTGACGTTGAAGTGTCCCCGAGTTGGAGAGCCACAGGGACGCTGGCACGGCGGTTCCGCGATGGGCCTTTACGGCCTCGAAGAGTAATCTTCTATGTATGTTGTCCGTCTTTCGCGGCGTACGTAGCCAACCATATCAATCGGAGACACTTCCCTGGGCAAATAATTGGCGCAGTTGTTTATTATTATTATTATCATTGCGGTTCTGAAGAGCATCTGTTTACAACTGAATAAGTAAATATGCCCACGTGTATGCTTACAACGATTGAATACAGTACTTAAATCGAGGACAGTAGTGGCACCGCGGTCGGCACACAGCGCTGTGAGCCAGCCAAGGCTAGCACGAGGGGCGAGTGGATTTATGAAGCAGTCCTGGCCCCCCCGCTCTCCCCCCACTTCCACAACCCGCACTGAGCGGCATGGTGAAGTACGCTCATAGAACGTCCACAACTGACATGGAATGGAGTGGGCCGTAAATATTGTTATTGTATCAAAGTGCTGTTAGAGTGGCGCACGAGGAGGTAGTGCGGCTAACACCAGGCCCGGCCGCCTTTGTCTTCCCAGACCTAATGTCCCCGGTACTAATTTAAGCCCGAGTCAACATAGGGGAATCACAGACGCGTTGCGGACAAAACACACCACGGAAATTGGCCGTGGCAGGAATCGAACTCGGGTCACCGGGTTTGCAGAGCAGTGCACTAATCACTGCACTTCTGCTCCCCAAAGACAAAGACAAAGACCCTCTCCGTGTAGCCTTAACAGACCGTAGGGGCAAGTGCTGTTTGCGAGCCCATAATGAAGGCCGGCACGGCACACGAGGAGGTGGGTGGTCAGCACCATGCCCAGCCGCCTTTGTCTCCCCAGTGGCGATGTTTACACCATGTACTAATTTGAGGCTGAGTCGACCTAGGGGAGGCCCAGGACCGCTTGAGATAATCGTCACCGGTGTTGTTGGGCGTGAGCGGGAATTGAACTCAGAGTTGTCGAGTTTGTAGCGCAGCGCGCCAACCATTACCCCACCACTCCCCACACGCATACTCGAGCTGATATTGCCTGAGGCAATGGAGAGAGCTGTTGTGGGTCTCCACAGGACAGCGATTCGTTGAATCTAATTGATGGATTCATTGACACTTGCGTAAAGTAATTGTATCGAGCAGACTGAATCGACGCACGGTTTATCTTTTCACTCATTCGTTCATCATGTTTTTGGCATTTTGACGTAAAATTCGTGTCAACCATCCCCGATGCAAATCCTTGCCCTACATTGACCGAGTGAAATGATTAACAATAATCCATTGAGCAGAATTATTGATGGCTCAGTTGACATACAAACAACACTTGACACATATCGGCAGAGTGACACGGTGGCCTTAAATGGGAACGTATAATCGGCGACGTTTCGGGCATTGCCCCTTCGTTTCGAGCAGTGGATGTGTTTATGAAGAAGGGTTAGTGCACGGTTAGCATGCGCCATCCACAGCACTGCCCACTAGAGGCCACTGTGCATTTGTTGTGTTTAATTCACGGGCAGGTTTTTTTTAAAATATCACTCAAACCTTCCAGGTTGGCGTAAGGCCTCCACCGCCACCACCACCACACGTCCCGGGTTTGTTTTTCCTCTCCCGGGACAGGGACTCGGTGGGTTTTAAGCTGTCCTCGGTGCCAACCCCTCGAAGTTTTTTTTTTTTGTGAACGTCGTGGGGGAATTCTTTTTTTTTTGTCCTCCAGCTTTTTGTTATATTATTTGGTCTCGTTCTCAACTCACGATGGGAAAGCGGAGTCAAGTTAAAGCTGCATTTTTTGTTTAGCCACGTGACACATCGAGGCATGCGGGGCGAGTCTCATTGGCAAAACAGCAGCCTTGGTCACCAGAGTGGCAACGGCAAACCACCTGAACGAAAGTACAGCAACGAAGCAGAGCAAAATATACGGGTTAAAAACAATCGTGTCGCATGAGAAAATCTGAATCAGAATATGCATTTATACTGGAGGAATCCGATGAGCTATAATGGTTTTCTGCACGGATGTCCAGTAATTGCACCTGACCAAACAAATATGGTTGGGCTTTTTTTTGCAGAGGACAGGACTTGCGGGCGTGGCCATGTACAAGTGGGCGGTGTTAGCGATTAAGTGGGCGTGGCCACGAGCAAGTGGGTGGCGCTAGCGATTTAGTGGGAACCGCCATGTGCAAGTGGGCGGTGCTAGCGATTGAGTGGGCGTGACAGTGAGCAAGAGGGCGGTGCTAGCGATTTAGTGGGCGTGGCTATGTACAAGTCGGTGGAGCTGACGTAGAGAGTGGCTTCCAGCTCCCCCACGTGCGTTCAGTTTGAGCCTCCCAGAAATGTTTGTAGCTTTTGAATTTGACGAAATGTGATCGATTTTCGGAATTTAAAGCGGAATGTAAATAACTAACGAAAATGATCACACAGCCATACTATGTATGGACGTATGCATACACACAATGCACACGCAAACATATGAGAGCACTTACATGAATTATTACTTTTCATCATCTTTCCTATCCATAGAACAAAGACGGTCACTTGCATCGTGCGCTTTCAGAAACGCCTCTGTGGCCGTCTGGAACGCTCTTCCTTCCGATATTAGGAAGCCACTGGAACTATGCACTTTTAAATCTAGATCGACAACTAATTTCATTAGAGCTGATTTTTTGTGCTCAGTTTGTTGTGCTTTCCCTGCACCTCCGATGAGCATGGTTGGCTACGTACGGTGCGAAAGAAGTTTAACGTACACACACATCTTGACTCTCTGGTGTTGCGGTCTATGTGAGTAATAACTCGCTAGACTCTCTGATGTCCTCAGTGTACCCTTCCATTCGCCCTCCTTGTTTCTCCCATAAATTGAAACTCATTTTTCACCGAGCCAGAATATACTTTAATCGAGTTCATGAATCAGGCAAAGACTCCCGTGTTTTACAGAGCGGCGATGTAACGTGTGTCTATTGAAGTTTTAATTTAAAAAAACACACTTTTTTTCACGTGTTGATGTTCCCGTTGTCACGTCACCGCTGGATGGAGACATCACCCCCCCACCCCCGCCCCGTATCGGTGACGGGGGTTCGTTGCAAGGCGTGCTTACCAGTGACGAATTGCTAAATTATATGCTAATTCCTTTGTCAAGGCGCTTTGTTTCCTCACACACAGCTTAAAGGTCGTGATCTGAACGTGGCTCTTTCACTCCAGCGCTGTCCTAGCAGACAGTCTCGTCCCTTCACCTGATGAAGGCCGCTTGTGTTGTGGCCGAAACGTCGTGAGAATATTATTGTGTTATTTTATTTTATCAATTTATTATTTTATTCTCATTCTACGTGACTTTACCGAAAGAACCAAAGAAGATGAATCATTGCAGTCACGAAAGCTTTAAATCGAAATTTGACACGTTCTGTTTACGCGACAACCCTTACTAGTTGGCTGTGTCGGGTGGTGGTGGGTTTAACGACACAACATTTATATAGTTACGCGATCTAACCCCCCCCCCCCCAAAAAAAACCTCTCATCGATGAAGCTGCGTGCGGGTGACCCATGGAGAGGACTGATCGGACATCAACCGCCAACGATGTTTGCCATGGCCAGGGACTCATACTTGCGTGCACTGCTGGATGAAGGTGGTGTGGGGCCTGTAGCATATGTTACAAAGGGGCCGTAAATAAATAAATAAAACACGTAAATATTAAAACACACATTTTTTACTTGCATAGTAAAGCTATTGTATTTTATCATTTGCTATACAGCCCGATAATACGACAAATCGCTACTAACCTTAAACACCTAGTCGTTCATAAAAGTTGAAGGCAGTATAGTACTATAGTAATAGAGCAAGTGCCGAATCACTGAACCGGAATTGACAGCTTGAAAGCATTTAGCGCGTGGCCCTTGAAAGTGCGGGGCCCGTAGTATACGTAGCTACTTTTTTTACTAGGATAATCCGGCACTGCTTGTGTGCTTCCATGCAATACAGAACTTGAAGGTCCGAATTTTCTGGCCGGATTACATTTCGTCGGACCGAGCTGACTTCTCCCCCCCCCCCCCCGCCAACAAATGTCACAATTCAGGCCGAGCATAAATACGCCACCAACACGCGTTACAATCGGACCTGTAGCGTTACATTTAATTTGATATTTAATGTTGTCGGGAGCGCGGTATCCCAACGGGCAGGGTCACCCATCTCCTTCATGAGCGGAGACATGTGAAGACGCGAGCCCCACAGCAGTACGAGCTTGGCCATGCAGCCCAAAACCGTGGACCCACATTGGAAACCCACTGTCGTCTGCACTCCTTAAACTAAACTATAAACTATTCTACGGTTTTTATTTTACCCAGATGAGGTCCACTGAGTTATTTTATCTATTTTTTTTTTTAGAAGCGATCTGGGCACGAATGATAGCTCAACCAAGTGGAATATCGCGTGGGAAATTCATAGCATCCGCATTTCTCTTTCAACTGAGAAGGAACAGCGACACTCCACGACCGAACTCTCTCCCGAAGCCCTCTCGTCGTGGCCAGCCACGCCTCGATATTAGCATTTGCCTTCTGAACATCCAGCAGTGGACAGAGCGTGGCTCATGATCGTGACGATATGTCAAAAGGCGAAATGTGACGCACACACGCACAAGTGTTTTTGATCACACGCGCCGACAAATAAAATCTGTCGAGCCATGAAAGAATAAGAATGGGTTTTACCCTTGCTGGCAATAAAAGAGGTACTCTGGTGAGACTAGGCCCTAAAGAAGGCTGTCTCTGGAGTGGACCAATCAGTTTCTAAGACAAGTATTCATATATTATCAGAGCATGTTTTTGATTTTTGATTTAAAGCTTTCGTGACTGCAGGGATTCATATTCTTGGTTCTTTCGGTACATTTTATATTATTTTATTATTTCCCTTCTACGTGACTTTACCGAAAGAACCAATAATATGTTATTGACTGTATGTTCACCACAATTACGTGTGGTTAATGCAGACATGATTCCTTGCGAAAGGTTTCCATTTGGTACTCATTGTTTTTTTCGGTAAAGTCACGAATGTAGAAATACCATAAAAGTATATTAAAATAAATCAATCACGACGTTTCGACCGCAACACAAGCGATCTTCATCAGGTGTAAAAAACAAATAGCGAGGGAGCACATAGGGCGACATCAACGCAACACATAGAGAGCGTTAAACTGCACGGAGGTAAATACAACAAGAAGATGAGAGATGACAATTCAACAAACCTAAGAAAAAATTACGTGATGCAAAACCAGTCGGCCAACAACACAGTTAGACACTTGCCTGGCGGACCACGAATTTCAGAAGAGTGCTAAATTTCGTGTTTATCCTGTTTATCCTCTGGAGAGGGCTCAGGCAGATCACCAACTACAAACCCAGAGCCCCCCACACCACTAACGACTCCCGCCTAGCCAACGACCTGAACGAGTTCTACTGTAGATTTGAAAGACAATTGGACTGTCCTGAACCACCCCTTCCAACCCAAGAGGCCCCATCCCCCACCAATACTACAGAGACGACTATCTCCTTTCAGGAGGGAGAAGTTAATAGACTTTTCAAGAGGCAGAATCCACGCAAAGCAGCCGGGCCGGACTCTGTCTCTCCAGCCACCCTCAGGCACTGCGCTGACCAGCTGTCTCCGGTGTTCACCAACATCTTTAACACCTCCCTGGAGACATGCCATGTACCAGCCTGTCTCAAGTCCTCCACCATCATCCCTGTGCCCAAAAAGCTAAGGCCAACAGGACTAAATGATTACAGACCGGTCGCCCTTACATCTGTGGTAATGAAGTCTTTTGAGCGCCTGGTCCTGGCACACCTCAAAGCCATCACAGACCCTCTCCTGGACCCCCTTCAGTTTGCCTACAGAGCCAACAGGTCTGTGGACGATGCAGTTAACATGGCCCTCCACTTCACCCTACAGCATCTGGACGCCCCAGCATCCTACGCCAGGATCCTGTTTGTGGACTTCAGCTCTGCCTTCAACACCATCATCCCTGCCCTGCTTCAGGACAAGCTCTTCCAGCTGAACGTGCCATACACCACCTGTAAATGGATCACAGACTTCCTGTCTGACAGGAAGCAGTGCGTTAAGCTGGGAACACAAGTCTCTGGCTCCAGGTCCATCAGCACCGGAACTCCTCAGGGCTGCGTCCTTTCCCCTCTGCTCTTCTCCCTGTATACCAACAGCTGCACCTCCAATCATCTGTCCGTCAAACTATTGAAGTTTGCGGATGACACCACCCTCATTGGGCTGATCTCTGGTGGGGATGAGTCTGACTATAGGTGGGAAGCTGACAATCTGGTGACCTGGTGTAGCCAGAACAACTTAGAGCTAAATGCTCTAAAGACAGTTGAGATGGTTGTGGACTTCAGGAAGAATACAGCACCACTCACCCCCATCACCCTGTTAGACTCCCCAGTCAAAATTGTAGAGTCCTTCCGCTTCCTGGGCACTATTCTCTCCCGGGACCTCAAGTGGGAATTGAACATCAGCTCCCTCACTAAGAAAGCTCAACAGAGGATGTACTTTCTACGGCAGCTGAAGAAATTCAACCTGCCAAAGACAATGATGGTGCAATTCTATACAGCGATCATTGAATCCATCCTCACCTCCTCCATAACCGTCTGGTACGCTGCTGCCACTGCCAAGGACAAGAGCAGACTGCAGCGTATCATCCACACTGCTGAGAAGGTAATTGCCTGCAATCTACCGACCCTCGAGGACCTGCACACGACAAGGTCTATGAGGCGAGCGAGGAAGATTATGGCCGATTTCTCCCACCCTGGACACTCTCTGTTTCAGCTACTCCCCTCCGGCAGAAGGCTTCGGTCCATCAGGACCAAAACCTCACGCCATAAAAACAGTTTCTTCCCATCTGCTGCTGGCCTGTTAAACAAGGCCAAGGGCTAACACTGTTTTTAACATTTGATCTACATAACGACACGTTGCTGATATTAACTATGTTTCCCTATTTGTATTTTTAAATTATATCTTAAAGCTATTTTATATTCGATATTTATTTAATTTTATATACTTCAGCCCCTTAGTGTTAGACTTTTAACCCTTATTATAGTAAGACTTGTTTAAAACTTATTTAAGATTTTAGATTCCTATATGTTGAATGTATGCACCATCCTGCCAAAGTAAATTCCGTGTCGGTGTGAACTTACATGGCGAATAAAACTCTTTCTGAACATACCAGCATAGACAGAGTGAACAAATATGAGGTCAGAAATACATATACAGAGTCGTTGCACTTTGAAACCGGCAAATAACCAAGTAGAAAGGGTCCCCATTGAACGTCTGTCGGCTGGGCCACGCCGCGAGTGCCGTGCCATGGGGGCGCGCCCAGCACGTCGGACAACGACGCCACGTGGCGATTTTATCTCAATCGGTCCTGCCCCCTCCCCCGCCCCCCCGAGTGGAGATGTTTACACATCGCAAAAACCCCACGTTACTGATTTGAGGAGCCCGAGTCGGCCCAGGTCCGGTTTCGGATCATCGTCGGTGATGTTGGGCGTGAGCGGGTTCGTAGCACTTCTTTATATTAATTCAGCAGTTCAAAAGTGAATTACCCACCGAGTAAAGCCCGTGGGACGAAGGGGATCTTTTTTTCAAGGGCGACTGGGTCGGCAGTCAACATCAAAGCATCGCACGATTACAGATTTTTAAGGGAAAACGTAATAATAACAAGAAGAAGAAGAGCCACTATGTTGTAAAATTACATTCACACTTTAACGTTCGTGATTTTAATAACAGTTTAAAATGAGGACAGAGTTGGCACAATGGAGGTGCCAAGAGGAGAAAATTAAGTGGTTAAAAAAAGGCTTCGGGGCAGTCACATTAAACGACTTTTGATTCAAATTGCGTGCGAAATCTAGGAACTATTAAGAGACAAACTAGATTCGAGGCCTTGTGTGTCTGTCTGTGTGTCTCCGTGTCTATGTTTTGTCTCTCTCTCTCTCTCCCAAATTTAGCAATCTTTGGAAGAACGTAATCAACCAGGTGGGGTGTTGACTGTTGTGTTGGCCGACTCTCTGTGTTGTATTGCAATATATTTCCAAGTTTAATGTTTGTTTTCTCATTCATTTGTACCTGATGATGGTTGCTTGTGTTGCAATCGACACGTCGTATTCTATTACTATTTAATTTAATTTCTAAGTGACTTTAGCGAAAGAACCAAAGAGTATTAAGAGGCAATTATTCAGCAAAGGAGGCCAGCAATTTCTTGCTCTCGCCACTGCTAGCAGGAAGGGGCCTCCACTCGAGTCAGCCCCTCTAGAGGATACATAGGCCTACTCTTCCACACCGGCCAAGCGTCTTGGAATGGGTCGAGGGGTAGCCACCGAGACGGACACAAACATTAATTATTAAATAACGAGCTTTACTACCCGGCTTCGCCCGGGACTTGGATGCACCACGCCCGGCCGCCTTTGTCTCCCCAGTGGCAATGTTCACACACCACAGCAGTTACTCGTTTGAGGCTGAGTCGACCTAGGGGAGGCCCAGGACCGGTTCAAATAATCGTCACCGGTGGTGGCCGTGAGCGGGAATCGAACTCGGGTCGCCGGGTTCGTAGCGCAGCGTAGCGCTAACCACTACACTACAATGCGTTACGCTTCCAACATGCGCAGGTCACGTGACAGATTTGACGTCACAGCTCACTTGCCGTGCAAAAATAAATGCATTATTGAGCTCCCCCCCCTCCCCCCCCAAAAAACATATAATGTTTGCATTGTGTACAGTCTGGAAAGTACCCACATGGCAAATTTCAAGCTTGTTGCATGTCGGGAAGTACGCTAAACATTTTGTACAGACACACAATCACAACTTTGCCTTTATATATATGCAGATAATCATTTTCTTTGGTTCTTTCGGTAAAGTCACGTATAATGAGAATAAAATAATAAAATGATAAAATAAAATAACACAATAAAATTCTCACGACGTTTCGGCCACAACACAAGCAGCCTTCTTCAGGTGAAAGAACAGAACTGTCGGGACGACAGAGCTTCAATTAACGCTGCTAAGATTCGCAGCGTCTCTTTAAGCTCGGTGAGAGGCGTGAAGAGCCTTGACAAAGGAGTTTACATATCAGAGCAGGAGAATTTAGCATTGAAATAGTCGAGGGATTAGCTTGTGACAGAAATAGCTGTGTTAAAATCTAAGTTTACATATCCACAGAAGCATTGCAGTCACGAAAGCTTTAAATCGAAATTCAGATAATCATTATCACGTTATATCCGTCTATCATCGCGTTTCTATTGTTTTGTTGCTGCTGTTTTACATCTCAAAACAATTGAGTTCGGCCCCGTTAGCCTATATTTTGCACGGATGGCTACGTACGGTGCGAAAGAAGTTCAACATGCATGCGTACACACGGCACGTGATGCGTGCAATCTTCATACGATTTGTGTATCCAACCAAACATTATGGATTCTAAACGCACGTGCGCGCCACAGCCATTCACTCGACGACATTCATCCTCGGAACGACGGCGTGAGCGTAACACTTAGAAGGCTGCGCCTTTACCTCTCAAGAGCGCTTGTGTTCACCCCCCTCCCTCCCCCCATTTACACTCCCCCCCCCCCCCCCCCCCCATATGTAAACTTCGCTGAGCGGCGTGAGAACACCGAGACATGTCTGTGCGGCGTCTGATTTACCGCATTAATTCTATCAGAGACCCCTCCGGGCTCCATTTACACGGCGGGGCAAAGTGATCTACCGCGTCCCCCCTTCTCTCTCTCTCTCTAATCCAGCACGCAGGATGTGTCACAGAGAGATAGTGTCATTGTGCGCGCTGACTTACGGCTACAGTCATAGCCTCGTCTGCACTTCCCCCCAGAAAATCGCCCGGGCTGGCTTCGTGGGATAAACCGCAGAGCTCGAGAGAAGTCGAAGCTTTCTCCAGCTTCACCAGCTCTCTCGCTCTCTCTCTCAATGTGCGCACGTTGAACTTCTTTCGCACCGTACGTAGCCAACCGCGCTAATCGGAGGTGCGTGGGGAAGGACAACGAACTGAGCACAAAAAGCAGTTCTAAAGAAATTAAAAGTTGCACAGCTCTCAGTGACTTCCTAATATCGGAAGGAAGAGCGTTCCAGACGGCCGCAGAAGCGCATCTGAAAGCGCCACGCGATGCATCGACCATCTCTGTTCGATGGCCAGCAGCCAAAAGCCGCTGTAACGATTACCCGAGTTTTGAGGAGATCAGCAAGGCATTATGGGTCATTCGTGCCAAGCACATTGACCAAAGCGTCGCCTCTTACAGTATGTGTATATATATATTTTTTTACGGAGGTGTTTCAGTTCTGCTTTCCTGTGAGGGTCATTAGATTAAATACCGCATCAAAGGCGACTTAAAACTATTTTAAAAGGTATTTTTTTTATTTCACCA
This sequence comes from Petromyzon marinus, assembly GCF_048934315.1. Taxonomy (NCBI): domain Eukaryota; kingdom Metazoa; phylum Chordata; class Hyperoartia; order Petromyzontiformes; family Petromyzontidae; genus Petromyzon; species Petromyzon marinus. The sequence continues at coordinate 13,022,437 of NC_133685.1, forward strand.
GTTAAAGCCCACTGAGCTATATAGCTCTATTTCAGAAGCGACCTGGCCACAAACGGTAGCTCAGCGAAGTGGCTTACTCTAAACCCGTGATGTTGATTCTTAAACGTGTAGGGGGAAAACCAGAGCACCTGGGGAAAAATCCACGTAACCACGGGGAGACCTCCGGTATATCAGGCGAGGTAGTTAACATCTCGCCACCGAGAGGCTGGGCTCAGTCGCATCCTTATAGCTCTTCTATCGCGAATATCGCGGTCATTGTATTGGCGACCTTCAGTGATTCTCTTGCCACGTTCAGGACTTGGACCAGATTGAATTGTGTTCAACCACCACCACACTACATATCACAAAAACACTCACTCACCCACTCACTCACCCACTCATTCAACACACTGCAGGTCACAACAACACTCACTCACCCACTCACTCACCCACTCACTCACCCACTCATTCAACACACTGCAGGTCACAACAACACTCACTCACCCACTCACTCACCCACTCATTCAACACACTGCAGGTCACAACAACACTCACTCACCCACTCACTCACCCACTCACTCACCCACTCATTCAACACACTGCAGGTCACAACAACACTCACTCACCCACTCACTCACCCACTCATTCAACACACTGCAGGTCACAACAACACTCACTCACCCACTCACTCACCCACTCACTCACCACACTGCAGGTCACAACAACACTCACTCACCCACTCACTCACCCACTCATTCAACACACTGCAGGTCACAACAACACTCACTCACCCACTCACCGACTCACCCACTCATTCACCCACTCACCACACTACAGGTCACAAAAACACTCACTGACCCACTCACCGACTCACCGACTCACCCACTCACTCACCCACTCACCACACTGCAGGTCACAAAAACACTCACTCACCCACTCACTCACCCACTTACTCACTCACTCACCACACTGCAGGTCACAAAAACACTCACTCACCCACTCACTCACCCACTCACTCACCCACTCACCACACTGCAGGTCACAAAAACACTCACTCACCCACTCACTCACCCACTCACCACACTGCAGGTCACAAAAACACTCACTCACCCACTCATTCACCAACCCACTCACTCACCACACTGCAGGTCACACCAACACTCACCACACTGCAGGTCACAACAACACTCACTCACCGACTCACCCACCCACTCACTCACCCACTCACCACACGGCAGGTCACAACAACACCCACTCACCGACTCACCCACCCACTCACTCACCCACTCACCACACTGCAGGTCACACCAACACTCACTCACCCACTCACTCACCCACTCATTCACCCACTCACTCACCACACTGCAGGTCACACCAACACTCACTCACCCACTCACTCACCCACTCATTCACCCACTCACTCACCACACGGCAGGTCACAACAACACTCACTCACCAACTCACCCACCCACTCACTCACCCACTCACCCACCCACTCACTCACCCACCCACCAAACTGCAGGTCACAACAACAATCACTCACCCACTCACTCACCCACCCACTCACCACACTGCAGGTCACAACAACACTCACTCACCAACTCACCCACCCACTCACCCACTCACTCACCACACGGCAGGTCACAACAACACTCACTCACCGACTCACCCACCCACTCACCCACTCACTCACTACACGGCAGGTCACAACAACACTCACTCACCGACTCACCCACCCACTCACCCACTCACTCACCCACCCACCACACTGCAGGTCACAACAACACTCACTCACCGACTCACCCACCCACTCACCCACTCACTCACCACACGGCAGGTCACAACAACACTCACTCACCGACTCACCCACCCACTCACCCACTCACTCACCCACCCACCACACGGCAGGTCACAACAACACTCACTCACCGACTCACCCACTCACTCACTCACCACACGGCTGGTCATAACACCTCTCGTTCTGCGTCTTCCCTCGCACTGCCCAATTTTGGAATTCCTTGCCATCACCACAACAGAGTCAATAAACGCATTACCTCCGTACCTATTTCACATTGTTGCGACTGTACAACGCCGAACTTCTTTGGCACCGTACGTGCTAATCGGAGGCGCGTGTCGATGGAGAGCAAACTAAACACACATTTAGCATTTCGATTTAAAGCTTTCGTGACTGCAAGGATTCATCTTCTTTGGTTCTTTCGGTAAAGTCAGTTCTTTCACCTGATGACGGCTGCTTGTGTTGTGGCCGAAACGTCGTGAGAATTTTATTGTCTTACTTTATTTTCTTTTATTATTTTATTCTCATTCGACGTGGCTTTACCGAAAGAACCAAAGAAGACACATTTAGCAGTAAGCCACCCCGGGCAGAATGTGGAGACGCCTACTCTCAGTCGGCTGAAGTGGCTGTCTGGTCATTAACCATTCCAGTTCAGTTTGCTTCGGTTTCGTGTGATGTCTTTGTGTCTGGTGAGCTGCCCATTTAAAATGAAAAATAAATAAGTACATCCATTCTCTCGATCCACAAACGTAAACACATTCGCCACACTCGAGGCAAATTGCTTTTCCCCCATTGCGGCAGAATTAATTAAATTCCGAGCATAATAACCCGATGCGCATGCTGCCCCGATGCGGATATTGTCTTGTTAAAATTGCATCAAAATAATAATAATGATGATGATGCAAAATAGATGCAATAAACCCATACGCGGCCGAAACAGCAGCTCCTCAATGCGTCAGTGATATTGCATTCATTGTTGTGTGCGGTGGTGTAATTACTCTCGCACAATGGACAGGCGCATCTACAGGTCACCGGTTTCAATCTCCAGGCGCGGCAGTCGGAACAGCGGTGAGCGCATAATATCCACACGAGCGGCGGGACGCACGGGCAGCCAAATCGGCTACGGGTCGCGCGCTTTGACGTGAAGCGTGGGCACTTCCAATACCATTTGTTTTCACGATTTGTTTTGACGTTACCAAGCAAGGCCCCACTGATCGACAGAGCCCTTTTTTTCAGAAGCGACCTATCGCAAATGATAGCTCAACGAAGTGGCTCAACATCACGTGGGCATTTGCAGCAGCCAAATACGCTGACGTCTAAACCGCGTGATGTTGAGTCTAAATGTGGAGGGAAACACTGGGGGACCCGGAGGGAAGTCCGCGCGACCACGGAGAGAAAGAGAGATGCACGCTGCAAATATACAGCAGCAGCAGCAGGCGTCAGGGTCGGGATCGCACCCACGCCCTCCTGTATACCAGGCGAGAGAGTCAACATCTCCTAGCCACCGCGGCGCCCCTTCATCTGGGCAGCCTGGAAAAGTAGGCCAACCACCCTCGTCTTCCTGCTCCCTCCCTCCCTCCCTCCACCTCTTAGCAGCGGAAGCCCTTCCGCCAGCAGTGGCAAGAGCAAGTAATTGCAGGGCTGCGCCTTTGCCCTTTTTTTGTTAACTGTCCGATGCCGCGCGATTTGTATGTCGCGTGCACGTCCGCTCACCTGCAGTGGCTCTGTGATTATGTTGTTAACGGAGCAATTTACCACCGGTGTCCCCCTAGGTTGGGGAGGGTGGGCGGCGAGATTTGGGGGATTGGTCGGAAAGGCTTTGAGACGCCACTTGCACCCCTCCCCCACCGGAGCGACCAGCTACGGGTCAGAGGCTGTACGCGGATTTTTCACTTAGCGGGCGATACCGGCGTCGTGGCTAATTGTCGAGCGAGCGAGCGAGGGGGAGCGGCTCAGTGTGGCGGTCAGCGCTGCGCAAACCTGCCCATCCGAGATCGACTCCTGCAAACGAGTGCGGCGTCTAAACGTCGCCAGCGGGGCGACCCGGCCGTGGCTGCTGGCCACCCCCTACACGCAGCACATCGTGGATGCTGCGCGCTAACGGCACTTGCCCCAACAAGAAAAACATTGTTGTACGGTACTCCCATGTTGCCACCGTCTATGCGTCTTCGCATGCAACATACCGCACTGACTGACCAGCGTGGTGAAGTATGGTCTAATAAACCCGCACGACCAGCACAGCGTGGGGGTATGGGGGGGGGGGGCTTCATCCAGCAGTTGATTGCCAACAAGGGGCGCTACGGTGGCTATGAGATGTTAACTCCCTCCCCTAGTACACAGGAGGTCGTGGGTTCGATCTTGACCCTGACGCCTGCTGCTGCTGCTGTAGATTTGGAGTTTGCATGTCTCTCTCTCTCTCTCCGTTGTGAGATGTTAACTCCCTCTCCTAGTACACAGGAGGTCGTGGGTTCGATCCTGACCCTGACGCCTGCTGCTGCTGTATATTTGGAGTTTGCGTGTCTCTCTCTCCGTTGTGAGATGTTAACGCCCTCCCCTAGTACACAGGAGGTCGTGGATTCGATCCTGACCCCCCACGATGCCTGTATATTTGGAGTTTGCATGTCTCTCTCTTTATCTCTCTTCCCGTTATCGAGTGGATTTTTATCCAGGGTTCTCCGTTTTTTTTTGTTCTTTCAGATTTTAGAATCGACACGCGTTTTAGAGTAATCGCCTGCTTGTGTGGTGCCACGCCCACGGAGCAACTGCGCAGGCGCCACGACTCCCCCCTAGCCCCCACCCTGAGCACACACACGCAGTGGACTGACTGACTGTCACGTGGACTGACTGTCACGTTGACTGTCACGTGGACTGACTGACACGTGAACTGACTGACTCGTGGACTGACTGACTGACACGTGGACTGACTGACTCGTGGACTGACTGACTGACACGTGGACTGACTGACACGTGAACTGACTGACTCGTGGATTGACTCGTGGACTGACTGACTGACACGTGGACTGACTGTCACGTGGACTGACTGTCACGTGGACTGACTCGTGGACTGACTCGTGGACTGACTGACTGACACGTGGACTGACTGACTCGTGGACTGACTGACTGACACGTGGACTGACTGTCACGTGGACTGACTTACACGTAGACTGACTGACACGTGGACTGAGTGACTCGTGGACTGACTTGTGGACTGACTGACTCGTGGACTGACTGACTGACACGTGGACTGACTGACTCGTGGACTGACTGACTCGTGGATTGACTGACACGTAGACTGACTGACTGACTCGTGGACTGACTGACTCGTGGACTGACTGACACGTGGACTGACTGACTGTCACGTGGACTGACTGACTCGTGGACTGACTGACTCGTGGACTGATTGACACGTGGACTGGCTGACTCGTGGACTGACTGACTCGTGGGCTGACTGACTCGTGGACTGACTGACTCGTGGACTGACTGACTCGTGGATTGACTCACTGACTCGTGGACTGACTGACTGATCGTGGACTGACTGACTCATCGTGGACTGACTGACTCGTGGACTGACTGACACGTGGGCTGACTGACTCGTGGACTGACTGACTCGTGGACTGACTGACTGACTCGTGGACTGACTGACTCGTGGACTGACTGACTGACTCGTGGACTGACTGACTCGTGGACTGACTGACACGTGGGCTGACTGACTCGTGGACTGACTGATACGTGGGCTGACTGACTCGTGGACTGACTGACTCGTGGACTGACTGACTCGTGGACTGACTGACTGACTCGTGGACTGACTGACTCGTGGGCTGACTGACTCGTGGACTGACTGTCACGTGGGCTCACTGTTCTCCACTGGCCCACGCTAATCACCCTGCCTTACGAAAGAGCAAATGAATAAATAACAAAAAATGGGACAGTCTTTTATTTAAAAAATATATACGGTAATTGAAAGGCCAACTTTTTCGTGCTAATTATACGTTAATGGAATACAGAAATTGCAAAATGAAATTTAATAAAATATGCACGCATGAATAATCGTCCAATCATAACGTGGCAAAGAAACTCAACGCAGTCGTCAATAATGCCGTGTGGCCTTTCAAGGAAACAATTAAAATATATATGAGACGACGTTTGAGGAAATGGTCCTCATTTGATGTTTTTGGGGGCTTTGGCATTGGTGCTCTCCTGTTTTCCCAGGCCGTCAGAGCCAGTGGATTGACAGGTGGGCTGTAAATGCACGTCAGACCTGTGCGCACCGCTCGTAGTTAATTGGGTCCAGGTGGAAGAGGGGTTTTTGCTAATTGATTATGCAACGTGCTTCAAATTCTCCAATTTGTCACACGCCTTCGCCGTAACGAACTATGACTGCAACATTTCCCCACTCTGCCCACCTCCACATTGCCCTCCACCAAAGACAAAGATCTCCCGTGTAGCCCTAACAGACTGTTGGGGCAAGTGCTGTTAGCGAGTTAGCACCTTTCGAGGCCTGCGGCGATGTGCGGCCAACACCACGCCCCCCCCACCGCCTTTGTCTCACCCGCAGTACTTTTTAAAGGCCGAGTCGACCTAGGGGATGGCCCATGACCGCTTCAATTAGACGGCACTGCAGTTCACATTCATCAATCACCGTCGTAGCACGGATGTTGTACCCGGGGCTCCGTCCGAGACTGCCGATGATTCCTCAGGGCCGCGTCCTTAGCTGCAGGTCCCACCCACCCACGAAGAAGGGCCATTGCCCGAAACGTCGCCTATTATATATTTCCATTTTAAAGGCCACACACAGTGTTATTGACGAATGTGTTGAGTTCAATCTCGCCTGTTCTTGTGATTTGTGCTTGCACAGCAGCAGCAGCTGCAGCAGCTGCAGCAGCAGCAGCTGCAGCAGCAGCAGCTGCAGAAGCAGCAGCTGCAGCAGTAGCTGCAGCAGCAGCAGCAGCTACAGCAGCAGCTACAGCAGCGCGGAATAGGGACGAGGGGTTATTTACGATGCCAGGAGGTTGTGCCTTCCTTTCCCTCCCTCCGCGCAGTCAAGAAAGGGAATTTCAGGCGCCAATAAATTGTTTGACAAAGTCAATTAGCCAATGCTAAACAAAAGTAGATGGCTATGAATCAGTGTGTGGGGGGGGGGGGGGGGCAGTGTAGCGGTTAGCGCACTACGATACGAACCCGGCGACCCCAGATCATGGCCAACACGAGTGACGATTATTTGAACCGGTCATGGGCCTCCCCTAGGTCATCTCAGCCTCAACAAAGTACCTTGTGTGGTGTGGTGTGTAAGCATCGCCACTGGGGAGACAAAGGTGGCCGGACGTGGTGTTGGCCACCCACCCCCTCGTGTGCCATACCGGCCTTTACATGAGCTCGCTAACAGCACTTGTCCACACAGTCTGTTCAGGCTATACCGGGGGATCTTTGTCTTTGTGGGGAGCGGTGGTGCAGCAGTTAGCGCACTGCGCGATGAACCCGATTGGCGCTCACGCTGAACACCACTGACGATCGTCAGAATCGGTCTTGGATCTTACTCAGGGTTGACTCAGCCTCGAATGTAATCATAATCCATTGTAATCATTGTAATAATCTATCAATCGCAATGATAATAATTATCCAGACATTGTAATTGTATTCAATCGTAATGACAATCACCATTCATCCAACAATCGTAATTAGAATCCTCAATCATCCAGAAATTTTAATTGTGGCCAATCCTAATTAAAATCAATCGTCCATCAATCCTAATTATAATAATCACTCAAGCATAAATCATCAACCTCCAATCATCACAATGACTCCCCAGCATGCTCTCTTGGTTGCGTTGCACAGATCGCACAGCGCCTTCCCCCTTCACATTCCCTCTCTGAGCCTCCCTTCACTAACCGCATGGCCCACCCAGCATGCGGAGGAGGCCCTCATGTAGCAGTGGATTGACAGAGGGGCTGTAAACATTATTTTATTTTATTGACAGTCATTGTAACGACAAATGGAAAGAGAACGAGGAAGCCAAAGCAAAAGTCCAGCCAGCGTGGATTCCCTGACCAAATGACAACCGAGGCATTGGTGATCATCTGCGAGTTACAGCCCTGCAGAGCCAGCGGCGGGTTATTCCACATTCCTATTGCCGAAGTGCGTGGGGGGTCTATCACATGAGAAAACCACTGTGTGCTTCCTCACAAAGTGGTACTTATTTAATTGACCATGTCAGGGATGATGGGCTGAGCCAAGGGTTGGCAACCAAAATAACGAGAAGAGCCATTTTTTTTTTAAAATAATCTTCCAATTCGGTGCATGCAAAAAACCCTGTCAATATTTCAAGAGCCCCAACGCACGCGGATCGGGCAGGTTGCCCTACCCCCTGGCCGCTGAGTCAACCAGATTTGAACTTCCGATTGAGGCTCGCTCGTTCGTTCGTCTCCAGCTCAACCACCTGGTTCCGATAGTGCAGATTATCTAAGCAACCAGGGAAATTAACCTCAATGGGCTCTCTCTGCACTGCCCGATCGTGACAACAACAGCAATAATAAAAGACATTGAATTAAAATGCTGCCGCATAAATTGGATGATTCATGAGCTCAATGAGCACGAGTTTTCCATTAGAAATCTCTGAACACTCAGACATGAAGCGCAACGTCATACAAAAGGACATCCACATGCACTTTGCGTGTACTTTGATTGCATTATAACATGCCCTACTCTCCATCATACAGCACTTCGTTCAGACGCACGACCATTGTAACGAGTTCAGCTCTGGATTTGGCTGGGAAGTCGACTCAGCCCATCATCCATCCCTCCGTGGTCGAGGCATTTCAGCAGTACCACATTAACTGAGGATTTGTCCTACGGATAGACTCGCTCTCTCCATTGTAGCGTGGAATTTCCACCACTGGCTGTACGGTAATTGGGACATAAGTGTCGCCTCTCAATCAATGCTCGCTCGCTTGAGCAGGAAATCTCACTCTGACTTTGCCTGGAAGTTAAGTGCGCGTGTGTGGGTGGCCATGAAGCATAATAACACGTGTTGTATGACTCACCACGTTACGGCGCTAATAGAAATTGTCGGTACAGTATTCCCTTGTTATTCGCGAAAATGCTGGTCTGCGATTTTGGCTATCCGCGAACTGCTCCGAGAACTCTGCACGGCTGCATCGAGAGAGAAACAAAGTGATGAGAGATTAAGTGATGAGATAAAGTGATGAGAGGAAACATATTATTTACGTATTTATTTGAGGTAATTCATTCAAGGTGTTCGTAAGCCAATTTCATTATCCGTGAATATTAGTTTTTCATGAGCATCTCACGAACGTATCCCTCGCAAATAACGAGGGATTACTGTATTATCATCACTCTCAGGAACCCGCGGAACCTCCGCGCGCAAAGAATGGCGAATATTTACATAGACTGATAATTTCATATCTTTAAATTCAATAAAAAAAATATGTATTGATAAAAGTATACACGAGAACAAAACAATCTACCCAATTGTCTGCAGTAAACACTGCCAGAAAGCATTAGAGAGATGCGCACATGGACAAGACTCATATTGGAGGATGAAGCAAAGCTTCAGGAAACAATATTTTTTTTTATTTTACCAGGTAAGGCCCACTGAGCCATATAGCTCGTTTTCAGAAGCCAAATTACTCTAAACGTGTGACACTGATTTCTAGATGTGGAGGGGAAAAACCGGAGGACGCGAAGAAAAATCCACGCTACCACGGAGAGAGAGAGAGACATATATGTAGTGACGACTTGGATGTACTTGTCTTGAGATGAAGGAGCCACGTGGTCACACTTGAACAGGCAGGAACCACACTACAACAGCCCCGAGTCTGCCGTGCAGTTCCTTTATATTCTCGCTGACTCTGGACGCTCGTTCCACCGGCAGACTCGACCGTCCTCTTCCGTCACCTGACCACGCCCCCCTTCTTGAACATTCCCGTAGCTACCAGTCCCTTCCCACTCACACACCTGTCATTACCTCTCGTGGCCACTAGTGCATTCGTACTGTAGGCCGACTTCCCATGTCATTGCCTCCCGTGGCCACTAGTCCACTCATGCCGTAGGTTGACTCTATTGTCTTTACACATACAACAGGCATCAGGGTCGGGATCGAACCCACAAACTCCTGTTTATTAGACGATGAAGATACCATCTCGCCAGAAGGGAGATGACAAGGCGTGTTACAACTTGTTGTTTCTTCACACTAAGTTACTACACCTTGTCTCAGTTTCGTTTTTTCTGGCTCCCCACGGGCGCGGCGCACGAGTTCTCTTTTTGTCTAAAGGAAACAGGAGACGGAACCCGCCCAAACGTGCTGCTCTTCTTTTCCTGTGTGTCCCGGTGCGTTACACAGACACACGAACAAAATTATCACCATGGGCTGCTGCTACTACTGCCCCTGTTGGGGGGGGGGGGGGGGTCTCCGGTGTGGGCAGCAGAGGGTAGTACAGCAATATCCATGGGATGTTTTTTCTTCTTTCGATTTTAATGTTGCATGCAATGGATTCACATCGCCTCTCTGCAGAACAACACAAATGGCACGCTCCCCATTCACCACGATGTTAACGAGCCATGGATTCCTGAATTGAAAAAACCCACAAACCTCGACTCGAAATCTAGAAACAATGAGTTGAATCACAACGCGGCAATTTATTGGCGGTGGCAAGTGCTCTGAGCGAGCGCCTATTCATGGTGGCAACATCCACCACAGAGCCGCCTTTGTCTCTTCAATGCCGATTGTCTCGCACGAGATCAATGGCTAATTTGAAGTGGAGCTAAGCTAGGTGAGAGTCCAGGACACGTTCAGATATCGCTCGCGGCTGATGTTGCGGACATGGCCAGGAGTCGAACTCGGGTCGCTGGGATCGTAGCGCAAACCGTGAGCCACCGTGCCATTGCTCCATACACACATGTATACACAGATATGCGACACACCACACATACACCGTAACCATACCACGCAAGCAACACGTGCATACACACCATACACACACTCTACACATGCACACAACACACCATGTTGATACATATGTAGCCACTTACTTCGGAGGCACTAAGAGTTGGAGGCACTCTGTTAATTAACATGCACCAACGGGTTAACACTTGAACATATATGTCTATATTCGACTACAGCTGGTAGACTGCCTCACTGGCGACGCCGAGATGGTGAAGACGGAGACGGCGAGGTAAGAACGGCGAAGACTCCAGCAGCAGCACGACGGGGATCTCCCCACTCCAAACGACAGCCCCGAGGTCCCCTACAGGGGCCCCTCTTATACTGTCAGCGTGGCCTGGCTCCGCCCCCGGCCACGCCCCCTTTCTAGAATCTACCCGCGGGTTCCTGGTGTGTCCCTTCGGTGACCTTTCCCCGAGGTCCCCCTCTGGTGTGTCACGTGGCCTGCTGTCGGTCAGGGCTGCTGTAAGCTGCAGATCCCCTTCTCCGCCAGCAGCCATCGCGATGCCGCTACACATACACCCCAAACACACCAAAGAGAATTCCCACCTAACCTCTCCCCCCCCACCCCCCCCCCCAATTTCTCATATCCGTGCACAATTCAAAAGATGCATGCTATTCAATCTTTTAGAACTTTCACAGTGCTGTTTGTTGCTGGCCGCTTAGCGTTTTTTGGATTTTGGTCCACCGCAACAGACACACGACACACACACACAAATGCAAACACAGAGGGGTCATTGCCCGAAACGTCGCTTTTAAAGTTTACAGTGTTTCCTTTGGGGGCAGGACTATTGATGAATGTGTTCGGGTTTTGTTAGTTACGCTTGCGTACCAAACTGGCAAGGCAATGCAACAACAAAACGTGCTTTAGTATCAACAAATATGCGACTTGGCAGCTGTCACCGTGACCACGTCCACATTGAATTTCCTCCTCACCGTATTTCCCCAAAATAAAATCATGTTCACGATTAAGTTTGGCAAGGTCCGACGTACAGCGCTGCACGCAGACAGGTGACGGGACGAAGAACTGAGATGAGGGTACGCCGCCACCGCCGCCGCGTTACTGTATCGGTACACGTACCGCATCAATGTGCCGCTCAGCCGCTCAGTCGTGCAGCCCAAAAAAGTCGACCGCTCAGGAACGGCGTTATAACTGGATGCGCTCCGCGTTATATTACAAGGCTCCGCGGGGCCTCTAGCGGCCCCTCATGGCCTTTAGTGCGACCCCTGACGTGCGGCACACGATAATATACAAATGGTGAAGAACCACCACCCCCACCCCCCACCATCATCATCGCACTGCTATCAAACCCAGAAATGGGTTGAGACGCGTGGCGGCGGGCCTCGCGCTGACGATGTCTCGCCGGCGAAAGTGGCTCCCCTCCCCCTCTGAAAGTGAGTGTGAGAACACGCAGCTGGAGAGTCTGGTGTCAGTGTTGGCTCGAAGGTTGTAGGTCACAAGGGGACGCGAGTCGGGGTCAATGTAGGGTTACGTTTAAGGGAGGGAAGGATGGTGGCCGCGGGTGGATTGTGGAGGTCCACACATCGCTGAGAAACCTGGGTTTAAATCCAGGTGATGGATTTAAACCCATTTGACACATTCGTCAATAACACTGCGGTCTGTGAAAAGAAAAATAACAGTCGACGTTTCGGGCAATGGCCATTCTGCAGAGAACATAGACAGCCCGGAGTGGTCTTTCTGGCCACACAGACACAAAGACGCAGATACAAAGACACACACACACACAGGTACGCAGATCCAGACACACACACACACATAATTGTCTATGTCTGGATGTCAAAGGCCAGAGTGGCCTCTGCGTGCTGTGTAAGCGAGCGCCTCGGAAGGAGTGGGTCTCAAATACCAGACCCGGCTGCCTTCGCCTCCCCATTGTCTCCCCTCTGACGTTTACACACCACCGCACCAATTACTCATTTATGGTTGAGTGGACCTAGGGGAGGCCCAGAACGGGTTCAGATAGTCACCGATGTTGGTCGTGAGCAGGAAATGAACTCAGATGATCGGGTTCGTAGCGCAGCGCGCTAACAGCTACACTCCACTAGCGATCCCCATACACAGACACACAAATATCCACTGCACTAGCGATCCCCATACACAGGCACACAAATATCCACTGCACTAGCGATCCCCATACACAGACACACAAATACCCAATGCACTAGCGATCCCCATACACAGACACACAAATATCCACTGCACTCGCGATCCCCATACACAGACACACAAATATCCACTGCACTAGCGATCCCCATACACAGACACACAAATATCCACTACACTAGCGGTCCCCATACACAGACACACAAATACCCATTGCACTAGCGATCCCCATACACAGACACACAAATACCCACTGCACTAGCGATCCCCATACACAGACACACAAATAACCACTGCACTAGCGGTCCCCATACACAGACACACAAATACCCATTGCACTAGCGATCCCCATACACAGACACACAAATAACCACTACACTAAAGACGCCCATACATAGACACACAAATACCCACTACACCAGCGGTCCCCATACACAGACACACAAATAACCACTGCACTAGCGATCCCCATACACAGACACACAAATACCCACTACACTAGCGATCCCCATACACAGACACACAAATATCCACTGCACTAGCGATCCCCATACACAGACACACAAATATCCACTACACTAGCGGTCCCCATACACAGACACACAAATACCCATTGCACTAGCGATCCCCATACACAGACACACAAATACCCACTGCACTAGCGATCCCCATACACAGACACAAATAACCACTGCACTAGCGGTCCCCATACACAGACACACAAATACCCACTGCATTAGCGATCCCCATATACAGACACACAAATAACCACTACACTAAAGACGCCCATACACAGACACACAAATACCCACTGCACTAGCGATCCCCATACACAGACACACAAATAACCACTACACTAAAGACGCCCATACATAGACACACAAATACCCACTACACCAGCGGTCCCCATACACAGACACACAAATAACCACTGCACTAGCGATCCCCATACACAGACACAAATAACCACTGCACTAGCGATCCCCATACACAGACACACAAATACCCACACCGATACAGACACAGACACACAGATACCCACACCGATACAGACACAGACACACAAATACCCACACCGATACAGACACACAGATACCCACACCGATACAGACACAAATACCCACACCGATACAGACACAGACACACAGATACCACACCGATACAGACACACAAATATCCACACTGATACAGACACACAGATACCCACGACGATACAGACACATAAATACCCACACCGATACAGACACAGACACACAGAAACCCACACCGATACAGACACAGACACACAGATACCCACACCGATACAGACACAAATACCCACACTGATACAGACACAGACACAAATACCCACACTGATACAGACACACAAATACCCGCACCGATACAGACACAGACACAAATACCCACACCGACACAGACACAGACACACAAATACCCACACTGATACAGACACAGACACACAAATACCCACACCGATACACACACAGACACACGAATACCCACACCGATACAGACACACAGATACCCACACCGATACAGACACAGACACAGATACCCACACTGATACAGACACAGACACACAAATACCCACACTGATATAGACACAGACACACACATACCCACACCAATACAGATACAGACACACAAATACCCACACCGATACAGACACAGACACAAATACCCACACCAATACAGACACAGACACAAATACCCACACCGATACAGACACAGACACAAATACCCACACCAAAACAGACACAGACACACTAATACCCATACCGATACGGACACAGACACACAAATACCCACACCGATACAGACACAGACACACAAATACCCACACCGATACAGACACAGACACAAATACCCACACCAAAACAGACACAGACACACAAATACCCACACCAATACAGACACAGACACAAATACCCACACCGATACAGACACAGACACAAATACCCACACCAAAACAGACACAGACACACAAATACCCACACCAAAACAGACACAGACACACAAATACCCACACCAATACGGACACAGACACACAAATACCCACACCGATACAGACACATACACACACATACCCACACCGATACAGACACATACACACAAATACCCACACCGATACAACAACAACAACCGCCATTCACCACTAAGTGGCGGTGACGTCACAACGACGCTTGTGCCTGGCTATGTGCACCCTGAGGCCACGTGAAGTGTCGAACGCCCGCTGGCAGGTCACGGGGCAGACCCAGGTGCCACGGGTCGACTGACTGAGATGACTGGCTGATGCACCACCTGTGCCCCCTACTGTGCCAACCTGCTGTGCTTTAGCCAACCCGGCGCTCCGCTCGTTGTTGTGAGCGTCGTTCCTCAGCCCTCCGTTGTTGTTGGAGGGCGACTACCTCCAACTGCCCAGTAGCGTCCTTCACAAGCCTCCTCCACAGAGGCCGATCTTGACACCGCTGGTACCAGTCATCGGCAAGTCCACTCAGCTCCACGTCCTCCTGTACCACATCACTCCATCTCTTCTCTAGCCCGTGCCGCGCCCGTTTAGCCCCCTCAATCCGGCCGAACAAAAGCTGTTTCGGCATGCGGTGGCTGGGCATGCGGGCTACATGACCCAGCCATCGCAGCCTTGCCCGCCGGAGGAGCTCACCGATGGGACCTTGCCCAGATCTTTGAAGGATTTGTGAGCTCCTCACACAATCCAGCCTGGTTAAACCCAGGATGGATCGTAGGCAGGCCAGCCTAAATGTTTCGAACCGGCGAAGATGCTCCATTAGGGGGGGGGGTCCACGTTTCGCAAGCGAAGAGAAGGGAGGGAATGACTGCGGCCGAGAAGACCACAGTCATTCCCTCCCTTCCAATTCCGATTGGCCTTTCCCTTCATGGCGTCTGTGACAACCACAACACAAGCCAATCAACAACACAAACCAATTAACAAACCAATTAACAACACAAGCCAAGCAATAATAAACAAAATCACCACCACCACAACAACAATAGCAACAGTAACACAAACTAAATAACAACAAACATCACAACTTCAACGATTCACCACAACGGTACCGACAACAACAGCAGCAACAGCCGACAGTAAATAAACAACGACACAAACACAAACACAACAAGAGTAACAATACCACAACAATTGCAACGTCAACGGATTGGACCAACATTGAACAAAAAATTAACATCGATCACAACCGCGTGACACAATTACGGCCTCATAGATTGCGCCCAATTACAACCAAGGACATTAAATGCAAATTGATAATTATAGCAGACCAATTAAATACTAATCGGCCTGCCACTTATGGCCCTTCAGAGGGGCCCAGACCCTCGCATTGCACGAGGTTTCAACCTTTCCAGTTCATTCGTGTTTTGCCGACAATTAGCAGCCTCACGCAATCATTCTCATCGTTCTGTATTCAGATTTATTTTATTTATTTTTGACCCCAGCGAAGGCCTCGCTGAGTCCTAGCGTCTGTGTTTTTTCCTGCCTTCCTTCCATGAGTCTAAAGAGCGTTATCATGACCAAACATCGGCATCGTCGTCAAATATACATCATCATGTAATGCAGCAGCAGTGGGAATCATCACTACATTATCAGCTCGGTGGTACGGGGGGGGGGTGACATTCAGTCAGATGGGGGCCTCAATATGTGATTTGTCTCGGCACCGATGCTATTAACGCACCTGTCGCAGGCTCCTCTCGCCAAACCGCCATCGTTTCCGCTCACGGTCTCGGACATTTAACGCTGCAGGGGCGCTCCGTTATTCGCCTCTCTCGCGGTGGTTGCCAAGGGGGCCCAAAAACTCGTAGCTCTGCCCCCACGCGAGTTACGCGACTTAGCAGCGGCAACGAGACCCGTCCCTGGGGTACGGCGAATCTGGGTGACCGCCCCGGGCCCCGTGATTTGGGGGGAGGGGGTTGGGGGTGCCCCCACGCGAGTTACGCGACTTAGCAGCCGCAACGAGACCCGTCCCTGGGGTACGGCGAATCTGGGTGACCGCCC
Organism: Petromyzon marinus; assembly: GCF_048934315.1. Classification (NCBI taxonomy): domain Eukaryota; kingdom Metazoa; phylum Chordata; class Hyperoartia; order Petromyzontiformes; family Petromyzontidae; genus Petromyzon; species Petromyzon marinus. The sequence continues at coordinate 13,039,313 of NC_133685.1, forward strand.
CGGGCCCCGTGATTTGGGGGGCGGGCACCATCGTCAGGAGCAGCAGCATGAGTAGCGGACAGTCGTTGGATGAATTATCATCAAAGGCATGAGTAGAAAAAGTGAAGCATGCCTCCAGGTTCGCGATACCTCTCTGGCCTGTCGATGTGCTGCGAATAAGGGTCGTTACCCGAAACGTCTACTACGATATTTACTTTTTGTCAGGCCCTATCGTTCGTGACGAACGCTTTGGGTGTGTTTTGTTGTCTTGCTGTTGTTGTTGATTGTGGTTGTTGCAGCATTTCCAACGCAGAAGCAGCAGCAGCAGCAGCATCGCCACGTAATTGGTTTAAATTCACCATCGTTCTATTATTGCACAGCCGTCGCTCCAGCAGACGTCAATCCCTTGAGCGGCAGTATCATGGACCGCACGTGTCAATTATGGTGATGAGATGAATCGGCCTTTAATTAGCACGTGGCCACGCAAACAGAGACTCCGGTAAAGATTAGATTTGCATTCAGAGACGCTCGCGAGGAGTGTAATAATTTACGTAGTGGTTGACATGTTTATATATATTTCACGCAAAGACAGATTACTGGCAAATAGTGATTAGGGAATATATTGAGATGGAGAAAATATAAAAAAAACGTTGCTTTAATCAATATCAACGGGCGGTATTTAAGGTGATAAAGTCGCTGTGTGTGACGTGTTCATGCGGGGGGAGCGGTAGTGTCGTGCTTGGCGCGATACGCTGCGATCCCGGGAACCAGAGTTCGATGCCAACACAGGTGACGATTATCGGAACCGGTCCTGGACCTCCCCTAGGTCGACTCGGCCTCAAATGAGTACCTGGTGCGGTGCGTAGTAAACATCGCCACTGGGGGTGTTGGCCACACACGCCCCTCCGTGTGCCATGCCGGCCTTCATAGGTGCTCGTTAACAGCACTTGACCCCAACAGTCTGTTAAGGATTCACGGGGGCTCTTTGTATTTGGGGAGTGGGGAGGAGAGTGGGGAGGGGGTGGGGAGGGAGAGGGGAGGGGGAGGGGGGTTGCTACCTTCATCTAGCAGTGGATAAATCACGGCTGGCGATGATTGCGATATAAATCAATCGGCCCACATCACATGTGTGTCGAAAAAAGGCGAGCGGCGGTGTTTACGCAACTGCGGTGAGAGTGATGGTACCGGGGTGGGTAGGGGGTGCATCCGCGCGCGACACGCAGGGTGGATAACCATTGCTCTTGACACGTCCCGAGATTAAACTCCTTCATCCTGGGCTATCCCCGCATCTCTCTGGCCACAGCGACAGGTAAAGGAGCAGCCCTGCAATTGCTGGGCTCACTCCACTGCTGGCGGAAGACGTCTCCGCTAGAGGAAGCAGCAAAGGGTAAATTGTACGTACGTATTTTGAACTTCTTTCGCACCGAACGTAGCCAATCGCGCTAATACGAGGTGTGGTAAATTTATAACAACTGATTGCAGTTAGAGTCCATGCTTGGCATGGTATTTATGATTCGCCCAAAGTACCAAAAAACCCCCCATAAGGGTAAAGGTGCAGTGCTGCATTCACTTGCTCGTGCCACTGCCGGCAATAAGAGGGCCTCCACTCGTGGCAGCTCTTAGAGGAGCAAACTCGAGAGGGGGTACCTTGGCCTACTCTTCCACGCTAGCCTGTCGTCTTGCAGGAGGTGTGAGCCACCCACACTTTACCCCACCACACGCGACCCGGCGATCGACTAACTGCGGCTGTACACCGTTTGTACTGCTGGCTGGACAGATGAAGGGGATATTTAAGAAACGTGTTGCCTCCTCTTCCTCGTCTGCTTTGCAGGAGCCCGTGGGTTCGATCCCGGACACGAACGATGGCCGTTGGATTCTTCTATGGCTTTCTCCTCCACATTGAGAATCAACACGCGATTTGATTATTTGGCTGCTACGATCAAGTCTCACGTGTGCTAATGATGATGAGCGATCATCATCACATGCGACCAGGTCGCCTCTGAGAAGGAGTTCATAGCTTAGTGGGCTTTACGCGGTAAATTAAATCGTTTGAGAATATCGGCATAGGTTTTACCCTTTCTGTCAATAAAACAGTTTGTGTTTAGATCAAGGCCGTAATTATAATATAACAATTTGATAAACCTTGGCCACAATATCTGGACTTGTCTTCATATTAGTCAATGCATAGATTTCAGGTTATATTATTGTGTTTAATGTAAATGCTCACCCCGAGCCCTCAATACTCTGATAGCGCGCTGTTCTTGAGTTGTACGCCTTTTGGCGTCTTCTGGTCCAACACCAGTGGAGACTAGGCTCTAAGAAAAGCCGTCTCGGGTGTGGACCATTCAAATTCAAGGACAGTGCATATCATTATCAGAGTTGTCTCTTTTGTTTGCATTTTGACTGCTTGTGTTGTGGTTATTGCAAACATAATGCCTTGAATAAAGGTGTCAGTTTTTGTGCCAGTTTAAAGGATAAAACCTATTACTATATTATTTTGGTTATGGTTATACTGTTTTAATCCCTAATCTCTGCTATTACATACAATGAATCAAGAAATGGTAAAAAAAGTAAAAACAGAGCAATGCAATACAATACACTATTCGACATTATTGTAAAAAATAAATAAAAAGTCCATCCCATGTGTTCATGATTTTTTAAATATTTTAGGCAGGAAATTAGTTTTCAAATTTTGATATTTTTTTTGGGTTGGGACCCCCAGACCCCCTGGAAGATTTGGTCCAATGTTGACTCCATGGCTACAGCTGTGGTTAATATGTTAAAACACCAAACTGAAACCTTTTGCAAGGAATCATGTCTGCATTAACCACGCGTACTTGCGGTGAACATGCAAACAAACAAATCGCATGCTCTGGTAGTAGATGATGATGCATCGTCTTTGAAACTGATTGGCCCACACCAGAGACAGCTTCCTTTAGAGCCCCGCCTGGTTTAACCGCCACGTCGGAGAGACAGGACCCACCGCCTCTGGACAGCACGTGCGGTCTGCTAACCATCACACCAGGGGCCATCGCAGAATCCTCCCGATGTTCGTCACATTCTGACAACGCCTTCCCGTCTGCATCCCTGACGTTCACCAAAAACCAGAATCCCGAGCGTCTTGTGCATGCACCGGGGCGAACTTCTTTCCCGCCCGCTCGCTCGCTCGCTCAATATCAAGCCGCGCCACGGCGGCGGCGTCGATTCCACATTCCTACGGCGAGCACCAACATCGCCACGGACCGTGCGCGCATGCGCCGCTGGTGACATTCCGCGAGGCTCCCGAGGGTTGCCCGCGAGGTCGTGCGCAGCAACCATCAGTCAGGACCGTGACGCGTCAGGGGCCGGGTTCACGGCGAGGTCGTGGGTCACGACAGAGCGACAAGAGGCGAGGTGGTGGCGGTGGTGGTGGTGGTGGCGGGGTTTCGATGCTGGGGCCAGTCTTAGGATGAGACGACCATTACGCCATCCCCTATCCCGGACATCATGCAAACAATGTTCCTGTTCGCAACGAGCACCACTCAGCGGTGAACTTTCCACATTCCTATGACAGGGTGGGAGGGGGGGGGGTGGGAAATTCCAGGACGTGTGTATTACAAACATCGCTGACATTTCGCAAAGTTCCCTGGGAATATATAAATATATTTAAGGTCGCGTGAAGGGACGCATCGGTCAAAATCGTGACGCATTTGAGGGAGCGGGTTCACAGCAAGGTCAAGTAATGACAGCGCGAGAAGGGGGAGGTGGTGGGGTCTGTCTATCCTGGGAGCAGTGAGCAGACACCCCCCCTTCGTCTTGAGAGCAAGAGATGTTGACCTTGGTTGGATAGGAGGCGTGGTGTCTGGGGCCCCAATCTGATTTGTCCCGGCGAGAGAAGCTGGCGCGCATTCTCTCGCTCCACGCATTGCGGGAGGCTGCAACGGAAGCATCGTCGAGCCCCGTGAAAGCGGTGGTTCTTAACCTTTACCGCAGCCTTGCACCCACTTTGCTTTAACACATCGTATTCTTTTTTGTTATATTGTTAATAAATACATAGGTTTGATGAAACAACGTAGTTGTAATTTGATTTAAAGCTTTCGTGACTGCAGTGATTCATAGTCTTGGTTCTTTCGGTAAAGTCACGTTTTATTATTTTATTGTTTCCCTTCAACGTGACTTTACCGAAAGAACCAAGACTATAACGTAGTTGTACTTACGTGCCCGTGCTGAATTTGTGTTTTCGATTATGTACCTTCTAAGAAAGACAAATCTGCCCATCTCTCACCCCCCCCCAGATTAAGAACCACTGCCTGAAGGCATTGAATGACGTACATTGTGTACCCATAGAGATGTACATGCACAGGTATTATATACACACAGTGTGTGTGACGTATCGTCCCATATCCTACAGCATATACATGCTTATACATTCGTAAAGCAGGGAATCATCTCTCACAGAAGATTTACCTTGGGGGGGGGGTCCCCAACTTCCCAGGCCCTGCTCCCCCCGCCCCCCCCCCTCCCGGCCCCCGCAGTGCTGAGGGGCGGGAAGAGTTTTCTTAGAGGGCCCAGTTCTGGATTTTCGGAGAGCTGTGGATTTTCTGACAAAGCCCAGTCTCATCAAGAGTCCGTCCGTCCATGTGTCCGTCCAAACGCTGTGTGCGTGGTGCCGTCCACCAGCCGCCTCGTGTGCTGTGCCGGCCTTCATAGGTGCTAATCATCTGGCAAGGTTATCCGGGGGTTGGGGAGACTTTGTCTTTATGTGTGTGAGTGGGAGGATGGGTAATGTAGCGGTTAGCACGCTGCGCTACGAACCCGGTGGCTCGAGTTCAATCCCTGCTCAGAGTCGCAGCCACTGACACCAGCGACGATTATCCGAACCGTCCCTGGGCCTCATTTATGTCGACTCAGCCGCAAACGAGCACCTGGTGCGGTGTGTAAACATCGCCACTCGGGATACAAAGGCGGCCGGGCGTGGTGCTGGTCACACCACAACCTTGTTTCCGTTCTGGCCTTCATAGGTGGCTCGCTAACAGCACTTGCCCCAATAGTCTGTCGAGGCTATACGGGGTCTTTTTGTTTTTGTACATGTATACACGTGCGAGTGGAGTATGTCGTCCCCCTCCACGACTCACGTCGTTACATGTTGGAGGCTAAGCAAGAGGGAGCCTGGATAATGTTTGGGATGTCCCCACTCTGACAACCCAGTGCTGCGTGCGACCGAGGTTCAGCTCATCGCTTCTGAACGTGAGCCATGGGCAGGATTCCAACTCGGGTTATATGGTATGCGGGCCCTCTGTGGTGCAAAAAAATTCAACAACTTTGAACGTGTAGGCTTTCGCGTAATGAATTGGTAGTACAGCACACCGGTGTGATGTACTACCACCGGTGTGATGTACTAGTAACGAATTGGCATGTTTTATTAACCTGACAAACCTTACTAAATGGATGTGTCGGGTAGTGGCGATTTTAACGACGCATTTATATGTACGCGAAAACCGATATTAACACGCCGCAACAACAGCATTGTTGTACGGTACTCCCATGTTCCCACCGTCTATGCGTCTTCGCCTGCACCATACCGCACTGACTGACCAGCGTGGTGAAGTATGGTCTAATGAGCCCGCACGGCCAGCACAGCGTGGGGGTATGAGGGGGGGGGGAGGCTTCATCCAGCAGTTGATTGCCAACAAGGGGCGCTACGGTGGCTATGAGATGTTAACTCCCTCCCCTAGTACACAGGAGGTCGTGGGTTCGATCTTTACCCTGACGCCTGCTGCTGCTGCTGTATATTTGGAGTTTGCATGTCTCTCCCTCCGTTGTGAGATGTTCACTCCCTCCCCTAGTACACAGGAGGTCGTGGGTTCGATCTTGACCCTGACGTCTGCTGCTGCTGTATATTTGGAGTTTGCGTGTCTCTCTCTCTCTGTGGCCGCGTGGATTTTTCTCCGGGTCCTCCAGTTTCCCCACTCCACATTTAGAATCAACATCACGCGTTTACAGTCAGTGGCTGCTGTACATTTCCATGCTTCGGCTGACCCGGGACATGTATGAAGGAGGAAAAATGCATGTGCGAAGCAGCTGCGGGTGTCGGGGAGCTTTTAAGTGAAAGCGGCAGCGAAGCAAGGTTCTGCCCTGAGCTCCGTCCTCCTGGTGCTGGACACACTAACGAGATACATTCAGAGGGAGCCCCCCCCCCCCCTCCCCCACCCTGCAGACGATATTGTGATATATGGCGAAATCAGAGGGGATGTGGACGATGATTTGAGGATCTGGGTGCTAAAAGATTGCAGGGAATGGGGTTGCGGATCGGTCGGACAAAGACGGAGTGCATGGTGGCACATTTTAGTGGCAATAATGCAGGAGGGGGATTTCAAATCGGAAGTGACCAGTTGATGAAGACGAACGGGTTCAAGTCCTTGGGTGCAACGATGTGGTGCTGATGGATGACGAGAGGTGAGGACAAGAACAACGTCTGGATGGTTGAGAGGGCGAGAGGCGACCGGTGTGGTGTACGATCAGAGGGTCCCAGTTTTGTTTGAACGTGTTCAAGACGGTGCTGTTGTACGTGGCCGGCTGCTGGGGCACGAGCAAGAGGGAGGATGTTGCGGTGGATGTTGGGCTTCACAAGGAAGGACAAGGGCTGAGATTTGAAGAGACGTGAGGTCGACGCAAGGTGGAATCAATCACGAGAGAAGACGAGAGAGAGAGGAGGGGCTCTGGCGTGGTTCGGGTCGTGTTGCGAGACGACAGGGCAAACGATGTGGGGTCAGAAGGTGCAAGTGATGCAAGTGGAAGAAAAGAGATGAAGAGGAAGGCCGAAGAAGAGGTGGCGCGGAGAGAGAAGGTTGCCAAGGACAGTGGACTCCACGTGAGTGGCACAAACGCGTGGATGAAGAAGAAGAAGAAGAGGAAGAAGAAGAAGAAGAGGAGGAGGAATAAGAAGAGGAGGAGGAATAAGAAGAAGAGGAAGAAGAAGAAGATGAAGAAGAAGAGGAGGAGGAATAATAAGAGGAAGAAGAAGAGGAGGAAGAAGAGGAGGAAGAAGAGGAGGAGGAAGAATAAGAGGAGGAAGAAGACGACATTTCCACACTCGTCGAGCAATCATTTGTGGGCCAGTTCGCTTCTGACAAAGACCGACACGGCTGGGTGTGCCTTGCCTGGTGAGCGATGCGAATGGGGAGTGTGCACGCGCCTCTCCTATCGATCCCAGTCCGTGTCGTGCACGTGCCGCTGCGGGTACTGGCGCCCGAGACAATGCAGCCCAATTCATCAATTGATATCGACTCTCCGGATCGGTTGACGGTTTGACGTGTTCAGGAATCGATTCGCGTGTAATTATGCAAGAAACAGGATCCCCGAACCCCGCGTGGAGCCTTTCGGCAGACTTCTGGGGCAAGTGCGGTTAGCGAGTGCCAATTGAGGTCTGTGTGGCAAACGTGGCGCCCGGCCGTCTTTGCGCCCACCCCCTCCCTCCCCCCCTAGTGATGGTGAACCAGGTTTCAGTTTAATTTATTTGGTATAGCCCTGTGAGCCATTCGGCTCTTGAATCGGGTGCAACCGCGACAAACAAAAACATGAACAAGAAAATATCTTCAAGTGACTACGCGCAAACAGAAAAATCCAGGGGAAAAAAAACAGCAAAAATCTTCCGAGAAAACGCACCGTACTCCAACGCGGTGTGCAGAAATCCCAGTGGGATGCAAGTCAAAGAACTCATTGAAGGCTGAGTCCACCTAGGTGAGAGGTAATCGCCACTGAATGCAATCCATTACGGGGGGTTCGTGATGCAGTCCGCTGCCCACTAAGCCGTTGCCTGCCCCCCCCTGCCCCAGCTCCCAGGGTGCACCCCCAATATTGATATGACAACCAAGCTCAATCCAGTAAACGCATCACTGTAACGCCCGTCTGGCACAATCTTAACGGTGCTGTTTGTGGCTGGCCCGCTCCCTTGGTGTGGGCCCTGCTCAGCCGCGTGAGGACGCGAAAGAAAACTCTCTCGGTCCGGGGACGGGTGGTGTCCACCATGAGTAGTGTCCACCATGAGCAGTGTCCACCATGAGCAGTGTCCACCATGAGTAGTGTCCACCACGAGTAGTGTCTACTATGAGCAGTGTCCACCATGAGTGGTGTCCACCATGAGTAGTGTCTACTATGAGCAGTGTCCACCATGAGTAGTGTCCACCATGTTTAGTGTCCACCATGAGTAGTGTCCACCATGAGCAGTGTCCACCATGAGTGGTGTCCACCATGTTTAGTGTCCAACATGAGTAGTGTCCACCATGAGTAGTGTCCACCATGAGCAGTGTCCACCATGAGTAGTGTCCACCACGAGTAGTGTCCACCATGAGTAGTGTCCACCATGAGCAGTGTCCACCATGAGTAGTGTCCACCATGAGTAGTGTCCACCATGAGCAGTGTCCACCATGAGTAGTGTCCACCATGAGCAGTGTCCACCATGAGTAGTGTCCACCATGAGTAGTGTCCACCATGAGCAGTGTCCACCATGAGTAGTGTCCACCATGAGCAGTGTCCACCATGAGTAGTGTCCACCATGAGCAGTGTCCACCATGAGTAGTGTCCACCATGAGCAGTGTCCACCATGAGTAGTGTCCACCATGAGCAGTGTCCACCATGAGTAGTGTCCACCATGAGCAGTGTCCACCATGAGTAGTGTCCACCATGTTTAGTGTCCACCATGAGTAGTGTCCACCATGAGTAGTGTCCACCATGAGCAGTGTCCACCACAGGCAGTGTCCACCATGAGCCGTGTCCACCATGTTTAGTGTCCACCATGAGTAGTGTCCACCATGAGCAGTGTCTACTATGAGCAGTGTCCACCACGAGTAGTGTCCACCATGAGTAGTGTCCACCACGAGCAGTGTCCACCACGAGTAGTGTCCACCATGAGCAGTGTCCACCATGAGTAGTGTCCACCATGAGTAGTGTCCACCATGAGCAGTGTCCACCACGAGTAGTGTCCACCATGAGTAGTGTCCACCATGAGCAGTGTCCACCATGAGTAGTGTCCACCATGAGTAGTGTACACCACGAGTAGTGTCCACCATGAGTGGTGTCCACCACGAGTAGTGTCCACCATGAGTAGTGTCCACCACGAGCAGTGTCCACCATGAGTAGTGTCCACCATGAGTAGTGTCCACCATGAGCAGTGTCCACCATGAGTAGTGTCCACCATGAGTAGTGTCCACCACGAGTAGTGTCCACCATGAGTGGTGTCCACCACGAGTAGTGTCCACCATGAGTAGTGTCCACCACGAGCAGTGTCCACCACGAGTAGTGTCCACCATGAGTAGTGTCCACCATGAGCAGTGTCCACCATGAGTAGTGTCCACCATGAGTAGTGTCCACCACGAGCAGTGTCCACCACGAGTAGTGTCCACCATGAGCAGTGTCCACCATGAGTAGTGTCCACCATGAGCAGTGTCCACCATGAGTAGTGTCCACCATGAGTAGTGTCCACCATGAGCAGTGTCCACCATGAGTAGTGTCCACCATGAGCAGTGTCCACCATGAGTAGTGTCCACCATGAGTAGTGTCCACCATGAGCAGTGTCCACCATGAGTAGTGTCCACCATGTTTAGTGTTCACCATGAGTAGTGTCCACACGAGCAGTGTCCACCATGAGTAGTGTCCACCATGAGTAGTGTCCACCATGAGCAGTGTCCGCCACGAGTAGTGTCCACCATGAGTAGTGTCCACCATGTTTAGTGTCCACTATGAGTAGTGTCCACCATGAGTAGTGTCCACCATGAGTAGTGTCCGCCACGAGTAGTGTCCACTATGAGTAGTGTCCACCATGAGTAGTGTCCACCATGGGCAGTGTCCACCATGAGTAGTGTCCACACGAGTAGTGTCCACCATGAGTAGTGTCCACCACGAGCAGTGTCCACCACGAGTAGTGTCCACCATGAGTAGTGTCCACCATGAGCAGTGTCCACCATGAGTAGTGTCCACCATGTTTAGTGTTCACCATGTTTAGTGTCCACCATGAGTAGTGTCTACCACGGGCAGTGTCCACCATGAGTAGTGTCCACCATAAGTAGTGTCCACCACAAGCAGTGTCCACCATGGGCGGTGTCCACCAGTGTCCACTATGAGTAGTGTCCACCATAAGCAGTGTCCACCACGAGCAGTGTCCACCAGTGTCCACCATGAGTAGTGTCCACCATGAGTAGTGTCCACCACGGGAATCAGGCTGAACGTACACACCTCTTCACCTTATAGAAACTCCCCATTTGTATTTAAGTTCCCCTGCGATGTTTCAGATCACACGATCCCCCAACACGACAACCACACTACAAAATACCACACGGTGCTACCACGGACATCTTGCTATCATACACAGCCGCGATCTGGAGACAGAACACTAGAAGAACATCTTTGGTAGCATTTGTCACCCCTGGCGGTACCGATAATTTTATTTTGGGCATTCGTCTCAAGGAACGAACCAGCCGGTGAGTTTGAGTGGGTTTTGGCCGGTGGGATAGCACAGGAGATGGATGCATCATCCCGTGATGGGAATCTAATGGGGTGACCCCGGCGACCCGGAGTCGCACCCAAGTGACGGGGGCTGTAAGGGCAATGCATCCGGCAGGGAAACTTGCGCGATCGATAGGACAGAGAGAGAGAGAGCGAGATAGCAGCAGTCGCTGTTCATGATTCTAACTGCTGCCGTGTTCGCATTGACTCCACTGATACCCCAAGCACGCCTCTGGGGTAAGGGGAATGGGGGGGCTATATATTATACACACACTCGCCTTTTGCCCGTCCAAGGACGGGTGTATTGCAGTGAATCTGAAAGTTTGCGTGCGTGGTGTTTGTGTGCGTGGTGTTTGTGTGCGTGGTGTTTGCGTGCGTGGTGTTTGTGTCGGTGGTGTTTGCGTGCGTGGTGTTTGCGTGGGTGGTGTTTGCGTGGGTGGTGTTTGTGTGGGTGGTGTTTGTGTCGGTGGTGTTTGTGTTGGTGGTGTTTGTGTGGGTGGTGTTTGTGTCGGTGGTGTTTGTGTGGGTGGTGTTTGTGTCGGTGGTGTTTGCGTGGGTGGTGTTTGCGTGTCGACTCCGGTTCGCTCGGCCTCAAATGAGCGGCTGGTGCGGTGTGGTTAACGTCGCCACTGGGGAGACAAAGGCGGACGGGCGTGGTGCTGGCCACGCACGCCCCCCCCCCCTTCCTGCGCGTCAACGCTGGTGGTGGGGGGGGAGTCCGCCCCGTCACCTGGGCCTCGAAGTGCACCGAGCCTGGCACAACGATGATTGCATGATGATTGCATTGTAACCGACGCTAAGTTGCTGCTCGTGAGTGTCTCGTGCTGCTGCTGCTGCTGCCGCCTTCCCCACGACCCGGTAGGGGCCGCGAGGAGACTGTCATCGCTCGCGGCGCGGTGGCGCTCCGGGTGATCCCCTATTGACACCTGGGTCGTGAACTCGACCCGCCAGGCAATCCTTTACGTTCAGCGCTTTCTCACGGGCCCCACTCGCGTGTCGCCTTGACAGGCTGTCGGAGCAAGTGCTGTTAGCGAGCAGCACCTATTGATAGGCCTGAAGGGCGGCACGGTACACGAGGGGGTGGGTGGCCAGCAACACGCCTGGACTGCCTCTGAACCCACAATTTTGCACACCGCACCAGGTACTCATTTGAGGCTGAGTCGACCTAGGGGAGGCCCAGGACCGGTTCAAATAATCGTCACCGGTGTGAGAAGAGCTTGAGTCGCTGGGTTCGTAGCGCATCGCGCTAACCGCTACACTACCACTCTGCAGACGTGGCCCAGATTTGTTTTATTTTTAGAAGGTAAATCATCGAAGCACAAATTAAGCACAGGCACGCAAGTTACAACTTACTTTGTTTCATCAAACCCCTAGGTATTTATGACCATTGCAAAAACAAATGTGTCTAGCGATTGAGAATGCTAAGGGGGTGCGAGTCTGGAGTGAAGATGACGAAGCATCACCGCTGCTGCAGCCCGTGGTCACTGGCGGAGCCAGTCGGGGGGGGGGGGGGTGGCACGTGCCCCCCCAAATGATCCGATCAAAATCCCTAATTTCGATCGGATCATTGCGGTTTATTAGTAATAAATCGGCATTTTGCGACCCCCACTGCCACTGTGTAGCATATTATTACGTGCCAGGGACTCTGAGATGCTAGGACAATAGTCTGAGTCCATAATTGGCAATAAGTAAGGGCAAAGCGGTGAAAAGTGACCCAGAATTGTGCGCAGCTGGGTATCCAGTCCACGACTTCCCTTGAGGCATTCACCTTCAGCGAGCGAGATGGCGATCACACAACGCGGTTCCAATTCGACCCTCGATCGATGGCTGAGCCATCGCCACACACGTGTCGAATAAAAAGCAAGGGACAAGTACTTACTTACTAACAACTCCTTACTTACTAACTCCTTACTTACTAACAACTTCTTACTTACTAACAAGTACTTACTAACAAGTCCTTACACACTAACAAGTCCTTACTTACTGACAACTCCTTACTAATAACTCGTTACTTACTAGCTACTCCTTGCTTACTAACAACTCCTTACTTACCAACAACTCCTTACTTACTAACAAGCCCTTACTTACTAACAACTCCTTACTAATAACTCCTTGCTTACTAACAACTCCTTATTTACAACAACTCCTTACTTACTAGCAACTCCTTACTTACTAACAACTCCTTACTTACTAATAACTCCTTACTAATAACTCCTTACTTACTAACAACTCCTTACTTTTTAACAACTCCTTACTAACAACTCCCTACTTACTAACAACTCCTTACTTACTAACAACTCCTTACTTACCAACAAGCCCTTACTTACTAATAACTCCATACTAACAACTCCTTACTTACTAACAACTCCTTATTTTTTAACAACTCTTTACTAACAACTCCTTACTTACTAACAACTCCTTACTTACTAACAACTCCTTACTTACTAACAAGCCCTTACTTACTAACAACTCCTTACTAACAACTCCTTACTTACTAACAACTCCTTACTAACAACTCCTTACTAACAACTCCTTACTAACAAGTCCTTACTTACCAACAACTCCTTACTAACAACTCCTTACTAACAACTCCTTACTAACAACTCCTTACTTACTAACAACTCCTTACTAACAACTCCTTACTAACAAGTCCTTACTTACCAACAACTCCTTACTAACAACTCCTTACTAACAACTCCTTACTAACAACTCCTTACTTACTAACAACTCCTTACGAACAACTCCTTACTAACAAGTCCTTACTTACTAACAACTCCTTACTTACTAACAACACCTCTATCATTTCTCATTGCTGGAGGGGTCGCCGCCCCCTACCTAAAAATCCTGGCTCCGTCATTGGCCGTGGTGTACTTTGTAACCACGGGCCCAGACCACGCATCTGACGGTGCACCACTCTTTAGCCACGCGCGCCGCCTGCGACAATTTATCTTTAATCCTGGTCGGACACCTTCAAAGGTCAACTGCGCGGACAGCAACGACGAGGTCGGAGAGCGAGTCGAAAAGCCCGAGACGCGTGTGTGTCTGTGTGTGTGTCTGTGTGTGTGTCTGTGTGTGTGTCTGTGTGTGCCCGCTGTCAAAGAGCCTCATGCAAATCCGCTCGCTCGCACGCGCACACGCGCGCGCGCACTCAGGCGCCGGATAATCAAGTTCACGAGTCAATTCGACCCTCCGGGGCCGGCCCAGGACACGCGCGGTGGTGGGACGATGTCACTCGGCTGGCCTGGGAACGCCTGGGAATTCCCCCAGGAAGAGTCTGTGTATAGTAGTGTAGTGTATAGTGTAGTAGTGTATAATGTAATGTATACTAGTGTATAGTTTAGTGTATAGTGTAGGGTATAGTAGTGTAGTGTATAGTGTAGTTACTTTAGTAATGTATAGTGTAATGTATGCTAGTGTATAATGTAGTGTATAGTGTAGGGTATGGTAGTGTAGTGTATAGTAGTGTATAGTGTAGTGTATAGTAGTGTATAGTAGTGTATAGTGTAGTGTATAGTAGTGTATAGTTTAGTGTATAGTGTAGTAGTTTATAGTGTAGTATAGTATAGTAGAATATAGTGTCGTAGAGTCTTCATCAATCAATCAAAGTGTAGTACTATACAGTAGTGTATAGTGTAGTGTATAGTAGTGTAGTGTAAAGTAGTATATAGTTTAGTAGTGTCATCATCAATCAATCAAAGTGTAGTAGTACATAGCAGTGTAGTTTATAGTAGTGCAAAGTGTAATGCATAATAGTGTAGTAGTGTATAGTAGTGTATAGTGTAGTAGTGTATAGTAGTGTATTGTGTATAGTGCAGTAGTGTATAGTCTAGTAGTGTATAGTAGTGTATAGTGTAGTAGTTTATAGTATAGTAGTGTATAGTATTGTCTAGTGTAGGAGTGTATAGTCTAGTGTATAGTGTAGTAGTGTATAGTGTAGTAGTTTATAGTATAGTAGTGTATAGTAGTGTATAGTGTAGCAGTGTATAGTAGTGTATAGTGTAGTAGTGTATAGTGTAGTAGTGTATAGTAGTGTATAGTGTAGTAGTTTATAGTATAGTAGTGTGTAGTAGTGTATAGTGTAGTAGTGTATAGTAGTGTATAGTAGTGTCGTAGTTTATAGTATAGTAGTGTATAGTAGTGTATAGTGTAGTAGTGTATAGTCTAGTGTATAGTGTAGTAGTGTATAGTGTAGTAGTGTATAGTAGTGTATAGTAGTGTATAGTGTAGTAGTGCTGGAGTCTATCGCTAGGAAAAGTGAGGTGTGGACCGCCACTACTCAACACGCTGCTGTAGTGTAGTAGTGTATAGTAGTTTATAGTCTAGTGTATATTAGTGTAGTGTATAGTGTAGTGTATAGTGTAGTGTATAGTAGTGTATGGTGTAGTAGTGTATAGTGTAGTAGTGTATAGTAGTTTATAGTCTAGTGTATATTAGTGTAGGGTATATTAGTGTAGTGTATAGTGTAGTAGTGTATAGTAGTGTATAGTGTAGTAGTGTATAGTGTATAGTAGTGTATAGTAGTGTATAATGTAGTAGTGTATAGTAGTTTATAGTCTAGTCTATAGTGTAGTGTATAGTGTAGTAGTGTATAGTAGTATATAGTGTAGTGTAACCGTGTAGTGTATAGTGTAGTGTATAGTGTAGTAGTGAATAGTAGTTTATGGTCTAGTATGTAGTGTAGTGTATAGTGTAGTAGTGTATAGTAGTTTAGAATCTAGTGTATATTAGTGTAGTGTATAGTGTAGTAGTGTATAGTAGCGTATAGTGTTGTGTATAGTGTAGTGTATAGTGTAGTAGTGTATAGTAGTATATAGTGTAGTGTATAGTGTAGTGTATAGTGTAGAGCATAGTGTAGTAGTGCTGGAGTCTATCGCCAGGAAAAGTGAGGTGTGGACCGCCACTACTCAACACGCTGCTGTAGTGTAGTAGTGTATAGTCTAGTATAGTAGCGTATAGTGTAGTAGTGTATAGTGTAGTAGTTTATAGTATAGTAGTGTATAGTGGTTTATAGTCTAGTGTATATTAGTGTAGTGTATAGTGTAGTGTGTAGTGTAGTGTATAGTGTAGTAGTTTATAGTGTAGTAGTGTATAGTAGTATATAGTGTAGTGCATAGTGTAGTGTATAGTGTAGTGTATAGTCTAGTGTATATTAGTGTAGTGTATAGTGTAGTAGTGTATAGTAGTGTATAGTGTAGTAGTGTATAGTAGTTTATGGTCTAGTGTATAGTGTAGTGTATAGTGTAGTAGTGTATAGTAATATATAGTGTAGTGTATAGTGTAGTGTATAGTGTAGTAGTGCTGGAGTCTGTCGCCAGGAAAAGTGAGGTGTGGACCGCCACTACTCAACACGCTGCTGTAGTGTAGTAGTGTATAGTCTAGTATAGTAGCGTATAGTGTAGTAGTGTATAGTGTAGTAGTTTATAGTATAGTAGTGTATAGTGGTTTATAGTCTAGTGTATATTAGTGTAGTGTATAGTGTAGTGTGTAGTGTAGTGTATAGTGTAGTAGTTTATAGTGTAGTAGTGTATAGTAGTATATAGTGTAGTGCATAGTGTAGTGTATAGTGTAGTGTATAGTCTAGTGTATATTAGTGTAGTGTATAGTGTAGTAGTGTATAGTAGTGTATAGTGTAGTAGTGTATAGTAGTTTATGGTCTAGTGTATAGTGTAGTGTATAGTGTAGTAGTGTATAGTAATATATAGTGTAGTGTATAGTGTAGTGTATAGTGTAGTAGTGCTGGAGTCTATCGCCAGGAAAAGTGAGGCGTGGACCGCCACTACTCAACACGCTGCCGCCGCGACCCTCATCAGGACAAGCGGCCTGAGAAACGAAACGATTAAAATTAAATTAATCACCGGAGGGCGGGGGGGTGAATCTTTAACCCCCCCCCCCCTCCTCGTGTGCCACACCGGCCTTCATGGATACTCGCTAACAGCACTTGCCCCAACCGCTTGTTGAATGCAACATGACCGCTCCGCATCCATACAGAAAGATCCCCCGTGTAGCCTGAACGGACTGTTGGGGCAAGTGCTGTTAGCGAGCAACTATCAAGGCCAGAACAGCACACGAGGGGGTGGGTGGCCAGCACCACGCCCAGCCGCCTTTGTCTCCCCAGTGGCAATGTTTTTTTTACACACAGCACCAGGTACTAATTTTAGGCCGAGTCGATCTAGGGGAGGCCCAGGACCGGTTCAGGTAATCGTCACTGATGTTGTTGATCGTGAGCCGGAATCGGAACTCGGGTCGCCAGGTTCGTAGCGCAGCGCGCTAACCGCTACACTACCGCCCCCACCCCCCACACACAGTGACACAACAACAACAACCGCCATTCGCCACTAATTGGCGGTGACGTCACCACGACGCTTGTGCCAGGCCATGTGCACCTTGAGGCCACGTGAAGTGTCGAACGCCCGCTGGCAGGAGGTCACGGGGCAGGCCCAGGTGCCACGGGTCGACTGACTGAGATGACTGGCTGATGCACCACCTGTGCCCCCTACTGTGCCAACCTGCTGTGTTTTAGCCACCTGGCGCTCCGCTCGTTCTTGTGAGCGTCGCTCATCCGCCCTCCGTTGTTGTTGGAGGGCGACTGCCTCCAACTGCCCAGTAGTGTCCTTCACGAGCCTCCTCCACAGAGGCCGATCTTGACACCGCTGGTACCAGTCATCGGCAAGTCCACTCAGCTCCACGTCCTCCTGTACCACATCACTCCATCTCTTCTCTATCCGTTTAGCCCCATCGATCAGGACGAACAAAAGCTGTTTGGGCATGCGGTGATTGGGCATGCGGGCTACATGACCCAGCCAACGCAGCCTTGCCTGCCGGAGGAGCTCACCGATGGGACCTTGCCCAGATCTTTCAAGGATTTGTGAGCTCCTCACACAATCCAGCCTGGTTAAACCCAGGATGGATCGTAGGCAGGCTAGCATAAATGTTTCTAACCGGTGAAGATGTTCCATTAGGGGGGTCCACGTTTCGCAAGCGTAGTGAAGGGAGGGAATGACCGTGGCCGAGAAGACCACACACAGACACGCACACACAGACACGCACACACAGACACGCACACACAGACACGCACACACAGACACGCACACACAGAGACGCACACACAGACACGCACACACAGACACGCACACACAGACACGCACACACAGACACGCACACACAGACACGCACACACAGACACGCACACACAGACACGCACACACAGACACGCACACACAGACACGCACACACAGACACGCACACACAGACACGCACACACAGACACGCACACACAGACACGCACACACAGACACGCACACACAGACACGCACACACAGACACGCACACACAGACACGCACACACAGACACGCACACACAGACACGCACACACAGACACGCACACACAGACACGCACACACAGACACGCACACACAGACACGCACACACAGACACGCACACACAGACACGCACACACAGACACGCACACACAGACACGCACACACAGACACGCACACACAGACACGCACACACAGACACGCACACACAGATACGCACACACAGATACGCACACACAGACACAGACACCCACGCACAGACACCCACGCACAGACACAAAGACAAGGATAAAGATAAAGATCCCCCATATAGCCTTAACAGACTGTAGGGGCAAGTGCTGTTAGCGAGCACCTATGAAGGCCGGAACGGTACACGAGGGGGTGGGTGGCCAGCACCACGCCCGACCGCCTTTGTCTCCCTAGTGGCAATGTTTACACACCGCACCAGGTACTCATTTGAGGCTGAGTCGACCTAGCGGAGGCCCGGGACCGGTTCAGATAATCGTCACTGGTGTTGGCCGTGAGCGGGAATCGATCCCGGGTCGCCAGGTTCATAGCGCAGCGCGCTAACCGCTACACTATCGCTCCCCACAAACACACAGACACACCACACACGCACACACAGACACCCACACACTGACACCCACACACGGACACCGACACACAGACACGCACACACAGACACGCACACACAGACACGCACACACAGACACGCACACACAGACACCCACACACAGACACCCACACACAGACACCCACACACAGACACCCACACACAGACACCCACACACAGACACCCACACACAGACACCCACACACAGACACCCACACACACACAGACACCCACACACAGACACGCACACACAGACACCCACACACGGACACCCACACACAGACACCCACACACAGACACCCACACACGGACACCCACACACAGACACCAACACCCAGACACGCACACACAGACACGCACACACAGACACACAGACACACAGACACGCACACACAGACACCCACACACAGACACACAGACACACAGACACGCACACACAGACACCCACACACAGACACACAGACACACAGACACGCACACACAGACACCCACACACAGACACACAGACACCCACACACGGACACCCACACACAGACACGCACACACAGACACCCACACACAGACACCCACACACAGACACACAGACACCAACACACAGACACGCACACACAGACACCCACACACAGACACCCACACACAGACACCCACACACAGACACACACACACAGACACACACACACAGACACACACACACAGACACACACACACAGACACACACAGACACACACAGACACACACAGACACACAGACACGCACACACAGACACCCACACACAGACACACAGACACACAGACACGCACACACATACACCCACACACAGACACACAGGCACACACACACAGACACCCACACACAGACACACAGACACACAGACACGCACACACAGACACCCACACACGGACACCCACACACGGACACCCACACACAGACACACAGACACCAACACACAGACACGCACACACAGACACCCACACACAGACACCCACACACACACACGGACACCCACACACAGACACACACACACAGACACCCACACACAGACACACAGACACGCACACACAGACACCCACACACAGACACACAGACACACAGACACGCACACACGGACACCCACACACGGACACCCACACACATACACGCACACACAGACACCCACACACAGACACCCACACACAGACACCCACACACAGACACCCACACACAGACACCCACACACAGACACCCACACACAGACACCCACACACAGACACCCACACACAGACACCCACACACAACAACAACAACAACAACCGCCATTCGCCACTAAGTGGCGGTGACGTCACCACGACGCTTGTGCCAGGCTATGTGCACCCTGAGGCCACGTGAAGTGTCGAACGCCCGCTGGCAGGAGGTCACGGGGCAGACCCAGGTGCCACGGGTCGACTGACTGAGATGACTGGCTGATGCACCACCTGTGCCCCCTACTGTGCCAACCTGCTGTGCTTTAGCCACCCGGCGCTCCGCTCGCTGTTGTGAGCGTCGCTCCTCCGCCCTCCGTTGTTGTTGGAGGGCGACTGCCTCCAACTGCCCAGTAGCATCCTTCACGAGCCTCCTCCACAGAGGCCGATCTTGACACCGCTGGTACCAGTCATCGGCAAGTCCACTCAGCTCCACGTCCTCCTGTACCACATCACTCCATCTCTTCTCTAGCCCGTGCCGCGCCCGCTTAGCCCCCTCAATCCGGCCAAACAAAAGCTGTTTCGGCATGCGGTGGCTGGGCATGCGGGCTACATGACCCAGCCATCGCAGCCTTGCCTGCCGGAGGAGCTCACCGATGGGACCCTGCCCAGATCTTTCAAGGATTTGTGAGCTCCTCACACAATCCAGTCTGGTTAAACCCAGGATGGATCGTAGGCAGGTCAGCCTAAATGTTTCTAACCGGCGAAGATGTTCCATTAGGGGGGTCCACGTTTCGCAAGCGTAGAGAAGGGAGGGAATGACCGTGGCCGAGAAGACCTGAAGCTTAGTGCGGAGCGACAGACCAGGTAGCTTCCACACAGCGTTACGCAACCGATGAAAAGATATTGCCGCTCGACTGATTCGGAGTGAGACCTCTGCTGTTAAACTGGAGCCAGTCATAAGCACACTGCCCAGGTATGGGAAACTCTCCACTCTCTCCACAACTGCCCAATCACCGATTGGGAGTTGTGGGGGTGGAGTGTCCGATGGTACAAAATACCCAGGCAGGTGCTTAGTTTTGGTGGGGCTGATGGTAAGGCCCCACCTCTTAGTGGCACGCTCCAGTCTCAGCAGCAGCGTCTCCAACTCCTCCTCTGACTGAGCAGCTATTACCAAGTCATCAGCATACATAACGTGGTTGAGCAATAGGGAGCCATCCCTTGACCGCACCCGGGCATCGATTAGCCTCCCATTATATCTGTACCATATGGAGATTCCCCCGGTACAGCTTTTGAAGGCTTCACGAACTACGTGGTCAAAATAGATGTTAAATAATGTGGGAGCCAGAGGACATCCCTGTTGCACCCCAAGGTGTACAGGGAATGGCTCTGACTCCCGGCCACGTAGTTTTACCCGGGCCCGCTCACCATCATGAAGGTCCTTAATGATCGTGAGCAGAGGGTCAGGTACTCCAAAAGCACGAAGAACGACCCAGAGCCCAGGCCTACTGATGGTATCATAGGCCTTGACCAGGTCAATAAAGCAGAGATGTAGGTCTTGTTGGAATTCCCTACACCTCTGCTGTAGCAGACGGACAGAAAATATGGCATCCGTGCAGGACCGCCCTTTCCTGAAACCGCATTGGGGCTCCGCAAGCCTCTCCTCAGCGTGCCTGGCAAGGCGATGCTGAATAATCCTTGCCAGGACCTTTCCCGGCACACTGAGGAGTGAGATGCCCCTGTAGTTGTTACAGTCTGTGCGGTCCCCCTTCTTAAAAAGGGGGACCACCAGGGCATCCTTCCAATCCTGCGGAACCCGTCCAGTGGTCCAGACTGTTGTTATGATGTCATATAGGGCAGTCTGTGCACAAACGCCACCCTCCCTCAGCATTTCGCTTGGGAGATCATCTCTGCCCGCTGCCTTTCCTGGTCTCAGACTCTGTATCGCCTTCAATACTTCCTCAGCAGATGGCACCTCAGCCAGCCACTCACAGGGGGTGACTTCATCCAATATTTGAGGCACCGCAGCCTCAGCAGGGTCATCCTCACTTTGTGCCACGATGTTTTCCTGGCTGTGGGATTTTCCCTCCCCCAGGACCTCACAGAAATGCTCAGCAAATCTGCGAACCTGTTCCTGGGGGTCGGAAATTGGATCACCGTTTTTTCCCCTAATGATGGTAATAGGTGTGGCGCTGCAGGTTACTTTTTTGATGGAGTTAAATAGCGATTTGTGATCACGGGCCACTGAGGCAGACTCCATCTCCTCAGCAACCCGCGACCACCACCCATCCTTGCAGCGCCTCACGGCTCTCCGAACCTCCGAGCGAAGGCTGCGGTAAGCCTCCTCATTCTCTGACGTGGGATTCTGTAGCCGATGACAGTGGGCCTGTCGCTTTTTCTCAACCATCCTGAACAACTCCTCTGTCATCCAGGGTGTCTGGGGAGGTCTGGACCGCGTACCCAAAGCAGCCATTGCAGCTGCATGAGTCACAGTCCTAAACCTCGCCCATTTACCCTCGACATCAGGAGGAGTCGGGGACGATGCCAATCCCAGCTGCAAGCGATGATGATATTCTCGCTTGCAACTTTCATCAGATAACTGAGACCAGGCCACTTTAGGTTGGAATGGGGTCCTGGGTGTACACCCACCACCGGAGTGGAAGAATGGCAGGCGCATCTTACAGATGACTAGTCGATGGTCAGAGGGCAGATCAGCTCCACGGTAGGTCCTGGTGTCAAGGACATGGGCTCGCATTCGCTGGTCCGTCACTATGTAGTCCAGCAGATGTTCTTGCTTGGACCCGGCATGCATCCATGATGTTGTGTGGATGCGCCGATGCCGGAACAGCGTGTTGGTAATTACAAGCCCATGGGCTGCACAAAAATCTAGCAGCCTCCTACCGTTGTTATTGAGCTGATCTGGCCCATGCCCTCCAATCACTCCAGACCAGGTGCCAGTATCATGACCAACTCGGGCATTGAAGTCACCCAACATGATGACTCTATCCCGAGGGGCCACTTTAGCCAGCACCTGTGAAAGGAGGTCATAGAAGGCATCTGACTCATCGGCTTTGCCTGCATCCCTCCACGGATGTTCATCTTCGGTGGGGGCATAAGTAACCACGACCACCATTCCTCGCCTCCGGTTGATGGGAAGGCGAGCCCAAAGTAGCCTGGGGCTTACAGCTTCCCACACCTCACCGCCACGCTCCCACGCCCCCTTCATTCTTTTGTTCAAAAGAAGACCCACACCCTGTTGTTTGGCAGTCTGCTGCCCCGAGTAGAGGACTGTCCACCCCTCATGGTGGCAGGAGCCAGAGCCGGTCCACCGGACCTCCTGAATGCCGCATAGATCCAGGCGGTACCGGTCCAGCTCCCGACAGAGGAGTGGCAGCCTCTCCTCTGCAGTGAGCGTTCGAACATTCCACGTGGCCACCCGTAGTGGCTTTTCGTTGTTTCTGGAGTAGCCCCGAGGGTAGGTATTCAATCTCCTGGCTCCGCCAATTGGGGTTTGGCCAGGAGACGTCATAGACGCCTGGCCCCCCGGGGCCTCCGGCACAAGCTTAGTTGTTACATATTTCACTTTAATTCGTGGTTTTGTGGTAATTAATTGAAGGTGGAGGGGTTACCAGCCCCTCGCACCCGTCCAGAGCCCCCGTTTAGCCCCTGTGGTGGACACATATGCCATGAGGGGAGGAGCCAATCAAAATTGGAACTCCCCCCACAGCACTGTCCACGACAGAGTTGCCCGTCCGGCACCGCGAGGAGGTAGGGGGTTGTTTTGCCGGACACCCACACACAGACACCCACACACAGACACCCACACACAGACACCCACACACAGACACCCACACACAGACACCCACACACAGACACAGACACACAGACACAGACACCCACAAACGGACACCCACACACGGACACCCACACACAAAGATCCCCCATATAGCCTTAACAGACTGTAGGGGCAAGTGCTGTTAGCGAGCACCTATGAAGGCCGGAACGGTACACGAGGGGGTGGGTGGCCAGCACCACGCCCGACCGCCTTTGTCTCCCCAGTGGCGATATTTACACACCGCACCAGGTACTCATTTTGAGGCTGAGTCGACCTAGGGGAGGCCCGGGACCGGTTCAGATAATCGTCACTGGTGTTGGCCGTGAGCGGGAATCGAACTCGGGTCGCCAGGTTCATAGCGCAGCGCGATAACCGCTACACTATCGCTCCCCCACAACGGACACCCACACACAGACACGCACACACAGACATACAAACACGCACACACAGACCCCCACACACAGACACGCACACACAGACACCCACACACAGACCCCCACACACGGACACCTACACACGGACACGCACACACAGACACACAGACATGCACACACAGACACCCAGACACAGACACCCACACACGGACACCCACACACGGACACCCACACACAGACACCCACACACAGACACCCACACACGGACACCCACACACAGACACCAACACCCAGACACGCACACACAGACACCCACACACAGACACGCACACACAGACATACAAACACGCACACACAGACCCCCACACACAGACACGCACACACAGACACCCACACACAGACACCCACACACGGACACCCACACACGGACACCCACACACAGACGCGCAAACACAGACACACAGACATGCACACACAGACACCCACACACAGACACCCACACACGGACACCCACACACGGATACCCACACACAGACACCAACACACAGACACGCACACACAGACACGCACACACAGACACCCACAAACGGACACCCACACACAGACACGCACACACAGACATACAAACACGCACACACAGACATACAAACACGCACACACAGACCCCCACACACAGACACGCACACACAGACACCTACACACGGACACGCACACACGGACACCCACACACGGACACGCACACACAGACACACAGACATGCACACACAGACACCCACACACAGACACCCACACACGGACACCCACACACGGACACCCACACACAGACACCCACACACAGACACCCACACACGGACACCCACACACAGACACCAACACCCAGACACGCACACACAGACACGCACACACAGACACCCACACACAGACACGCACACACAGACACGCAGACACAGACACCCACACAGACACACAGACACGCACACACAGACACCCACACACAGACACACAGACACACAGACACGCACACACAGACACCCACACACAGACACACAGACACACAGACACGCACACACAGACACCCACACACAGACACACAGACACGCACACACAGACACCCACACACAGACACACAGACACGCACACACAGACACCCACACACAGACACACAGACACACAGACACGCACACACAGACACCCACACACAGACACACAGACACACAGACACGCACACACAGACACCCACACACGGACACCCACACACAGACACGCACACACAGACACCCACACACAGACACACAGATACCAACACACAGACACCCACACACAGACACCCACACACAGACACCCACACACAGACACACACAGACACACAGACACGCACACACAGACACCCACACACAGACACACAGACACACAGACACGCACACACAGACACCCACACACAGACACACAGACACGCACACACAGACACCCACACACGGACACCCACACACAGACACGCACACACAGACACCCACACACAGACACACAGACACCAACACACAGACACGCACACACAGACACCCACACACAGACACCCACACACAGACACCCACACACAGACACACACAGACACACAGACACGCACACACAGACACCCACACACAGACACACAGACACGCACACACAGACACCCACACACAGACACACAGACACACAGACACGCACACACAGACACCCACACACAGACACACAGGCACACAGACACGCACACACAGACACCCACACACAGACACACAGACACGCACACACAGACACCCACACACAGACACACAGACACACAGACACGCACACACAGACACCCACACACAGACACACAGACACACAGACACGCACACACAGACACCCACACACAGACACACAGACACACAGACACGCACACACAGACACCCACACACGGACACCCACACACAGACACGCACACACAGACACCCACACACAGACACACAGACACCAACACACAGACACGCACACACAGACACCCACACACAGACACCCACACACAGACACACACAGACACACAGACACGCACACACAGACACCCACACACAGACACACAGACACACAGACACGCACACACAGACACCCACACACAGACACACAGACACACAGACACGCACACACAGACACCCACACACGGACACCCACACACAGACACGCACACACAGACACCCACACACAGACACACAGACACCAACACACAGACACGCACACACAGACACCCACACACAGACACCCACACACAGACACCCACACACAGACACACACAGACACACAGACACGCATACACAGACACCCACACACAGACACACAGACACACAGACACGCACACACAGACATCCACACACAGACACACAGACACACAGACACGCACACACAGACACCCACACACGGACACCCACACACAGACACGCACACACAGACACCCACACACAGACACACAGACACCAACACACAGACACGCACACACAGACACCCACACACAGACACCCACACACAGACACCCACACACAGACACACACAGACACACAGACACGCACACACAGACACCCACACACAGACACACACACACAGACATCCACACACAGACACACACAGACACACAGACACGCCCACAGACACCCACACACAGACACACAGACACGCACACACAGACACACACACAGACACACAGACACGCACACACAGACACACACAGACACACAGACACGCACACACAGACACCCACACACAGGCACACACACATAGACACCCACACACAGACACCCACACACAGACACACAGACACGCACACAGACACCCACACACAGACACACCGACACGCACACACAGACACCCACACACCGACACACAGACACACAGACACGCATACACAGACACCCACACACAGACACGCACACACAGACACCCACACACAGACACACACACACAGACATCCACACACAGACACACACAGACACACAGACACGCCCACAGACACCCACACACAGACACACAGACACGCACACACAGACACACACACAGACACACAGACACGCACACACAGACACACACAGACACACAGACACGCACACACAGACACCCACACACAGACACACACACACAGACACCCACACACAGACACCCACACACAGACACACAGACACGCACACAGACACCCACACACAGACACACCGACACGCACACACAGACACCCACACACCGACACACAGACACACAGACACGCATACACAGACACCCACACACAGACACGCACACACAGACACCCACACACCGACACGCACACACAGACACACAGACACGCACACACAGACACCCACACACCGACACGCACACAAGCGGCAGGGCATGTTGAGAGCCCCCGCTGCCTAGTGAAGTTCGCGTCACCTTTGATTTCTCGCCCTGCGGGAGATCCGCAGGCTCCCATCTCACCCCCTCCCTCACACTGGAGTCTCGGGTAATGGAGCAAGGGTGGGGGAGCGTGTTGGGGGGGGGGGTTGGGGGGGAGGTTGGGGGGGGGGGAGCGTGTTGGGGGGGGGTTGGGGGGGGTGTTGGGGGGGGCTTTGTGTTCAGAGGGATAAATTGTCCATGGCCCAAACCTCCAGTAGCCGCTTCTACAATACAATGCGTTCCCGGATAATCTGTCGTAAATCCGGCTCTATCTTCTCATAGACATAAACAGTAGAAACTTCCGATTTAAAGCTTTCGTGACTGCAATGATTCATCTTCTTTGGTTCTTTCGGTAAAGTCACGTAGAATGAGAATAAAATAATAAATTGATAAAATAAAATGCAAAATAATATTCTCACGACGTTTCGGCCACAACACAAGCGGCCTTCATCAGGTGAAGGGGGCGAGACTGTCTGGTAGGACAGCGCTGGAATGAAAGAGCCACGTTCAGATACGGCCTTCAAGCCGTGTGAGAGGAACAAAGCGCCCCAGAGTCGCGGCATCCCCTCAGAAAGGTGAGAGACTCGACCAGTTGAGCCCTCCCATCCCGAAGTCCGTTGAATGATCCCAAGGATGCGTGGAATCCCTCCCCGCAGAGGCGGTCAAACCTCGACTCAAAGCCCTCGTGACTGCAATGACTCATCCTCCCTGGTTCCCTCGGCAAAGTCACGCAGAATGATAATAAAACAATAAATTGATAAAATAAAACAACACAACAACACTCTCCCGACGCCTCGGCCACAACACAAGCGGCCCCCATCAGGCGAAGGGGGCGAGACCGTCCGGCAGGACAGCGCCGGAGTGAAAGAGCCACGCCCAGACACGGCCCCCAAGCTGTGTGAGAGGAACAAAGCGCCCCAGAGTCGCGGCATCTCTTCAGAAAGGTGAGAGACTCGATTAGTTGAGCCTTCTTATCCCGAAGTCTGTTGAATGATCTTAAGGATGTGTGGAATCCCTCCCCGTAGAGGCGGTTAAATTTCGATTTAAAGCTTTCGTGACTCTAAGGCGCTTTGTTCCTCCCACACAGCCCAAAGGCCGCATCTGAACGTGGCTCCCTCACTCCAGCGCTGTCCCACCAGACAGTCCCGCCCCCCTCACCCGATGAAGGCCGCCGTGCCGTGGCCGAAACGTCGCGAGAACACCATTGTGTTATTTTATTTTATCAACCCATTATTTGATTATCATTCTACGTGACCCCACCGAAAGAACCAAAGAAGATGAATCACCGCAGTCACGAAAGCCCCAAATCGAAATCCAACCGGGTGAGGGGGGCGGGACTGTCTGGTGGGACAGCGCTGGAGTGAGGGAGCCACGTTCAGATGCGGCCTTTGGGCTGTGTGGGAGGAACAAAGCGCCTTA
Organism: Petromyzon marinus; assembly: GCF_048934315.1. Lineage (NCBI taxonomy): Eukaryota > Metazoa > Chordata > Hyperoartia > Petromyzontiformes > Petromyzontidae > Petromyzon > Petromyzon marinus. The sequence goes on from NC_133685.1 coordinate 13,067,912, forward strand.
GAGTCACGAAAGATTTAAATCGAAATTTAACCGCCTCTACGGGGAGGGATTCCACACATCCTTAAGATCATTCAACAGACTTCGGGATAAGAAGGCTCAACTAATCGAGTCTCTCACCTTTCTGAAGAGATGCCGCGACTCTGGGGCGCTTTGTTCCTCTCACACAGCTTGGGGGCCGTGTCTGGGCGTGGCTCTTTCACTCCAGCGCTGTCCTGCCGGACAGTCTCGCCCCCTTCACCTGATGAAGGCCGCTTGTGTTGTGGCCGAAACGTCGTGAGAATATTATTTTGTTATTTTATTTTATCAATTTATTATTTTATTCTCATTCTACGTGACTTTACCGAAAGAACCAAAGAAGTAGAAACTTCACCTGTTGAAGTGCTTATTTTTTTTGTAAACAACCCTATTTTAAGCGGCTTTAATTGGTAAACATCCACAAATAACACTCGGGAAGAACAAAAGCTCCACGCCGAGTCGCATGTGTTCGGAGTCGCGTCGGAAGGTGCGTCGTAAATCGAGTTTTCGCTCGATGAATATATCCACGGCGGCGCCTTACAAACGTCGTAAATGCGGATCGTCGTTAATCTTACGGTCGTAATCCGCGGACCGCCCATATCTACATTGCTTTTCACTTCACCACTAAGAAGGGGAGCTGCCATCGTGGTGTAAAACGGCCACCACGCTGGACTTGTAATCCTGAGGTCGGCCCACGAGCCATTCGATTTCCCGAATAGGGAAAGCTGCATTGCGCTAACCGCTGCGCCACCACTCGCTCCACCGTAATTATTCCTGCTGATCCCTTCGTGTGTTTTTTTTCCTTGCCCCCATCGCTGCAATCTCCTTCCTGCGAACCCGCGTGCTGGCGAGGCAGAAGCATCGCGCGTCACGTCACTCAACAGGAACGCGGTCGCTGCTTGGCACTGGGCTGTGACTCATGCGTGACCGGCACGTGACTACCAGCTCCGTCATCAGCATCGTCATCATCATTGTCGACGTCGTTGTTGTTACTTAATCTTCATGTCGGAGCCCGTTGAAACCCAGTTATCTCCAACTCGCAACGTCAGTCAATGGTACGCACGCAATGTTGAACTTCTTTCGCACCGCACGGAGCCAACCGTGCACATCGGAGGGGAGAGGGGGGGGAGGGTTGGAAGGACAACGACGGTGACGTCAACACACACGGCAGACGCCATTGTGACGTCACAACGGGACGCCGGGGGCTCGAGATCGATTCCCCAGAACGGGTTTAGGCGACGCTTTGCGGTCGGGTCAAAGAGCGCGTTCACGTGGGGTGGGGACGGTGTGGGGTGGGGGTGAGGCGCGGATGGATATGCGAGGAGACTTAGGGGACGTCGCATTAGGGGCCGTCCATAAATGACGTCACGCACCTATGGAGGGTGGGGGGGGTCAGACATTTGTGACGATGTGTGACGAGAGGGGGCGGGGGTTTGAGAAATGACGTCACATCAACACGTTCTACTTAATTAAATAGACTTTTTAATAAATATTTTCTCCTACAACATCCGAGTGCAGCGCCACATTAAAAACATACTACAATGACAAAAGTTTAAAGCGATTTGAAGCATGTTTCATTTTTTTGTGGGGGGGGGGGGGCAGAGCTTTGTGACGTCATATTTGAGGGGGGTCTGACTTTTTTGTGACGCCGTGTGACGAGGGGGGGGGGTCCAAAAATCGTCCAAAATCGCGTGATGTCATTTATGGTCGGCCCCCTTACCGCGCCGAGCTCCACCTTGAAGTCAAACCTCGAGGGGACATTCGTCACCGATGTTGCTCGTGAGCGGGAATCGAACTGGGGGACAAATTGGGCATCTCCGCTGGGGTCCCGTCGAGCGAACGCCGCCATCACTCGGCGGCGAGGAGGCCAGACCCTTCCGGGTCGAGCGAGGCTGATGCATTGGCGACGGCCATCGACGCAAGACGAGACCGACCGACCGCCTTTGTCTTCCAAGCCCTGGCTGCGTGTGCGTTATAATTAAAAAATATATATTTTTTAAATGTATATATATATTTTACCCGGTAAGGCCCACTGAGCTATATAGTTATTTTTCAGAAGTGACCTGGCCACCAATGATTGGTGCGAGGGCCGCCACACATTTGTGGGTTTGACAGCATGATGGGGGTGTTTTCAGATGCTGTGTATTGTCAGGGGCCGTCAGTGCCCCCCCCAGGGCCTTGCAATGAAGACCACCGCTGGAAAGGCATGTTTCTAAATGCGAAGAGAAAACCCCGAAGGGGAGAGAGAGAGAGAGATCACATGCAAACTCCAAAACACACAGGCGTCAGGGTCGGGATCGAACCCACAGACACCCGCATACCAGGCGAGGTAGTTAACATCTCGTCACGGTGCCGCCCGTAACGTGGAGGCGTACTGAGTGGGGCACGACGCCACGAGTCCGAGCCAACTCCTGCTGCGCCTTCCACTGCGGGCACCGCTCGTGCTAGTGCCACATTTGTCTCCAGTTTCATCATCCGGTTTTAATCCCAGCAGCAATATAGATGGCAAGCCACAGTCGTGCCATTGTGGCCCATGCAACCCAAACTATGAACCGTGGTTTAAACCCATAGAGACACCGAGAGATACCTAGAGCCACGGAGATACATGATTGACGAGCCACAGCCGTGCGATTGTGGTCAAGAAACCTAAATTATGGAACACAGAGTGAACCCACTGTCGTCGGCACCTCCTTTCAACGGAGGAGGAGGAACGGCAAAACGACACCAACTCTCTCCTACTGAAGCCCTCTTTTGTCGTGGCCAGCAGCAGACCTTGACATTTGGTCCAGCACTGGTGCATGCCAACCATGCCTCGTCGTTGATGTTTACTTGGCGGTTGAACATCTTAACAACTCCTGTATTTACGCGAGCTAAGGGTACAGCGCATTATTAAAAATGCAACACCCCGATTGACGTCTTCCCCTCTTTTACGTCGTTTCGCAAATACATCGTCATTTTATTATGAACACCGCTACCCGAATCGCATCGCCTCACCCCCCCCCCCCCCCCCAACACTTACGTCGCTCAGAGCGTCGTCCCTCCTGTCCCGTTATTCGTCGCCTCTCAGCCTTCGCCTCCACCCATTCACTATGACCCCAATGAAATCGCTCGGATTGACGTTTCGATATAAGCCGTCGCACCTTTCAGGAGCGCATCCCGCGACGTAAACCGGGGCTATTACTGTGTCCATTCATGTTCGCAGTTCAATGTCTGTGATGCTGTTGAAAGGGTCACCATAGCGATAATCTGAAGTGTAATGATTTATGATCATTGCCTTTTCTAGCTCATAAATAATCATTATTATTGCGTTCAACGCGTAGGCTTTCGCGACCAATATCATCCATAATAGAGGGTTTTTTGGGGTTAGATCGCGTAAATATATAAATGTGTCGTTAAACCCGCCACCACCCAACACAGCCAACTAGTAAGGGTTGTTACGTAAACAGAACGTGTCAATTCGTCACTAGAACAGCACGCCGGTGTGTTGGAGAGCCCAAGCAACAACATTTACAATCTAAGTACGACGTTTCGCCAGTAATTACAACTGGCTTCATGAAACGTCGTACTCAGATTGCTGACTGTGTCGGGTGGTGGTGGGTTTAACGACACATTCATATATTTACGCGATCTAACCCAAAACACCTCTATTGTGTATTCCAACATTATTACACTCTACAGTACTCTATATATACAGGCTGCTTAACATTATATTAACACTTATATGGGACTATCGTTTTTAATGAAAAAAGAACGGACATTACACTGTAACATGATAACGAATGCAATGTTAATAGCTTCAAAAAAGTCTAAGAATCTCCCACTTGTTCGCCATCGTTGTCAACACGTGACCTGGAATCTTCTCTAGGAGATCTTCAGAGCCCGGAGGCAGCAGCACATGTCACGTGGAAGTGTTGACAATTCTCAGAAGTTAAGATTGCTTTTTTAAGCACCCTGTTTAGGGTTTATATATCATAGACTTCCTCTTACGTGACATCACAAAGATGTATTCCAATATGCAATTCCCTGTGTCCATTCTAACGTTCAAACAATTATTTATTTGCTTTTTACAATTCCGATATTGTAAAACTTCAAAGCAACCTTCATCCTTTGCAATCGTCTCGACTGTCTTTGAATGACAATTTTGCAAAAAAGTAATCATCACTTGCCCTTCCACTGGTGCATCTTGTGACGTTTAACCCTCACTGTCGTCGTCATCATTATCGTCATCATCATCGTCATCATCGTGATCATCATCGTCATCAATGGCTATGATCTATCCACTGCTGGATGAAGGACGGACGTTGAAGGGCCCGGGGATGTCACAGTCCGTCTCTGCCCTGCACGGGAGATGAAATCCGTTCGCAATCAGATGTAGAAATTTTTTCGTCAATGTTTAGTGTGATTTCACGAGAAATCGTTCATGAAGCCATCCATATATATAGACACAGACAGAATTTCAACCGATAAGATGGGTACAAACTGAGCAATCATTGGAGGGACGTTATTAACCAGTTTAAGTCATAACTGGCTGTGATGTTTTCCATCCTACCTTCCGATGCTAGTAGTTATTTTCGTTACATTAACAGGTTAAATGTCTAAATGTCTCACTAACACGGCCTGCGACCTTACATTGACATGCTAATTTATCACTTTGACGTCACTAGCCCCGCCCACTTCGCTTATGACCCTTGGGCCACACCCATTTCCTGCTATCTTTTCTCCTGATGACGATTGCCTCTGTTGCGATCGAAACGTCGTAGTTTTTTTGTTATCTTGTGTTATTTTATTTGAACCTCTCTACGTGACTTTACCGAAAGACCCAAGAATATGAGAGTAAATCAAGTTAATTATTAAATAAGTAAAACTAATCAACAATAATGAATCGATTATACGTGTTTTCGCCGTTCTAGTTTTGACTCCGCCCGGCTGTATTTGTGGCCCCCTCGGCCTGTTGCTCGGCAGACCGCGCTGAATGATCCACGTCTACGTTCATGGCAGCAGGGAGTGGGGGGGGGGGGGTCGGTGGATCACGCAGAGATTTGCCAACCTCACAATCAAATCCGTCGCGGTTTTGCCTGCAAGCGGCCAGCAGACGTAACGTCCACGTGGCGCAAATGGGTTCTCGAGCCCAATCCGCGCGGACGGTCTGACCCCGTGCCCCCTGCTGGACTTCTGCGCAAAAAGAGCTTCACAGCTCGTCGGATTCCTCTGATGTCAACACAGATTCAGATTCTGGACACTTCCTTGTCTTTTCGCGTGCGGAGTGGCTGTTCGTTGCACCGACTCTAGCATCCCTGCACGTGGAGGGGCACGTGTCCCACCTCTCCTCTCGCAGACCCCCTTTGTAGCTCCACTGCTAGCCTTTAGGTTTTTTTAACCGTCTCATTTCGCGTTTTTTTTGTTTGTTATTTCCGCTCAGCGAATTTCGGGCATCTCGAGGGGCGGGCGTGGAAGGGGGCTCTCTGATGCGCATCAGCGATATAAATATAATATATATAAATAAACGTACAACAAAAAACCATGCTGCTTTGCTTATACCTTGCAGCCCATTGACTGAGCACTTTAGGCAGGCGAAATAATTCGCTCGCGACTGCAAGCCCCGGTTTAGAATTTCAATTCGTATTTCACGGGGCGATAGGCAGACGTGCTATCAGAAAATATAATAAAAGCCATTGCTCACTATCGCGATGCCTCGTTATATACAAACACAAATAAGAATGCATGCTTTTTTTTCACCACCCACCCACCCAGGAAAGCCTCGCCGAATATCATAACTCTACTGGAGGATTAGGGTCCGATTACATTCGGATGTTTGTAGGATCTTTTGTTGTTTATTTGTTTTACGATTGTTATTATTCATGAGTGTTTGGCTTGGCTTAGCTTGATGTGGACAGGAGAACAATACAAAAATGTGAGAATGTGTAGAAACCCACGACGCTGTATACGAGCGGATATTTGTTGTATTTAGTTTTTTTTACAGGACCATTTCGAGGCCCTGTAAGGACAAAAAAATCTCTCGAAACGTTTGCTCGCTTTTCGACGTGTAACAGTATATATATATTTTTGCCGATAAGGCAAATCAATTGGCCACATTTTGCCCGTGACGTGACGAACTTGACGTGATTGGCTCTGTTGGGTGGCGGAGGGCTATTGTAAAGTATTGACATTATGCCTCGGCGATCTGATTTGTTACGGCTAGGGGCGCCAGGGTGGAAAGATGTTAATTACTTCGCCTGGTATGCAGGGTTCGATCCTGACCCTGGCGATGCCTGTTTTTTTTTAGTTTGCTCTCTCCCCGTGGTCGGGTGGATTTTTCTCAAGGTCCTCCAGGTTTTTCGCCCCACATTTAGAATCAACGTTATGAGTTCAGAGTATTAGGCTGCTAGACATTCCCACGTGATAAGCCACTTCGTTGCGCTATCACTTGTGACAGCCGGCTCGCTTCTGAAAAAGAGCTATGTAGCTATGTGGTAAAATAAATAAAAAATAAATGTTTACATTTACTTTAGAAAGGAGATCAATGGCGCTGCTTGAGCACAGTAGCAGCAACAACAGATACAAAGACTCCAACATTGCAGAGAACGAGTAAAGCAGGGCCCTTGAATGAATATTGCACATCTGACAGACGAAGGACGCGTGGATCTCGGGGGAAAAAAACCCCAGTCCAAATATAATGCACGAGGAAGAAGACGTGCCAGTAAATGGAGTTAGGTACAGGCATGTGTATGTATGTTGAACTTCTTTCGCATCGTACGTAGCCAACCGTGCTCATCGGACGTGCGGGTAAACTGAGATTTTTAGTCAAACAAAGATCCCCTGTATAACCCCAACAGACTGTTGGGGCAAGTGATGTTAGCGAGCACCTCTGAAGGCCGGAACGGCACGCGAGTGGGTGGGTGGCCAGCACCACGCCCGGCCGCCTTTGTCTCCCTAGTGGCGATGTTTACACACCGCACTACGTTCTGATTCGAGGCCGAGTCGACTTTGGAGAGGCCCATGACCGGTTCCGATATACAATCGTCACTGGGTGTTGGCCGCGAGCGTGAATCGAACTCGGGTGTCCGGGGATTCGTAGCGCAGCGCGGCGCTCACCGCTCCACCACCGCTCCCCACATGTTGGGGCCTTAACGGTGGCACGAACGCACGCGCGCTCACACCTAGCGACGCAGACAACGGAGCACTGCTCGCCGAGAGCCTCCCGTCCCTTGCGCTGCTGAAGCTTCCGAGGCGTCGGGTTCAAGTGCAGGATCCCCGCGGCGCGAGCCGGCTGAGGCGAGAGACCCGAGGCGTCGTTGTATAATTACGCTCGGTGTTCGCCGGTGGCAGCTGGCAGCTCTGCAAATGCGAGTGACGGGAACACCACCCCGCGAGTTATTCATCAACGCGACCGACGAGTGAGAGAGAGTGAAAGGAGAGAGACGCGCTCGCAAACACGCACACGCCGTGACCGCCTCACGCCCTCCTGCTGGGGCACGCACGTTCCCCTCCTGCTCCTCGTAGGCTCTCCAGTTTCCGTCCACAGCTAGCTTCAAACACCCACGCGGTGTCGAACTGGGTGTTGGCCAGGCGTCCACCAATGGGCATTCGCCGTCGGTGGCTCGGTGAGGATCACGCACAGCGCACACAATGTGTCGTGCACGTGTCTCTCTTTCCCCGTGGCCGCGTGGATTTCTCGTCCCGGTCCTTCTGGTCTCCCTCCTCCGCATTCACGATCGAGGTGACGCGCTTCGAGTGTTTGGCTGCTGTACATTTCATTTGTGGCCAAGTCGCCTCTCAACAAGAGCTATGGAGCCCAGTGGGTCTAACCTGGTAAAATACTCAACAATTATCTATGGTTCTTTCGGTAAAGTCACGTAGGTCGAAAAAGAAAATAAAACGGAACATTCGTGGTTCTTTCGGTGAAGTCACGTAGAAGGGAAATGATAAAATAATAAAAATAAAACATAATAAATTATTACTGTATTATTTCCCTTCTACGTGGTGACTTTACCGAGATAACCAACAATATGAATCCCTGCAGTCACGAAAGCTTTAAGTCGAAAAAAATAAAGCATCACGACGTTTCGATCGCAACACAAGCGGTCTTCCTCAGGCGGAACAACATTCTCCAGCAGTGTAACTGCTGAACCAGCGAGAGAGCTGTGACAACGAGACACTGCGACATTGATAAGATTCACGTTCCGCTGTGCACACACACACAGAGGGTACGTACGTATGTGCGTTGGCCTTCTTTCGCACCGTACCTAGTCAACCGAGATAACCGGAGCTGCAGCTACGTACCCCACCCCACCAGACATCTACCGCGGCAACAAAATAATAAAACGTGGCGCAGGAGCCCTCCCGACGTAAATGAGTCGCGAGGCTCTCAAGAGTGAGGAGGCTTCCCCGGACAAACAAACACACACAAGCGTGAGTCGTGGTAACAGCCGCGGTCGGGCGTGCGTGTCGATGACGGCCAACACCGCCCTCCCATCGTGCTCATGCCGTGCGGACCCTTCACTTAATCCGAGCTCGCCGTGCGGATATCAGAGGATCATTGCGCGCCTGTGTGTGTGTTGTGTGTGTGTTGGTTGTGTGTGTTGTGTGTTGGTTGTGTGTGTTGTCTGTGTGTGTTGGTTGTTGGTTGTGTGGTGTGTGTGTGTGTTGGTTATGTGTATTGTGTGTGTTGGTTGTGTGTGTGTTTTGGTTGTGTGTGTATGTGTGTTGGTTGTGTGTGTGTTGGGTGTGTGTGTTGTGTGTGTGTTGGTTGTGTGTGTTGTGTGTGTGTGTTGGGTGTGTGTGTGTGTTGGTTGTGTGTGTGTGTTGGTTGTGTGTGTGTGTTGTATGTGTGTTCGTGTGTGTTGTGGGGAAGCGATAGGTGGTGGTAGCGGTTAGCGCTACGCTGCGCTACAAACCCGGCGAGCCGAGTTCGATTCCCGCTCGTGGTCACCAACATCAGTGACGATTATCTGAACCGGTCCTGGGTCTCCCCTAGGTCGACTCAGCCTCAAACGAACACCTGGTGCGGTGTGTAAACATCGACCACTAGGGAGACAAACGCGGCCGGGCGTGGTGCTGACCATCCACCCCCTCGTGTGTCATGCAAGCCTTAATAGGCGCTCGCCAACAGCACTTAGGGTGATCTTCGTTAGTATGTCGTGTGTGTTGGTTGTGCGTTGGTTGTGTGTGTTGGTTGTGTGTGTTGGTTGTGTGTTGGTTGTGTGTGTTGGTTGTGTGTTGGTTGTGTGTGTTGGTTGTGTGTGTTAGTTGTGTGTGTTGGTTGTGTGTTGGTTGTGTGTGTTGGTTGTGTGTGTTGGTTGTGCGTTGGTTGTGTGTGTTAGTTGTGTGTGTTGGTTGTGTGTTGGTTGTGTGTGTTGGATGTGTGTGTTGGTTGTGTGTGTTGGTTGTGTGTGTTGGTTGTGTGTGTTGGTTGTGTGTTGGTTGTGTGTGTTGGTTGTGTGTGTTGGTTGTGTGTGTTGGTTGTGTGTTGGTTGTGTGTGTTGGTTGTGTGTGTTAGTTGTGTGTGTTGGTTGTGTGTTGGTTGTGTGTGTTGGTTGTGTGTGTTGGTTGTGTGTGTTGGTTGTGCGTTGGTTGTGTGTGTTGGTTGTGTGTTGGTTGTGTGTGTTGGATGTGTGTGTTGGTTGTGTGTGTTGGTTGTGTGTGTTGGTTGTGTGTGTTGGTTGTGTGTGTTGGTTGTGTGTGTTGGTTGTGTGTTGGTTGTGTGTTGGTTGTGTGTTGGTTGTGTGTTGGTTGTGTGTTGGTTGTGTGTTGGTTGTGTGTGTTGGTTGTGTGTGTTGGTTGTGTGTTGGTTGTGTGTTGGTTGTGTGTGTTGGTTGTGTGTTGGTTGTGTGTGTTGGTTGTGTGTGTTGGTTGTGTGTGTTGGTTGTGTGTTGGTTGTGTGTGTTGGTTGTGTGTGTTGGTTGTGTGTGTTGGTTGTGTGTGTTGGATGTGTGTGTTGGTTGTGTGTGTTGGTTGTGCGTTGGTTGTGTGTGTTGGTTGTGTGTTGGTTGTGTGTGTTGGATGTGTGTGTTGGTTGTGTGTGTTGGTTGTGTGTGTTGGTTGTGTGTGTTGGTTGTGTGTGTTGGTTGTGTGTGTTGGTTGTGTGTTGGTTGTGTGTTGGTTGTGTGTTGGTTGTGTGTTGGTTGTGTGTTGGTTGTGTGTGTTGGTTGTGTGTTGGTTGTGTGTTGGTTGTGTGTGTTGGTTGTGTGTTGGTTGTGTGTGTTGGTTGTGTGTGTTGGTTGTGTGTGTTGGTTGTGTGTTGGTTGTGTGTGTTGGTTGTGTGTGTTGGTTGTGTGTGTTGGTTGTGTGTGTTGGATGTGTGTGTTGGTTGTGTGTGTTGGTTGTGCGTTGGTTGTGTGTGTTGGTTGTGTGTGTTGGTTGTGTGTTGGTTGTGTGTGTTGGATGTGTGTGTTGGTTGTGTGTGTTGGTTGTGTGTGTTGGTTGTGCGTTGGTTGTGTGTGTTGGTTGTGTGTGTTGGTTGTGTGTTGGTTGTGTGTGTTGGATGTGTGTGTTGGATGTGTGTGTTGGTTGTGTGTGTTGGTTGTGTGTGTTGGTTGTGTGTTGGTTGTGTGTTGGTTGTGTGTGTTGGTTGTGTGTTGGTTGTGTGTTGGTTGTGTGTGTTGGTTGTGTGTGTTGGTTGTGTGTGTTGGTTCTGTGTGTTGGTTGTGTGTGTTGGTTGTGTGTGTTGGTTGTGTGTTGGTTGTGTGTGTTGGTTGTGTGTGTTGGTTGTGTGTTGGTTGTGTGTGTTGGTTGTGTGTGTTGGTTGTGTGTTGGTTGTGTGTGTTGGTTGTGTGTGTTGGTTGTGTGTGTTGGTTGTGTGTGTTGGTTGTGTGTGTTGGTTGTGTGTTGGTTGTGCGTTGGTTGTGTGTTGGTTGTGTGTGTTGGTTGTGTGTTGGTTGTGTGTGTTGGTTGTGTGTGTTGGTTGTGTGTGTTGGTTGTGTGTGTTGGTTGTGTGTTGGTTGTGCGTTGGTTGTGTGTGTTGGTTGTGTGTTGGTTGTGTGTGTTGGTTGTGTGTGTTGGTTGTGTGTGTGTTGGTTGTGTGTGTTGGTTGTGTGTGTTGGTTGTGTGTTGGTTGTGTGTTGGTTGTGTGTGTTGGTTGTGTGTTGGTTGTGTGTGTTGGTTGTGTGTTGGTTGTGTGTTGGTTGTGTGTGTGTTGGTTGTGTGTGTTGGTTGTGTGTGTTGGTTGTGTGTTGGTTGTGTGTGTTGGTTGTGTGTGTTGGTTGTGTGTGTTGGTTGTGTGTGTTGGTTGTGTGTTGGTTGTGCGTTGGTTGTGTGTTGGTTGTGTGTGTTGGTTGTGTGTGTGTTGGTTGTGTGTGTTGGTTGTGTGTGTTGGTTGTGTGTTGGTTGTGTGTGTTGGTTGTGTGTGTTGGTTGTGTGTTGGTTGTGTGTTGGTTGTGTGTAGTTTTTTAACGTCAATTCTCCCGTGAGCACATTGCAGACCGAGAGAACGAAAGCGCCACCCGCGCCTCGTGGCTCGGAGCAGCAGCAGCAGCAGCAGCTTCCACAGTGAGCAGCACTCTTCACCTGTAGATCGTGTGCATGGGGGGTGAGGAGGAGATGAGAGGGGGGATGAGAGGGGGGGTGAGAGGGGGGGGTGAGAGGGGGATGAGAGGGGGGGTGAGAGGGGGGGATGAGAGGGGGATGAGAGGTGGGGTGAGAGGGGGGGTGAGCGGGGGGTGAGAGGGGGGGTGAGAGAGAAGGGGGTGAGAGGGGGGATGAGAGAGAGGGGGGTGGGATGAGAGGAGGGGATGAGAGGGGGGGGAAGGGATGAGAGGGGGGGGAGGGTGAGAGGGGCGATGAGAGGAGGGGATGAGAGAGAGAGAGGGAGGTGAATAGGGGGGTGAGAGGGGAAGGAAACAGGAGGGAATGGGAGAAGGGGATGAGAGGAGATGAGAGGGGAGGCGATCAGACGGGGGTGGTGGTGGTGGTGGTGTGACGCTGCGATGGATGAACCCGACAGGCAGTACAAGCCCGCTCCGATGTCAGTGACTGAGAGTCCCGCGTGCAGCAATGGCACATTCGCGGTCGCAGTTTTAGAACCCCGAACGAGCGGGTGCGCGAGGCTTCGCGGCGGACTGATCGATACTTGCCGAACCGAATTCTACTGCTGAGCGCCGTCGTCAAAACAATGTCGTGGTACCAATGTCACGTGACCATAACCCCAGCCCACTCGTCCGCCTCTCCATTCAAACAATGTCGAGCCCCGGGTAGGCTTCAAATGATTACAATCGCGCACGCACACAGACACCCCCCCGATGTGAATGTCATACACCATTTAGGGAATGAAACAGTACGACGTCTCCACAAATCTGGCTGTCGCCTGATGAAGCTAGTTGTAATTACTGGCGAAACGTCGGACTCAGTTTGTAAATGTTGTGGCTTGGCTTTCCAACACACCGGTGTGCTGTAGTAGTATACTACACTATACACTACTATACACTACACTAAACGCTACATACACTCCACTATACACTGCTATACACTACACTATACACTACTATACACTACACTATACACTACTATACACTATATTCATATTCTTAGTTCTTTCGGTAAAGTCACGTTGAAGGGAAACAATAAAATAATAAAATATATAAAACAATAAAAATTCTCACGACGTTTCGACCATAACACAAACGGTCGTCATCAGGTGTGTCGTGCTGTACTAGTGACGAATTGACACGTTCTGTTTACGTGACAAACCTTACTAGTTGGCTGTGTCGGGTGGTGGCGGGTTTAACGACACACCATTTATATAGTTACGCGATCTAAGCCAATAAAAAAATCTGTATTATGGATGATATTGGTCGCGAAATCCTCCTACGTGCTTGAACTGACTATAGGCGGTTTTTGACTTCTACATTGAGGGGGGATATGGGGCAGGAGTCCACTTTGTCCACTCATATTCGGAATCTGGGGTGCATACAGTAATTTTTTTTTAATCTTAATTGTAGACTACTGGATGAGTCTGGATGAGTTTATGGTGGCTCACTGCTGATGGGGCGTTGCATGTTGAAGCCGGTTCAGAGCGTTGCTTGCCTTCAATCAATGCTGCTGAAACAAGGCCACCCTCCCAGGAAGGTGGTCGTCGTATGTGGCTGGTGGGTTGTGTAAGGGGCCGTCCATAAATGACGTCACGCGATTTTTGACCCCCCCCCTTCGTCACACGGCGTCACAACAAGTCAGACCCCCCCCTCAAATATGACATCACAAAGCTCTGCCTCCCCCCCCAAAAAATATATAAAACATGCTTCAAATCGCTTTAAACTATTGTCATTGTAGTGCGTATTTAATGTGGCACTGCACTCTGATGTTGTAGGAGAAAACTTTTATTAAAACGTCTATTTAATTAAGTAGAACGTGTTGTCTATATTTATTTAAAGTTGCGCATTTTGATGTGACGTCACATTTCTCTCCCCCCCCCCCTTGTCAAACATCGTCACAAATGTCTGACCCCCCCCCCCCCCACCTAGGTGCGTGACGTCATTTATGGACGGCCCCTTAGAACAACAACAACAAGCGTAATACATTTACTTGTTTTGGGAGAGACGCCGCAGGCAAAACACATACTAGCTGTCACGTCGGGGCAAATGTGGACAATTGTTATTTTGGTCAAAAGCGAGCGCAGAAAAACAAACAAACCGGTGACACTTATTGTACGACGTTTCGCGGCGAATGCTTACAACAACCCGGCATCGTCGGGGAGTTCGCAAGAGCCGTCTCGTCCGACACAGCGATGTCTTTGGTTGCCGAGGGAACTTCACAAAGCTGTCAACCCCTCATCAGTGCCCTACCTTATTACAGACCAATTCAGGACCTTATTGGTCACCCCGTGCCCCCTATAAATCTCAACGTTCATCCTACAAAGTCCCATCGCAAGGGAGAAACACAAAGTGCCCGAAATGAAACGGCTGTACGCCCTATGGACCTGCAAACTCAATTTCCCTGGACAAGAAAATGGGTAAACCGTCTGGGTTGACGTATATAATAGTGTAAAGTATAGTAGTTTATAGTATAGTGTATAATATTGTTTAGTAGTGTTGTGTTAAGTAGTGTAGTGTCTAGTGTACTGGATAGTAGGGTATGAGTTTGTATAGTAGTGTGTAGTGTGTAGTGCATACCCAGCAACTCCTCATCAGTGCCCTACCTTATTACAGACCAATTCAGACCTTATGGTCACCCCGTGCCCTTACAAATCTCAACGTTCATCCTACAAAGTCCCATCGCAAGGGAGAAACACAAACAAAAACACCAAAAAACAGTTGTTGTTCCCGTATTGAAACGGCTGTACGCCCTATGGACCTGCAAACTCAATTCCCCTGGAGAAGAAGTTGGGGTAAACCGTCTGGGTTTGACATCTATGATGACTTTACGAGCTGTTCGCGCTATTTTTTTTACACGAATCAGCCGCAAACATAACAAAAAACACGAATTCTCACTCGCACGGGTTCGCCGCTGATCGCGAACCGCTTCCAGCGACTCGCGATATCCCACGGCAAGAGCTCACGGACGACAGAGAAGGAATCAGCCCACGGATGAAGAATGGGAGTTGTAATGATAATAATGATGCTGATGGTGGGAGTCGTATCGTGGTATGTATGTAGCCAAGCGTGATAATCAGATGTGTGCTAGCTGGAAATTGCTGGGCAGCGCCTTTATATTTACGAACGACGAATGGTGATGTTAAAGATAAAATGTATTTTAGTTTATTAGGTTTTTAAGCCAGATGGGCCAGGATTGTGCAGAACCGAGCCCACTTTTCACCTGGCCTGTATCTATCTCTATGGGTCTCTATGAGTCTATATGCATCTCTCTGCATCTCTATGAGTCTGTATGCATCTCTATACGTCGCTATGAGTCATCTATGTATCTCTAGGAGTCTCTCTGTATCTGTGTATTTCTATAAGTCTATGTGTATCTGTGTGAGTCTCTATGCATCTGAATGAGTTGCTATAAGTATGAATGGATCTCTATGAGTCTCTCTGTATCTCTATGAGTCTCTCTGTATACCTATGTATCTCTGTGGGTCTCTATGTTTGTCTAGTTTATTACAAATCGGGGTACGACCGTCCTGGGCCCCGCGCTTTGGGTGGGGGGGGGGGGGGCCTTCGACATCACGGTGCCAGTTGCAATACTTCCGGTTTAGTTTGAAGGCCGTCGGGGGCCCCACACGGCAACCCCCCCCCCCCTGCACCACCCCGGCACTCCCCCACACCCCGTAACCCCCCCCCCCCCCCCACCAACTAATGACGGCTCTGGCAATACAAACGATGAATTCAAATGGAGAGAGAGACAGGATAGGGTCCCATAATGAAGGATTTTGGGTTCGATCGCGTTATTTATGAGTGTGTCGTAACCCTCCACCACCCGACACGGCCATCTCTGGCCAATCGCCAGAAGATGCTGGATGTAATTTCCAGCGAAACGTCGTACTAAAAAAAACTGTAAATATTGTGGATTCACTCTTCAACACACCGGTGGGCTAAAGTAGTGAACTATTTTGTCTTTTGTCAACGTGACACTTTTTTTGCTGATTGGCCGTGTCGGGTGGTGGAGGGTTACGACACATTTATAAATAACGCTATCTAACCCAAAACCCTTTATTATGAACAATGCTGGCCGCGAAAGCACTGCTCCGTGTTGAACAGGATCGGGTCCCGTATGCTAATGCGGCAATGTCTAGGAAGCATCTGGTTTGGTGCCGGGAAATTGGCTCGGCTGCAGCCCCGCATTTCCTTTGATTGCGATTCATTTATTGCTCATTAATTCACCAGCCTCCTTTAGCACGTAGCCTCGCTGTCTCTCAATTGTGTTTGCCATTCAATGGTGAGCTGAATGATCTGGCAGGCACACACACACACACACGCGCGCGCGTACACAGATACACATAATCGAGCTACACCTGCGCGCATCCGGATAAACGTGCGTACGGGGAAACAACGTTTCCCCGTACAGCCTAGAACAGACTGTTGGGGCAAGTGCTGTTCGCGAGCACACGAAGGGGAGTGGATGGGCAGCACCACGCCCGGCCGTCTTTGTCTCCCGCAATGCTGATGTTTACGCACCGCACCAGGTACTCGCTTAAGGTTTAGTCGACCCAGGGGGGTAACTAGGACTGGTCTAAATAGTCGCCTCTGTTATTAGTCGTGTGATCCGGAATCGAACTCGGGCGGGTTCGTCGCACGGTGCGCTAACAGCTGCGCCACCGCTCTCCAAAGACAAAGATCCCCCGTGTAGCCTTAACAGACTGTTGGTGACAAGTGCTGTTAGCGAGCGCCTATTAAGGCCGGCACGGCACACGAGGGGGTGGGTGGCCAGCCCCACGTCCGACCGCTTTTGTCTCCCCAGTGGCGATGTTTACACACCGCACCAGGTACTCATTTGAGGCGGAGTCGACCTAGGGGAGGCCCAGGACTGGTTCAGATAATCGCCACTGCTACACTACCGCTCCCCACGCGCACACACAAAGACACACACAAAGACACACAAAGACACACAAACACACACAAACACACATACAAACACACAAACACACACACACACAAACACACACACAAACACACGCACACCCACACAACACACACACAAACACACGCACACACACACAACACACACACAAACACACACACAACACACACACAAACACACAACACACACACACACACAAACACACACACACAAACACACACACAAACACACGCGCACACACAAACACACGCGCACACGCACACACACAAACACACGCGCACACGCACACACACAAACACACACAAACATACGCGCACACACAAACACACGCGCACACACAAACACACGCGCACACACAAACACACGCGCACACACAAACACACGCGCACACGCACACACACAAACACACGCACACACACACGAGCGCACGCGCACACGCACACACACAAACACACACGCACACAAACAGACACACACGCACACACAAACACGCACACACAAACACGCACACACACGCACACACACACACACATACAAACAAACACACACACGCACAAACACACACACATACAAACACACACATACTCAGGCACGCGCGCTCCGACACGTTCCGCTGCTGCGGCTGCCCAAGCCCTGTGAGCTGGGATGTGGCAATGAGATGGCGCTTATCATTGTGGGCACTGCGTAAGCCATCTTTACGGCGCCCTGATTATCATTTCAAACAACAACAACAATTGTCGGGATGAAACCAACTTCCCTCCCCCCCCACCCGCCCGTCTCTCGATATAATTGTCGTCTCTCGCAGGGTCATGATGGAAGAGTCCAGTCTCGCGTGCCGGCTACGACACAAAGGCAAAGATCCTCCGTATGGACTTGACAGACTGTTGGGGCAAGTGCTGTTAGCGAGCACCACGAGGGGGTGGGTGGCGAGCACCCTCGTGCCGATGTTTACACACCGCAACAGGTACTCGTTTAAGGCTGAGTTGACCCAGGGGAGGCCCACGACCGGGTCAGATAATCGTCACTGGTGTTGTCCGTGAGCGGGATTCGAACTCGGGCCGGCAGATTCGTAGCGCCGCGTAGCGCTAACCGCTACTCTACCGCTCCCCCGACGACAGTGAACACACACACACACACTCGCCCTGCTATGGATTACAGATAATTTCGCCCGTGAATGTAAACAGTCTCTCGTTTAAATTAGCAGCTCTTAACGTGCAAATACAATTGATTGCGAGCGACCCCCGCGTCTCCGCCGTGTTACTGCTGAGCTGGGAATACGGCTAATGCGGATTTGATGTTGACCCTTTCCTAGGGCTCTGTGGCTTCTGTGCTGTCTCTAACTCGGAGAGCGTGGGGGGCATCTCGGCGCGGCGTTGGGGGGCAATGTGATTACCATATTATTTGGGTCTTTCGGTAAGGTCACAATAAAATATTAGTTTATATAAAATCTTATTTTATTGTTCTATCTACGTGACTTTTACCGAAAGACCCAAAGAATATGAATTCCTGCAGTCACGAAAGCTTTAAGGCAAAATATAAAATTACCGTAAAGATGTTCCGATGTGAACGATACCTGATGTAAAGTTGCGTCGCAATTTCTCGCCTAGAGAACTCTGAACCGAAACTACGAAACTATAGATTTTATATTTCACCAGGTCAGGCCCACTAAACTATATAGCTTTTTTTTTTAAAGAAGCGACCTGGACACAAACGATAGCACAACAAAGTGGCGTATCACGTGGGAACGCGTGATGTTGATTCTAAATGCGGAGGGAAAAGCACCCCGAGGACCTTGGAGGCAGATCCACGCGACCACGTGGGGAGAGACGCGCCAACTCCAAACGTACAGCAGGCGTCAGGGTCGGGATCGAACTCGCGAACCTCCTGTACACCAGGCGAAGCAGTTAACATCTCACCACAGCGCCTCGATATTCTCGTGTGCAGGCACCGACGCGCGGAGAGGACTCCGTTATTATTACTGCAGCAGCCGCAGGAACTCAGAGATGTTGGCATTTGACCTTTGCGCCTGGACATGTAATCCCCATCTCGGGTTTCCCCCTCTGCCACCGCCTTTGCGCTTCGTCAACAGCGGTCTCCAGACACGGGGGAGTGCGCTGGATGCTCGTTGCGTATTCACGTTCACAGACGCCACCTGGGCGCGTCAGGGGCCGCCATAGACTCAACGACGTCAGCAAAAACAACAACAACGATGACAAATATGAATATTTGTTTTAAACACATTTCCCGTCCGCAAGGCACGGCTGGCGGAACCCAGAGAAGAAGAGCGAGAGGGAGTTTTACAAACGAGCGTGTGCGTGTGTGTCTGTGTGTGTGTCTCTGTCTGTGTGTTGGGTGTGTATGTGTGCGTGTGTGTGTCTCTGTGTGTTTGGGTGTGTGTGTGTCTCGGTGTGTTTGGGTGTGTGTGTGTGTGCGCGTGTCTCTGCCTGTGTGTGCGTGTGTGTCTGTGTGTGTGCGTGTGTCTCTGTCTGTGTGTTTGGGTGTGTATGTGTGCGTGTGTGTCTCTGTGTGTTTGGGTGTGTGTGTGTCTCTGTCTGTGTGTTTGGGTGTGTGTGTGTGCGCGTGTCTCTGCCTGTGTGTGCGTGTGTGTCTGTGTGTGCGTGTGTCTCTGTTTGTGTGTTTGGGTGTGTGTGTCTGTGTGTTTGGGTGTGTGTGTGCGTGTGTGTGTCTCTGTCTGTGTGTTTGGGTGTGTGTGTGCGTGTGTGTGTGTGTCTCTGTGTGTTTGGGTGTGTGTGTGCGTGTGTGTGTCTGTGTGTTTGGGAGTGTGTGCGTGTGTCTCTGTCTGTGTGTGTGCGTCTGTGTGTGCGTGTGTGTCTCTGTCTGTATGTTTGTGTGTGTGTGTGTCTCTGTCTGTGTGTTTGGGTGTGTGTGTGTCTCTGTGTGTTTGGGTGTGTGCGTTTGTGTGTGTCTCTGTCTGTGTTTGGGTGTGTGTGTGCGTGTGTGTGCGTGTGTCTCTGTGTGTTTGGGTGTGTGTGTGCGTGTGTGTGTGTGTCTGTGTGTTTGGGTGTGTGTGTGCGTGTGTGTGTGTCTCTGTGTGTTTGGGTGTGTGTGTGCGTGTGTCTCTGTGTGTTTGGGTGTGTGCGTTTGTGTGTGTCTCTGTGTTTGGGTGTGTGTGTGCGTGTGTGTGCGTGTGTCTCTGTGTGTTTGGGTGTGTGTGTGTGCGTGTTTGTGTCTGTGTGTTTGGGAGTGTGTGTGCGTGTGTGTGTGTCTCTGTGTTTGGGTGTGTGTGTGTGCGTGTGTCTCTGTGTGTTTGGGTGTGTGCGTTTGTGTGTGTCTCTGTGTTTGGGTGTGTGTGTGCGTGTGTGTGCGTGTGTCTCTGTGTGTTTGGGTGTGTGTGTGTCTCTGTCTGTGTGTTTGGGGTGTGTGTGTCTCTGTCTGTGTGTTTGGGTGTGTGCGTGTGTGTGCGTGTGTCTCTGTGTTTGGGTGTGTGTGCGTGTGTGTGCGTGTGTCTCTGTCTGTGTGTCTGTGTGTGTGTCTGTCTGTGTGTTTGGGTGTGTGTGTGTCTCTGTCTGTGTGTTTTGGTGTGTGTGTGTCTCTGTGTGTGTGTGTGCGTGTGTGTGAGCGGTAGTGTAGCGGTTAGCGCGCTGCGCTACAAACCTGGCGACCCGGGTTCGATTCCCGCTCACGGCGAACACCAGCGACGATGATCTAAACCGGTACTGGGCCTCCCCTAGGTCGACTCAGCCTCAAATTAGTACCTGGCGCGATGTGTAAACATCGCCGCTAGGGAGACAAAGGCGGCCGGGCGTGGTTGTAAGCCACCCACCCCCTCGTGTGCCGTGCCGGCGTTTATAGGTGCTCGCTAACAGCACTTGCCCCTACAGTCTGATAAGGCTATACGGGGATCTTTGTTTTTATCTTTGTGCATCTTCCAGTCATGTCAACCAGTCAACCCATGGCACCACCTGGGTCTGTTCCGTGACCCCCTGCCAGCGGGCGCTCTCCCACACGTCACGTGGTAGCCTCAAAGTGCACCCAGCAGGGCAGTCGCCGTGGTGACGTCACCGCAACTTAGTGGTGAACCAGGGATGTTGTTGTACTTGTTGTTGTTGAAGTTGTTTTTGTTGCCGATATACCAACCGCGTCACAGGCCACGTGCCCCAGACGCCACCAGCGCACGGGTCTGGTTATGTTATATATATTTTTTTATTTTAAGTAAAAAAAATCCACTCCGGGTTTTTTTTTGCTCCCGCCTGCGTGGTGAATGCTCGGGCAGCTCTTGGCCCCAGCGGGGGGTTTGAAGGTGACCCTGAGCCTGGGCATCTGGCTGGCACCACGCCAGCAGTGTCTGGGCGCTACGAACCCGGACACCCAAGTTCAACACCGATGACGATTTCATCCGAACCGGTCCTGGGCCTCCCCTAGGTCGACTCAGCCTCAAATGAGTACACGGTGCGGTGTGTAAAAACGCCGTCAGTGGGGAGACAAAGGCGGTGGGGCTTTGGTGCTGACCACTCACCCCCTCGCTAACAGCACTTGCCCCAACAGTCTGTCAAGGCTATACGGGGGATCTTTGTCTGTGTTGCATGAAGCGTCGGCACGGGCAGCCGTCGTGTGGTTCACGGAGACGCTGGCTAGGAGATGTTAACTCCCTCGCCTGGTACACAGGAGGTCGTGGGTTCGATCCCGACCCAGACGCCTGCTGCTGTATATTTGGAGTTGGCGTGTCTCTCTCTCTCCGTGGTGAGATGTTAACTCCCTCGCCTGGTATGCAGGAGGTCGTGGGTTCGATCCCGACCCAGACGCCTGCTGCTGCTGTATATTTGGAGTTTGCGTGTCTCTCTCTCTCCGTGGTGAGATGTTAACTCCCTCGCCTGGTATGCAGGAGGTCGTGGGTTCGATCCTGACCCAGACGACTGCTGCTGCTGTATATTTGGAGTTTGCGTGTCTCTCTTTCCCCGTGGTCGCCTGGATTTCTTCTCCCGGTCCTCTGGTTTTCCCCTCCGCATTTAGTATCGACATCACGCGTTTCGAGTGTTTGGCTGCTGTACATTTTTCCACGTGGTAAGCCGCTTTGTTGAGCTATCATTTGTGGCTAAGTCGCTTCTGAAAAAGAGCTACGTAGCTCTGTGGGACTAACCTGGTCAAATAAAAAAAAGAGTTTTCATAGTTTTTTCAGACACCGCCACATTCAAAGGATTCACGTTCAACTTTGCACACACACAAGGTATGTACGTATGTATGTTGAACTTATTTCGCACCGTGCATTGCCAACCGTGCTCATCGAAGGTGCGGGGGGAAATATATACAATGCGTCGGAGTTGTGATCAAAACTCGCGGCCTTCTGCGTACCAGGTGAGGGAGATAACATCTCCTAGCTACCGTGGGGTTGGGTCTGTGATAGATAACATCTCCTAGCTACCGTGGGGTTTTGTGTCTGCGAGATATAACATCTCCTAGCCACCGTGGAGTTGTGGATCTGCGAGAGATAACATCTCCTAGCTACCGTGGGGTTGGGTCTGCGAGAGATAACATCTCCTAGCTACCGTGGGGTTGGGTCTGCGAGAGATAACATCTCCTAGCCACCGTGGGGTTTTGTGTCTGCGAGAGATAACATCTCCTAGCTACCGTGGGGTTGGGTCTGTGAGAGATAACATCTCCTAGCCACCGTGGGGTTGGGTCTGCGAGAGATAACATCTCCTAGCCACCGTGGGGTTGGGTCTGTGAGAGATAACATCTCCTAGCCACCGTGGGGGTTTGTGTCTGCGAGAGATAACATCTCCTAGCCACCGTGGAGTTTTGTGTCTGCGAGAGATAACATCTCCTAGCCACCGTGGGGTTGGGTCTGCGAGAGATAACATCTCCTAGCTACCGTGGGGTTTTGTGTCTGCGAGAGATAACATCTCCTAGCCACCGTGGGGTTTTGTGTCTGCGAGAGATAACATCTCCTAGCTACCGTGGGGTTGGGTCTGCGAGAGATAACATCTCCTAGCTACCGTGGGGTTGGGTCTGCGAGAGATAACATCTCCTAGCTACCGTGGGGTTTTGTGTCTGCGAGAGATAACATCTCCTAGCCACCGTGGGGTTGGGTCTGCGAGAGATCACGTCTCCTAGCCACCGTGGGGTTGGGTCTGCGAGAGACCGACAGAGAGACCCGCACGGTGCTGATGCGCTAACTCTTGCGACCTCGTTTTGAAGGCGTTAGAAATTGGCCGAGGAGACCGGGTGGCTCAGTCGTCAGAGGCCCTGGGCTCGAACTCAGGCAAGCCACCCGTGATTAAACCGCGTCCTCGAGTGCAGTGAGTTGATGGTCTCGGCACGGCCACCAATGACTTAGGGGCCGTCCATAAATGACGTCACGCACCTAGGGAGGGGGTCAGACATTTGAGACGATGTGTGACGATGGGGGGGGGGTTGAGAAATGTGACGTCACATCAAAATGCGCAACTTTAATTAAATATAGACAACACGTTCTAATTAGTTAAACATACTTTTTAATAAATCTTTTCTCCTACAACATCAGAGTGCAGCACCACATTAAATACGCACTACAATGACAGTAGTTTAAAGCGATTTGAAGCATGTTTTATTTATTTGGGGGGGGGGGGGGGCAGAGCTTTGTGACGTCATATTTGAGGGGGGAGGGTCTGACTTTTTGTGACGCCGTGTGATGACGGGGGGGGGGGGGCGGGGTCAAAATCGTCCAAAATCGCGTGACGTCATTTATGGACGGCCTCTTAAACAAAACAAACAACAAGACGTCAATCGCATTGAATAAATTGGCTGCATTGAGAAGGAAAATAAATATTGGATTGCCTGTCCAGTGATGACGCTCACACTCTCATATGCAGGGCGAGTGGGAAAGCGCTACCCCCCCCCCCCCCCCACACACATACCCCCACTCGGTCGCGTGGAGCAGAGGTCACTTGAAGAGGAAGGGATCTCAGTGGTAGTTCTGTGAAGTCCGCTTCCGCGCGGGGCTGTTCTCGAAACACGCGCCTTGGCGAGAGACCGAGGGGGGGGGGGGGGAGAACGGGGGGATGCCAAAGTATATAGTGTGTAGAATGAGAATAAAATAATAAAATAAAACAATACAATTCTCACGACGTTTCGGCCACAACACAAGTGGCCTTCTTCAGGTGAAAGGAACAAACCTGTCGGGACGACAGAGCCACAATGAACGCTGCTAAGAGAGAAGTGAGGCACCTTGAAGAAGGCCACCTGTGTTGTGGCCGAAACGTCGTGAGAATTTTATTGTTTTATTTTATTAATTTATTCTCATTCTACGTGGTGACTTTACCGAAAGAACCAAAGAAGATGAATCCTTGCAGTCACGAAAGCTTTAAATCGAAATATAGTGTGTAGAGTTAGCCTGATAACTTTAATCTCAATTGTCTTATGGCTGTTATAGTTTGACTTGCATCCCACTGGGATTTTTGCACACGGCGTTGAAATGCGGTGTTTTTATTTCTGGAAGACTTTGCTGTTTTTTTTCCAGGATAATTTCTGTCGCGCGCAGTCCACTTTAAGATGTTTCTTGTTCATGTATGTGTTTGTTGCCGTTGCACCCGAGTCAAAAGCCGCATGGCTCACAGGGTTGTACATAATAAATGAAACTGAAACTGTTTATATTTCCTAAAGGTTATTGTTCGTGAAGAATGTTTCCGCTGTCAGAGCGTCGCAGCTGGATGCCCGTCGACGGGAAGATTCGGGGAAACGCAGAACGCTGGGCTGGGTTTTTTTCGAATCACTGCGCGCCGAGATGGACTCCGACTCCTTCCTTCCATTCGCTGCTCTCAGAAACTATCAACTGGAATTGTTGCACGTTTAGCAGGTAAGGCCCAACTGAGCTGTGTGGCTCTCTTTCAGCAGCCACCCGGACACAAACGAGAGCTCATCGAAGTGGTTTGTCGTGTACAATTTATAGCGAATACTGTGGAGGAAGCCGGAGAAAAATCCACGCGACTTCGCGGAGAGAGACACGCAGACTCCAAATGTACAGCAGGCTTCAGGGTCGGGATCAAACCCACGACCTCCTGTATACAAGGCGAGGTAGTTAACATCTCGCCACCGTGATCACCCACTTTCAAACTTTGCCAAAGCTCACTCGGCGGCATTAGCAATGGACACAGGCAAAGCTTAAGGTGTAGCTCTGCAATTGCTTTGATCACGCCACTGCTGGTGAAATAGCCTCGGCGAGAGGGAGCTCTAGACAGCCCCCCTTAATGAAGGATATTTTAATCGCGGATTCCGCCCTTGCGAGACAGAATCAGAATCCTTATTTATACCGGAGGAACCCGATGAGCTATAAACGCGATTTGTTCACAGCTGTCCATTCGACGTCATGGAACAGGAGAGAGTACCCACACCTTACCCCACCGCAGGCAACCTTCCGATCGACTAACTGTGGCCGCACCAATTTATACATCTGGGGCGACAAAGATTGGCGATGCGCTGTGGGTGGCTGGGTGGGATTTAAGAGCCTGCCGCGACGGGAGATGGAATCGTACCGGCAACAGCTGGATTGCACGACTGGTGCGCTAATGATCACGGCTGGCACAGGGGCAGCATCCCGATTCAAAAATAAAACGGCCGCTCAATGCAGGCCACCATCGGTGTGTTTCATTCCAAGAAATGTTGTTGTTGTTATCCAGAATTGCCTTCGCCAAATGCGGATCGAGCGTTTACCCGCGTTCAACTCCCGGGAAGAAAATCGAAGGGAAGAGCTGAAGTTGAAAAAGTTCCGAGAAAAACATTCCGACTTTTTGTTGTTGTAATGAATCTCTTTTTATATTCTTGGTTCTTTCGGTAAAGTCACGTAGAAGGGAAACAATAAAATAATAAAAATATAAAACAATAAAATTCTCACGACTTTTCGACTGCGACACAAGCAATCATCATCAGGTGGGAAAACCACTGCAAGATTTTTTTTTCAAATTTTCTTGCTGTGGTTTTCACACCTGATGATGATTTCTTCTTGTGTTGCAGTCAAAAACGTCGTGAGAATTTTATTGTTTTATATTGTTATTATTCTATTGTTTCCCTTCTATGTGACTTTACCGAAAGTACCAAGAATATGAATCCCTGTAGTCACGAAAGCTTTAAATCAAAATAATCTATTTTTGTTTTACTGGCGCCAAGCACAGCAGCAGCGGCGGCGTGGCCAAAGTCGATCCTTCTCAGACCTCATACCGGGAGATTAAAGATTTGGAGACCCCCCCCCCATCTCCTCCTCCCCGGCCGCCCCATGTCGTCTGTCGTGGACACCCTTGTGAAACCCCTTGCAAGTTTAGTGCGGCGTCTGTCTCGTGTGGAGATGTCATCTCCCTCGCCTGGTATGCAGGAGGTCGTGGGATCTCTCCCCCCCCCCCCCCCCGTTGTTGCATATTTGTAGTTTGCATGTTCTCTCTCCTCGTGGTCGCACTTCCGATTAGCACGGTTGGCTACGTACGGTGCGAAAGAAGTTCAACACACATACATACAGACATACATAGCAGTGTTTGGTTCAGATCGGAAACACATTCACGAGAGGAATTTCGGTGACTTCCCTTAGTGGACAGACAGACGGGGCTTGCGCGTACACTCATCCAACCTCAGCTGGAAAGCATCGAAAACGTGAGGAGAATGATTCACATTGAATTGTTGGGGTCACAGTTTCGGCCCAGGCAGTTGTCAGAAATCTGGTACCTGCCTGGTGATGTTGGTTGCAACTACCCGCGGAAACGCCAAAAACCCACGCAAATTGTTAAATCCATCAACAGGGGATCTGAGGGCTTCACAATCATTAAGCAGTTTAAAATTGAATCTAAAAACTCACCTTTTTAAACGTGCTTTTACTTTATATTATTTTATAGTGTTATTTTTTTTTAGTATGCCTTCGATAGTAATTTATTATAATGCAAGTTTGTTTTCTATGGAATTTGATTTTATTCTTCTTGTGATTTAATCTATTAAAAATGCGTGGTTTTTTTTAACCTGTACAGCACTTTGAATGGCATCCTTTGCACGAAATAGTGTTATAGAAATAAAGACTAGATTGATTGATTAATACTTTCAGTTGCGTGCTGCTGCTGCTGCTGAAGCAGTACTGTTGGCCACGTTTGCTCATCACGTGACAATTTCATGCATTGAGTGTTGTAGATTCTCATCGACCCGTGTCGGGTGGAGGGGAATGTACGACACACTGTGACCCCAATAATAATCAATTGCGAATCGCATAACATTAGTTCTGTTAAATTGCCCGCTGGGAGGAATCAAATGGTCGGCGTTCCGTCACCTTCCTGTCCATGAACTTTGCGAGAGATTTTTTTTGCATTTCGTCGCCTCTGGCGGTGAAAGCAAACCGCAAACGCAATGCCCGATTGTGATCGGACGATTTTACTGCCTCAAATATAATTGACTACCAGAGGCTCTGCTTGACACTCGGGATCACCTGCAACACTCGCTCAGAGGTCAGAGCCGTCACTTCCGAGAGCGTGGGTTCGAATCACAGGCATCGAGTAGCCTGTGATTTCAGAATGATTATTTTATACCGGAGGTATCCGATGCGACCTAGGGGAGGCCCGGGACCGGTTCAGATAATCGTCATAGACACGCACAAAGACAAAGACACCGAGGCAAGTGCTATTGCCGTGCGCCAGTGAAGGTCAACATTCACGCGAGGGAGTTGTGCGATGTTTACAAATCGCACCAGGTACTCATTTAAGGCTGAGTCTAACCACTGCCGCACCGCTCCTCACAAACACACAAATACCTCTTCTCATACAAACACTGATCCCACGTATATCCTTAAAAGACCGTTGGAGCAATTGCTGTTAGCGAGGAGGTGGGTGGCCAGCACCACACGCGGACGCCTTTGGAGAATCGAACTCGGGTCTCTGGGTTCGTAGCGTGGTGCGCAAACCGCTACACCGCCGCTCACGCTCTCACGCTCTCACGCTCTCACGCTCTCACGCTCTCACGCACCTATGAAGGCCGGTAACGGTACACGAGGGGGTGGGTGGCCAGCACCACGCCCGACCGCCTTTGTCTCCCTAGTGGCAATGTTTACACAGGTACTCATTTGAAACTGAGTCGACCTAGGGGAGGCCCGGGGCCGGTTCAGATAATCGTCACTGGTGTTGGCCGTGAGCGGGAATCGAACCCGTGTCGCCGGGTTCATAGCGCAGTGCGTTAACCGCTACACTACCGCTCCCCACATACACACACACACACACCACACACGCACACACGCACACGTGTGTACATAGACAGGGCGTTCATCACGGGGGTGACAGGGGAGCTGGATAAATCAGGGACGCGGTTGCTGGTAACGAGGAAAAGAGACGGTGCCGAGGCAGTCGCCTGATGGATAATGGGGACGGTGGTGTCCGTACGATGCCACGGTGAGGCCATGCAGCGTGAGTGATGATGCCTGCCCCCAGTCACTATTCATCATCATCCTCCTCTTCTTCTTCTTCTTGATGTTTGTTGTTGCTCGTTGTTACGTTGTCATTGTATGTTGAACTTTCTTTCGCACCGTACGAAGTATTGGTTCGCGAGGTTAAGGCCGAGTTGACCTAGGGGAGTAGGGGTGAGTCTGTTTACAACCCCCCCTCCTCCTCCTCCCAGACCGGTTCTTGATACCACTCGCCGTGGCTGCGAATCGAACTCAGGCTGACAGGTTCGTAGCGCTAACCACTACGCCACGGCTCCACACCCACACGCATCTTTGTGTGCAATCACCATAACACACACACAGTATATATATCCCAATAACGAATGACTGAGGTCACCTCTTTAACGACCGAAGACGACCTTGCACGTCAGAGTTGTGGCCCGGGGTAATGGCTGGTCTACGCCTTCGACACCCTCGATCCACACAGCCCGCCCCAATCTTCAATTTCCTCTCATTACGTGGACCCTTTCCATATTAACGTGGAATTTCCACCACCCGGTTCGTAAGCGCGGTACCTCGCTAGAGCGTCGGCAGTGATATACTGTAGGAGCTCACTTTTTGAGTACCGGGCTATCATCGCTACTGTATGTGCATCACGTGTTACCTGTGCCGCACGCGTGTCTATCCACTGCTGGATGAGGGCGCCTCTCAAAGACGACGCCACCGGCAACAACTCACGCTCGCGCGATGCATCCAGCGCTCGCTGCAACACGAACTGACTTCGTTGGCGCGTCTCTTCGCCGTATGTTATGTCGCACGGTAGATATACTTGGTAGTATATGTATACCACCCGTGGTCGACATGGGTATCACATGCCACGATATCGGCCCTTCCCAGGACACCGAGCACGACAGAGATATCCGCGCCCCCGATCACCACGGTTGGCTACACGCGGTGCACAAGATGTTCAACGTACATACCCACGCCAATGTCCAGACCGGCTCCTCTATTCCAGGGGTTGGGAACGTCCGGCCCGCGGGCCGTACGAGGCCCGCGAAATCATTTGGTGTGGCCCTGCCAAAGCAACCGCAGGCGGGACTCGAAATCCAATAAATCTAGGTAGAGCAAACCTGGAGAAGCAGTTGCGAGTAGCAACATCGTCAACACCAGCTAACATCACACACCTCAAAGAGAAGCAGTTCCAGCCATCACATTAGGAGTGAGTTAATTAAATGTTTGGCCAAATATAAGAGGCTAATTTTTAAGTTGATAATTTTGTATGGCCCGCGAATGATGTTATAATTATCCAAATGGCCCTTTGCAGAAAAGAGGTTCCCCACCCCTATGCCACGGATGTCTCTGCTAAGATGAAACGGCAGTGTGCATGGGCTGCAGAGCGAATAGGTTTCACATTGGCCACTGGATATCGCCAGAGATAGATGTTGGCAACCCAAATTTAGGGCGCGTTCCCATTCACTATTTTTCACCCGTTCTCATCACATTGTCCTGAAGTTATGCGTGCAAACGATCTGAAACGTTGTATAAATCAGTAACTGTATGTTCATCGACACAGACATTGACTATTTGAATCGTCCAACCTGGACAACTCGGTCGATTTCTGTTGCAAAAAATAAACAAGATACAATGTGGCGGCCATCTTGTAAAATAGCTGCCAACTCGGGATGTTTTTTTAAAAGTGGATAACATTTTTATCCTTTTCTGAAAAGATCCACAATTGTGAAAGCCTCTAGCAAGGTTCATGCTTGTATCACAGTTTGAACGATTCCTGAGAGAGAGAGAGAGAGAAAAAAAAATAACTTAATCTACTCCACAATTGTAAAATGTCTGAACTTGCCTCCCAGTGCGACACAAACACAAGGAGAAGTCAAGGGGTTAACAGCGCATTTGGTAAAAGCAGCCTCTGGCTCTCCCCGTCCGCTGTTGTCTTAATAGTTTAGCCTGACTTGACCCACACTGGGGGGGACACGAGGGAGACAGATAGGGCGGAGGGTGAGAGTGTGAAACAAAGCGGGCGGGGTGGGGGTGCTGAATGTTGCACGGATGAGTGGATGCAGGGTGGCATAGGGAGGGGGTTGTGAATGGGGAGATGGGCAGAGGTGGCACGCGCGCTACCCTGACCGGAGAGACTCGGGCTTCGGAGCCTCCCCCGCTGTGCAAACCTCGCGACACCGGTGGGGGAGACAAAGGCGGCCGGCCGGCCGGGCGGGCGCGGTGTGTCACGTGCGTCGAACCTCAAGCGGCGCTCGCCGACAGCGCCCTGCGCCCCAAACAGCCTGTCTGTGTGAAGACGCGTCGGATTTCGCGACCGATGTTCTGATTCACAGTTGATTTGTTGATGTCGTCGTCGTCGTCGAATCGCGTCGTCAGTGAAAAATGCGTCGTAAAACCATCCTCCACCCGACACAGCCAACCAATCAAGTCGTCGTCACGTGCACCAAACGTGACAATTTGTGAAGCTGCTTCAGCAGCAGCACCGGCGTTGAGGAGGGTTTTTACGACGCACATTTTTGACCCTCACGAGCTGACTCGCAACTTAATTAGGGGCCGTCCATAAATGACGTCACGCACCTTAGGAGGGGGGTCAGACATTTATGA
Source organism: Petromyzon marinus (assembly GCF_048934315.1). Lineage (NCBI taxonomy): Eukaryota > Metazoa > Chordata > Hyperoartia > Petromyzontiformes > Petromyzontidae > Petromyzon > Petromyzon marinus. Next base: position 13,098,324 of record NC_133685.1, read on the forward strand.
CGATGTGTGACGAGGGGGGGGGGGGGTTGAGAAATGTGACGCCACATCAAAATGCGCAACTTTAAATACATATAGAATTGTTATAACAACACTCCTACAACATCAGAGTGCAGCGCCACATTAAATACGCACTGCAATGACAATAGTTTAAATCGATTTGAAGCACGTTTTATTTTCAAAATGGAAATATGGTTTTGGGGGGGGGGCAGAGCTTTGTGACGTCATATTTGAGGGGGGCTCTGACTTTTTGTGACACCGTGTGATGAGAAGGGGGGGGGGGGGTAAAAAATCGTCCAAAATCGCGTGACGTCATTTATGGACGGCCCCTTATGAGCTCGTTAAGGCCATACTGGGTGTCATTGATGTGCGCGTTATAAATGGGCGCCTTGTTGATGTTGTGTTGTGGAGGATGGAGGACGCGGTAGCTGGGGATGGGTGGGTGGCAGCGTTTGGCTGTGGGGGAGTGCTGGAGAGTGGTGCCCCCAATTGCCAGCAGCTACCAGGCTACTGGGTGGCAATCACGATTTAAACTATTTTCAAACTGAGCTATTTATTTTACCGGCTAAGACCCGCTGAGCTGTTAAGCTCCTGTTTTAGAAACGACACTGGCCACAAATGATAGATCAACGAAGTTGCTTACCACGTGGATGTTTACAGTGTCCCAATACTCTAGACCAGCGGTGTTTCACTCTTACGCCCAAATACTATAAACCAGCGGTGTTTCACTCTTACGTCCCAATACTCTAGACCAGCGGTGTTTCACTCTTACGTCCCAATACTCTGAACCAGCGGTGTTTCACTCTTACGTCCCAATACTCTGAACCAGCAGTGTTTTACTCTTACGTCCCAATACTCTGAACAAGCGGTGTTTCACTCTTACGTCCCAATACTCTGAACCAGCGGTGTTTCACTCTTACGTCCCAATACTCTAGACCAGCGGTGTTTCACTCTTACGTCCCAATACTCTAGACCAGCGGTGTTTCACTCTTACGTCCCAATACTCTGAACCAGCGGTGTTTCACTCTTACGTCCCAATACTCTCGACCAGCAGTGTTTCACTCTTACGTCCCAATACTCTGAACCAGCGGTGTTTCACTCTTACGTCCCAATACTCTAAACCAGCGGTGTTTCACTCTTACGTCCCAATACTCTGAACCAGCGGTGTTTCACTCTTACGTCCCAATACTCTAGACCAGCGGTGTTTCACTCTTACGTCCCAATACTCTAGACCAGCGGTGTTTCACTCTTACGTCCCAATACTCTAGACCAGCGGTGTTTCACTCTTACGTCCCAATACTCTGAACCAGCGGTGTTTCACTCTTACGTCCCAATACTCTGAACCAGCGGTGTTTCACTCTTACGTCCCAATACTCTAGACCAGCGGTGTTTCACTCTTACGTCCCAATACTCTAGACCAGCGGTGTTTCACTCTTACGTCCCAATACTCTAGACCAGCGGTGTTTCACTCTTACGTCCCAATACTCTGAACCAGCGGTGTTTCACTCTTACGTCCCAATACTCTAGACCAGCGGTGTTTCACTCTTACGTCCCAATACTCTGAACCAGCGGTGTTTCACTCTTACGTCCCAATACTCTGAACCAGCGGTGTTTCACTCTTACGTCCCAATACTCTAGACCAGCGGTGTTTCACTCTTACGTCCCAATACTCTAGACCAGCGGTGTTTCACTCTTACGTCCCAATACTCTGAACCAGCGGTGTTTCACTCTTACGTCCCAATACTCTAAACCAGCGGTGTTTTACTCTTACGTCCCAATACTCTAAACCAGCGGTGTTTCACTCTTACGTCCCAATACTCTAAACCAGCGGTGTTTCACTCTTACGTCCCAATACTCTGAACCAGCGGTGTTTCACTCTTACGTCCCAATACTCTAGACCAGCGGTGTTTCATTCTTACGTCCCAATACTCTCGACCAGCAGTGTTTCACTCTTACGTCCCAATACTCTGAACCAGCGGTGTTTCACTCTTACGTCCCAATACTCTAAACCAGCGGTGTTTCACTCTTACGTCCCAATACTCTGAACCAGCGGTGTTTCACTCTTACGTCCCAATACTCTAGACCAGCGGTGTTTCACTCTTACGTCCCAATACTCTAGACCAGCGGTGTTTCACTCTTACGTCCCAATACTCTGAACCAGCGGTGTTTCACTCTTACGTCCCAATACTCTGAACCAGGGGTGTTTCACTCTTACGTCCCAATACTCTAGACCAGCGGTGTTTCACTCTTACGTCCCAATACTCTAGACCAGCGGTGTTTCACTCTTACGTCCCAATACTCTAGACCAGCGGTGTTTCACTCTTACGTCCCAATACTCTGAACCAGCGGTGTTTCACTCTTACGTCCCAATACTCTAGACCAGCGGTGTTTCACTCTTACGTCCCAATACTCTGAACCAGCGGTGTTTCACTCTTACGTCCCAATACTCTAGACCAGCGGTGTTTCACTCTTACGTCCCAATACTCTGAACCAGCGGTGTTTCACTCTTACGTCCCAATACTCTGAACCAGCGGTGTTTCACTCTTACGTCCCAATACTCTAGACCAGCGGTGTTTCACTCTTACGTCCCAATACTCTAGACCAGCGGTGTTTCACTCTTACGTCCCAATACTCTGAACCAGCGGTGTTTCACTCTTACGTCCCAATACTCTAAACCAGCGGTGTTTCACTCTTACGTCCCAATACTCTAAACCAGCGGTGTTTCACTCTTAAGTCCCAATGCTCTAAACCAGCGGTGTTTCACTCTTACGTCCCAATACTCTAAACCAGCGGTGTTTCACTCTTACGTCCCAATACTCTAAACCAGCGGTGTTTCACTCTTACGTCCCAATACTCTAAACCAGCGGTGTTTCACTCTTAAGTCCCAATGCTCTAAACCAGCGGTGTTTCACTCTTACGTCCCAATACTTTAAACCAGCGGTGTTTCACTCTTACGTCCCAATACTCTAAACCAGCGGTGTTTCACTCTTACGTCCCAATGCTCTAAACCAGCGGTGTTTCACTCTTACGTCCCAATACTCTAGACCAGCGGTGTTTCACTCTTACGTCCCAATACTCTAGACCAGCGGTGTTTCACTCTTACGTCCCAATACTCTAGACCAGCGGTGTTTCACTCTTACGTCCCAATACTCTAAACCAGCGGTGTTTCACTCTTACGTCCCAATACTCTAGACCAGCGGTGTTTCACTCTTACGTCCAAATACTCTGAACCAGCGGTGTTTCACTCTTACGTCCCAATACTCTCGACCAGCGGTGTTTCACTTTGACGGTAGCAACTGCACCCTTTTGGATCTCATTCGTAAAAAAAATGTTTTGATAATGTTAATTATAAATACTTCGATTTGATGAGATAAAGCAGTTGTACTTACGTGCCCGTGATTACTTTGTGTTTTGACGATTTACTTGCCACAAAAATCTGAACATCTCTCACCCCCAGGTTAAGAACCACTACATGAAGACATTGAAGGACGCACATTGTGTACCCATACGGATGTACATGCACAGGTATTATATACACACAGTTGTATGACGTACCGTCCCATATGCCTACAGCATATACATTCTTATACATTCGCAAAGCAGGGAATCATCTCTCACAGACGATTTACCTTGGGGAGTTCCCCAACTTCCCGTCGTTCAGTTACCATTCAGTTATCATTCAGTTACCATTCAGTTATCATTCAGTTATCATTCAGATATCATTCAGTTATTATTCAGTTATTCAGTTATCATTCAAATATCATTCAGTTATAATTCAGTTATCATTCAGTTACCATTCAGATATCATTCAGTTATCATTCAGTTATCATTCAGTTATCATTCAGTTACCATTGAGTTATCATTCAGATATCATTACGTTATAATTCAGTTACCATTCAGTTATCATTCAGATATCATTCAGTTATCATTCAGATATCATTCAGTTACCATTCAGTTATCAATCAGTTATCATTCAGTTACCATTCAGTTATCATTCAGTTATCATTCAGATATCATTCAGATATAATTAAGTTATCATTCAGTTATCATTCAGTTACCATTGAGTTATCATTCAGATATCATTACGTTATCATTCAGTTACCATTCAGTTATCATTCAGATATCATTCAGTTATCATTCACTTAACATTCAGTTACCATTCAGATATCATTCAGTTACCATTCAGTTATCATTCAGATATCATTCATTTATCATTCAGTTACGATTCAGATATTCAGTTACCATTCAGTTATCATTCAGTTATCATTCAGTTACCATTCAGATACCATTCTATTATCATTCAGTTATCATTCAGTTACCATTCAGATATCATTAAGTTATCATTCAGTTACCATTCAGATATCATTCAGTTATCATTCAGTTATCATTCAGATATCATTCAGTTAGCATTCAGTTATTATTCAGTTGCCATTCAGATATCATTAAGTTACCATTCAGTTATCATTAAGATATCATTCAGTTAACATTCAGTTACCATTCAGATATCATGCAGTTACTATTCAGTTATCATTCAGATATCATTCAGTTACCATTCACTTATCATTCAGTTACCATTCAGATATCATTAAGTTACCATTCAGTTAGCATTCAGTTATCATTCAGTTACCATTCAGTTGCTATTCAGATATCAATCAGTTACCATTCAGTTATCATTCAGTTACCATTCAGATATCATTCAATTATCATTCAGTTATCATTCAGATACCATTCAGTTACCATTCAAATATCATTCAGTTGTCATTCAGTTATCATTTAGATAGCATTCAGTTACCATTCAGTTACCATTCAGTTACCATTCAGTTACCATTCAGTTATCATTCAGTTACTATTCAGTTATCATTCAGTTATCATTCAGATATCATTCAGTTATAATTCAGCAAACATTTAGTTATCATTCAGATATCATTCAGTTACCATTCAGTTATCAATCAGTTATCATGCAGATATCATTCAGTTATCATTCAGTTATCATTCAGTTATCATTCAGTTACCATTCAGTTACTATTCAGTTATCATTCAGATATCATTCAGTTACCATTCACTTATCATTCAGTTACCATTCAGATATCATTAAGTTACCATTCAGTTAGCATTCAGTTATCATTCAGTTACCATTCAGTTGCTATTCAGATATCAATCAGTTACCATTCAGTTATAATTCAGATATCATTCAGATATCATTCAATTATCATTCAGTTATCATTCAGATACCATTCAGTTACCATTCAAATATCATTCAGTTGTCATTCAGTTATCATTTAGATAGCATTCAGTTACCATTCAGTTATCATTCAGTTACTATTCAGTTATCATTCAGTTATCATTCAGATATCATTCAGTTATAATTCAGCAAACATTTAGTTATCATTCAGATATCATTCAGTTACCATTCAGATATCATTCAGTTATCATTCAGTTATCATTCAGTTATCATTCAGTTACCATTCAGATGTCATTCAATTACCATTGATTTATAATTCAGATATCATTCAGTTATCATTCAGTTACCATTCAGTTATCATTCAGTTATCATTCAGATATGATTCAGTTATCATTCACTTAACATTCAGTTACCATTCAGATATCATTAAGTTACCATTCAGTTATCATTCAGATATCATTCAGTTATCATTCAGTTACTATTCAGTTACCATTCAGATATCATTCAGTTACCATTCAGTTATCATTCAAATATCATTCAGTTACCATTCAGTTATCATTCAGATATCATTCAGTTATCATTCAGTTAGCATTCAAATACCATTCTATTACCATTCAGTTATCATTCAGTTACCATTCAGATATAATTAAGTTATCATTCAGTTACCATTCAGTTATCTTTAAGATATCATTCAGTTACCATTCAGTTACCATTCCGATTTCATTCATTTACCATTCAGTTACGATTCAGATATCATTCAGTTACCATTCAGTTATCATTCAGTTATCATTCAGTTACCATTCAGATATCATTCAGTTACCATTCAGTTATCGTTCAGATATCATTCAGTTATCATTCAGTTACCATTCAGATACCATTCAATTATCATTCAGTTATCATTCAGTTACCATTCAGGTATCATTCAGTTAACATTCAGTTACCATTCAGATATCATTCAGTTAGCATTCAGTTATTATTCAGTTACGATTCAGATATCATTAAGTTACCATTCAGTTATCATTAAGATATCATTCAGTTACCATTTAGTTACCATTCAGATATCATTCAGTTACCATTCAGTTATCATTCATTTACCATTCAGATATCATTCAGCTACCATTCAGTTACCATTCAGATATCATTCAGTTACCATTCACTTATCATTCAGTTACAATTAAGATATCATTAAGTTACCATTCACTTATCATTCAGATATCATTCAGTTATCATTCAGTTATCATTCAGTTACCATTCAGTTGCTATTCAGATATCATTCAGTTACTAATCAGTTATCATTCAGATATCATTCAGTTACCATTCAGATATCATTAAGTTACCATTGAGTTATAATTCAGATATCATTCAGTTATCATTCAGTTACCATTCAGTTATCAATCAGTTATCATTCAGATATCATTCAGTTATCATTCACTTACCATTCAGTTACCATTCAGTTATCATTCAGATATCATTCAGTTATCATTCAGCTACCATTCAGTTACCATTCAGATATCATTCAGTTACCATTCAGTTATCATTCAGTTACCATTCAGATATCATTAAGTTACCATTCACTTATCATTCAGATATCATTCAGTTATCATTCAGTTACCATTCAGTTAAAATTCAGATATCATTCAGTTACCATTCAGTTACGATTCAGATATCATTCAGATACCATTCAGTTATCGTTCAGATATCATTCAGTTATCATTCAGTTACCATTCAGTTACCATTCAGATATCATTCAGTTACCATTCAGTTATCATTCAGATATCATTCAGTTATCATTCAGTTACCATTCAGATACCATTCTATTACCATTCAGTTATCATTCAGTTACCATTCAGATCTCATTAAGTTATCATTCAGTTACCATTCAGATATCATTCAGTTACCATTCAGTTATCATTCAGATATCATTCAGTTATTCAGTTACCATTCAGTTACCATTCAGATATCATTCAGTTACCATTCAGTTATCATTCAGTTACCATTCAGATATCCTTCAGTTACTATTCAGTTATCATTAAGATATCATTCACTTACCATTCACTTACCATTGAGATATCGTTCAGTTACCATTCAGTTACCATTCAGATATCATTCAGTTACCATTCACTTATCATTCAGTTACCATTCTGATATCATTAAGTTACCATTCAGTTATCAATCAGATATCATTCAGTTATCATTCAGTTACCATTCAGTTACCATTCAGATATCATTCAGTTACCATTCAGTTATCATTCAGATATCCTTAAGCTATCATTCAGTTACCATTCAGTTACCATTCAGACATCATTCAGTTACCATTCAGTTATCATTCAGATACAATTAAGTTATCATCCAGTTACCGTTCAGTTACCATTCAGATATCATTCAGTTACCATTCAGTTATCATTCAGATATCATTCAGTTATCATTCACTTACTATTCAGTTACCGTTCAGAAATCATTCAGTTACCATTCAGTTATCATTCAGATATCATTCAGTTACCATTCAGTTATCATTCAGATATCATTCAGTTATCATTCAGTTACTATTCAGTTACCATTCAGATATCATTCAGTTACCATTCAGTTATCATTCAAATATCATTCAGTTACCATTCAGTTATCATTCAGATATCATTCAGTTATCATTCAGTTAGCATTCAAATACCATTCTATTACCATTCAGTTACCATTCAGTTACCATTCAAATATCATTAAGTTATCATTCAGTTACCATTCAGTTATCTTTAAGATATCATTCAGTTACCATTCAGTTACCATTCCAATTTCATTCAGTTACCATTCACTTATCATTCAGTTGCCATTCAGATATCATTCAGTTACCATTTAGATATCATTCAGTTACCATTCAACTATCATTCAGTTACCATTCAGATATCATTAAGTTACTATTCAGATATCATTCAATTACCATTCACCTATCATTCAGTTACTAATCAGATATCATTAAGTTACCATTCAGTTATCAATCAGATATCATTCAGTTACCATTCAGTTACCATTCCGATTTCATTCAGTTACCATTCACTTATCATTCAGTTACCATTCAGATATCATTCAGTTAGCATTCAGTTATTATTCAGTTACCATTTAGATATCATTGAGTTACCATTCAGTTATCATTAAGATATCATTCAGTTACCATTCAGTTACCATTCAGATAGCATTCAGTTACCATTCAGTTATCATTCAGTTACCATTCAGATATCATTCAGTTACCATTCAGTTACCATTCAGATATCATTCAGTTACCATTCACTTATCATTCAGTTACAATTCAGATATCATTAAGTTACCATTCACTTATCATTCAGATATCATTCAGTTATCATTCAGTTACCATTCAGTTGCCATTCAGATATCATTCAGTTACCATTCAGTTATCATTCAGATATCATTCAGTTACCATTCAGATATCATTCAGTTACAATTGAGTTATAATTCAGATTTCATTCAGTTATCATTCAGTTACCATTCAGTTATCAATCAGTTATCATTCAGATATCATTCAGTTATCATTCACTTACCATTCAGTTACCATTCAGTTATCATTCAGATATCATTCAGTTATCATTCAGCTACCATTCAGTTACCATTCAGATATCATTCAGTTACCATTCAGTTATCATTCAGTTACCATTCAGATATCATTAAGTTACCATTCGGTTATCATTCAGATATCATTCAGTTATCATTCAGTTACCATTCAGTTTTAATTCAGATATCATTCAGTTACCATTCAGTTACGTTTCAGATATCATTCAGTTACCATTCAGTTATCGTTCAGATATCATTCAGTTACCATTTAGATATCATTCAGTTACCATTCAACTATCATTCAGTTACCATTCAGATATCATTAAGTTACTATTCATATATCATTCAATTACCATTCACCTATCATTCAGTTACTAATCAGATATCATTAAGTTACCATTCAGTTATCAATCAGATATCATTCAGTTACCATTCAGTTACCATTCCGATTTCATTCAGTTACCATTCACTTATCATTCAGTTACCATTCAGATATCATTCAGTTAGCATTCAGTTATTATTCAGTTACCATTTAGATATCATTAAGTTACCATTCAGTTATCATTAAGATATCATTCAGTTACCATTCAGTTACCATTCAGATATCATTCAGTTACCATTCAGTTATCATTCAGTTACCATTCAGATATCATTCAGTTACCATTCAGTTACCATTCAGATATCATTCAGTTACCATTCACTTATCATTCAGTTACAATTCAGATATCATTAAGTTACCATTCACTTATCATTCAGATATCATTCAGTTATCATTCAGTTACCATTCAGTTGCCATTCAGATATCATTCAGTTACCATTCAGTTATCATTCAGATATCATTCAGTTACCATTCAGATATCATTCAGTTACAATTGAGTTATAATTCAGATTTCATTCAGTTATCATTCAGTTACCATTCAGTTATCAATCAGTTATCATTCAGATATCATTCAGTTATCATTCACTTACCATTCAGTTACCATTCAGTTATCATTCAGATATCATTCAGTTATCATTCAGCTACCATTCAGTTACCATTCAGATATCATTCAGTTACCATTCAGTTATCATTCAGTTACCATTCAGATATCATTAATTTACCATTCGGTTACCATTCAGATATCATTCAGTTATCATTCAGTTACCATTCAGTTATAATTCAGATATCATTCAGTTACCATTCAGTTACGTTTCAGATATCATTCATTTACCATTCAGTTATCGTTCAGATATCATTCAGTTATCATTCAGTTACCATTCAGTTACCATTCAGATATCATTCAGTTACCATTCAGTTATCATTCAGATATCATTCAGTTATCATTCAGTTACCATTCAGATACCATTCTATTACAATTCAGTTATCATTCAGTTACCATTCAGATCTCATTAAGTTATCATTCAGTTACCATTCAGATATCATTCAGTTACCATTCAGTTATCATTCAGATATCATTCAGTTATTCAGTTACCATTCAGTTACCATTCAGATATCATTCAGTTACCATTCAGTTATCATTCAGTTACCATTCAGATATCCTTCAGTTACTATTCAGTTATCATTAAGATATCATTCACTTACCATTCACTTACCATTCAGATATCGTTCAGTTACCATTCAGTTACCATTCAGTTACCATTCAGATATCATTCAGTTACCATTCAGTTACCATTCAGATATCATTAACTTACCATTCAGTTACCATTCAGATTTCATTCAGTTACCATGCACTTATCATTCAGTTACCATTGTGATATCATTAAGTTACCATTCAGTTATCAATCAGATATCATTCAGTTATCATTCAGTTATCATTCAGTTACCATTCAGTTACCATTCATATATCATTCAGTTACTATTCAGTTATCATTCAGTTACCATTCAGATATCATTCAGTTTACATTCAGTTATCATTCAGATATCCTTAAGCTATCATTCAGTTACCATTCAGTTACCATTCAGACATCAATCAGTTACCATTCAGTTATCATTCAGATACAATTAAGTTATCATCCAGTTACCATTCAGTTACCATTCAGATATCATTCAGTTACCATTCAGTTATCATTCAGATATCATTCAGTTATCATTCAGTTACTATTCAGTTACCATTCAGAAATCATTCAGTTACCATTCAGTTATCATTCAGATATCATTCAGTTACCATTCAGTTATCATTCAGATATCATTCAGTTATCATTCAGTTACTATTCAGTTACCATTCAGATATCATTCAGTTACCATTCAGTTATCATTCAAATATCATTCAGTTACCATTCAGTTATCATTCAGATATCATTCAGTTATCATTCAGTTAGCATTCAAATACCATTCTATTACCATTCAGTTATCATTCAGTTACCATTCAGATATCATTAAGTTATCATTCAGTTACCATTCAGTTATCTTTAAGATATCATTCAGTTACCATTCAGTTACCATTCCGATTTAATTCAGTTACCATTCACTTATCATTCAGTTACCATTCAGATATCATTCAGTTACCATTCAGATATCATTCAGTTACCATTCAACTATCATTCAGTTACCATTCAGATATCATTAAGTTACTATTCAGATATCATTCAGTTACCATTCACCTATCATTCAGTTACCATTCAGATATCATTAAGTTACCATTCAGTTATCAATCAGATATCATTCAGTTACCATTCAGTTACCATTCCGATTTCATTCAGTTACCATTCACTTATCATTCAGTTACCATTCAGATATCATTCAGTTACCATTCACCTATCATTCAGTTACCATTCAGATATCATTAAGTTACCATTCAGTTATCATTCAGATATCATTCAGTTACCATTCAGTTACCATTCAGTTATCATTCAGTTACCATTCAGATATCATTCAGTTACCATTCAGTTACCATTCAGTTATCATTCAGTTACCATTCAGATATCATTCACTTACCATTCAGTTACCATTCAGTTACCATTGAGTTACCATTCAGTTATCATTCAGTTACCATTCAGATATCATTCACTTACCATTCAGTTACCATTCAGTTACCATTCAGTTATCATTCAGTTACCATTCAGATATCATTCAGTTACCATTCAGTTACCATTCAGTTATCATTCAGTTACCATTCAGATATCATTAATTTCCCTTCAGTTACCATTTAGTTACCATTGAGTTACCATTCAGTTAACATTCAGTTACCATTCAGATATCATTCACTTACCATTCAGTTACCATTCAGTTACCATTGAGTTACCATTCAGTTATCATTCAGTTACCATTCAGTTAGCATTGAGTTACCATTCAGTTACCATTCAGTTACCATTCAGTTACCACCGTTTACCGTCGACATTGCTCTAACCGCGCCATGTCGACTCGAGACGTCGAGGGGGGTGCGGGGGGCGGGGGAGATAAGTCCACGTGACCACGGGGAGACAGAGAAGCGCCGACTCCAAATAATACAGCGGGCTTCAGGGTTGGTGATCTGGAACCCACGACTCCCTGTGCACCAGGCGAGGTAGTTAACATCCCTCCCCACCGGGTCGCCCCGGTTGACCTCGGAGCCCGGCGCGTGCCTGGCGCCTGACAAGGGCGGCGGTGACTTCAAAGGCTTCCCCCGCTTGCCCTGGGCTATTGTGACGTCACGTGCGCCGTGATCTCTCTTGAGGGCGCGCGTGCGTTTCCACGTATCCGTGTGTATGGATGTGTGTCTGTGTTTTAATTCGAGTGTGTGTGTTCTAAATCTGTGTCTGTGTGTGTGTTAAATGTGAGTGGGCGCGTGTGTGTTCATGTATGTGTGTGTGTTTTAATTTGAGTGTGTGTGTGTGTTCTAAATCTGTATCTGTGTGTGTGTTGAATATGCGTGGGCGCGTGTGTTTATTTATCCGTGTATGTGTGCGTTTTAATTTGAATGTGTCTTTCTATAATTGTGTGTGTTTGAATGTGTGTGAGCGCGTGTGTGTTTCTATATACCCGTGTGTGTGTGTGTTACCAGTGGGGAGCGGTAATGTTGCGGTTCGTGCATTGCGCTACGAACCTGGCGACCCGGGGTTCGATTCCCGCTCACGGCCAACACCGGTGACGATTATCTGAACCGGTCCTGGGACTCCCCTAGGCCGACTCAGCCTAAAATGAGTACCTGGTGCGGTGTTCAAACATCGCCACTGGGGAGACAAAGGCGGCCGGGCGTGGTGCTGGTCACCCACCCCCTCGTGTGCCTTTTCCGGCCTTCAATGGTGCTCGCTAACAGCACTTGCCCCAACAGTCCCTTGAGGCTATACGGGGGATCTTTGACTTTGTTACTACATTTCGGTGTGTGTCTTTGAATTTGAATGTGTGTGTGTGTATTCTAAATCCGTGTTTGAATTTAGATGTATATGTGTTTCTATATAGCCGTGTGTCCGTGTGTCTGTGTGTATTACTCTGCATGTGTGTGTGTGTGTTCTAAAATGGACGTGCGTTTGCATCTGAGCGTCTGTGAGTGGTGGCGCTGTGGTTAGTGCACTCTGCTACGAACCGGGTGAGTTCGATTCCAGCTCACGGCCACCAACACCGGTGACGATTATCTGAACCAGTTCTGGGCCTGCTCTAGCTCGACTCAGCCTCAAATGAGTGACCTGATGCGGTGTGTAAACATCGCCGCTGGGGAGACAAAGGCGGCCGGGCGTGTGCCGTGTTGGCCTTCGTAGATACTACTCGCTAAAAGCACGTGTCTTTTAAGGCTATCCGTGGGATCATTGTCTTTTATATTTGTGTGTGTGTGTGCTTTGTTAGTTTTACTAATTGTGTGCGTGTGTGTCTATATGTGTGTTGTAATTGGAACGTGCGCGATCGCGCGTGTGGTGCTTGGAGTTTAATATGTGTGTGTCTTCATATCGTGTGTTTTAATTTAAATGTGTGAATGCTTATCTATGTGTGTGTGCGTCTGTCTTTATCCTATCTGTAATGCGTATGTATATTTTCATTTAAATTTGCGCGTTTTAACTGTGTGCGTGTTTTATTATTTGTAGGGAGAGGTAGTATAGCGGGTTAGCGGGCTGCACTACGAACCAGGCGTCCCGAGTTCAATTCCCGTCCACAAGCCAACATCGGTGACGGACAGCAGGAACGCTCCTGGGTCTTCAACCTCAAACGCTCACGCGGTGCGATGTGTCACCATCAGCATTGGGGAGAGAGAGAGGCGACAGGCGGGCGTGCTGCTTATCATGTCCACCGCAGGTGCTCGCGAACAGCAGCGTCCTTTGCCTCGACCTGCCTGGTGAACGCTGTATGGGCGATCTTTGTCAGTGTAGCCTGTGATTGTTAACAGCAGCCCCAACAATCATCACTTAGGGGCTAAACGGGGGTGTGTGTGTGTGTGGGGGGGGGGGGGTATTTATCCTCGCCGTAATAGCGGACTATATTAGGACGCCGTGAGCTCATTGGAAACATTTTCCCCTTCGGGCAACAAGAGGAGTCATTTGTCCTTTTTGTGAATCAGCAAGTCACAGCACTTACGTGAGTAATCTTCGTCGAAGGCATCCGTGTCACGAGGGATGGACCGGGTACAATCTGGCACTGGTGGCTCAGCTATTTAGTGACGATGTCCCCCCCCCTCTTGGAGCTCGTGCGAAATTGTTTCGACTCGCCCCGACTGGACATCCGTCCGAAAAGAGCTTTACAGCTCATCGGAAATCTCCAGGAGAAATACAGATTCCGATCCGATTCTGAAATTCAAACAAACCTGGGACGAAAACATTTTCGCCCGGCTCATCTAACGGGGACTTTCTAATGTTCTACGTTCTTCATTGTAAACGTTTCTTGGGATAGATCGCCTAAGTATGTGTCGTAACCCTCCGCCACCCGACACAGCCGGTAAGGTTTGTCACTTTAACAAAACGTGGCAATTATTTACAATTTCAGCCCACCGGTGTGTTGGAGAGTAAATCCACAACATTTACAACTTCAGCCCACCGGTGTTTTGGAGAGTAAATCCACAACATTTACAATTTCAGTAGTACGACGTTTCGCTGGTAATTTACATCCAGCATCATCAGGTGATTTTTCAGCATAGTGAAGCGATCCACCATGCTTCCGGTCTTAATAGCGCAGCAGGACGACGTGATTACTGTGACCCAATCAGGTGCGGAGAGCAGAGCTGGGAGGGAGGGGGGTATTGTAATTATATAACAATAGATTGCTAACCGTAGTCGATTAGCATGTGTTGCCTTTACAAGGAATACAATTGTAAGTGTTCCACGGTACCTCTTCCCATTGTACTATTACTATTAGATGACATTCAAAGTCACTCGAGCAAGGCAGCTTCATGAAAGTTTGCATTCATTTCTCCTTCTGAGATCCCTTCTCCTCCTCCTCCTCCTCCAAGCGAACCGTGGCCCATCAACACACGCGGTAGAGGGCATCACTTCCTCACCCGCTATGCTCACGAGATTCGCATGACCATCAAACCCATATTTTGAGTCTGGAATGTATCCCTCCCTCCCAGCCAGCCAGCCAGCCAGCAAAACTTAGTTTTTTGTTCTTGTTGAAAATAGTATAATTTTATGTGCAGAACCAAATGCGATGTAATGATGACTAGTTGTTATTGTTGGTGTGCGGCTATTAGTGAACATGCCGAGACCAACAACTAGCTACACTCAAGAGCCAGGATTCAATCACAGGTCAGCTGCCCGGCTTGGGCGGCACCACTTCAGCCCTCTTGACTGACCTCTGACCCGCGGGGGTTGGGGGGGTGACCTAAAGACATCCGCTTCGAAGCGGCGTCTTTGTGGTTTTTTTATAATTCGGCAGTCCCCAAAAGTCAGAGCCGCGTTACCGCTGCCACGGCGCCCGCGGACGAGAGAGCGAGACGAGAGCCTTGGAACTCCGTCGCCACAAAAACGCAACCGCCGCCGATCTCTCTGCGTGAAACCGCAGCCGGCCCTCGCTAATGAGCCCAAAGGGGGCGGGGGGAAGGGGGATGGCCGGGGGTGGGGGTCTCAAGGCGCCTGCGATTGTTCCGCAATTCAATGTGATTGCGATGTCAGCCCACGTGTGTTGGAACGAGTTCGCACGTGCGCGTGTGTGTGTGTGCGTGTGTTTGTGTGCGTGTGTTTGTGTGTGTGCGTGTGTTTGTGTGTGTGCGTGTGTTTGTGTGTGTGCGTGTGTTTGTGTGCGTGTGTGTTTGTGTGCGTGTGTGTTTGTGTGTGTGTGTGTTTGTGTTTGTGTGCGTGTGTGTTTGTGTGCGTGTGTGTGTGTGTTTGTGTGCGCGTGTGTTTGTGTGTGTGTTTGTGTGCGCGTGTGTTTGTGTGTGTGCGTGTTTGTGTGTGTGCGTGCGTGTTTGTGTGTGTGTGTTTGTGTGCGCGTGTGTTTGTGTGTGTGTTTGTGTGCGTGTGTGTTGTAAGCTCCGGAATATAAGACGCACTTTCCAGTAGCGGTGAGCGCGCTGCGCTACGAACCCGGAGACCCGAGTTCGATTCCCGCCCACCCGACGCCAGTGACGATTATCTGAATCGATTATGGGCCTCCCCTAGGTCGACTCAACCTCAAATGAGTACCTGGTGCGGTGTGTAGTAGACATCGCCACTGGGCAGACAAAGGCGATCGGGCGTGGTACTGGCCACCCACCCCCCTCGTGTGACGCGCCCGCCTTCATAGGTGCTGCTCACGAACAGCATCCGCTCCGACATTATGTTGAGGCTATACGGGGGTGGATGGGGGAAGCTTTGTCTTTGTAAACATCAGCGCTGGGGGAGACAGAGCGGCGGCAGCAGGGGGAGGAGGGGGTGGTTAAGAAATTGCGATTGTGGTGCCGTTTTGCGGCCAATTTCCTTCGTAAATAATCGCTCACGGCACTTGCGTGTTCACGTTCGCTGATGTTTTCTCGACACTCGCTAAGGGTGGCAGCCGCAGCCGCTGCGTGCGGCGTCTCGTGCATTGATCGGGGGTGGTGGGGGTGGGGTCGCTCTTTCATCTCAGCGTTTGCGCGATGTCTCTGTAATCTATTCCGCAAGGGAGCCAATTGCAAACCGCTTGGCTTAAAGCTGTACGCGTGTACAACAGCGCATGGGGGGTGGGGGGCGAGTAGCGTTTGGAAATTGCATCGCATTAACCGCTAACACCTAACGTCCTAACGCTAACGATCCATACGCGTGCGTCTGTGCGTGTGTAAATATATGTGGAGCTACGCGTTGGTTTTTTTTGGGGGCTTTTCAAGTGCGCATAATTAATACATGGCGCGCGCGGCATATATTCAGGCTATTAATATCAACTGAATACGTGTTGAGTATATTGTATGTGTGGTGTGTGTGGGGGGGGGGGGGGGGGGAATTGGTCTTTGTACGTATGTGGGGAGCGGTGGCGCAGTGGTTAGCGCGATGCGCTACGGATCCGCTGACCCGAGTTTGATACCCGCTCACGGGTATGATGATTACACTGAACCGGTCCTGAGCCTCCCGCTAGGACGACTCGGCCTCAAGTGAGTACCCGGTGCGGTGTATAAACATCGCCACTAGGGAGACAAAGGCGGCCGGGCGTAGTGCTGGCCTTCATAAGTGCTCGGTAACATCACTTGCCCCAACATCCTCTTAAGGCTATATGGGGAATCTCCGGCTTTGTTTTTTTTGTGTATGTTTACACATTGAGTCCTAAATTCCGAATGATTTAGTTACATTATCGTATTTACCGGATTTTTAAACGCCCCAAGGAAAGTAAGACGCACCCTCAAACGCCTCCTCGATTACAAGAGGCACCCACAGCATTTTGCGCGAGACGAGTCAAAGTGATTTCCTCCTGTTCAAGCGAACATTGGCACACCGGTGTTCATCTCCCGTTCACCAGCCTCGCACAGCCTATGGTGGAATGTCCACATTACTATGGCCCTGGGGGGGGGGGGGGCGAGTATAACCAGACGACAACGACCTGTTGACCGAACCTACGAAGTAGTACGTTATTTTATCGACCCCGGAGGAATGATGGGCTGACAACGGAGGTAGCCATGAACGTTTATTCACCGCGACAGAGGGGCTACGTTATGAATGAATCATGAATAACGCAGAATGGAAACTGTTGCCTATTTAAAATCCACCACGCATGACGAACGCAAATACGCAGAGAGGTTGACGTCATTCAGATATCAGCAGCAGCAGCAGGCAGTCATGGTGAATCCACTGCTGGATGAAGCCTCACCCCTAATGCCGCCGACACCACCACGTCTCACAATCCCCGCGGTGTGACATTCCACTCGGGCAGCAGAGGCAGCCAGACTCGCGAGCTTGATGATTTTAATTTGCTCCATCGCCTCTCGCGTGGTCGCTCGCTTCTCGGACGCGGCCCCTTTGCTCGGCTGCCGCTTCGTCACTGAATCAGAATGTCAGTTTCCTATTGGGAGAAATCCGATGAGCTGTGAAGCTTTGCTTTTTTTTTGTTCAAATATGTTTTTGTGCATATCGGGTTTTTTTCTTCTTCTTCTTCATCATCTTGACCGCCGATCACGAATCCATCTCTGCCAGGACGTGTGACGGACGGCTCCAAAAAATAAAAAATAAATCCCATTGCGCGGTTTTCCCTTCGCGGTTTTAGCACAAGTGAAGTCGCTAACCCTCACACGTGTGCTCCCCCAGTCCACGTGTTCCTCATCCTCCTCCTCCTCCTCCCGTCTCGCGACGCGACTCCAAGGAGGTTATTCCTCTCCGCGCTTCTCTGCTCAACCTCTTCTACGAGTGGGTTTTGCTTCGTTCGCAAACTTGAGCTCAATTGCTCACGGTTCACGCGCCTCCACCTTATGTCAAAGCAGGGCGTTACAGGTACGTGGTTTCCCACTCATTCACCCCATTTGTCTTCGTCGTCAATACCAATAGCACCGTGGCATATTTGATTTACATTGTCATGGGCTTCGTTTTAGCTATATCCCTCCAAGCGGATGATGATGATGGCACGGTGCCCCATTTCATAGGGTTATGCAATCAATTATAAAACATATATATAATTATTGATCTCATACTTTCTCTGTCTGCACGACACAACTGAACGGCTTTGCCAATGCCTCCACCGCAATTGTCCCGAGCAGCACCGGCAGCACGGACGGCGGCAGCGGGGGACGAGTGATGATTTCCCAAGATAATGGGATTTGTCTCAGATAATAACAACAACAACAACCAGCACCACCTCAGTGCGGGCAGAGAGAGAGAGCACGTCTTCGCGAAATTGTCCGTACAGTCCCCCAACTCACAAACGGCGGTTGTTGTTGTTGTTGCTTTCTACGATTACATAACCGGGCATTTGAAAAAAAGGGGGTTACGTAAAAACGAGACTAACAATCATGGTCAAGGCGCAGCCCTGCAATTGCTTGCTCGCGCTCACTGCTGGTGGAAGGGCCTCTACGAGGGGAGGAGGAGGGGGTGGCGGGAGGGCCTGTCGATCTCAGGAGAGGCTCAGGACAAGGTTCAAGACGTCAATCTTTTCAGCGTGGTGTCTATAAATGGATCGTTTTCAATGGTTAATCTTTTTAATTTATGTAGGCGCAGCCATGCAAGCTCTTGCTCACACCCACTGCTGGCAGACGAGAGGGAGATTAGAAAGCCCTCATCGCCATAGGGAGATGTTAACTACCTCGCCTGGTATACAGGAGGTCTTGGGGCCGACCCCGACCTTGACGCCTGCTGCTGTATATTTGAAGTTTTCACGTCTCTCTCGCCGTGGTCGAGTGGATTTTTCTCCGGGTCCTCCGCTTCTCCCCTCCACATTTAGAATCAGCATCGCGCGTTCACAGTATTTGGCTGCTGTAAATTCCCACACGATATGCCAAGTCGTCGAGCTATCACTTGTGGCCAAATTGTTTCTGAAAAAGAGCGACATAGCTCAGTGGGCCTTACCTGGTCAAATATAAATCGTTCGTTTAATTAGATGGCTGGATATCAGTCAACAAATCATCAGCAGCAGCATCAGCGGCAAGTGAATCCATGACGGAGCTGAGGATTTCTTCGAATCTTAATTTAGACTTGAGGAATCCGATGAGCTATGAAGCGTTGGGCGGCATCAGCCACCCGCAAAGGATGTCAAGCGCTCAGCGCGAACCGCGCAGAAATGATGAATGAATGAACCAAGCGAACGAGTAAATTGATGCGGGTGGAGGTGAAAGGTCAGCGAAATGTAATATGTCCTCGTGAATGGTGAGAGCCGTGCATGTAATAAACAGATCCCCTAACGTAGTGGGATAAAATAAACACGCGGACTTTACGCCTCCTCTCCCATATTTGCCTCTCTCTCAACATCAAAACAACAAACTAATGCAGGTATATTTTGATTTAAAGCTTTCGTGACTGCAGTAATTCATATTCTTAGCTCTATCGGTAAAGTCACGTTCAAGGGAAACAATAAATATATTTTATTATTATAAATATATTTTATTATTTTATTGTTTCCCTTGAACGTGACTTTACCGAAAGAGCTAAGAATACAATGCAGGTATAGTTTACACATCCCTTCAGCCGCACGGCCTTCTGGGAGATTTGTTTGTTTGCTTAGCTACTACCCAAGCAGCATTTGGTTTAATTCGAGCAAAAAATATATATAATAAAATCTGTACCGGTGTCTCATCAGCAGGGTCTGGCTTTGCTGGGGAAAGATCCGGGGCGCCTTCGGTCAGGGCAATTTGGTGGCAAGGCAATTTACGCCTTCGCCGTTTATTTAATCATTCACACCAGCGCTTGCGGACGGAATTAAGCGCCTTGCACGTTCACGGCGAGCTGATGCGACTGGGTGTTTGTAACAAGTTAATTGCCCCAACGCGGCTCGTAACGCTCCCATTGGGGCGCTATCAATTCACAGGTCGCACCTTTGCGTGGTGAGCGGTGGCGCAGTGGTGAGCGCATCATCGAAGCCCCGCGTCCCCGTCTGTGTTCGATTCCGGCTCGCGGCGGCGAATGGAAATTACCTCGATTCGTGGCTGCTGCTGCTGAACAGATGCTGCTCCGAAATTATCAAATGAATTGAACAAAACAACAAACGTTGATTCAATGAATCGTGAGCTTGGCGATAGGTAGCGCTGCGGTTAGCGCACTGCGCTCTGAAACCCAACCCTATGCCAACCGGAAACCTGAGTTGGATTTCGTGGCCAGGGTAAGCATCAGTGGCGCGTGATCTCTGAACCGGTCTCGCCTCGCCACCTCCACCAACCTGCACCGACCAGCGTGGTGAAGTATATTAAACACCACCCAACCCCCACTCCACTTTGACTGGCGTGGTGTTGGGGGAAGCCTTCATCTAGCAGTGGAGGATTGGCAGTGCGCTGTACATTACAGATGCAAAAAATACATTACGTCTCTTTGTCAATCCACTTGCAGGAGACCAATGGCCGTTCTTCATACCACGTGTCATAGGCGACGTTTCGGGCAATGAATCAGAATCAGAATCAGAAAAGGGTTTTATTCGCCATGTAAGTTCACACCGACACGGAATTTACTTTGGCAGGATGGTGCATACATTCAACATATAGGAATCTAAAATCTTAAATAAGTTTTAAACAAGTCTTACTATAATAAGGGTTAAAAGTCTAACACTAAGGGGCTGAAGTATATAAAATTAAATAAATATCGAATATAAAATAGCTTTAAGATATAATTTAAAAATACAAATGTGGCCCTCCATCATAGCACCACGTGCAACGAAGAAGGACCATTGCCCGAAACGTCGTCCATTTTATATACATATTTATTTCAGGACCCACACACATTGTGATACACAAATGCGTTGAGGATTTTTTTTTTATCACAGTACCACCACGCACATTGCATAAAATGAAAGTCTCGTACAGAGTATACGTGACATATATATGCTTGACGTAATGAATGCATGAACAATTGGACGATACATGATGCCAATGTGTGCAGATGAGTCCGCGTGTGCGCCGAAGCTCACGCCGCACGCGGGCCATGCACGTGGGCGAATCGCTGCCGCGTGGCAGCCGAGTGAGCGATGTGGCCACACGGAGAATAGACACGAGAAGGGAGAGGCAGGGGAGGGAGAGTGATGGACAGGGAAAGAGTGAGAGACAGACAGGGGAGAGAGCGAGAGCGAGACACGGTGGCATCGATACACGGGAAGGGGAGAGAGGAGGGGAGGGAGAGTGATGGACAGCGAGAGAGAGAGAGACAGAAGTAAAGCGAGATATGGAGACAAAGATACACGGGGAGGGCAGGGGAGTGAGAGTGATGGACAGGGAGATAAAGACACACACACATACACAGGGGGAGAGAGACACGGAGACAAAGATTAGCCTGACAGACTGCTAGCGATCACCTATGAAGGCCCCCAGCACGTGCGGCCACAACAACAACAAAAACGCCCGTCCGAATGTCTCCCCAGAGCTGATGTTTCAAGATGTCGCAGATTAAGGCCGAGGCAGGGGTGGGTGGCCCGGCACCGGCTCTGATAACCGCTGCTGACGTTCACTGTGTCCGGGGAATCGACAGCACGACGCCGCGTTCCGAGAGTCATTGCGCTGATCACTGCGCCACCGCTCCAACAAAAACTAAAACAAAGCTCCCACCCACCCGTATGGACTGAACAATTTGTTGGGTGTCAAGGGCTGTTAGCGAGCTCTGATGAAAGCCGGAACGGCACGCGAGGGGGCAGTTGGGTGGGTGGCCGGCACCATGCCCGGCCGCCTTTGCCTCCCGCAGTGATGATTGTTAACACATCGCACCGGGTACTCATTTGAGGCCGGGTCGACCTAGGGGAAGCCCAGCACCGGTTCAGATAATCGTCACCGGGTGTTGGCCGTGAGCGGGACTCGAACTTCTGGTCGCCGGGTTCCAAGCGCCGCAGCGCGCTAACCACTGCGCCACCGCTCCTCCACGCTCGTACACACGCAACGCTCTCTCTCTCTCTCCCACTTCTAGGAACTCCCCCCCCTCTCTCTCTCTTCCGCCCTCCCCGCCTCTCTCTCCCCCTTTCTCTCCCACACACAACTATCTCCCCCTATCTCTCTCCCCCCTCTCTCTCTCCCCGCTCTCTCCCCGCTCTCCCTCTCTCCCCCTCTCCTCCCTCTCTCTCTCTCCCCCTCTCTCCCCCTATCTCTCTCCCCCCTGTCTCTCTCCCCCTATCTCTCTCCCCCCTCTCTATCTCCCCGCTCTCTCTCTCTCTACCCCTCTCCTCCCTCTCTCTCCCCCCCTCTCTCCCCCTATCTCCCTCCCCCTGTCTCTCTCCCCCTATCTCTCTCCCCGCTCTCTCTCCCCCTATCTCTCTCCCCCTCTTCTCCCTCTCTCTCCCACACACAGCTCTCCCCCCTTTCTCCCCCCCCCCCTCTCTCTCTCTTCCGTGCGCGCTCTCTCCCACACATCTCTCTCTCGCTCTTATTCTTCTAACACACGTCTCCATTATTTATTTATTTCGTGCCACAAGGTCGCGTGTTGGATCGCAGCTAAGCGAGCGCGAATGTGATTACGTTACAGCGTTCGTCTTGTGCACGCGCGCGTGTATATATATACGTAGTTGTGTGTACACGCACACGTGCACGCGCATACGTACGCACGCGTGCGTCATCGTATCTTTCATATCTCTCTCTCTTGCTGTGTGTGTGTGCACGCGGGACGCGGTAAATAGAATAATAATAAGAGCAATGCTGCAGCTGCAAGCCGTGTATGCGCGGTTTGTGGAAGAGATCCTCCTCAAGGATGAAACATCAACCGTAGGTAGCGTTGAAAGTGTGTCTCCCTCCCCTGCTGTTCCAATGCTTCGACGTGAGATTCCAGTCACGCAGGTCGGGCGGTAGGCTGACTTGGCTGGCTAACTGGCTGGATAACTAACTAGCTGGATAAATAACTAGCTGGCTAACCAACTGGCTGGGTGGCTGGCGAATTGGCTGACTGGCTGGCGAACTGGCTGGTAAACTACTTGACTGGCTGGCGAATTTCGCCGCTAAACGAATGTGCTGGTTGGTTCGCTGGCTGGCGAAGCAGCCGGCGAACTGATAGTCGAGTTGACTCGCCAATTGGCTGGCTGGCCAAACAGGCTGGCTCGACGTTGTTGAAGAATTTTTGGAAGGTCACCTGCTTCGACTCTCAATAGGGGATGTCAACTGCTTCGACTCTCAATAGGGGATGTCACCTGCTTCGACTCTCAATAGGGGATGTCACCTGCTTCGACTCTCAATAGGGGATGTCAACTGCTTCGACTCTCAATAGGGGATGTCAACTGCTTCGACTCTCAATAGGGGATGTCAACTGCTTCGACTCTCAATAGGGGATGTCACCTGCTTCGACTCTCAATAGGTGATGTCACCTGCTTCGACTCTCAATAGGGGATGTCAACTGCTTCGACTCTCAATAGGGGATGTCACCTGCTTCGACTCTCAATAGGGGATGTCACCTGCTTCGACTCTCAATAGGGGATGTCACCTGCTTCGACTCTCAATAGGAGATGTCACCTGCTTCGACTCTCAATAGGGGATGTCACCTGCTTCGACTCTCAATAGGGGATGTCAACTGCTTCGACTCTCAATAGGGGATGTCACCTGCTTCGACTCTCAATAGGGGATGTCACCTGCTTCGACTCTCAATAGGGGATGTCACCTGCTTCGACTCTCAATAGGGGATGTCAACTGCTTCGACTCTCAATAGGGGATGTCACCTGCTTCGACTCTCAATAGGGGATGTCACCTGCTTCGACTCTCAATAGGGGATGTCACCTGCTTCGACTCTCAATAGGGGATGTCAACTGCTTCGACTCTCAATAGGGGATGTCAACTGCTACCGCTTGTGGCGGGTGTCAACAGCGAGTGCCCGCTTCTCTATGGCACTTGCGAAGAACGCCGAGTGGATATTCAGATCGCCGAGAGAGTATAAAACCACCACCCCACCTCTTCCTCCTCCTCCTTGGAAAGCCGAGCTGCGTTTCGCGCGCGGCCCGGTTCCAGCTCGCCTGATGTGGTAAGTCGAGGAACCTCGGCACGGCTCAGCCGGGACCGGAGTGCGTCTCGGGACCCTCCTGGCACGCGGTCGTGTGAACGCGGCGAACGAGTTGTTCGATTTAATTGGCCTAAAAGTTCGAAGTGGTTCTAATCGAGATAAGTGGTGAACGCGGCGGTGGGCGGTGGGGGGGGGGGGGGTGCTGGTGGGGACCAAATGGATGGCAACTGGACCTGGGGTGTCGATGACTCCAACGACACGCGGCCACTCGCCGAGCCGCGGCGGCGTTACTCAGTGTTCACCATCCTGACGCTCACGCTGCTGGCCATGCTCATCGCGGCGACGTTCGTGTGGAACTGCCTCGTGATCGTCACAATCATGCGCGTGAAGACCTTCCACCGCGTGCCGCACAACCTCGTGGCGTCGCTCGCCGTGTCCGACCTCCTCGTCGCCGCCCTCGTCATGCCCCTGGGCCTCGTCAAGGAGCTCCAGGGCAGGCGCTGGATGCTGGGGCCGCTCCTCTGCTACGTGTGGGTGTCGTGCGACGTCCTCTGCTGCACGGCGAGCATCTGGAACGTGACGGCCATCGCCCTCGACAGGTACTGGTCCATCAGCCGCCACCTGCAGTACACGCTCAAGGGCAGGCGACGCGCCTCGACGCTCATGATATCCACAGCGTGGCTTCTGTCGGCGATCATCTCGCTGTCGCCCCTCTTCGGCTGGGGCAATGACTACTACTCGCCCGAGCTGCTCGAGTGCCACGTGAGCCACCAGCCCTCGTACGCCGTCTTCTCGACGGTGGGAGCCTTCTACTTGCCCCTCTGCGTGGTGCTCTTCGTCTACTGGAAGATCTACAAGGCGGCGCGGCTGGGCGTGGGCAAGCGGCAGCAACGCAACGCCGTAACGCCGATGCTTCCCCAGCAGGAGGAGGTGATAATGGTGAGAGGATGCACCACCACCACCACCCTCGCATTGTGTCGCCTCTGCCGCGAGAGAAGGATGAAATGTCAACTGAGCCGGTTTGTTCTCAACCTCGTTTTGCCTACCCCCCCCCCACCTTTTTTGTTGAATTGTGTTTCAATCGAGTTTACGCAGCGGCTCCATCCTTCCGTGATCCACCAGCCCCCCTCCCCGCCCCCCGTGGTTCTACACGCACACCCCGTCTCAGGTTAGGGATCTCACCCACAAACATGATCCTGGGAACGTAGCGACCGTCCGGAGCCAGGTTCTGATCGTTGGGCTCGGCCTGTAGAGACATTGGAATGAAATGTTGAAACGAGATGAAGGGTGCAGCCCTGCAATTGTCCGCTCACGACGCTGCTGGCGGAATGGCCCCTCCCTCTAGAGGGAGCTCCACAACAGTGGGGCTCATCATTGTTTTGGCTGCTGTACCCCCTTTGCGAGTATACCCCCCCCCCCCCCGTTGCCTGACCCCAACATGCTTCTGAGAAATAAACGTATGAATAATTTACATCAATATTTTAACCATGTGTTAATTTTGATGAGCTAGTTAGTAACCGCAAGCGAAATTTTAATAAAAAAAACATGCAACGAAATCTCCGCATGCGTGACGCAATGTGTTCTCGCTCGCTGGTCTTGGAAACCGATTTGTTGACCATCAACGAGTTTAAAAAAGTCGATCATACCGTTCTAGGCTACCATGTGGATTCGAAACGTATCGTAGGCATTTCACATTGACAATATTTCACCACACTGGTCAGTTGGTTAAGACGGGTCGCGGGGAGCATAGAAGTACAGAGCAATAATTTATGTGGATGCACCGCCCCTCAACTGCCCACGCCGTATCGCCGCACGCGGCAAACCTACAGCACCTGTTATGCATGCCGGTTCGGCCCGAGCCAAATCGCAGTCCACGCTTCACCACGACTGATGATGAGTGAATAAAAGCACCGGGCTGGTCAACGGACTATAGCGTTGGCGGATGCTTCACCGCTGTCCTAACTCATCAGCAAGCCGCGGGACCTCGTGCACACGGAGTCCAGTAGTCGGGTGCGCGATGTGGCGACGCTTGCCTATCACCCAATAACCCGGGGACGTGAGCGCCCGACATCTGGCCAGAACCTGCGAAGATAATCGGAGCTCGGCCTGGATCGTGCGTGGACGCACGGACATCCTTGCAGGCTTTAACACTGCGGTGCTCAGCAGTGCCAGGATGAAGCTCGTGCGGGGCCTGTAGCATGATGTCATAAAGGGGCCCTAAAAAAAAAACGAAAATATTCAAACACAAATTTTATACTTGCATAGTAAAGTAATTGGATTTTTTCATTCGCTATACAGCCAGGCAATACGACAAATCACTAACTTTAAACATCCAGTCGCTCATTAAAGTTGAAGGCGGTATAGTACTATAGTAATAGAGCAAGTGCAGAATAACTGAACCGGAATTGACAGCTTGAAATCATTTAGTGCGGGGACCGTAGCATATGTCGCTACTTTTGCTACGAGGATCATCCGGCACTGGTGCTCAGTCTAAGATAAAGATTCTCCGTGTGTAGCCTTACAGTGGGGAAAAAAGTATTTGATCCCCTGCTGATTTTGTACGTTTGCCCACTGACAAAGAAATGATCAGTCTATAATTTTAATGGTAGGTTTATTTGAACAGTGAGAGACAGAACAACAACAAAAAAATCCAGAAAAACGCATGTCAAAAATTGTATAAATTGATTTGCATTTTAACGAGGGAAATAAGTATTTGACCCCCTCTCAATCAGAAAGATTTCTGACTCCCAGGTGTCTTTTATACAGGTAACGAGCTGAGATTAGGAGCACACTCTTAAAGGGAGTGCTCCTAATCTCAGCGTGTCACCTGTATAAAAGACACCTGTCCACATAAGCAATCAATCAGATTCCAAACTCTTCACCATGGCCAAGACCAAAGAGCTCTCCAAGGGTGTCAGGGACAAGATTGTAGACCTACACAAGGCTGGAATGGACTACAAGACCATTGCCAAGCAGCTTGGTGAGAAGGTGACAACAGTTGGTGCGATTATTCGCAAATGGAAGAAACACAAACGAACTGTCAATCTCCCTCGGCCTGGGGCTCCATGCAAGATCTCACCTAGTGGAGTTGCAATGATCATGAGAACGGTGAGGAATCAGCCCAGAACTACACGGGAGGATCTTGTCAATGATCTCAAGGCAGCTGGGACCATAGTCACCAAGAAAACAATTGGTAACACACTACGCCGAGAAGGACTGAAATCCTGCAGCTCCCGCAAGGTCCCCCTGCTCAAGAAAGCACATATACATGCCCGTCTGAAGTTTGCCAATGAACATCTGAATGATTCAGAGGACAACTGGGTGAAAGTGTTGTGGTCAGATGAGACCAAAATGGAGCTCTTTGGCATCAACTAAACTCGCCGTGTTTGGAGGAGGAGGAATGCTGCCTATGACCCCAAGAACACCATCCCCACCGTCAAACATGGAGGTGGAAACATTATGCTTTGGGGGTGTTTTCTGATAAGGGGACAGGACAACTTCCCCGCATCAAAGGGACGATGGACGGAGCCATGTACCGTCAAATCTTGGGTGAGAGCCTCCTTCCCTCAGCCAAGGCATTGAAAATGGGTCGTGGATGGGCATTCCAGCATGACAATGACCCAAAACACACGGCCAAGGCAACCAAGGAGTGGCTCAAGAAGAAGCACATTAAGGTCCTGGAGTGGCCTAGCCAGTCTCCATAACTTAATCCCATAGAAAATCTGTGGAGGGAGCTGAAGGTTCGAGTTCCCAAATGTTAGCCTCGAAACCTTAATGACTTGGAGAAGATCTGCAAAGAGGAGTGGGACAAAATCCCTCCTGAGATGTGTGCAAACCAAGTGGCCAACTACAAGAAACGTCTGACCTCTGTGATTGCCAACAAGGGATTTGCCACCAAGTACTAAGTCATGTTTTGCAGAGGGGTCAAATACTTATTTCCCTCATTAAAATGCCAATCAATTTATAACATTTTTGACACGCGTTTTTCTGGATTGTTTTGTTGTTATTCTGTCTCTCACTGTTCAAATAAACCTACCATTAAAATTATAGACTGATCATTTCTTTGTCAGTGTGCAAACGTACAAAATCAGCAGGGGATCAAATACTTGTTTCCCTCACTGTAAGAGGCTTTGTTTGGGGGGGAGTGCTGTCGACGAACGGGAACCCATGAATGCCGGCACGGCACACGAGAGGGGTTGGTGGCCAACGCTACGTGCCGGCCGCCTTTGTCTCCCCAGTGGCGACGTTTGCACACCGCACCAGGTATGCATTTTAGGCTGAGTCGACCTAGGGGGAGGCACCCAGGACCGGTTAAGATAATTGTCTGTCACCGGTGTTGGCCGTGAGCGCGAATCGAACTCGGTTCGCCGGGTTTGTCGAGCAGCGTCCTAACCGCTGCGCCACCGCTCCCCACTGCGGGGCTGAGTGGTGGACGCCACACGGCACATTGCTGTACTGTCCTTCTATGCTCCCACGACGTCTATAGCGAAATACAGTGAAGCTCTCCATGAGTCACGGGACGGAGCGAGGACTTCATCCAGCAGCGGATTAATGTTGGGGATCATTAACATTCCCACGCAACGTGGTCGTATGGCGTACCGGATTATCACTATGAAATACTGCATAAGAAGCTCCGCCAAAGTATAGGCGCGCCGACGGCTAAACGTGCTCCCTCTATCGATAAAATTAAACGTATCTGGTGTCACAAACGTACCTGAGTATATAAAACGTACACCCCCCCCCCCCCCCCCCAAACGTTTTGGTAATAAACCAAAAATAGAAGGTGGAGAATCCGGTAAATATGCTCTCGTAAGAAATTCAACGAGAGAGCGAGACGCGAAAGTGCAAAGAACAAACACATTCAATAGGGCAACTATCTAATTTCGCAGGCTAAAGGATGCGTCGTGGGTGTTAAGCGGAGTTTGTTTCTCGGGGGGGGGGGGTGGTTGTGTTCTGGCCGTAATGAAATCTTGAAGAGTCACTCAAGTGGGAAATGCAGAGTTGAGCGCGTGGATTTTATGCCATCCTTAAGACACTGGTTTCAGCATGGGTAGGTCCATCAGCACAAGTGCGGAAAAAAAAGACGTGTCCTGTTTGTTAAGAATGTCATCTCTCGCGCACAAAACACAGACAGCCTTTAACAGACTGTTGGGGCAAGTGCTGTTCGCGAGCACCTACAATGACCGGCACGGCTCACGAGGGGGTGGGTGGCCGGCACCACGCCCGGCCGCCTTTGTCTCCCCAGTGGCGACGTTTACACACCGCACCAGGTTACTCATTTGAGGCTGAGTCGACCTAGGGGAGGAGGCCCAGGAACCGTTCCAGATCAATCTTCACCGGTGTTGGTCGCGAGCTGGAATCCGAGCTCGGGACCGCCGGGTTTCGTAGTGCCGCGCGCTAACCACTGCGCCACCGCTCCCCACGACATACGCGCGTGCACACGCACGCACGCGCGCGCGTGGAGGGGTCGGTTGTTTGCTAGAGGGCAGTGCGCGCTTCGTGGATTCCACGAGCGCACGCCACATACATCACCAGCCGTCGCTACCACCGCTTCAGGTGGCAATGCTGTTGCCCGAAACGGTTCCTATCCCTCTCCCTGTCGACGCGGGCAACAGCAGTGAATTTATAACACCATTCCCACAAGATCAGGAGCAGTAAAGTGTTGTTATTAATGATTGTTTTAATTTATGTCAAGGGAAAGTAGAAGGTGCGTATTATTCTTGCGTGATGAGAACGTCTTCTTAATTATGACCTTTAAAATAATGGGAATTATTTTTTGCGATTGACGATTTTTCGATTTTACGTACCGTTTTTCAGGGACTAAATCCTAATCGTAAATTGAGGAATGCCTGTATTAAGGTTTTTTTTCTGGGTTAAATATTAATAGAAAAATATATAAGTTGTTCAGTTTAACACGTAGGCACTCGCGACTAATATCATCCATGATACAGGGTTTTGGGGTTAAATCGCGTAAACATAAATGTGTCGTTAAACCCGCCACCACCCGACACAGCCAATTAGTCACGTTACACACGTAGAAACTAAACTTGACAATCAGTTGCTACTTCAGCAAACCGGCGTGTTTTCGAGTAAAACCCACGACATTTACAATTCGAGGACGAGGTTCTGCTCGTGATTACAACCAGCTTCATCAGGCGATTAGCCCGGATTGTGAAGAAGTCTTCCCGTTGTTGCGATAACCGCTTGAAACGAGTGTGGTTACGCTTGAGTAAGTAATTCACTCTCATTAAGTAAGCTTATTCACTCTTAATTGGCAGTATATACAAATCGCCGTTGACTAAAGTTGAATCCGCCTCGAGGCGGTACCAGCTTCTGATGTGGCCCCATGGACTGTTATCGATTATACACCTGACGTGCACTTGGGTTGCATGCAACTTGGGTTGCATACAACTGGTGGCATGCAACTGGTGGCATGCAACTTGCCCCCTTGATAAAAAGTCAAGTCAATGAAGCGACCGGCGTAGCAGCCTTCAACAGTAGGCGGGGCCGGGGTCAGAGGTCGAGCAGAATGCGCGAGAGAGACGCAAGCTGATATCAGACATTTTCTCATCCTGCCGAGCCTCGAACATTTGTTGACATTTGTTGACCGATGTTTATTTAGAATTGCCCGTGTGGTGGCCTTCAACACTCAGTGCGTGCGTGTGTGTGGGGGGGAGCGGTGGCGCAGCGGTTAGCACGCTGCGCTACGAACCCGGCGAAAACCGAGTTCGATTCTCGCGTCACGACCAACACCGGTGACGATTATCTGGATCGGTGCTGGGCCTCTCCTAGGTCGACTCAGCCTAAAATACTCTCCAACACACCGGCGTGCTGAAGTAGCAGTAACAAAACAAAGTTGAACGCGTAGGCTTTCCCGTAACGAATTGTGTGTACAGCACACACACCGGTGTGTGTACTAGTAAATAATTGGCACGTTTTAGTTTACTAATTGGCTGTGTCGGGTGGTGGCGGGTTTAACGACACATTTATTACGCATCGAGGAGCAAGTCGCCCCTCCCCCCATCCCCCGCTGTGAGTCGGCGTTGTTCGCAGGCAACTCGAGTTTGACGCCACTGCCGCCTTCATTCTCGAACACCGCCCATCATCATCATCATCATCGTTTCTTCTAGCGGCGGTGTCGTCCACCTCTCCGCTTACTCTCCTGAGCAGCCGTCAACCAGCAGTGGATAGATCGGGGCACAGCATCATTGTGATTTTGACGTTTTGTTTTAATGTGTCTGTAGCCTCTCTCTCCCTCTCCTTCCACTTTCCTCTCTCTATCTCTCTGTATCGCTCTTCCACCCTTTCTTTCCCACTCTCTTTCTCCCGCCGTCTCTCTCTCTCTCTCTGCCTATCTCTCCATCTCCCACCCCCCTCTCTCCCTCCCTCCCTCCCTATCTCTGTCTACATATATCGCTCCCTATTTTTCTCCATGTGTCTCTCCATCCCCCCGCCTCTCTGTCTCTTTCTCTCTTCCCCCCTCTCTATCTCCCTGCCTCTATCTCTCCCCTTATCTCTCTATCTCCCTGCCTCTATCTCCCTGCCTCTATCTCTCCCCCTCTCTATCTCCCTGCCTCTATCTCTCCCCCTCTCTCTCTCCCTGCCTCTATCTCTCCCCTTATCTCTCTATCTCCCTGCCTCTATCTCCCTGCCTCTATCTCTCCCCCTCTCTATCTCCCTGCCTCTATCTCTCCCCCTCTCTATCTCCCTGCCTCTATCTCCCTCCCCGTCTCTCCCCGTCGATCTCTCTCCCCCTTCCGCGTCTCTCTCACACCATCTCTCTCCACCCCCCCGCGTCTCTCTCCCCCGGCCCCCCACTCTCCACCCCCCCGCTCCCCACGAGGAGGCCAAGCAGTCGTCGTCGCACGAGGCCCGAGTGGCGTTCGCGGCCCGCCACGCCGCGGTCTCCTTCCAGGCCGCCGAGGGCGACACGTGGCGAGAGCACAAAGAGAAGCGAGCCGCACTGATGGTCGGCATCCTCATCGGAGTGTTCGCCCTCTGCTGGATTCCCTTCTTCCTGAGCGAGCTCGCAGCGCCGCTCTGCCTCTGCGCCCCTCCTCCGCTGTGGCAGAGCGTCTTCCTGTGGCTCGGCTACTCCAACTCGTTCTTCAACCCGCTCATCTACACGGCCTTCAACAAGAACTACAACAATGCGCTCAGGAATCTCGTGCCGTGCGCGCAGCGCTGATGCGCGCACGGTGGGGGGGAGGAGAGGGAGGAGCAGAAGGTGGAGGAGAGGGTGGAGGAGAGGATGGAGTAGGAGAAAGAGGATGAGGAGGAGATGGAGGAGGAGAGGGTGGAGTAGGAGAAAGAGGATGAGGAGAGGGTGGAGGAGATGGAGGAGGAGATGGAGGAGAGGGTGGAGTAGGAGAGGGTGGAGTAGGAGAAAGAGGATGAGGAGATGGAGGAGGAGAGGGTGGAGTAGGAGAAAGAGGATGAGGAGAGGGTGGAGGAGATGTAGGAGGAGGTGGAGGAGATGGAGGAGGAGAGGGTGGAGTAGGAGACGGTGGAGTAGGAGAAAGAGGATGAGGAGAGAGTGGAGTAGGAGTGAGAGGAAGAGAAAAAGGAGGGGAGGGAGGAGTGGGAGGAGGAGGTGGATGACGATATAGAGGAGGAATGGGAGGAGGAGTGAGAGGACTCGGAACCCAGTAAACAGAACTTTGGAACAACGTTCGGCCAACGTTGGTGCGACGGTTTCAACCGCATGCCGACGTTGGCCCAACGTTGCATCCTTACCGGGAAGAGGAGGACAATGAGGATCACAAAGATGAGGAGGTGTGGAGGAGGAGATGGTGGGTCGATGTATTATTCATCACAATGAGACGTTTCTGTTCAGTCCGTCTGTTCAGGAATGGATTCTTCTGTGCTGCTGTTGTTGATGTTGGTGGGAGCAGGAGCAGCATGATGAGTAATCATCGTCAGCAGCAGCATCGACAACCCCATAATCAATACCATCTGCACCACCATTATCAATGGCATCGTGAGGAGTAGTATCATCAGCATCATCATCAACAGCAGCAGCATCATCATCAACAGTAGCAGCAGCAGGAGCAACCATATTTATATTCAACTGCAGGAGTAAGTTTAGCATCGTCATCAGCAGCAGCATCAACATCCAGATCGTCATCATCAGCAGCAGCATCATAACGGCAATTTTCATAAGCAGCAGCAGCAGCAGCGGTTGTACTGTATCATCATCATCACGAGCAGCAGCAACGGTAGTAGTATTAGCAGCAGCCATTGTCTATCAACTGCTGGATGGATCCCACCCCGTTCTGCTGTATATACTGATAGTCCACGTGTGTGTGTGCTTGCCATTGTTCTGGCCAATATTAATGCCTTGCCACGCAACGATCCGCGTAACTTTGCATTTTATCTAAAGAATCGTGATCATGATGATGAACAAAGCAACAATAACAATAAACATCCATTATGCTGAATTCTGCGGTGTGACTGCGTAACTCTCCCACCACCACCTCACGAGAAACAATTCCCAGGTCCTAACAGCCTCCTCGCGGTACGAGTCATTGTCTTGGGATGCGGGAGGGGGGACAACGATGGTTAGCAAGTTCGGAGCGGAGCTGCGGCTGCGATCTTTGAGAGCGGAAACTGAGATGGGTGAATTTTGACTGAAAACTTTCTTGACCGCAGGAATTCGTATTCTTGGTTCGTTCGGTAAAGTCGCATAGATAGAAAATAAAAATAATTAAATTAAATTAAAATTAAAAAATAATTAAAATAAATTGAAAATAATAAAAGCAAAAAACCATACTCTTTGGTTCTGTTCGGTAAAGTCACGTAAAAGTATAAAAAACAAAAATAAAAAAATAAAAAATTCACGACGTTTCGGCCACAACACAAGTGGCACTTTAAGGCCACGCGTCGTGTCGACCCTCCCGACTACGCACGGTTGTCTACGAAACGATTCAAAAGACGATCGGCATTACGAAACGCTCGCTGGAAGGAGGTCACGGAACAGACCCTAGGGAACGGGACTGACCGACCGATTCGTCGATGTCCCTGTCCGCTATAGCAGGGGTCCCCAGCCCCGCACAGCAGCAGAAGGTGAGAGCGGTGAGTCCGCGCGTGGCCCGCCCCCATTATTTTATTATTTATCACTTCCCTCCGCGCCTCTTTCCCGCACTGGGCACTCGTCTCAGTCACAGTGTTGGTAAGCCCACAAGCTGACCCTTAGTAGCCACAATGAGTAAGACCACAAGCTCTAACCCCTAGTAGCCACAATGAGTAAGCCCCATTATTGTATTATTTACCACTTCCCTCCGCGCCTCTTTCCCGCACTGGGCACTCGTCTCAGTCACAGTGTTGGTAAGCCCACAAGCTGACCCTTAGTAGCCACAATGAGTAAGCCCACAAGCTAACCCCTAGTATCCACAATGAGTAAGCCCACAAGCTCTAACCCCTAGTAGCCACAATGAGTAAGCCCACAAGCTGACCCTTAGTAGCCACAATGAGTAAGCCCACAAGCTAACCCCTAGTAGCCACAATGAGTAAGCCCACAAGCTCTAACCCCTAGTAGCCACAATGAGTAAGCCCACAAGCTCTAACCCCTAGTAGCCACAAGGAGTAAGCCCACAAGCTCTAACCCCTAGTAGCCACAAGGAATAAGCCCACAAGCTCTAACCCCTAGTAGCCACAATGAGTAAACCCACAAGCTCTAACCCCTAGTAGCCACAATGAGTAAGCCCACAAACTAACCCCTAGTAGCCACAAGGAGTAAGCCCACAAACTCTAACCCCTAGTAGCCACAATGAGTAAACCCACAAGCTCTAACCCCTAGTAGCCACAATGAGTAAGCCCACAAGCTCTAACCCCTAGTAGCCACAATGAGCAAGCCCACAAGCTAACCCCTAGTAGCCACAAGGAGTAAGCCCACAAACTCTAACCCTTAGTAGCCACAATGAGTAAGCCCACAAGCTCTAACCCCTAGTAACCACAATGAGTAAGCCCACAAGCTCTAACCCCTAGTAGCCACAATGAGTAAACCCACAAACTCTAACCCCTAGTAGCCACAGTGAGCAATAAACAAACGTCGCTGGAGAGCTTCTATGAAAAGTGGGAAAGACCCAATGACGAACCCGCCCCGGTCCGTGAAGACAGTTGTCTTCCACGAAACCGGTCCCTGGTGCCAAAGAGGTTGGGAACCGCTCCACGAGAGCCGCGGGGATTCGTGACCCGCGAAGTCCTCTCCACTCACCCAGCACCCCGAAACAGCGGAATATTCACGAATTGAGTCCATCAAGTTTCCATTCCGTTCCGTTACGCAGAATAACTTTAGATATTCCCAAGTTCACCGGTCTGCTGGGCGTTCCGCTTCTAAGACGAAGGTCCGTTGTCCGAAACGTCGTCTATTATCTATTGTTTTAATTGTACGGCCCCACACACGGCGTTGTTGTTGTTGTCGTTGTATTCATGAACGTGCATTGTGTTTTGTTGTTACTTGTGCTTGAGGACCGCTGGGAACGCGGCAGCAGTTCGCAGCAATCGGCGAATCATTTGTCCCACGTGTCGCGGGATTTCGCAGCCGCTGCTGCTAAGCAGGCAGGCGGAGAGGTCGACGGACCACGGGATGAAGGGAACGCGGTCCAGGGGGGGGGGAGGGGGGGTTATGGAGCAGCGCACGCGCGAGGTCGGTGAGGGGGGGGGAGGTCCGATCTTGTGACGAGAGAGAGCTGTTGTCTGTCCTATGCCGTGGATCTTGGGCCAAATGATCGAACGCGTCCTATCGGTACCGCGTAGGGTGGCAGAAGCTAACAAGCATTTTCTCGAAGAAGCTCATAACACAATCACAAATATCTATGATAGCAAGGTGACAATGGTAGTGTTTGTTTCTTTTAAATCAAAAGTTGTCATTAGATGAAACGTCTACCGTATGTAAATACATAGCAAAGTCTGTCCATAGACCAGGCAGTAGGTACGCTTAGCTTCTGGCCATAGTGCACACTGCCTATGATGGACACTGCCAATGGTGAACACTGTTCGTGGTGGACACTTTCCACGGTGGACAATGTCCATGGTGTACCGGAGCAATATGGGGGCGACGCGGTGGCGAGATGTTAACTACCTCGCCCGGTATGCACGAGGTTGTGGGTTCGATCCCGATCCTGACGACTGCTGTATATATTTGGATGTTTGCGCGTTCTCACCCCGTGGTCGCGGGGATTTATCTCCGGGTCCCTGCGGGTTCTCACCCCCCTACGTTGAGAAACGTGCGCTTCGAGTAATTTTGGCTGCTTAAGCCAGCATTGAAACGGTGGCAGCGCGGTGTTGGTGCAGCATCGACGTCAACGAGTCACGTTGACCTCTTGACCTTGACTCTCACCCGAATGTCATCTGGTCTGAACGCACGTCTGGATTCCCATCATCCACAGAAGATGCGGAGGCTAAACAAAGCTCGACACGTCCGTCAACATCGCTGTGTGGTCTTAAAAGGAAGGGAAAAAAAACAAGAGCAGACGACGTTTCGGGCAACGGCTCTTCTTCACGGAACATAAATAAGGCGTTAAAAACCCCCTTTATTAGGGATAGATATAGAGGCCAGTGGAGAGATTAGAGTAGTTGCTGAGAGTTGGAGACCGTACTTCTTTACACAACGAGGCCCTGATGATAGATACAAAAATAAACTAACGTATCCTGGAAGACGTAAGCTTGCCCTACGCACGATTTGAAAAAAAAAAGTTTGCCGGTACCTGACGATATATATTTATTTTAAAATAGCTCAACTCAATTATATAATCTCACCGCTTGATATTATCATCGGGGGCGGGTGAGGGCGGGGGGGTGATCGCCTTCGGCGTCAAATTCATCAGCTCGGCAATTGACCGAGACCTCCTGTGACCGCCTCCGCAACAGAGAACGAGTGGGGAGATAATGACCCCATTGCTAGCCGCGAGCTCTCAGTGCCGCGGTTGGCGCGCCTTCGTTTCCTGGCACGTGCCAGCAGCGATCATCGAAATCACTTTTATTTTATATTGCAGCTGTGACCGCGGCGGTCAAGGAGGGAGTCCGGTCAAGGATAGAATGCCTAGGGGTGGGGGTTGGGGAAGAGAAGAGGAACGGGAAGAGAGAAGAAGTAAAATAATTGGTAAATAAGAGGTATACGACGGGAAAGTAACGGAGAAGCGGAAGCGACGTGTCAGGCGGTGTTGAGAGGAAGAGGGCTACATCAGAGTCTCGATGCTGCTGCTGCTGCACGGAGGAGCGGCGTGTGCTTTCACAGCCTGGCGGCGGGGAGAACGGACGGGTTCAGAGTGACGGTGGCCGCACAGAGGTCACGCGAGGCTAGAGCTGATTTCTGATTTCGATATTTAGAGATGGGTTTTGTGTTGCAGGGTGGCCCAGGTGGCAACACTTGTGCCTCATGGGACAAAAACAGGTTTCTTGAGTTCGAATCTCGACTCGGGTGCCTTGCGGAGTGGAGTCTGTATATTCTCTCATCCCCCATTCTGCGGTGTCCTCCAATAGCTAAATGAATAAGTAAAGACACATGAAATATAATTGATATTGGTCAAAGATGCTCGCGCTATAAACGATAACTCCGAATTTCTCAAATTGGGATTTTTACACAGCAGCAAGATCTCCATGCTGCGAACATTTGGCAAGACTCCCCTGACTGAGTCTTGAGACTCGGTGAGGCTTTCTCGGGTAGACAAGCGAACTAATAATATTAATAGGAGCAAACGGTTCCAAAGCACAAGTGGCTAGCAATAAACGGCGCTATTAAACGTCGTATCAGCATCAGAATCGTGATGTAGACTGGATGAATCCGATTAGCTATGAAGTATATTTTTTCACAGATGTACAATCGTAATACACAGGCTGGGCAAAAAGTTAGGACAACATAGGGTTACGTCATTTATTTAAAAATTGGCATAAAAAAATTGTAATTGTTTCTTTTTCAAGGCAATATTTTATTCGACGATCATTATTCATATCTATTTTTATTCGTCTTCCTTTACAGATGACATTTCATAATTGGAAAGAAAATTAACAAAAGTCGAACGAGTTCAATTCATGTTTTATGTATGCTCGAGAAGGCAGCTGTAATCTAAAAAAAAGTTCAGAATTAATTTAAATAATTATTTAATTGATGCTTGAACGTTAATGGAGGTTGGTTTTAACATTTGTTCATAAAAATGAAATGAGCCCGCGTGATTTGTTAAAATCAATATAAGCACCATTTGCGTCCTGACATTTTGGGCCACCCTGTATAGAATATGGTTTCTCGAATTGAGCAACGTTACGTGAAAGTTGGGTGGGCGGGGTAGAGACGATGGGAGGAAATTCCAGAGTCGGGCAGTGCGAGAGACGATGAACGAAAGACGTTTTGTGACGTGCACGTGAAGGTACCGCCAGTCCAACGATGACAGTCCAATGAGGAAGCCACGGTTGCAGATGTTAACTACTGAACTTCCATCGCTTGATATGCCAGAAGGACGTGGGTTCGAGCCCCGACCCTGACGCTTGCCGTATATTTGGAGTTTGTATCTTCTCCCCGTGGTCGCGTGGATTTGTTTCCGGGTGCTCCGTTTTTTCCCCTCCACATTCATAAACATGCTTTTAGGGTTGCCACGTGATAAGCCACTTTGCTGAGCTATCATTTGTGGCCAGGTCGCTTCTCAAAAATGAGCTACGTAGCTCAGTGGGCCTTACTTGGTAAATAAAAAATAGTTAGTTTATATAAAATAAAAAATATTTTATTTAGAACCATCAGCTCTCTTCACCTGAGACGCTGCTTTAACAACGGGCGCATGAGACCCGGGTTCACACTCCAGGACATTCGGTGTCAGCGATACAGCTCTTCTACATTCCCGATTAACCACGTGGCCACCTCATTCCCCACGCCCTATACTTAATCTCGGGTTGCAGGTGCTAGGGTGGATTGTTACATAGGTCGACTCAGCCTAAACGTCGCCACTCGGGAGATAAAGGCGATCGAGTGTTATACCGTGATGCTGCCACCCCCCCCCCCCCCCCCCACTTCGTGTGCCGTGCCGGCCTTCATAGGTGCTACTTGCTAACAGCACTTGCCCCAAAAGTCTGTTATGGCTATACGGGGGATATTTGTCTTTGTTATATTCTTGCAACGCAGGGTCGTGAGAAGTAGAGACGCTTTGGGGAGGTAGCCTTCATCCAGCAGTAGAATTAGCACGACTGCTGCTGATGATGATGATTGTGTTGTTCAATGTTTTGTCATCTGCGCTGAATATTGATTCATTAACGTTGCCAGAAAAAACCTCTCGGATAAAATATAAAATAAATAAATAGAAGAAGAAAAACTGTCGCTTGAATATGTGAAGGGCATGCAATGTTTAATAGGGGGAGGTTAGGAAGAGCACACGTGACGTAAGAGGCGGCCTCACCGTGGTGATGGTGGTGGTGATGATGATGATGATCATGAATTATGAGCGGGCAGGAACTAAAGCGAATCAGACATTTAGAGGCGGTAGTTGATCAAATATGGAACAAAGTCTCCGGATGTCATCGGTGCACTCCTTCAACCTCCCGCGGTCGTCTAGCCGATTCATGACGGAATTTTAAATTGACTGATGCGTCTAGTCATCAGAATGGTAATGGAGCTCAGAGGAATCCACTACGGGGGGGGGATGCATCTTGCTTGTCCTCACAAGAACTAGGCTTCCCGCAACACAACAAAAAAATAACAACGGCCGTTCACCACTAAGTGGCGGCGATGTGACCCCGGCGGTTGTGCCAGGCTAGGTGCACGTTAAGGTCACTTGAAGTGTCGAACGCCCCCTGGCACCCAGGTGCCATGGGTTGCATCACTGAGTTAACTGGCTGATGCACCACCCGTGCCCCCTACTGTGCCAACCTGCTGCGCTTTAGCCACCCGGCACTCCGCTCCTTGTTGTGAGCGTCGCTCCTCTGCCCTTCGTTTTGCTGGAGGGCGACTGCCTCCAACTGCCCAGTAGCGTCCTTCACGAGCCTCCTCCACAGAGGCCGATCCTGACACCGCTGGTACCAGTCATCGGCAAGTCCACTCAGCTCCACGTCCTCCTGTACCACATCACTCCATCTCTTCTCTAGCCCGTGCCGTGCCCGTTTAGCCTTTGTCTCACAATTTAACTTTATATACAAATACATGTATTTAATGCTAATACTTTAGGTTGGTGAAGCGGTCGTGTGATACTCAATAGCTACTATTTGTTAACTATTCGTATGCCTATTTCGTATTTCATTTCCATCGGGCACCAGCCCCACGGTGTAGAGTGCAGTCTTCACCTCTTATCCTCCTATGTGCTCATGAAGACGAGCCATTGTCCGAAACGTCGCCGATTGTGTACCTGTGTTCCTCGCATCGAGGTCAACAAGATCCA
Source organism: Petromyzon marinus (assembly GCF_048934315.1). Taxonomy (NCBI): domain Eukaryota; kingdom Metazoa; phylum Chordata; class Hyperoartia; order Petromyzontiformes; family Petromyzontidae; genus Petromyzon; species Petromyzon marinus. Next base: position 13,139,283 of record NC_133685.1, read on the forward strand.
CACGCGTGCCGGTTGTGATGTTCGGGGCAGTGGCTGTGGTGACGTTGAATAGAAATCACCGCCTCACAATTTCTTATTTTTACTTTTTTTTACTTTTCATATCCATCATCATAATAAACAACCACGATTAATCCACTGCTGGATGAACGCTTCCCTCCCCCAAGCCGCCACCGCTGGGCTTACTAAACGATCCTGCGGGCGAAAGTACCATTGCAACCCAGCGCATGAAACTCACACTGCAATTATTTGACAACGCTCTCTCAATTCCGCTGCTGGATGAGTGAAGGATGCTCCCAGGCGGTCAACCGGGCTTGTTAGATCGCACACAGCAACGTTGGTCAGTGCGGTCTGTTGGTGAGTCGTTGATGCTGTGGGTGTTGTCAATTACATTTGTTCACATATCACTGACCTTAACCGGTTGGCCCCGAATCAAACTCAGGTGGCCAGATCGATCGCGCAGTGCAACGGTGAACAGTGACGTAATAACAACAGCTGCAGCAGCCACGAAAACACGTGGGGCGAGTTGAAATGGTGAGTTAAAGGCACGTTTGGCTACGTGCGGTGCGAAAGAAGTTCAACGCGCAGGACATACACTCACGGAGCAACCCTTGACATCGCTTGCTCGAGCCGCTGGTGGTCGAAGGGCGTCCACGTGGAAACTCGAGAGAGATTTTGGCCTCCTGTTTGGCATTTTGGCCAGACGTTTTGTAAGAGAGGTGGCATTTACCCACACTTTACCCCACCACCACCACTCGTGTGATGCACACACACACACACATCGCTGAGGTTGATAGGCTGACAGGCTATGACAAAAAAATATCCCATACGGGGTGAAAGAAGACGTTGAACTTCACCCCACGCGCGCATCTGTTTGATCTCGTCACTGAATGATGTCTGCCTGCTTGCCTGCCTGCTTGCATGCTGCCTTTATAAAGTGTAACAATTTCCACCACCCCATCGGATCATTTAACACACGTCCCCACATTGAGCATCCCTGGTTGTATTCAAAAGTAGATTACTACGCCTTTTGGCGTCCTCTGGTCTAACACCGTTTGAAGACGAGGCTCAAAAGATAGCCGTCTCTGGTGTGGACCAATCAGTTTCAAAGACAATGCATCATATTATCCGAGTATGTTTTTTGTTTGCATTCTGACCACAAGTATTGTGGTTAATACAGACATGATTCCTTGTAAAATGTTTCAATTTGGTGTTTTAAACATCTTAACAGAGCTGTTTTGTTGCCAGAAAAAAATGGGAAAACCTATTCTCAGTAGATTATTAATGCATTAATAACAACCCATTGCGGTGAGTGCTAGCGCCTCTAGCGGCTGCTGCGGGGAACACGGGGACGGCGCTGTCCAGCAATTTCCCACGAACAGAACAGCATCGGTGCTCTGTTTTATTATCTTACCGCACGTTCATCCTTGCATGAGTGCATCGTGAGCTTAGGGAGCGGTGGCGCAGCGGTGAGCGCACTTCGCTATGTACCCGGCCCCACATGCGCTTGATTCCCCGTCATGGATAACATCAGTTGCGAATGATATCTGAACTAAGCCTGCCCCCTCCCCCCCCCCCACGCTGCATCCCGCCATAGGAATGTGGAATGTGTCCACCACCGGCTCAAGGCTGCAAATAAGAGATGCTCATTTGAGAAGGCGACCATGGGAGAGCTACGCTCTTGTCAACACCTGATGATGCTGGATGCAATCTCAAGCGAAACGTCGGACATAATGACCGACACAGAATCTGTCAATCAGATGCGGGAGGAAGGCCAATAAATTAACACACACACACGACAAAGCAGTTGTAAAGAGTTGAGTTTTTAATTGAGACTTTTTGGGCAAGTGCTGTTAGCGAGTAGCAGCTATGAAGGCCGGCACGGCACACGAGGGGGTGGTGACCAACACCACGTCCGGCCGACTTTAACACTCAATGCGATCTCCTCTCCAACCTGCCTCTACCCCGATCCATGCCTTCCACTTTCTCTCTCACCGTGCAATTCGGAATCAAGAATCTTTAAATAGACAGAAGAGCTATGCAGCTTTTTTTTATTTCTTTTTTAATAAACCAATTCAGTTGGCACGTTTATCCACGTGTCAACTTCATTGGCCTGGTAAAATAAAAACTAGTTTAGTTTAGCTTAAGTAAAAAAAAAGTTTTCATTTAAGTAAAAAATAAGTTTTCATTTTATTAAATCTATCGGGTGGTGGAGAGGTTATAGCAAGGTCGTAGCCATGGAGTCAACATTGGGGGGATCAAGTCTTCCAGGGGGTCTGGGGATCCCCCCCCCCCCCCCACCAGAAAAAAAATCTAAATTTGAAACCGAATTTCCTGCCATTTCCTGCCTAAAATATTACTAAAATTCACTAACACATAGGATGGACTTGTTTATTTTTTACAACAATGTCTAATAGTGTATTGTATTACATTGCTCTGTTTTTTTATTTTACTTTTTACCTTTTCTTGTTTCATTGTATGTAATGGCAGCGATTAGGGATTAATAAAGCACAACCATAACCACAACCATATAAACAGAAATCTATTTTATAGCAATATATTGGGGGGGACATTTTGAGCATATTTTAATATTGGGGGGATGTGTCCCCCCAAATATATATTATAATTACGGCCTTGGGTTATAGTTAAACTAATTAGAATTATACCAGCGTGCACAATGATCGACCCTCAAAATAAACGTGTTACGAGTCGTGAATAATGGTCGTGAAATTACTACGCATGAAATGAACCCGCAGGAAATTTCCAACATTCGTCTCGACCAGTTCGGATACCCCGAGCCGCTGATGTTAACCATGGACGGGTTCCAATGGCGCAGTGCGCTAACAGCTGCGCCATCGCTCGCCGCGCCAGCGTATGGTAGATATTGCTGCATTGGCATATCGTCGAATTGTCTAACCGAGACAGACAGCGGAAGAACACGAGACGTAATAGACTATGCTATATACAAAAACCAAGTAAATTCCAATTCATCGTTTGTTATGATTGAAATCACGTCAATTGTAATCGAATCGTCGGGGGTTGGTGGGTGTGGTGGACGGGGGTTGGTGTAATAGTTACACCCCGACTGACAGCTTGTCGCAAGAACTCACCACATCCGTCACTAACACTGCGCTAAACATGACAACCGGATATCAAATTCGCGACGTTCGCCAGCAATAGTCCATCTGCGTGGCACATCCGAGATAAAGTGCATTGTCAGAAACGTCGTCTGTTTCATACGTACATATACAAAGAATGTTTAGGGCCACAGTGTTGTTGACAAATGTGTTGAGCTTCTTGAACTTGCTGCTTGTGCGCCACTGCTCATCAACGCGGCATCACGAGAACTGCGATCGCGCTCCGAGCATGCCAGCTGCTGCTGCTGCTATGAGGCTGCTGTTCGCTCTGAGTCCGCGAGAGAGCGCTGCGATTGCTGTTCAACGCTGTTGAGAACCGGATGAATGAATCAATTTTATCCAGAAGCGGTCGTGTGATTCTTTTTCAGGAGGGTCCCGCCGAGATGTTTAGAGCCGATTAATGATGAGTTGTGATTTTGTGTGTGTGTTTAGTTTGTCGTTTTTAACCCGCACCTCCGATTAGCACGTACGGGTGTGAAAGAAGTGCAACGTACATTCAGATATTATGCGAGAGGCACACCGAAGCACTCACAGAAAACCCACGCGAACGCTCCGTACAGATGGAAACAGATGGCGATCAGTCTACTTGCTGCACGGCCTTCTCCTGACGAGTCCAGGGATATGACATCTCCTCCGCACCCACCAACCCGCACTGGTGCCTCCACAGAGTGCTGGATTACAGGCGGCCGCGTGCAGCAGAGCCACCAACGCCGGGCCAGTCCGTTGAACCTGCCAGGGCGATGTTTATCAAGTGGCGTGGATGGGTGGCACGTGTGGTTAGCGCACTGCGCTATGGGAACTCGACACCTGAGTCTGATTCGCGGCCGCGGCTAACATCGGTGGCGAGTGACGTCTGCGCCGGGTCGTGAGACCAACCACCCCCTCTCCACCCCCTTTCTCTACTCTCTGAAGGACGATTGCCTGAAACGTCAGCCTATTACACTTGTTTCTGTTGAAGGCTCCCGTAGACTTCAATGTTAAAGGCTTCTATAGACTGAATGTTAAAGGCTCCCATAGACTTCAATGTTAAAGGCTCCCATAGACTGAATGTTAAAGGCTCCCATAGACTTCAATGTTAAAGGCTCCCATAGACTGAATGTTAAAGGCTCCAATATACTTCAATGTTCAAGGCTCCCATAGACTTCAATGTTAAAGGCTCCCATAGACTGAATGTTAAAGGCTCCAATATACTTCAATGTTAAAGGCTCCCATAGACTTCAATGTTAAAGGCTCCCATAGACTGAATGTTAAAGGCTCCCATATACTTCAATGTTCAAGGCTCCCATAGACTTCAATGTTAAACGCTCCCATAGTCTTCAATGTTAAAGGCTCCCAAGACCTCAACGTTAAAGGCTCCCACAGACTGAATGCCCTTCTGCTGAAATAGCTATGGATCGCACAACGTTCTGCTGCTCTACGGAAACGATGGCCAGACGCGTTAATCGGGCTTGGTCCATGGTACGCCGCAGATAATTTGTAATTAAACATTTAACAACAACAAAATCCTTCACATTTGTGTTACTTGTTTATCTGTTCATCCGGGGTCCCCCTGTGTCCGACTGAGCCCCTACGGCCTAAAGTTGCGAACCCGAGTCGAATGCAAACATTCACGTGACATTCACGTCGGTAATCCAATAAAAATACAACTATTAAACTTCATTATTGATATATATATTCATTTTCGGAAACCCGGTATATATAAAAAAATAACGCCAAAAAAATAATTAATAAAAAATCGTCAAACGCGCATGACAGTGCCAGACGTGCCTGAGGCCACGTCTGGCACTGGCATGCGCGTGTGACGATTTCGTCATGTTTAGCGCACCGAACTAGCGATGTGCAAGAGTCGTGGCGGTGATTTTTTCTTGTCAAACATGTCTCACTGCCTTACCTATATCACGTGTGCGGCATATGAGAACGGTCACTGCGAACGGGGTTACAATTGCCTCCCGCGTTCAGATGTTTGGCGGATTACTTTTCAAACGAGCAAAACTCGAATCGTCAGCCGTGATCAATCCACTGCTGGACGAAGACCCCCCAGCCCCCCCCCCCCCCCCGAGCTCCCTGCAGCTGGAGCTGACCTCGTCGCTCAATCTCCGACAGCGGACGCCCTCTCTGTGCGCGATCCCGCATCTGGCTTCCACCGCCCGCCCTTCAGTCTCGCTGACTCGCGGTCGGCCCTTGCGGCCGTGACGCTGTTGTCCTGCCCAAGCCAGCCCGCTTGACGCTCCTCAGACAATGATATCGCCTGAACAGACCTCTATGTACGTTGAAGTTGGTATTCTCTCTGTCTCTCTCGCACGTACTTGACCAACCGCGCTCATGGGGGATGCGGGAGGAAAACTAACACACACGCAGACAGCAGGTCTAAAGAAATGAGCTTTCAATCTAAGAAATTCGTTTTAAATTTAGACTTTTGGGGAAAGTGCTGTTAGCGAGTAGCACCCATGAAGAGGGGGTGGGGGGCCAGCACCACGCCCGGCCGCCTTTAACACTCAAGGCGATCACCTCTCTCACCTGCATTTCTGCGTATTCCGCGATCCATGCCTTCCACTTTCTCTTTCACCGTGCAATTCGGAATCAAGAATCTTTAAATAGACAGAAGGAATCCGGTGAGCTATGAAGCCCCCTTTTTTTCACAGGTGTCCAGTACGGACGGGTCACCAACTCCGAGCATGGTATCTCGCTCCCAGCGCTGCCTTGCTCACTCTTCAGCTCTTTTTTGCGCCATTCTCTATTCGCCATTGTTCAAATTTTATGACCCACGCGGTCGCATGCAGCAGATAGGGCGACATACGCCGATTCAAACGTTATTCTTTAGCTCGTGAGTTTGCGACTGTGTTAGCCTGCAGAGCAAATCCACCAGGCATACAAGGGAATCAACACTGAAAGCTCCCCACAGAGAGAGGGAGGGAGGGCAGTTTTCACGGACAACACTTTTGCTTGCGCTGCCTTGCCACCGACGCAGCAGCCCAGCGGGTTTGGGAGTCTCACAAATCTGTGCGTGACCCACCAACCCTCACCGCCAAAGCGCCGGATGACAGACCCGGCGTTCGGACGGACGGCATCGTCCTCTAGAGCAGTGGCTCCCGTCCTGGGCTCCTCTTGTACCTCTCTGGCGGTGGTGTGCAATGTTCGTGCGAAGTGAATCGCTAAATTGTACCGTGGCACTACTAAACATCGACTGCTGTTGTGTCTCGTCGCCACTGCCCGGATATTGCCGGACTCTGCCGACCGCCGGCACTGGTTTGGAGTACCGTTTATAAACATTTTCATTGGCGCATGATACCCCCCCCCCCCAATAACAGATTTAGTTTTGCAGGGTATGGCAGCGGCCCGATCGTCCAGAAACATTTGTGAACCGCACTGCTTAACAATTGCGAACCGCACCGCTCTCTGTCATCGGCCCAAGTGATGGACCACATCCGGCTATCCCGAGGGCCCCCCCGGCCCTAACGAGGGGCTTTGTGTGCTCATCTGCCTCCTCCACGCGGCCAGCGAGCCTGAGTGTTGTTTGCACGGAGAACCCGGCCACCTGGCGTCTCTCCATTGGGCCCCGTGCCTCGTATTTAAGTGGAGGTCCCATGTACTGGCCCTTAATCTCTGTCTCTGTCTGTGTGTCTCTCTCTGTGTCTCTCTCTGCCTGTGTCTCTCTGTCTCAGTGTCTCTGTGTGTGTCTCTCTCTCGGTCTTTCTCTGTGTGTTTCTCTGTGTCTCTCTCTGCGTGTGTCTCTCTGTGTATGTGTCTCTCTCTCGGTCTTTCTCTGTGTGTCTCTCTCTGTGTCTCTCGCTGTGCCAGGGACCATGACGTCGCTCCTGGCAGCAGCCACGCTCCTGTGCGCGGTCGCGTGCGTCGGAGAAGGCAGGGTCCAGAGGACGTTGGATTCCGGTACTGGCAGTCTACAAACAATCTATAAACTATAAATTACTACAAACTATTTATTTTTATTTACCAGGTAAGGCCCCGCGGAGCTATGCAGCTTTTTTTTCAAAAGCTACCTGGCAAAAAATGAAGGCTCAACGAGGTGGCTTATGTGAAAATTGATAGCAGCCAATATCTATCATATAAACGCACGTGTCTATATATACTATATATACACACAGTACATGTCTGTATAATAGGTGGTGGAAATGTGACGGTGTGTGACGCTGTTTTCCCATAGCCGGCACTTCTCAGAACATTTGAGACATATTTTAATTGTGGCTTATGTCGTCGTGTAGGTATAATGTCCATTTAGTTTCAATCAAATCAAGATGCCACGTTGGGCGAACACGCCAATTGGTTTATCATTAAAAAAACGTAAGGCTGTTAACAATTCTACATGAATCATCGTCATCATCAGCTATTAATAAAACACAAATCTCAGCTTGGCATCACATACAGTGCCTAAGCACAGTGATCGAACCTCAAAATGATCTAATTATTGTGAATCATACTATTGGTCGTGAAAGGCTAAGACATTTTTGCAATATCTAATCAGCTCAGAATGAGAATCTGAATATGTATTCATACTGGAGGAAGCCGATGAGCTATGCAGCTCTTGTTAACAGATGTTCAAGGGGGCGTGCTACGATCGCGAGATGTTAACTACCTCACCTTGTACACAGGAGGTCGCGCGTTCGATCCCGACACGAACAACTCTTTATTTGCAGTTCGCGGTGTCTCTCTGTCACCTGGATTTTTTTCCGGGTCCTCCGGTTTTTCCCTCCTCATTTAAAATCAACATCACGCGTTTAGGGTATTTGGCTGCTATATATTTCCACGTGATAAGCCACTTTGTTGAACTATTACTTGTGGCCAGGTCGCTTCTGAAAAAAGCTATTATATAGCTTTGTGGGCCTTACCTGGTAAAATAAAATTTATTAGTTTAATAAATTATGATTTAAAGCTTTCGTGACTGCAGGGATTCATATTCTTGGTTCTTTCGGTAAAGTCACCACGTAGAAGGGAAACAATAAAATAATAAAAATATAAAACAATAAAATTATCACGACGTTTCGACTGCAACACAAGCAATCATCATCAGGTGTGAAAACCACAGCAATAACATTTTATTATGAAGAAAATTTTGTTTTATATTTTTATTCTTTTATTGTTTCCCTTCTACGTGACTTTACCGAAAGAACCAAGAATATAGTTTCATAAAGTCAAGTGGGTCGTTTGAAATAAACGGGGTTGCCTCTAAATGGATTACCCTATGTTGTATACGCTGTGCCCAGATTTAAATGCTTATTGTGACTGAGTGGCTGATGTAAGCTCCACTTATGTTCCATGAGGACGATATGGTTGATAGTTAGCACACGTGTAATGTGATATATACTTTTAACAAAACAAAAGTGAAAACAAATTACGATTTGGACCCTCAAAAAATATTCTGATCGTGTAGTCTGGTTTCACTCATAGGGCAGGCTCAGCCTAAAGTTATCCAATGCTTTGAGTCTCGTGTTGTGTTGGCTGGGCCACATAGCCCGCATGCGCAGCCATCACATGCCCAAGCAGCTTCTGTTTGGCCGAAAAGAGGGGGCGAAATGGGCGCGGCACGGGCTTGGGAAGAGGTGGACTGATGCGGTCCATGAGGATGAGGTTCATGAAGGACGCTGCTACTGGCCAGTTGGAGGCAGTCGCCCTCCAACAACAGCAGAGAGCGGAGGAACGACGCTCACAACAACGAGCGGAGCACCGGGTGGATACAACACAACGAGTTGGCGCATTGGGGAGTACAGGCGGTGCATCTGCCGGTATTCTCAGTCAGTCAACCCACAGCACATGAGTTTGTCCAATAGCCTCCTGCCAGCAGCGATCCTTCCACACTTTCCGTGACAACCTCGAAGTGCACCTAGCATGGCACACACGCTGTGGTGATATCACGGCCAGTCGGTGCATGGTGTTGTTATAATTGCACTCATTGACGGAATGGTTTGGCTTGTGTGTTCTGCTGTGCCCTGCAGGCTGGGGAAATGACATCGAGTGGGTTCAGACTTATGAAGAGGGCCTTCTGAGAGCCAAAGAGACGTGCGTACACTCTGATGACTTCCACACATCTCATAGCTCATTTTAACACGCAGTAGGCTTTTGCGATCAATATCATCCATAATACAGTGGGTTTTTGGGAGGGGTTAGATCGCGTAAATATAAATGTGGCGTTAAACCAGCCACCACTCGAAACATGCCAATTGAAAAAAAAAGACTCACAAGTGATGTCGTCACATGTATCCCTCTTCTTCTTGGTTCTCTCGGTAAGAAGATGAATCCCTGCAGGCACGAAAGCTGTAAATCGAAATCTATCCCTCTATTTAAGGAACGAAACAGGTGGACTTCTCCACAAATCTGGCTGTCGCCTGATGAAGCTAGTTGGAATTACTTGGGAAACGACATTCTCAGATTGTAAATGTTGTGGATGTACCCCCCAACACACCGGTGTGCTGTACTAGTAACGAATTTGCATGTTTATTTACAAACCTTACCAATTGGCTGTGTCGGGTGGTGGCGGAGTTAACGACATATTCATATTTCTGTGATCTAACCCAAAAAAAAAGCTGTCTTATGGATTATATATCATTACTAACCTAAACTATTGTTTTTATTTGACCAGGTAAGGCCAATTGAGCTATATAGATATTTTTAGAAGCGAGCTGGGCCATAAAGGATAGTTAAACGAAATGGATTATCGTGTGGAAATGTATAGCAGCCAAATGCTCTAGACGCGTGATGTTGGATTCTAAATGTGGAGGAAAAAACTGGAGAACCCGCAGACAAAACCACGCGACCACGGGAAGAGAGAAAGACGCAAACTCAAAATATACAGCAGCAGCAGGCGTTAGGGTCGGAATCGAACCCACGAACTCCTGTAAACCAGGCGAGGTAGTTAACATATCCTAGCCAGTGTGATGATGATGAGAGAGAGAGACACGCAAACTCAAAATATACAGCAGCAGCAGGCGTTAGGGTCGGGATCGAACCCACGACCTCCTGTATACCAGGCGAGATAGTTAACATCGAACCCACGACCTCCTGTATACCAGGCGAGATAGTTAAGATGTAATTAGGGAATGCCTGAAACGTCACCTATTATATTTCTGTTTCCTTTAAAGTCCTCATCGACGAATGTGTTGCATACGGTGTTTTTGCTGTTGGTATTTGAATAGAAATTGAAACACGTGGAAGGAGATCGCATGACGGGTTGCTATGCTGCAGTGTGGGAATGGCGCTGCGGTGGCTAGGAGATGTTAACTACCTCGCCTGGTATACAGGAGGTCGTGGGTTCGATCCCGACCTGGTGTGTCTCTCTCCTCGTGGTCGCGTGGATATGTCTCCAGGTCCTCCGTTTTTTCCCCTCCACATTTACAATCAACATCACGCGTTTAGAGTATTAGGCTGCTATACATTTCCACACGATAAGCCACTTTGTTGAATTTTCATTCGTGGCCAGGTCGCTTCTGAAAAATAGCTACATCGCTCAGTGGTACTTACCTGGTAAAATTAAAATAGTAAAAAAAGTATTGTTTTTACATACATTTTCCATTTTAAGGTCACACGGTGTTATTGACGAACGTGTTGCGTTTGTGTACAACGCACGAATGTATGTATGTGTATGTATGTTGAACTTATTTCGCATGTATGTTGAACTTATTTCGCACCGTACGTAGCCAACCGTGCTAATCGGAGGTGCAGGGGAGAAGGACAACAACACTAAACACACAAAAAACAGTTATAAAGAAATGAGCTTTCATTCTAGATGTTTTAAAAGTGCAAAGCTCTTCAGTGGCGTCCTAATCTCGGAACGAAGAACGTTCCAGACGGCCGCAGAAGCGCGATGTGAAATCGCTCGATGCGGCGCCCGCCTTTGTCCGATGGGCCGCTTGGCGCGACGATGGCCGGAGTTCACGTCGCCGTTTTCTTTAATGCTCCTTGACGAACGGAGTTCGATGGCGGTGATGAAAGATAAATAAACGTGTTGCTCTGACGCCCGCAACGCGTGCCCCACAGGAGGCAGCCGCTCATGCTCATCATCTGGCTGGAAACCTGCCCCTACAGTAAAGGTGAGCTTGCGCCACGGAAGGACGTGGGAGCTGATGGGACTTGCCGATGGACCGGTTAGCGGCAGTGTCGAGATCGGCCTCTGCCGAGGAGGTTCGTGATGGACGTTGCGTGCGGGGGAAGTTGGAGGCAGCCGTCGTTCTCCAGCAACAGCGGAAGGCCAGAGGAGCGACGCTCACAACAACGCCGGGCAGCTAAAGCGCAGATAGCTAGTCTGCGTAGTGGGGGAGCACAGTTGGTGCATCTGACAGTCATCTCATTCGACCCATGGCGACTGGGTCCGTTGTGTGACCTCCTGCCAGCGGGCCTTCGACACTTCACGTGGCCTCAAAGTGCACCTAGCCTGGCACAAGCACCGCGGTGACGTCACCGCCACTTCGTGGTGAACGGCGTTTGTTATATATACATGTATGTGTATATATACATGTATATATACACATACATGTATATATACATGAATGTGTGTGTCTTTGTCTCTTGTTGGGAGCGGTAATTTAGCGGTTAGCGCACTGTGCTACGAACCTGGCAACACCAGTAACAATGATCTGAACTGGTCCTGGGCCTCTCCTATGTAAACTCAGCCTCAAATGAGTACCCGGTGCGATGTGTAAACATCGCCACTGGGGAGACAAAGACGGCCGGGCGTGGTGCTGTCCACCCACCCCCTCGTGTGCCGTGCCGGCCTTTATAGGTGCTCGCTTACAAGCACTTGCCCCTGCAGTCTTTTAAAGGCTATCTGGATATCTTTGTATTTGTTTCGTGTACCGGGGAGCGATCGTGTCCATTAACGCATTGCAGTATTTATATCTGCAAGGTAACGGAAGCGGCAAATGCATACCGGTAAATGCCACGCATTGGTTGTTGGTCCGGTCTGTGGTCGCGTGCAGAATTGCGCACCAGGATGAGTCAACACAGAGGCATTCAGAAGCTCGCCTCCGAGAACTTTATCTGCCTCAACGTTCGAGTAGGTCACCCGAGCCGGGGAGCTCACAGTTTGATGCCAAGCTGTCGACGATTCTTGATGATGACGACTTTCAGTTGCAGTTTATATATATACACACACACGATGCTCCAATAATATGTTTCCACTTACATGGGACTGTCGTTTAAAATTGAAAAAAGAACGGATGATGCACTATGAAATGATAACAAATAGCTTCAAAAAGTCAAAGAATCTCCACTTGTTCACCATCATTGTCAACACGTAGCCTGGAATCTTCTCCAGGTGCTGTCCAGAGTCAGGAGGCAGTAGCACATGTCACGTGGTGTTGGTGCACATTCTTAAAAGTGTTAACGTATTTTTTGAAGCACTCCGTAGAGTATCCTTGCCCGTTTACACAGCAATATATCGAAAGCAACTCAATCCTCCCGTAAAGCACGTGACTTCTGTGTGACCACCCGCACTTTGAATCCCTCTCTTCTCCCCGCCCACTGTGAAAACAGACGCTGCTGCTCCTCTGTGCAGCTCACTTCTGCTCCTGCCTTCCTTCTCTCTTCTTTCCTCTCTTCCCTCAACTCTCATCTTCATCCCCATTTTCTCTTCCTCCCTTTCTGCTGCCCATCTTGAGCCGTGCCCTCCTCCTCTTTATCCGTCTTGGGGACGCACATACCGACCCTCCCTCCCCTCCCCCTGTCTGCTGCTGCCCTTATGCGCAACTGGCTCTACTCCCCTCACCGTGATGCACCACGGGTGAATAGTTGCATTCGTACGATAGTCACCCTGTATCCGCTCAACGCTTCTGTAAATCAACTGCGAGTTTACTTGTGAACTGGCTCAGTCGACTCACACCGCGGGGGGGGGGATGCACAATTCAGCATCGAATTATGTTCGTGCAATAATTTAAACGTATCACGTGACAGTTGTTTTCGGCTCCGATTTCTGTTCGATTCAATGCAGTGCTTTGTCCCATTCGCGTGGCTATTGTCAGTTCGGTGGCACGTGGTCACGCCTGCGAATGCTGGTCTCTCGGGGTCCCTCACCGTGGTTAAACGGAATCGACTCTCCATAGAGGGCTCCTCTAGAGCAGTGCTTCTCAATCGGGGGGTGGGGTTACGCGGACCCCTGGGTGGTTACGTGAGGTGATTGATAAAATGTGTGAAATAATATGGCACGTGAGAGTCATTGGTGAATAATTATCACGCTGTCATGAATCTACCAACATAAAATAACGACGATGACATTTAAATCAACGTGGTCACCTAGAACGGTCGAAAATGCCTTGCTCAATGATCGTAATTTGTTAATTGATCGTATTCTATGAACAAATTAGGGCATGCGTGCAGAGCGTCCGTTTAAATTGTTTTTGTTCGCTTACAAGTTACTAGCAAGTTAGGATACCTCACCACAATGGACACGTGGTTATAATATTGATGCTCATTATTCATACGTTTATTTCTCAGAACGATGTTGGGGCCAGGCAAGGTGGGGTTATACTCAGTTGAAACTAAATCGAACAATGTGGGTACAGCAGCCAAAACAATGATGAGCCCCACTGTTGTGGAGCTCCCTCTAGAGGGGCCGTTCCGCCAGCAGCGTCGTGAGCGGGCAATTGCAGGGCTGCACCCTTCATCTCGTTTCAACATTTCATTCCAATGTCTCTACAGGCCGAGCCCAACGATCAGAACCTGGCTCCGGACGGTCGCTACGTTCCCAGGATCATGTTTGTGGGTGAGATCCCTAACCTGAGACGGGGTGTGCGTGTAGAACCACGGGGGGCTGGTGGATCATGGAAGGATGGAGCCGCTGCGTGCACACGCACGCACGCACGCGCGCATGCACACGCACGTGCGCGTGCGTGCATGCGTGTATGAGTAGAGAGAGTTGGTGCAGCAGTTAGCGTGCGTGTGCATGCGTGTGTGAGGGGAGAGAGTTGGCACAGCAGTTAGCGTGCGTGTGCATGCGTGAGTAGAGAGAGTTGGCACAGCGGTCAGCGTGCGTGTGCATGCGTGTGTGAGTAGAGAGAGTTGTGCAGCAGTTAGCGTGCGTGTGCATGCGTGTGTGAGTAGAGAGAGTTGGCGTAGCGGTTAGCGTGCGTGTGCATGCGTGTGTGAGTAGAGAGAGTTGTGCAGCAGTTAGCGTGCGTGTGCATGCGTGTGTGAGTAGAGAGAGTTGGCACAGCGGTTAGCGCTACGCCGTGCTACGAACCGAGTTCGATCCTCGCTTGCGGCCACCACCGGTGACGATTATCTGAACCGGTCCTGGGCCTCCGCTAGTTCGACTCAGCCTCAAATGAGTAGCTGGTGCGGTGTGTGAACATCGCCACTGGGGAGACAAAGGCGGCGGGGCATGGTGCTGGCTATCCACCTCCTCGTGTGCTGTTTCGAACCTCTGATTAGCACAGTTGGCTACGTGCGGTGTGAAAGAAGTTCAACATACGTTCCGGCCAATCATAGGTGCTCCTTAACGGCACTTGCCCCAATCGTCTGTTCAGACTATACGGGGGGGCTTTGTCTTTGACCCCTCACCTGCAATGGTGCCGGTAGTACAGCAAGTAGGTTACAGCCCCACTTGTGCGGAATCTGAGCGCTATGCCATGGCGATGCGTGGCATTCACCGAGACAAGCACGTGTCTGTAACACATTGAAACTTATGCCATCTAACCCAAAAAAAACATGTATTATGAAAAAAAGCCATGCTGGAGAAATGAATTGGCCAAACATCCCCAACCAGGACCCTCTTTAAAATAAGGCCTGCATGATGAGGGAGGAAGGGAGTGAGGCAGCTGGGTGGCTCAAAGGTGCAGAACCACTGAGTGGGCATCACTGGGTCACAATCCCAGTATGAGTCGACCATGATCTAAGTGGGTTCTCAAGTGGAGTGAGGTGTCCGCTCACCAATGATTCCACACACACACAAACAACATTACATTACATTTGGTTGGACTCTTAATTTCGGTCATTTTCGGGTCTGAGAATTAAATATTTGGGTTTCCCTATCTCAAGCAGTGACCATCGATTCTAGATTTTAAGCTTTCGTGACTGCAAGGATTCATACTCTTTGTTTTTTTTTCGGTAAAGTCAAGTAGGTAAAAATCAATAAAACCGTCACAGCAAAATTGCTGTATCTATGTATATCTATGTATAGATACAGCAATTCTGCTGTGATGGTTTCGACCTGAAGACGGAGGCTTGTGTTGCCTCCGAAACGTCGTTATTTAATTTAGTTGTCTTTTATTTTATAGATTTTTACCTACGCGACTTTACCGACAAAACCAAAGAGTAGAGCGGCCATCGCTTTCACGGATGAGCAAGTGCTGCCCTCTGCTGTGTAGACCAGGGCACTCGAAGGGTTGTGACTTTACCCAATAGCACCAAAGAGTATGGATCCTAGCAGTCACGAAAGCTTCAAATCTAGACTCGAAGGGTTCCCAGAGGCGGCTCTGTCGTCTTGGCTTCCACGGAGCGTCCCCTCACACGAAGGGTTCGTCTTCACCAAGTGACAGCGATAGCAAAACAATCGGCGTCACGTTTGTGGCACACCGTGACATTATCGGGAGTGTGTGCAGCCACCCCCGTGGTAACCTCATCCCGTGACACCACCACGTCTGCTCACCTGTCCACAACATCTTCACGTTCACCCCGCTCACCTGCACACCTTCGCCGACTATGCCGCAGACCCATCGTGGACCGTGCGAGGTGACATCACGGGCAGATACTCCAACCACCTGTACCTCTACCACGCGGCAGACGTGGACCTACGTGAGTGGCGCTCGTGGTGGTACCCGAGACTGGAGTGCGACGCACGCGGATACACGGAGACTGAACATGGAAATAGTGTACGGTGTTTCTTCCCGTCATTGGCGAACGTGGTAAAGTGACGAGATTAAGTGACGAGGTAAAGTGATGAGGTAAAGTGACGAGGTAAAGTGACGAGGTAAAGTGACGAGGTAAAGTGACGAGGTAAAGTGATGAGGTAAAGTGACGAGGTAAAGTGATGAGATAAAGTGACGAGGTAAAGTGACGAGGTAAAGTGACGAGGTAAAGTGACGAGGTAAAGTGATGAGGTAAAGTAACGAGATAAAGTGACGAGGTAAAGTGACGAGGTAAAGTGACGAGGTAAAGTGATGAGGTAAAGTGACGAGGTAAAGTGATGAGGTAAAGTGACGAGGTAAAGTGACGAGGTAAAGTGACGAGGTAAAGTGACGAGATAAAGTGATGAGGTAAAGTGATGAGGTAAAGTGACGAGGTAAAGTGATGAGATAAAGTGATGAGGTAAAGTGACGAGGCAAAGTGACGAGGTAAAGTGACGAGGTAAAGTGACGAGATAACGTGACGAGGAAAAGTGATGAGGTAAAGTGACGAGGTAAAGTGATGAGGTAAAGTGATGAGGTAAAGTGACGAGGTAAAGTGATGAGATAAAGTGACGAGATAAAGTGATGAGGTAAAGTGATGAGGTAAAGTGACGAGGTAAAGTGACGAGGTAAAGTGACGAGATGAAGTGACGAGGTAAAGTGACGAGGTAAAGTGATGAGGTAAAGTGACGAGGTAAAGTGACGAGATAAAGTGATGAGGTAAAGTGATGAGGTAAAGTGATGAGATAAAGTGACGAGGTAAAGTGACGAGGTAAAGTGACGAGGTAAAGTGACGAGACAAAGTGACGAGGAAAAGTGATGAGGTAAAGTGACGAGGTAAAATGACGAGGTAAAGTGACGAGATAAAGTGACGAGGTAAAGTGATGAGGTAAAGTGACGAGGTAAAGTGATGAGGTAATGTGACGAGGTAAAGTGACGAGGTAAAGTGATGAGGTAAAGTGACGAGGTAAAGTGATGAGATAAAGTGATGAGGTAAAGTGACGAGGCAAATTGACGAGGCAAAGTGACGAGGTAAAGTGACGAGATAAAGTGACGAGGTAAAGTGATGAGATAAAGTGATGAGGTAAAGTGACGAGATAAAGTGATGAGGCAAAGTGATGAGGTAAAGTGACGAGGTAAAGTGACGAGGTAAAGTGATGAGGTAAAGTGACGAGGTAAAGTGATGAGGTAAAGTGACGAGGTAAAGTGATGAGATAAAGTGATGAGGTAAAGTGACGAGGCAAATTGACGAGGTAAAGTGACGAGGTAAAGTGACGAGATAAAGTGATGAGGTAAAGTGACGAGGTAAAGTGATGAGATAAAGTGATGAGGTAAAGTGACGAGGCAAAGTGACGAGGTAAAGTGACGAGGTAAAGTGACGAGATAACGTGACGAGGAAAAGTGATGAGGTAAAGTGACGAGGTAAAGTGATGAGGTAAAGTGATGAGGTAAAGTGACGAGGTAAAGTGATGAGATAAAGTGACGAGATAAAGTGATGAGGTAAAGTGATGAGGTAAAGTGACGAGGTAAAGTGACGAGGTAAAGTGACGAGATGAAGTGACGAGGTAAAGTGACGAGGTAAAGTGATGAGGTAAAGTGACGAGGTAAAGTGACGAGATAAAGTGATGAGGTAAAGTGATGAGGTAAAGTGATGAGGTAAAGTGATGAGGTAAAGTGATGAGGTTAAGTGACGAGGTAAAGTGACGAGGTAAAGTGACGAGGCAAAGTGATGAGATAAAGTGACGAGGTAAAGTGATGAGGTAAAGTGATGAGATAAAGTGACGAGGTAAAGTGACGAGGTAAAGTGACGAGGTAAAGTGACGAGACAAAGTGACGAGGAAAAGTGATGAGGTAAAGTGACGAGGTAAAATGACGAGGTAAAGTGACGAGATAAAGTGACGAGGTAAAGTGATGAGGTAAAGTGACGAGGTAAAGTGATGAGGTAATGTGACGAGGTAAAGTGACGAGGTAAAGTGATGAGGTAAAGTGACGAGGTAAAGTGATGAGATAAAGTGATGAGGTAAAGTGACGAGGCAAATTGACGAGGCAAAGTGACGAGGTAAAGTGACGAGATAAAGTGACGAGGTAAAGTGATGAGATAAAGTGATGAGGTAAAGTGACGAGATAAAGTGATGAGGCAAAGTGATGAGGTAAAGTGACGAGGTAAAGTGACGAGGTAAAGTGATGAGGTAAAGTGACGAGGTAAAGTGATGAGGTAAAGTGACGAGGTAAAGTGATGAGATAAAGTGATGAGGTAAAGTGACGAGGCAAATTGACGAGGTAAAGTGACGAGGTAAAGTGACGAGATAAAGTGATGAGGTAAAGTGACGAGGTAAAGTGATGAGGTAAAGTGACGAGATAAAGTGATGAGGCAAAGTGATGAGGTAAAGTGATGAGGTAAAGTGACGAGGTAAAGTGATGAGATAAAGTGACGAGGTAAAGTGATGAGGTAAAGTGATGAGGTAAAGTGACGAGGCAAAGTTATGAGGTAAATTGACGAGGTAAAGTGATGAGGTAAAGTGACGAGGTAAAGTGACGAGGTAAAGTGACGAGGTAAAGTGACGAGGTAAAGTGACGGGGTAAAGTGACGGTGATGCTAAAGTGCAGCATCATCATAATGTAAGGTAGGTTAATTTATAAACAATGATTTAATACTTTAATATTCATTTTTAATGTACTTTCTGTCCATTATATCCAATTTTTATTTTTGTATCATAATAATGTTCGTGTATTTAATCGCTTATTTACGTATTTATTTAAGATGATTCATTTGCAAATCTGACTGTATCCACTACTCACAAACATTTGAAGGGGCACCCCCAGTGGCAGCTATCCCTTTGCAGAATAAGGTGTTTTAGCACGTGGCCTGCAATCTGGTATCAGCCTGCCAGTAGGTAGAGAAGAATTCCATGTGTAATCCTAATTGAGTAATGCTATTGATGATGATAAAGTTGGTGATGATGATGATAAAGTTGGTGATGATAAAGTTGGTGATGATTAAGTTGGTGATGGCGATGAAATCTCTGTCGGTTGTGCGTGTCTCCTAGTCTACAAGTCTATGAATCGGGCCCTGCAGCTTCTCAAGGATGAGCTGTGAGCGACACCGGGTGCAACCTGGTGCCTGGTTTAATCAACCTGGCAGGATGATGGGTTGAGTGGACCTTCATAGGTGGCGATAATGACAATCATTAAACTGGTAAATGTTGAAATCTGTTGAGAACCACCCGTAAACTTGTGTAACATTATAAGGGTCCTGTATTTGATTCGGTAATGGTTCTGTAATGGATAAGATAAGGGTTCTTTATTGGATGAGATCATGCTTTTGTTTTGGATGAATACTGGTGCAAAATTGTGAGGTATCCTCGTTCTGTAGTATGAGACAATGGTTGTTTTATAATGGATGAGACACTGATTTTATATTGTTTGGGACAATTAAATTATCCTTTAATAGTGAGGTGACGGTTTGTCATAGAATAAGACGAAGGCACGAAATTTAATGATAACACAATGAATGGTTCAAACTTGGATTAAGGCAATTCTGTGGATCGGATGAGACAATGGTGATGTATTGATGCTTGAGAATGGTTCTTATTGAATTAAACAGTGGTTTCTTATTTAGTTAAACAGTGGTTTCTTATTGAATAAAACAGTGGTTCTGTATTGTATGAGAGAATGCCTCTGCAATGGATGAGACTCTGGTTCTATTAAAATAACATAAAACGACGCACAATAAAGAACTATTCCAGTGTCAAGTTACGTTTTCAGTGTCTTCCAACCTATAGATGAGATCAGTTGGCATAGCAGTGTGGTCGTATATGGAACACAGTGCCAGGAATGAAATATGTAAATCATCGTGTGGGTTTGTGAGTAATGGAAAGTTAATTACCCATTGTCCCATCAAAGGGAAGTTTGTAATCAATATACAGTATACATCATTTGCTGTGATGTGGTCTATGGATCAGATGCGTGGACATTGCCAAAGAAAACTGAGCATAATCTGAAACATGTGCAGAGAGGCATGGGGAATGTGCAACCAGAACTAAACTAAATTTTTATTTTTTATTTTACCAGGTAAGGCCCACTAAGCTGTATAACTCTTTTTTAGAAGCGACCTGACCACAACTTATAGCTCAACGAAGTGGCTTATCATGTGGAAATGTATAGCAGCCACATACTCTTTGTTTTTTTCGGTAAAGTCACGTAGGTAAAATAAAATAAATGAAAACAACTACATTAAATCACTACGTTTCGGAGGCACTTAAAGAACAATTAAAGAACTCATGGACTGAAAGAAAGTAAGTGGTGCTTGGGGCAGGACAAGTCGCTACAAGAGGGATGATGGCTGATGGTCGAGACTAATGTGGGAGTGTCAGTCCAAGGAGGGAATGCGCCCGAGCTCCTGTGCAGCTGCTGGGTGGATTATTTCCATTGTGAGATCACGAGAGATGGCGACGGCCTGGAACAGAAGGCCTTCATCCAACAGTGGATAGATCATGGGTGACGGTGGTGATGGTGGTGACGATGAGATTAATGCACGAGTGGTGAAGGATTGAGAGAATGAGCACGATTAAAATAAATTGTGGACGAATGAATAAGCGGAAGGGGATAGGGGGTGGTAATGGATGAGCGTTCACGTCACCCCCCTCGTCAGCCCCCCGCCATCCCGGGGAAGCTAATCCCAGTCAATATGCAACGTTGGCCCAACGTTGACCGGGCACGTTGGTCCAACGTTTCATGTTGAGAGGGATGATGCAATGAGCAGACTGCCGAAGTCTGCAAGCTCGAACTCTACAATCTCTACGAACTCTACAATCTCTACGAAATCACGGATCTCAAAGGCACACGCTAAAATAAACAAGCGCTCTATACGAGCATCTCACGAGTTTCTAGACGATTACGTGAATGCATGAATAGGTAAATTAACGACCAAAGAAACGATTGAACACACGTTAAATGAACCATACTGTACATTTAGTGACGCAATTCATTGTCAATTAAATGCATACTCAAATGAATGGAATACATAAATTAACAGATAAAGTATTAAATAAATTATTATGCAATTAACAAGATGAAAGATTAAATACATTACCAAATTCAAAAGTTATCGAAACGAACGGCTAACTCTATGACCAACCGAATTAATCAATAAATTATTGAATGAGTTAACTGATGAATTTCCAACTGATTAAATGATCAAATTAATACTATAAAATCATAGTCACTAAATAAGTGAATGTACAGAGTGGACCATACGTATCTACCTGATTTGTTTAGCCTATAACTTTTGAAAATAAAATAAAAACACAAACTCTAAACGATAGAACATTATTTAATTCGTGGAGATTCGATATAATTACGGACAAAAAGTAATATCTTGTAAATGACCGCCTGCATTACGTTGGCAAATCCGTGCTCTTTCAACGGCATTTTCCATCACTCTCCCTTACTTTTCTCATTGACACAATCTCCCTTGCTTGCTCCCAAGAAGTCGGAGATCGACTGGCTCTAGGTCTGCCAACACCGCTTTGCATTCACCGTTGTTACCGATTTCCGAATTTGGGAAATCAACGCCCCAATACGGTGCGGAGTTGAACAATTGTTTCTGAAATAAATTTAAACTATTATTGCACGTTGCTGAGGTGTAAAACCGGTTCATCATAAACGCCTCGGCTTATACTTTATTTGTGCAGCAAAATAAAGAAATAATTTAACACAAAATACCGCTATTTCAAATCAGGTAGTTCCTCATGGCCCACCCTGTACAACTAAACGACCAAATGAACACAAAAACAAATATATATGGGTATATTAACTCGATGACCCGTACACCAATTCAATCACGCAATGAATGAGGAACTGAATAGCCCAACATGACAAGCAAATGATCAATTGCCGAATTAAATGATCCAAAGAGAGAATGAAAAACTAAACGCCCAATTAAATGTCTACATATCCCTACGAATGAGTAACTAAACGCCCAATTGAATGTCTACATATCCCTACGAATGAGTAACTAAACGCCCAATTGAATGTCTACATATCCCTACGAATGAGTAACTAAACGCCCAATTGAATGTCTAAATATCCCTTCGAATGAACAACTAAACGCCCAATTGAATGTCTACATATCCCTACGAATGAGTAACTAAACGTCCGACCAACTCAATGAATGAAAAACCAACTGACCCAAAGAATGAATAAGAATACAGTGTAGAGTATAAAAGAAAATAGACAGACTATGCACCTTCATATTTCTGTCCCTCCACATACTTTTTTGTACCCATTAGCCGAAAGGCATTCCGGGAGTATTTTATTCATGACATTTTTAAATAAACTGGCCACCTATAATGCAATGTCAGCAATATTTATTATAATAACCCATACATGTCGACCCTTCATTAGTGCCCTACCTTATTACAGACCAATTCAGGACCTTATTGGTCACCCCGTGCCCGAATACATCTCAATGTTCATCCTACAAAGTCCCATCACAAGGGAGAAATACAAATAAATATATTTTTCTGTGCCAGTATTGAAACGGCTGTACGCCGTATGGACCTGAAAACGCAATTTTCCTGCACAAGAAGACGGGGTAAACCGTATGGGTTCACACGGTATGCTAATGCTTCGTCATACACTTTTAATTATTGAAGGGTTTCTCTGTTATTCAACAACTACTCTTCGGTCACGATTAATATACCAATTATAAACTCTTCGTTTTGAAAGTTGTTTTAAAAATCTTAAATGTAATTCTCATCAGGCCCCGCGGTGTGCAGTGCAATCTCAAAACATTCTCTGCTCCGCCCCTCTCTTTTTACGTGCTCTGAATAAGGGCCCTTGGCCGAAACGTCGCGTCTAAGGATTGTCTGAGTGAGTCCAGTGAACGAATTTAAACGGGTGACCCCCGTGACCTCCCTCCGCCCACTGCCGCCACCGCCCCTCCCCCCTCCCCTCTAGCACCCCCCACCCCCGCTCGTGACGTCACCGCCTCTTCGCCGCCGCCTCCAGTCAAAATGGCGGCTCCCAATGACTACTTTAGCGTCGGGAGCCAGGTGGCGTGCGTGACGTGCCTCGGGCAGAAGATCCACGGCGAGGTGCTCGCCTTCGACTACCACTCCAAGATGCTCACCCTCAGTATCCATTCTCCGTCGCGCCGCGGTGTTTCGCCGTCGTACGTTTTGAGCCGGTCGGGTGTCGAGGCCTAGTCGGCCGCCGCGAGGCCTCGAAGAACACCGCGCTTGCCTAGATGCCTCGACCCGGGGAGGAGGAGGGACGGAGGGGGAGGAGGAGGGAGGAGGGAGGGGGGTGCGCCGCGACCTCGCCCGCTCTGCGCTCGTTGCCCGAATGTTTCAAACAAAAAAAAACCTCTCGACGTGGTCACTGTCGGGCGTTGCTTGGTCCGGCGATGCCTGCGAGTTGATCTCGGGAGGGCTTTGGGGCGGTGTTTGTGGTGGTCTTTTTGTGGTTGGCGCGTGTCCCCTTATAAAATGCTTCTTCGGTGTGTTCACGTACAGTTGGCAGCTTGGATGTTAAGTGGTCAGTATTTTTTTGTGTTAAAGGACGCTTTCAAGTCACGTAAATGTAGGTGTGTGTTCACACCATTTGGTATACGTTGTCTTTAATGATAAAGTAATCGTAGGTTGGATACGTTGCTTAAAGAAAGTTTAATCTTATGCCCGATATGGCCACTATCGATAAAGGTGAAAAAAACCACAATCTTGTGCCACATTCAAGCCGAGGTTTAATTGTACGAACAATTGTTTTGCAATATTCTTTTAAAACGGTAACAAAAAACTGTTGCAGGCGAATCCATTCATATGTTGTATGCAATAGTCCACGGGATATTGCTTCGGGCCGGCAGTACGTGTACCGTAATGCTTAAAGTTGCCTTGTGAGAGTAACGTTACGTGGCATTTAAACCATACACACACTACAACCATTGCCCTGTAGGTCACAAATACCGTAGTTTTGTGGCCACGTTACGTTTTGATGTGGCCTCAGGTTATGCCTCTCTGCACATATTTTTGTTACCGGAACGAGGATAAAATGCGCAACAGGAAACATTTTGAGGTTGCTGGTTTATTTCCCACGTGTTTGTGTAAGGGCGAGGATTGCGGGCACGAGTTGTGCGTCTCGTCGCTGTTTTTATCTAATTTGAAGGCCGAACTGGGTTCAGGCGGAGGTCAAGACTTTGGGGTTGAAGTTCAATGCGGAAGATTGTTCTCTCTTTGTGGAGAGAGCCGTGTTCGGCGGCTTAATGTGTGTGTCAATGGCGTATGGATTCTGTACGTGCAAAGCCCGTTGGTCAATCCATTCGCCGTGTGAGGGTTATAACTCGCACCATAATTGAACATACTTCACCGCACTGGTCATTTCGGGTTTTGTGAAGGTGGAGGGGTTAGTTCAGAGAAGAGCAGTGGATTTTGCTGCACGGCCCCACTGCCTGTTTATAATTTATTTCGCACATGGTCACATCCAAGTCTGGGCTCAAAGCTGCTTAACTTTACATCTATGACAAGATTGGACTCATTCAGGGTCATTTGTTGACTGACGAGCGTAGTTTTAGTCTGGTTGTGACAACTAACTGATCACAGCGACATTCAGTCTGTCTGAACTTCTTTTGCACCGTACATAGCCAACCGTGCTTTTGAAGGGTGCATTGTCTGAAGACAATTCAGGACTCCTGAGAAAAGCCTCTTGTGACTCAATGGAGCATTTCCTGGAAAATGCAATTACTGTACACTATTCGTGAAAATCTTAACTGGTTTGGCACAAGCGTTCTGTACTAAAACGTTTCCAAAAATGAACTGCCTCATTAAAGTTGGGTTTCAATTACAAAATTACGAAGTTTTAACAAGTTGGCTTGGGTTTATATGACCAGTTAAAAAAAAATCTGCCTAAATCCGCTTTATTCTCCTGTGTGAAAAAAATGGACTTTTATGGTCCCAATAGGCCAACCAGGTTGTTTATATAAAATAAAGTGAAGATCTATCTTTTGTTGTAGAGGAGCAATCAGCAGTGAGCTGTACCCACTTTCTGCGAGGTTTAGCGTCACACTAGTGGTGGGGATTATATATTTGTCAGCGTTTAGTATGATCCTTAAAGCACCTGCGATTCGCACGGTTGGCTCTGTATGGTGCGAACGAAGTTGACATACATGCAGAACTTTGTTTCGGTTGGGCTTGTGTTATGGGTGAAACTAATCAACTTCAACGTGATTATTTTGGTCAATTCTCAAATGTTGCTTGTGTCCTAGTTCTAAGTATCGACTTGCTGTATTAATTTAGAAAATGTAGTGTGTGCCGAGCATCATTATAGTTGTAAATTTAATCAGCTATATTTTCAGGAATGCTCATCAACTAGAGTGTGGAGTTGAGTTTGTACTGTTTCCAAAACACCCACAAGGCGTGGGCAGGTCGCCATCGTCCAGCAGTGGATTGACAAAGAGTACTGTGCATGTTCCAGAGCAGCTGCATTGTACATCTTATTGTATATATGTTGAACTTCTTTAGCACTGTACGTAGCCAACCGTGCTCATCGAAAGTGCGAGGGAAGGACAACAAACTATGCACAAAAAGCACTTCTAAAGTAATGAGTTTTCAATCTACATTTAAAAGTGCACAGCTCACGTGGCTTCCTAATATCGGAAGGAAAAGTGTTTCTAGCCAGCCACAGAAGCACATTTGAAAGCGTGCTATGCGGTTACTCTCTTTCTTCGTTGGCTAGCCATGTGCAAAAGGTTGACGTCTTACGATCTTTCCAGTCCTTTAATAATACATCGGCAATAACGTACGGCGAGGATTGACAAAAAAAAGACTGCATTGCAACGGCGTCTTGGTCGATGGCTAACGAACGTGTTTGACTCCTTAACTCGGCCGGTACCCCAGAATGCCCGTCGTCGAGTGGCAAGGTGGGCGTGTGCGACGTGCTGCTCCTCAACCTGGCGCTCGTCTCCGAGGTGGACATCCTCGCCGAGAGCAGCGAGCCGCCCCCCGTGCTCACGTCGCTCAACACCAACAAGGTGCGTGCATGCCTGTGTGCGTATTTCTTGTGGGGAGCGATAGTGTAGCGGTTGGTACACTGCGCTACGTACCCGGCGACCCGGGTTCCATTCCCGCTTGTGTGCAACATCGGTGACGAATATCTGAACTGGTCTTGCGCCTCTCCGAGGTCAACTCGGCCTCAAATGAGTACCTGGTGCCATGTATAAACATTGCCACTGGGGAGACAAAGGCGTCGTGCGTGGTGCTGGCCACCCACTCCCATGCGTACCGTTTCGGCCTTCATAGGTGCTCGCAATAGCACTTGCCCCAACAATCTGTTAAGGCTATATGGGGATCTTTGTCATGGGGAGCAGTAGTTTAGCGGTTGGCGCAACGTGCTGCGAACCTGAACTGATGCTGCCCCAGCCCTAGGTAACCTCAGCCTTAGGAGTAACTGGTGCGCTATGTCCAAAATATCAGCACTTGTGCACAGTGCCAGCTTTCATAGGTGTTTGCTAACAGCAGTTGCCACAATAGTCTATAAAGGATACAATGGGGAGAGAGGGGTCTTCGTGTGTCCCTATAGGTGTGTAGGAGTGTTTGTCAGTGTGTGTAAGGATATGATTTTGGAGGTGTGTAGGCATGGAAGATTGTAGCACAGGTGGTACATTTTCCATTCATCTCGGTTAGCTAATCCATAATACGTGGATCTGTCCCTTAACCTGCTAGCTAGCAATCGACACTTAACATGGCCTCAAAATGCACGTAGGCTGGCACAAATGCTGTGGTGATATCACAGTCGCTTCGTAGCGCATGACGGCTGTTGTGTGTATGGTGGGGAGCGGTGGAGCAGTGGTTAAGGCACTACACAATTAACCTGACGACCTCTGCTCAATTCCCTGCTGTGGCTAACATCAGTAGCTAGTGATATTTGAACCTGTCCTGGGTCGTCTGAGCTTTAAATGAGTGGCTGGTGCGGTGTGTAAACTTGAGCGCTCGGGAGACAAAGGTGACCCGGCATGGTGCTGGCCACACCACCAGCATCGTGCGCCATGCCGGCCTTGATAGATGTCGGCTACACTAAAGCACATGCTGAAGCTGAGGTTCGTTTTGTTTTTACAATAAACACATTGTTTTCCTTTTCTCCAAATAGTTTTCCAGTTGTGCTGCCATCAACATTGAATTGTTGACTCCATTCGAACAGATTTGGTGGCAAGCAAACAGACTGAGCGGTGAACTCACCGAGCTACCGGCAACTCATCCGCCCATATCGATACCCGACGGAAAGTCCTGTGCGTCCACCCGTCCCTCTTGCGTTTCCAGTGTTTTATCTTTTTATGCTTTTGTTGTTTGTGCAATAGGGGGGTGGGGGGGGGCATGCCTATAATGGGATTCTTCAGCTATTATATTTCCTGTGGGCTACGCGATAAAGCTAACTTCCATGTGCCGGAGGGCATCGTGGCATTTCACGTGAAGTTTTAACCTCGTCGCGTTGGCGTTTACAGATGTCATGTGGTGTCGTGACATCATAACGTGTCTTTTTATTTCTCCCTTTAATCTCACAAGTTTTTGTAAACTCTCGCCTACGGCTCTCTCATCTCTTATCTCGTGTGTATCTCGCTTTCATCTCACTAATCCGTTGTCTTTCTCCGTATCTCAGTGAAGTCATATGTTTTTAGTGAGTTGCTCCAGGAATCTTCAAGTGGCCAGATGTGGTTGGTCCGTAGTCCGCCAGATGAATAATGATGGCTTATGATATCAAGCGAATCAGAATGAGAACCCTCACAGCTAGAAGTGTGACTGGATGTCAGAGTGGTCTTAGAAGCTGACGTCATAGGACTACTTCTGAGGTTACTTCGGTGAGCTTCTTAAGCCACAGTAAAGGCACCCCCCATCCCCCTGTGGTGTGTGCCCTGTAACGAGTCAACTGCATGGTAGTGAAGCTGAAATGTGTAATCCACAGAGCTTGAATATCCAATTTCAGTGATCCGTTTTTGTGCAGCCATGAGAACAGTTTAATCACGGGCAGCCGTAACCCGGATTTGAACCCCTTCAGTAGTGCCGGCTTAATTGCTCTGATGTGCCCCCCTCTGTGCCACCCAGTGACTTGGGGATGTACATTTCATACTTTGTGGAGGACACAGGGTAGTTAAAACACAACCAAGGCAGTTGAGTCAATTATCCTCTTGGGGGATTTGGTTGTCATTTAATTATCAATTCGCCATTGCATGAAAATTTATTTGACAAAGAAACATAAATATAAACATTTAGGCTCAGGTTAAATGTGAAGTGTTTTAAGGTCTCGATAAGATTATAATGAAAACGTGAACCCTTCTTGCTCACACGTTGACTTCAAAACTGGTCTCCCAAAATAGAGACGCGCAAACCAAATTGGAGGTGGCTCATTTGCATGAATGAATGTTCCTGAGAAAACTGGGCCAGAACTTGTGAGAATCTGGGTTTCATTCTTGGGTCAGCCATCTGAGACTAAAACCAGGATCTTAAGTGAAGTGAGTTAATGGTGTCAGCCCAGTCAGCTGTTCAACCCCTCCGATGTGATTATCTTATAATGATTCACCACAGCTAGTGCTCAACTCAAAAACTTTACTCGAACAGATCCATTGTATATATGTTGAACTTCTTTTTCACCGTACGTAGCTGAACGTGCTAATCGGAGGTGCGGGGGAAGGACAACAAACTAAACACGAAAAGCAGTTATAAAAAAAAATCAGCTTTCAATTCAGAATAATGCCAATAATTAAACAAATCCATGAGTCATTCTATTAATCTCTTTTGCTGGAAGGCTTTGAATGAGGGATGATGGCTACAGGGTATTGTGGATTTTCCAGGAGCTTGTGCTGAATTCAGATGACTCTCTATTGTTAGAGGGTTTTTCTTCAATATTTTGCAGAGGCAGATAACGAGATTGTGAACGGTAAAGCGAAATGCGTTGCAACACTGACGTGTAGTGCACATTGCTGCTCAGCTTGCAGAGTATAGAACTTTGGGTGTGAATATGGACACATGGACATCAAAGACCTGGACTTAGTTAAATAGCACAACATCATCTTCAAGCGTCACGGAGAATATTAATCACAAATTCAATAATGCCTCGCATACATATTTTTGTCCCTACACGTAAAATATAAAAGTTATATTTTTTTACCATCTCATCGAGCCTCATCAGTATTGTTTCAACAACCAAACTCTTGACAAGTTTTGACATCCATTGTCTCATCAGCAGAGTCGGGCTTGCTTTAGCCAATGCTGATGAACTGCCGGATGTTTATAGGCGAAGACCCTTGCTGTTATGTATGGGGCCTAGTTCGACACAACTATTTTAATTACACAGCGGCTGAGGTTACAGTTTACCTTGTGATAGCAATTCACAGCGAGTGACACGAATACAGTTGTAATTGAACCCAGGTCTATTACAACAACAAGGCACGTAATGATCCACCATCAATTAAAACCCGTGCAGAACAAGATTCGATCAGGTTTAGCAGTAACATAGTGCCGTCTAAATGCCGACATATCAAGGCTCTGCATAGGGGACCAGTGGTGGGTGCATTTATTTTAGGGAGGGGGCAGTCAAGATCTAGGCAGAGGAGAAGGAAAGTCTTGAGCCTCTACGTGAACATGGGCAGGGAGTATTTGGGATACTGTAGGGAAATATATGTTTATGTTAATTATATGCAGATGTATTTAAGACGATGGAATTAAAGCGATAGACCAGTCAAGATGAATGATATGTAAAGGAATGAGTTCTTGAATTGAATCGGGACCTCCTTCCCCTCCACCCTATGAATTGTGACGATGAAACTCATTTCATGGCAAGGAAGGTTGAATAGTTGAATATGTAATAGGTGTGTAAATGATCCTGTTTGTCGATTAGTATCGATTCCTTCGCTCACAGTGTATCAATCTTGCGCTGCTAAGAATAATTGCGTTTAATTTCTTGTAAATCGTATGCAAATGATTCGCTCGCATGTCGGGCGACCGGAGCAAACAAAACTGCTAACGCGACGGAAGCGAAGCCAAGCCGATCGGGACACGTGTGAGAGAACCGCAATCGGCTCTAGAATTAAATCACGACTGAATCGTAAACATCAAACAATCTAACCGCTGAGTGGGGTTGATGGATCATTGCCCGCCGATAAAAAAAAAAATTACACCGCGGATTTTTCAATTGTGATTATTCACAGAGCAGTCATTGCCCGCTTCCAGCAGACTGGACATCTGTGACAGACAACTTTATACCTCATCGGATTCCTCCCAGTATGAATAGAGATTCTGATTCTGACTAATGCCCTAGGTGGTCGCTCATGCAAAAGAGATTTGTGTAAATCCTGCTCATTGAGTTCTTGCCTGGTAACATCTGACGGCAGTGTTGAGGTACACCTCTGTGTGTGGGGAGCAGTTGTGTAGCGGTTAGCGTGCTGCCCTACGAACCCGGCGACCCGAGTTCGATTCCCGCTCACGGCCAACACCGGTGACGATTACCTGAACCGGCCCTGGGCCTCCCCTATGTCGACTCGGCCTAAAACGAGTACCTAGTGTGGTGTGTAAACTTCAGCACTGAGGAGACAAAGACGACCGGGCGTGGTGCTGGCCACTCACCCGCTTGTGTGCCGTGTCGGCCTTCACAAGTGCTACTTCCTAACAGCACTTTCCCCAACAGTCTGTTAAGGCTATACAAGGGGTTATTTGTCTTTGGGACACCTCTGTGGACCAGCACGGTAGCGTCAGAATGCGTCGGTGCCGTGCGCCGCACCCAAACCCCGTGCCGTTTTGTTCCGCTCATGTTGTGTCGTTTTCCGGGCAGCTCTCAAGCCGGGTGCACAGCGAGGTGGAGGAGAAGTTGAGTCACGCTCACGCCGTGAGCATGGGGGTGTCGCCCGAGGGAATCCTGTTGTTCCAAACGATCCAGAAGACGTGAGTTAGCCGACGCGTCCTCCCTCCCTCTCTCCCTTTTTTTTTTTTTACGATCAGGAGAAAAAAAAACAACACGTTCGGTTATTCGGCATTTTGCTTCATTTTGGCTTTTATGGCCTTCCTCCGTACCTCCCTCCCTCCCTGGTGTCCTCTTCCATCGGGCACCATTGACTTTTGCTTGCGCGTCATCACCGATGTCCTGTATCTCACGGGCTGCAGTAATGTGAGGCAGATGTTAATATTGGGATGATTATTTTTAATTTAATCTACTGAATTACCTAATCGTCCCAAGTCTACGAACAAAACGTGTGTGGTTGTACAGCCGCTTGTCAATTCACTGCTTGATCAGGCCTTCCCTACAGTTGTCCATGGACGTATTTGTATGGCTGCGTGGCCCTTAATAGGGGCAAAAGAAATCCACATAGAACAGAATTTGCAGTACGCCTCAACTTGTATGTTTGACTATTTGGCTCAACGCGTTGCCAGCGCATGCCAGCACGTGCCAGTCTAACCGAGGCACTTGCCTCTATCTCTCCAACCTTCTCCACCGTCGCCTCCGTCTCTCCCACCACTGCCCTCTCTCCTCGCTCCACTCATCTCTCTTCTGCTGACATTTTTCTCCATCCACCATCCATCTCCGGCCTGCTTGCCTCTCTGACATCTGTGCCTCTCCCACCTATCTTTCTGTACCACCGCCATCTCTCCCACCACCGCTCTCATTCCCACCGCGTCCTCTCCCCACTGCCATCGTGTGTGCCAGGATCAAGGAATGCAAGTGGAACGAGAAGAACATCATCGTGCTGGAGGACGTGGTCATCTCTCCGCCGTACCGCGTCGAGAACTGCAAAGGCAGAGAAGGGAGCGCACTGACGCACGTGCGCAAAATAGTGAGTGCCGCCCCTTCCTTCCTTCCTCTATCTTCCCCCCTCCTTTCCTTCTTGTCCATCCATCCTTCTTGTCTCGTACCTGTCCTTCAAGGCGCATTTCGCCTCTGGAACAGAGAAGATTGGGCGAGATGGTAAGGAAGACCGTGGTGGCTTGCGATGATTTGTTTTGTTATGGGAGAAGGGAATGATATTTTTTATTGAGCTCGCAGATATTGTCTTTCCCCTCTAAGCTTGCAGAGCAATGCTACCCGTCGTGCTAGAGAATGTCCCACAGAAGCATATTTAATGGAACTGCTCCTGGGATTCCTTTAAAAAGTAACATTCTGATGCCAACACTAGGGGGCTGCACTTCGTCTCAAACCAAAATTAATCTGATGGGGTTTTTTTTTTTATCAACGGTGCCTGGGCTGACACCATCAACTCCACTTCACTTGAGAATCCGGCTCAATCGAGGACTGTGTTTTAACCGAATGACCTCTGCCGTGCCAGCTCAGCATTCTGACCACTAATCCACGCGACCACCTCGTGCCATTTGATTGTTAATTGAATCTATTTCAAGATAAAACATTTTCAGAATCGCAGCCGGACTGCAGTGACCACTCGTGGCACCCGATTGTGTGGTGCGAGGACTATGATGGCTTGTCCGCTGTTGCGCAAGCTGCGTCGTATTGATCCGTCGGGGGGGAAGACCTAGAGAGAAGTCCGTGTGGAGCCTCATTGCCCTGTGGTGCATTTTAGATGCGCGTACGCAAGTGTGGTGGACTTGCTTTCGCACCGCCGCACGTAGCCAGCGGGGCTAATTGGAGGTACGGGGGAACGCCAACAAACTAAACAAAAAAAGCCGTTCTAAAGAAATGAGTTTTCAGTCTAGGTAGGTGTTCCATCTCAGCAAAACCCGCCATCCGCACATTCGCTTCGTTCCGCCTTAAACCATTGCGCCGGTAGCCGAGTCACTACTGTCAAAGTCGTCAGGTCACTAATTACAAGCGAGCAGTGTTTGCTACAGACCTTTGTGAGTCCACTGCTGGATGGAGGGTTCTATGAGATGGGGAAGGTGGGGAGGGAGGGGTGGAGAGCAGCGTGGAGGTGAAACGGAATCGATTCTTGAATGGAATTGCGCACCGCACACAACCTCTCTCCCTCTTCGACTCGGGGCTGTTCACGGAATCTCTTTGGGGGTTTGGGTTATCGTGTCAAGAAGCCTTCATTGCAGCAATGCACCCGTGAAAAAGTTCTTTATTCTTTTGCCGTTCAGGTTGAAAAACACTTCAAGGACGTGGACCAAGCCAAGTCGGGGCAGCCTTTGGCGCAGCAGCAGGCGGCACAGAGAGAAGCCCCGCTGTCGTTATGAACCTCGGGGTTGCTCGTCCCCCCCACCTCTCCCTCCCCACCTGTACCCCCCCTGCCCCGTTCCCCCAACCCCAACCCACCATGCCCCCCTCCCCCCTGCCCTCCAACACCTGCCCAAACGGACAACCACGACTTCGTCCACTCTACCCATGGCCACTCGGCTCTGTCCGAGGTGATGGGGCGATTTAATAAAACAAGCATCAACTGGGATCTCTTAATCGCAGCCCCGCTCCCCCGGTCGCCCCCCCCCCCCCGGTCGTGCCCCCCCCCCCCCACTCCTCTCAGAGAGGTCCCAGAAGAATGAAATAAGTATAAATTAATCCAACATCAGAATAATTACGTTCCAACTTTCCAAATTCCCAAACGTTATGTTTTACAATAAAAATATTCCTCGTTCTTTTTTTTCTCCCCACCCCCCACCCCACCCCACCCCTGTCTTGTTTTTGAATTCTGTTACACTCTTGGCCTTTGATTTGGACAAATTGAGTGCTAGAATTTTCCGTCCCGTCACGTGAGATATGTCGGTCTTCCAAGTCTGATGGCCCCGAGTTGGTGTCGACGCGGACCGCTGTTTTTGTAAATGCCGTCCTCTCGTCTTACCAACTCGATTGGAAATCAGTGTCCCCTGTGGTTTGTCCTCTGTTGAATTCCTCGCAGTGTCGAAATCTAAAACTCGCGAGGAGCGTTTCCTTACACGGCCCACAGGTCCACGCCGAACGCGCTACGCGCAAATTAAATTGTCCTCGGTGGCGATTTCTATTTATGAGCGCGTAATAAAAAAAAATGTATTTTCAATTTTTTTTTCAGTGGGGCTTGGGGGGCGGGGGAAGCGTGGGAGGAGCTGGGGGGGGAGGGCTTTGTGGGGAACAAGTGTACGTCTTGCAGAAATGCCACATTCAGAGTCGGCTCGTGTATTTAATTTAACCCATGAAATGTACTCATTTTAACACTTTGTAATTTTCATTGCCAGTGGACAGATTTAATTGTAAATTATGCATCGGCGGCACACAACAGGACCCGTTCCGAGGAAGCCGGTCTCGGTGAGTGTGGCATCTCCGTGACTCGTCGGTCGGATCATCGATCCGACGATCAAGCCCCCTGGTTTTTGGGGGCTATAGAAAGTGAGAGAAAACAAAATGACGTGAGAAAATATAAAAAATAGAAGACTGACGGAAAAGAAAACCCAACAAATGACGTCTGAGAGCGCGAGTCTTTTGCTGTCGCGCCAGCTCAATTAAATCCAGGGTTAGTCGGCGAATATGTTTGGCGTGTCGTTAACGGAGTCTTAAACGAATGCTCGTTAGAGAACGCCTCTTCCAGAGCACCGCCAGCC
Organism: Petromyzon marinus; assembly: GCF_048934315.1. Classification (NCBI taxonomy): domain Eukaryota; kingdom Metazoa; phylum Chordata; class Hyperoartia; order Petromyzontiformes; family Petromyzontidae; genus Petromyzon; species Petromyzon marinus. The sequence goes on from NC_133685.1 coordinate 13,173,735, forward strand.
GCGCCTGTACCGCCGCCGCTCCCCGGGGTAAAAGTTGCCGACGGCCTGAGAGGGCGCCAGCGCTCCTGGGCAGGTTTTGCTGGAATATTGGGAACGACGGATGGTCGTTGACGGTGCGGAGCGAACGGAGCGTGCGCGCGACCCGCGTTACGGACGGACTGTAGCGCCCGCGCCGCTCGCCACTCCCTCCCTGCCCCCCCCCCCCCAAACCCCCCTCTCTCCGCACCAACCAACCCACACCAACTCCTCAACTTCCAAGCTCTCCCCTCCGCCGCCTTCCCCCCCCACCCACCCACACCCTCAATATGGAAAGATTTCGGTTTATAAATTAAAGATGAGTCTTATAAACGGCTGCTGTTTGTGTGTGTGCACTTCGGTGTCCTGGCCAGCGTTGGAATGTGACGGGCCCGCTCAGGTTTTTGTATGTTCGACGACGCGCAATTTGGTTGTGCCGGGGTTCCTTTGCGGGAGAGTGGGTGACCATAATAGTTTCACCTTCCACCCTCCTTCCCTCCCCGAACCCAAACTCCAGGGTAAATTTTCATTCCGATTTAAAGATCTGTTCCGCTTTTTAACCTCCGGCGGAGGACGTAGCAGTTGCCAGCTGGTGCGGGAGTTCACGTGAACCCGTTACACAATACGTCGTTGGCCTGTTTACAAATTCGTCGTCGTCAGTCAACCCAGGGTGGTGACGTGGCCGAGCAGCAGCGTGTTCTCGCCGCTTGTTGCAGGGGTCTGCGGTTCGAACCCCACGGCTGCCCTGGTTAATGCTGCATTTATACAGACAGCAAAAACCGCGCGCTGCCTCCTTTACAGTGGAAGTTTAAAAATATCCCACGAAATTGAAAAAAAATCGTTACAAGGGGCCTGGCAGCACGATCAAAATTTGCCGCACTTAGAAAAAAATACATTTCCTGCTGGCAGACCGCACATTTGCAGGCCCTTGCTGCGTACGCCGTGCCGCACAGACGGCTGCTACGAGGGCTCCCCTGGGCTAGACTGCATGCAGCAGGGCATTGGAATGGTTGAGAAGTGATGTTTTGCGAGGCGCTTTCTAAGTTGCCGAGACATTGAAGCAAGAGGCACTGTACTATGCAAATCCTCATCTTCCGTACAACGTAAAAATGTTGATGTACAAATCGATGTTTTTCTTTTATGCGACCAATTTGGGTGCCTGTATCGTGAGCAGAGGGAGGGGGCTGGCTCTATCATGTGGCTATTCCAGACCCCGTAATAGGAATGTCTTTGAAATGTGTTTTGCTTTTTTTTTCCTTGCATTCCCATCATTTCACGAGATGAAGGATCCATTCGGAAATATCCCAGAGCCCTGTGTTGGAGAAATTGATTCCTATCGGGCTCCGTGGTGTGAAGTGCTGTCTCCAACTCTAAATTATATCCGATGAAAAAAGAATCTTGCTTTAAGCTTTCCAGCTAAATTCTAATCTTTTTTTGCATTTTTATATCGGCAAAAAAGATCCCACAGATAGAACTGCTCAACCCTAGCTTTTGATACTTTGATATTTGCATTTGCGCTGTTTACCTTTTGGCGTTGTTCGCTGACTGGTGGTGAGACAGGGCTATGAAGTGGGATGCCTCTGGTTTAGGCCAATCAGTTTGAGATGTTGAAACACCCAACTGAAATCTTTTACAAGGAATCGTGTCTGCATTAACCACAATGCTTGTGGTCAGAAAGCAAACAAAAACACTGAATATATGCATTGTCTTGGTTCTTTCGGTAAAGTCACGTAGAAGGGAAATAATTAAAGAACCAAGAAGATGAATCCCTACAGTCACGAATGTTTTAGATCGAAATATATGCGTTCTCTTTGAAACCAATAAATGTCAAAGACAATGCATATAATATAATGTTTTACCACTGTCATTTGGTTAATGCAGATTTGATGCCGTGCAATAGGTGTCTATTTGGTGTTTTAACGTCTTAACACCGATGTATTGAAATTTTAAAGCCACCGTGTAATTGAGGAATGCGTTTAGGTTTTTTTGTTTGTAATGCGTTGCTTGTGCAGCATTTTCAAATAATTTGTGTTGGAGATTGGCAGAGGGTTTTCACAACGCTCCTCCCAATACTTTACTATCTTACCTACGACTACAAGGCAGGCCCCTGAGATGCGAACGTCCGACTTACGAACATCTGCACTTACGAACGAACTTTCCACTTTATTTTTAATCATCCATACTTATGAACCGAACCGCGGAAATGTTTTGTTCAGCAGAGCAATCCGCAAGCCAGAAATCAGGATCCAAGACAATGATGAAATTGGTTTGTTTATTTTCATGTCACGTCATTTTATGCTATAATTACTATACAGTTTTTATTACAGCATTACATGCAAATGTACAATATTTCTTATGAGTTTAAAATAATGCTTCTCGTTTTCGTTGAACGATAACATTTTGCAACACAGACCTGTGTGTACAATTAAATATTGCGTTCTGAGATACGAACAAATCGACTTGCGAATAGGTCTCCGGAACGTAACCCATTCGTAAGTCGAGGACTGCCTGTACTTTACCAAGTAAAGTCCACTGAGTTATCACGTTTTCAGAGGCGACCTGGCCACGCCTAATGACAGCTCATTGAAGTGGCTGATATCATCATCATCACGTGATTTATAGCCGCAGCCCAAAAAAACCTTAACTCTTGTTTGGAAATGTAGAGGTCAAAACCGGAGGACAATACGCACGACCACGAGGAGCGAGAACACGCGGACTTTAAATATACGGCACAGGTGTTGTGAGGCTCTGGGATCGAATAACGACCTCTCCTGTATTCCAGGCGGGCGAGATAACGTCTCGCCATCTGGCCGTCCCGTTAAGTCCTGCAAAGTGACCTTTTAATTATGTACACAGCAAGGGGCGCGGTTTCCCACTGTCATAAGTGTGTATCGTGTGTCAATGAAACCCATATTTGAGAACTCAAATATGAGAACTCAAATATGGGTTTCATTGCAGGTGGCTGAAACCCAGATTCGAATCCAGGATGTAAAACGTTGTCGTCGGCTTGTTACGCTGTTGATGGCGGTGGTGGTAATGAAGGTCATTGTTATTATGGTGATGGTGGTGATGGTAACCCTGGTCTGGTTTGAAACTCGTCATCTCACGACTGCGTGGATCTCTGCTCCTAAACTGACCACATGTCAAAAACAATTTTCTGTCAATCCACACCGACCTTCGCAGTGAAGTATGGTCAATCAAGCCCCATGTCCGACACGGTGGTCATCCAGCAGAGGATTCACACAGTGCTTTAAGTCGTTATTGCGCTACCTTACCACCCCGATGCATCCCAACTAGCAACCCAGCACTCGCCAACACAAGCCCCACCATACATCCAACAGGAAAATAAAAAAAAAACAGATCCCCGGTATAGCCTTTGCAGAATTTTTGGGAAAGTGCTGTTAGCGAGCACCTATGAAGGCCGGTATAGCAGAGAAATGGGTGGGTGGCCAACACCACGCCCGGCCGCCTTTGTCTTCCTAGAGGCGATGTTTTCACATCGCACCAGGTTAGGGTAATCGTCGCTGGGAGTTGGTGGCCGTGAGCTGAGGATCGAACTCGGCTCTCTGGCGGGTTCGTAACGCAGCGCCGTCCCCCACCAAACAAAGACAAAAGATCCCCGTGTAGCCTGTAGCAGACTTGGGGCAAGTGCTGTTAGCGAGCACCGGCACATGAGGAGGGGGCAGGAGACCAGCACCACTCCAAGGCCGCCTTTGTCTCCCTAGCGGCGATGTTTACTACACACACGCACCAGGTACTCATTTGAGGCTGAGCCGATCTAAGGGAGGCCCAGAACCGGTTCAGATAAATCGTCACTGTGTGCTGATGGCCGTGAACGGGAATCGAACCCAGGTCGCCGAGTTCGTAGCGCAGCGTGCTAACCGCTACACTATCGCTCCCCTACTGCATACAGCACACCTCACTAGCCACGTTAACAAACTCACTTCGGTTTAACACGGACTTGTAGGCTTTCACGGCCAATGTTATCCATAATAAGAGGGTTTTTTTCTGGGTTCGATCGCGTAAGTATAAATGTGTCGTTAAACCCGCCACCACCCGACCCAGCTCTGGCTGCCCGGCTGATGCCAGTTGGAAATACTGGCGAAACGTCGTACTCGAATAGTACATGTTGTGGGTCTTACTCGTCACGTATTGGCACGGATTTGTTTACGTGACAAAACCTTCCACCATGTAGTTTGGGTCTTTCGGTAAAGTCACGTGGATAGGTTCAAAGAAAATAACAAAAAAACCACGACGTTTCGATCGCAACACAAGCGGTCGTCATCAGGAAAAGGGGGTTCGCCTCTGAAGGCAAGACTACGATCAAACTTAGTAGTTTTTTTCCCTATTTTCTTTGAACCTATCTTCGTGACTTTACCGAAAGACCCAAATAATTATAAATTCCTGCAGTCACGAAAGCTTTAAGTCGATATTTAAAACCTTACCAATTGGGCCGTGTCGGGTGGTGGCGGGCTTTAACGACACACATTTATAATTTTACGCGAATCTAACTCCCCCTCTGTTACGGAAACTCAACTTAACCCGCAGTTAAACCCCGGAATGCCGAGCACTTCAAACCCAGCCGAGCGCACGCCACCCCATTGCCTCGTGGTGGTCGTCAACCGACCCCGCTCCCCCCCCCCGTCAAACGCGATAGCCAGCCAATGGGGTCCAAGTAACATCACCGGAGCTGGGGGGGGTGGTGTTGAATAAAACCGGCGGGGGTCCCTCGCTGCGTCTCTGCGTGAGCGAGGCGCGGAGCGAGGCGCGGAGATCGAAGGGAGATATCGCGACCTCGTCTCCTGCGTCCCAGGCAGACCACGCCGCAAAAATCACTCGGATAAAACCCAGCACGCAAACAACTAATATCGTCTTTCTCGGGAGTTGTCTTCCGTTATTCACCTGCAGCGCAAACATTAAACAAGCTGCTGCTGCATTGTGGACAAAGATTCCCCGTGTAGTCGTACAGACTGCCGGGGGCTAGCGCAGGAACAGGCGACGGTGTCACCTCGAGAGCTTCAACTCTGGCAACCTCCACCTGAGCGGCCGTCACTCGTGGTACAAAGTAGGGAACAGAAACGTAACGAGACAAAATCACACCTGCTCACCGCGCTTGGTGGCTGGTGGCGGTGGCAGCAGCATCATCAGCAGCAGCAAGCAAGCGGTGACATCCTCGTCCCTGCCAAAGACGATCATTCTCCCGCGTTCGTCCGCTGCCCGTCGAGAGTCGTGGACGGGGACCTCGAAACACTGCGACCAACGATGTACGAGATGGACTCCCTGTCGCCTCCGTCTCCCTCGAGGAGTCTTGTGACGGACGAGGAGGAAGAGGCACCCCTGGGGAGATACCGCAGCCCCTTTGGCGGGACGGCGGTGAGGAAGCGCTCCGGGCTTCGCGGCGACGCGGCCGTGACTCCGGGATGCAAGAAGGGCAAACGAAGCGCCGCTGGCGGTGTCAGCGGATCAATCGGCCATCACCATCAACAGCTGCTGCTGCTACAGACAAACCATCATCAGCTGCCGCAACAGCAGCATCGGCAGGACAGCGACCACCAGCAGCAGCAGCAGCCGCAGCATCATCATCATCAGCAGCAGCAGAATCAAAATGAACCGGAATCGCAAAACCAGCGGTTCGTGGCGAACGTGAGAGAGAGGCAGCGCACGCAGTCGCTCAACGACGCCTTCGCCTCGCTGCGCAAGATCATCCCCACGTTGCCCTCGGACAAGCTGAGCAAGATCCAGACTCTGAAGCTCGCGGCGAGGTACATCGACTTCCTCTACCAAGTGCTGCAGAGCGACGCGGCCGAGGGAAGGGCGCCGGTGCCCAGCTGCAGCTACGCGGCCACGGAGCGCCTCAGCTACGCCTTCTCCGTCTGGAGGATGGAGGGAGCCTGGTCCATGTCAGCGTCGCATTGATGGAGGGTCGTGCTGGTTGGTGGTGGTGAGGAGTGGTGGTGGTGGTGAGCAGTGGTGGTGGTGAGGATTGGTGGTGGTGAGGATTGGTGGTGGTGAGGATTGGCGGTGGTGAGGAGTGGTGGTGGTGAGGATTGGTGGTGGTGAGGATTGGTGGTGGTGAGGATTGGTGGTAGTGGTGGTGAGGATTGGTGGTGGTGAAGATTGGTGTTGGTGAAGATTGGTGGTAGTGGTGGTGGTGAGGATTGGTGGTGATGGTGAGGATTAGTTGTGGTGAGGATTAGTGGTGGTGAAGATTGGTGGTGAGGATTGGTGGTGGTGATAATTGGCGGTGGTGGGGTGGATCGGTGGTGTTGGTGAGGATTGGTGTTGATTGTGAGGATTGCTGAGTGGTGGTGAGGATTGGTGGGTGAGTGGTTACATTGATTTAGGGTGGTGGGTGTGGTAGTGTTGGTTGATGACGGTATTGATGAGTACTGGTGAGGACTGTGCATAGTGAGTGGTGGCGAGGGGTGAGGATGGTGGGTGGTGGTGCTGGTGTTGATCGTGGGAGCCTGTTGAGAACTCCTGCGCGTCGCTTTCTCAATGGAGACCTGGAAGATAGGTTAATCAACTCATCACCATGATCAGCCATGATCCATCTACTGCTGGATGAAGGCCCCCTCGGAACGGCCGCCAACTCTCATGGTCGTGCATTGAAGCGATCCACTTAGGCACCGCACACGAGCTGATTGGATGGGATAATTAATAATAATACCAATAAAATAATAATTGTTAATTGTATGTACGTATACATGTGCACTGCCAGGTCGTGTCTATATTATAACTTCTGGATTGACTGAAGGTCATTGGGTGCATATTGCAATGAGCATTCGCAATGAGGATTTTTTCAGAGTTATTGAATACACTCTGAATCTCAAGATGCTGTCACACTGAACGACAGAGACAGAGAGAGAGAGAATCATTCCGAATTATTCGGAACCTTGAATTTCAGTCTCGGCCACTCGAACCACGGCTTGTCTAGAGGCACAGCCCCGGTTCGTGTTGATCCACTGCTGGATGGAGGCCTCCCCCCACGCTGGGTAGACGGCAATGGGTTCCGAATGGACGTCTGTGAAAAAATAGCTTCGTAAAATTCCTCCAGTATAAATCTTGACTTAAAGCTTTCGTGACTTGCAGGAATTCATATTATTTGGGTCTTTCGGTAAAGTCACGTAGATAGGTTCAACCAAAATAATGATGATGAACACGTTATTTTTTGTTTAATTTTCTTTGAACCCATGTGCGTGACATTACCGAAAGACCCAAAGAATATGAATTCCTGCAGTATAAATAAACGTTTTGATGAAGCATACTTCACCACGCTGGTCAGCGCGCCGTACTGTCCAGAGCAGCTGGAAAACTAATTCGCTGCTTAGCTTCAAGGTTGTGACAAGATGGGGAGCGCTCCGCGGATGTGTGGTCATATTCTCGAAGGGAAGTAGAATTTACGGAACGACAAAGCACCTTGATTTTGATATTAAAATAAATAAATCTAGACGATCGACGATCCAGGACGCACACGCGTTTGATCATATTCCGAACGTCGATTTAAAAAAAAAGAAAACTAAATTCCACTTTTAAACACGTGCCGTGAGGAAAGGTCATTGCCCGAAACGTCGCCGATTATCTACTTTTTTCTTCTTTTAAGACCACACTCGATGCTATTGATGAACATGTTGAATGTTATTGTTGTTTTTTTTAATTGTCATTGTGCAACACTGCCATCGCAGTAGCAGCAGCAGCATCACCAAATAATTTGTTCCAAAGTAAAATAAATATATGCATGCGTGTAAATACAATATATATTAATTGTTAAGCATATATATCCATAATTTGATGGTGATAGCAAATTTACAACTCTTGCCAATCCACTGATGGACGAAGGCTGTCGTGACCATACTTCACCGCGCTGCTAAATGCGAGTTGACGAAGCGGGATGTGAGACCCAGGACTCCGTCAGTCAGATATCACTCGTCGCTGATGTTAGCCGTAGGCTGGGAATCGAACTCAGGCGGGTCGCCTCGTGGGTGGGATCAAGTGTGGGCACTGCCACCTCTGCGGAGACATACTGGCCAGCAGTGGAAGAGTCGGACAGATAACGTCTAGTGGGGACCCCTTCCGCCAGCAGTGAAACGAGCAGGCAAGTTGCAGGGCTGCGCCTTGTATCACTTCAGCTGCCGATGAAATGTTCCTTGTCACGCGCGTGCCTTCGATAATGATCGTGAGAAGTCATCGCGGTCTGAGATTTAATAAACAACTTATTTTTTTTTTTTACTTGTGAATGTTGACAGGAATCGAAATGCTCACGAAAACAAAATATTGCTTTTGTTTTACAAATGTCATCGTGTGTGATTGTGTGTACCACAAACCGCCGAGGTCTCAGCAACGTGTTTGTGTATCATCATTTGCATGCGATTGAGACAATGCAATACGCTTTTATAAATATGTATCGGATTTTAAGTAACCTAACATTCTTTTGAAAGTTCGTGTGCTTTTTGACTCGGGGTATTGCAGCGCGTCAATGAATATCGATTACAAGGCTCACGCTCCGCGCGTGCTCTCGTTTGAAGATATCGATTATTTACGATTTTCACAAAAAAAAAGAGTCCGTGTAGGTTTCACGGTGCGAACACTTAGTACAAAACCAGACAAGCAGAAGAAACGACTAAAATAATCGATTATAGGAAATTATAGGTGGGGAGTGGGACAGTGCATTTGGTTATCGCCAGGGCTTTATTTCAGCGGGCTCGAAAACACCGGCACACCACATCTACCGACTTCCTATTCAGTGAGACATTAAGCTTATCTCCATATATATAATTATTATTACTTTTTACATAGTCGGCATAAATTAGCGGAGTTTAGGACGGTCAAAAAGTTTTGAGAATAAAAAATCCTAAAAAATCAGACGATCTTGCATCGGCCGTTGCCTGAATTTTAAATGGGGTTTTTTTCCTCATGAATGAAATAAAATTCAGATGTATTTATTTTCCTCCTCCTCATGAATGAAATACAATTCAGATGTATTTATTTTTTAGCTTCATGCTGAGGATTTACGATGTTCGAAATAGAGCGAGGTGAGTTGCATTCGTTGTGAACTTTTAATTAGTGCTATTAATAATAACTGTCCATGACAATAATTATTATTTCTAGATTTGAAGCTTTCGTGACTGCAAGGATTCATACTCTTTGGTTTTATTCGGTCAAGTCACGTAGATAAAATAAAATAATATAAAACAAAATAAAAATAAAATCACGACGTTTCGGAGGCAATACAAGCTTCCGTCTTCATGTGGAATAGTCACAGCAAAAGATATGTGTATAGATTGTTATTGCCACAACGACGGTGTTTTATTTTACACAACTCTATCCCTAACGAAGCGATTCGGCGTGGTTGTTCCACAAAACGGAGACTTCTATTCGGAAATCTCCACGTGCTAACAAGAGTCCGGCCAGCGGAAGTCACACATATATATCATAATTATATCTACTATTCGATATTATTCTAGATATGTGTACGAGGATCTTTCTCGGAGAGGTTCTTATCTATGTATACTGCATATAAATGTATACATAATTATATATGTATACGTGCTTTGTGAGAGTGTATATATAATTATACGTATAAACATGGTTTATATAGCATGTATAAGAGCCTCTCCAGAAAGTTCCTTCCCCAATCACATTCCATTGTCTCTGGAACTGTGATCATCTGAGATGGCCGGGAACCTCACGGGTCAGTGCACTGAGCTGGCACCGCTGAAAACGAGCTTCACAGCTCATCGGATTCCTTCAGTATAAAGATTCTGAGCCCGGGTCCGACTCGTCTCCGTGTTAAAGGCCACCTGCTGAGTCAAGCTGTGCTCCGCACAGGGACAGCTACACACGGTAGGGGGGGGGGGGCTTTTGGAAAGAAGACCACGTGTTCAGGAAGTTCAAAGCAACTCAATATTATTATCTGCACGCGCTGCACCAGTCCGATGATGAGTATACATGGCCCACGTGGCGTGACGTGGACGGGGCCGGTTGTGCAGTCTTTGACATTTAGCAGCCAGTGCACGTGCCATCGAGAATTATTTATGTTTAATGATTTATTTTTACTTGCTCAGCTTATTTCCATAAAAATGTTCATGTCCAATGAGGCCTTGGGGGCAGAATAATGGGGGAAATGTTGAGGTTATCGAGCATGGGGAGATTTATTTAAGAAATAAATACAGTCTGTATGTATACTGTATATGTGCATGCATGTTCTAATTTGTGCTCATTTATGCATGCGTTTCATTGCATTGCCAGAGTTCGTGATGTATCGAGTCTTAGTCGACAGTTATTGTCATGGTTGTTTTTAAAGGTTAATGCGGAAGTGACGAGGCTTCATAAATTACTCTTTTTTCATGAATTTAATTCCACCGCAAATGTTACTTTGCAAATAAAGTGAGCATGTCGACGTTATGAGTGTAACGCCCTTGTTGGAATTGCTGTGGATTAGTTACTCATTCACTTCGGCGTGCCACCGTGCATCAGTAAAATAATGCCGGGCTCACGGAATTGAAAAGTGACGCAGCGAAGCACGGAGAGATGTATGCTGGGAATAACGTTGAGAACAGAGAGAGGAATAAGTGGATCAGAGGACAAACGCAGGTTTAAAGGCATCGTCCTTCCGTTCCTCTCTTAAAAGCCCTCACCTCTTCTCTGTTGCCCCCTCCACTCCTTCTCGTCCCTCCCCTTCCCTTACGCCACGGTGGCGAGATGTTAGCTACCTCGCCAGGTAGACAGAAGGTCGTGGGATCGATGCCGACCCTGACGCCTGCTGCTACTGCTGTATATTTGGAGTTTGCGGTGTCTCTCTCCCCGTGGTTGCCAGGATTTTTATCCGGGTGCTCCGGTTTTTCCCTCCACATTTAGGATGGACATCACCACGCGTTTAGAGTGTTTGGCCGCTGTATGTCTCTACGCGATAAGCCGCTTAGTTGAGCTATCATTTGTGGCTAAGTCGCTTCTGAAAAAAGAGCTGTATAGCTCAGTGGGGCTTACCTGGTCAAATAAAACATCGTTTGGTTAACACGCAGCAGGAGGCTTTCGCGACCGATGTCATCCATAACAAATATTTTTTTGGGGTTTTGGGTTAGATATATATAAATGTGTCATTAAAACCCGCCACCACCCAACACAGCCAACACGTAGGGGTTGTCACGTAAACAGAACGTGCCAATTCGTCACTAGTACAGCACACCGGTGTGTTGGAGAGCCAAGCCACAGCATTTACAACCCGAGTACGACGTTTCGGCATGAATTACGACTAGCTTCATCAGGTGGCAGCCAGATTTGTGAAAACGTCTTCCTGTTGTTGGGTTAACCACTTGAAACGAGTGCAGCTACAGCTTGAGTAAGTTTATTCACTCTTATTAAGTTTATTCACTCTTATTAAGTAATTTACTCTTGATTTAAATCTTTCGTGACTGCAGGGATTCATATTCTTGTTTCCTTTCTACGTGACTTTACCGAAAGAACCAATAATATAATTCACTCTTATCGAGTAATTCACTCTTATTAAGTAAGTGTATTCACTCTTATTGATTATCTTCTTTGGTTCTTTCGGTAAAGTCACGTAGAATGAGAATAAAATAATAAATTGATAAAATAAAATAACACAATAATATTGATTAATTCACTCTTATCGAGTAATTCACTCTTATCGAGTAATTCACTCTTATTAAGTAAGCTTATTAACTCTTATTAAGTAATTCACTCTTATTATGTAATTCACTATTATTAAGTAATTCACTCTTATTAAGTAAGTAATTCACTCTTATTAAGTAATTCACTATTATTAAGTAATTCACTCTTATTAAGTAAGTAATTCACTCTTATCAAGTAATTCACTCTTATTAAGTAATTCACTCTCATTAAGTAATTCACTCTTATCAAGTAATTCACTCTTATTAAGTAAGTAATTCACTCTTATCAAGTAATTCACTTTTACTAAGTAATTCACTCTTATTAAGTAAATAAATCTCTCTTATTAAGTAAGTTTATTCACTCTTATTAAGTAAGTTTATTCACTCTTATTAAGTAAGTTTATTAACTTTTATTAAGTAATTTACTCTTATTAAGTAATTCGATCATTAGGTAATTCACTCTTATTACGCAATTCACTCTTATGAAGTAATTCACTCTTATTAAGTAAGTAATTCACTCTTATTAAGTACGTTTATTCACTCTTATTAAGTTTATTCACTATTATTAAGTATTTCACTCTAATTTAGTAAATCACTCTTAATAAGTAATTCACTCTTATCGAGTAATTCACTCTTATTTAGTAATTCACTCTTATTAAGCAATTCACTCTTATTAAGTAAGTAATTCACTCTTATTAAGTAATTCACTCTTATTTAGTAATTCACTCTTATTAAGTAATTCACTCTTATTAAGTAAGTAATTCACTCTTATTTGGCCGAATAAACAAATCGTCGCCACTAAAGATGAATCTACCTCTCGGCCTGATGAAGATAGCTGTAATTACTGGCGAAACGTCGTTCTCAGATTGTTAATGTTGTGGCTTGGCTCTCCAACACACCGGTGTGCTGTAGTAGTACTACTATACGCTACACTATACACTGCTATACACTACACTATACACTACTATACACTACACTATACACTACACCATACACTACTATACACTAGTGCTGTACTCGTGACGAATTGGCACGTTCTGTTTACGTGACAAACCTTACTAGTTGGCTGTGTCGGGTGGTGGCAGGTTTGACGACACATTTATATATTTACACGATCCACCCCCCCTCCAAAAAAACAACAACCTGTATTATGGATCATTCCATTCTGTCGCCGGTTTGTTCAGCTCCGCCATCAAGCGCCTTGGAGCGAAGGCGCGCCACGTAGACATACAAAGAAACAGATGCACGATGCGATGAAGAAACAATGATTGGCGGGCCCCGGGGGCAGGGACACGGCCCGTGGCTCGAGGCAGAAGGGACGGCAGGAGAGGGCCGAGACTGGCGACGGAACGGCAGCCAAGGGAAGGAACTCGCCCGAGAGCACGACGGCCGTAGGGGAGAGATGGCGGGGGTGGGTGACAGAATCCGTCTGGACACCGGTACGACGTGAATGATTATCCATAGGACGGCGAGTTGCGGCGGCGGCGAGACCTTCATCCAGCAGCGATCCATTTGTAGACACCCCGTCAGCTGTCGAAGCGACGTCTTCGCAACGTCCGATGATTGACTGCTTGTGGAGGCGACGTCTCCGAGAGATGCGATACGCGCATTCGGGATTGCCGGGAGACGCGTCGATGCTGCTGGAGAAGATGTTTTTATCTTTGGTGACGGCGAGCTCCACCAGTATAACCATTGGTGGGTTGTACCCGTTATTATAGTGGGGTGTCTCTAAATGGATCGGCACGTATTAAGAGCTGGGAGGTGCGGCTATGTACCCGGCCAGGGACGTGAGGTCAGGAGAGGCAGAGGAGGCAGAGCCTCAACTGTCATACTCCGATGAAAATAGCTGTTACGAAAAGTAAAAAAAATGAAATAAATATAAAAACATTTCCACTGATCTGTGTTATAAATGTAATTTATGTACGATTCCAATCATTTTTAGAGTCAAAATCGCCAAATTTGCGGAGCTCCGCTGCAAATACAGGAAGAGACGAGCGGTGAGGCAGCAACGAGCTCAGCCTCCCCTCTGATTGCACAACCCCTCAGTAACTGGATGGAGCGCAGGCAATAAGCGTGCGCCTGTTACTATCTCTCTGTTTGTCACCAATGTAATGTTTGTAGACCCCTTCATTTCATGTCCTCGCCTTCCATACTCCAGGTAACTTATTTCACGTGTGTGTATAAAGATATTTAGGCTCGCTGGTCTCGTCATGAAACTGCAATGAAAAAGCACCAGGTGAGGCATCTATCACATCTGCCTCACTGAGGGGGACGTGTCTAACACGCCCTCCTCAGTGTGGACACGCCCCCTAATTGAGGCCATGCCCCCCCTCCGTGAGGCCACGCCCCCCTCGGTGTGTGAATCTGGCTTTGACACTCGCCAGTGCCTCCCCAGCCATTGACCTCACCGCACGTCATTGTACCCGGCCAATACCTGAGTTTGACTCCCGGTTCCATGTGACATCTCTGAGCCACTCCCGGGTCCCTTCACCAACCCACTCTTGACCACCGTGGTGAAGTATGGTCAAACACTCCCCCACCTATGATTTCACCTTACAAAACGGTACAAGTTCAAGGGACCTCCTTTGCCAGTACCAAAATTATGAGAATATTTTTTTTCTCCTTTTATCTGGCAACAAAACAGTTGTGTTAAGATGTTAAAACACCAAACTGGAACCTTTTACAAGGAATCACGTCTGCATTAACCACAATACTTGTGGTCAAAATGCAAACAAAAAACACTGATAATAAATGAATTACCTTTGAAACTGATTGGTCCACACCAGAGGCAGCTTTCTCCGTCTCTGGTGTGGACCATGCATATATTATCAGAGGATGTTTTTTGCTTGCATTTTGACCACAAGTATTGTGGTAATGCAAACATGATTCCTTGTAAAAGGTTTCAATTTGGTGTTTTAACAACTTAACACAACTGTTGCCAGACAACAGGGGGAAAACCTATTCTCACTATACAAGGTGTTTGTAATCATTAGAATAATTCAGTACTTTTTTTAGACATTTCCCAAATGTAACAACAACAAAAATCCCTTACGTAGTTCCGTGACGTCATCTTCCTAGGGGAGGGGTGGGGGCTGGCGGTGGGGGCGGTGTTCAGTACACGCAGGGTGGTGCACCGCTCGCTTCCAGAGACCCGTCGTGGAAGAGGGAGGGAGGGGGGTGCCAGTCGAGCCGACGCCTCGAGTGCCCGGTCTCGGGTGTGTGTGGGCGGTGGGGTAAATCGATTGTGAGTGCTGAGGCGACGCGTCGGCGTGGAGCTCTCCGCTGGCACCAATTCACATCTGAGCCGCGCGCGCCCCTGCGTCTCATTTAGCGTCTCTGCGGTTCCGTCTTCCGGCCGGGGGGGGGGGGGGAGAAAAAAATAATAATAAAAGACCCTGCACGCGAATAAATACCAGACGTCGGCACTGTCCGGGACTGAGCTCCGGAAAATATGTCCCCACCCACCACCCCGAGTTGTCAGGGATGGTGGTGGTGGTGGTGGAGGGACGAATCTTGGGGGAGGAGGGAGCAGCTATAAAATACGCCGTGAGAAATAAAGTCGTAATTTAACAAGCTAATTGAACGGATGCATTAATTGACATGTTAAATTCAGACAAGACACGTGCGTGATGAGAGCTGCTGTACGGGCTACATCTGTGTTTGCCTGTGCGTGTATGCATGTATGTATGCGTGTGTGTGTTTGGTGTTGGCGGTGTAGCGGTTAGCGCGCTGCGCTACGAACCCGACGAACCGAGTTCGATTCCCGATCACGGCCAACATCAGTGGCGATTATCTGAACTAGTCCTGGGCGCTGTTCGTAGCCGACTGAGCCTCAAATTAGTATCTGGTGCGGTGTGCAAGCATCAGCACTGAGTAGACAAAGGCAGTCGGGCGTGGTGCTGGCGACCAACCGCCTCGTGTGCCGTGCCGGCCTTCATAGTTGCTCGCTAACAGCACTTGGCCCAAAGTTATGTGAAGGCTATACGGGGCAATCCTTGTCTTTTGTGTATGAATCTTTTGTATGAATACGCAAATGTGGTGCTATAGGGCCCGTCACCACTCTGTTCAATGCGGAGAGCATACAAGCACTGGACAACAATTGATTTTGCTTCCAAACGTTGCCTCATAACCAAATGAAGACTGGAATGCTTCCTCAATTACACCAGATCTCGGAAGCTAAGCAGGGGTTGAGCCTGGAGGCTTGTTGGATGGGCGACCGCCACGCATGGAAACAGGTGTTGCAGGCTGATGTAACAGTACGTATGTTGAACTTCTTTCGCACCACACGTAGCCAAACGTGCTGATGGTGGGGCTGTGTTAAGACACATAGATCGCATCTCACTCGGAATATACAAGTGAGATGCGATCGCGCTAAACTTGGACACGCACTGTCGTTGCCACGTCGCAATGATGCCCCCTCTAACACCCGATTATTGCGGCCGCTGAGATACTTGCAGTGGCTGATACACTTTCGTTTTGTGGGCCGTTGCGAATTCGTTCGGTCTCCCGTAGCCGTTCGAAAGCCGTAAGGTCTCCCGTGGCCCTTGGGAAGCCGTTAGGTCTCCCGTGGCCCTTGGGAAGCCGTTAGGTCTCCCGTGGCCCTTGGGAAGCCGTTAGGTCTCCCGTGGCCCTTGGGAAGCCGTTAGGTCTCCCGTGGCCACTGGGAAGCCGTTAGGTCTCCCGTGGCCCTTGGGAAGCCGTTAGGTCTCCCGTGGCCCTTGGGAAGCCGTTAGGTCTCCTGTGGCCACTGGGAAGCCGTTAGGTCTCCCGTGGTCCTTGGGAAGCCGTTAGGTCTCCCGTGGCCATTGGGAAGCCGTTAGGTCTCCCGTGGCCACTGGGAAGCCGTTAGGTCTCCCGTGGCCCTTGGGAAGCCGTTAGGTCTCCCGTGGCCCTTGGGAAGCTGTTAGGTCTCCCGTGGCCCTTGGGAAGCTGTTAGGTCTCCCGTGGCCACTGGGAAGCCGTTAGGTCTCCCGTGGCCCTTGGGAAGTCGTTAGGTCTCCTGTGGCCACTGGGAAGCCGTTAGGCCTCCCAGTGGCCACTGGGAAGCCGTTAGGTCTCCCGTGGCTCTTGGGAAGCCGTTAGGTCTCCTGTGGCCACTGGGAAGCCGTTAGGTCTCCCGTGGCCCTTGGGAAGCCGTTAGGTCTCCCGTGGCCCTTGGGAAGCTGTTAGGTCTCCCGTGGCCACTGGGAAGCCGTTAGGTCTCCCGTGGCCACTGGGAAGCCGTTAGGTCTCCCGTAGCCCTTGGGAAGCCGTTAGGTCTCCCGTGGCCACTGGGAAGCCGTTAGGTCTCCCGTGGCCCTTGAGAAGCCGTTAGGTCTCCCGTGGCCCTTGGGAAGCCGTTAGGCCTCCCGTGGCCCTTGGGAAGCCGTTAGGTCTCCCGTGGCCCTTAGGATGCCGTTAGATCTCCTGTGGCCCTTGGGATGCCGTTAGATCTCCCGTGGCCACTGGGAAGCCGTTAGGTCTCCCGTAGCTGTTGGGAAGCCGTTAGGTCTCTCGTGGCCCTCACGAAGCCGTTAGGTCTCCTGTGGCTGCGAGTCTGTGTAAAATTAAGTCGCGGGCCATGTTTGTCCCTTTTTTAAAAGGATAAAACGATATCGTTTATAAAATTATATCAGAAGCAACCTGGCTGCCACAAATGATAGCTCAACGAAGTAAATTATCACGTGGACATTTGTAACAGCCACATACTCTAAATGCGTGTTGTTGTTGTTGTTTCTAAATGTGCAGGGGAAAACCGGAGGACCCAGATAAAAATCCACGCGACCACGGGGAGAAAGAGAGACGCGAACTCCAAATATAGAGCAGGCGTCAGGGTCATAAAGGATTATCTGCTGTTCTCAGCATCACTTTGGAAACTTTCCTCACTCACAGGTCACGATTCGGGGTGGGCTGACCCGCATGCCAGCCAATTCCTATCCCCCTACCCCCCAGCGCTCACCACTCCGCCCACCAACCCCAACGTCTTCTGCCCTCCCCTTGCTTCCACCTGACCCTCTCGTCCCCCACATGCCCCCGTGTCACTGACCCTTGTGAGACCCCTTCTAGGGGGATCACGGGGGGGGGGGAGTTGTCATTTTTTCCCCCCTGGGATCAATTTGCGGTGGTGAACCAGCGCATGGGATCGATCCGGGGCTATGGCATTCAAGTGGTTGCATATCTCACATTACATATTAATCATCATCAGCGATTGGTTTATCCGCTGTTGGATGGAGGCCTTTACAAGCCGCCACCAGCCCCTACTGGACATCTGTGAAAAAGAGCTTCATAGCTCATCGGTTTTCTCTGGGTTAAATAGAGATTCTGATTTCCTGCGAGCCAACGATGTAACGATCCGCCAGCACCTGCTCACGACCTGATTCCATCGCACCGTGATCTCTTGGCTGCCACTCCTCCTGGACATTGTGAAAAATTGCTTGAAACTCATCGGATTTATCCAGTATAAATATATATAATCTGATTCTATCTAGTAATGGCGTGCCCTTCTTAAGCCCCATCTACTTTTTCTGAAAAGCTATGATCAGTGGTCACCAATCAAAACAATTAGAAGAGCCAATTATTTCGAATTCAGTATTTCAAAAAATATACATTTCAAGAACTGCAATGCACTGTGGTGAATACGAGACGACCTTTAATAAATAACCTCATGAAGCAGTCCTTAATGATCCGCATGCGGCTCCCGAGCCGCAGGTTGCCGACCCTTGCCCATGGTGAACTGGACTTCCATGGTCAATTGGACTTCCATGGTCAATTGGACTTCCATACTAAACTAGACTTCCATGGGAATGGGACTTCCATGGTGAACTGGACTTCCACGGTGAATTGGACTTCCACGGTGAAGTGGACTTCCACGGTGAAGTGGACTTCCACAGTGAAGTGGACTTCCATGGTGAACTGGACTTCCACGGTGAACTGGACTTCCACGGTGAACTGGACTTCCACGGTGAATTGGACTTCCATGGTGAACTGGACTTCCATGGTGAACTGAACTTCCATGGTGAACTGGACTGCCACGTTCAGGGGTCGGCAACCAAAAGAACAGGAACAGTATTTTTTTTATTTATTTCAAGAGCCGCGCACTGCAGTCGTTAAAGAGTCGCATGTGGCTTCGGAGCAGCTGGTTGCCGACCCCTGGCTGTGATGATGCCTTTCACCTGCAGGGGTTGTTCTCTGATCCACGTGTTCCTCTTTTTGTCTCTCACTGTGACTGATTCATAGCAATGGAACATAACCCCCCAACCCGCACCTCCGATTGGCACGGTTGGCTACGTACGGTGCGAAAGAAGTTCAACATACATGCATACCAACGTGCCTTTATAAAACGTATTAAATAAATGCTGACTATACCTTCTATGACGTTATTACGTTAATTTGTAGACATGTATTTAATCATACAGTTTATATGTACAGCTCCTATGTAAATCCACTGCTGGATGAAGGCCTTCCCCATGCCGCGTTGGTCATGTTTGACCATACTTCACCGCGGTGGGTTAGTGCGGGTTGCTGCAGTGTGCGATCGTGTGGAGAAACCCAGGACCTGGTTGGACTCCGATTAGTGCAGCTTACAACGTACGGTGTGAAGGAAGTTTAACATGCAGATATATACATACGACTCTCACGCATCCTGGGTTAGGAATCGAATTCAGTTAACAGCTTTTTACGCTCTGCGCTAACCACTGCGCAACCACTCCACACCCTTTATGAACGTAGTTTATGCACATTTGGTCTTATATATATGTAGACCAATTACAGCGGCGAATATCTGAAACGGACCTGGGCCTCCCCTAGGTCGACTCCGCCTTAAATTAGTACCTGGTGCGGTGTGTAAACATCAGCACCGGGGAGACAAAGGCAGGCGGGCGTGGTGTTGGCCACCAAACCGTTTCACGTGTCGTGCTGGCCTTCATTGGTGCCAATCGCTACCAGCACAGTGCCCTACAGCCTGTCTGTATGGTATATATCGATTATACAAGTCCAGGGTTCCGTTTGTCCGTCCGTTTGTTCGTCAACTAAATGATAAGGGCCTTTCAGGCAGGCCTGAAACTAAAAGTTATCGAAAGTGGACCCCCCCCCCCCTCAAGATGAGGGGGTAAAAAGTTGATCCGACCCCCCCCCCCCCCCCCCAATAAATAAAATAAATGTATTTTGTAGGAATATATACCAAGACAGCCTACATACAATAGAGTCCAGATTTATTTGCAGGCAGAAGCCAGACTAAGGCGGCCGCAGGCCGGCGAAATTGTAGCATATATATAGAATTTGAAAGCTACACGTGGATATTTTTCAACTGCCCATGAGTCTTTGTAGTTGAAAGATGTTAAAGGAGTATGAGCACGCGTGTCTGGTTTGATGAAACGCGTGCGAATTTTCAAAAGCGCCCCTCTGCAAAAACCAGGACACATCTGCTCCGCGAAACGCTTTTATTCTTTTTTGAAATCGTGACCATCCTGGAACCATCGACTCACTCGGACTTGAGAACTCGGTTCGATCCCTTTCGAAAACCAAATAAGTAAATACACGACAACATATGAAGTTGAGTCCTTTTATTATGCAAGTAACTCGTGGCTGGACCTGGACCGAGACCGGGGTGAGACCATAAACTCGCGGCACATTTGGAAGCCAGATTTCGAACCCAGGATATCTTTATGGTTTCATCGTGCATGGCCACTATGGACCTTTCAAGCTACCCGGCCAGATTTGCATCCGTGATTCCGATTGCACGAATCGCGTTACGAATGTTATCAAGTTTAATACAATAGAAATAAAACGCGCAGTCATACAGTCCCGCTGAGCCATATAGCACTTTTTCAGAAGCGACCTGGCCACAAAATGATTAGCTTCAACCAAAGTGGCTTATCATGTGGAAATGTATAGCAGCCAAATACCCTCAACGCGTGTTGATTCGAAGCGTGCAGGGAAGAAACCGGAGGACGCGGAGAGAAGATCCACGCGACCACGGGGAGAGAGAAAGACGCAAACTCCAAATATACAGCAGCAGGCGTTCGGGTCGGGTTCGAACCCACACGCCTCCTGTATACCAGGCGAGGGAGTTAACATCTCACCACCGTGGCGCCCGTACATATACCAATATTAATGTAATTAATCATAGCTCATGGCCCGTGATGATGATGAGGATGATTGTGAAATAAAAATAAAAACTTCCATAGCGGCAGCGGTGGCAGCAACGGCTGGCGTTTTTGTGCGCGTGATTCAGGGCAGTAATCGGCATCAGATGGGGGAAGGCTCTGGAACATCTGGATGTCCTTTGTGGTTCTCAAAGTCATGTGCGCAGGAAGCTCATAAAGGGGACTTTATAAGACATCCGTCAAGTTTTAAAAAGTATATTAGAATAAAAATAAATGTTTTAAAGAAAGAAGACGCTCACGGGTGTGCCGTCAAGGAGGAGAGCACTCGGCAAGCCTTATCGTTCGCAGCTCATTGTGATGATGATGTTGTTGTTGATAATTGTAATAAACAACCAGCTCCATGATTAGCATGGTTGGCTACGTACGCTGCGAAAGAAATTCAACATGCAGTACGTACAAAGACAAACAAAAACCAAAGTCCCCCGTATAGCCTGAACGGACTGTTGGGGCAAGTGCTGTTAGCGAGCAACCAGGGCCGTTTCAGACAATCGTCACCGGATTCATTTTGCAGCGTGCTACCCGCTCCACCACCGCTCCCCCACAGTAGACACATACGCACACAGTACAACAACAACAACCGCTATTCGCCACTAAGTGGCGGTGACGTCATCACGACGCTTGTGCCAGGCTATGTGCACCTGCCAGGAGGTCACGGGGCAGACCCAGGTGCCACGGGTCGACTGACTGAGACGACTGTGCATACATACACAAACATACACAAGAGCTGTCCGGGGCGGAGCTCCGGAAAATATTAATTAATTTCTCTCCTCGCCCCCTCGAGAGCCCCGCTCCTACCCCTTCTCCTATCCGATACAGTGAGGGAAAAAAGTATTGATCCCTTGATGATTTTGTACGTTTGCCCACTGACAAATAAATGATCAGTCTATAATTTTAATGGTAGGTTCATTTGAACAGTGAGAGACAGAATAACAACAAGAAAATCCAGAAAAACGCATGTCAAAAAATGTTATAAATTGATTTGCATTTTAATTAGGGAAATAAGTATTTGACCCCCTCTCAATCAGAAAGATTTCTGGATCCCAGTTGTCTTTTATATAGGTAACGAGCTGAGATTAGGAGCACACTCTTAAAGGAAGTCTCCTAATCTCAGCTTGTTACCTGTATAAAAGACACCTGTCCACAGAAGCAATCAATCAATCAGATTCCAAACTCTCCACCATGGCCAAGACCAAAGACCTCTCCAAGGATGTCAGGGACAAGATTGTAGACCTACACAAGGCTGGAATGGGCTATAAGACCATTGCCAAACAGCTTTGTGAGAAGGTGACAACAATTGGTGTGATTATTCGCAAATGGAAGAAACACAAAAGAACTGTCAATCTCCCTCGGCCTGGGGCTTCATGCAAGATCTCACCTCGTGGAGTTGCAATGATCTTGAGAACGGTAAGGAATCAGCCCAGAACTACACGGGAGGATCTTGTCAATGATCTCAAGGCAGCTGGGACCATAGTTACCAAGAAAACAATTGGTAACACACTACGCCGTGAAGGACTGAAATCCTGCAGCGCCCGCAAGGTCCCCCTGCTCAAGAATCACATATACATGCCCGTCTGAAGTTTGCCAATGAACATCTGAATGATTAAGAGGACAACTGGGTGATAGTGTTGTGGTCAGATGAGACCAAAATGGAGCTCTTTGGCATTAACTCAATTCGCCGTGTTTGGAGGAGGAGGAATGCTGCCTATGACCCCAAGAACACCATCCCCACCGTCAAACATGGAGGTGGAAACATTATGCTTTGGGGGTGTTTTTCTGCTAAGGGGACAGGACAACTTCAGCGCATCAAAGGAACAATGGACGGGGCCATGTACCGTCAAATCTTGGGTGAGAAACTCCTTCCCTCAGCCAGGGCATTGAAAATGGGTCGTGGATGGGTATTCCAGCATGACATTGACCCAAAACACACGGCCAAGTGCAACAAAGGAGTGGCTCAAGAAGAAGCACATTAAGGTCCTGGAGTGGCCTAGCAAGTCCCCAGACCTTAATCCCATTGGAAATCTGTGGAGGGAGCTGAAGGTTCGAGTTGCCAAACGTCAGCCTCGAAACCTTAATGACTTGAAGAAGATCTGCAAAGAGGAGTGGGACAAAATCCCTGTTGGCCAACCACAAGAAACGTCTGACCTCTGTGATTGCCAAGAAGGGTTTTGCCACCAAGTACTAAGTCATGTTTTGCAGAGGGGTCAAATACTTATTTCCCTCATTAAAATGCAAATCAATTTATTATATTCTTGACATGCGTTTTTCTGGATTGTTTTGTTGTTATTCTGTCTCTCACTGTTCAAATAAACCTAACATTAACATTATAGACTGATCATTTCTTTGTCAGTGGGCAAACGTACAAAATCAGCAGGGGATCAATACTTTTTTCCCTCATTGTACTTGTCGTGGGTTTGGGGGAGACGTAAAATATTCCACGAGAATCGAATCCCCGACAATAAACTACTGTACGGTCATACCTCGAATGTATCATTGTCACGCGACGTCATCTAAGGGCCTTCCCAAGCCGTTTCCATCCTTGCCAGTTGGGACATCCAACAATTGAAGGAATATCACATACCACCACACCTATAGCCGTTGTAGACTAAGAAAAACACACATTTCGACCTGAGTGGAAATTCACGCAGTCATCCAAGTTTTCCCCAACACTAACCCGCTCGCACGTGTGTTGGTTATTAACATTAATAGGAGATTGCAAACAGAACATGCCTCGTGGACATATAGTTGGTATTGGCACCGCTGAGACCTGGATTTGGAATCAATTGTTGTTGTCAAGTAGTGCGAGTGATTTTTAGGTGTCTCATCTCGGTCATTAATGACGTAAAAAGGAACCCCTATCACATTCACGTTTGTTCTGCGCTTAATTTGCCTAAGCATATGAGAATCATACAAATATTGGATTGGACCGTCTGTCCACAGATGTTACTCTCGGTGGGAGGGCAGGTGGGAAACTTCGGCCTCTTGCGGTATGAACCAGAGGTCAATTTAAAAAGGGATCTCAGATGTAGTTTTGTGATATCTCCTTCAGCGGGCCGTTCTATAACACGTAGAGGGTGGAACTTCTCTGCGACGCTTCCGAATGAAAAACTTCATCTCGTGAGAACCGCCGTTTGTGTTTTAGTATTGTTGTCCTTACCCGGCACCTCCGATTAGCACGGTTGGCTACGTACGGTGCAAAAAAATTGTAAACATACATACATACCGGGGTGCCGCGGTGGCGAGATGTTAACTCTCTCGCCTAGTATGCAGAAGGTCGTGGGTTCGATTCTGACCCTGACGCCTGTATATTTGCATGTCTTTCTCCCCGTGGTTGCGTAGATTTTTCTCCCGGGTCCTCCGGTTTTTCCCTTTACATTTAGAATCATGTCTTCAGAGTATTTTGTCTGCTGCTATACATTCCCACGTGATTAATCGCTTCTCGTTGGGCTATCATTTGTGGCGAGGTCACTTCTGCAAAAGAGCTACAGTAACATAGCTCAGTGAGCCTTACCTGGTAAAATAAAAATAACAAAATTGAACAATGCGTTTCGAGTATTTGGTGGCTGCTGCTGCTCTAAATCTGCACGTGATAAGCCATTTCGTTGAGCTATCATTTGTGAACAGATCGCTTCTGAAAAAGACCTATACAGCCCAATGGGCCTTACCTGGTTAAACAAAAATAGTTTAGTTTATGTAAGCGGAATGTAATATTGGTAGGAGGGTGGCGGGGAGGGAGGCAAAAGACAAAGCCACACGGACACTTGACGATAAGCACCACCGAGGCTCCCTTGTTGGACTGGCCTGTTGGTTTGTTCCTGCGAGTTGTTGTCGTTGTTGTTGTTGTTGTAATGATTTCATCGTCATCATCTGGTGGCCAGAGTTGGTGATACCCCCGGAGAAATCC
The DNA here is from genome assembly GCF_048934315.1 of Petromyzon marinus. Lineage (NCBI taxonomy): Eukaryota > Metazoa > Chordata > Hyperoartia > Petromyzontiformes > Petromyzontidae > Petromyzon > Petromyzon marinus. Next base: position 13,198,424 of record NC_133685.1, read on the forward strand.
CTGCTCAGCATTAAGAGCAATCATCTGGATCCAACCCTGTAGTGGGGTGTGGGGGGACCGCTTGGTGACCTTTGCCATGTGCTTGGGACGATGGAAATTGGGGGTGGGGGGCAGGTGGGGCGGACAAGGGGGTAGGGCACAGATACGGCCGAGATGTTTTTTTTTAATTGCCGTAATCTTTGTTGAAATCACTGCTGCTGAGAAAAGGGACCCACATGCCAACAGCGCCAGGCGGGCAGCAACAAGGAGCACGATGTGTAGTCGTAATAGATCACCAAGGGCTTTTGGGGCGCGGTGTCATCTTAAATAGTCGATTGTAATGAGGTTTCCTCCTCGCATAAGTGGTGAGGTGTTAACTACCTCGCCTGGTATACAGGAGGTCGTGGGTTCGATCCCGACCCTGACGCCTGCTGCTGTATATGTGGAGTTTGCGTGTCTCTCTCTCTCCGTGGTGAGATGTTAACTACCTCGCCTGGTATGCAGGAGGTCGTGGGTTCGATCCCGACCCTGACGCCTGCTGCTGTATGTTTGGAGTTTGCGTGTCTCTCTCCCCGTGGTTGCGTGGATTTTTCTCCGGGTCCTCCGTTTTTTTTTCCCTTTTGCATTTAGAATCAACGTGACCACGCGTTTCGTGGCTGCCGCGATAAAATTTCACTCCGTCGAGCTTTCGTTTGTGGCCAGGTCGCTTCTGAAAAATATCTCTGAAGCTCCGTGGGATTTACCTGGTCACATACAAATAGTTTTACTCTAAAGAGTTGTAGTTTTCATCTCACACGTTTGAATAACTGGGCAAGCCTCAATGGTAATTACCTTTTTGAAGTTTGCAATGTTTGGCAAATGGTGATTCTTTATGCCGCTGTTGATGAATCGACAGCTGCTACCGCTGCTATTGATGATGGCATGATGATGGCATGATGATGGCATGATGATGGCATGATGATGGCATGATGATGGCATGATGATGGCATGATGATGGCATGATGATGGCATGATGATGGCATGATGATGGCATGATGATGGCATGATGATGGCATGATGATGGCATGATGATGGCATGATGATGGCATGATGATGGAATGATGATGGCATGATGATGGCATGATGATGGCATGATGATGGCATGATGATGGCATGATGATGGCATGATGATGGCATGATGATGGCATGATGATGGCATGATGATGGCATGATGATGGCATGATGATGGCATGATGATGGAATGATGATGGCATGATGATGGCATGATGATGGCATGATGATGGCATGATGATGGCATGATGATGGCATGATGATGGCATGATGATGGCATGATGATGGCATGATGATGGCATGATGATGGCATGATGATGGCTTGTACTCCTACCGCTGCTGCTGCCGATGAAGCTGACACTGCTGACAGGTCTGATGCTGGCGTTGATGACACCAATAGCTGCTGCTGCTGCTGCTGCTGCGACTACTGATAGTGACAAGGCGAACTGCTGTTACTCATCATCATCATGATCAGAATAAGACCCCTGCTGTTGCGGTGTCATTGATGGGAGCAAGGATCTCAATTGCTCTCAGATGTCTGGGCTTTGGGATTTATCCTCCTCCACTCGGGGTGGGGGCGAGTGAGGTGGGTAAGGAGGGATGATGCAATTGATAGGCCTGTGTGCGTGTGAATGAGAGCGGTAGCTCAGCGGTTAGCGCACTGCACGACCGAGCCCGCGAGTATGAGTTTGAATCCCGCTCGCGACTAAATATCACGACATCTGTGGGCGTCTCCTAGGTCAACTCTGTCTTAAATGAGTACCCGGTGTTCAATGTGTAAGCGTCACATCCCATCTCGCCGCGGTGGGGAGATGTTAACGACCTCGCCTGGTATACAGGAGATCGTGGCTACGATCTCCACCCGGATGCCTGCTGCATATTTGGAGTTTGCGTGTCTCTTTCTCCCAGTGCATTTTTCTCCGGGTCCTCCGGTTTTTCCCTCCACATTTAGAATCAACATCACGCGTTTAGAGCATTTGGCTGCTGTACATTTACACGTGATCAGCCACTTGGTTGAGCTATCATTTGTGGCAAGGTTGCATCTGAAAGGAGCTATATAACAGTTCTCTCCGCTAATGAAGACCGCTTGTGTTGCGATCGAAACGTCGTGGTTTTTTTGCTTTAACTTAAAATTTATTTTTTATTTAAAATTTATATTTTTTACTTTCTATCTACGTTACTTTACCGAAAGAACCAAGAATAAGAGCTATATAGCTCAGTGGGCTTTAACTGGTGAAATACTAAAAGTAGTTTAAATAGTTTAGTTTTGTCAACAGAGTGGAGGCGAATGCGGAAACTAATCGATATTTTCAGGTGCTGAATACGCTATGTACATATGCATGCCAACGTGTTGAACGTCTTTCGCACCGTGCATAGCCAAACCGTGCTAACCGAAGATGCGGGGGGAAAGACAACGAACACTAAACACGCACAAACAGTCGATCGAGTTTCTGTCCCCGCCCTAAATAGGTGCTCGCTAACTGCACCGGTAAATCATGAATGACGAGAGGTGAGAGATAACGTTCACCGCGGAGGGGAGACCCAGAGAGAGAAGCGGAGGGAAGACAGCGGAAGTCGCAGAGTTCGGAGGCCACTGCTTGACAGGAGAAGCTGGCCAAAGGGAGGAGCGGGAGAGACCGCGGGGAGTCCTCTAACCAGCACTGGAAAGTTATTGGCTGTCGACATCAACCGGAGTCTGTGGGTTTGTGTTGAGTCTATGGGTCTCTATGTGAGTATGATGATCTCTGTGGGAGTCTATGTGCCTCCGTGTGAGCCTATGGGCTACGTGCCAGTCTGTGGGTCTATGTGGGAGTCTGTGGGTCTCTGCGCTAGTCTATGGGTTTCTCTGCGGGAGTATGTGTGTCTCTGTGAGAGTTTCTGGATATGTGTGAATATACGGGTCTCTGTGGTAGTCTGTGGGTCTCCGTGCGAGTCTGTGGGTCTCTTTGTGGGAGTAGGTGGGTTTCTCTGTGAGTCTATGTGTGTCTGTGTGAGTCGATGGGTTTTTTTTCCCAGTCTATGGGCCTCGGTGTGAGTCTATGGGCTTCCGTGAGAGCATATAGGGCCCTGTGGGAGACGATGGGTCTCTGTGGGTTTCTGTGAGAGTCTTACAAAAGGAATGCATGGAAGATGACGGGGGGGGGAAGGCTTTTGCCCAGCATTGGAAAGCTATATGTTGACAACAACAGCACTTGCCCCAAGAGTCTATGTAAGCTATCCGTGGGAGCTTTATCTTTGTCAGGTGTGGGGGCAGGCGAGGGGTGTCTACAGATCTACAGAACGGAAGGAAGAGCCTTCTGGGAAAAATTATGACTGCCCCCTCCCCTCCTCCTCTTGGCTCCTTTCAACTCCCGCTCTTAACTCCAGATTTTTGTTATTTTATTTTATTATTTATTCGTTCTGATGTTAAATATTTTATGATCGCCGCCCGCTCGTAGGGTCTGGTTTGAATTCCGCGTGAATCTTGGCAACGGGCAGAGGAGGACACGTTGAAACTTCACCGTTTATACCGTGTACTTTTTGGTGCTGTTATAACTAAAATAGGTTCTATTTTGATTTAAAGCTTTCGTGACTGCAGGGATTCATATTCTTGGTTCTTTCGGTAAAGTCACGTAGAAGGGAAACAATAAAATAAAAAATAAAGAATATAAAACAATAAAATTATCACGAAGTTTCCACTGCAACACAAGCAACCATCATCAGGTGTGAAACCCACAGTAAAATATTACCCCCTCCCCCCCCCTTCAAATTTTCTTGCTGTGGTTTTCACACCTGATGACGATTGCTTGTGTTGCAGTCGAAACGTTGTGAGAATTTTATTGTTTTATATATTTATTTATTATTATTTTATTGTTTCCCTTCTACGTGACTTTAGCGAAAGAACCAAGAATATGAAATATGTTCGTTTAAACGAAGGCGGAGCGGTGGCGCAGCGGTGATCACACGCCGCGCTCTGGCCTCGAGATATTCGGGGCCAGATTAACAGGCCGCCGTCACCAGACCGATAGCGCAGTCCGCTGGCCACGACTCCTCCACCTCCCGCAGGACAAAGACACATGCCGCTACTGGACACAGACGCATGCACTCCGACCGCCAGCAAGATTCCTCCTCCCGTGCAGCCTGGACAGACTTGGGGCAAGCGCTGATCGCGAGTAGCACCGACACGAGGAGCGATGAACGATTAATCGATTTCAAATCGCAATTTGAAACAATGCCATTATAAATCGCGAAGGCTGCGATTTTTTGCGATTTGAAAAGTCCTATTGCTTGCTTATTGGAATTGTTTCAGTTTTTATTATTAGAACTTTCTTTATTTAACTTAATTTTTTCAATGTTTGATTGTTCCATTTCAATTAAAACATTTTAATAAATATCTTTCAGGTTCTTATCCTTGCATTAGAATGTATAGAGCAGTTCATATTGTGATGGTATCACGTGGTAACGCTCCATCACATGTTTTAAATCTATTACACAGTGAATATTGAACTAAAGCCTGACTTAAAGTTTTTTTTTTATCGCAAATCAAATCGCAATCGCAATATCTGTCAAAAAAAAATCGCAATTTCATATTTTCCACAAAATCGTTCAGCCCGACACACGAGGTTGCTGTCAACGCGATACCCGGCCGCCTTTGTCTCCTCAATGGCGACGTTTACGCACCAGGACCCGGTACTAATTTGAGGCTGAGTCGACCTAGGGGAGCACCAAGATCGGTTCAGACATTCATCACCGATATCGGCCGTGAGCGGGAATCGAAGTCGGGGTCACCCAGTTCGGAGCCGCAGTGCGCTAACTACTGCGCCACCACTCCCCCCCTTCTACACAGACAAAGATCCCCCGTGTGGCCTTCAACAAGACTGTTAGGGGCAAGTGCTGTTAGCGAGTAGCACCTATGAAGGCCGGCACGGCACAAGTGGGGGGGGGGGCAACAACCACGCCCGGCCGCCTTTGTCTCCCCAGTGGCGATGTTTACGCAGCGCACGAGGTGCTCGTTTGAGGCTGAGTCGATCTAGGAGGGGAGGTCCAGGCCCGGGTCAGATATTTATCGGCTCATTGGTGTTGGTGGCCGTGGGCGGGAATCTACACCGCCAGCCTCACTGGACATTTGTGAAACTACTGGACATCTCTCGTTTAACAAAACAAGCTTTATAGCTCATCGGATTCCTCCAGTAAAAAAAAAATCATTCTGAATTTGAGAGGCACACGCACAGCAGTCCGATACCCGCGGAGCATCTCCCCTCCCTCCTCCCCTGCCTCTTTTTTTTTGTACGATCAGAGGAAACAAGAAGATGCTCGGTGTAGTCGGCACTTTGCTTCGATCATCATTTCGTTTTGTTTTGTTAATGCTTTGCTTTATATTAAATGAAATATTTCACAATAGATTTCAAGCTCTGCTCCCCATAGCCCTTCCCTCCCTCCCCTCCCTCGGCCTCGCCAAATGTCGCGGGACACGTAGCGTGCCGTGCCGTCCGTCGCCAACGCGGATTGGCGATGGGATTTGGCAGCGGAGACTTCCACGCGCGCTCTTTCTTGTCGGTTTGGAACGGGATCGAAGATCAGCCTGAGATCAATTTGGGGGGAGCCGCTCGCGGGATGGGAGCAGAAGGAGCAGGAGGAGTTTAACTTGCGCGTAGTTCTGTGCTCCCTGTGCATTGCACGACCACCACCCACCCCAATCGCTCCTCTCATCCATCCATCCCAACCGGTTTGCGTAGTCACGGCATGATCAGCTCAGGGGGTGTGTGTGTATCACGGACTCCTCTTGCCTAATCACATCATTTACACACGTTGGTTGTTCTTTTGCACTGTTGTTTAAAACAACTTTTACACTGTTGTTTAAGACAAGTTTTGCACTGTTGTTTAAAACAACTTGTACACTGTTGTTTAAGACAACTTTTACACTTCTAGATTTAAAGCTTTCGTGACTGCTAGGATTCATACTTTTACACTGTTGTTTAAAACAACTTTTCCACTGTTGTTAAAAACAACTTGTACACTGTTGTTTAAGACAACTTGTACTGTTGTTTAAGACAACTTTTACACTGTTGTTTAAAACAACTTTTACACTTGTTTAAGACAACTTTTACACTGTTGTTTAAAACAACTTGTACACTGTTGTTTAAAACAACTTTTACACTGTTGTTTAAAACAACTTGTACACTGTTGTTTAAAATAACTTTCACTGTTGTTTAAAACAACTTTTACACTTGTTGTTTAAAACAACTTTTACACTGTTGTTTAAGACAACTTGCACACTGTTGTTTAAAACAACTTTTACACTGTTGTTTAAAACAACTTTTACACTGTTGTTTAAAACAACTTTTACACTGTTGTTTAAAACAACTTTTACACTGTTGTTTAAGACAACTTTTACACTTTTGTTTAAAACAACTTTTACACTGTTGTTTAAAACAACTTTTACACTGTTGTTTAAAACAACTTTTACACTGTTGTTTAAAACAACTTTTACACTGTTGTTTAAAACAACTTTTACACTATAATCTTAGTTTTTTCGGTAAAGTCACGTTGAAGGGAAACAACAAAATAATAATATATATAAATATAAAAATTTAATAATATATATTATTATTTTGTTGTTTCCCTTCAACGTGACTTTACCGAAAAAACTAAGTATATGAATTACTGCAGTCACGAAAGCTTTAAATCAAAACTTTTACACTGTTGTTTAAAACAACTTGTACACTGTTGTTTTAAACAACTTGTAAACTGTTGTTTAAAACAACTTTTACACTGTTGTTTAAAACAACTTTTACTCTGTTGTTTAAAACAACTTTTACACTGTTGTTTAAGACAACTTTTACACTGTTGTTTAAGACAACTTTTACACTGTTTTTTAAAACAAATTTTACACTGTTGTTTAAAACAACTTTTACACTGTTGTTTAAAACAACTTGTACACTGTTGTTTAAAATAACTTTCACTGTTGTTTAAAACAACTTTTACACTTGTTGTTTAAAACAACTTTTACACTGTTGTTTAAGACAACTTGGACACTGTTGTTTAAAACAACTTTTACACTGTTGTTTAAAACAACTTTTACACTGTTGTTTAAAACAACTTTTACACTTGTTTAAAACAACTTTTACACTGTTGTTTAAGACAACTTTTACACTTTTGTTTAAAACAACTTTTACACTGTTGTTTAAAACAACTTTTACACTGTTGTTTAAAACAACTTTTACACTGTTGTTTAAAACAACTTTTACACTGTTGTTTAAAACAACTTTTACACTATAATCTTAGTTTTTTCGGTAAAGTCACGTTGAAGGGAAACAACAAAATAATAAAATATATATAAAAATATTAAAAATAATAATATATATTATTATTTTGTTGTTTCCCTTCAACGTGACTTTACCGAAAAAACCAAGTATATGAATTACTGCAGTCACGAAAGCTTTAAATCAAAACTTTTACACTGTTGTTTAAAACAACTTGTACACTGTTGTTTTAAACAACTTGTAAACTGTTGTTTAAAACAACTTTTACACTGTTGTTTAAAACAACTTTTACCCTGTTGTTTAAAACAACTTTTACACTGTTGTTTAACACAACTTTTACACTGTTGTTTAAGACAACTTTTACACTGTTGTTTAAAACAACTTTTACACTGTTGTTTAAAACAACTTTTACACTGTTGTTTAAAACAACTTTTACACTTGTTTAAGACAACTTTTACACTGTTGTTTAAGACAACTTTTACACTGTTGTTTAAGACAACTTTTACACTGTTGTTTAAGACAACTTTTACACTGTTGTTTAAAACAACTTTTACACTGTTGTTTAAAACAACTTTTACACTGTTGTTTAAAACAACTTTTACACTTGTTTAAGACAACTTTTACACTTGTTTAAGACAACTTTTACACTGTTGTTTAAAACAACTTTTACACTTGTTTAAGACAACTTTTTCACTGTTGTTTAAAACAACTTTTACACTGTTGTTTAAAACAACTTTTACACTGTTGTTTCAAACAACTTTCACACTGTTGTTTAAAAAAAAATGTACACTGTTGTTTAAAACAACTTTTACACTTGTTTAAGACAACTTTTACACTTGTTTAAGACAACTTTTACACTTGTTTAAGACAACTTTTACACTGTTGTTTAAAACAACTTTTACACTGTTGTTTAAAACAACTTTCACACTGTTGTTTAAATTTTTTTTACACTGTTGTTTAAAACAACTTTTACACTGTTGTTTAAGACAACTTTTACACTTGTTTAAAACAACTTTTACACTGTTGTTTAAAACAACTTTTACACTGTTGTTTAAAACAACTTTTACACTGTTGTTTAAGACAACTTTTTCACTTGTTTAAGACAAATTTTACACTTGTTTAAGACAACTTTTACACTGTTGTTTAAAACAACTTTTACACTGTTGTTTAAGACAACTTTTACACTGTTGTTTAAAACAACTTTTACACTGTTGTTTAAAACAACTTTTACACTGTTGTTTAAGACAACTTTTACACTGTTGTTTAAAACAACTTTTACACTGTTGTTTAAGACAACTTTTACACTTGTTTAAGACAACTTTTACACTTGTTTAAGACAACTTTTACACTTGTTTAAGACAACTTTTACACTGTTGTTTAAAACAACTTTTACACTTGTTTGAGACAACTTTTACACTTGTTTAAGACAACTTTTACACTGTTGTTTAAAACAACTTTTACACTTGTTTAAGACAACTTTTACACTTGTTTAAGACAACTTTTACACTGTTGTTTAAAACAACGTTTACACTGTTGTTTAAAACAACTTTTACATTGTTGTTTAAAACAACAGTCATGCTGCTTGTCAGGGTGGAGGGGTCCCAACTGGTAGCTTTGGCCACCAGGGTGAGGGTGGGGGGGGGGGGCATGGCACCCCCTACCCCCCACGCTAGTTACGATTCTGATCCCATCCCTGCAGCCATCATTCTTTCCTTTCGCCCTCGCCCCCCTCCTTTAAGCCACCCATCCCATAATCATGCCTTCCATCCACCGCTACATCCCTCCCATTCATCCCCTCCATCCCCTCTACCCCCTCCATTCCCTCCATCCCCTCCATCCCCTCTACCCCCTCCATTCCCTCCATCCCCTCCATCCCCTCTACCCAACACTTTCCTACACAGTTCTTTTGCACTTGCTCTCGTGTCTTTGTACTGTTTGTCATTCGAACGTTCAGACCCCGTGTCCCTCCTGGACATCTGTGAAAAAGAGCTTCACAGCTTATCGGATTTCTCCGGGATAAATAAAGATTCTGATCTCCTGCGAGCCAGCGATGTAACAATCCGTCCAGCACCTGCACACGACCTGATTCCATCGCCCCATCTCGTTGCTGGACGAGGAGATGGGGCGGTTTTCCTGGCTCCCGTGCCTACTGGACATCTGTGCAAAACAGCTTTATAGCTCATCGGACTTCCTCCAGTATATATAAAATAAAATGTTCTGATTCTGAAACCCAGTCCACGCGTTCGCTGCACACTTTTGCGTGCATGCACGTCGAACTTCTTTCGCGCCGTACGTAGCCAACCGCAATAAATCTGCTCCACGTTCTTTGTCGGGGGCCGGTGGCTTCGTTATCCGCGACACTTTTCACTGATCGATTAAAAAAAACGAACCTAAAAAAAACCAACCGCACGGAGAGGTCAATAACCTTATGGCACATTGCACCGGAGTCGCCCACTGCGGTTGGCAGGCCGACCCACGTGTCCTTCTTGCACGTGGGTGCTGCTGCTGCACGTGCGAATGATTGTCTGGAGCCGTGCTTGCTAAGTCGATGCAGATGCTCCAGTGGATGATGATGATGACGAAGATGATACGTGGGTCATTTCAGCTGCCCCTGCTGCTGCAGCTGCTGCTGTTGCTGCCGCTGTTGCTGCTGCTGCCCCTGCTGCTGTTGCTGCCTTTGGAAGCAGGAGGGGCCCTTGAACGACGCTCTCATCACAGCCGCGCGTCACCGTGTGCAGCTGTGTCACGCACATTCGACTGAACAGGGCGGTCCGCTTGTATTGCTTGTCTCGTCACCCAAACCATCAGAAACTAGTCCCCAAATGCGAAGCCTAAGCAACTCGTGCATAGTCAAGCAGCCACTAACGCCGGTCGTAATGCTGACCCGCACCAACTAGTCCCATCAGATACGAGTACCAGGCCTAATACTGACACTAACCCTAGCTAACTAACCAACCCGGCACTATTAACAGCCCTGATACTGACGCTAAGCCTAGTTAACCAGTCAACTATCCACTAGTACTAGTCAATCAGCCGCTAGGACGAGTCAACCAGCCACTAGAAATAGCCCTCCTTAACTCAGTGGACAACGAGATACCGACTACTGGCCATAATACTGACCCTAACCCTAATCAACCAGCTAATTTGTCACTAAAAATAGCCAACCAGCTGCCAGTTTTCTAACTAGTCATCGTAAACTCAACCCAAGCCCTAACCTCAACACCTCTAGCTGTTACTGTTTGAGACTGGACTCGAAAAAAAGCTGTCTGGTGTGGATCAATCAGTTTCAATGACAATGCATCATCATGTACTACAGAGCATGAGTGTTTTGGTTCGCGTGTTCACCACAAGTATATGTGGTCAATGCAGACATGATTCCTTGAAAAAAGGTTTCAGCTCGGTGTTGAAACATCTTAACACAGCTGTTGTATTACCAGAAAGGGTTAAACTCTATTTTTACGTCTGGCTATAGGTGGTATCCCTTTAAATATAGCGTTCACGTCAGTTTTCCAGCTGCACGAGTGTTTTTTTCACGGTTGTGCTGCTGCACGGCTCTCTGATGGTTGGTCAGCACGATGTCCGACGTTTCGCTGCACTTGCTGGCAGCTATTCTGAACCTTTGTGATCTCGTCGAGGAACATTGACCCATCACGCCAACTGCGGGCATCCTCGCAGTGGCTTTTCGACTCGCCATCCAACAAGGACGGTCACTTGCATCGCGCGCTTTTAGACGTGCTTCTGCGGCCGTCTGGAACGCTCTTCCCTCCGATGTTAGGAAGCCACTGGAGCTATGCACTTTGAAAGCTAGATTGAAAACGAATTTCTTTAAAGCTGCTTTTTGTGTTTAGTTTGTTGCCCTTTCCCCCCGCACCTTCAATTAGCACGATTAGCTACGTGCAATGGGAAATAAGTTAAACACACATACACACAACAAAGCGTGAGAATGCTCCCGCGCCCCGAACAATGGCGCGTGGTCGCCCCGCAAAAACGCGCTGGCGAACTTGTCGGTTCTCGCCGCTCCGTCGGGTTTCGTTTGCACCACCGCTGTTGGCAGGCGCCCTGTGTTTCAGTTGCCCCACGGCACCGCTGTCCGTGGTGGAATTTGATGGCATCTTAATCCCTGAAAATTACCCACCGGGCCTCTTGACATCTCACAACCCCCACAGGCCAAGAGGTCAGGAAGCTGTGGGCCTCTGGCTGGCTCCGGAGCACGTGGGGAGCTGCTAAGAACGCGGGCCTGTGTTGCACGAGTGGTTTCCCCGTGTCAAAGATGTTTCTTGTCACTTGCATTTTCTCGTGTCCATGTCTGCGCTGGTGATTTTTTTTTTCATTTTGGTTCAAATGAAATGTCCCAGTCTGAGCGAACGCCTTTGGCGGGGCTGCGGTGCGCTACTACAAACGAGGAAAACAAATGTCTTGTCAAATACACCCATTGTGCGCCGCGGTGGAGAATTAATAAAACGCGTAATTCGAAAGACCTCTGTCGGTTAATTTGGCGGATGAAAGCCTCCCCCAGGCCACGTTGGTCACGGGTTGATGTTGAAACCACTGTTCAGTGTTGGACTGGTGAAAGGAGGTGCCATAAGACTGGGTCATATCTCTAACTCGCAACCGATGTCAGCCGTGCTTTTAGTTGTCGGCTGCTTGGCGTTTTGTTGACTTTTGGGTCGGTGCCGAACAAACGGGATAAACGTAACATTTGGAACTCAAGTCCCCGGCTTTGTTATGGAGTGCGCTAAGTTTGCGCTAACCACAAATTGCCCCTCAAGGACCCTGTGTTCGTTCTCTGTAATGTTTATGCTTTTGTCTCCTGCTTTTGTTGCTGCTGCGCTCATGTGCCACGGATCTCCCTCGTCAAATAGCCGGGTCTCTGGCTGAAGGGGATCATCCGTGTAACAAATCAACGGTGATCTCATAAACTCCAACCGCGGCTCGATCGCCGCTGTATGTAGAACGTACGATATTCCGCTTCGTTTATGCCTCTCTATTTAGTTTTAGCCCTAGGATTGTGTTGTGTTTTATTTTACACTTGTCATTGTTGATGTTGACCGTGTCTGTTGATGTACGCTGTTCTAAAACACGCAGTTCTGTCGTAATAACGTAGACCACTTCGCTGCTTCCAGCAGGCCCTCCACTAGAGGGAGCCCTGATTATGATTTCACTTGTGTAATTGTTATTTTATAATCTGTTGCACTGACATCTGTTCGCATTTTAAATTCGTCCTTTTTTAACCTTTAACTGTTGTAACGTTTGGGATAATGATGTTGAATTCTAGATTCGGCTGAAGTGCATGATGCATTAGCCTTAATTTCAAATAAGAATTGGACTCATCTGTTATTAGGTTTCATTCTGAATGTTGAGCTTTTGCACGAGAACAATCCGTTTACAGTTTCACAGATGATTATTGCTCTCAAGTTCTCAACGGACCGTTACATGGTCTTCAGGGAATCAGAACACATTTATTTAATTGTTAATTCTCATCATGCCACATTGGTGTAAAGTGTCATCTCCAACTCGTATTACCCACTCTGTATTTCTGTCATCTCTATTCACGTGCTACGAAGAAGGGCGTTGACTTTAAACGTCGCCCATTATATATTTTTATTTTAAAGCCACAATGTTATTGACTAATGTGTTGAGTTTATTTTATTGATATATAATCGTGCACCACTTTCAACACGGCAACAGCAGCACTGCCATCTAGCGTGTACTTCTCGACACTGCAAAATGTGGCTGAGTGCATAGAGACAGCGTCGGTCGGCACCGCGATGTTCTGTCCAACATCCGACGTTAAAGGTCCAACGTTACGTATTGGAATTTGATTGCTTAGACTTTATTCGATTTAAACAAATTATTTGGTGATGCTGCTATTGGTGCTTGAGCAGTGGTGCACAAGCAGAAATCACAGCGATTACACTCAACGCACTCGACAATAACACTGCGCGTGGACTTAAAAGAAAAATGACCTAACAGGCGACGTTTTGGGGCAACGACCCTTCGTCACAGCACACACGTAGAGAAGCCAAGAGAGAGGCAGGTTAAAACGTACGATCGATAACATGTCGCCGAGTGACGGGTAACGCACATCGAAATTCAGCGGTTCATGATCCACTGGTGCAAATTCCACGTGACAATGCCTTGAGCCACAACAGTAGAGCCTCTCTTAAAGACCACCCCTGTTAACGACTAATCGATTAACGACGGGCCTCCATAGAGCCCAATGTGTAGTGTATAGTGTAGTGTATAGTAGTGTAGAGTAGAGCCTCTCTTAAAAACCACCCCTGTTAACGACTAATCGATTAACGACGGGCCTCCATAGAGCCCAATGTGTAATGCATAGTGTAGTGTATAGTAGTGTATAGTGTAGTGTATAGTAGTGTAGTGTATAGTGTAGTGTATAGTGTAGTGTATACTGTAGTGTGTAGTGTACTGTATAGTGTAGTGTATAGTGTAGTGTGTAGTGTAGTGCCTCCATAGAGCCCAATGTGTAGTGTATGATGTAGTGTATAGTAGTGTAGAGTAGAACCTCTCTCATCGACCACTCCTGTTAACGACTAATCGTTTAACAACGGGCCTCCATAGAGCCCAATGTGTAGTGTATAGTGTAGTGAATAGTAGTGTAGAGTAGAACCTCTCTTAAAGACCACCCCTGTTAACTACTAATCGATTAACGACGGGCCTCAATAGAGCCCAAAGTGTAGTGCATAGTGTATAGTGTAGTGTATAGTGTAGTGTATAGTAGTGTAGTGCTTCCATAGAGCCCCAAGTGTAGTGCAAAGTGTATAGTGTAGTGTGTAGTGTATAGTGTAGTGTATAGTGTAGTGTATAATAGTGTAGTGCCTCCATAGAGCCCAAAGTGTAGTGCATAGTGTAGTGTATAGTGTAGTGTGTAGTGTATAGTGTAGTGTATAGTGTATTGTATAGTCGTGTAGTGCCTCCATAGAGCCCAATGTGTAGTGTATAGTGTAGTGTGTAGAGTAGTGTGTAGTGTAGTGCATAGTGTAGTGTATAGTAGTGTATAATGTAGTGTGTAGTGTATAGTGTAGTGTATAGTAGTGTAGTGCCGCCATAGAGCCCAATGTGTTCGCTTACCAACCATTCCCCTGTTAACGACGGGCTGTTGTAGGTACAGTAAATATTAATTCATGCATTGATTAACCGTGTTTATTTTAACATCACGTTTATAATGTTGTCAATATCTTTATGCATTAATATCCATTGTTTAAATATGATCAAGTACGTGTTTTGGGTGAAAAGGGTTGTAATTTTCGATGCTATCGCAACGAATTAAGCCTTTAACGTGTATCACCTACGAAAATCACCCAGAAATGTCTGTCCGTCCCGCGCGTGACGTCACGCCACATGAGGCCCACCCCCCCGCGTGACGTCACGCCACATGAGGCCCACCCCCCCGCGTGACGTCACGCCACATGAGGCCCACCCCCCCGCGTGACGTCACGCCACATGAGGCCCACCCCCCCCCTCATTAATATTCATGCCCGCGTGGAAATTTACACGAACGCACAAGAAGGTCGTGCACTCCACATGCCGCGCCTCTCCCCTCATTAATAATCATGAGCGAGTGACGTCACTCCACATGCCGCGCCCCTCCCCTCATTAATAATCATGAGCGAGTGACGTCACTCCACATGCCGCACCCCTCCCCAATAACCATTAGCGGGTGACGTCACTCCACATAGGGCAACCCCTCCCCCCCCTCATTAACAATCATGAGCTGAACAATTTTTATCTTGAATATTTTTCAGATTAACTGCAATATTAACTGCAATATAGGCCAGTCCTTAAGACGGGAAACAAAGCGAGTTTCCTAATACTCGCTTAATGCCCAAAATCACTAAACGACCGGTTTTCGTGGAAGCAATTCCCGTCGTTAAGAAGGGTTCTACTATACAATATATCCATACATAACCACTGTTGACTTCCAACAAACTGGTAGTCTTTACACGCCCTCCCCGCCCCACATAAATAAAATGCTGTACAGTATATGCAAATATAGATTTTGTAAATGATTAACTTCCTCTGCCAGTGGCTCAGCGTGCCTCTTACAATCCAGAACTGAGGCCTCAATACTCTTGGTTTCTTTCGGCAAAGTCACGTAGATAGAAAATAATAATATTAATAAGACGATCGCTTGTGTTGTGATCGAAACGTCGTAGTTTTTTTATTTTATTATTTTTTTCTATCTACGTGACTTTACCGAAAGAACCAAAGAATTTGAATTCCTGCAGTCGCGAAAGCTTTAAGTGAAAACTGAGGCCTCGTTTAAACATTGCGATGCATGCAGCCGTGACGAATGCCAATTGCCCATGTTCAATCCACTGCTGGATGAAGGCCCCCCCCTCCCCTCAAGTCACCTCCACCTCTCTCACGACTCTGCGAAGTAACAATCCATTGACTGTTCTTGGTTCTTTCGGTAAAGTCACGTAGAAGGGAAACGATAAAATAAACAAGAACATGAATCCTTGCAGTCACGAAAGCTTATTGGCTACCAGCTGAACGGATTGCTTAGTCTTCCTCGGCCTAATGCCATCTCAGACGCGTTCCATTCCTTGGCTGCCACGCCGCTTTTATCCTGAAATCATCCCCCCACCCCACAATATAGTTTCCATGACTTTGTCCTGGCCAAGCCAAAGAAACAATTTTCGATCATTTCATGGCCAGGTCGCTTCTGAAAAACAAGGTAATTCCTCAGTGGGCTTTAACTGACAAGATACAAAAAATATATAGTAGTTTTATTCGTGTATATATAGTAAGTGATTTATTTATTCTTCCTATACTACTGCACTCCTTTCGTGTCTTTGTACTGTTTGTTGTTGTGACGTTTTGACCCGCCCCTACACTGGATATCTGTGAAAAAGAGCTTTAGAGCTCATAGGATTCCTCCAGAATAAATATGTTGACTTTAATCCCACACCGTCTTGTGTTATCCAATCCACGTGTGCCCTCTTTCTGTCTCAGTGCAATGTCAAGCACGCATCTCTCTCTCTCTCCGTGCTTTTGTGCAATAAACATAGACAACTATATACTACAACACTCCCTCACGATTAGCCATGACCTTATCCACTGCTGGATGAAAGTCGTCGCCGTCCATTAGAAATTACGCAACTAGAAATGCATACATTTGATACGTAGAGTGTGTGCAAAAAAATAACAATTCACGGATGTTTTCTCGCTTATTTGAACTATTTACATCCCAGTGGTGGAAATTACTCGTTCCTATGACGGGTACCAGTATTGAGGAGGGGGGGGGGGGAGCTGAAGCCTTTATCCAGCAGTGGATTATTCATGGCTGATTATGAGGTGGACAGACAAATAAGATGATGGCACATACACACGTTTCACAAGAGAGGTTAAATGCGAGTTGTTCTTTACGACTGCCAAACTTGTAAACTTTTGAGAGTTTATCATAATTGCAATAAGTGCGGTGCGTTTCCTTCCTTCAAAAACATCAGATTAAAACTAGAGTACACTCTCCTCTCCATAATCACCGCGTGACGACGGCCAACCCACCAAATCACTCCTCACCCCTTCCAACCGACTCAACGGACGTGTCATCGGACGTGCTGTTAAAGTAAACTTCAATATCCAGAATAAAGCGGGTTTTGTTGTTGTTGTTGTTTGGGAAAGATTGCATAAGGGGCCGCTTATAAATGACGTCACGCGATTTTGGACGATTTTTGACCCCCCCCTCCTTCGTCACACGGCGTCACAAAAAGTCAGACCCCCCCTCAAATATGACGTCACAAAGCTCTGCCCCCCCAAAAAATAAAACATGCTTCAAATCGCTTTAAACTATTGTCATTGTAGCGCGTATTTAATGTGGCGCTGCACTCTGATGTTGTATGAGAAAACATTTATTAAAAAGTATATTTAATTAAGTAGAACGTGTTGTCTACATTTAAAGTTGCGCATTTTGATGTGACGTCACATTTCTCAACCCCCCTCCCCTCCTCCCATCGTCACACATCGTCACAAATGTCTGACCCCCCCCCCCCCCAGGTGCGTGACGTCATTTATGGACGGCCCCTAAATATAAACATGTGTCGTTTAGAACGCTACCAACCCGACACAGCTAACGAGTAAGGTTTGTCGCATAAACAAAACGTAACAATTCATAATAAAGGTTTTTGGGTTAGATCGCGTTATTTATAAATGTGTCGTAACCCTCCACCACCCGACACGGCCAATCAGCAAAAAAAAAAGTGTCACGTTGACAAAAGACAAATAATTCACTACTTTAGCCCACCGGTGTATTGAAGAGTGAATCCACAACATTTACAGTTTGAGTACGACGTTTCGCTGGTAAATACATCCAGCATCATCGGGCAATTCGCCAGAATGGTAAAGCCCTCGCTTGCTCCCGGTTTTATATAGAGCAGCAGGGTGACGTCATCATTTAACTCATATCAGGTGCAATGATTTGAGGCGGAGGGGAGGGGGGTATTGTAATTATATAATCGATTAGTAATCAGTCAATGGTTATGATTAGTAATGAGTTGTAGATTAGTAATTAGTTGTAATGTGTGTTAGTGATTATATGCTATGTTAGTAATCCGTTAATTAGTATGTGTTTCCCCTATAAGGAATTGTAATATGTATTATTTAATAATACGCTTCCAGGCCACACTAAGCCTATAGCTATCAGAACGATTCAAGTTATTTTTATTCCTCTCAACTTCAATGGATTCTCTAATTAGTCTTTGCCAGTAATAATTAGTTTTACACAACACTTCAACGTTATCAAAATCAATTGAGTGTCCTTGTTGACAAGCATGTTCTGCCACTGCCGACAGTTGTGTTTGAGATAATTTAATACTTCTTTGATGTTCTTTTAGTCTTACGCTGATGTTATGTCCCGTCTGTCCAATATAGCATCTGCCACATAAACAATTAATCTGATATACACCTTCTGTTGATAATTTAGGTAATGCGTCTTTAGTGAAAGATACTAGTTTTTGAATTTTGTGTACTGTACCAAATTTTACTGTAATGTTTTGCTTTTGCAAAACACGGGCTAATTTGTCAGTTACTCCTGAGATATATGGAATTTTTATTGTTTTAACAATCTGATCGCTTTCAGCAGTATTGCTTTGCGATCGTGATTTGGCATTCAGTGCTCTGTTAATTTGAGCATTATTGTAGCCATTCTTTCGTAGTGCATCTTTAACGTGTTTGATCTCTCTCACTAGACTCTCACCATCTGACACTGTTTTAGCCCGATGTATGAGCGTCTTGATAAGAGAATATTTCTGAGCTGGATCATGATGCGAATCTGCATTCAGATAGGCATCAGTGTGCGTTTGCTTTCTGTAAACGCTGTGTGTTATTTTACCGTTTAGGCCAAGTCCAAGCAAAATATCTAGGAATGGGAGTGTGTTATTCACCTCCATTTCCATGGTGAACTGGATGGCCGGGTTTTGTGCATTGAGATGATTTAGAAAATCATTAAGTGTATCTTTACCTTTTGGCCAGACAACCAAAGTGTCATCCACATATCAAAACCAAAAAGATGGTTTAAATGTGCTCGAGGCAAGTGCTCTTATTTCAAAGTTTTCCATGTACAAATTTGCTATAGCAGGGGATAAAGGAGAGCCCATTGCTGCTCCTTCCTTTTGTTTAAAGAAATCCCCTCTCCATAAGAAGTGTTATTTAAACAATGGTCAGCAAGTTTCGGAATATCTTTTGGTAAACCTGTATTCTTTACTAGTGTATCAAGTAATTTAAGTGATTCGTTCACTGGAACCTTGGTGAATAGAGAAATCACATAAAAACTTACCAGAATATCATTAGGATTAAGTTTAATATCTTTAATCACATTCACAAGATGTTCTGAATTTCTTATGAATGAAGATGTCCTACCGATGTAGGGCCGTATTTGTTTCGTTATATATTTTGCTAATTGATATGTGGCAGAGCCAATTGTACTGACTATGGGTCGTAATGGGATGCCGATTTTAAGAATCTTTGGTAGCCCATAGAGTCTAGGTGGTTTTGAGGCCCTTGGCTTAATTTGGTATTGCTCATTCTTAGGGATTAATTAATTTGCAATTATTGCAGTAGTCTTACGTTCTAAAGTAATGTAGGTACTTTCCTCTATTAAATTTCTAATTTTATTATCATAATCGGCTCGTGACATCACTACAGTAGTGCGGCCTTTATCAGCTGCCAGGATTTGGACATCCTTATTTACACGCAGCTCTCTTAAGGCTTTTGCCTCGTTAGAGCTAATATTTACTTTTGAAACTTTGCTATTCTCAATTATTTTGGCAACCTCATGTCTAGTCATCTCTGCCGCATTATGTGGAAGGAGTCTTACTGCTGATTCTACCTCAGCAATTATCTCATCCACTGAAATTGTGCGTGGGGTAACGGCAAAGTTAAGGCCTTTAGAAAGGACAGAGATCATGTCACTGGTTAAAACATTGTTAGTCAAGTTCATTACGGTTTTGTTTTTAAATTATTCGTTTTTAGTAATTGCCCAATGATGCTGGATGTAATTACCAGCGAAACGTCGTACTCAAACTGTAAATGTTGTGGATTCACTCTTCAACACACCGGTGGGCTAAAGTAGTGAATTATTTGTCTTTTGTCAACGTGACACTTTTTTGCTGATTGGCCGTATCGGGTGGTGGAGGGTTACGACACATTTATAAATAACGCGATCTAACCCAAAAACCTTTATTATGAACAATATTGGTCGCGAAAGCCTATGTGTTTAAACGTAACAATTAGTTACTTCAGCACACCGGTGCATTTGGAGAGTAAACCCAGAACGTTTACAATTCGAGTACGACGTTTTGGTGGTGATTACAACAACCAGCTTTATCAGGCGCAAAAAAGGTGATGTCATCAGTGCGAAGTGGTTCAGGGAGTCCTCTACTTACGAACATTCTACTTACGAACTTTCAGAGATACGAACAAACCTGTCCGTTTGTCCAGTTGCCTGTTCATACCGAGAGTCGTAAGTTCAACCACCGCGCAATAGACGGCGGTGGTGGCATCTACATCTGCAGAACATGAAGGACCAGTGCCATCTAGATCTGCAAGACACGAAAAACCAGTGGCATCAGCATCTACAGATTATACAACCTTAAACGCCATTCCCCGTGTTTAGTGTACATGTCGTACAACCTGTTTGGAATCGACAAAGTTGGACTTACGAACAAATCGACTTGCGAACAGGCCTCTGGAACTTAACTCGTTCGTAGGTCGAGGAGTCTTTGCATCATGTAATTGGGACGTTTCGTTTACGTGACAGACCTTTACTGATAATAAAGTATTAAACCTTTACTGATTGGCTGTGCCGGGTGGGTAGCAGGTTTAACGACGCATTTATATTTACGCAAACACCCCTCCCCCCCCCCCCCAAAAAAAAAGAAAACCTTTATTATGGATAAGGGGCCGACCATAAATGACGTCACGCACCTGGGGGGGGGGGTCAGACATTTGTGACGATGTGTGACGAGGGGGGGGGGGTTGAGAAATATGACGTCACATCAAAATGCGCAACTTTAAATAAATATAGACAACACGTTCTACTTAATTAAATAGACTTTTTAACAGATGTTTTATCCTACAACATCAGAGTGCAGCGCCACATTAAATACGCACTACAATGACAATAGTTTAAAGCGATTTGAAGCATGTTTTATATTTTTTATGGGGGGGGGCAGAGCTTTGTGACGTCATATTTGAGGGGGGTCTGACTTTTTATGACGCCGTGTGACGAAGGGAGGGGGGGGTTAAAAATTGTCCAAAATCGCGTGACGTCATTTATGGACGGCCCCTAATATTGATCGTGAACGCCTTACTACCACTAACTAGCACGTGTTAAACAGGTGAATGGAATTAACCTTAACCAAGATGGCCGCCCCTGTGATGGGGGCGGCGGGTGGGAGGGTTTGGAGGGTGGTTAGAGGGTGGTGGGGGTGGTGTGGGGGTTTGGGGGGAGTGGGAGGGGGGAGTGGGAGGGGGTGGGGGGAGGGGGTGAGGGGAGTGGGAGGGGGTGGGGGGAGGGGGTGGGGGTAGTGGGAGGGGGTGGGGGTAGTGGGAGGGGGTGGGGGTAGTGGGAGGGGGTGGGGGTAGTGGGAGGGGGGGGGTAGGGAGGGGTGGGGTAGTGGGAGGGGGTGGGGGGGTAGTGGGAGGGGGGGGGAGTTGGAGGGGGTGGGGGGAGTGGGAGGGGGTGGGGGAGTGGGTGGGGGGAGTTGGAAGGGGTGGGAGGAGTGGGAGGGGGTGGGGGGAGTGGGAGGGGGTGGGGGAGTGGGAGGGGGTGGGGGGAGTTGGAAGGGGTGGGGGGTAGTGGGAGGGGGTGGGAGGAGTTGGAGGGGGTGGGGAGAGTGGGCGCGGGTGGGGGTAGTGGGAGGGGGTGGGGGTAGTTGGAGGGGGTGGGGGGTAGTGGGAGGGGGTGGGGGGTAGTGGGAGGGGGTGGGGGGTAGTGGGAGGGGTGGGGGTAGTGGGTGGGGGGGTAGTGGGAGGGGGTAGGGGGTAGTGGGAGGGGGTGGGGGGTAGTGGGAGGGGGTGGGGGGTAGTGGGAGGGGGTGGGGGGTAGTGGGAGGGGGTGGGGGGTAGTGGGAGGGGGTGGGGGGAGTTGGAGGGGGTGGGGGGAGTGGGAGGGGGTGGGGGGAGTGGGAGGGGGTGGGGGGAGTTGGAAGGGGTGGGGAGAGTGGGAGGGGGTGGGGGGAGTGGGAGGGGGTGGGGGGAGTGGGAGGGGGTGGGGGGTAGTGGGAGGGGGTGGGGGTAGTGGGAGGGGGTGGGGAGGAGTTGGAGGGGGTAGGGGTAGTGGGAGGGGGTGGGGGGTAGTGGGAGGGGTGGGGGGTAGTGGGAGGGGGTGGGGGGTAGTGGGAGGGGGTGGGGGGTAGTGGGAGGGGGTGGGGGTTGTGGGAGGGGGAGGGGGTAGTGGGAGGGGGTGGGGGGTAGTGGGAGGGGGTGGGGGGGTAGTGGGAGGGGGTGGGGTGGGGGTAGTGGGAGGGGGTGGGGGGAGTTGGAGGGGGTGGGGGGAGGGGGGGGTGGGGGTAGTGGGAGGGGGTGGGGGTAGTGGGAGGGGGTGGGAGGAGTTGGAGGGGGTGGGTAGTGGGAGGGGGTGGGGGGTAGTGGGGAGGGGTGGGGGGTAGTGGGAGGGGGTGGGGGGTAGTGGGAGGGGGTGGGGGGAGTGGGAGGGGGTGGGGGGTAGTGGGAGGGGTGGGGGGAGTTGGAGGGGGTGGGGGGAGTGGGAGGGGGTGGGGGGAGTGGGAGGGGGGGGGGGAGTTGGAGGGTGGGGGGGGGTGGGAGGGGGTGGGGGGAGTGGGAGGGGGTGGGGGGTAGTGGGAGGGGGTGGGGGGTGAGGGGTGGGGGGTAGTGGGAGGGGGTGGGAGGAGTTGGAGGGGGTAGTGGGAGGGGGTGGGGGGTAGTGGGAGGGGGTGGGGGGTAGTGGGAGGGGGTGGGGGGTAGTGGGAGGGGGGTGGGGGGTAGTGGGAGGGGGTGGGGGAGTTGGAGGGGGTGGGGGTAGTGGGAGGGGGTGGGGGGTAGTAGCAGGGGGTGGGGGGTAGTGGGAGGGGGTGGGGGGTAGTGGGAGGGGGTAGTGGGAGGGGGTGGGGGTAGTGGGAGGGGTGGGGGTAGTGGGAGGGGGTGGGGGTAGTGGGAGGGGGTGGGGGGTAGTGGGAGGGGGTGGGGGGTAGTGGGAGGGGGGTAGTGGGAGGGGGTGGGGGTAGTGGGAGGGGGTGGGGGGTAGTGGGAGGGGGTGGGGGGTAGTGGGAGGGGGTGGGGGGGTAGTGGGAGGGGGTAGGGGTAGTGGGAGGGGTGGGGGAGTTGGAGGGGGTGGGGGTAGTGGGAGGGGGTGGGGGGTAGTGGGAGGGGGTAGGGGGTAGTGGGAGGGGGTGGGGGTAGTGGGAGGGGGTGGGGGGTAGTGCGAGGGGGTGGGGGGAGTTGGAGGGGGTGGGGGGAGTGGGAGGGGGTGGGGGAGTGGGAGGGGGTGGGGAGAGTTGGAAGGGGTGGGGGGAGTGCGAGGGGGTGGCGGGAGTGGGAGGGGGTGGGGGGAGTGGGAGGGGGTAGTGGGAGGGGGTGGGGGTAGTGGGAGGGGGTGGGAGGAGTTGGAGGGGGTAAGGGTAGTGGGAGGGGGTGGGGGTAGTGGGAGGGGGTGGGGGGTAGTGGGAGGGGGTGGGGGGTAGTGGGAGGGGTGGGGGGAGTTGGAGGGGGTGGGGGTAGTGGGAGGGGGTGGGGGGTAGTGGGAGGGGTGGGGGGGGTAGTGGGAGGGGGTGGGGGGTAGTGGGAGGGGGTGGAGGTAGTGGGAGGGGGGGGGGTAGTGGGAGGGGGTGGGGGTAGTGGGAGGGGGTGGGGGGTAGTGGGAGGGGGTGGGGGGAGTTGGAGGGGGTGGGGGGAGTGGGAGGGGGTGGGGGGAGTGGGAGGGGGTGGGGGGAGTTAGAAGGGGTGGGGGGAGTGCGAGGGGGTGGCGGGAGTGGGAGGGGGTGGGGGGAGTGGGAGGGGGTGGGGGGTAGTGGGAGGGGGTGGGGGTAGTGGGAGGGGGTGGGAGGAGTTGGAGGGGGTAGGGGTAGTGGGAGGGGGTGGGGGGTAGTGGGAGGGGGTGGGGGGTAGTGGGAGGGGGTGGGGGGTAGTGGGAGGGGGTGGGGGGGAGTTGGAGGGGGTGGGGGTAGTGGGAGGGGGTGGGGGGTAGTGGGAGGGGGTGGGGGGTAGTGGGAGGGGGTGGGGGGTGTGGGAGGGGGTGGGGGGAGTTGGAGGGGGTGGGGGGAGTGGGAGGGGGGGTGGGGAGTGGGAGGGGGTGGGGGGAGTTGGAGGGGGTGGGGGGGGTGGGAGGGGGTGGGGGGAGTGGGAGGGGGTGGGGGGAGGTGGGAGGGGGTGGGGGGTAGTGGGAGGGGGTGGGGGGTAGTGGGAGGGGGTGGGAGGAGTTGGAGGGGGTAGTGGGAGGGGGTGGGGGGTAGTGGGAGGGGGTGGGGGGTAGTGGGAGGGGGTGGGGGGTAGTGGGAGGGGGTGGGGGGTAGTGGGAGGGGGTGGGGGGTAGTGGGAGGGGTAGTGGGAGGGGGGTAGTGGGAGGGGGTGGGGGTAGTGGGAGGGGGTGGGGGGTAGTGGGAGGGGGTGGGGGTAGTGGGAGGGGGTGGGGGGTAGTGGGAGGGGTGGGGTAGTGGGAGGGGGTGGGGGAGTTGGAGGGGGTGGGGGTAGTGGGAGGGGGTGGGGGGTAGTGGGAGGGGGTGGGGGGTAGTGGGAGGGGGTGGGGGGTAGTGGGAGGGGGTGGGGGGTAGTGGGAGGGGGTGGGGGGTAGTGGGAGGGGGTAGTGGGAGGGGGTGGGGGTAGTGGGAGGGGGTGGGGGGTAGTGGGAGGGGGTGGGGGGAGTGGGAGGGGGTGGGGGGAGTGGGAGGGGGTGGGGGGAGTTGGAAGGGGTGGGGGGAGTGCGAGGGGGTGGCGGGAGTGGAGGGGGTGGGGGGAGTGGGAGGGGGTAGTGGGAGGGGGGTGGGGGTAGTGGGAGGGGGTGGGAGGAGTTGGAGGGGGTAAGGGTAGTGGGAGGGGGTGGGGGTAGTGGGAGGGGGTGGGGTAGTGGGAGGGGGTGGGGGGTAGGGGAGGGGGGTGGGGGGAGTTGGAGGGGGTGGGGGTAGTGGGAGGGGGTGGGGGGTAGTGGGAAGGGGTGGGGGGTAGTGGGAGGGGGTGGGGGTAGTGGGAGGGGGTGGGGGGAGTTGGAGGGGTGGGGGGAGTGGGAGGGGGTGGGGGTAGTGGGAGGGGGTGGGGGGTAGTGGGAGGGGGTGGGGGGTAGTGGGAGGGGGTGGGAGGAGTTGGAGGGGGTATTGGGAGGGGGTGGGGGTAGTGGGAGGGGGTGGGGGGTAGTGGGAGGGGGAGTTGGAGGGGGTGGGGGTAGTGGGAGGGGGTGGGGGGTAGTGGGAGGGGGTGGGGAGTTGGAGGGGGTGGGGGTAGTGGGAGGGGGTGGGGGGTAGTAGCAGGGGGTGGGGGGTAGTGGAGGGGGTGGGGGGTAGTGGGAGGGGGTGGGGGTAGTGGGAGGGGGTGGGGGTGGGGGGTAGTGGGAGGGGTGGAGGGTAGTGGGAGGGGGTGGGGGGTAGTGGGAGGGGGTGGGGGGTAGTGGGAGGGGGTGGGGGGTAGTGGGAGGGGGTGGGGGGTAGTGGGAGGGGGTGGGGGGAGTTGGAGTGGGTGGGGGTCGTCCTCTGCCCCCGGATCTCTTCCGGGTCCGCGCGGCCGAACCGAAGGAGACAACGGTTTAGCGGCCACGGGTTCGCATCTCAGTCTCGGCGTTTATATTTATTCTTAAAGGTAACAAAAAATTTTCGTAAACAATTAAATTGATGAATCGTTACAATTAAACGTCGTCGTCACCGCCTTTTATAATTTGTTTAGTAGGGTTTTTTTGTGTTTGTTTATCCGTAAAATGGGTGATGGTGGAGTTGTTTTCGTTTGTTGAGGCGCGTAGCTGTGAGGGCTTGCTGATGGTTGACGCCTCTCGGCTAGGCCCCGCTTGAGGTGAGTTCACCCACGAGACCGTTTGAACATTGCTGTGTTAGAAGGATGGTTTTGTTTACCTTAAATCGCTATTAATTTGCGATTGATAAGCAGTTGACGTCGATCTTCGCGCACCGCGCATTCCCGCTGTCTCTAAGGAGGTGCGATATGGTCAATTTGTGTGCACGTATGCGCGCTCGCCTCGAGTTTGGATAATCCCGAGTCGCACTGTGCACGTTAACGGTGCGCCTTGTCGCCAGGGCATTGCTCTTATTATCTACGTATGCATAGTAGCGTTAAGTTCGCGATGGTACTTGTGTTAAACGCAAGTGATAGAATGCGGTGTTGGCGCCTCCGATGTTTGATGTGTACAGTGCGTGTGTCGGTGCGTGGTTTGCGTGCTGGTGGGGAGCGGTGGTGGAGCTGTTAGCGCGACGCGCCTCGAGCCTGGCCGCCCGTGGTTCGACTCCCGCTCACGGCCAAATACCAGTGACGATGAGTACCTCGTGTAGCGGTGTGTAGTAAACATCTTCACTGGGGAGACAAAGGCGGCCGGGCGTGGTGCTGGACACCCACCCCCTCCGTGTGCCGTGCCGGCCTTCATAGGTGCTGCTCGCTAACAGCACTTGGCCCACAACACTCTGTTACAGGCTGGCTGTAAGTGGGATCTTTTCGTCGTTTTTTGTCTCTGTGTATAGAGTGTTTACGTGCACGCTGCCTACATTGTGTGCGTATCCCACTCGTGTGTAAACATCTTCACTGTGGAGACGAAGGCTGTCGGGCACGATGCTGACCACCCCACCCCCTCGTATTGTTGCCATCCGTAGGTTCTCGCTAACAGCGCTTGCCTCAATAGTCTGTTCAAGATAGATGTTTAATTGTCTTTATATATTAATCTACGCATGCAGCACACACGTACATTTGTAGCTTTGTGTACATGTGGCCTTCATAGGAGCTCTAACAGCGCTTACCCCGAGCATGTTCAAACTGTAGGGGTCCATACTCTTTGGTTCTTTCGGTAAAGTCACGTAGGTATAAAATAAGTCACGACGTTTCGGGCACAACACAAGCGTCCATCATCAGGTGGGACAACCATCGCAAGAAACAATTGCTGAAGTGGGCAAAAGGGCTGCCGTGACAAGAGGGCTATATAGGTAAGAGAGAGAGGGTGTTTATCTTGCATATGTGTGCGTATGCGGGTATACATGTGCCTAACCTTAACACGTACTCAGTAACAGCACTTGCTCTGGCCTACAAGCCTATACACGAGTGATAGATATTCAGTAACATCACTTGCCCCGGCCTACAAGCCTATACACGAGTGATAGATATTCAGTAACAGCACTTGCCCCGGCCTACAAGCCTATACACGAGTGATAGATATTCAGTAACAGCACTTGCCCCGGCCTACAAGCCTATACACGAGTGATAGATATTCAGTAACATCACTTGCCCCGGCCTACAAGCCCATACACGAGTGATAGATATTCAGTAACAGCACTTACTCTGGCCTACAATGTTATAATCGGGGATAGATATTCAGTAACAGCACTTGCCCTGGCCTACAATGCTATAATTGGGTGATAGATATTCAGTAACAGTACTTGCCCTGGCCTACAATGCTATAATCGGGGATAGATATCACTGTGTAACACATTTTTTTTTGGTTCCTGGGTAGTAAGTGTTATTTTCTAATTGCTTATGCCTCAAAAGTACAGAAAATGGGTATTATTATTCCCCACAAACGTTGCTCTTGTGACCAGGACACAAAAGCAAAGTTAATAATCCACTCCATTAATAACAGTGTAACACATTTTTTTTGGTTCCTGGGTAGTAAGTGTTATTTCATAATTGCTTATGCCTCAAAGGTACAGAAAATGGTTATTATTATTCCCCACATACTTTGCTTTTGTGAGCAGGACAGTGATGTTTTGAAATTTACCTATTTTCAACTTGTGCATTTGTGTCATTCCTTCACATAAAGTCCTGGTCACAAAAGCAAAGTTTGCGGGGAATAATAATAATAGCCATTTTATATTTTTTTGAGGCATAAGCAATGAGAAACTAACACTTACTTCCCAGGGACAAAAATAGTGTTACATAGTGTATTCAATAACAGTACGGTACTTGCCTGTCCAACAAGGTTATAAACGGGAGATATATACTCTGTAACAGTACTTACCATGGCCAACAAGGTTATAAACGGGAGATATATACTCTGTAACAGTACTTACCATGGCCTACAAGGTTATAAACGGGGGATAGGTACTCTGTAACAGTACTTACCATGGCCTACAAGGTTATAAACGGGGGATAGGTACTCTGTAACAGTACTTACCATGGCCTACAAGGATATAATCGGGGGATAGGTACTCTGTAACAGTACTTACCATGGCCAACAAGGTTATAAACGGGAGATATGTACTCTGTAACAGTACTTACCATGGCCTACAAGGTTATAAACGGGGGATATGTACTCTGTAAAACAGTACTTACCATGGCCTACAAGGTTATAAACGGGAGATAGATACTCTGTAAAACAGTACTTACCATGGCCTACAAGGTTATAAACGGGAGATAGATACTCTGTAACAGAACTTACCATGGCCTACAAGGTTATAAACGGGGGATAGGTACTCTGTAACAGAACTTACCATGGCCTGCAAGGTTTTAAACGGGGGATATATACTCTGTAACAGTACTTACCATGGCCTACAAGGTTATAAACGGGAGATAGATACTCTGTAAAACAGTACTTACCATGGCCTACAAGGTTATAAACGGGAGATAGATACTCTGTAACAGTACTTATCATGGCCTACAAGGTTATAAACGGGGGATAGGTACTCTGTAACAGTACTTGCCATGGCCTACAAGGTTATAAACGGGGGATAGATACTCTGTAACAGTACTTACCATGGCCTACAAGACTATAGTAGGGGGATAGTTACTCAGTAACAGTACTTACCATGGCCTACAAGGTTATAAACGGGGATAGGTACTCTGTAACAGTACTTACCATGGCCTACAAGGTTATAAACGGGGGATAGATACTCTGTAACAGTACTTACCATGGCCTACACGGTTATAAACGGGGGATAGGTACTCTGTAACAGTACTTGCCATGGCCTTACAAGGTTATAAACGGGGATAGGTACTCGGTAACAGTACTTATCATGGCCTACAAGGTTATAATCAGGGGATAGGTACTCTGTAACAGTACTTGCCATGGCCTTACAAGGTTATAAACGGGGGATAGGTACTCTGTAACAGAACTTACCATGGCCTACAATGTTCTAAACGGGGGATATATACTCTGTAACAGTACTTATGGCCTACAAGGTTATAAACGGGGGATAGGTACTCTGTAACAGTACTTACCATGGCCTACAAGGTTATAAACGGGGGATAGGTACTCTGTAACAGTACTTGCCATGGCCTACAAGGTTATAAACGGGGGATAGATACTCTGTAACAGTACTTACCATGGCCTACAAGGCTATAGTAGGGGGATAGATACTCAGTAACAGTACTTACCATGGCCTACAAGGTTATAAACGGGGGATAGATACTCTGTAACAGTACTTACCATGGCCTACAAGGTTATAAACGGGGGATAGGTACTCTGTAACAGTACTTATCATGGCCTACAAGGTTATTAACGGGGGATAGGTACTCTGTAACAGTACTTACCATGGCCTACAAGGTTATAATCGGGGGATAGGTACTCTGTAACAGAACTCACCATGGCCTTACAAGGTTATAAACGGGGATAGGTACTCTGTAACAGAACTTACCATGGCCTACAAGGTTATAATCGGGGGATAGATACTCTGTAACAGTACTTACCATGGCCTACAAGGTTATAAACGGGGGATAGGTACTCTGTAACAGTACTTACCATGGCCTACACGACTATAGTAGGGGGATAGGTACTCTGTAACAACTTACCATGGCCTTACAAGGCTTTAATCGGGATATAGATACTAACTAACAGCACTTGCCAAGGCCTACAAGGCGATAATCGGGGTATAGGTACTCAGTAACAATACTTTCCATGGCCATTAAGGCTATAATCGGCGGCATAAATACTCGGTAACAACACTTGTCCTGCCCTACACGACTATAAATGGTGAATAGTTCGGTAACAACACTTGCTTTGGCCTACAAAGCTTCAAACGGGAGATATTACTTGTCTTTGCACTGTGTATTATATTCATGGCTACAGCTTTTTTAACTTGCATACGTTGCTTTATTGAAATATGTGAGTTCGGATATGTTCGTGTCTGCATTTGTTTTTGTGTGCATTCTGTTGATAATGATTTTGAGATCCTCGGTCAGTCCATTGGTGAAAGAACGACATCCCCATACCATGCCGCTCGTGGGAGATTGTTTGACCATACTTCACTAGGCTGGTCTACTGATGTTGAGCCGTGTTTGGGAAGTGAACTCATGTTGGCGGTGGTCACAACCCCAATGCGCTAACCGCAGTGCCGCAGCTCCACCATTTCCCGTACGGTGCAAAAGAAGCTCAACATACATTGCATCGTATGCTAATAGTTTTTTTTATGTTGATGTGTGCCAGAGGTGGGTGTAAAATATCATTCACGTTCAAAGGGTGAATGTTTTTCCAAACCCGTGAGGGTCCTCTTCTAGGTCGACTCAGCCTAAAATGAGTACCAGGCGTACGTCTGGCTGGCCTCACATTAAGTCTGTGCCTTACCACCACCCCTCAATAGGTGCTCACTAACAAAACTTGCTCTAAAAAAACTGCTATTCACGCTCAGCTGCTGTTTGTGTTGCGTACACGATCTTTTAATTACACACGTGCATGTTGATATTCAGCACATAAAAACTTCGCGTGTGTTGTGCATGAAAGAGTGTTTGTGTTATGTAACTTAGTACATGGGTAAGTGTGTAATGTGTGTGTTGCGAACAGTGGCATGTAGTGGTCAAAGCTGGTACCTTGGTAGGATTTTTGGACCTTTGCACAGCTTAACAGAACCTTTCTGTATATTAGGGGACACCTCATTTGAGAACTTAAGTCTTTTTCCCATGAGAGATCTCAATTTGGAAAGAAAACCTGCACATTACATCAATTGGTAGACCCTTTGTGAGTGAATCCACTGCTGGGTGAACTTATTACCCAAGCAGTGCCGGTCTTGTGGGTGCTGTTTGACTATACTTTATGCTTGTTCACTGCAGGTTGGTGGCTAAGATGGGGGGGGGGGGAGCATAGACATTGAAGCACGGTACAGTACAAAAATGAATATTTCTGCGGTATGGTCTGCTGCCTACCACATCGCCCCACAGTCTCCAACAACCTGCTGTGTGTGATGGCCACCTATTGTTCAAGTGCTATCCAGACTCTTCTGCTTATATTATGAGACCTCCTTTGCCAGAAACAAGATATAGGAATAGGTTTTACCCTTTTAACTGGCACAAAAACTGACACCTTTATTCAAGGCATCATGTTTGCAATAACCACAACACAAGCAGTCAAAATGCAAACAAAAAAGACAACTCGGTGCATATTATCAGAGTTGTCTTTTTTGTTTGCATTTTGACTGCTTGTGTTGTGGTTATTGCAAACATGATGCCTTGAATAAAGGTGTCAGTTTTTGTGCCAGTTAAAAGGGTAAAACCTATTCCTATATCTTCTGCTTATCTTCTGATAATCTAATGAGATCTGCCACATTCTGTGATTTACCCAAGTACTAAGTGGGATCAGCAATAGTGGAATAATTTTTCAACACAATGTCAAATACCAAAACTATATTTGTTGCAGATAACATTTTTACAGATAATGTTGATGCTGATCAATTCAGTGCTTTATATATCAATGGCAAGACTATATGCGGAATTATCAAAAACATGTACTTGGAAATTAAGCCATTTTATCCGTGGCAAGTGGGATGTAAACTGAGCGTTGAGCCTGCTTTAGGTCGACTCAGCCCTGAATAAGGTCACATGTGCAGTGTTTGAACGTGAGCCATTGCAAATACACGGATGGTCATGTGCTGTTCTTTATAGGTGCTTGCTAACTGCCCTTTCTGTTTACAAGTCTTGTCGTGTTTTTGAATGTGCGCATACTTGCTTTATGGAATGCTATAGTGTTGAGTGGAATCTGGGTTTGACAGTGAAAGAAAAAAAGGTATTTGTTTGAATGCCACAGTTTGATGGAATTTGCGATATTTTGTCCAACAATAGGGGTAATTGCTATTTTTTAACACGTGGGTTTTGACTGCACTTTCTGCTGACTGGCCATTTAAAAACCATTGTGGGTACTATCTGAACCACGCCGTTGTCCCGTTAAAGAGAACTGTTTATACCTCTACTAGTTTATCGTTTTATTTAATTGAGAACGGTGTTAATATGTCCATTGTAATGTCTAGTTATTACAGTGGTGGTTGTGTGTTATATGTGAAAGGAACAGGCAACTGAAAAACAAGTTGCCCGTGTAGTTATGTAATCGGACAGTGCGCCCTATGGAACTCTGAATCATGGGAAACAGGACACTAAAATCACAGCCAGGAGGAGGTGGCTCAAGAGATCAGAGCAGTGAGCTGGCACAATTTTACATTTTGGGTTTGAGCAACTGTCGTTACACCAGGTTTTCAAGTGAAGTGAGTTGGTGTTCCCATCTGTTACCAATGACTGCCACGATTTTGGCCACACAATCCAAACTAAACTATAAACTAAAC
Source organism: Petromyzon marinus (assembly GCF_048934315.1). Taxonomy (NCBI): domain Eukaryota; kingdom Metazoa; phylum Chordata; class Hyperoartia; order Petromyzontiformes; family Petromyzontidae; genus Petromyzon; species Petromyzon marinus. The sequence continues at coordinate 13,230,849 of NC_133685.1, forward strand.
TTTTTTTTACCAGGTAAGGCTTACTGAGCTATATAGCTCTTTTTCAGAGGCGACCTGGCCACAAGTGATAGCCCAATGAAGTGGTTTATCACGTGGAAATTCATAGCAGCCAAATACTCTAAACGCATGTTTCTAGATGTTGGTTTGATCCTGACCCTGATGCCTGTATATTTAGAGGCTGCATGTTCTGCCCGTGGTCGCATGGATTTTTTCTCTGGGTCCTCCGGTTTTTCCCTCCACATTTAGAATCAATGTCACGTGTTCAGAGTATATTTCCACTTCCGTTGAGCTATCATTTGTCATGGCCAGGTGGCTTCAAGAAAAATAGCTACAGAGGCTCAGTGGGGCCTAACCTGGTACAATAACAAAAATATTTGTAAATCTTGACTTAAAACTTTCGTGACTGCATAAATTCATATTCTTTGGGTCTTTCGGTAAAGTCACGTAGATAGGTTCAAATTAATAAAAATAAACATACACCCAAAGAATAAAAATATTTGTAATTAATAATTAAACGTCCAACTGTATCTATCTGTGTTGAACATGATGAACGCTTGAGAGAGAACTAGGCGATTCGGTCTTGATTCCCAGAATCGATTCCCAGAATCGACTTGGCCCCCACCGACACGACTTTGCCATTTGTTTTGCGACGACGACAATTTCCCATTATTACTCTTTGGTTCTATTGGGTAAAGTCACGTAGGTGAAAATAAAATAACAAAAAATCACGACGTTTCGGCCAGACAGTCTCGTCCCTTCACCTGATGAAGGCCGCTTGTGTTGTGGCCGAAACGTGATTTTATTTTATTTTCACCTACGTGACTTTACCCAATAGAACCAAAGAGTATGGATCCTAGCAGTCACGAAAGCTTTAAATCTAGAATTTCCCATTCTCCCCGCATACGCTATCACAATCAACAAGTCGCAGGGACAGACGTTCAAATACGTTGGAATCGATATGCAGACGGCGGTCTTCTCGCACGGCCAGCTCTATGTCGCCTTATCTCGATCCCGCAATCCCAAACAGGTGAAAGTCGGCATTGAACCGAACCCCCAGCAAGGCCATCTACTTAACGACGAGAGAAAATTCACACGAAATGTCATTTTCAATTAAGTCTTCCATATGTAAAATGATATAAGCTTTTAATGAAGAAATAAAATTATCTAATTCAAAACATAATAAAATTAAAAGATGTTTAATTTCAAAACGGAGCATCGGATGCTTGCATGAATGCGTCGTTGGTGTGCACATTTTGTGACTTTCCTGGCCGAAGGCTGTAAATGGTTTTGAGGGGCTCCATGGGCACAACCCAAACAACCCCTAGTTGTAAAATATTTCAGATGCCGTCCACCACCAGCTCCCACTTCTGCATTAGACGATAATCCCGGTGCGCTCCGGTGGAACGGTAAGCCCCCTGGGTATTTGCCGAGTGCCAAAGTGGGCCGATGGCAGGGGGAAGCGGTGGCGCAACGGTTACCGCGCAGAGTTTGAATTCTCTGCGCAATGTCTTACGTCAGTGGTGACGGGGTATCTGAATCTGTCCTCACCCCCCTGGTATTTTTCCAACCATCGCACTGACTCACCTTGGTGAAATATGGTGAAACGACTCAAGATGACAAGGCGTGGGGAGGCCTTTGATTGACAAAGGGTTGTAAATCATCAAAGTTGTTGTATATTGTAATGTGAGCCAGCAGGCTTGCTGGGCTGGTGAGGAATTACTTTCCAAGAGCGTCACAATGCGTTGCTTGTGTTTGGTGATCTCAATGCAAACAGGAAAGCTAAAGAGGGTCCCTTTTGAAAGTCTGGTTGACGGGCTCTATCGTTGTACCGGTGTTACCACAGACGCGTCTGTTAGGGGTGCGGTTACCATGTACTGAATGCCCGTTGCTCTGGGTAGGCGGGCGCTGGCAAATATGGAGATGTTTGTCACATGTTGTTATTTGACCCGGACTTGATGCTTTAGTTTGTTGGTACCATGTGAAGTGGCAAAACTATAGTCTCGGTTAAGTGTCGAGTGTGTGTGTGGTAGTGTGTGTCGTGGGGAGCAGTAGTGCAACGGTTAGTGTGCTGCGCAACGAACCTGGCAACCTTAGTTTGATTCCCACTCATGGCCAACACCAGTTAATGAGTGCGTGAGCGATTTGGTGCGTGGGTTAATAATGAAGTGACTTGGCCAATGAACGAGGAGTGAACAAATGAATGAGTTGGTGAGTGAGTGGATGGTAGGGTTGTGTTAAGGCAGTGGTTAGCGCTACGCTAAGAACCTGGCAACCCGAGTTCGATTCCCGCTCACGGCCAAGACCAGTGATGATTATCTGAACCGGACCTAGGCTTCCCCTAGGGCGACTCAACCTCAAATGAGTACCTGGTGTGTGTAAAAATCGCCACTGGGGAGACAAAGGCGGCCGGGCGTGGTGCTGGCCACCCACCACCCCCTTGTGTGCCGTGCCGGCCTTCATAGGTGTTCGCTAACAGCACTTGCCCCAACAGTTTTACAGGCTATACGGGGGATCTTTGTTAGGTAAAGGGTGATTGTTAGCTAAGTGGTAGTAGGTGTGAGTGTTGGTGAGTGTATCAAATGATTGGTAATTGTCTGGTGAGTGAGGAGAGAGTGGTGAATGTCAGGTAAGTGGTTATTTTCAGTGGAGCGTTAGGAAAAAATAGTGAGTTTTACGATTGAGTGCATGGTGAATGACAGGTGAACAGTGAGTGGTGAGGTTTTTTTTCTTCCAGTTAAGTGGTGAGTGTCAGGTGAGTGTCGCACACCTCGTCCGTCCGACCGTCTGCCCACTAGTTTACATGGATAATTACCAGACCGCAGCATCACAATGGATTCCTGAATCCATCCACGTGGAGTTTTAAGTGGTGTTCCCTCATGCGCGTAGGTTTTCTCCAGGTTTTCACTCCACTTAACAAACTCCATTTGAGAGAATAAACGAAACATTCCGATGTAGCAGGACCAGCCTTAAAAATAGATTTGACTCGCTAAGCAAATAAATGCCATTGTTATTGTAATTTAATGAAAACGTAGCAATGTGACCTCTCCCCTTTCCGTATATTAAATGTTCAGTCACGTTAATTAAACTTGGCTAATTAAACCATTGCCGATCAATCATTGCCATTTTTTAACGCTCGGCAAGAGTCCATTGAGATGAAACGTCTTCTTTTTCAACGGAGATCTGAGACACCAAGCATTACGGAACATATCTGATAGAAACAAGTGGTTGCCCCTCTCTTCGTATGATGTTGGTGTAGCACAACAACTGTAACCTCACGTTGTGGTGGTCGAGCCAGATAATTGCGTCTGGGGTAGCGGAGAAAATAATGAGTAAGTAATATTTTAAAATACTTTTTTTTAAAAACACGCTCTAATTAAATGTACCGTACGAGTAATGGCAGAACTCCACGACTCCAGGAAGTGGCCGCAAAGCTTGCCACAACGTAAGTGGCCGTGGTGATTTACAGCCAACGTCAGTTGAGCGTGGACAATTAGACCCAAGGCGAAACGTAACACAGAAAATAATGTTTAAAAAAATATATTTTGATAGAATATAGTATTGTCATCAGTATGACATAAGTATACCAAGTTTGCAGTCGATACCACATTGGAAAGTGGGTTACAATTGAGTTACAAGATTTGAGGATACAACAACAACAACGACAGACAGTGAGTTAAATAAAAGCGTGTAAGATAAAAAATAAAATAGAAACGTGTTATCACGCACAATTCAAATGCCAGCAGCCTTCTCTCTCTCTGTAATTAGTTGTAATTAGTTTGGCCTCCCGTTCTCTTTTGCATGTCCACGCCACACAAGATCTGCATGGGAGTTTCCTGATGGCCTTACTCCTTTCTTAATAATATAATTTATTTTTGTAAAATTATCACAGTGCGTGGGTTCGATCCTGATCCTGACCCTGACGCCTGTATATTTGGGGTTTGCACGTCTCTCTTCCTGTGCTCATGTGGATTTTTCTCCAGGTCCTCTGGGTTTTCCACATTTAGAATCAACATGCGAGTCTTTGGCTACTATAAAAATTCACGTGATTATTAACCTGGTTGAGGTATCATTTGTGGCCAGGTCACTTCTGAAAAAGAGCTACATAGCTCAGTGGGCCTTACTTGGTAAATGAAAAAAAGTTTATAGTTTATCATTTTAGCCAGGTTGTCAACAGTTTAACACGTAGTAGGCTTTCGCGACCAGTATTATTCATAATTAAGTTTTTTGGGTTAGATTGCGTTATTTATAAATATGTCGCAACTCTCCACCACCCGACATGGCCAATCCGTAAAAAATGTGTCACGTTGACAAAAGACAAATAGTTCCCTAATTTAGCCCACCGGCGTGTTGAATTGTGGATCCACAACATTTACAATTTGAGCACGACATTTCGCTGGAGCATCTTCGGGCGATTTGCCAAATAGTGAAGCCACCCACCTGCTTCCGGTCTTACAGGTGAGTCACATGCTACGTGGCTGATTACTGATCTATTATGTAATTGCATACACCCCCTACCGACACCCCGGCTTCGGATCTCGAATCCTAATGGGGTTCAACAATGATGACGTTATCCTGCACTATTTAAGACCGGAAGCAGGTGGATGGCTTCACTTTTCTGGCAAATCGCCCGAAGATGCTGGATGTAATTTCCAGCGAAACGTCCTACTCAAATTGTAAATATTGTGGATCCACTATTCAACACGCCGGTGGGCTAAATTAGCGAACTATTTGTCTTTTGTCAACGTGACACTTATTTTTTTACGGATTGGCCGTGTCGGGTGGTGGAGGGTTGCGACATATTTATAAATAACGCGCTCTAACCCAAAAACCTTTATTATGAATGGGTTGTCTACAGTTCGCTAAAAACGGACAGTTGCGCGCAGCCTTGGCTCAAGCCACTCAGTTGCTTGAGAGACAGCGTCTTGAAGACAGGGAGAAAAGAACAATAAGCCAGGGGACGAGGTGGTTACTGTGTCGACCGGTGAAGCTGGATCTCAGCGGTGTGTGCGGGCGTGTGCTCTCAATGGAAGGGTGTGTGTCGTTCAAACGCTGGTCCTACTAAGTCTCAAGCGAACTCGCGCGAACCAGTCGTACCAACCGTGTTAATATGCCAAAGGATTACCGACTCCCGATGCGAGAGAGGTCATCGTTCTTTGAGGACGGATTGCGTGATGTACGCTTCGGCAACCTGGAAATACTTCTGCATCTAGTGTACCTTTCTCTGTTATGGTTGTGGCGACAAGTCACGTGGACTACTCCAGTCTACCTGCGTCCGCGGAAAAGATACAGTGAGAAATTGAGTCCTGTCAGTATAGTTTAATAAGCACTCGCATTCATATAAGTTTTGTTTTAAGCAACGAGTATGGTTGCTCATACAATACTGATTGGCAGATAATTATTTAAAAATATAAAGGAGTCGCAGTTAGTATGCGGAACGTCAATAATTTTGTGCTTTTGGTGTTTGCGCCATTCGTATTGTGCAAGGCTATCACGAAGAGGCGGTGTTTCACAGACACAGCCTGCAGGAGTTTCACAGTAGGGGGCGACGTTGCTCGCTGTAATCTCAAATTTCTCAAATTTGGACAATGAATGCCGTTACGCAATGAAAGGCCTACTCATTTTGAATGACACCAGCTGATGTTTCACGTCCATTGTGAAACGGACGGCCACGTATTTTGTGGTTAATACACCCGCGGCAATAACCAGGGTGGGCTGCCGGATTCGAACCTATAGCCTCTGCAACAATCGAGCGAATGCGCTACCACTGGGGCCACGTCACCTTCCCCAAATGACTTGTGTTGCCGTGCATAGCATTTGGGGGGCGCACTTTGTTTTTTGCTTGAGCGTTGGCCAATAAAACACCTCCAGGGGACTGCATGGGAATCCACGCACATGGTGAGGAGTGTGGGGTTGCGTGTGACAACTTTGGAAGGTGGTGTGGCCGTTGTTCACGGGCGGGTGATGGGTTTTCCAGCTTGTTAATTGTTTTTGCGCTTTGGCAAGTATGCGTCAGAGCGGTGAGCATGTTGATGATGATGAAACTCGTGATGGTGTAATGGCGTTAAGAGTGCGTGTGACCTGAGTATGACCTGAGAGTGCGTGTGACGATCACTGTGTACCTTGGACCCACGTTTCTCTCAGCAGTGTATATTGCGATGCGGATTACTTATTTATTACCCTGTTTTCCGGATGATAACATGCTCCGGAAAGTAAGACTCGTTTCTTATTTGTGTCCGGTGTCAGTACATTTAGACAAATGTGGTCACACACAACTGGATTATAACACTCATCCCCCCTCCCCCCAACTCTTTCCTTAAGATACGGCAAAATAAAATAAAAAAACGTCTTATCCGGAGACTTTTGTTGTGACTAGTTTTAACATGGCTTGTGACCAAATCACCTGGAGAGCCACCTGAATTCCGTCAGGTCTTGGATATTTCTCAGGTTGGGCCGACCACTGTGCGTAAAACAGGCCTTACACGCTGGGGCGGGGGGGGAGCTACATTATACATGATACAAAATAATTGTTACGCTGTGTTACCATGCCACGCTCACGCTCCTATTCGATTTCTCCAGGCCCGCACTAGACGAGTGATGAAGCGTGGCCAAATAACCCCCGTGACCTGCTTGGTGAGGGTAGGCCTTCACCCAGCGTTGATTGACAGGAGGCCTGTTTAGCTTCGGGTTTCTTCTTATCACAGTGATTCTCCATCTTTTGGGGGTGGACTGCTCATCGATGCGTGGATTAATAACGAAATGTGCACTGAATCTCTGTGTGTATGTTGTACGGGTGCGTGATGGGTTCACATGGCTCCTGCAGCTACTGGAGGCCACTACATTAATTCCGCATGTCCAGTTGGTACGGTTGGCTACGTATGGTGCAGAATAAGTTCAACATACATACATTCACCAGCACGTTAAGGAGATAATCTATTGTGGACCCGGAACTGGCCAAGATTTGCAAAATATAATCACTCCTAACATCCGCATCGTGGTCGAGACTAACGAAGGAGTGGCAGCCAAAGGAGTAAATGCAGCCAGAATGTTGCAACCGCTCAGAAGGAGCGATGAAATCAGCTCGTGTGCATGTCAGGGATCAGCGACCCAAATAACAAGAAGAGCCATTTTTTTTCTAATTGGGGGGAAAAAAAAAACCCCTCTCAATATTTCAAGAGCCGCAATGCACGTGAATACGAGATAGCGGTCCTTAATAAATAACGCCACGAAGCAGTCCCGGAGCCGCAGGTTGCCGGCCCCTACGAGACGGATTGCTGCATCACAAGACCGCGAGAGATGGCGATCACTTGGTGGGGGTGGGGAGGGGGAGGCCTTCAATTGAGCAGTGGACAGATTGTGGGTGATGACGACGGTAATTTTTTGTTCTCTAAAAGGCAAGCCACACTGTACCATCGTGGGCACGGCATTGTGAGAATGAAGGCGCTCGACTTGCGTAACGCCGCACGGAGCCGACACTGAATTCCTCTCGTGTTTGTTTGGCCCTTTGAAATTAAACGTGCATAAACTAAACATCCAGCTGAGCTCGTTTGAGCCAAAGGCTATCCTTGTGACAATTGCTGACAGTGGTCCATCTGCTTTGAAAAGTTTCACCTACGGTACCAATAAGAGAAATAATATTTAAAAAAACGTAAACTAAACTACGAATTAAGATAAACTGTTTTTATTACCAGATAAAGCCCACTGAACTATACAGCTCTTTTTAAGAAAAGACCTGGCCACAAATGATAGCTCAACAAAGCGGCTTATGTGGGAATTTATGGCAGCCAAATACTCTAAAACTAATTTTTCTAAATGTGGAGGGAAAAACGGGAGGACCTGGAGAAAAATCCACGTGACCACGGGGAGAACATGAAAACTCCAAATATATATGCGTCAGGGTCGGGATCGAACCCACGACCTCCTGTATACGGAGTGAGGTAGTTAACATCACGCCAACATCGTGAGATGTTTGATTGGTCTTCTTTCGTGTAACGTACATGTCAATCCACTGCTGGATGAGGGTCTCATGCTGTGTGTCTCACGCAGGGTCGTTCGACCATACCATGCTAGACAGTGCGGGTTGGTGATGCCGGGGGAGTGTTAACGTTGCAGCAAAGTACAATGCAAAAATGTATTTTTCTCCGCTGTCCTCTCTGGATGAAGTAACAAACTGCCGTTTTAACCTTCCACAGCTCTCGATGGAAGCGTTTATGTGTTTGCACCGTCCGTCCGTTCGTCGGTAACTGGATTGGGGGGGGGGTACCCATAACTTTTATAGACATGCTCCAAAGTGAATTAAGCTTTAGATAAAGTCGTGTTGCTATTAGGGTCTTACCCGAGTGAAAACTGTCCATATTTGCTTTAAAGATGGTTGCTCTAATCTTGAGAGGCCCGAAAACAGGGCAAAACCCCCCCCCCCTACAATTTGCAAACATGCAAACTAATTTTTAAATCTCTTTTTACTCTTCGTATTTTCCCAGGTAAGACCCCCCCCCCCCCACCTTAGCTACGTAGCTCTTTTCCAAAAGTGACCTCGCCACAAATGATAGCAGCCCAATGACAAGTGGCTTATCGCGTGGACATTATTTCTAGCGGCAGCACGGTTCTATTTCGCCCTGACGCCCGCCCGCCGGCTTCGGTGCACCGCTAATTAAATACTCGCGGAGAGAAACGCACGTGCCACCATGATCGTTGCGCGCGACCTGTTTGTTTCCTTCATGTGCAAATGCGTCCCGCTTGAGGAAGGACGAATGTATATCTGGAAACGCATCTGCATTTTGTGTGTTTTTTTCCCACCCACTCCCCCCCGCCGCAGAGAAACGCGAAGTTAATTGTATCGACGACCGTTTGAACACGTTGCTTTGTTTTGTTCCCAAAATTGCGGGAGTCCCGATTTTATTTTTAACCGTGTGGGTTTTATTTATTTTTTGACCGCGTGAGTTCGCTTTTTTTTTAGAAGCGTGGCCGAGGATGGCGGTGGGGTGGTGGTGGTGGAGAGAAAACTAAATGCTGTTTGTGAGCGCAACACAAAGCACGGGCCCCCTCAACAAGGGGAGATCAAATTATTTTCCCCAAGTACATTTCGGAATTCTCGCCATTCTTAACGGCGGCGCAAGGCCCGTCAACAAAGGCACTGCTGCGTTTCCCATGGACGATTACGGTCGGCATTTGCTCACAGGGCGTCGATATTTGCTCCGTGGCTCGATGCAAACAAGTGATTGGCAGGTAGTTGTAGAATTTCTATAAGTACGTTATTTACATTTGTTTTCAGAATCGGAATATGTATTCCTTCTGAAGGAATCCGATGAGCTATAAAGCTCTTTTATTTGGGGCACGTGAGAATGTTTCAACAATAAACAATACAAGAAACTCGACAACAGCGCAGGAAAGGAAAAAAAATCACCCAAAAACATGAAACATAAAACTAAACCATCCCCATCCTACTCGGCAAAGGCCACTGAGGTATTAACTTATTTTTCAGGAAAGGCTCGCCGAGTCCAAAGACCAGGTGGGTCCTGCCGAGTTTGCGCAGTAAGGGATGATGTTGCTGCTGCTGCTGCTGTGCAATACCAATCAAGTGATTTGCTGGCAACGTTTCAGAATCTGGGGATAGTGTTTGGCCAATAACCAGTAAGATTCTTTGGTTCATGTTAATTATATGATTTTGTGTCCGCGTGATGCTGGCACACGGGATCTTGAATGATGCTTGCTGCGGTGCAGACAGCGGGGTACGTTTCTGGTGTCATTCCCCCCACGGGATTAACCGGGGTTGCCGCTCTTCTCGAACCAGCAAACCTCCGTAAACAAGCGTGAAATGGGCTCAACCGCTCTGCTGTGTCCGCCGCCATTAACTCGATAGGCATCGAGTTAAATTCCTGTGTTGCTATCTTTTATGCCTCCATCAGACAAACGAGGAACGTGATATTTGGTTCCTCTTAATGGCGCAATGCGCGTCAGTTGTAAACAAAGTCGCGAAGCTGCAGCGTGTACAAAATTCCTTGGCTCGTGTCGCGACGGGTACCGCAAGATACCACCATGTCCATCTGGTGCTCGCCGAGCAGCATTGGCTTCCGGTTGCCGAGCGAATACGCAATAATTTTGTCATCGCAGAGAAAGTGCTTGTCACGAATGAACCACAATACCTTGCTGATCTAGTCGAGGAGCATAAACCATCACGTGAATTCCAGTCATCCTCGCAACGGCCTTTGGCTCGCCATTGAACAAAGACGGTCACCGCGCGCTCTCAGATGCGCTTCTGCGGCTATCTGGAACGCTCTTCCTTCTGATATTAGGAAGCCACTGGAGCTATGCACTTTTAAATCATCTAGATTGATAGCGAATTTCTTTAGATCTGCTTTTTTTGTTTCGTTTGTTGTCCTTCCCCCGCACCTCCGATTAGCAACGGTTGGTTATGTATGGTGCGAAAGAAGTTCAACATACATACATAAACACTTTGCCTCCACCATGCAGGTTGCAAGACCCTGGCATTTATTGTGAGAGTTCGGTACCTCACACGCACTTCCTGATAGAGAGAGGTGTAGAGGCGCCAGCTTACGACACGACACCATCGCTGACGGGAATGGCTTCTACCCTTAGAGGGTTCGGTGTTTTGGCCTACACTTTCGCGCTGGCCAGGCGTCATGGAAGAGATGGCAGTTTGCCCACGCTTTAGCCAACCACACACGCTACCTGCTGGTCGACCAACTGGGATGCACCCATCTGTACCGCTGGGGTGGACAGAGGCAGTGGGGGAATAGCAAAAAAATAAATACTTTCACATTGTACCAACTGCGGTGGTGGTATCATCAAATTGAATTGAACTGGTAACCTCTGCACTGCAAGTCCAGTTTTCCAACCATTACACGGCGCACGGAAAGAGTTGAACGTCAAGCAGAATGTTGTCTAATTTGCATGGGGAAACGAGCGATGTTCACGAGGGTTGTGTTTGCCTGCTCTTTTGGTCTGCGAGCCTTTGAATAACATCTCTTTTTATCATCGTCATTGTGATCATTATTAGTTAAGAATTGATATCACACCTTTCACAAGTATGAAACAGTTTAACACGTAGGCTTTCGCGACCAGTATAAAACAGGTCGCGAGGTGCCAACGGCGTAAACGAGAACAGTTGAAGCGAGTACGACACCCCCCCCCCCCCCCCCCCGTTGTTTAGATGGAGTGCTCTTGTCAATAATGTCTGACCAGGCAGGCAGTATTTGTTTAACACGCCTGCAATGCCCACAAGGTCGAAAAATGGTCCGGAGTTTACTTGCTTAAACAAATGCTGTCAGATGTCATTGGTCTGTAAAGGCAGTGTTTGTAAATTCAATTGATCTGGATGGACAATTTATTGGCACAAAGGAGTTCTGCTGGAATGTTTTTACTGTGCTTGGGTATCAACATTTCAATCTCAAAAAAGTGTTTCAAGACAACCATTATCTGTGTTATACACTTCAGTGTATTATCGACTAACACGCAAAACAACTCGTGTATAGTGACATCCATTGCATAAAAAAACCGGTCCATAGTTTCCTGCTGGATGATATTGGTCTGTAGAGCAAAGAGACCAAAGGACGTTGTAGCGCCAATAGGCCGAAGGACTACACTACACATACAAAGACGGCCCGTATAGCCTTCGCAGACGATTTGGGCAAGTGCTGTTAGCGAGCACCAGTGAGGGGGCCGGCACGGCACCTTAGGGGGTGAGTGACCAGCACCACAGCCAGCTGGTTTGGTCTCCCCATCGCTGCTGTTTCCACACCGCACCACTTGCTCATTTCATGCCGAGTTGATAAAAGGGCTCGGCTTCGTCACTGATGTTGGCCGTGGGCGGGAAGCGAACCCTCATTCGAATTCACATGCACAGACACACACGTAGACACACCCAAACGCGCATAGACAAAAAAACATACACATGCATACAAAGACACAGATCCCCCATATAGCCTGAACAGACTTTTGGGGAAGGTGCTGTTCTCGAGCACCTATGAAGGCCGGCACGGCACACGAGGGGGTGGATGGTCAGCACCACGCCTGACCACCTTTGTCTCCGCAGCGGCGATGTTTTTACACATTTCACCAGGAACTCATTTGAGTCCGAGTTGACCCAGGGGGGAGGCCCCAGGACCGGTTCAAATAATCATTGCTGGTGTTGGCCGTGAGCGGGAATCGAACTCGTTTGGCCGGGTTCGTAACGCTGCGCTACCGCTCCCCCATAGACAAGCGTGCACGCATGCACACACTAACAACACACACCAACAACACACACCAACAACACACACCAACAACACACACAAACAACACACACAAACTGTCAAAATCTAGCCCAAGGTGACGGAGAGGGCAGCGTATATGGATTGTTGGGCAAAGATCAATGGGCTGCGAATGTCGACCATGACAATGTCGTGCGGCAGCATGCCATCCCAGTGCACGGTTTCCGCGTGCTCCGCGGCAGCGAGGTGTTTGCACGCACGCAGTTTAAATTATTTACTGTGCCGTCGAGTGTAATTCCAGCGCCTGCCAGCTCTCCTCCTCCTCCCTCGCCAGTCGTGCGTCCGTCTGTTTTCCAAGCCGCTCCCGTGCGGTTTCTCAAAACTTCGGTAAAAACCAAACGCCGGGCGCGTGTCCATGCACGCTCTCCTCCTCGCGACTTGGATTGCTCGTCGCGATTCGGCGCTCGTGGCTCAGTTGGTGTAATCGGTTGGGCTCCCTCCCGTCTGGTTTGCGCCGCGCTGCACGTCCCGTCCGGGTTGTCTGCATCGTCTCGTCCGTACGCGGTGTTCCTGTTCGTACTCGAAGCCTCATCCGTGCTTCCTCGTCCTTAGTAACTGTCTGTCTCGTTTGTGCTCGATGCCTCGTGTTAGCTTTCTTTTCAATTGTTCAGTCTTTTCTGTTCTGTCTGTCTCGTTTGTACCGTCTCTCTTTTGTATTCTTGCCTGTTTGTGTTACCTCTGTTTTGTTGCTACTGGCGGTCTTGTTTGTCCTGCTGTTTCCTTCGTTCTGTCTCATTCATTCTGTCTGTCTCAGCTCTTCCTTCTGCCTATCGTCGATTCTGTTCGTTCAGCCCAGCGACGAGCCCCGTAAGGGAAGAGATCCGTCCGCTTCCCTTAAGCAGTGTATTCTCATGCAGGCGATTTGAATGCGCGGAAGGATCACGTATCGATGTTTCGGCCGGTCGCGCTCACCTGCCCCCCTCCCCCCCACCAGCTAAACGGAAGTGCCCCCCCCCCCCCCCCCCGTGCTTTCGCTGCCATTTGCAGGTTGGGGCGGGGAGGCGGGCCGACGATCCGCGAGCGGCATCGGCAGGCGAGACAGAGAGACGCGTCCGTACTCCCTCCCCCCGGCTCTCGGGTGATTTGCGTTTTAGAAGTCGTAAGCGGACAATGCCAGTCCCTCCCCCACCCCCGCCACCCCCCGCGGCTCCCCCGCCCCCCACCTTCTCGCAGGTAAGCCACCACACGGGTGTCTTCGCGTTCCTCTGGAAGTTTGCAGCCAAAAATAAATAATGAAAACGTCAAGGATTATGACTCGGAATACAACAACAACTGTTTTCACCGTACCAGGGTGCTTTTTTTCTTAAAGCCTTCGAGCAAAGGTTGACGGCGTGAATGCAATTGGCTCTGTCTGCCTGGCTAATCTGTCTGTCGCTCTGTCCATCTCTTCCCCTCTCTTCGTCGTCTGTCCATGTGTTCATCCGTCTGTCCATATCTCTGTCCGTCCGTCTGTCCCCTGTCTGTCCATCTGTCAGTCTGTCCTGTCTCTGTGCGTCTGTCTTTGTGCCCGCCTGCTTGTCTCGTCTGCTTTGCGAGGCTCACGATAATCCTGGTAAACGTGATCCATTGTGAATACAGTTTTTTGCGTAAAGTTGTGTTGCTAATTGGCCTTAAATTGACCAAAGGATTTCTCTCAGAACATCGGTAAAAAACCAGCATTCACAGCTACTTGTCTTTTTGTCCAATGTAATGATGTCACATTTAGCACGGTGGGGCTATGTACGGTGCATAAAAAAGTTCTACGTACATTCCATGCTTGCTCCTCCTCTGCCCTCCCTTCCTGAAGCCATCATCGCAACACCGTGCAACTTCATCTCGTGTGGCTATTGCTAATTGACTCAAAATTCCCTGGAAGTACATTTTTGTTACAAGCATGACCACAAACCGCCTGGAATGCACCTGATTTCTGGATCGCACCGGATCTCGGAAGTTGAGCAGGGTTTTGCGCCTGGATAGTGCTCGGTTGCATGCAGTGTGGGGCAGTGGCTGAATTGTCATTTTAATGGTGGGGGGGCAGAATGGGGGGGATATCACGTGGCGGCGAGGTGACGTCACTTTGTTAGCACGGAGGCACGGCAAACTTATTTTGCGACGTTAACGACCTTAAAATCCAACTCGAAGATTTCTGAAATTGCCGTAAAAAAAACAAACTAAAATCTCACATGAAGTCTTCTATATCCGAAACTAATTCGGATGCAGCCTAGGTGTGTTGGCTCCAGCATAAGATGAACTCTCCATCTATGGCCTCTATGCGCTGAGGAAGGGCCATTGGAAAAAAAAACATCACCTGTCATATACTTTATCTTTTTAACGTCACAACAGTGTTATTGACGAATGTGGTGAGGTTTTTGTTTTTTTATTATATATCTAAATATAAGTTTGTGTCTTCCATATTTATAAAGAACACAGCCCCAGCAATCAGCATGCTTGCTTGCTCGTCTGTCTCCAGGCCAACACTGACCCTCCCAGGCTATCGCGCACGGAGCAGAGGGGCAGGGGAGCGCTGCTCTCCGAGATTCAAAGTGGGGCGCGTCTGAAGAAGATCGTGACAAACGACCGCAGTGCACCCCTCCTAGACAGTGAGTCAGCGCTGGGGGGTTGGCAGGGCGGGATGGGAAGGTGGGTGGCTGGGATGGAGAGATGACAGGAGGGGAATGTAAGAGAGAAGAGGTGAAGGGAGTGAGGGCTGGAGGAAGAGGGAGCGAGGGAGAGATGGAGGGAGTCTTTGGGGGGGATGGAGACAGGAACAGGGAGAGAGTGAGGGTGGGATAGATTGAGGGGTGGGATAGGAATGGATTGATTGAGGGACGCGTGCTCCTCCCGGGCGGTGTGTGTTTCTCCTCCGTGTCACGGCATGTTGAGACCATGCGGCGAGGATTTTTGAGCACGTGCACACGCATGCTTGTACAAGCACGCGTACTCGTACACACACGAGTTTACATGCCTGTACGTAGACAAAGACAAAGATCCCCCGTATAGCCTTAGCAGACTATAGAGACAGTTACTTTGAGGGGAGTACCTATGAAGGCCGGATCCAAGCACGAGCGGGAGGTTGGCCAACACCACAACCGGCCACCTTTATCTCCCCAATGCTGATATTTACACACAGCACGAGGTTTTCATTTTAAGGATGAGTAAACCTAGTGGAGGCCCAACACCGGTTTTAGATATACACAACTACGTTAGCCGCAGCTGGGAATCGAACTCGGGATGCTGGGTTTTTGTAGCACACTGGCCGATCATCAACCCGAGGTCGTTTCGCAGCCATGGCTAACATCGGTGGCGAGCGATATCTCAACCGGTCGTGGGTGCACAACCGCCCCCACCCGAGTTCACCAACGCCGCACTAATCAGCGCGGTGAAGGATGGGCAAACAACCCCATTACGACCGGCGGGCGAGGGGAGGCCTCCGTCCGCCAGTGGATTGACAAAAGGGCGATAAATTGAACGCTTGCACGCTCGAACACGCATCTCCATTTGGCACAGAGAAGCCAGTTTGACTTGTTCGCATCCTGTTGAAATTCCATTGCTGCACTGGCACTCTGTGCTGACTTGTCCCTGAAACACGGTGGTTTCAACATCGCAGAACCCAAGGGAGGGGGCGGCGGCGGTGGTGGTGGCGGTGGTGTTGGCGGGCTATTTTCCGGTGGCGTCCCTCAACTGCGTCCTACCACGGCACGTGACAATGGAGGTAAGCGGGAGCGTGGTTATGGCACAAGAAGGGCTGTGAGTGTGTTCGTGTGTCCGTGTTTGCGCGTGTCGCTGGGGCACGCCACCTCCGTTCTCAGCGGACGTTAGAGATCCCGTGAGGTCATGACTTGAAAACAGTAGGCCATTGGGGTTACGCGTAGCAACATCGCCCCCACTACTGCGACACAACTGTGAAAAAGGATAACTTTCAATGCTATTGGAAAGAATTAAGCCTTTAACGTGTCTTTCCTGTACTCTCTTATTGACCAAATCACTGGAACAAATTACTGTCGTTAAACGGGGTTCCTACTGAATTACGGACTTTCGCCTCCGCCCTTATCCGTTACAAAAGATTCCGGCAGCAGCAGCGGCGGCGGCAGCGGCGGTGGTGGTGGTGGTGCAGGGAGCCGAGGAGCGATGCACCCCCCACCGGGCGGCCGTCCCGCCGGCATCTCCCTGACGCCACGGCCGTTCTCCAGCGCCGGCGGCAGCGGCAGCGGCAGCGGCAGCGGCAGCAGCGGTCGAATGCCGAGCCCTCCTGGCCGCCCCCGCTCCTCGCTGTACAGTAGCAGCGTCGGCTCCAACCTGAACGGCCCTGCGCCCGAACCGTCGGTGCCGTCGTCGTCGTCGGCCCACCAGGCGTACGGCGCCGGCAACCCCGCCGGTTACCGGAGCGGCGCCGGCCAGAGCAAGCCGCACCACGTGGCCCCGCCGCCGCCGCCGCCGCACGGCACCAAGGCCGCGTCCCCCGGCGCCCGTCGTCCCTCCTACCCGGCGTCCCCGGCGACGCCCAGGCCCGCCTCGTCACTCCACTCGTCGTACGCGGGCGCGGGAGGGCAGTACGGCAGCGGCAGCGGCGGTAGCAACAACAACAACAGCCAGCAGCAGCAGCAGCAGCAGCGTCAGAGCAGTCAGCCGCCCCCCATGCAAGGCAGGGACAGACCGCCGCCCCCGCACAGGACATCGATGAGGAGGGACGCTCCCCCACCGTACCGGGAGCCTTTGACGCCGTCGGCCCACTCGTACGGAAAGGGGGGCCCCCCCGCGCCACCCCCCCACTACTCGAGCAGGTGAGGGGGGCCCGGCCATGGGGGTTTGCAAGCGTCGTGGCCGTTTGTCCATTTACAGAACGATCGGTATGTGTGTGTATTTGTGTGTCTGTGTGAGGAGACTTTTTTTTTTCTGCTGTGCAACCGAGCCACGCCGGGGAGCGGTAGTGTAGCGGTTCGCGTGCTAAGCTACAAACCCGGTGGCCCGAGTTGCTCACGGCCACCAACACCAGTGACGATTATCTGAATCGGTCCTGGGCCTCCCCTAGATGGACTCAGCCTCAAATGAGTAAATGGTGCGGTGTGTAAACATCGCCACTGGGGAGACAAAGGCGGCCGGGCGTGGAGCTTGCCACCCACTCCATCGTGTGCCGTTTTTGTCCTTCATAGGTGCTCGCTAACAGCATTTGCCCCAAAAGTCTGTTCAGGCTCTATGGGGGATCTGATCTTTGTCTTTGTAGACTTTTATCTTGTTTTCCACTGTACATGAATAACCAAACCGAGACCATAAACTTTCTATACTTGCGAGGTTGCACGGTTGGCTACGTACGGTGCGAAAGAAGTTCAACATACATACATGAAAAGCCCAGCTTGGTTATAGGCGGCCGAACAAGCGCAGGATTTAAAACATATTTTTTAATTGTTCACCTTTGGAGCCCTTGGCACTGAAGGTTTTTTTCGAGGGTGTCGTGACAATGTGCGTGTTTTCGTTGCTGGTTATTCTAACCCCCTCCAGGGCCACCCCCCCCCACCCCGCTCCCAACGCCGTGGCACGGTCGTGTGTTTTTTTTGCAAAACTGTTAGCTTGCAGAACTTAAATTTTGGCATTCTCCACATTGCCCAGAGCGTGACGAATTGTGAAATTTTTTGTGAACCGCGCCGTACGCAAGATCCGCACGCTTGTCCAGCCTCCGGAGACAAACACACAACAGCGGCTTGTGAGAGTAACGCCCCCCCCCCGCCCCCCCGGCTTGCACCTCGACTTTTAAATGCCACGTGGCCGCGGTGTCTTTTTTTGGCACCCGTTTCTCACGCATTCCGTGCGCCCTCTCGATCGTCGTGCCCCTTTGATAATTATCTTTGCGTGAACGAAGCAACTCAACTGATTTTGTTTTGCCAGGTGCTGCACCACTGAGCTATACAGCTCTTTTTCAGAAGCGACCTGGCCGTCACAAATGTGGCTTATCGTATGGGAATTTCTAGCAGCCAAATGCGCACGCTGATTCTAAATGTTGGAGAGAAAAACCGGAGGACCAGGTGAAAAATTTACGTGACCACGGGGAGAAGATGCAAACTTCAAATATACAGGCGTCAGGGTCGGGATCGAGTCAACGACCTCCTGCACACCAGGCGAGGGAGATAACATCTCGCCACCCTGGCGCTGACGCCACAGACGCCTAAACGCGGACGACAGCCGTGTTGACGATGCACCGATTCGTCCATTGAAGTCAATTCTTTAAGGGTGGCTAAACTTTAATCTCACTGGTGTGGGAGTGAAATATCTGAGAAACCCTCCCTACTCGTTTCACATGTTTTTTTTGTAAAATTCATTTTTGTTGGCCTGCAGCATGGTGGTAGTGGTGGTGGTTGGACACAGTGTGGTGGATGAGACGAAGCAGTCAGCGTCTGGTAGAGATCGAGTCCTCGACACGGGTGGAAGAATCAATGAGTCAAGTTCACGGGAACACGACACCATAGTGGTGGTGGTGGTGGTAGTCGCAGTGGTAGACTATGATCACAAGCAGTGTTTTAATGTGCGCATAGTATGTCCATCTTGTCCGAGTGTGCCAGACTCCACCACTGGAACGGGGTAGAATAATTCATGGTAGGCTCGCTCTGTCTCTATCTTTTTGCACTTGGCAGGAGCTCTTATAAGATAAGAGAGCCTTTTTGTGTTTTGTTTGGGTGGACGAATTGTGACAAAGATCCCCCCGTATAGCCTTCGCAGACTTTTGGAGCAAGTGCGGCGAGTGAGAAGCTATGAAGGCTGGCACGGCACAAGAGGGGAGTGGGTGGCCAGCACCACTCCCATAGAGGCGATGTTTACACATTGCACCAGGTACGCATTTGAGGCTAAGTCGACCTAGGGGGAGCCCAGCAACGGCTCAGATGAATGGCCACCGTTATTGTTTGAGAGCGGAAATCGAACTCGGGTTGCCGTATTCGCAGCACGTGCGCTGTTTGCGCTTCGCGCTTCTTGGTGTGTTGACCAGGCCACTTTGCTGCCTGCGACCGCACCCGGCAAATTGGCACAGCAGAAGCGGTACCCGGCGGCGGGCACGGCTTCACCCTCGCCCCCACCACCACGCGCACGTCGATGTGACGCTGGCGTGACCCTGGCGTGACCCTGGCGTGACGCTGGCGTGACCCTGGCGTGACACCCGGGTGACCGCGCGTTGCCACCTGCCCCCTCCCCTCCACCGCCCCCCGCGCGTAGGAATGGCGCTCCGCCTCCGCCCGCTCACCGGGGAGAGTCCGGCCGGGGCATGGCGCCCCCGCCCCCGCCCAGCCGGCACTCCGTGTCGGACGGCCCGGCGCTGCCGCAGAGGCAGAACTCGCTGTACCACCCCTCGGGCGGCGGTGGCACACCGAGATCGGCGGCGCCCCCTCCTCCGCCCGTGGGCAGCAGCAACAGCCGGCCACCCCCTCCCAGCCGGGAACCTCCACACCGGTCGGGTGAGTCGGTGGCGCAGTCGTGGTTTTATTCATCCCGGAGGGATGGTGCAGCTGCTGCTCCCCTGGATCGTTGTTGCCCGTTGTCATCGTTGTCGATGTCATCGTTGTTGACGTCATTATTGTCTCTGCTGCTGTTGTCGCTGTTGTCGTTGTCATCGTTGTGGTCGTCAATTGGTGTAGTCGTTGTCATTGTGGTCGTTTTTCATCATTGCGTCATTGTTGTCTTTGTCATTGTCGTCATTGTTGTCATCATTTTTGTCTGTTGTCATTGTCATCGTTATTGTCATTGTTGTCATTGTCGTTGTTGTCGTCATCGTTGTCGTTGTTGACGTCATTGTTATTGTCGTTGTTGCTGGGCTGCGGTAGCTTCTGTTCGGGCCTCTGCCCGCCGTGTGGCTCTCTCTCCTCTTCTTCCCGTGTCACACCCTCACTCCCCACCTGCTAATTGTAAACTATAAACACATTGTCCCGGGTGGTGAGAAGCGATGGTGTCGCAGCCGCCACGCTACGAAACCTGCCCAACATGAGTTCAAACCCCGGCCAGAGCTACCCATCGATTGAGTGACATCTGGACCGGTGCTCCTGTTTTGGTACCTGTCCCTTCTCCAACCCGCGCTGACCCAACGACCCCCCGCAACGTGGTGGCGTCCAGCGGAGGCTGGGTGGTATTGACTAAAGGAAGCCTCTAAGTTCTCGACGGTCCGTCGGTCTGACCCCCCCACCCACCCCCCCCCCCCCCACCTCTCACGATCGTCCCGTAGGCCCGCCGCCCCCACCTCCGCCGTCGAGGAACGGCGGCGGCGTTACGTTGAGGGGGCCGCCGCCGCCGCCGCCGCCCCAGCCTACTTCCGGCCGCTCCCCCTTCACCTCCGAGGCTCCCCCCGGGAGGAGCCGCGGGGGCCCACCGCCGCCCCCTCCATCCAGCCGCCCCACCGGCTTCGGTCCCGCCCCTCCTCCCCCTCCGCACGTCCGGAACGGCCCCAGGGACCCGTTCACCGGCGGCCTCGTTTCGCCCATGGGAGGTGAGACTCGGGACTCCTCTGACCTTGAATCTGATTTTTTACTTTAGAATAAACTGTCAAACTAAAACAGTTTTATTTTGCCAGTTAAGGCCCACCAAATATAATTAGCTCTTTTTCAGAAGCGACCCAAAATGATTAGCTCTACGACGTGGCTTACCAACGGGAAATATTTTCACAGACAGATACTCCGAACACATGTTGATTCTAAATGCGGAGGGAAAAATTGGAGGATCCGGAGAAATGCACGCGGCTACGGGAAGGATATGAAATCTCGAAATATACAGCAGGCATCAGGGTCTGGATCGAATCCATGACCCTCCTGTGTATCAAGTGAGGTAGCTAACATCTTGCCACTGTGGCACCCCTGACTAGACGGTATTGATACAACGGGTTTTGTGCGAGGATGATGGGGGTGTCATGATGCGGTGATTCCTCAATTTCCATAATTTGTTTTTGTTTTGTATACACGCTCGCGTTGCGTGCGTCAAATATTACGCGCGAGCATCGATTGTGAGATCTCCCATTAGCGCGATTGGCTACGTGCAGTGCGGAATTAGTTCAGCAAACATTACACACGTCTGTGCCGATCATATACGCGCGACTGTTGGTGGGGCAAATGAAAGTGTACAAACCGAGGAAACAAAAAAAATAACAATGAGGAAGACCGCAAACGAGACAAAGAACCATTCTGGAATCAAATCGCGACCCCCCCCCCCGACCGACCAACTTCCACAAAGACTCGGATGACTGAGCAGGTGAGTCATTGCGCAACCTTGCATGGCTCGCAGCCTCACGGTCGCGCTTACTTTTACGTTTGCGGGAATTAGCTTTGCGAGAGGGGAAAAAATGAACGCTTGGATCGGGGAGAACACAACTGGGTTAATTAGAAAAAATTCTGGCCGTAGGGGGGAACGGTGAAGGGGGCATTGGGGCAGGACACACGTCACAGCTAGAAGTCACGATGGAGGGCGGTCAGGAATAATGGATCTCGTGGCAGCCAAAGGAAAGCTGTTTGAGAGATTATGCTCCACCCAGGGGACGGCGAAGGGGTCGGTTCGCGTGCAGGTTCTGGGTGGATCGTCGCATCGCGGGGTGGTGGGATGTGGCAGCGGCGGCGGGAGACCACCATCCAGCAGTGGATCGATCGTGGCTGATGATGATGATGACGATGAAATTCCATGAGAGTGTGAAGCAATGGCGCGACCCCGCGTGCTATGTTTGTAACCCATGGAGAGATGTTTGCGATGGGGTTGTGAAATTTTCTCTGCCCTTCCCCCCCCGCCCCTGCAGACGACTTTGAGTCACGCTTCTCTTTCCACCCGGTGGAGCACTTCCCACCCCCGGAGCAGTTCCACAACTTCCCCAAGACCTACCCGAGCCACAGCAACCGACCGAGTGCGACTCGCACGCCGACAGCACGCTCGTTTGTTCGCTGGCGCGCACACACTCGCCAGCGCGCTCGCCAGACACTCGCACACCGGTCAACACACTCGCACACTAGTGAACACACTCGCACACTTGCCAACACACTCGCACCCTATAGGCCACGCTCGTCAAACACTCGCACACTAGCCAACACACTCGCACACTAGCCAACACACTCGCACACTAGCCAACACACTCGCACACTTGCCAACACACTCGCACCCTATAGGCCACGCTCGTCAAACACTCGCACACTAGCCAACACACTCGCCAACACGCTCGCAAGACACTCGCGCACCGGTCAACACGCTCGCACACTGGCCAACACACTCGCACACTAGTGAACACACTCGCACACTAGCCAACACACTCGCCAACACGCTCGCAAGACACTCGCGCACCGGTCAACACGCTCGCACACTGGCCAACACACTCGCACACTAGTGAACACACTCACACACTTGCCAACACACTCGCACCCTATAGGCCACGCTCGTCAAACACTCGCACACTAGCCAACACACTCGCCAACACGCTCGCCAGACCACTCGTACAATCGCCAGACACCCACACACACGCCAGCATGTTTGCACTATCGCAAAAAAGCGCTCGCGCGTTTATCTGCACGCATGCGCGCACAATCGCACGTGTGCACACTCGCGCAATTACGAACGCCCTACGCACAGTCCATTGCCGCTTGGTTATCGCCCGCCCCCCCCCCCCCCCATGGCGCCTCCGCGTTGCCCCCCACTGACACTGAACGTCGCCGCTGCTCTTGTTTCTTGCAGATGATTCCATTCCGATGCGGCGAGGGGCGCCCCCACCCATCCCGCCGCTGCGGTGATTTCAGGTCCTGTCCGTCCAAAGCCACGTGGACGGTGGTTTGGGGCGGGGGGGGGGTGGTTGGTGCCCTTCATCAATGCAGGAAACTCCTCCGGTCGACCGCAGGAAGCTACAAAAAAAATCTGCTGCACGAATAGTTATTTTTATAGGTGTCTTCAGTTATTTTCTCTCACCGTCGATTGTATATTTTTTTAAATGTACAAACAGCGCTGTGCGTCTCTCCTGCGTGTAATTACGGCGAGGGGGGGGGCGAAAGGGGGTGTCTGTGGTCCGTGTGGATAGGCACGGGTTGCGCGCGCGATGAGTCGGTAACTCCCCTCTCTTTTCCTCTCCCTGCCGGGGGGGGGCCTTTTCAGAGGCTCTGGCATTCGCGTATCAAGAGTGTTCGTGTTTTGTACCCCTTTGCTCGTTGAGTCGCCGGTAATTTAAGCTTTGTGCGAACCGCGTTTGGGTTCTGGTCGAGGTGCGGGGAGAGAGACTGGGCGCCGCTCTGCCGCCGGCAACTGGTGAGAGGTTGGCGCCAATCCACTTGGAGGGATTTTTGTGAAAGAGGCAAGAGGGGTAAGGGCACGTACGGTGGACGTAGTCATTCGGGGGCCACTCGACAATTCGATGGTTTTGTCGATATTCGTGGCGACGATTGCAAATCCGCGTCATCGTCGTTGGTGCTGTATATTTGTAGTCCTCGCGGCGCGTGTCGAGTCTGCAGCGGGCATGGGTCGATACGATCTCCAAAGGTTTTAAGGTTGTGAACGCGTGCGAATTGTGAATAATTATTGTGCGCAAAATGTGATGCACGTATCGTGATTGTGAGGATCGATTTTTGCTTGTTTTATAAATTAAACGTGTTTGTAGTTCGGAAACAATAGTTGATGAATGGAAGCATATTCTGTGGATTGCAAGATGCTCCTCACAAAGTCAAATGTCTATAAAGTTCCGCAGCTTGGGTCTCACACACACACACATACCTAGCAGATGATAAGACACATCCCCAACCTTTTGCTCTCAGATATAGGCAAATACACGGAAAGAAAAGCCACATTTGATTCACAGAAAATACATTGATGCTTGAAAATTGTTTAGGAGTTGAACGCCCCAATTTTGTCAGTGTATTCAACTCCATCACTTAATTTTATAGCAGCAAGTTCCACCTTCACAACCCACGTCGGCCATTCTACCATCTGCCATGCCATCTATCCCGTAGATTTCTAGCCGAATAAGACCATGCGCTTAACAATCATCCACATTTTTCGCTTTTCTGACGGGAGTGCCATTCCTCATCGATTTTTTTGTGACAATTGATGAATGATGTGTCCATTGCTGGATGGCTTTTAGAGGTGAGTTGGCGGGACAGAGAGGGAGGTTCATTGTTATGACCAGACGTGTTCCGTCCACGTCTGAATGAAAGCCTGCCCAAGTCCGTCGCCACCTGCCCCCCCCCCCGCCCACAGAGTCACGTGATGCAACGGATCAGGTCTAGCTCCCGTACAAGCGCCCATCCCATCGCTCAATTTCTTGGGTCACCTCCTTTGGCTGCCGCTTCGACGAAATGAAGCAATCGAGAAGCCTAGACTGACCACGGAGTTGCTGGTGGTGCGAACGAGCTGAACGATGAATTTTCGTGATGTAACACCCGTTGCTCGTTCGGTGAATATATCTGGCCCGTGCTATGTCAGGGGGACGTGTAAAACGGTTCTGCACCTGGCTCGGCAGCACGCAGTACGTCTCTCGCTGCGACTGTGGTCACGAGTCACGCGCCACCTAGTTCGCGCTGTCACAACGCTGGTTGGCGCTGCCAACGGCGGTGTGTAGCGGTTGGCACGCGGCTGGACTTGCGATCCAGAGGTTGCCGATTCGACGATCTCCACTAGCGGGGGGGGGGGGGGGGCGCTGTAGGTGAAATGATGAGGCAAGCTTCTTAAATTCCGCCCCGCCGCTTCCCACTTCCGTCCACCCAAGCAGCGTGAATGTTGTACATCGCACTCGATCGACACGACAATTCCGCGCGTGTAGGTGGGGTAAAATGTGGGGAGGGCCGTTCATAGTTGGGGGTTGGGGGGGGCCCAGGACAAATCGCACTGTGTGGGCCCCCCCCCCTCTCAAGGGACGGACGGCTACGCTTATATAATTATATTGGTTTCAGTCGACCACCTCTAGTCTTGCCAGCGTGGAATAGTCGACCAAAATTCCCGATAGAGCGGGGCTTTTAAAGTTTGTAGAGCTTCCTGTGAGTTGGAGGTCTTTCGGCCAGCGGTGGCATGAACAGGGAGTTGCAGGGGCTGCACTTCTACCTTGTCCAGTCGTTGGTTAGAGGGTTTGTGTGTGTGTGTAATGCGCGTTGTGGGAAGCGGTAGTGTTGCGGTCGGCGCGCTGTGCTAGGAACCCGGCCACTCGGGTTCGATTCCTGCTCACGGCCAACACCAGTAACGATTATTTGAACCGGTCATGGGCCGTCCCGAGGTCGACTCGGCCTCAAATAAGTACCTGGTGCGGTGTGTAAACATCGTCACTCGGGACACAAAGGCGACCCGGTCGTGGTGTTGGCCACCCAACCCCCGAAGTGTGCCGTGCCGGCCTTGAATGGGCGCTACTCGCTAACTGCACTTGCCCCAACAGTGTGGGCAGGCTATACGGGGGATCATTGTCTTTGTTTGCGTAACGCGTGTTCGTTTGCGTGTAGGCACCGCTTGTAGCCACACGGTGTCACCCTGCCTCCACCTTTGCACCGCGCCGTTTTACAACGTTCACTGTGGCCAAAATCCCAGGTCGAGACTTCAATGCACGTCGTGTTCTCGTCTTGGACAGACACAAATTATACACAGCAGCTTTCTATTCTTGCAGCACATTGCAATGTTACAAAAAATATTTTCAATTATAATACTCCCATTTCCTACGAAGTAACAGCAGTGAAAGTAAAACCCCTTTAGTCGATGCCTCCTTGGGACTTTTACGACCCAGCGTATTCCGGCAGCATTTAGCCGCGCAAATCCTTTGGTTTGTTGACTTAATGAGTCTCATCAGCAGTGTGTGGCCCCGCTACACGGTTTATTCATGTTATTTCATCACCCCCCCCCTCACCCCTTTTGGCGTGATGCGTTTTAGTTCCAGAGTTATCCTGCCTCGGTAAATCAAGAATGTTCATTTCAACATACGTTTTTGCACGTGATTTTTTTTTTACACGCGTACTTCCGCAATTGTTTGGACTGTGTTGAATACCGTTTGGCGCGTGATGGTCGCAGAGTCCGCAGCTGATGGTGCTGTTGAGGTAATGACGTCCCACGAAGACAGCTGAGGCAGCCAACTTCCCTACAGACGAAACAATTAAAATGTTTTCTATTTGTAAAATGTGTGATCATCTACGTCAGTATTTCGACAGTGTCCCTATTAGGCGTCAGCGGTGTTACACAGTTGACACGGTACACGTTTAGTATTTGCGAAAAAAATCAAATGTAAAACGTACCTATGGCGTGATTAACGTGTTATTCTCCTCCGGGAGGTTTGCGTGTCAACAGCGTTTAAAAATGTCGGTACAAGCAGGAGGAGTTTGGGCTCGCGTTATTTCCCAACCACCCTGCGGTCTTTAAAGATGTACAGTTTTACGCGCGTGGGCGGTGGGGTTAGACAAGGTGTACACTTCTTTTACCCTATATATTTTTTTTTGGGGGGGGGGGACCAAAGTTTTGATGAAAAGTCAAATAAGATTTCGGATGTCGAGTTGGGTGCGTTTAAGGTGGTGGTTGCTGCGGCGATGAAGATGAATGTCTTTTCTTCCACTCGGATCACAGCTGGACTGTCGTTGCGCGCGGGGAAAATAAAAAAAATCTCCCCGGCCACGCGCGTTCTGTCGCGGTTCCGATTTTTCAGGTCCGCCGATTTTTCTTTCCCGACGTCGGTCGCCCCCCCGCCCGCCCGCCCCTCGCTACGGCCACTGGGAGGACTCGCGACGGGCCGGCAGAAGGGAGACTTGTGAGCAAGTTTGCCTTTGGCGAAGGACTCGCGGAGTTACTCCAAAGCGGGGGGCCCCTCCTGATCACGCACGCCATCTCATGATTGCTCGCTGGACTCGGAACAATTTTTCTACCCCAGCTTTTCCGCCGTCAACGTTTCAGCATTGCCCCCCCCACACTTCCACGCACACCCCCACCCCCCCCCCCTTTTTGTCCATTCCTCCTTGACGTGTGATCTTACTGTTGAGCGGGACCAGTCTTCTTCGGACCAACAGCCCCCAAGGACTTGCAACAAAAAAATAATCAAAGCGACGGTGAATGTTTTATTCCAAAATCACTTCATCAATTCCCTCAAGGGTTGGGGGGTGGGGGGGGGGTGCTTTTTGTGATATGCAAATGACTTAAACACGGAATAAAATCCACATTCGTCGGTTCTCACGCCAACGCGCACCACCTCGCCGTAAGCGTCATCGTCCTGGCGACGCGTGCCCGTGTGCTGTGCCGGTGATGGTGTCGCCGCTTCCTCCGCCTGTCTAGAACGACGCTGTCAAGTTGTGGTTTTGCTCAGCTTTTTTTTGGGCCAACCGCTGCAAATGAGACATGCGCGGGGGGGGGGGGCGGAGGGGGGGGAGCGGTTTTGTGTTTTTTCGGCACGGCTGCGTGAGCGACTGACGGCTCTCGATGTGAAATATTTTCAAGGCGGACCGGTGTTATTTTGTAGGAATTACCGTAAGTCTTTTCGACACTGCAGGGCATTTGCCTACCAAAGCGGGGTCCTCTCTCTCGTTTTTGTTCGAATGTTTGTCAAGTTCAGCTGCACGGAAACCGCAGAGAAATTCGGAGAGAAAACAAAACCGGCGTCATCGTTGCGTCAAAATACTATTTTGCGTATGGGTTAGCATATTTAAACAAACGATTCCAGTAGGTGAGTTGTTTTGGTCCAAAGTATATTTGTTTGCAAAACGCTATCTATTGACTTCATTGGGGAAGCTTTTGCCGGGAAATTTCCCATTGTATCTGATTCCCTTTCGAGGAATTTGGTGCCACTTATTAAACGCGTGCGTGCGTGCGTATGGTTTTACTTTTGTCCCGACCGCATAGAGCGGATGCATTTTGCGCGATGCATCAACCACCACGAAATGAATTTCTCTGCTTGGTCACTGTGTGCATCAACCCGGCGCACCTCTAAAATTGCTTTCGCACACCACAAACACCCCCCGCGAGGGATAACGTAATGTATTGGGGCTTTTTTGTGTGTGTAACAATAAAAAAGGATCGTTGCTTTGTTCGTTTCGAAGTACGCCGTTGTTATTTTACTGTAAACACGCGCGCCGCGGTGAGGTTGTGTACAGGTGTGTGATGTTGATGGTGGTTTCTTTTTTTGTTCTTTACTCCTGCTGTTGTGACAATGTCTCTCTGTGCTGGAAATCGGCAAAAAGTAATAAATTTGGAAAGTCTGCCGTTACCCCCCCCCCACTCCGCGCGCGTCCTTCTTGTGAGCGCTGTTATTGCGATGCATCGCCCATGAGAATATTAAAAGTCATTTTTTTATATATAATGACGTCAACAGTGTTTAAGCCATAATTACACAGCACGATAGAAGAAGCGATCGCCTTTCATCTTGATGATATTGCTTTTTTGTTCGCGAAAAAAATCGCTTAAGCAAAGTCGAATGGAAAACGCCAAGATAAGAGATGACGCGGCCCTCCTAATGCGACCTCTGATTGTACCACTTCGTGTCCGGCACGACGCCCGACGTTTCGCTCCACGTGCTTGTGGAGCTGCTTCGGGCACTGACTTGATCGCGGCTCGCGTTCTCCCGCGATTTTAAAGGAGTCGCCACGTGCTGCTGCTAGTGCTGTGTGTGGATGTGGGCCGAGCGGGGTTGTTTATTTTCTTCCGGGATGGAAGCCAGAATACCCAGAGACAGCTCTTTATAACTCTCCAGTAAGTGTGTCATTGTGGTCATCCAGAGCAGGCCGTACAAAATCACGACGCAATTTCCCCCCCCCCAGCCCCATTGACATATATACGAATGAGACGTCCGCGATAGCACTCCCCTCGCTGCTCCGGACGCGGCTATCTGGCCTTACCATCGATGTGAAAGTGTAGTTGTTGCTCTGCCATGTTAACATCGGCCAGACGACAAGAAGATATCATCACTCCGCGCGTGGCTGGTGAAAGTGGGGCACTCGGAGAGGCTCTCCGTGCAAACGAGGGTGGTGGCACCCGCACCGCAACCCGACAACACACACATCAAAGACCAATACACTAATTAATTGTATGAAAGCATCTGCGTGAATAGGGGACTGCAGAGCTTTGGGCAATTGTTGGTAGCTTGGTTGCTGCCTTCCAGTTCGTCTGCGGCTCCTCGGCAGTCGTGAGAAGGCAAATGTTGCATGAACGATGGACGCTGTCGATTAATGGAAGCGTTGCGAAGCACAGACGTGTAAACCAACGTAATCGATATGACCGTTTTGTACAGAGTGTGGGAGTTCAGACCGACTGTGTCTCGGTTGTATTGGTTGGGTGGATTACAATGACTGTCTCGCCTGCGATGTGAGGAATTGTTGCTATGCTGGTGTCATCAAGAATTAGTTGTGTTATACATGTTCATTTAAAAACGTACGTTTAGAGCAGTGGTTCTTAACCAGCGGTGCGAGATGCCCTTTCTGGGGGTGCGAGACATGTCAGATTTATTTCGAAGGTAAATCATCGAAAAAGACAAATTGAGCACGGGCACGTAAGTAACTCGTTAGTTTAATCGATGTCTATGTGTTTATGAACATTATGAATGTTATAACCATTGGGATCTCAAGGGGGGTGCAGGATGCAGTAAAGGTTAAGAACCACTGGTTTAGAGAGTATTTGCGTTGCGATACATTTCCACGTGATGATAAGCCACTTTGTTGAGCTATCATTTGTGAGAGCCAGGTCGCTTCTGAAAAAAAGAGCTCTTTCCAGCTCAGCGGGGCCCTTGCCCAGTAAAGTAAAATAAACGTGAAGGCTGCCGAGGATTCGCGTGAACCAACTTCTCACGAGATTTCGACTCGGACAAGCATTGATCATCGCGCGTGCAAATTCGATGCGTCCGCTGCAAGCGTAAGAACCTTCCAATAACAAGTCCCGGCCACACGCATCTCGGCGTCCGCGAGCTGAGCACGTGCCTGAGCCAACGCATTGGAAGGCGCATCATTGACCTTTTGTGCCGAGGTAAATGCTGCTTCCCAAATGTACGGTGCAGTATTATAATTTTGTGATGTATTTTTGTATTCACTTATTTTGACGCGTTATTACCTGCGTTATTATCTGTCTGTGTTGTACAATTGAATTAGCGACATGTGGATGTTGTTTATGGGTAGGGATTCATATTATGAAACACTTTTATTTTCTGCCTTACGTTCAGTCGGACACGTGAACCTAACCCTTTCCCCCACCCCTTTTCCCACCAAATATAAACGTCGTAGTCTCGACTTGAAGAACCGAACTCTAACGAATGTCGAGGCCTTACCTTATATCCCGTGAGAGTGTGTTGGCTGAAAACAACTTCAGCAAGGGTTGCGTTTACAAAGGAGAGGATGTTTACTCATCACAGCAGCGATTCCCATCTCCTGTGGTTCTCCATAGGGCGCCGCGGTGGCTAGGAGATGTTAACTACCTCGCCTGGTATACAGGAGATCGTGGGTTCGATTCTGATGCCTGCTGCTGTATATTTGGAGTTTGCGTCTCTCATCATCACGGTGGCTAGGAGATGTTAACTACCTCGCCTTGTATACAGGAGATCGTGGGTTCGATTCCGATTCTGATGCCTGCTGCTGTATATTTGGAGTTTGCGTCTCTCTCTCTCATCATCACGGTGGCTAGGAGATGTTTACTACCTCGCCTGGTCTACAGGAGATCGTGGGTTCGATTCCGATCCTGATGCCTGCTGCTGTATATTTGGAGTTTGCGTCTCTCTCATCAAGGTGGCTAGGAGATGTTTACTACCTCGCCTGGTATACAGGAGATCGTGGGTTCGATTCCGATCCTGATGCCTGCTGCTGTACATTTGGAGTTTGCGTCTCTCTCTCTCATCATCACGGTGGCTAGGAGATGTTAACTACCTCGCCTGGTCTACAGGAGGTCGTGGGTTCGATTCCGATCCTGATGCCTGCTGTATATTTAAAGTTTTCATGGCTTTTCCCCCATGCTCGCGTGAAATTTTCTCCGGGTCCTCCGGTAGTTCCCTCCACATTTAGAATGGACGTGCGTTTAGAGTATTTGGCTATTGCTAAGCATTTCCACGTCATGTTCTAATTCGTTGAGCTATGATTTGGGGCCAGGTCGCTTCTGCAAAAGAGCTCGACGGCCCAGTGGTAAAATAAATAAGAAATAGTTAGTTCAGCTCATAATTTACAGCCCTATCACTCCACTGCTAGACGAATGCCTTCCACGCATGGTGTCCGGTCATAGAGGTTCGTTTGACCATACTTCACGCTGGTCAGCTTTGGTTTTGGTGAAATCGTCGTGGTGACGGAGGGAAGCCAGGGCCGGTTCAGGTAATCCACCCGCCACTGATGTTAGCCGTGACCGGCCATCCAACTCGAGTCACCGGGTTTTTTTGTCCACGCAGCGTGCTAACCACTGCGCCACCACTCCCTATAGTTACTAATGGGCAATGATGATATACGAAAAAGTACATTTGTGTGCTGTGTGTGTGTATATTATGATTTTTAAACCGCCACGCTCCGGATTCATCGGGGCCGTCCATCTATCAAGTTCGCCCATGTATCACCAAAATGTAAGTCGAGAGCGGTGTGAAGAGCTTTCAGGGAGTCGAGGTGCGTTTCCCTTGTCAGTGCGAATCGTCGATGGCTAAATGTCGTCCCCCCCCCCCCCCAAAGACTGCGCGCCTCTGCGTTCATTCTGCGCGCGCACTGGGAACATCACGGCGGTTTTTGTACGCCGTGTTGAACTTCTTTCGCACCGTACGTCGCCCACCGCGCTCATCGGGAGGCGAGCGTGCACGTGGGGTGAGTCGTGTGGGGGAGCCGTGCCCCTGTCAACCCCCTGTGGGAGTGGTCGGTCACCTTTCCCATTACCACCGTTGGCTCAGGGCGGTTAAATTTAGACTTTTGTCACTGCAGGGAATCATATTCTTGGTTCTTTCGGTAAAGTCACGTAGATAGAAAATTAAAATGAAATAAAAAGCAAATGAAAAATTATTTAATTAATTAAAGCAAAAAACCACAACGTTTCGATCGCAACACAAGCGGTCGTGCTTTCTTGCTTTTATGATAAATGTTAATTTATTTTTGTATTTTATTTTTATTTCCCATCTACGTGACTTACCGAAAGAACCGAGAATATGGCTCAGGGCTGTCGATACTGCTTTGAGCAAGAAGCCACTTCGGCGTGGATATTTTTTATTTTTTGCTCTGTATTATACTTTACAGTGCAGAGAAGCGCGGCCATAATTGCCCCTCAAGTGACCGCAAGTGATGGTTTAGAGATAAACGTGACAGCTTGGGAGGCTGGTTTTTTTCCCCCCCGCTGGAGTCAGAGATGTTCTTGCCTTTTGTTTTGCCTGACTCGCATTCTGAGTTGCCGCTGTGCTTGTAATGTCCAGCAACCCGAGTTCGATTCCCACTCGCGGCCACCGCCAGTGACTATATTCTAAACCGGCCCTCTGCGCCTACCCCGAGGTCGACTCAGCCTCAAATGTGTACCCGGAGTGATGTGTGAATATCGCCGCTGGGAATACAAAGGCGGCCGGGCGTGGTGCAGGCCACCATACTCCCCTCGTATGCTGTGGCGGCTTTCATTGGTGTTCGCTCGCAGCACTTGCCCCAATAGTCTTTGAAGGCTGTATGGGGGATCTTTGTCTTTGTAATGGTGAGCACACTGGCGTGGTGTGAGATCCAAATTTAGTAATTTTTCAGTGTTGGGATGTTTTGGCCAATACCCAGTTAACGTATGTTTTTTTTCTATATACATCAACTTATTAAACGATTTACTCACTTTTTAGATTACCCACTGAGCTATGTAGCTCTTTTTGAGAAGCGACCTGGCCACAAATGATAGCCCAACATGTGGAAATGTACAGCAGCCAAAGAGTCTAAAACGCACGCTACTAAATTGTGGAGGGAAAAACCCAGATGTCCCGGAGAAAAAAAATCCACGCGATCACGGAGAGAGACACGCAAACTCCATATATAGAGCAGGCGTCAGGGTCGGGATCGAACCCGCGACCGCTCTTGTATACCTGGCGAGGTAGTTAACATCTCGCCACCGGAGGAAACGCATGGCGTACATGGGTCGTGAGAGATCGAGAGGGAACATACAAACCCCCACACAGACACACGGCAGCAGGCACCCGTGTCGGGAATCGAACCGAGATGGGACAGGTGTCAACGACAAAGGCGGTCGTGTTGCCTTTTAATTCGCATCTCTACGTGGTCGCTGTCTGAGGATGTTTCGATTAAAGTAAAACAAATCCCGAGACCCGTGTCGGGATTCGTTGGTGGGGTGGTTGGGGGGGGGCGATTGGGGGGGGGGGGGGTTGGAGGGGGTGGGGGGGTTGGAGGGGGTGGGGGGGAGTTGTCAGTCCGCTGTTTGCCCGGCCGTGTGAGCCCCGTTCTTTTGTTCGGCCGCCGAAGTGGCTCGTGTCTGGCCGTGCTGTCACCTGGTTAAATACGCCGCGGCTCAATGGAAATTGCTGTCTTTGCGTCTTTGTGTGTGCGTGCGCTCTCGCCCCCCGTCGGTGACGCGCCTGTTGTTCTTATTGTTGTTGTTCTTGTTGTTCTTGTTATTCTTCCACGCGGCTGCGGTTGCGTTGACCGACGGCGTGGACGTGACACGGGGAGATGCTCTCCAGAGGCTCGCTCCGAGGCCACGGACAAAGCAGAGCGGCATTGCTTTATGCATTTGGGGGGGGGGGGGGGGATCGTCTTCTCGTTTCGTACGGGGCTGCCGATGTAGATGGCAGAGCGACAAACTCCAAATTCACATTCGGGTGGTCAAGCCAGTAGGTAGCCAGCCGCGTCAGGAGCGGTGAGCGGAGTGCATCGGACGCACGGTGCGAAAGAAGTTCACCGCCAGCCGTGGTCAATCCACTACTGGACGACTAACCATCAGCTGGACGAGTGATCGTCGGCCGTGGCCTGTCAGTCCACTGCTGGATTATTAACCCATCAGCTGAATGATTGACCCGTCAGTCGTGGCCAGTCCACTGCTGGATTAATTCCCATAATCTGGCTAATTGACCATCAGCCGTGGTCAATCCACTGCTGGATGAATGACCCATCAGCTGAATGGATGACCCATCAGTCGAAGCCAATTAACTGCTGGATGAATGACCATTATCTGGATAATTGACCGTCAGCCGTGCTCAATTCACTGCTGGATGAATGACCCATCAGCTGAATGATTGACCCATCAACTGTGGTCAAGCCACTGCTGGATGATTGACCAGCTGGATAATTGACCGTCAGCCGTGCTCAATTCACTGCTGGATGAATGACCCATCAGCTGAATGATTGACCCATCAACTGTGGTCAAGCCACTGCTGGATGATTGACCAGCTGGATAATTGACCGTCAGCCGTGCTCAATTCACTGCTGGATGAATGACCCATCAGCTGAATGATTGACTCATCAACTGTGGTCATTCCACGGCTGGATGATTGATCAGCTGGACATTGACCAGCTAGACAATTGACCAGCTGGATAATTGACCGTCAGCCGTAGTCAATCCACTGCTGGATGAATGACCATCATCTGGATAATTCACCAATCAACTGTTAGTCGTGGTCAATCCACTGCTGAATGAAGGCCTCCCAAAGCCGCTGCCATCTCTCGCGGTCCTGCGATCTTCTCATCCACCTCCCGTATGCCCCAGATTATAACGTGGACTTCCCCCCCCCCCCCCCATCTGAATTTTAAAGCAAAACTCGGCGGTGCGTCTTGCAGTCTGCTAGGCGTGTCTGTGTGCGTGCGTGCGCGCTCAAACTAGATTCCTCCAGTCTAAATACACATTTCTGATTATGATAACTTTATTGACATCGGGCACGAGTGTGGCAGTGCGTCTAACTTTCCCGGAGCGTCTTACAATCCGGAGAATACGGCTGCATCTGCTCACCGGCCCATGCCGTCGCTCCGTCTCCACGGGTGGATGTGTTCTCTCTTGCGTGTCCTTTATGGTGAAGAGAGGCGCTCATTACAACCGCTGACAAAGTGGCCGTGCATGCTCGCAGTTCGTCGTGCACGCTGCGCTGCGAACCCGGCGACCCGAGTTCGATTCCCGCTGACGGCCACCGCCGGGGAGACAAAGGCGGCCGGGCGTGGTGCTGACACACCCAACCCCGTCGGGCGCCTTGCCGGCCATCACAAGTGCTCGCTAACAGCACTTGCTCCGACGGTCTTGTCGCTTTTGTTCGCGCGAGAGACCGGCCCCGTACAACTGCGTTGACACCGGCCACGAGGTTTTGAGTTGCGTCTTGTGATCGGGAGGCTCCGGGTCATCAAAGTCATCGACGTCGATTGCCCTTCTCCCCCCGCACCTCCGATGAGCACGGTCGGCTACTCGCTCACAGCCCTTGCCCCGACAGTCTTTGAAGGCTGCACGGGGGGTGGGGATCTTTTGGATGGTGGGGGTTGCCACCCTTCTCCACGGACGCTAACCCAGTCACGTGTCTCGGTCAGCCGAGGTCAAGGGGGTGTGGCAACCTGTGGAACCCGGCGCCGCACAAGGCTCTTTAAGGGGGCCCGGCTTTGTTGTTTATTCACGAGCCGCCGTCCCGTATTCACCGGCGTGCATCGCGGCTCTTCAGATATTGAGTTGCTTTTTTTCTTCTTCGTTTGTTTTTTCGTTTCTGAATTCGAAAAGTACTCATAACTTGTTTTTAATTCCACGATACTGAAGAGTTTTTTGGTTTCTTATATATGTCTTTGGGGGGGTGGGGTTAGATGGCGTAAACGTCAATGAGTCGTGAAACCCGCCACCTGCCCAACGCAGCTACATTAGTAAGGCTCTGCCACGTGAACAAAAGGGGTTGCCAGGTCGGTACTCGTACAGCAACACCGGGGGTGTCTGGAGAGTGAGCCCGCGACATTTACCATTCGAGTGCCGTGAAGTTTCCCCGATCTGACCCAAACACCTCTATCGTGGATAATTGTTTAATTAGTGGTCTTCGCGAAAGCCCCATAACAAAATTGTCTTCTCGTTGTTATGTTTTGGTTGCAGACCGCTCGCCTAGGGAACTAAAACACGGCGTCATTCCACACGAAGGCCCTCACAAAGCGCGTGACATTAAACACGTGGAGTCAAATTCGACACCGGTTCCAGACCAGTGCCGGATGAAGCTCGTGCGGGGCCTGTAGCGTGATGTTATCAAGGTGCCCTACATTAAAAAAACAAATATAAAAACACACATTTTTACTTGCATAGTAAAGTTATTGTATTTTTTCATTTCCTATACAGCCAGATAATACGACAAATCGCTA
The DNA here is from genome assembly GCF_048934315.1 of Petromyzon marinus. Taxonomy (NCBI): domain Eukaryota; kingdom Metazoa; phylum Chordata; class Hyperoartia; order Petromyzontiformes; family Petromyzontidae; genus Petromyzon; species Petromyzon marinus. Next base: position 13,267,249 of record NC_133685.1, read on the forward strand.
ACCTTAAACACCCAGTCGTTCATAAAGGTTGAAGGCAGTATAGTACTATAGTAATAGAGCAAGTGCAGAATCAGTGAACCGGAATTGATAGCTTGCGCGGGGCCCTTGAAAGTGCGGGGCCCGTAGCTCCATATGTAGTAGTAGTAGTAGCTACTACTACTACTACATATGTAGTAGTAATAGCTACATATGTAGTAGTAGCTACTACTACATATGTAATAGTAGCTACTATTACATATGTAGCAGTAGTACATATGTAGTAGTAGCTACTACTACATATGTAGCTACACTTGCTACGAGGATAATCCGGCACTGTTCCAGACGTCGGTACAAAGTCAATTCCTGCCACGCAAGATGCCAATCGCCACCACCCCTGCCGCCCCGACTGTCCCGGTCAAATACAGACAGGTGGCAAGCCTACCCCAACAACAACAACCACCTCCATTCGCCACTAAGTGGCGGAGAAGTCACCATGGCGCTTGTGCCAGGCTAGGTGCACGTTGAGGCCACGTGGAGTGTCAAACGCCCGTCGGCAGGAGGTCACGGGGCAGACCCAGCAGGTGCCACGGGGCAGACCCAGCAGGTGCCACGGGTCGACTGACTGAGATGAGTGGCCGATGCACCACCTGTGCCCCCTACTCTGCCAACTCGCTGTGTGTTTATCCACCCGGCGCTCCGCTCGTTGTTGTGAGTGTCACTCCTCTGCCCTCCGATGTTGCTGGAGGGCGACTGCCTCCAACTGCCCAGTAGTGTCCTTCACGAGCCTCCTCCACAGAGGCTGATCTTGACACCGCTGGTACCAGGCAAGCCCCCCACCCATTCACCCACCACCACCTTGCAACTGGCTTTACACGTCTAGCGGCTTGCGCACCTAGGAATGTTCACGTGTTGTGTGTACAGTACGCCTCCGCGCAAGGCGAGAGATGGGAATGATATGTAAAAAAAACAAGTTATTAATATATATATAAATACATAAAGAGAGCTGTTTCTAGAGTGGTGGTTGGTCAACTCTTTCGACGCTAGCCAGACGGACACGGAAGAGAGAGAGGGTACAGCAGCCAGATGTAGTAACAGTTTCCAGAACGTCGCTCCCTGGACAGAAGCTCCGCGCTTCCTTCTCCACTCTGCTGTCCCCATACGGAGCTGCGTCCCTTAATACATTGCCGGCGAAATCACCGATTCTGGTCTTCAGTTACTTCAATCAAATGGCGAGCGAGCACACAGACACGCGGGGCATCTCCTAACTTGACCGCACGCCTTGTAGTGAACCAGTGGTGATGCCGATGTAGATACACTCATGTCTGGTATTGGCTATTGTTCACAATTGCACCCAGTACATTTAAAAAGAAAACCAAAAACGAATAACGTCAGTGGCGATTCACATTCAGACTGTTCGTCGGAATCCACTCCTCGCATTGGCCAGCAGCGTGGTGAAGTATGGTGAAAAAACACGTGGTAGATACATGACGCGGGGGGGGGGGGGCTTCATCCAGCAGTGGATTGGCAACGAATTGTTTAACTATTATTGTGTTAATTAATTTCAGAAATGTGGTGGTAGGTGATGTTTGAAATGCGTTTGGTAGAGAACATGCAAGCGAACATTTGAATTCGTGTGCATTTCAACAAGACTGGCAACGATACTAACCAGGGTATATTCACTCTGTGCATGTACGAGTGGATGGGTCAGCACACGTGTGGGTATAAGGGGAGCGGTCGTGTAGCGGTTAGCGCGCAGCGCTACGAACCCAGCGGACGCGAGTTCAATTACCGCTCACGGCCAACACAAGCCCGCGAATATCTGAACCGGTCCCACTAGGTCGACTCAGCCTCAAATGAGTACCCGGCGCGATGTGTAAACATTGGGAAGACAAAAGCGGCCGGGCGTGCCGCGCTCGCCTTCGTAGGTGCTTGCTAACAGCACTTGTCCGAACATTCTGTTACAGGCTATACGAGGACCTTTGTCTTTGTACACGCATGCGTGCGTTCACCTTGCTCCCTCAACTTGGCGGCCAACAACAACAACCCATCTCGCAAGCAGCACCACGCACACATATATCGTTGTACACCACGCCGTGGCAATAACACGAACAAAACCGCACGTCATGAGTCAGAAACACCCCCCCCCCCCGTGAACCGCACACGATACTAAAATCAACACACGAGGAATTACAACAATTGCGCCCATTGATCGGTGCAAGCGACAGAGAAGAAATTCCCACCGAGCCTGTGTCACCACTTTTTATCCTCCGTAAATGCTCTTCTTGAAGGGGGGTGGGGGTCGACTGGTGCTGGTGCTCGCGGTGGTGGTGCTGGCGGTGGTGGTGGTGTTGGCAGTGCTGGTGCTCGCGGTGATGGTGGCGGTGGTGGTGCTGGCGGTGCTGGCAGTGGTGGTAGTGTTGGTGGTGGTGCTGGCGTTGGTGGTGCTGGTGGTGTTGGTGGTTGCGGTGGTGGTGGTGCTGGCGGTGGTGGTTGCGGTGGTGGTTGCGGTGGTGGTGGTAGCGGTGGTGGTGGTAGTTGTGGTGGTGGCGATGGTGCTAGTGGTGCTGGCGTTGGTGGCGGTGCTGGCGTTGGTGGCGGTGGTGGTTTCGGTGGCGGTGGTGCTGGCGGTGGTGGTGGTGTCGATGGTGCTAGTGGTGGTGTTGGTGCTGATGGTGGTGGTGTGGGGGGAGTGAATGGGTGGGTGGTTTGTGTGAAGCTTCTGTGGATTAAATCTCATGAATGGAAACGCAATTTAGTTTTGGAGTCGAAGCTATTTACTTCAAAGAGCTCCCTTATTGCTTTTAATGGGCGCCCCCTCCGCCCCCATCGAGCGGTAATCGATGGCTTCAAGACGATGAGACGCTCTCTCTCTTTCTCTCTCCCTTTCTCTGGTGTCCTCTCTATTTTTTTCCTCCTCTCTCTCGCTTGCGTTGAAACCCGAGGCAAGTCCGACTCACGCAGGGACGATTTGCGGTAGGGCTTAAACGTCAGGGCAATTATTTGTTTAAGGTCGATTTGTAATCAATATGACACTGATGAGAACAATAAGAGTAAGCGTCGCCGTCCCGTCCCTCGAGGTATGGCGGCATCGGGGCGACCGCCCCGGGACCCGCGCATTGTGGGTGGAGGGCACGAGTCGACGTCACGGTGTCAGGCGGAACACTCTCCGGCTGAGATTGAAGGCGTCGATAGCAGAGCCGGATTATCCTCTGGCGGTTGGTGGTGCTGGCGGTAGTAGCTACTAATCTCAGAAGTAGTAGAAGTAGCTACTACTACATATGTAGAAGTAGCTACTATTACATATGTAGAAGTAGCTACTACTACATATATATAATTAGCTACTACTACATATGTAGAAGTAGCTACTACTACATATATAGAAGTAGCTACTACTACATATGTAGAAATAGCTACTACTACATATATAGAAGTAGCTACTACTACATATATAGAATTAGCTACTACTACATATGTAGAAGTAGCTACTACTACATATATAGAAGTAGCTACTACTACATATGTAGAAGTAGCTACTACTACATATATAGAAGTAGCTGCTACTACATATATAGAAGTAGCTACTACTACATATGTAGAAGTAGTAGCTACTACTACATATGTAGTAGCTACTACTACTTTCAAGGGCCCCGCGCTAAATGCTTTCACGCTATCAATCCCGGTTCAGTGATTCTGCACTTGCTCTATTACTATAGTACTATACCGCCTTCAACTTTTATGAACAACTGGGTGTTTAAGGTTAAAGATCGGTCGTATTATCTGGCTGTAATAGCAATAAAAAAATACAATTACTTTACTGTGCAAGTTTTTTTTTTATATTTACGTGTCTTTTTTTTCGTTCCATTCAGGGCCCCTTTATAACATCACATGTTACAGGCCCCGCACTCGCTTCATCCGGCACTAGTCGGTAGGGCTCCACACGGTGTGAGTTGCCCCCGCCCCCCCCTTTCAATCTACGGACGTCCCCAAGAGTCGGGGCGTGCTGTGAGTGTCGCTGACGGTGGTGGCGCTGCGGCTTCGCACTGCCGCGTTCTGCGACGCGAACGACGAAAGTCGAACGCGTTTAGATTCCGTCTCCCGGTGCAAGCGTCTTCAATTCCCCCCTCTACCACCACCACCACCGCCCCCCCCCTCTCTTTATTTTACGATCAGAGGCAACAAGAAGATGCTTGGTGTAGTCGGCACTTTGCTTCGTTCATCATTTCGTTTTTTTGTCAATGCTTTGTTTAATGTGCCCCCCTCCCCTCCATCTCCGCCGCCTCTGTGCCACCGAGGAGTGCTGTAGTCGTCGTCGTAGTCGTCATCGGGTTCGGCTGCAGTCGAGAGGTCGCGTCTGGTGGGATGGGGGGGGGGGTACACGCGTGGGTTTACTGTCCATCTCATGCCGGGACGCAGTGGCCAGCTGGACAGAGTGGACCCAGAGCAGAGGGCCCTCTTGAGAGCTGCCGTCTCGTGGAAGTCCTTCTGCCGGCGGGGGCCAGAGCCAGACATTTGCAGGGATGCGATTCTACCCACCCCCCGCACCTGATTTGTTGTTGTTGTTGTTTATGAATGACTCTTCTCTGCCACGGGGTTTTGTCAATGGAGCTGCTCAATGCTCGACAGATGAGCACAGACGTTTGGTCAACTTCTGTCGTCCTACAAAACAGGGAATCTCTCTCCGACTTCGTTACCCTGTCCTCTCGTTACCCTGTCTCCACGTTAACTCGTTACCCTCCCCGTGACTCTCCCCGTGACTCTCCTCTCCCCTTGACTCTCTCCCTGTAACTATTTCTTTCTCTCCACGTTGCTCTATCCCCGTTTACCTCTCCTTCCCCCGTGACTCTCCCCATGACTCTCCCCGTGACTCTCCTAGTGACTCTCCACTGCCCGTGACTGTCCCCGTGACTCTCCCCGTGACTCTCCACTCCCGGTGACTCGCTGTCCAAATTGCCCCATTCCCGTATCCCTTTCCCACCTTAGTGACTCTCCCCGTTACTCTTTCTCTTACTTTGTCCCTCCCTGTGACTCTCCCTATAACTCTCTCTTAAATCTGTCTCCCCTTGATTCCCAATTGTCATGGGGTCCCAGTAACTGCGCCACCGCCCCCTCTCCCCCTTTCTCTGTACCAGGGCAGGAGAAGTTTCCTGCTGTGTAGATAAGAGGTCACTTGAAAGGATCTCAGAAGTATTTCTGTAATCTCAGGAGTATTTCTGTAATCTCAGAAGTAGTTCTGTAATCTCAGAAGCAGGTCTGCAATCTCAGAAGTAGTTCTGTAATCTCAGAAGCAGTTCTGCAATCTCAGAAGTAATTCTGTAATCTCAGAAGTAGTATTTCTGTAATCTCAGAAGTAATTCTGTAATCTCAGAAGTAATTCTGTAATCTCAGAAGTAGCTCTGTAATCTCAGAATTAGTTCTGTAATCTCAGAAGTATTTCTGTAATCTCAGAAGTAGTTCTGTAATCTCAGAAGTAGCTCTGTAATCTCAGAAGTAGTTCTGCAATCTCAGAAGTAGGTCTGTCATCTCAGAAGTAGGTCTGTCATCTCAGAAGTAATTCTGTAATCTCAGAAATAATTATGTAATCTCAGAAGTAATTCTGTAATCTCAGAAGTAATTCTGTAATCTCAGAAGTAATTCTGTAATCTCAGAAGTAATTCTGTAATCTCAGAAGTAATTCTGTAATCTCAGAAGTAATTCTGCAATCTCAGAAGTATATCTGTAATCTCAGAAGTAATTTTGTAATCTCAGAAGTAGCTCTGTAATCTCAGAAGTAGTTCTGGAATCTCAGAAGTACTTCTGTAATCTCAGAAGTAATTCTGTAATCTCAGAAGTAATTCTGCCAACTCAGAAGTAGTTCTGCAATCTCAGAAGTAGGTCTGTCATCTCAGAAGTAGGTCTGTCATCTCAGAAGTAATTCTGTAATCTCAGAAATAATTCTGTAATCTCAGAAGTAATTATGTAATCTCAGAAGTAATTCTGTAATCTCAGAAGTAGTTCTGTAATCTCAGAAGTAATTCTGTAATCTCAGAAGTAATTTTGTATTCTCAGAAGTAGCTCTGTAATCTCAGAAGTAGTTCTGTAATCTCAGAAGTACTTTTGTAATCTCAGAAATAGTTCTGTAATCTCAGAAGTAATTCTGTAATCTCAGAAGTAGCTCTGTAATCTCAGAAGTAGCTCTGTAATATCAGAAGTAATTCTGTAATCTCAGAAGTAGCTCTGTAATCTCAGAAGTAATTCTGTAATCTCAGAAGTAGTTCTGTAATCTCAGATGTACCTCTGTAATCTCAGAAGCAATTCTGTAATCTCAGAAGTAGCTCTGTCATCTCAGAAGTAATTCTGTAATATTAGAAGTAGCTCTATAATCTCAAAAGTAGCTCTGTAATCTCAGAAGTAATTCTGTAATCTCAGAAGTAGTTCTGTAATCTCAGAAGTAGCTCTGTAATCTCAGAAGCAATTCTATAATCTCAGAAGTAGCTCTGTAATCTCAGAAGAAATACTGTAATCTCTGAAGTAATTCTGTAATCTCAGAAGTAATTCTGTCAACTCAGAAGTAGTTCTGCAATCTCAGAAGTAGGTCTGTCATCTAAGAAGTAATTCTGTAATCTCAGAAGTAATTCTGCAATCTCAGAAGTAATTTTGTAATCTCAGAAGTAATTCCGTAATCTCAGAAGTAATTATGTAATCTCAGAAGTAATTCTGCAATCTCAGAAGTATTTCTGTAATCTCAGAAGAAATTCCGTAATCTCAGAAGTAATTCTCCAATCTCAGAAGTATTTCTGTAATCTCAGAAGTAAATCTGCAATCTCAGAAGTAGTTCTGCAATCTCAGAAGTAGTTCTGCAATCTCAGAAGTAGTTCTGCAATCTCAGAAGTAGTTCTGTAATCTCAGAAGTAATTCTGTAACCTCAGAAGTAGATCTGTAATCTCAGAAGTAATTCTGTAATCTCAGAAGTAGTTCTGTAACCTCAGAAATAGCTCTGTAATCTCAGACGTAGTTCTGGAATCTCAGAAGTACTCCTGTAATCTCAGAAGTAATCTCAGAAGTAATTCTGCCAACTCAGAAGTATTTCTGTAATCTCAGAAGAAATTCTGTAATCTCAGAAGTAATTCTCCAATCTCAGAAGTATTTCTGTAATCTCAGAAGTAATTCTGCAATCTCAGAAGTAGTTCTGCAATCTCAGAAGTAGTTCTGCAATCTCAGAAGTAGTTCTGCAATCGCAGAAGTAATTCTGTAACCTCAGAAGTAGATCTGTAATCTCAGAAGTAATTCTGTAATCTCAGAAGTAGGTCTGTAATCTCAGAAGTAATTCTGTAAACTCAGAAGTAGATCTGTAATCTCAGAAGTAATTCTGTAATCTCAGAAGTAGTTCTGTAACCTCAGAAATAGCTCTGTAATCTCAGAAGTAGTTCTGGAATCTCAGAAGTACTTCTGTAATCTCAGAAGTAATTCTGTAATCTCAGGAGTAATTCTGCCAACTCAGAAGTAGTTCTGCAATCTCAGAAGTAGGTCTGTCATCTCAGAAGTAGGTCTGTCATCTCAGAAGTAATTCTGTAATATCAGAAATAATTCTGTAATCTCAGAAGTGATTCTGTAATCTCAGAAGTTATTCTGTAATCTCAGAAGTAGTTCTGCAATCTCAGAAGTAATTCTGCAATCTCAGAAGTAGTTCTGTAATCTCAGAAGTACTTCTGTAATCTCAGAAGTAGCTCTGTAATCTCAGAAATAGTTCTGTAATCTCAGAAGTAATTCTGTAATCTCAGAAGTAGCTCTGTAATCTCAGAAGTAATTCTGTAATCTCAGAAGTAGTTCTGTAATCTCAGAAGAACCTCTGTAATCTCAGAAGCAATTCTGTCATCTCAGAAGTAGCTCTGTAATCTCAGAAGTAATTCTGTAATATCAGAAGTAGCTCTGTAATCTCAGAAATAGCTCTGTAATCTCAGAAGTAATTCTGTAATCTCAGAAGTAGTTCTGTAATCTCAGAAGTAGCTCTGTACTCTCAGAAGCAATTCTGTAATCTCAGAAGTAGCTCTGTAATCTCAGAAGTAATTCTGTAATCTCAGAAGTAGTTCTGTAATCTCAGAAGTAGCTCTGTAATCTCAGAAGTAGTTCTGTAATCTCAGAAGTAATTCTGTAATCTCAGAAGTAATTCTGTAATCTCAGAAGTAGTTCTGTAATCTCAGAAGTAATTCTGTAATCTCAGAAGTAGTTCTGTAATCTCAGAATTAGTTCTGTAATCTCAGAAGTAATTCTGTAATCTCAGAAGTAGTTCTGTAATCTCAGAAGTAGCTCTGTAATCTCAGAAGCAATTCTGTAATCTCAGAAGTAGCTCTGTAATCTCAGAAGAAATACTGTAATCTCAGAAGTAATTCTGTAATCTCAGAAGTAATTCTGTCAACTCAGAAGTAGTTCTGCAATCTCAGAAGTAGATCTGTAATCTCAGAAGTAATTCTGTAATCTCAGAAGTAGTTCTGTAACCTCAGAAATAGCTCTGTAATCTCAGACGTAGTTCTGGAATCTCAGAAGTACTCCTGTAATCTCAGAAGTAATCTCAGAAGTAATTCTGCCAACTCAGAAGTATTTCTGTAATCTCAGAAGAAATTCTGTAATCTCAGAAGTAATTCTCCAATCTCAGAAGTATTTCTGTAATCTCAGAAGTAATTCTGCAATCTCAGAAGTAGTTCTGCAATCTCAGAAGTAGTTCTGCAATCTCAGAAGTAGTTCTGCAATCTCAGAAGTAATTCTGTAACCTCAGAAGTAGATCTGTAATCTCAGAAGTAATTTTGTAATCTCAGAAGTAGGTCTGTAATCTCAGAAGTAATTCTGTAAACTCAGAAGTAGATCTGTAATCTCAGAAGTAATTCTGTAATCTCAGAAGTAGTTCTGTAACCTCAGAAATAGCTCTGTAATCTCAGAAGTAGTTCTGGAATCTCAGAAGTACTTCTGTAATCTCAGAAGTAATTCTGTAATCTCAGGAGTAATTCTGCCAACTCAGAAGTAGTTCTGCAATCTCAGAAGTAGGTCTGTCATCTCAGAAGTAGGTCTGTCATCTCAGAAGTAATTCTGTAATATCAGAAATAATTCTGTAATCTCAGAAGTGATTCTGTAATCTCAGAAGTTATTCTGTAATCTCAGAAGTAGTTCTGCAATCTCAGAAGTAATTCTGCAATCTCAGAAGTAGTTCTGTAATCTCAGAAGTACTTCTGTAATCTCAGAAGTAGCTCTGTAATCTCAGAAATAGTTCTGTAATCTCAGAAGTAATTCTGTAATCTCAGAAGTAGCTCTGTAATCTCAGAAGTAATTCTGTAATCTCAGAAGTAGTTCTGTAATCTCAGAAGAACCTCTGTAATCTCAGAAGCAATTCTGTCATCTCAGAAGTAGCTCTGTAATCTCAGAAGTAATTCTGTAATATCAGAAGTAGCTCTGTAATCTCAGAAATAGCTCTGTAATCTCAGAAGTAATTCTGTAATCTCAGAAGTAGTTCTGTAATCTCAGAAGTAGCTCTGTACTCTCAGAAGCAATTCTGTAATCTCAGAAGTAGCTCTGTAATCTCAGAAGTAATTCTGTAATCTCAGAAGTAGTTCTGTAATCTCAGAAGTAGCTCTGTAATCTCAGAAGTAGTTCTGTAATCTCAGAAGTAATTCTGTAATCTCAGAAGTAATTCTGTAATCTCAGAAGTAGTTCTGTAATCTCAGAAGTAATTCTGTAATCTCAGAAGTAGTTCTGTAATCTCAGAATTAGTTCTGTAATCTCAGAAGTAATTCTGTAATCTCAGAAGTAGTTCTGTAATCTCAGAAGTAGCTCTGTAATCTCAGAAGCAATTCTGTAATCTCAGAAGTAGCTCTGTAATCTCAGAAGAAATACTGTAATCTCAGAAGTAATTCTGTAATCTCAGAAGTAATTCTGTCAACTCAGAAGTAGTTCTGCAATCTCAGAAGTAGGTCTGTCATCTAAGAAGTAATTCTGTAATCTCAAAAGTAATTCTGCAATCTCAGAAGTAATTTTGTAATCTCAGAAGTAATTCCGTAATCTCAGAAGAAATTCTGTAATCTCAGAAGAAGCTCTGTAATCTCAGAAGTATTTCTGTAATCTCAGAAGAAATTCTGTAATCTCAGAAGTAATTCTCCAATCTCAGAAGTATTTCTGTAATCTCAGAAGTAATTCTGCAATCTCAGAAGTAGTTCTGCAATCTCAGAAGTAGTTCTGCAATCTCAGAAATAGTTCTGCAATCTCAGAAGTAGTTCTGTAATCTCAGAAGTAGTTCTGTAACCTCAGAAATAGCTCTGTAATCTCAGAAGTAGTTTTGCAATCTCAGAAGTACTCCTGTAATCTCAGAAGTAATCTTAGAAGTAATTCTGCCAACTCAGAAGTAGTTCTGCAATCTCAGAAGTAGGTCTGTCATCTCAGAAGTAGGTCTGTCATCTCAGAATAATTCTGTAATCTCAGAAATAATTCTGTAATCTCAGAAGTAATTCTGTAATCTCAGAAGTAATTATGTAATCTCACAAGTAGTTCTGTAATCTCAGAAGTAATTCTGTAATCTCAGAAGTAGTTCTGTAATCTCAGAAGTACTTCTGTAATCTCAGAAGTAGCTCTGTAATCTCAGAAATAGTTCTGTAATCTCAGAAGTAATTCTGTAATCTCAGAAGTAGCTCTGTAATCTCAGAAGTAGCTCTGTAATATCAGAAGTAATTCTGTAATCTCAGAAGAAGCTCTGTAATCTCAGAAGTAATTCTGTAATCTCAGAAGTAGTTCTGTAATCTCAGAAGTACCTCTGTAATCTCAGAAGCAATTCTGTAATCTCAGAAGTAGCTCTGTAATCTCAGAAGTAATTATGTAATATCAGAAGTAGCTCTGTAATCTCAGAAGTAGCTCTGTAATCTCAGAAGTAATTCTGTAATCTCAGAAGTAGTTCTGTAATCTCAGAAGTAGCTCTGTAATCTCAGAAGCAATTCTGTAATTTCAGAAGTAGCTCTGTAATCTCAGAAGTAATTATGTAATCTCAGAAGTAGTTCTGTAATCTCAGAAGTAGCTCTGTAATCTCAAAAGCAATTCTGTAATTTCAGAAGTAATTCTGTAATCTCAGAAGTAGTTCTGTAATCTCAGAAGTATTTCAGTAATCTCAGAAGTAATTCTGTAATCTCAGAAGTAATTCTGTAATCTCAGAACTAGTTATTTAATCTCAGAAGAAGTTCTGGAATCTCAGAAGAAATACTGTAATCTCTGAAGTAATTCTGTAATCTCAGAAGTAATTCTGTCAACTCAGAAGTAGTTCTGCAATCTCAGAAGTAGGTCTGTCATCTCAGAAGTAATTCTGTAATCTCAGAAGTAATTCTGCAATCTCAGAAGTAATTCTGTAATCTCAGAAGTAATTCCGTAATCTCAGAAGTAATTCTGTAATCTCAGAAGTAATTCTGCAATCTCAGAATTATTTCTGTGATCTCCGAAGAAATTCTGTAATCTCAGAAGTAATTCTCCAATCTCAGAAGTATTTCTGTAATCTCGTAAGTAATTCTGCAATCTCAGAAGTAGTTCTGCAATCTCAGAAGTAGTTCTGCAATCTCAGAAGTAGTTCTGCAATCTCAGAAGTAGGTCTGTAATCTCAGAAGTAATTCTGTAAACTCAGAAGTAGATCTGTAATCTCAGAAGTAATTCTGTAATCTCAGAAGTAGTTCTGTAACCTCAGAAATAGCTCTGTAATCTCAGAAGTAGTTCTGTAATCTCAGAAGTACTTCTGTAATCTCAGAAGTAGCTCTGTAATCTCAGAAATAGTTCTGTAATCTCAGAAGTAATTCTGTAATCTCAGAAGTAGCTCTGTAATCTCAGAAGTAGCTCTGTAATATCAGAAGTAATTCTGTAATCTCAGAAGTAATTCTGTAATCTCAGAAGAAGCTCTGTAATCTCAGAAGTAGTTCTGTAATCTCAGAAGTACCTCTGTAATCTCAGAAGCAATTCTGTAATCTCAGAAGTAGCTCTGTAATCTCAGAAGTAATTATGTAATATCAGAAGTAGCTCTGTAATCTCAGAAGTAGCTCTGTAATCTCAGAAGTAATTCTGTAATCTCAGAAGTAGTTCTGTAATCTCAGAAGTAGCTCTGTAATCTCAGAAGCAATTCTGTAATTTCAGAAGTAGCTCTGTAATCTCAGAAGTAATTATGTAATCTCAGAAGTAGTTCTGTAATCTCAGAAGTAGCTCTGTAATCTCAAAAGCAATTCTGTAATTTCAGAAGTAATTCTGTAATCTCAGAAGTAGTTCTGTAATCTCAGAAGTATTTCAGTAATCTCAGAAGTAATTCTGTAATCTCAGAAGTAATTCTGTAATCTCAGAACTAGTTATTTAATCTCAGAAGAAGTTCTGGAATCTCAGAAGAAATACTGTAATCTCTGAAGTAATTCTGTAATCTCAGAAGTAATTCTGTCAACTCAGAAGTAGTTCTGCAATCTCAGAAGTAGGTCTGTCATCTCAGAAGTAATTCTGTAATCTCAGAAGTAATTCTGCAATCTCAGAAGTAATTCTGTAATCTCAGAAGTAATTCCGTAATCTCAGAAGTAATTCTGTAATCTCAGAAGTAATTCTGCAATCTCAGAATTATTTCTGTGATCTCCGAAGAAATTCTGTAATCTCAGAAGTAATTCTCCAATCTCAGAAGTATTTCTGTAATCTCGTAAGTAATTCTGCAATCTCAGAAGTAGTTCTGCAATCTCAGAAGTAGTTCTGCAATCTCAGAAGTAGTTCTGCAATCTCAGAAGTAGGTCTGTAATCTCAGAAGTAATTCTGTAAACTCAGAAGTAGATCTGTAATCTCAGAAGTAATTCTGTAATCTCAGAAGTAGTTCTGTAACCTCAGAAATAGCTCTGTAATCTCAGAAGTAGTTCTGTAATCTCAGAAGTACTTCTGTAATCTCAGAAGTAGCTCTGTAATCTCAGAAATAGTTCTGTAATCTCAGAAGTAATTCTGTAATCTCAGAAGTAGCTCTGTAATCTCAGAAGTAGCTCTGTAATATCAGAAGTAATTCTGTAATCTCAGAATTAATTCTGTAATCTCAGAAGAAGCTCTGTAATCTCAGAAGTAGTTCTGTAATCTCAGAAGTACCTCTGTAATCTCAGAAGCAATTCTGTAATCTCAGAAGTAGCTCTGTAATCTAAGAAGTAATTATGTAATATCAGAAGTAGCTCTGTAATCTCAGAAGTAGCTCTGTAATCTCAGAAGTGATTCTGTAATCTCAGAAGTAGTTCTGTAATCTCAGAAGTAGCTCTGTAATCTCAAAAGCAATTCTGTAATTTCAGAAGTAATTCTGTAATCTCAGAAGTAGTTCTGTAATCTCAGAAGTATTTCAGTAATCTCAGAAGTAATTCTGTAATCTCAGAAGTAATTCTGTAATCTCAGAACTAGTTATTTAATCTCAGAAGAAGTTCTGGAATCTCAGAAGAAATACTGTAATCTCTGAAGTAATTCTGTAATCTTAGAAGTAATTCTGTCATCTCAGAAGTAGTTCTGCAATCTCAGAAGTAGGTCTGTCATCTCAGAAGTAATTCTGTAATCTCAGAAGTAATTCTGCAATCTCAGAAGTAATTCTGTAATCTCAGAAGTAATTCCGTAATCTCAGAAGTAATTCTGTAATCTCAGAAGTAATTCTGCAATCTCAGAATTATTTCTGTGATCTCCGAAGAAATTCTGTAATCTCAGAAGTAATTCTCCAATCTCAGAAGTATTTCTGTAATCTCGTAAGTAATTCTGCAATCTCAGAAGTAGTTCTGCAATCTCAGAAGTAGTTCTGCAATCTCAGAAGTAGTTCTGCAATCTCAGAAGTAGGTCTGTAATCTCAGAAGTAATTCTGTAAACTCAGAAGTAGATCTGTAATCTCAGAAGTAATTCTGTAATCTCAGAAGTAGTTCTGTAACCTCAGAAATAGCTCTGTAATCTCAGAAGTAGTTCTGTAATCTCAGAAGTACTTCTGTAATCTCAGAAGTAGCTCTGTAATCTCAGAAATAGTTCTGTAATCTCAGAAGTAATTCTGTAATCTCAGAAGTAGCTCTGTAATCTCAGAAGTAGCTCTGTAATATCAGAAGTAATTCTGTAATCTCAGAATTAATTCTGTAATCTCAGAAGAAGCTCTGTAATCTCAGAAGTAGTTCTGTAATCTCAGAAGTACCTCTGTAATCTCAGAAGCAATTCTGTAATCTCAGAAGTAGCTCTGTAATCTAAGAAGTAATTATGTAATATCAGAAGTAGCTCTGTAATCTCAGAAGTAGCTCTGTAATCTCAGAAGTGATTCTGTAATCTCAGAAGTAGTTCTGTAATCTCAGAAGTAGCTCTGTAATCTCAGAAGCAATTCTGTAATTTCAGAAGTAGCTCTGTAATCTCAGAAGTAATTCTGTAATCTCAGAAGTAGTTCTGTAATCTCAGAAGTAGCTCTGTAATCTCAAAAGCAATTATGTAATTTCAGAAGTAATTCTGTAATCTCAGAAGTAGTTCTGTAATCTCAGAAGCATTTCAGTAATCTCAGAAGTAATTCTGTAATCTCAGAAGTAATTCTGTAATCTCAGAACTAGTTATTTAATCTCAGAAGCAGTTCTGGAATCTCAGAAGAAATACTGTAATCTCTGAAGTAATTCTGTAATCTCAGAAGTAATTCTGTCAACTCAGAAGTAGTTCTACAATCTCAGAAGTAGGTCTGTCATCTCAGAAGTAATTCTGTAATCTCAGAAGTAATTCTGCAATCTCAGAAGTAATTCTGTAATCTCAGAAGTAATTCCGTAATCTCTGAAGTAATTCTGTAATCTCAGAAGTAATTCTGCAATCTCAGAATTATTTCTGTGATCTCCGAAGAAATTCTGTAATCTCAGAAGTAATTCTCCAATCTCAGAAGTATTTCTGTAATCTCATAAGTAATTCTGCAATCTCAGAAGTAGTTCTGCAATCTCAGAAGTAGTTCTGCAATCTCAGAAGTAGTTCTGCAATCTCAGAAGTAGGTCTGTAATCTCAGAAGTAATTATGTAAACTCAGAAGTAGATCTGTAATCTCAGAAGTAATTCTGTAATCTTAGAAGTAGTTCTGTAACCTCAGAAATAGCTCTGTAATCTCAGAAGTAGTTCTGGAATCTCAGAAGTACTTCTGTAATCTCAGAAGTAATTCTGTAATCTCAGAAGTAATTCTGCCAACTCAGAAGTAGTTCTGCAATCTCAGAAGTAGGTCTGTCATCTCAGAAGTAGGTCTGTCATCTCAGAAGTAATTCTGTAATATCAGAAATAATTCTGTAATCTCAGAAGTGATTCTGTAATCTCAGAAGTTATTCTGTAATCTCAGAAGTAGTTCTGCAATCTCAGAAGTAATTCTGCAATCTCAGAAGTAGTTGTGTAATCTCAGAAGTACTTCTGTAATCTCAGAAGTAGCTCTGTAATCTCAGAAATAGTTCTGTAATCTCAGAAGTAATTCTGTAATCTCAGAAGTAGCTCTGTAATCTCAGAAGTAATTCTGTAATCTCAGAAGTAGTTCTGTAATCTCAGAAGAACCTCTGTAATCTCAGAAGCAATTCTGTAATCTCAGAAGTAGCTCTGTAATCTCAGAAGTAATTCTGTAATATCAGAAGTAGCTCTGTAATCTCAGAAATAGCTCTGTAATCTCAGAAGTAATTCTGTAATCTCAGAAGTAGTTCTGTAATCTCAGAAGTAGCTCTGTAATCTCAGAAGCAATTCTGTAATCTCAGAAGTAGCTCTGTAATCTCAGAAGTAATTCTGTAATCTCAGAAGTAGTTCTGTAATCTCAGAAGTAGCTCTGTAATCTCAAAAGCAATTCTGTAATTTCAGAAGTAATTCTGTAAACTCAGAAGTAATTCTGTAATCTCAGAAGTAGTTCTGTAATCTCAGAAGTAATTCTGTAATCTCAGAAGTAGTTCTGTAATCTCAGAAGTACTTCTGTAATCTCAGAAGTAGCTCTGTAATCTCAGAAATAGTTCTGTAATCTCAGAAGTAATTCTGTAATCTCAGAAGTAGCTCTGTAATCTCAGAAGTAGCTCTGTAATATCAGAAGAAATTCTGTAATCTCAGAAGAAGCTCTGTAATCTCAGAAGTAATTCTGTAATCTCAGAAGTAGTTCTGTAATCTCAGAAGTACCTCTGTAATCTCAGAAGCAATTCTGTAATCTCAGAAGTAGCTCTGTAATCTCAGAAGTAATTCTGTAATCTCAGAAGTAGTTCTGTAATCTCAGAAGTAGCTCTGTAATCTCAAAAGCAATTCTGTAATTTCAGAAGTAATTCTGTAATCTCAGAAGTAATTCTGTAATCTCAGAAGTAGTTCTGTAATCTCAGAAGTAGTTATGTAATCTCAGAAGTACCTCTGTAATCTCAGAAGCAATTCTGTAATCTCAGAAGTAGCTCTGTAATCTCAGAAGTAATTATGTAATATCAGAAGTAGCTCTGTAATCTCAGAAGTAGCTCTGTAATCTCAGAAGTAATTCTGTAATCTCAGAAGTAGTTCTGTAATCTCAGAAGTAGCTCTGTAATCTCAGAAGCAATTCTGTAATCTCAGAAGTAGCTCTGTAATCTCAGAAGTAATTCTGTAATCTCAGAAGTAGTTCTGTAATCTCAGAAGTAGCTCTGTAATCTCAAAAGCAATTCTGTAATTTCAGAAGTAATTCTGTAATCTCAGAAGTAATTCTGTAATCTCAGAAGTAGTTCTGTAATCTCAGAAGTAATTCTGTAATCTCAGAAGTAGTTCTGTAATCTCAGAAGTACTTCTGTAATCTCAGAAGTAGCTCTGTAATCTCAGAAATAGTTCTGTAATCTCAGAAGTAATTCTGTAATCTCAGAAGTAGCTCTGTAATCTCAGAAGTAGCTCTGTAATATCAGAAGAAATTCTGTAATCTCAGAAGAAGCTCTGTAATCTCAGAAGTAATTCTGTAATCTCAGAAGTAGTTCTGTAATCTCAGAAGTACCTCTGTAATCTCAGAAGCAATTCTGTAATCTCAGAAGTAGCTCTGTAATCTCAGAAGTAATTCTGTAATCTCAAAAGTAGTTCTGTAATCTCAGAAGTAGCTCTGTAATCTCAAAAGCAATTCTGTAATTTCAGAAGTAATTCTGTAATCTCAGAAGTAATTCTGTAATCTCAGAAGTAGTTCTGTAATCTCAGAAGTAGTTCTGTAATCTCAGAAGTACCTCTGTAATCTCAGAAGCAATTCTGTAATCTCAGAAGTAGCTCTGTAATCTCAGAAGTAATTATGTAATATCAGAAGTAGCTCTGTAATCTCAGAAGTAGCTCTGTAATCTCAGAAGTAATTCTGTAATCTCAGAAGTAGTTCTGTAATCTCAGAAGTAGCTCTGTAATCTCAGAAGCAATTCTGTAATTTCAGAAGTAGCTCTGTAATCTCAGAAGTAATTCTGTCAACTCAGAAGTAGTTCTGCAATCTCAGAAGTAGGTCTGTCATCTCAGAAGTAATTCTGTAATCTCAGAAGTAATTCTGCAATCTCAGAAGTAATTCTGTAATCTCAGAAGTAATTCCGTAATCTCAGAAGTAATTCTGTAATCTCAGAAGTAATTCTGCAATCTCAGAATTACTTCTGTGATCTCCGAAGAAATTCTGTAATCTCAGAAGTAATTCTCCAATCTCAGAAGTATTTCTGTAATCTCATAAGTAATTCTGCAATCTCAGAAGTAGTTCTGCAATCTCAGAAGTAGTTCTGCAATCTCAGAAGTAGTTCTGCAATCTCAGAAGTAGGTCTGTAATCTCAGAAGTAATTCTGTAAACTCAGAAGTAGATCTGTAATCTCAGAAGTAATTCTGTAATCTCAGAAGTAGTTCTGTAACCTCAGAAATAGCTCTGTAATCTCAGAAGTAGTTCTGTAATCTCAGAAGTACTTCTGTAATCTCAGAAGTAGCTCTGTAATCTCAGAAATAGTTCTGTAATCTCAGAAGTAATTCTGTAATCTCAGAAGTAGCTCTGTAATCTCAGAAGTAGCTCTGTAATATCAGAAGTAATTCTGTAATCTCAGAAGAAACTCTGTAATCTCAGAAGTAATTCTGTAATCTCAGAAGTAGTTCTGTAATCTCAGAAGTACCTCTGTAATCTCAGAAGCAATTCTGTAATCTCAGAAGTAGCTCTGTAATCTCAGAAGTAATTATGTAATATCAGAAGTAGCTCTGTAATCTCAGAAGTAGCTCTGTAATCTCAGAAGTAATTCTGTAATCTCAGAAGTAGTTCTGTAATCTCAGAAGTAGCTCTGTAATCTCAGAAGCAATTCTGTAATTTCAGAAGTAGCTCTGTAATCTCAGAAGTAATTCTGTAATCTCAGAAGTAGTTCTGTAATCTCAGAAGTAGCTCTGTAATCTCAAAAGCAATTATGTAATTTCAGAAGTAATTCTGTAATCTCAGAAGTAGTTCTGTAATCTCAGAAGTATTTCAGTAATCTCAGAAGTAATTCTGTAATCTCAGAAGTAATTCTGTAATCTCAGAACTAGTTATTTAATCTCAGAAGCAGTTCTGGAATCTCAGAAGAAATACTGTAATCTCTGAAGTAATTCTGTAATCTCAGAAGTAATTCTGTCAACTCAGAAGTAGTTCTGCAATCTCAGAAGTAGGTCTGTCATCTCAGAAGTAATTCTGTAATCTCAGAAGTAATTCTGCAATCTCAGAAGTAATTCTGTAATCTCAGAAGTAATTCCGTAATCTCAGAAGTAATTCTGTAATCTCAGAAGTAATTCTGCAATCTCAGAATTATTTCTGTGATCTCCGAAGAAATTCTGTAATCTCAGAAGTAATTCTCCAATCTCAGAAGTATTTCTGTAATCTCATAAGTAATTCTGCAATCTCAGAAGTAGTTCTGCAATCTCAGAAGTAGTTCTGCAATCTCAGAAGTAGTTCTGCAATCTCAGAAGTAGGTCTGTAATCTCAGAAGTAATTCTGTAAACTCAGAAGTAGATCTGTAATCTCAGAAGTAATTCTGTAATCTCAGAAGTAGTTCTGTAACCTCAGAAATAGCTCTGTAATCTCAGAAGTAGTTCTGTAATCTCAGAAGTATTTCTGTAATCTCAGAAGTAGCTCTGTAATCTCAGAAATAGTTCTGTAATCTCAGAAGTAATTCTGTAATCTCAGAAGTAGCTCTGTAATCTCAGAAGTAGCTCTGTAATATCAGAAGTAATTCTGTAATCTCAGAAGAAACTCTGTAATCTCAGAAGTAATTCTGTAATCTCAGAAGTAGTTCTGTAATCTCAGAAGTACCTCTGTAATCTCAGAAGCAATTCTGTAATCTCAGAAGTAGCTCTGTAATCTCAGAAGTAATTATGTAATATCAGAAGTAGCTCTGTAATCTCAGAAGTAGCTCTGTAATCTCAGAAGTAATTCTGTAATCTCAGAAGTAGTTCTGTAATCTCAGAAGTAGCTCTGTAATCTCAGAAGCAATTCTGTAATTTCAGAAGTAGCTCTGTAATCTCAGAAGTAATTCTGTAATCTCAGAAGTAGTTCTGTAATCTCAGAAGTAGCTCTGTAATCTCAAAAGCAATTATGTAATTTCAGAAGTAATTCTGTAATCTCAGAAGTAGTTCTGTAATCTCAGAAGTATTTCAGTAATCTCAGAAGTAATTCTGTAATCTCAGAAGTAATTCTGTAATCTCAGAACTAGTTATTTAATCTCAGAAGCAGTTCTGGAATCTCAGAAGAAATACTGTAATCTCTGAAGTAATTCTGTAATCTCAGAAGTAATTCTGTCAACTCAGAAGTAGTTCTGCAATCTCAGAAGTAGGTCTGTCATCTCAGAAGTAATTCTGTAATCTCAGAAGTAATTCTGCAATCTCAGAAGTAATTCTGTAATCTCAGAAGTAATTCCGTAATCTCAGAAGTAATTCGGTAATCTCAGAAGTAATTCTGCAATCTCAGAATTATTTCTGTGATCTCCGAAGAAATTCTGTAATCTCAGAAGTAATTCTCCAATCTCAGAAGTATTTCTGTAATCTCATAAGTAATTCTGCAATCTCAGAAGTAGTTCTGCAATCTCAGAAGTAGTTCTGCAATCTCAGAAGTAGTTCTGCAATCTCAGAAGTAGGTCTGTAATCTCAGAAGTAATTCTGTAAACTCAGAAGTAGATCTGTAATCTCAGAAGTAATTCTGTAATCTCAGAAGTAGTTCTGTAACCTCAGAAATAGCTCTGTAATCTCAGAAGTAGTTCTGTAATCTCAGAAGTACTTCTGTAATCTCAGAAGTAGCTCTGTAATCTCAGAAATAGTTCTGTAATCTCAGAAGTAATTCTGTAATCTCAGAAGTAGCTCTGTAATCTCAGAAGTAGCTCTGTAATATCAAAAGTAATTCTGTAATCTCAGAAGAAGCTCTGTAATCTCAGAAGTAATTCTGTAATCTCAGAAGTAGTTCTGTAATCTCAGAAGTACCTCTGTAATCTCAGAAGCAATTCTGTAATCTCAGAAGTAGCTCTGTAATCTCAGAAGTAATTCTGTAATCTCAGAAGTAGTTCTGTAATCTCAGAAGTAGCTCTGTAATCTCAAAAGCAATTCTGTAATTTCAGAAGTAATTCTGTAATCTCAGAAGTAATTCTGTAATCTCAGAAGTAGTTCTGTAATCTCAGAAGTAGTTCTGTAATCTCAGAAGTACCTCTGTAATCTCAGAAGCAATTCTGTAATCTCAGAAGTAGCTCTGTAATCTCAGAAGTAATTATGTAATATCAGAAGTAGCTCTGTAATCTCAGAAGTAGCTCTGTAATCTCAGAAGTAATTCTGTAATCTCAGAAGTAGTTCTGTAATCTCAGAAGTAGCTCTGTAATCTCAGAAGCAATTCTGTAATCTCAGAAGTAGCTCTGTAATCTCAGAAGTAATTCTGTAATCTCAGAAGTAGTTCTGTAATCTCAGAAGTAGCTCTGTAATCTCAAAAGCAATTCTGTAATTTCGGAAGTAATTCTGTAATCTCAGAAGTAATTCTGTAATCTCAGAAGTAGTTCTGTAATCTCAGAAGTAATTCTGTAATCTCAGAAGTAGTTCTGTAATCTCAGAAGTACTTCTGTAATCTCAGAAGTAGCTCTGTAATCTCAGAAATAGTTCTGTAATCTCAGAAGTAAATCTGTAATCTCAGAAGTAGCTCTGTAATCTCAGAAGTAGCTCTGTAATATCAGAAGAAATTCTGTAATCTCAGAAGAAGCTCTGTAATCTCAGAAGTAATTCTGTAATCTCAGAAGTAGTTCTGTAATCTCAGAAGTACCTCTGTAATCTCAGAAGCAATTCTGTAATCTCAGAAGTAGCTCTGTAATCTCAGAAGTAATTCTGTAATCTCAAAAGTAGTTCTGTAATCTCAGAAGTAGCTCTGTAATCTCAAAAGCAATTCTGTAATTTCAGAAGTAATTCTGTAATCTCAGAAGTAATTCTGTAATCTCAGAAGTAGTTCTGTAATCTCAGAAGTAGTTCTGTAATCTCAGAAGTACCTCTGTAATCTCAGAAGCAATTCTGTAATCTCAGAAGTAGCTCTGTAATCTCAGAAGTAATTATGTAATATCAGAAGTAGCTCTGTAATCTCAGAAGTAGCTCTGTAATCTCAGAAGTAATTCTGTAATCTCAGAAGTAGTTCTGTAATCTCAGAAGTAGCTCTGTAATCTCAGAAGCAATTCTGTAATTTCAGAAGTAGCTCTGTAATCTCAGAAGTAATTCTGTAATCTCAGAAGTAGTTCTGTAATCTCAGAAGTAGCTCTGTAATCTCAAAAGCAATTCTGTAATTTCAGAAGTAATTCTGTAATCTCAGAAGTAGTTCTGTAATCTCAGAAGTATTTCAGTAATCTCAGAAGTAATTCTGTAATCTCAGAAGTAATTCTGTAATCTCAGAACTAGTTATTTAATCTCAGAAGCAGTTCTGGAATCTCAGAAGAAATACTGTAATCTCTGAAGTAATTCTGTAATCTCAGAAGTAATTCTGTCAACTCAGAAGTAGTTCTGCAATCTCAGAAGTAGGTCTGTCATCTCAGAAGTAATTCTGTAATCTCAGAAGTAATTCTGCAATCTCAGAAGTAATTCTGTAATCTCAGAAGTAATTCCGTAATCTCAGAAGTAATTCTGTAATCTCAGAAGTAATTCTGCAATCTCAGAATTACTTCTGTGATCTCCGAAGAAATTCTGTAATCTCAGAAGTAATTCTCCAATCTCAGAAGTATTTCTGTAATCTCATAAGTAATTCTGCAATCTCAGAAGTAGTTCTGCAATCTCAGAAGTAGTTCTGCAATCTCAGAAGTAGTTCTGCAATCTCAGAAGTAGTTCTGCAATCTCAGAAGTAGGTCTGTAATCTCAGAAGTAATTCTGTAAACTCAGAAGTAGATCTGTAATCTCAGAAGTAATTCTGTAATCTCAGAAGTAGTTCTGTAACCTCAGAAATAGCTCTGTAATCTCAGAAGTAGTTCTGTAATCTCAGAAGTACTTCTGTAATCTCAGAAGTAGCTCTGTAATCTCAGAAATAGTTCTGTAATCTCAGAAGTAATTCTGTAATCTCAGAAGTAGCTCTGTAATCTCTGAAGTAGCTCTGTAATATCAGAAGTAATTCTGTAATCTCAGAAGAAGCTCTGTAATCTCAGAAGTAATTCTGTAATCTCAGAAGTAGTTCTGTAATCTCAGAAGTACCTCTGTAATCTCAGAAGCAATTCTGTAATCTCAGAAGTAGCTCTGTAATCTCAGAAGTAATTATGTAATATCAGAAGTAGCTCTGTAATCTCAGAAGTAGCTCTGTAATCTCAGAAGTAATTCTGTAATCTCAGAAGTAGTTCTGTAATCTCAGAAGTAGCTCTGTAATCTCAGAAGCAATTCTGTAATTTCAGAAGTAGCTCTGTAATCTCAGAAGTAATTCTGTAATCTCAGAAGTAGTTCTGTAATCTCAGAAGTAGCTCTGTAATCTCAAAAGCAATTATGTAATTTCAGAAGTAATTCTGTAATCTCAGAAGTAGTTCTGTAATCTCAGAAGTATTTCAGTAATCTCAGAAGTAATTCTGTAATCTCAGAAGTAATTCTGTAATCTCAGAACTAGTTATTTAATCTCAGAAGCAGTTCTGGAATCTCAGAAGAAATACTGTAATCTCTGAAGTAATTATGTAATCTCAGAAGTAATTCTGTCAACTCAGAAGTAGTTCTGCAATCTCAGAAGTAGGTCTGTCATCTCAGAAGTAATTCTGTAATCTCAGAAGTAATTCTGCAATCTCAGAAGTAATTCTGTAATCTCAGAAGTAATTCCGTAATCTCAGAAGTAATTCTGTAATCTCAGAAGTAATTCTGCAATCTCAGAATTATTTCTGTGATCTCCGAAGAAATTCTGTAATCTCAGAAGTAATTCTCCAATCTCAGAAGTATTTCTGTAATCTCATAAGTAATTCTGCAATCTCAGAAGTAGTTCTGCAATCTCAGAAGTAGTTCTGCAATCTCAGAAGTAGTTCTGCAATCTCAGAAGTAGGTCTGTAATCTCAGAAGTAATTCTGTAAACTCAGAAGTAGATCTGTAATCTCAGAAGTAATTCTGTAATCTCAGAAGTAGTTCTGTAACCTCAGAAATAGCTCTGTAATCTCAGAAGTAGTTCTGTAATCTCAGAAGTACTTCTGTAATCTCAGAAGTAGCTCTGTAATCTCAGAAATAGTTCTGTAATCTCAGAAGTAATTCTGTAATCTCAGAAGTAGCTCTGTAATCTCAGAAGTAGCTCTGTAATATCAGAAGTAATTCTGTAATCTCAGAAGAAGCTCTGTAATCTCAGAAGTAATTCTGTAATCTCAGAAGTAGTTCTGTAATCTCAGAAGTACCTCTGTAATCTCAGAAGCAATTCTGTAATCTCAGAAGTAGCTCTGTAATCTCAGAAGTAATTATGTAATATCAGAAGTAGCTCTGTAATCTCAGAAGTAGCTCTGTAATCTCAGAAGTAATTCTGTAATCTCAGAAGTAGTTCTGTAATCTCAGAAGTAGCTCTGTAATCTCAGAAGCAATTCTGTAATTTCAGAAGTAGCTCTGTAATCTCAGAAGTAATTCTGTAATCTCAGAAGTAGTTCTGTAATCTCAGAAGTAGCTCTGTAATCTCAAAAGCAATTATGTAATTTCAGAAGTAATTCTGTAATCTCAGAAGTAGTTCTGTAATCTCAGAAGTATTTCAGTAATCTCAGAAGTAATTCTGTAATCTCAGAAGTAATTCTGTAATCTCAGAACTAGTTATTTAATCTCAGAAGCAGTTCTGGAATCTCAGAAGAAATACTGTAATCTCTGAAGTAATTCTGTAATCTCAGAAGTAATTCTGTCAACTCAGAAGTAGTTCTGCAATCTCAGAAGTAGGTCTGTCATCTCAGAAGTAATTCTGTAATCTCAGAAGTAATTCTGCAATCTCAGAAGTAATTCTGTAATCTCAGAAGTAATTCCGTAATCTGAGAAGTAATTCTGTAATCTCAGAAGTAATTCTGCAATCTCAGAATTATTTCTGTGATCTCCGAAGAAATTCTGTAATCTCAGAAGTAATTCTCCAATCTCAGAAGTATTTCTGTAATCTCATACGTAATTCTGCAATCTCAGAAGTAGTTCTGCAATCTCAGAAGTAGTTCTGCAATCTCAGAAGTAGTTCTGCAAGCTCAGAAGTAGGTCTGTAATCTCAGAAGTAATTCTGTAAACTCAGAAGTAGATCTGTAATCTCAGAAGTAATTCTGTAATCTTAGAAGTAGTTCTGTAACCTCAGAAATAGCTCTGTAATCTCAGAAGTAGTTCTGGAATCTCAGAAGTACTTCTGTAATCTCAGAAGTAATTCTGTAATCTCAGAAGTAATTCTGCCAACTCAGAAGTAGTTCTGCAATCTCAGAAGTAATTCTGCAATCTCAGAAGTAGTTCTGTAATCTCAGAAGTACTTCTGTAATCTCAGAAGTAGCTCTGTAATCTCAGAAATAGTTCTGTAATCTCAGAAGCAGTTCTGGAATCTCAGAAGAAATACTGTAATCTCTGAAGTAATTCTGTAATCTCAGAAGTAATTCTGTCAACTCAGAAGTAGTTCTGCAATCTCAGAAGTAGGTCTGTCATCTCAGAAGTAATTCTGTAATCTCAGAAGTAATTCTGCAATCTCAGAAGTAATTCTGTAATCTCAGAAGTAATTCCGTAATCTCTGAAGTAATTCTGTAATCTCAGAAGTAATTCTGCAATCTCAGAATTATTTCTGTGATCTCCGAAGAAATTATGTAATCTCAGAAGTAATTCTCCAATCTCAGAAGTATTTCTGTAATCTCATAAGTAATTCTGCAATCTCAGAAGTAGTTCTGCAATCTCAGAAGTAGTTCTGCAATCTCAGAAGTAGTTCTGCAATCTCAGAAGTAGCTCTGTAATCTCAGAAGTAATTCTGTAATCTCAGAAGTAGTTCTGTAATCTCAGAAGTAGCTCTGTAATCTCAGAAGCAATTCTGTAATTTCAGAAGTAGCTCTGTAATCTCAGAAGTAATTCTGTAATCTCAGAAGTAGTTCTGTAATCTCAGAAGTAGCTCTGTAATCTCAAAAGCAATTATGTAATTTCAGAAGTAATTCTGTAATCTCAGAAGTAGTTCTGTAATCTCAGAAGTATTTCAGTAATCTCAGAAGTAATTCTGTAATCTCAGAAGTAATTCTGTAATCTCAGAACTAGTTATTTAATCTCAGAAGCAGTTCTGGAATCTCAGAAGAAATACTGTAATCTCTGAAGTAATTATGTAATCTCAGAAGTAATTCTGTCAACTCAGAAGTAGTTCTGCAATCTCAGAAGTAGGTCTGTCATCTCAGAAGTAATTCTGTAATCTCAGAAGTAATTCTGCAATCTCAGAAGTAATTCTGTAATCTCAGAAGTAATTCCGTAATCTCAGAAGTAATTCTGTAATCTCAGAAGTAATTCTGCAATCTCAGAATTATTTCTGTGATCTCCGAAGAAATTCTGTAATCTCAGAAGTAATTCTCCAATCTCAGAAGTATTTCTGTAATCTCATAAGTAATTCTGCAATCTCAGAAGTAGTTCTGCAATCTCAGAAGTAGTTCTGCAATCTCAGAAGTAGTTCTGCAATCTCAGAAGTAGGTCTGTAATCTCAGAAGTAATTCTGTAAACTCAGAAGTAGATCTGTAATCTCAGAAGTAATTCTGTAATCTCAGAAGTAGTTCTGTAACCTCAGAAATAGCTCTGTAATCTCAGAAGTAGTTCTGTAATCTCAGAAGTACTTCTGTAATCTCAGAAGTAGCTCTGTAATCTCAGAAATAGTTCTGTAATCTCAGAAGTAATTCTGTAATCTCAGAAGTAGCTCTGTAATCTCAGAAGTAGCTCTGTAATATCAGAAGTAATTCTGTAATCTCAGAAGAAGCTCTGTAATCTCAGAAGTAATTCTGTAATCTCAGAAGTAGTTCTGTAATCTCAGAAGTACCTCTGTAATCTCAGAAGCAATTCTGTAATCTCAGAAGTAGCTCTGTAATCTCAGAAGTAATTATGTAATATCAGAAGTAGCTCTGTAATCTCAGAAGTAGCTCTGTAATCTCAGAAGTAATTCTGTAATCTCAGAAGTAGTTCTGTAATCTCAGAAGTAGCTCTGTAATCTCAGAAGCAATTCTGTAATTTCAGAAGTAGCTCTGTAATCTCAGAAGTAATTCTGTAATCTCAGAAGTAGTTCTGTAATCTCAGAAGTAGCTCTGTAATCTCAAAAGCAATTATGTAATTTCAGAAGTAATTCTGTAATCTCAGAAGTAGTTCTGTAATCTCAGAAGTATTTCAGTAATCTCAGAAGTAATTCTGTAATCTCAGAAGTAATTCTGTAATCTCAGAACTAGTTATTTAATCTCAGAAGCAGTTCTGGAATCTCAGAAGAAATACTGTAATCTCTGAAGTAATTCTGTAATCTCAGAAGTAATTCTGTCAACTCAGAAGTAGTTCTGCAATCTCAGAAGTAGGTCTGTCATCTCAGAAGTAATTCTGTAATCTCAGAAGTAATTCTGCAATCTCAGAAGTAATTCTGTAATCTCAGAAGTAATTCCGTAATCTGAGAAGTAATTCTGTAATCTCAGAAGTAATTCTGCAATCTCAGAATTATTTCTGTGATCTCCGAAGAAATTCTGTAATCTCAGAAGTAATTCTCCAATCTCAGAAGTATTTCTGTAATCTCATACGTAATTCTGCAATCTCAGAAGTAGTTCTGCAATCTCAGAAGTAGTTCTGCAATCTCAGAAGTAGTTCTGCAAGCTCAGAAGTAGGTCTGTAATCTCAGAAGTAATTCTGTAAACTCAGAAGTAGATCTGTAATCTCAGAAGTAATTCTGTAATCTTAGAAGTAGTTCTGTAACCTCAGAAATAGCTCTGTAATCTCAGAAGTAGTTCTGGAATCTCAGAAGTACTTCTGTAATCTCAGAAGTAATTCTGTAATCTCAGAAGTAATTCTGCCAACTCAGAAGTAGTTCTGCAATCTCAGAAGTAATTCTGCAATCTCAGAAGTAGTTCTGTAATCTCAGAAGTACTTCTGTAATCTCAGAAGTAGCTCTGTAATCTCAGAAATAGTTCTGTAATCTCAGAAGCAGTTCTGGAATCTCAGAAGAAATACTGTAATCTCTGAAGTAATTCTGTAATCTCAGAAGTAATTCTGTCAACTCAGAAGTAGTTCTGCAATCTCAGAAGTAGGTCTGTCATCTCAGAAGTAATTCTGTAATCTCAGAAGTAATTCTGCAATCTCAGAAGTAATTCTGTAATCTCAGAAGTAATTCCGTAATCTCTGAAGTAATTCTGTAATCTCAGAAGTAATTCTGCAATCTCAGAATTATTTCTGTGATCTCCGAAGAAATTATGTAATCTCAGAAGTAATTCTCCAATCTCAGAAGTATTTCTGTAATCTCATAAGTAATTCTGCAATCTCAGAAGTAGTTCTGCAATCTCAGAAGTAGTTCTGCAATCTCAGAAGTAGTTCTGCAATCTCAGAAGTAGGTCTGTAATCTCAGAAGTAATTATGTAAACTCAGAAGTAGATCTGTAATCTCAGAAGTAATTCTGTAATCTTAGAAGTAGTTCTGTAACCTCAGAAATAGCTCTGTAATCTCAGAAGTAGTTCTGGAATCTCAGAAGTACTTCTGTAATCTCAGAAGTAATTCTGTAATCTCAGAAGTAATTCTGCCAACTCAGAAGTAGTTCTGCAATCTCAGAAGTAGGTCTGTCATCTCAGAAGTAGGTCTGTCATCTCAGAAGTAATTCTGTAATATCAGAAATAATTCTGTAATCTCAGAAGTGATTCTGTAATCTCAGAAGTTATTCTGTAATCTCAGAAGTAGTTCTGCAATCTCAGAAGTAATTCTGCAATCTCAGAAGTAGTTCTGTAATCTCAGAAGTACTTCTGTAATCTCAGAAGTAGCTCTGTAATCTCAGAAATAGTTCTGTAATCTCAGAAGTAATTCTGTAATCTCAGAAGTAGCTCTGTAATCTCAGAAGTAATTCTGTAATCTCAGAAGTAGTTCTGTAATCTCAGAAGAACCTCTGTAATCTCAGAAGCAATTCTGTAATCTCAGAAGTAGCTCTGTAATCTCAGAAGTAATTCTGTAATATCAGAAGTAGCTCTGTAATCTCAGAAATAGCTCTGTAATCTCAGAAGTAATTCTGTAATCTCAGAAGTAGTTCTGTAATCTCAGAAGTAGCTCTGTAATCTCAGAAGCAATTCTGTAATCTCAGAAGTAGCTCTGTAATCTCAGAAGTAATTCTGTAATCTCAGAAGTAGTTCTGTAATCTCAGAAGTAGCTCTGTAATCTCAAAAGCAATTCTGTAATTTCAGAAGTAATTCTGTAATCTCAGAAGTAATTCTGTAATCTCAGAAGTAGTTCTGTAATCTCAGAAGTAATTCTGTAATCTCAGAAGTAGTTCTGTAATCTCAGAAGTACTTCTGTAATCTCAGAAGTAGCTCTGTAATCTCAGAAATAGTTCTGTAATCTCAGAAGTAATTCTGTAATCTCAGAAGTAGCTCTGTAATCTCAGAAGTAGCTCTGTAATCTCAGAAGTAATTCTGTAATCTCAGAAGTAGTTCTGTAATCTCAGAAGTAGCTCTGTAATCTCAGAAGCAATTCTGTAATTTCAGAAGTAGCTCTGTAATCTCAGAAGTAATTCTGTAATCTCAGAAGTAGTTCTGTAATCTCAGAAGTAGCTCTGTAATCTCAAAAGCAATTATGTAATTTCAGAAGTAATTCTGTAATCTCAGAAGTAGTTCTGTAATCTCAGAAGTATTTCAGTAATCTCAGAAGTAATTCTGTAATCTCAGAAGTAATTCTGTAATCTCAGAACTAGTTATTTAATCTCAGAAGCAGTTCTGGAATCTCAGAAGAAATACTGTAATCTCTGAAGTAATTCTGTAATCTCAGAAGTAATTCTGTCAACTCAGAAGTAGTTCTGCAATCTCAGAAGTAGGTCTGTCATCTCAGAAGTAATTCTGTAATCTCAGAAGTAATTCTGCAATCTCAGAAGTAATTCTGTAATCTCAGAAGTAATTCCGTAATCTGAGAAGTAATTCTGTAATCTCAGAAGTAATTCTGCAATCTCAGAATTATTTCTGTGATCTCCGAAGAAATTCTGTAATCTCAGAAGTAATTCTCCAATCTCAGAAGTATTTCTGTAATCTCATACGTAATTCTGCAATCTCAGAAGTAGTTCTGCAATCTCAGAAGTAGTTCTGCAATCTCAGAAGTAGTTCTGCAAGCTCAGAAGTAGGTCTGTAATCTCAGAAGTAATTCTGTAAACTCAGAAGTAGATCTGTAATCTCAGAAGTAATTCTGTAATCTTAGAAGTAGTTCTGTAACCTCAGAAATAGCTCTGTAATCTCAGAAGTAGTTCTGGAATCTCAGAAGTACTTCTGTAATCTCAGAAGTAATTCTGTAATCTCAGAAGTAATTCTGCCAACTCAGAAGTAGTTCTGCAATCTCAGAAGTAGGTCTGTCATCTCAGAAGTAGGTCTGTCATCTCAGAAGTAATTCTGTAATATCAGAAATAATTCTGTAATCTCAGAAGTGAGTCTGTAATCTCAGAAGTTATTCTGTAATCTCAGAAGTAGTTCTGCAATCTCAGAAGTAATTCTGCAATCTCAGAAGTAGTTCTGTAATCTCAGAAGTACTTCTGTAATCTCAGAAGTAGCTCTGTAATCTCAGAAATAGTTCTGTAATCTCAGAAGCAGTTCTGGAATCTCAGAAGAAATACTGTAATCTCTGAAGTAATTCTGTAATCTCAGAAGTAATTCTGTCAACTCAGAAGTAGTTCTGCAATCTCAGAAGTAGGTCTGTCATCTCAGAAGTAATTCTGTAATCTCAGAAGTAATTCTGCAATCTCAGAAGTAATTCTGTAATCTCAGAAGTAATTCCGTAATCTCTGAAGTAATTCTGTAATCTCAGAAGTAATTCTGCAATCTCAGAATTATTTCTGTGATCTCCGAAGAAATTATGTAATCTCAGAAGTAATTCTCCAATCTCAGAAGTATTTCTGTAATCTCATAAGTAATTCTGCAATCTCAGAAGTAGTTCTGCAATCTCAGAAGTAGTTCTGCAATCTCAGAAGTAGTTCTGCAATCTCAGAAGTAGGTCTGTAATCTCAGAAGTAATTATGTAAACTCAGAAGTAGATCTGTAATCTCAGAAGTAATTCTGTAATCTTAGAAGTAGTTCTGTAACCTCAGAAATAGCTCTGTAATCTCAGAAGTAGTTCTGGAATCTCAGAAGTACTTCTGTAATCTCAGAAGTAATTCTGTAATCTCAGAAGTAATTCTGCCAACTCAGAAGTAGTTCTGCAATCTCAGAAGTAGGTCTGTCATCTCAGAAGTAGGTCTGTCATCTCAGAAGTAATTCTGTAATATCAGAAATAATTCTGTAATCTCAGAAGTGATTCTGTAATCTCAGAAGTTATTCTGTAATCTCAGAAGTAGTTCTGCAATCTCAGAAGTAATTCTGCAATCTCAGAAGTAGTTCTGTAATCTCAGAAGTACTTCTGTAATCTCAGAAGTAGCTCTGTAATCTCAGAAATAGTTCTGTAATCTCAGAAGTAATTCTGTAATCTCAGAAGTAGCTCTGTAATCTCAGAAGTAATTCTGTAATCTCAGAAGTAGTTCTGTAATCTCAGAAGAACCTCTGTAATCTCAGAAGCAATTCTGTAATCTCAGAAGTAGCTCTGTAATCTCAGAAGTAATTCTGTAATATCAGAAGTAGCTCTGTAATCTCAGAAATAGCTCTGTAATCTCAGAAGTAATTCTGTAATCTCAGAAGTAGTTCTGTAATCTCAGAAGTAGCTCTGTAATCTCAGAAGCAATTCTGTAATCTCAGAAGTAGCTCTGTAATCTCAGAAGTAATTCTGTAATCTCAGAAGTAGTTCTGTAATCTCAGAAGTAGCTCTGTAATCTCAAAAGCAATTCTGTAATTTCAGAAGTAATTCTGTAATCTCAGAAGTAATTCTGTAATCTCAGAAGTAGTTCTGTAATCTCAGAAGTAATT
Organism: Petromyzon marinus; assembly: GCF_048934315.1. NCBI lineage: Eukaryota > Metazoa > Chordata > Hyperoartia > Petromyzontiformes > Petromyzontidae > Petromyzon > Petromyzon marinus. Next base: position 13,298,636 of record NC_133685.1, read on the forward strand.
CTGTAATCTCAGAAGTAGTTCTGTAATCTCAGAAGTACTTCTGTAATCTCAGAAGTAGCTCTGTAATCTCAGAAATAGTTCTGTAATCTCAGAAGTAATTCTGTAATCTCAGAAGTAGCTCTGTAATCTCAGAAGTAGCTCTGTAATATCAGAAGAAATTCTGTAATCTCAGAAGAAGCTCTGTAATCTCAGAAGTAATTCTGTAATCTCAGAAGTAGTTTTGTAATCTCAGAAGTACCTCTGTAATCTCAGAAGCAATTCTGTAATCTCAGAAGTAGCTCTGTAATCTCAGAAGTAATTCTGTAATCTCAGAAGTAGTTCTGTAATCTCAGAAGTAGCTCTGTAATCTCAAAAGCAATTCTGTAATTTCAGAAGTAATTCTGTAATCTCAGAAGTAATTCTGTAATCTCAGAAGTAGTTCTGTAATCTCAGAAGTAGTTCTGTAATCTCAGAAGTACCTCTGTAATCTCAGAAGCAATTCTGTAATCTCAGAAGTAGCTCTGTAATCTCAGAAGTAATTATGTAATATCAGAAGTAGCTCTGTAATCTCAGAAGTAGCTCTGTAATCTCAGAAGTAATTCTGTAATCTCAGAAGTAGTTCTGTAATCTCAGAAGTAGCTCTGTAATCTCAGAAGCAATTCTGTAATTTCAGAAGTAGCTCTGTAATCTCAGAAGTAATTCTGTAATCTCAGAAGTAGTTCTGTAATCTCAGAAGTAGCTCTGTAATCTCAAAAGCAATTATGTAATTTCAGAAGTAATTCTGTAATCTCAGAAGTAGTTCTGTAATCTCAGAAGTATTTCAGTAATCTCAGAAGTAATTCTGTAATCTCATAAGTAATTCTGTAATCTCAGAACTAGTTATTTAATCTCAGAAGCAGTTCTGGAATCTCAGAAGAAATACTGTAATCTCTGAAGTAATTCTGTAATCTTAGAAGTAATTCTGTCAACTCAGAAGTAGTTCTGCAATCTCAGAAGTAGGTCTGTCATCTCAGAAGTAATTCTGTAATCTCAGAAGTAATTCTGCAATCTCAGAAGTAATTCTGTAATCTCAGAAGTAATTCCGTAATCTCAGAAGTAATTCTGTAATCTCAGAAGTAATTCTGCAATCTCAGAATTATTTCTGTGATCTCCGAAGAAATTCTGTAATCTCAGAAGTAATTCTCCAATCTCAGAAGTATTTCTGTAATCTCATAAGTAATTCTGCAATCTCAGAAGTAGTTCTGCAATCTCAGAAGTAGTTCTGCAATCTCAGAAGTAGTTCTGCAATCTCAGAAGTAGGTCTGTAATCTCAGAAGTAATTCTGTAAACTCAGAAGTAGATCTGTAATCTCAGAAGTAATTCTGTAATCTCAGAAGTAGTTCTGTAACCTCAGAAATAGCTCTGTAATCTCAAAAGTAGTTCTGTAATCTCAGAAGTACTTCTGTAATCTCAGAAGTAGCTCTGTAATCTCAGAAATAGTTCTGTAATCTCAGAAGTAATTCTGTAATCTCAGAAGTAGCTCTGTAATCTCAGAAGTAGCTCTGTAATATCAGAAGTAATTCTGTAATCTCAGAAGAAGCTCTGTAATCTCAGAAGTAATTCTGTAATCTCAGAAGTAGTTCTGTAATCTCAGAAGTACCTCTGTAATCTCAGAAGCAATTCTGTAATCTCAGAAGTAGCTCTGTAATCTCAGAAGTAATTATGTAATATCAGAAGTAGCTCTGTAATCTCAGAAGTAGCTCTGTAATCTCAGAAGTAATTCTGTAATCTCAGAAGTAGTTCTGTAATCTCAGAAGTAGCTCTGTAATCTCAGAAGCAATTCTGTAATTTCAGAAGTAGCTCTGTAATCTCAGAAGTAATTCTGTAATCTCAGAAGTAGTTCTGTAATCTCAGAAGTAGCTCTGTAATCTCAAAAGCAATTAGGTAATTTCAGAAGTAATTCTGTAATCTCAGAAGTGGTTCTGTAATCTCAGAAGTATTTCAGTAATCTCAGAAGTAATTCTGTAATCTCAGAAGTAATTCTGTAATCTCAGAACTAGTTATTTAATCTCAGAAGCAGTTCTGGAATCTCAGAAGAAATACTGTAATCTCTGAAGTAATTCTGTAATCTCAGAAGTAATTCTGTCAACTCAGAAGTAGTTCTGCAATCTCAGAAGTAGGTCTGTCATCTCAGAAGTAATTCTGTAATCTCAGAAGTAATTCTGCAATCTCAGAAGTAATTCTGTAATCTCAGAAGTAATTCCGTAATCTCAGAAGTAATTCTGTAATCTCAGAAGTAATTCTGCAATCTCAGAATTATTTCTGTGATCTCCGAAGAAATTCTGTAATCTCAGAAGTAATTCTCCAATCTCAGAAGTATTTCTGTAATCTCATAAGTAATTCTGCAATCTCAGAAGTAGTTCTGCAATCTCAGAAGTAGTTCTGCAATCTCAGAAGTAGTTCTGCAATCTCAGAAGTAGGTCTGTAATCTCAGAAGTAATTCTGTAAACTCAGAAGTAGATCTGTAATCTCAGAAGTAATTCTGTAATCTTAGAAGTAGTTCTGTAACCTCAGAAATAGCTCTGTAATCTCAGAAGTAGTTCTGGAATCTCAGAAGTATTTCTGTAATCTCAGAAGTAATTCTGTAATCTCAGAAGTAATTCTGCGAACTCAGAAGTAGTTCTGCAATCTCAGAAGTAGGTCTGTCATCTCAGAAGTAGGTCTGTCATCTCAGAAGTAATTCTGTAATATCAGAAATAATTCTGTAATCTCAGAAGAGAGTCTGTAATCTCAGAAGTTATTCTGTAATCTCAGAAGTAGTTCTGCAATCTCAGAAGTAATTCTGCAATCTCAGAAGTAGTTCTGTAATCTCAGAAGTACTTCTGTAATCTCAGAAGTAGCTCTGTAATCTCAGAAATAGTTCTGTAATCTCAGAAGTAATTCTGTAATCTCAGAAGTAGCTCTGTAATCTCAGAAGTAATTCTGTAATCTCAGAAGTAGTTCTGTAATCTCAGAAGAACCTCTGTAATCTCAGAAGCAATTCTGTAATATCAGAAGTAGCTCTGTAATTTCAGAAATAGCTCTGTAATCTCAGAAGTAATTCTGTAATCTCAGAAGTAGTTCTGTAATCTCAGAAGTAGCTCTGTAATCTCAGAAGCAATTCTGTAATCTCAGAAGTAGCTCTGTAATCTCAGAAGTAATTCTGTAATCTCAGAAGTAGTTCTGTAATCTCAGAAGTAGCTCTGTAATCTCAAAAGCAATTCTGTAATTTCAGAAGTAATTCTGTAATCTCAGAAGTAATTCTGTAATCTCAGAAGTAGTTCTGTAATCTCAGAAGTAATTCTGTAATCTCAGAAGTAGTTCTGTAATCTCAGAAGTACTTATGTAATCTCAGAAGTAGCTCTGTAATCTCAGAAATAGTTCTGTAATCTCAGAAGTAATTCTGTAATCTCAGAAGTAGCTCTGTAATCTCAGAAGTAGCTCTGTAATATCAGAAGAAATTCTGTAATCTCAGAAGAAGCTCTGTAATCTCAGAAGTAATTCTGTAATCTCAGAAGTAGTTCTGTAATCTCAGAAGTACCTCTGTAATCTCAGAAGCAATTCTGTAATCTCAGAAGTAGCTCTGTAATCTCAGAAGTAATTCTGTAATCTCAGAAGTAGTTCTTTAATCTCAGAAGTAGCTCTGTAATCTCAAAAGCAATTCTGTAATTTCAGAAGTAATTCTGTAATCTCAGAAGTAGTTCTGTAATCTCAGAAGTACTTCTGTAATCTCAGAAGTAGCTCTGTAATATCAGAAATAGTTCTGTAATCTCAGAAGTAATTCTGTAATCTCAGAAGTAGCTCTGTAATCTCAGAAGTAGCTCTGTAATATCAGAAGAAATTCTGTAATCTCAGAAGAAGCTCTGTAATCTCAGAAGTAATTCTGTAATCTCAGAAGTAGTTCTGTAATCTCAGAAGTACCTCTGTAATCTCAGAAGCAATTCTGTAATCTCAGAAGTAGCTCTGTAATCTCAGAAGTAATTCTGTAATATCAGAAGTAGCTCTGTAATCTCAGAAGTAGCTCTGTAATCTCAGAAGTAATTCCGTAATCTCAGAAGTAATTCTGTAATCTCAGAAGTAATTCTGCAATCTCAGAATTATTTCTGTAATCTTCGAAGAAATTCTGTAATCTCAGAAGTAATTCTCCAATCTCAGAAGTATTTCTGTAATCTCATAAGTAATTCTGCAATCTCAGAAGTAGTTCTGCAATCTCAGAAGTAGTTCTGCAATCTCAGAAGTAGTTCTGCAATCTCAGAAGTAGATCTGTAATCTCAGAAGTAATTCTGTATCTCAGAAGTAGTTCTGTAACCTCAGAAATAGCTCTGTAATCTCAGAAGTAGTTCTGGAATCTCAGAAGTACTTCTGTAATCTCAGAAGTAATTCTGTAATCTCAGAAGTAATTCTGCCAACTCAGAAGTAGTTCTGCAATCTCAGAAGTAGGTCTGTCATCTCAAAAGTAGGTCTGTCATCTCAGAAGTAATTCTGTAATATCAGAAATAATTCTGTAATCTCAGAAGTGATTCTGTAATCTCAGAAGTTATTCTGTAATCTCAGAAGTAGTTCTGCAATCTCAGAAGTAATTCTGCAATCTCAGAAGTAGTTCTGTAATCTCAGAAGTACTTCTGTAATCTCAGAAGTAGCTCTGTAATCTCAAAAGCAATTCTGTAATTTCAGAAGTAATTCTGTAATCTCAGAAGTAATTCTGTAATCTCAGAAGTAGTTCTGTAATCTCAGAAGTAATTCTGTAATCTCAGAAGTAGTTCTGTAATCTCAGAAGTACTTACGTAATCTCAGAAGTAGCTCTGTAATCTCAGAAATAGTTCTGTAATCTCAGAAGCAATTCTGTAATCTCAGAAGTAGCTCTGTAATCTCAGAAGTAGCTCTGTAATATTAGAAGAAATTCTGTAATCTCAGAAGAAGCTCTGTAATCTCAGAAGTAATTCTGTAATCTCAGAAGTAATTCTGTAATCTCAGAAGTAGTTCTGTAATCTCAGAAGTACCTCTGTAATCTCAGAAGCAATTCTGTAATCTCAGAAGTAGCTCTGTAATCTCAGAAGTAATTCTGTATTCTCAGAAGTAGTTCTGTAATCTCAGAAGTAGCTCTGTAATCTCAAAAGCAATTCTGTAATTTCAGAAGTAATTCTGTAATCTCAGAAGTAGTTCTGTAATCTCAGAAGTACTTCTGTAATCTCAGAAGTAGCTCTGTAATATCAGAAATAGTTCTGTAATCTCAGAAGTAATTCTGTAATCTCAGAAGTAGCTCTGTAATCTCAGAAGTAGCTCTGTAATATCAGAAGAAATTCTGTAATCTCAGAAGAAGCTCTGTAATCTCAGAAGTAATTCTGTAATCTCAGAAGTAGTTCTGTAATCTCAGAAGTACCTCTGTAATCTCAGAAGCAATTCTGTAAGCTCAGAAGTAGCTCTGTAATCTCAGAAGTAATTCTGTAATATCAGAAGTAGCTCTGTAATCTCAGAAGTAGCTCTGTAATCTCAGAAGTAATTCCGTAATCTCAGAAGTAATTCTGTAATCTCAGAAGTAATTCTGCAATCTCAGAATTATTTCTGTAATCTTCGAAGAAATTCTGTAATCTCAGAAGTAATTCTCCAATCTCAGAAGTATTTCTGTAATCTCATAAGTAATTCTGCAATCTCAGAAGTTGTTCTGCAATCTCAGAAGTAGTTCTGCAATCTCAGAAGTAGTTCTGCAATCTCAGAAGTAGATCTGTAATCTCAGAAGTAATTCTGTAATCTCACAAGTAGTTCTGTAACCTCAGAAATAGCTCTGTAATCTCAGAAGTAGTTCTGGAATCTCAGAAGTACTTTTGTAATCTCAGAAGTAATTCTGTAATCTCAGAAGTAATTCTGCCAACTCAGAAGTAGTTCTGCAATCTCAGAAGTAGGTCTGTCATCTCAAAAGTAGGTCTGTCATCTCAGAAGTAATTCTGTAATATCAGAAATAATTCTGTAATCTCAGAAGTGATTCTGTAATCTCAGAAGTTATTCTGTAATCTCAGAAGTAGTTCTGCAATCTCAGAAGTAATTCTGCAATCTCAGAAGTAGTTCTGTAATCTCAAAAGAACCTCTGTAATCTCAGATGCAATTCTGTAATCTCAGAAGTAGCTCTGTAATCTCAGAAGTAATTCTGTAATATCAGAAGTAGCTCTGTAATCTCAGAAGTAGCTCTGTAATCTCAGAAGTAATTCTGTAATCTCAGAAGTAGTTCTGTAATCTCAGAAGTAGCTCTGTAATCTCAGAAGCAATTCTGTAATCTCAGAAGTAGCTCTGTAATCTCAGAAGTAATTCTGTAATCTCAGAAGTAGTTCTGTAATCTCAGAAGTAGCTCTGTAATCTCATAAGCAATTCTGTAATTTCAGAAGTAATTCTGTAATCTCAGAAGTAATTCTGTAATCTCAGAAGTAGTTCTGTAATCTCAGAAGTAATTCTGTAATCTCAGAAGTAGTTCTGTAATCTCAGAAGTAGCTCTGTAATCTCAGAAATAGTTCTGTAATCTCAGAAGTAGCTCTGTAATCTCATAAGCAATTCTGTAATTTCAGAAGTAATTCTGTAATCTCAGAAGTAATTCTGTAATCTCAGAAGTAGTTCTGTAATCTCAGAAGTAATTCTGTAATCTCAGAAGTAGTTCTGTAATCTCAGAAGTAGCTCTGTAATCTCAGAAATAGTTCTGTAATCTCAGAAGTAATTCTGTAATCTCAGAAGTAGCTCTGTAATCTCAGAAGTAGCTCTGTAATATCAGCAGAAATTCTGTAATCTCAGAAGAAGCTCTGTAATCTCAGAAGTAATTCTGTAATCTCAGAAGTAGTTCTGTAATCTCAGAAGTACCTCTGTAATCTCAGAAGCAATTCTGTAATCTCAGAAGTAGCTCTGTAATCTCAGAAGTAATTCTGTAATATCAGAAGTAGCTCTGTAATCTCAGAAGTAGCTCTGTAATCTCAGAAGTAGTTCTGTAATCTCAGAAGTAGTTCTGTAATCTCAGAAGTACTTCTGTAATCTCAGAAGTAGCTCTGTAATCTCAAAAGCAATTCTGTAATTTCAGAAGTAATTCTGTAATCTCAGAAGTAATTCTGTAATCTCAGAAGTAGTTCTGTAATCTCAGAAGTAATTCTGTAATCTCAGAAGTAGTTCTGTAATCTCAGAAGTACTTATGTAATCTCAGAAGTAGCTCTGTAATCTCAGAAATAGTTCTGTAATCTCAGAAGTAATTCTGTAATCTCAGAAGTAGCTCTGTAATCTCAGAAGTAGCTCTGTAATATTAGAAGAAATTATGTAATCTCAGAAGAAGCTCTGTAATCTCAGAAGTAATTCTGTAATCTCAGAAGTAATTCTGTAATCTCAGAAGTAGTTCTGTAATATCAGAAGTACCTCTGTAATCTCAGAAGCAATTCTGTAATCTCAGAAGTAGCTCTGTAATCTCAGAAGTAATTCTGTAATCTCAGAAGTAGTTCTGTAATCTCAGAAGTAGCTCTGTAATCTCAAAAGCAATTCTGTAATTTCAGAAGTAATTCTGTAATCTCAGAAGTAGTTCTGTAATCTCAGAAGTACTTCTGTAATCTCAGAAGTAGCTCTGTAATATCAGAAATAGTTCTGTAATCTCAGAAGTAATTCTGTAATCTCAGAAGTAGCTCTGTAATCTCAGAAGTAGCTCTGTAATATCAGAAGAAATTCTGTAATCTCAGAAGAAGCTCTGTAATCTCAGAAGTAATTCTGTAATCTCAGAAGTAGTTCTGTAATCTCAGAAGTACCTCTGTAATCTCAGAAGCAATTCTGTAATCTCAGAAGTAGCTCTGTAATCTCAGAAGTAATTCTGTAATATCAGAAGTAGCTCTGTAATCTCAGAAGTAGCTCTGTAATCTCAGAAGTAATTCCGTAATCTCAGAAGTAATTCTGTAATCTCAGAAGTAATTCTGCAATCTCAGAATTATTTCTGTAATCTTCGAAGAAATTCTGTAATCTCAGAAGTAATTCTCCAATCTCAGAAGTATTTCTGTAATCTCATAAGTAATTCTGCAATCTCAGAAGTTGTTCTGCAATCTCAGAAGTAGTTCTGCAATCTCAGAAGTAGTTCTGCAATCTCAGAAGTAGATCTGTAATCTCAGAAGTAATTCTGTAATCTCACAAGTAGTTCTGTAACCTCAGAAATAGCTCTGTAATCTCAGAAGTAGTTCTGGAATCTCAGAAGTACTTCTGTAATCTCAGAAGTAATTCTGTAATCTCAGAAGTAATTCTGCCAACTCAGAAGTAGTTCTGCAATCTCAGAAGTAGGTCTGTCATCTCAAAAGTAGGTCTGTCATCTCAGAAGTAATTCTGTAATATCAGAAATAATTCTGTAATCTCAGAAGTGATTCTGTAATCTCAGAAGTTATTCTGTAATCTCAGAAGTAGTTCTGCAATCTCAGAAGTAATTCTGCAATCTCAGAAGTAGTTCTGTAATCTCAAAAGAACCTCTGTAATCTCAGATGCAATTCTGTAATCTCAGAAGTAGCTCTGTAATCTCAGAAGTAATTCTGTAATATCAGAAGTAGCTCTGTAATCTCAGAAGTAGCTCTGTAATCTCAGAAGTAATTCTGTAATCTCAGAAGTAGTTCTGTAATCTCAGAAGTAGCTCTGTAATCTCAGAAGCAATTCTGTAATCTCAGAAGTAGCTCTGTAATCTCAGAAGTAATTCTGTAATCTCAGAAGTAGTTCTGTAATCTCAGAAGTAGCTCTGTAATCTCATAAGCAATTCTGTAATTTCAGAAGTAATTCTGTAATCTCAGAAGTAATTCTGTAATCTCAGAAGTAGTTCTGTAATCTCAGAAGTAATTCTGTAATCTCAGAAGTAGTTCTGTAATCTCAGAAGTAGCTCTGTAATCTCAGAAATAGTTCTGTAATCTCAGAAGTAGCTCTGTAATCTCATAAGCAATTCTGTAATTTCAGAAGTAATTCTGTAATCTCAGAAGTAATTCTGTAATCTCAGAAGTAGTTCTGTAATCTCAGAAGTAATTCTGTAATCTCAGAAGTAGTTCTGTAATCTCAGAAGTAGCTCTGTAATCTCAGAAATAGTTCTGTAATCTCAGAAGTAATTCTGTAATCTCAGAAGTAGCTCTGTAATCTCAGAAGTAGCTCTGTAATATCAGCAGAAATTCTGTAATCTCAGAAGAAGCTCTGTAATCTCAGAAGTAATTCTGTAATCTCAGAAGTAGTTCTGTAATCTCAGAAGTACCTCTGTAATCTCAGAAGCAATTCTGTAATCTCAGAAGTAGCTCTGTAATCTCAGAAGTAATTCTGTAATATCAGAAGTAGCTCTGTAATCTCAGAAGTAGCTCTGTAATCTCAGAAGTAGTTCTGTAATCTCACAAGTAGCTCTGTAATCTCAGAAGCAATTCTGTAATCTCAGAAGTAGCTCTGTAATCTCAGAAGTAATTCTGTAATCTCAGAAGTAGTTCTGTAATCTCAGAAGTACTTCTGTAATCTCAGAAGTAGCTCTGTAATCTCAAAAGCAATTCTGTAATTTCAGAAGTAATTCTGTAATCTCAGAAGTAATTCTGTAATCTCAGAAGTAGTTCTGTAATCTCAGAAGTAATTCTGTAATCTCAGAAGTAGTTCTGTAATCTCAGAAGTACTTATGTAATCTCAGAAGTAGCTCTGTAATCTCAGAAATAGTTCTGTAATCTCAGAAGTAATTCTGTAATCTCAGAAGTAGCTCTGTAATCTCAGAAGTAGCTCTGTAATATTAGAAGAAATTCTGTAATCTCAGAAGAAGCTCTGTAATCTCAGAAGTAATTCTGTAATCTCAGAAGTAATTCTGTAATCTCAGAAGTAGTTCTGTAATATCAGAAGTACCTCTGTAATCTCAGAAGCAATTCTGTAATCTCAGAAGTAGCTCTGTAATCTCAGAAGTAATTCTGTAATCTCAGAAGTAGTTCTGTAATCTCAGAAGTAGCTCTGTAATCTCAAAAGCAATTCTGTAATTTCAGAAGTAATTCTGTAATCTCAGAAGTAGTTCTGTAATCTCAGAAGTACTTCTGTAATCTCAGAAGTAGCTCTGTAATATCAGAAATAGTTCTGTAATCTCAGAAGTAATTCTGTAATCTCAGAAGTAGCTCTGTAATCTCAGAAGTAGCTCTGTAATATCAGAAGAAATTCTGTAATCTCAGAAGAAGCTCTGTAATCTCAGAAGTAATTCTGTAATCTCAGAAGTAGTTCTGTAATCTCAGAAGTACCTCTGTAATCTCAGAAGCAATTCTGTAATCTCAGAAGTAGCTCTGTAATCTCAGAAGTAATTCTGTAATATCAGAAGTAGCTCTGTAATCTCAGAAGTAGCTCTGTAATCTCAGAAGTAATTCCGTAATCTCAGAAGTAATTCTGTAATCTCAGAAGTAATTCTGCAATCTCAGAATTATTTCTGTAATCTTCGAAGAAATTCTGTAATCTCAGAAGTAATTCTCCAATCTCAGAAGTATTTCTGTAATCTCATAAGTAATTCTGCAATCTCAGAAGTTGTTCTGCAATCTCAGAAGTAGTTCTGCAATCTCAGAAGTAGTTCTGCAATCTCAGAAGTAGATCTGTAATCTCAGAAGTAATTCTGTAATCTCACAAGTAGTTCTGTAACCTCAGAAATAGCTCTGTAATCTCAGAAGTAGTTCTGGAATCTCAGAAGTACTTCTGTAATCTCAGAAGTAATTCTGTAATCTCAGAAGTAATTCTGCCAACTCAGAAGTAGTTCTGCAATCTCAGAAGTAGGTCTGTCATCTCAAAAGTAGGTCTGTCATCTCAGAAGTAATTCTGTAATATCAGAAATAATTCTGTAATCTCAGAAGTGATTCTGTAATCTCAGAAGTTATTCTGTAATCTCAGAAGTAGTTCTGCAATCTCAGAAGTAATTCTGCAATCTCAGAAGTAGTTCTGTAATCTCAAAAGAACCTCTGTAATCTCAGATGCAATTCTGTAATCTCAGAAGTAGCTCTGTAATCTCAGAAGTAATTCTGTAATATCAGAAGTAGCTCTGTAATCTCAGAAGTAGCTCTGTAATCTCAGAAGTAATTCTGTAATCTCAGAAGTAGTTCTGTAATCTCAGAAGTAGCTCTGTAATCTCAGAAGCAATTCTGTAATCTCAGAAGTAGCTCTGTAATCTCAGAAGTAATTCTGTAATCTCAGAAGTAGTTCTGTAATCTCAGAAGTAGCTCTGTAATCTCATAAGCAATTCTGTAATTTCAGAAGTAATTCTGTAATCTCAGAAGTAATTCTGTAATCTCAGAAGTAGTTCTGTAATCTCAGAAGTAATTCTGTAATCTCAGAAGTAGTTCTGTAATCTCAGAAGTAGCTCTGTAATCTCAGAAATAGTTATGTAATCTCAGAAGTAGCTCTGTAATCTCATAAGCAATTCTGTAATTTCAGAAGTAATTCTGTAATCTCAGAAGTAATTCTGTAATCTCAGAAGTAGTTCTGTAATCTCAGAAGTAATTCTGTAATCTCAGAAGTAGTTCTGTAATCTCAGAAGTAGCTCTGTAATCTCAGAAATAGTTCTGTAATCTCAGAAGTAATTCTGTAATCTCAGAAGTAGCTCTGTAATCTCAGAAGTAGCTCTGTAATATCAGAAGAAATTCTGTAATCTCAGAAGAAGCTCTGTAATCTCAGAAGTAATTCTGTAATCTCAGAAGTAGTTCTGTAATCTCAGAAGTACCTCTGTAATCTCAGAAGCAATTCTGTAATCTCAGAAGTAGCTCTGTAATCTCAGAAGTAATTCTGTAATATCAGAAGTAGCTCTGTAATCTCAGAAGTAGCTCTGTAATCTCAGAAGTAGTTCTGTAATCTCACAAGTAGCTCTGTAATCTCAGAAGCAATTCTGTAATCTCAGAAGTAGCTCTGTAATCTCAGAAGTAATTCTGTAATCTCAGAAGTAGTTCTGTAATCTCAGAAGTAGCTCTGTAATCTCAAAAGAAATTCTGTAATTTCAGAAGTAATTCTGTAATCTCAGAAGTAGTTCTGTAATCTCAGAAGTATGTCAGTAATCTCAGAAGTAATTCTGTAATCTCAGAAGTAATTCTGTAATCTCAGAACTAGTTATTTAATCTCAGAAGCAGTTCTGGAATCTCAGAAGAAATACTGTAATCTCTGAAGTAATTCTGTAATCTCAGAAGTAATTCTGTCAACTCAGAAGTAGTTCTGCAATCTCAGAAGTAGGTCTGTCATCTCAGAAGTAATTCTGTAATCTCAGAAGTAATTCTGCAATCTCAGAAGTATTTCTGTAGTCTCAGAAGAAATTCTGTAATCTCAGAAGTAATTCTCCAATCTCAGAAGTATTTCTGTAATCTCAGAAGTAATTCTGCAATCTCAGAAGTAGTTCTGCAATCTCAGAAGTAGTTCTGCAAACTCAGAAGTAGTTCTGCAATCTCAGAAGTAATTCTGTAATCTCAGAAATAATTCTGTAATCTCAGAAGTGATTCTGTAATCTCAGAAGTTATTCTGTAATCTCAGAAGTAGTTCTGTAATCTCAGAAGTAATTCTGTAATCTCAGAAGTAGTTCTGTAATCTCAGAAGTACTTCTGTAATCTCAGAAGTAGTTCTGTAATCTCAGAAATAGTTCTGTAATCTCAGAAGTAATTCTGTAATCTCAGAAGTAGATCTGTAATCTCAGAAGTAATTCTGTAATCTCAGAAGTAGTTCTGTAATCTCAGAAGTACCTCTGTAATCTCAGAAGCAATTCTGTAATCTCAGAAGTAGCTCTGTAATCTCAGAAGTAATTCTGTAATATCAGAAGTAGCTCTGTAATCTCAGAAGTAGCTCTGTAATCTCAGAAGTAATTCTGTAATCTCAGAAGTAGTTCTGTAATCTCACAAGTAGCTCTGTAATCTCAGAAGCAATTCAGTAATCTCAGAAGTAGCTCTGTAATCTCAGAAGTAATTCTATAATCTCAGAAGTAGTTCTGTAATCTCAGAAGTAGCTCTGTAATCTCAAAAGCAATTCCGTAATTTCAGAAGTAATTCTGTAATCTCAGAAGTAGTTCTGTAAACTCAGAAGTATTTCAGTAATCTCAGAAGTAATTCTGTAATCTCAGAAGAAATACTGTAATCTCTGAAGTAATCCTGTAATCTCAGAAGTAATTCTGTAATCTCAGAAGTAATTCTGCAATCTCAGAAGTAGTTCTGCAATCTCAGAAGTAGTTCTGCAATCTCAGAAGTAGTTCTGCCATCTCAGAAGTAGTTCTGTAATCTCAGAAGTAATTCTGTAACCTCAGAAGTAGATCTGTAATCTCAGAAGTAATTCTGTAATCTCAGAAGTAGTTATGTAACCTCAGAAATAGCTCTGTAATCTCAGAAGTAGTTCTGGAATCTCAGAAGTACTTCTGTAATCTCAGAAGTAATTCTGTAATCTCAGAAGTAATTCTGCCAACTCAGAAGTAGTTCTGCAATCTCAGAAGTAGGTCTGTCATCTCAGAAGTAGGTCTGTCATCTCAGAAGTAATTGTGTAATCTCAGAAATAATTCTGTAATCTCAGAAGTAATTCTGTAATCTCAGAAGTAATTCTGTAATCTCAGAAGTAGTTCTGTAATCTCAGAAGTAATTCTGTAATCTCAGAAGTAGTTCTGTAATCTCAGAAGTACTTCTGTAATCTCAGAAGTAGCTCTGTAATCTCAGAAATAGTTCTGTAATCTCAGAAGTAATTCTGTAATCTCAGAAGTAGCTCTGTAATCTCAGAAGTAGCTCTGTAATATCATAAGTAATTCTGTAATCTCAGAAGTAGCTCTGTAATCTCAGAAGTAATTCTGTAATCTCAGAAGTAGTTCTGTAATCTCAGAAGTACCTCTGTAATCTCAGAAGCAATTCTGTAATGTCAGAAGTAGCTCTGTAATCTCAGAAGTAATTCTGTAATAACAGAAGTAGCTCTGTAATCTCAGAAGTAGCTCTGTAATCTCAGAAGTAATTTTGTAATCTCAGAAGTCGTTCTGTAATCTCAGAAGTAGCTCTGTAATCTCAGAAGCAATTCTGTAATCTCAGAAGTAGCTCTGTAATCTCAGAAGTAGTTCTGCAATCTCAGAAGTAGGTCTGTCATCTCAGAAGTAGGTCTGTCATCTCAGAAGTAATTCTGTAATCTCAGAAATAATTCTGTAATCTCAGAAGTAATTATGTAATCTCAGAAGTAATTCTGTAATCTCAGAAGTAATTCTGTAATCTCAGAAGTAATTCTGTAATCTTAGAAGTAATTCTGCAATCTCAGAAGTATATCTGTAATCTCAGAAGTAATTCTGTAATCTCAGAAGTAGCTCTGTAATCTCAGAAGTAGTTCTGGAATCTCAGAAGTACTTCTGTAATCTCAGAAGTAATTCTGTAATCTCAGAAGTAATTCTGCCAACTCAGAAGTAGTTCTGCAATCTCAGAAGTAATTTTGTATTCTCAGAAGTAGCTCTGTAATCTCAGAAGTAGTTCTGTAATCTCAGAAGTACTTCTGTAATCTCAGAAGTAGCTCTGTAATCTCAGAAATAGTTCTGTAATCTCAGAAGTAATTCTGTAATCTCAGAAGTAGCTCTGTAATCTCAGAAGTAGCTCTGTAATATCAGAAGTAATTCTGTAATCTCAGAAATAGCTCTGTAATCTCAGAAGTAATTCTGTAATCTCAGAAGTAGTTCTGTAATCTCAGAAGTACCTCTGTAATCTCAGAAGCAATTCTGTAATCTCAGAAGTAGCTCTGTCATCTCAGAAGTAATTCTGTAATATCAGAAGTAGCTCTGTAATCTCAGAAGTAATTCTGTAATCTCAGAAGTAGATCTGTAATCTCAGAATTAGTTCTGTAATCTCAGAAGTATTTATGTAATCTCAGAAGTAGTTCTGTAATCTCAGAAGTAATTCTGTAATCTCAGAACTAGGTATTTAATCTCAGAAGCAGTTCTGGAATCTCAGAAGAAATACTGTAATCTATGAAGTAATTCTGTAATCTCAGAAGTAATTCTGTCAACTCAAAAGTAGTTCTGCAATCTCAGAAGTAGGTCTGTCATCTCAGAAGTAGCTCTGTAATCTCAGAAGCAATTCTGTAATCTCAGAAGTAGCTCTGTAATCTCAGAAGTAATTCTGTAATCTCAGAAGTAGTTCTGTAATCTCAGAAGTAGCTCTGTAATCTCAAAAGCAATTCTGTAATTTCAGAAGTAATTCTGTAATCTCAGAAGTAGTTCTGTAATCTCAGAAGTATTTCAGTAATCTCAGAAGTAATTCTGTAATCTCAGAAGTAATTCTGTAATCTCAGAACTAGTTATTTAATCTCAGAAGCAGTTCTGGAATCTCAGAAGAAATACTGTAATCTCTGAAGTAATTCTGTAATCTCAGAAGTAATTCTGTCAACTCAGAAGTAGTTCTGCAATCTCAGAAGTAGGTCTGTCATCTCAGAAGTAATTCTGTAATCTCAGAAGTAATTCTGCAATCTCAGAAGTAATTCTGTAATCTCAGAAGTAATTCCGTAATCTCAGAAGTAATTCTGTAATCTCAGAAGTAATTCTGCAATCTCAGAATTATTTCTGTAATCTTCGAAGAAATTACGTAATCTCAGAATTAATTCTCCAATCTCAGAAGTATTTCTGTAATCTCATAAGTAATTCTGCAATCTCAGAAGTAGTTCTGCAATCTCAGAAGTAGTTCTGCAATCTCAGAAGTAGTTCTGCAATCTCAGAAGTAGGTCTGTAATCTCAGAAGTAATTCTGTAAACTCAGAAGTAGATGTGTAATCTCAGAAGTAATTCTGTAATCTCAGAAGTAGTTCTGTAACCTCAGAAATAGCTCTGTAATCTCAGAAGTAGTTCTGGAATCTCAGAAGTACTTCTGTAATCTCAGAAATAACTCTGTAATCTCAGAAGTAATTCTGCCAACTCAGAAGTAGTTCTGCAATCTCAGAAGTAGGTCTGTCATCTCAGAAGTAGGTCTGTCATCTCAGAAGTAATTCTGTAATATCAGAAATAATTCTGTAATCTCAGAAGTGATTCTGTAATCTCAGAAGTTATTCTGTAATCTCAGAAGTAGTTCTGCAATCTCAGAAGTAATTCTGCAATCTCAGAAGTAGTTATGTAATCTCAGAAGTACTTCTGTAATCTCAGAAGTAGCTCTGTAATCTCAGAAATAGTTCTGTAATCTCAGAAGTAATTCTGTAATCTCAGAAGTAGCTCTGTAATCTCAGAAGTAATTCTGTAATCTCAGAAGTAGTTCTGTAATCTCAGAAGAACCTCTGTAATCTCAGATGCAATTCTGTAATCTCAGAAGTAGCTCTGTAATCTCAGAAGTAATTCTGTAATATCAGAAGTAGCTCTGTAATCTCAGAAGTAGCTCTGTAATCTCAGAAGTAATTCTGTAATCTCAGAAGTAGTTCTGTAATCTCAGAAGTAGCTCTGTAATCTCAGAAGCAATTCTGTAATCTCAGAAGTAGCTCTGTAATCTCAGAAGTAATTCTGTAATCTCAGAAGTAGTTCTGTAATCTCAGAAGTAGCTCTGTAATCACATAAGCAATTCTATAATTTCAGAAGTAATTCTGTAATCTCAGAAGTAATTCTGTAATCTCAGAAGTAGTTCTGTAATCTCAGAAGTAATTCTGTAATCTCAGAAGTAGTTCTGTAATCTCAGAAGTACTTCTGTAATCTCAGAAGTAGCTCTGTAATCTCAGAAATAGTTCTGTAATCTCAGAAGTAATTCTGTAATCTCAGAAGTAGCTCTGTAATCTCAGAAGTAGCTCTGTAATATCAGAAGTAATTCTGTAATCTCAGAAGTAGTTCTGTAATCTCAGAAGTACCTCTGTAATCTCAGAAGCAATTCTGTAATCTCAGAAGTAGCTCTGTAATCTCAGAAGTAATTATGTAATCTCAGAAGTAGCTCTGTAATCTCAGAAGCAATTCTGTAATCTCAGAAGTAGTCTGTAATCTCAGAAGTAATTATGTAATCTCAGAAGTAGCTCTGTAATCTCAGAAGCAATTCTGTAATCTCAGAAGTAGCTCTGTAATCTCAGAAGTAATTCTGTAATCTCAGAAGTAGTTCTGTAATCTCAGAAGTAGCTCTGTAATCTCATAAGCAATTCTGTAATTTCAGAAGTAATTCTGTAATCTCAGAAGTAATTCTGTAATCTCAGAAGTGGTTCTGTAATCTCAGAAGTAATTCTGTAATCTCAGAAGTAGTTCTGTAATCTCAGAAGTACTTCTGTAATCTCAGAAGTAGCTCTGTAATCTCAGAAATAGTTATGTAATCTCAGAAGTAATTCTGTAATCTCAGAAGTAGCTCTGTAATCTCAGAAGTAGCTCTGTAATATCAGAAGAAATTCTGTAATCTCAGAAGAAGCTCTGTAATATCAGAAGTAATTCTGTAATCTCAGAAGTAGTTCTGTAATCTCAGAAGTACCTCTGTAATCTCAGAAGCAATTCTGTAATCTCAGAAGTAGCTCTGTAATCTCAGAAGTAATTCTGTAATATCAGAAGTAGCTCTGTAATCTCAGAAGTAGCTCTGTAATCTCAGAAGTAATTCTGTAATCTCAGAAGTAGTTCTGTAATCTCAGAAGTAGCTCTGTAATCTCAAAAGCAATTCTGTAATTTCAGAAGTAATTCTGTAATCTCAGAAGTAGTTCTGTAATCTCAGAAGTATTTCAGTAATCTCAGAAGTAATTCTGTAATCTCAGAAGTAATTCTGTAATCTCAGAACTAGTTATTTAATCTCAGAAGCAGTTCTGGAATCTCAGAAGAAATACTGTAATCTCTGAAGTAATTCTGTAATCTCAGAAGTAATTCTGTCAACTCAGAAGTAGTTCTGCAATCTCAGAAGTAGGTCTGTCATCTCAGAAGTAATTCTGCAATCTCAGAAGTAGTTCTGCAATCTCAGAAGTAGTTCTGCAATCTCAGAAGTAGTTCTGCAATCTCAGAAGTAGTTCTGTAATCTCAGAAGTAATTCTGTAACCTCAGAAGTGGATCTGTAATCTCAGAAGTAATTCTGTAATCTCAGAAGTAGTTCTGTAACCTCAGAAATAGCTCTGTAATCTCAGAAGTAGTTCTGGAATCTCAGAAGTACTACTGTAATCTCAGAAGTAATTCCGTAATCTCAGAAGTAATTCTGCCAACTCATAAGTAGTTCTGCAATCTCAGAAGTAGGTATGTCATCTCAGACGTAGGTCTGTCATCTCAGAAGTAATTCTGTAATCTCAGAAATAATTCTGTAATGTCAGAAGTGATTCTGTAATCTCAGAAGTTATTCTGTAATCTCAGAAGTAGTTCTGTAATCTCAGAAGTAATTCTGTAATCTCAGAAGTAGTTCTGTAATCTCAGAAGTACTTCTGTAATCTCAGAAGTAGCTCTGTAATCTCAGAAATAGTTACGTAATCTCAGAAGTAATTCTGTAATCTCAGAAGTAGCTCTGTAATTTCAGAAGTAATTCTGTAATCTCAGAAGTAGTTCTGTAATCTCAGAAGTACCTCTGTAATCTCAGAAGCAATTCTGTAATCTCAGAAGTAGCTCTGTAATCTCAGAAGTAATTCTGTAATATCAGAAGTAGCTCTGTAATCTCAGAAGTAGCTCTGTAATCTCAGAAGTAATTCTGTAATCTCAGAAGTAGTTCTGTAATCTCAGAAGTAGCTCTGTAATCTCAGAAGCAATTCTGTAATCTCAGAAGTAGCTCTGTAATCTCAGAAGTAATTCTATAATCTCAGAAGTAGTTCTGTAATCTCAGAAGTAGCTCTGTAATCTCAAAAGCAATTCCGTAATTTCAGAAGTAATTCTGTAATCTCAGAAGTAGTTCTGTAAACTCAGAAGTATTTCAGTAATCTCAGAAGTAATTCTGTAATCTCAGAAGTAATTCTGTAATCTCAGAACTAGGTATTTAATCTCAGAAGCAGTTCTGGAATCTCAGAAGAAATACTGTAATCTCTGAAGTAATTCTGTAATCTCAGAAGTAATTCTGTCAACTCAGAAGTAGTTCTGCAATCTCAGAAGTAGGTCTGTCATCTCAGAAGTAACTCTGTAATCTCAGAAGTAATTCTGCAATCTCAGAAGTAATTCTGTAATCTCATAAGTAATTCCGTAATCTCAGAAGTAATTCTGTAATCTCAGAAGTAATTCTGCAATCTCAGAAGTAGTTCTGCAATCTCAGAAGTAGTTCTGCAATCTCAGAAGTAGTTCTGCCATCTCAGAAGTAGTTCTGTAATCTCAGAAGTAATTCTGTAACCTCAGAAGTAGATCTGTAATCTCAGAAGTAATTATGTAATCTCAGAAGTAGTTCTCTAACCTCAGAAATAGCTCTGTAATCTCAGAAGTAGTTCTGGAATCTCAGAAGTACTTCTGTAATCTCAGAAGTAGTTCTGCAATCTCAGAAGTAGGTCTGTCATCTCAGAAGTAGGTCTGTCATCTCAGAAGTAATTGTGTAATCTCAGAAATAATTCTGTAATCTCAGAAGTAATTCTGTAATCTCAGAAGTAATTCTGTAATCTCAGAAGTAGTTCTGTAATCTCAGAAGTAATTCTGTAATCTCAGAAGTACTTCTGTAATCTCAGAAGTAGCTCTGTAATCTCAGAAATAGTTCTGTAATCTCAGAAGTAATTCTGTAATCTCAGAAGTAGCTCTGTAATCTCAGAAGTAGCTCTGTAATATCTTAAGTAATTCTGTAATCTCAGAAGTAGCTCTGTAATCTCAGAAGTAATTCTGTAATCTCAGAAGTAGTTCTGTAATCTCAGAAGAACCTCTGTAATCTCAGAAGCAATTCTGTAATCTCAGAAGTAGCTCTGTAATCTCAGAAGTAGCTCTGTAATCTCAGAAGTAATTTTGTAATCTCAGAAGTCGTTCTGTAATCTCAGAAGTAGCTCTGTAATCTCAGAAGCAATTCTGTAATCTCAGAAGTAGCTCTGTAATCTCAGAAGTAGTTCTGCAATCTCAGAAGTAGGTCTGTCACCTCAGAAGTAGGTCTGTCATCTCAGAAGTAATTCTGTAATCTCAGAAATAATTCTGTAATCTCAGAAGTAATTCTGTAATCTCAGAAGTAATTCTGTAATCTCAGAAGTAATTCTGTAATCTCAGAAGTAATTCTGTAATCTCAGAAGTAATTCTGCAATCTCAGAGGTATATCTGTAATCTCAGAAGTAATTTTGTAATCTCAGAAGTAGCTCTGTAATCTCAGAAGTAGTTCTGGAATCTCAGAAGTACTTCTGTAATCTCAGAAGTAATTCTGTAATCTCAGAAGAAATTCTGCCAACTCAGAAGTAGTTCTGCAATCTCAGAAGTAATTTTGTATTCTCAGAAGTAGCTCTGTAATCTCAGAAGTAGTTCTGTAATCTCAGAAGTACTTCTGTAATCTCAGAAGTAGCTCTGTAATCTCAGAAATAGTTCTGTAATCTCAGAAGTAATTCTGTAATCTCAGAAGTAGCTCTGTAATCTCAGAAGTAGCTCTGTAATATCAGAAGTAATTCTGTAATCTCAGAAGTAGCTCTGTAATCTCAGAAGTAATTCTGTAATCTCAGAAGTAGTTCTGTAATCTCAGAAGTACCTCTGTAATCTCAGAAGCAATTCTGTAATCTCAGAAGTAGCTCTGTCATCTCAGAAGTAATTCTGTAATATCAGAAGTACCTCTGTAATCTCAGAAGTAGCTCTGTAATCTCAGAAGTAATTCTGTAATCTCAGAAGTAGTTCTGTAATCTCAGAAGTAGCTCTGAAATCTCAGAAGCAATTATGTATTCTCAGAAGTAGCTCTGTAATCTCAGAAGTAATTCTGTAATCTCAGAAGTAGTTCTGTAATCTCAGAAGAACCTCTGTAATCTCAGAAGCAATTCTGTAATCTCAGAAGTAGCTCTGTAATCTCAGAAGTAGCTCTGTAATCTCAGAAGTAATTTTGTAATCTCAGAAGTCGTTCTGTAATCTCAGAAGTAGCTCTGTAATCTCAGAAGCAATTCTGTAATCTCAGAAGTAGCTCTGTAATCTCAGAAGTAGTTCTGCAATCTCAGAAGTAGGTCTGTCATCTCAGAAGTAGGTCTGTCATCTCAGAAGTAATTCTGTAATCTCAGAAATAATTCTGTAATCTCAGAAGTAATTCTGTAATCTCAGAAGTAATTCTGTAATCTCAGAAGTAATTCTGTAATCTCAGAAGTAATTCTGTAATCTCAGAAGTAATTCTGTAATCTCAGAAGTAATTCTGCAATCTCAGAAGTATATCTGTAATCTCAGAAGTAATTTTGTAATCTCAGAAGTAGCTCTGTAATCTCAGAAGTAGTTCTGGAATCTCAGAAGTACTTCTGTAATCTCAGAAGTAATTCTGTAATCTCAGAAGTAATTCTGCCAACTCAGAAGTAGTTCTGCAATCTCAGAAGTAATTTTGTATTCTCAGAAGTAGCTCTGTAATCTCAGAAGTAGTTCTGTAATCTCAGAAGTACTTCTGTAATCTCAGAAGTAGCTGTGTAATCTCAGAAATAGTTCTGTAATCTCAGAAGTAATTCTGTAATCTCAGAAGTAGCTCTGTAATCTCAGAAGTAGCTCTGTAATATCAGAAGTAATTCTGTAATCTCAGAAGTAGCTCTGTAATCTCAGAAGTAATTCTGTAATCTCAGAAGTAGTTCTGTAATCTCAGAAGTACCTCTGTAATCTCAGAAGCAATTCTGTAATCTCAGAAGTAGCTCTGTCATCTCAGAAGTAATTCTGTAATATCAGAAGTACCTCTGTAATCTCAGAAGTAGCTCTGTAATCTCAGAAGTAATTCTGTAATCTCAGAAGTAGTTCTGTAATCTCAGAAGTAGCTCTGTAATCTCAGAAGCAATTCTGTAATCTCAGAAGTAGCTCTGTAATCTCAGAAGTAATTCTGTAATCTCAGAAGTAGTTCTGTAATCTCAGGAGTAGCTCTGTAATCTCAAAAGCAATTCTGTAATTTCAGAAGTAATTCTGTAATCTCAGAAGTAGTTCTGTAATCTCAGAAGTAGCTCTGTAATCTCATAAGCAATTCTGTAATTTCAGAAGTAATTCTGTAATCTCAGAAGTAATTCTGTAATCTCAGAAGTAGTTCTGTAATCTCAGAAGTAATTCTGTAAACTCAGAAGTAGTTCTGTAATCTCAGAAGTACTTCTGTAATCTCAGAAGTAGCTTTGTAATCTCAGAAATAGTTCTGTAATCTCAGAAGTAATTCTGTAATCTCAGAAGTAGCTCTGTAATCTCAGAAGTAGCTCTGTAATATCAGAAGAAATTCTGTAATCTCAGATGAAGCTCTGTAATCTCAGAAGTAATTCTGTAATCTCAGAAGTAGTTCTGTAATCTCAGAAGCACCTCTGTAATCTCAGAAGCAATTCTGTAATCTCAGAAGTAGCTCTGTAATCTCATAAGTAATTCTGTAATATCAGAAGTAGCTCTGTAATCTCAGAAGTAGCTCTGTAATCTCAGAAGTAATTCTGTAATCTCAGAAGTAGTTCTGTAATCTCAGAAGTAGCTCTGTAATCTCAGAAGCAATTCTGTAATCTCAGAAGTAGCTCTGTAATCTCAGAAGTAATTCTGTAATCTCAGAAGTAGTTCTGTAATCTCAGGAGTAGCTCTGTAATCTCAAAAGCAATTCTGTAATTTCAGCAGTAATTCTGTAATCTCAGAAGTAGTTCTGTAATCTTAGAAGTAGCTCTGTAATCTCATAAGCAATTCTGTAATTTCAGAAGTAATTCTGTAATCTCAGAAGTAATTCTGTAATCTCAGAAGTAGTTCTGTAATCTCAGAAGTAATTCTGTAATCTCAGAAGTAGTTCTGTAATCTCAGAAGTACTTCTGTAATCTCAGAAGTAGCTCTGTAATCTCAGAAATAGTTCTGTAATCTCAGAAGTAATTCTGTAATCTCAGAAGTAGCTCTGTAATCTCAGAAGTAGCTCTGTAATATCAGAAGAAATTCTGTAATCTCAGAAGAAGCTCTGTAATCTCAGAAGTAATTCTGTAATCTCAGAAGTAGTCCTGTAATCTCAGAAGTACCTCTGTAATCTCAGAAGCAATTCTGTAATTTCAGAAGTAGCTCTGTAATCTCAGAAGTAATTCTGTAATATCAGAAGTAGCTCTGTAATCTCAGAAGTAGCTCTGTAATCTCAGAAGTAATTCTGTAATCTCAGAAGTAGTTCTGTAATCTCAGAAATAGTTCTGTAATCTCAGAAGCAATTCTGTAATTTCAGAAGTAGCTCTGTCATCTCAGAAGTAATTCTGTAATATCAGAAGTACCTCTGTAATCTCAGAAGTAGCTCTGTAATCTCAGAAGTAATTCTGTAATCTCAGAAGTAGTTCTGTAATCTCAGAAGTAGCTCTGTAATCTCAGAAGCAATTCTGTAATCTCAGAAGTAGCTCTGTAATCTCAGAAGTAATTCTGTAATCTCAGAAGTAGTTCTGTAATCTCAGGAGTAGCTCTGTAATCTCAAAAGCAATTCTGTAATTTCAGAAGTAATTCTGTAATCTCAGAAGTAGTTCTGTAATCTCAGAAGTAGCTCTGTAATCTCAGAAGTAGTTCTGTAATCTCAGAAGTACTTCTGTAATCTCAGAAGTAGCTTTGTAATCTCAGAAATAGTTCTGTAATCTCAGAAGTAATTCTGTAATCTCAGAAGTAGCTCTGTAATCTCAGAAGTAGCTCTGTAATATCAGAAGAAATTCTGTAATCTCAGATGAAGCTCTGTAATCTCAGAAGTAATTCTGTAATCTCAGAAGTAGTTCTGTAATCTCAGAAGTACCTCTGTAATCTCAGAAGCAATTATGTAATCTCAGAAGTAGCTCTGTAATCTCATAAGTAATTCTGTAATATCAGAAGTAGCTCTGTAATCTCAGAAGTAGCTCTGTAATCTCAGAAGTAATTCTGTAATCTCAGAAGTAGTTCTGTAATCTCAGAAGTAGCTCTGTAATCTCAAAAGCAATTCTGTAATTTCAGAAGTAATTCTGTAATCTCAGAAGTAGTTCTGTAATCTCAGAAGTATTTCAGTAATCTCAGAAGTAATTCTGTAATCTCAGAAGTAATTCTGTAATCTCAGAACTAGTAATTTAATCTCAGAAGCAGTTCTGGAATCTCAGAAGAAATACTGTAATCTCTGAAGTAATTCTGTAATCTCAGAAGTAATTCTGTCAACTCAGAAGTAGTTCTGCAATCTCAGAAGTAGGTCTGTCATCTCAGAAGTAATTCTGTAATCTCAGAAGTAATTCTGCAATCTCAGAAGTATTTCTGTAATCTCAGAAGAAATTCTGTAATCTCAGAAGTAATTCTCCAATCTCAGAAGTATTTCTGTAATCTCAGAAGTAATTATGCAATCTCAGAAGTAGTTCTGCAATCTCAGAAGTAGTTCTGCAATCTCAGAAGTAGTACTGCAATCTCAGAAGTAGTTCTGTAATCTCAGAAGTAATTCTGTAACCTCAGAAGTAGATCTGTAATCTCAGAAGTAATTCTTTAATCTCAGAAGTAGTTCTGTAACCTCAGAAATAGCTCTGTAATCTCAGAAGTAGTTCTGGAATCTCAGAAGTACTTCTGTAATCTCAGAAGTAATTCCGTAATCTCAGAAGTAATTCTGCCAACTCATAAGTAGTTCTGCAATCTCAGAAGTAGGTCTGTCATCTCAGACGTAGGTCTGTCATCTCAGAAGTGATTCTGTAATCTCAGAAGTTATTCTGTAATCTCAGAAGTAGTTCTGTAATCTCAGAAGTAATTCTGTAATCTCAGAAGTAGTTCTGTAATCTCAGAAGTACTTCTGTAATCTCAGAAGTAGCTCTGTAATCTCAGAAATAGTTCTGTAATCTCAGAAGTAATTCTGTAATCTCAGAAGTAGCTCTGTAATCTCAGAAGTAGCTCTGTAATATCAGAAGTAATTCTGTAATCTCAGAAGTAGCTCTGTAATCTCAGAAGTAATTCTGTAATCTCAGAAGTAGTTCTTTAATCTCAGAAGTACCTCTGTAATCTCAGAAGCAATTCTGTAATCTCAGAAGTAGCTCTGTCATCTCAGAAGTAATTCTGTAATATCAGAAGTAGCTCTGTAATCTCAGAAGTAGCTCTGTAATCTCAGAAGTAATTCTGTAATCTCAGAAGTAGTTCTGTAATCTCAGAAGTAGCTCTGTAATCTCAGAAGCAATTCTGTAATCTCAGAAGTAGCTCTGTAATCTCAGAAGTAATTCTGTAATCTCAGAAGTAGTTCTGTAATCTCAGGAGTAGCTCTGTAATCTCAAAAGCAATTCTGTAATTTCAGAAGTAATTCTGTAATCTCAGAAGTAGTTCTGTAATCTTAGAAGTAGCTCTGTAATCTCATAAGCAATTCTGTAATTTCAGAAGTAATTCTGTAATCTCAGAAGTAATTCTGTAATCTCAGAAGTAGTTCTGTAATCTCAGAAGTAATTCTGTAATCTCAGAAGTAGTTCTGTAATCTCAGAAGTACTTCTGTAATCTCAGAAGTAGCTCTGTAATCTCAGAAATAGTTCTGTAATCTCAGAAGTAATTCTGTAATCTCAGAAGTAGCTCTGTAATCTCAGAAGTAGCTCTGTAATATCAGAAGAAATTCTGTAATCTCAGAAGAAGCTCTGTAATCTCAGAAGTAATTCTGTAATCTCAGAAGTAGTCCTGTAATCTCAGAAGTACCTCTGTAATCTCAGAAGCAATTCTGTAATTTCAGAAGTAGCTCTGTAATCTCAGAAGTAATTCTGTAATATCAGAAGTAGCTCTGTAATCTCAGAAGTAGCTCTGTAATCTCAGAAGTAATTCTGTAATCTCAGAAGTAGTTCTGTAATCTCAGAAGTAGCTCTGTAATCTCAAAAGCAATTCTGTAATTTCAGAAGTAATTCTGTAATCTCAGAAGTAGTTCTGTAATCTCAGAAGTATTTCAGTAATCTCAGAAGTAATTCTGTAATCTCAGAAGTAGTTCTGCAATCTCAGAAGTAGTTCTGCAATCTCAGAAGTAGTTCTGCAATCTCAGAAGTAGTTCTGTAATCTCAGAAGTAATTCTGTAACCTCAGAAGTAGATCTGTAATCTCAGAAGTAATTCTTTAATCTCAGAAGTAGTTCTGTAACCTCAGAAATAGCTCTGTAATCTCAGAAGTAGTTCTGGAATCTCAGAAGTACTTCTGTAATCTCAGAAGTAATTCTGTAATCTCAGAAGTAATTCTGTAATCTCAGAAGTAATTCTGCAATCTCAGAAGTATTTCTGTAATCTCAGAAGAAATTCTGTAATCTCAGAAGTAATTCTCCAATCTCAGAAGTATTTCTGTAATCTCAGAAGTAATTATGCAATCTCAGAAGTAGTTCTGCAATCTCAGAAGTAGTTCTGCAATCTCAGAAGTAGTTCTGCAATCTCAGAAGTAGTTCTGTAATCTCAGAAGTAATTCTGTAACCTCAGAAGTAGATCTGTAATCTCAGAAGTAATTCTTTAATCTCAGAAGTAGTTCTGTAACCTCAGAAATAGCTCTGTAATCTCAGAAGTAGTTCTGGAATCTCAGAAGTACTTCTGTAATCTCAGAAGTAATTCCGTAATCTCAGAAGTAATTCTGCCAACTCATAAGTAGTTCTGCAATCTCAGAAGTAGGTCTGTCATCTCAGACGTAGGTCTGTCATCTCAGAAGTGATTCTGTAATCTCAGAAGTTATTCTGTAATCTCAGAAGTAGTTCTGTAATCTCAGAAGTAATTCTGTAATCTCAGAAGTAGTTCTGTAATCTCAGAAGTACTTCTGTAATCTCAGAAGTACCTCTGTAATCTCAGAAGCAATTCTGTAATCTCAGAAGTAGCTCTGTCATCTCAGAAGTAATTCTGTAATATCAGAAGTAGCTCTGTAATCTCAGAAGTAGCTCTGTAATCTCAGAAGTAATTCTGTAATCTCAGAAGTAGTTCTGTAATCTCAGAAGTAGCTCTGTAATCTCAGAAGCAATTCTGTAATCTCAGAAGTAGCTCTGTAATCTCAGAAGTAATTCTGTAATCTCAGAAGTAGTTCTGTAATCTCAGGAGTAGCTCTGTAATCTCAAAAGCAATTCTGTAATTTCAGAAGTAATTCTGTAATCTCAGAAGTAGTTCTGTAATCTTAGAAGTAGCTCTGTAATCTCATAAGCAATTCTGTAATTTCAGAAGTAATTCTGTAATCTCAGAAGTAATTCTGTAATCTCAGAAGTAGTTCTGTAATCTCAGAAGTAATTCTGTAATCTCAGAAGTAGTTCTGTAATCTCAGAAGTACTTCTGTAATCTCAGAAGTAGCTCTGTAATCTCAGAAATAGTTCTGTAATCTCAGAAGTAATTCTGTAATCTCAGAAGTAGCTCTGTAATCTCAGAAGTAGCTCTGTAATATCAGAAGAAATTCTGTAATCTCAGAAGAAGCTCTGTAATCTCAGAAGTAATTCTGTAATCTCAGAAGTAGTCCTGTAATCTCAGAAGTACCTCTGTAATCTCAGAAGCAATTCTGTAATTTCAGAAGTAGCTCTGTAATCTCAGAAGTAATTCTGTAATATCAGAAGTAGCTCTGTAATCTCATAAGTAGCTCTGTAATCTCAGAAGTAATTCTGTAATCTCAGAAGTAGTTCTGTAATCTCAGAAGTAGCTCTGTAATCTCAAAAGCAATTCTGTAATTTTAGAAGTAATTCTGTAATCTCAGAAGTAGTTCTGTAATCTCAGAAGTATTTCAGTAATCTCAGAAGTAATTCTGTAATCTCAGAAGTAGTTCTGCAATCTCAGAAGTAGTTCTGCAATCTCAGAAGTAGTTCTGCAATCTCAGAAGTAGTTCTGTAATC
The DNA here is from genome assembly GCF_048934315.1 of Petromyzon marinus. NCBI lineage: Eukaryota > Metazoa > Chordata > Hyperoartia > Petromyzontiformes > Petromyzontidae > Petromyzon > Petromyzon marinus. The sequence goes on from NC_133685.1 coordinate 13,326,302, forward strand.
TCAGAAGTAATTCTGTAACCTCAGAAGTAGATCTGTAATCTCAGAAGTAATTCTTTAATCTCAGAAGTAGTTCTGTAACCTCAGAAATAGCTCTGTAATCTCAGAAGTAGTTCTGGAATCTCAGAAGTACTTCTGTAATCTCAGAAGTAATTCTGTAATCTCAGAAGTAATTCTGCCAACTCATAAGTAGTTCTGCAATCTCAGAAGTAGGTCTGTCATCTCAGACGTAGGTCTGTCATCTCAGAAGTAATTCTGTAATCTCAGAAATAATTCTGTAATCTCAGAAGTAATTCTGTAATCTCAGAAGTAATTCTGTAATCTCAGAAGTAATTCTGTAATCTCAGAAGTAATTCTGTAATTTCAGAAGTAATTCTGTAATCTCAGAAGTAATTCTGCAATCTCAGAAGTATATCTGTAATCTCAGAAGTAATTTTTTAATCTCAGAAGTAGCTCTGTAATCTCAGAAGTAGTTCTGGAATCTCAGAAGTACTTCTGTAATCTCAGAAGTAATTCTGTAATCTCAGAAGTAATTCTGCCAACTCAGAAGTAGTTCTGCAATCTCAGAAGTAATTTTGTATTCTCAGAAGTAGCTCTGTAATCTCAGAAGTAGTTCTGTAATCTCAGAAGTACTTCTGTAATCTCAGAAGTAGCTCTGTAATCTCAGAAATAGTTCTGTAATCTCAGAAGTAATTCTGTAATCTCAGAAGTAGCTCTGTAATCTCAGAAGTAGCTCTGTAATATCAGAAGTAATTCTGTAATCTCAGAAGTAGCTCTGTAATCTCAGAAGTAATTCTGTAATCTCAGAAGTAGTTCTGTTATCTCAGAAGTACCTCTGTAATCTCAGAAGCAATTCTGTAATCTCAGAAGTAGCTCTGTCATCTCAGAAGTAATTCTGTAATATCAGAAGTACCTCTGTAATCTCAGAAGTAGCTCTGTAATCTCAGAAGTAATTCTGTAATCTCATAAGTAGTTCTGTAATCTCAGAAGTAGCTCTGTAATCTCAGAAGCAATTCTGTAATCTCAGAAGTAGCTCTGTAATCTCAGAAGTAATTCTGTAATCTCAGAAGTAGTTCTGTAATCTCAGGAGTAGCTCTGTAATCTCAAAAGCAATTCTGTAATTTCAGAAGTAATTCTGTAATCTCAGAAGTAGTTCTGTAATCTCAGAAGTAGCTCTGTAATCTCATAAGCAATTCTGTAATTTCAGAAGTAATTCTGTAATCTCAGAAGTAATTCTGTAATCTCAGAAGTAGTTCTGTAATCTCAGAAGTAATTCTGTAATCTCAGAAGTAGTTCTGTAATCTCAGAAGTACTTCTGTAATCTCAGAAGTAGCTTTGTAATCTCAGAAATAGTTCTGTAATCTCAGAAGTAATTCTGTAATCTCAGAAGTAGCTCTGTAATCTCAGAAGTAGCTCTGTAATATCAGAAGAAATTCTGTAATCTCAGATGAAGCTCTGTAATCTCAGAAGTAATTCTGTAATCTCAGAAGTAGTTCTGTAATCTCAGAAGTACCTCTGTAATCTCAGAAGCAATTATGTAATCTCAGAAGTAGCTCTGTAATCTCATAAGTAATTCTGTAAAATCAGAAGTAGCTCTGTAATCTCAGAAGTAGCTCTGTAATCTCAGAAGTAATTCTGTAATCTCAGAAGTAGTTCTGTAATCTCAGAAGTAGCTCTGTAATCTCAAAAGCAATTCTGTAATTTCAGAAGTAATTCTGTAATCTCAGAAGTAGTTCTGTAATCTCAGAAGTATTTCAGTAATCTCAGAAGTAATTCTGTAATCTCAGGAGTAATTCTGTTATCTCAGAACTAGTTATTTAATCTCAGAAGCAGTTCTGGAATCTCAGAAGAAATACTGTAATCTCTGAAGTAATTCTGTAATCTCAGAAGTAATTCTGTCAACTCAGAAGTAGTTCTGCAATCTCAGAAGTAGGTCTGTCATCTCAGAAGTAATTCTGTAATCTCAGAAGTAATTCTCCAATCTCAGAAGTATTTCTGTAATCTCAAAAGTAATTCTGCAATCTCAGAAGTAGTTCTGCAATCTCAGAAGTAGTTCTGCAATCTCAGAAGTAGTTCTGTAATCTCAGAAGTAATTCTGTAACCTCAGAAGTAGATCTGTAATCTCAGAAGTAATTCTTTAATCTCAGAAGTAGTTCTGTAACCTCAGAAATAGCTCTGTAGTCTCAGAAGTAGTTCTGGAATCTCAGAAGTACTTCTGTAATCTCAGAAGTAATTCCGTAATCTCAGAAGTAATTCTGCCAACTCATAAGTAGTTCTGCAATCTCAGAAGTAGGTCTGTCATCTCAGACGTAGGTCTGTCATCTCAGAAGTAATTCTGTAATCTCAGAAATAATTCTGTAATCTCAGAAGTGATTCTGTAATCTCAGAAGTTATTCTGTAATCTCAGAAGTAGTTCTGTAATCTCAGAAGGAATTCTGTAATCTCAGAAGTAGTTCTGTAATCTCAGAAGTACTTCTGTAATCTCAGAAGTAGCTCTGTAATCTCAGAAATAGTTCTGTAATCTCAGAAGTAATTCTGTAATCTCAGAAGTAGCTCTGTAATCTCAGAAGTAGCTCTGTAATATCAGAAGTAATTCTGTAATCTCAGAAGTAGCTCTGTAATCTCAGAAGTAATTCTGTAATCTCAGAAGTAGTTCTTTAATCTCAGAAGTACCTCTGTAATCTCAGAAGCAATTCTGTAATCTCAGAAGTAGCTCTGTCATCTCAGAAGTAATTCTGTAATTATCAGAAGTAGCTCTGTAATATCAGAAGTAGCTCTGTAATCTCAGAAGTAATTCTGTAATCTCAGAAGTAGTTCTGTAATCTCAGAAGTAGCTCTGTAATCTCAGAAGCAATTCTGTAATCTCAGAAGTAGCTCTGTAATCTCAGAAGTAGTTCTGTAATCTTAGAAGTAGCTCTGTAATCTCATAAGCAATTCTGTAATTTCAGAAGTAATTCTGTAATCTCAGAAGTAATTCTGTAATCTCAGAAGTAGTTCTGTAATCTCAGAAGTAATTCTGTAATCTCAGAAGTAGTTCTGTAATCTCAGAAGTACTTCTGTAATCTCAGAAGTAGCTCTGTAATCTCAGAAATAGTTCTGTAATGACAGAAGTAATTCTGTAATCTCAGAAGTAGCTCTGTAATCTCAGAAGTAGCTCTGTAATATCAGAAGAAATTCTGTAATCTCAGAAGAAGCTCTGTAATCTCAGAAGTAATTCTTTAATCTCAGAAGTAGTTCTGTAATCTCAGAAGTACCTCTGTAATCTCAGAAGCAATTCTGTAATCTCAGAAGTAGCTCTGTAATCTCAGAAGTAATTCTGTAATATCAGAAGTAGCTCTGTAATCTCAGAAGTAGCTCTGTAATCTCAGAAGTAATTCTGTAATCTCAGAAGTAGTTCTGTAATCTCAGAAGTAGCTCTGTAATCTCAAAAGCAATTCTGTAATTTCAGAAGTAATTCTGTAATCTCAGAAGTAGTTCTGTAATCTCAGAAGTATTTCAGTAATCTCAGAAGTAATTCTGTAATCTCAGAAGTAGTTCTGCAATCTCAGAAGTAGTTCTGCAATCTCAGAAGTAGTTCTGCAATCTCAGAAGTAGTTCTGTAATCTCAGAAGTAATTCTGTAACCTCAGAAGTAGATCTGTAATCTCAGAAGTAATTCTTTAATCTCAGAAGTAGTTCTGTAACCTCAGAAATAGCTCTGTAATCTCAGAAGTAGTTCTGGAATCTCAGAAGTACTTCTGTAATCTCAGAAGTAATTCTGTAATCTCAGAAGTAATTCTGCCAACTCATAAGTAGTTCTGCAATCTCAGAAGTAGGTCTGTCATCTCAGACGTAGGTCTGTCATCTCAGAAGTAATTCTGTAATCTCAGAAATAATTCTGTAATCTCAGAAGTGATTCTGTAATCTCAGAAGTTATTCTGTAATCTCAGAAGTAGTTCTGTAATCTCAGAAGGAATTCTGTAATCTCAGAAGTAGTTCTGTAATCTCAGAAGTACTTCTGTAATCTCAGAAGTACCTCTGTAATCTCAGAAATAGTTCTGTATTCTCAGAAGTAATTCTGTAATCTCAGAAGTAGCTCTGTAATCTCAGAAGTAGCTCTGTAATATCAGAAGTAATTCTGTAATCTCAGAAGTAGCTCTGTAATCTCAGAAGTAATTCTGTAATCTCAGAAGTAGTTCTTTAATCTCAGAAGTACCTCTGTAATCTCAGAAGCAATTCTGTAATCTCAGAAGTAGCTCTGTCATCTCAGAAGTAATTCTGTAATATCAGAAGTAGCTCTGTAATCTCAGAAGTAGCTCTGTAATCTCAGAAGTAATTCTGTAATCTCAGAAGTAGTTCTGTAATCTCAGAAGTAGCTCTGTAATCTCAGAAGCAATTCTGTAATCTCAGAAGTAGCTCTGTAATCTCAGAAGTAATTCTGTAATCTCAGAAGTAGTTCTGTAATCTCAGGAGTAGCTCTGTAATCTCAAAAGCAATTCTGTAATTTCAGAAGTAATTCTGTAATCTCAGAAGTAGTTCTGTAATCTCAGAAGTAGCTCTGTAATCTCATAAGCAATTCTGTAATTTCAGAAGTAATTCTGTAATCTCAGAAGTAATTCTGTAATCTCAGAAGTAGTTCTGTAATCTCAGAAGTAGTTCTGTAATCTCAGAAGTAGTTCTGTAATCTCAGAAGTACTTCTGTAATCTCAGAAGTAGCTTTGTAATCTCAGAAATAGTTCTGTAATCTCAGAAGTAATTCTGTAATCTCAGAAGTAGCTCTGTAATCTCAGAAGTAGCTCTGTAATATCAGAAGAAATTCTGTAATCTCAGATGAAGCTCTGTAATCTCAGAAGTAATTCTGTAATCTCAGAAGTAGTTCTGTAATCTCAGAAGTACCTCTGTAATCTCAGAAGCAATTATGTAATCTCAGAAGTAGCTCTGTAATCTCATAAGTAATTCTGTAAAATCAGAAGTAGCTCTGTAATCTCAGAAGTAGCTCTGTAATCTCAGAAGTAATTCTGTAATCTCAGAAGTAGTTCTGTAATCTCAGAAGTAGCTCTGTAATCTCAAAAGCAATTCTGTAATTTCAGAAGTAATTCTGTAATCTCAGAAGTAGTTCTGTAATCTCAGAAGTATTTCAGTAATCTCAGAAGTAATTCTGTAATCTCAGGAGTAATTCTGTTATCTCAGAACTAGTTATTTAATCTCAGAAGCAGTTCTGGAATCTCAGAAGAAATACTGTAATCTCTGAAGTAATTCTGTAATCTCAGAAGTAATTCTGTCAACTCAGAAGTAGTTCTGCAATCTCAGAAGTAGGTCTGTAATCTCAGAAGTAATTCTGTAATCTCAGAAGTAATTCTGCAATCTCAGAAGTATTTCTGTAATCTCAGAAGAAATTCTGTAATCTCAGAAGTAATTCTCCAATCTCAGAAGTATTTCTGTAATCTCAAAAGTAATTCTGCAATCTCAGAAGTAGTTCTGCAATCTCAGAAGTAGTTCTGCAATCTCAGAAGTAGTTCTGTAATCTCAGAAGTAATTCTGTAACCTCAGAAGTAGATCTGTAATCTCAGAAGTAATTCTTTAATCTCAGAAGTAGTTCTGTAACCTCAGAAATAGCTCTGTAGTCTCAGAAGTAGTTCTGGAATCTCAGAAGTACTTCTGTAATCTCAGAAGTAATTCCGTAATCTCAGAAGTAATTCTGCCAACTCATAAGTAGTTCTGCAATCTCAGAAGTAGGTCTGTCATCTCAGACGTAGGTCTGTCATCTCAGAAGTAATTCTGTAATCTCAGAAATAATTCTGTAATCTCAGAAGTGATTCTGTAATCTCAGAAGTTATTCTGTAATCTCAGAAGTAGTTCTGTAATCTCAGAAGGAATTCTGTAATCTCAGAAGTAGTTCTGTAATCTCAGAAGTACTTCTGTAATCTCAGAAGTAGCTCTGTAATCTCAGAAATAGTTCTGTAATCTCAGAAGTAATTCTGTAATCTCAGAAGTAGCTCTGTAATCTCAGAAGTAGCTCTGTAATATCAGAAGTAATTCTGTAATCTCAGAAGTAGCTCTGTAATCTCAGAAGTAATTCTGTAATCTCAGAAGTAGTTCTTTAATCTCAGAAGTACCTCTGTAATCTCAGAAGCAATTCTGTAATCTCAGAAGTAGCTCTGTCATCTCAGAAGTAATTCTGTAATTATCAGAAGTAGCTCTGTAATATCAGAAGTAGCTCTGTAATCTCAGAAGTAATTCTGTAATCTCAGAAGTAGTTCTGTAATCTCAGAAGTAGCTCTGTAATCTCAGAAGCAATTCTGTAATCTCAGAAGTAGCTCTGTAATCTCAGAAGTAGTTCTGTAATCTTAGAAGTAGCTCTGTAATCTCATAAGCAATTCTGTAATTTCAGAAGTAATTCTGTAATCTCAGAAGTAATTCTGTAATCTCAGAAGTAGTTCTGTAATCTCAGAAGTAATTCTGTAATCTCAGAAGTAGTTCTGTAATCTCAGAAGTACTTCTGTAATCTCAGAAGTAGCTCTGTAATCTCAGAAATAGTTCTGTAATGACAGAAGTAATTCTGTAATCTCAGAAGTAGCTCTGTAATCTCAGAAGTAGCTCTGTAATATCAGAAGAAATTCTGTAATCTCAGAAGAAGCTCTGTAATCTCAGAAGTAATTCTTTAATCTCAGAAGTAGTTCTGTAATCTCAGAAGTACCTCTGTAATCTCAGAAGCAATTCTGTAATCTCAGAAGTAGCTCTGTAATCTCAGAAGTAATTCTGTAATATCAGAAGTAGCTCTGTAATCTCAGAAGTAGCTCTGTAATCTCAGAAGTAATTCTGTAATCTCAGAAGTAGTTCTGTAATCTCAGAAGTAGCTCTGTAATCTCAAAAGCAATTCTGTAATTTCAGAAGTAATTCTGTAATCTCAGAAGTAGTTCTGTAATCTCAGAAGTATTTCAGTAATCTCAGAAGTAATTCTGTAATCTCAGAAGTAGTTCTGCAATCTCAGAAGTAGTTCTGCAATCTCAGAAGTAGTTCTGCAATCTCAGAAGTAGTTCTGTAATCTCAGAAGTAATTCTGTAACCTCAGAAGTAGATCTGTAATCTCAGAAGTAATTCTTTAATCTCAGAAGTAGTTCTGTAACCTCAGAAATAGCTCTGTAATCTCAGAAGTAGTTCTGGAATCTCAGAAGTACTTCTGTAATCTCAGAAGTAATTCTGTAATCTCAGAAGTAATTCTGCCAACTCATAAGTAGTTCTGCAATCTCAGAAGTAGGTCTGTCATCTCAGACGTAGGTCTGTCATCTCAGAAGTAATTCTGTAATCTCAGAAATAATTCTGTAATCTCAGAAGTGATTCTGTAATCTCAGAAGTTATTCTGTAATCTCAGAAGTAGTTCTGTAATCTCAGAAGGAATTCTGTAATCTCAGAAGTAGTTCTGTAATCTCAGAAGTACTTCTGTAATCTCAGAAGTACCTCTGTAATCTCAGAAATAGTTCTGTATTCTCAGAAGTAATTCTGTAATCTCAGAAGTAGCTCTGTAATCTCAGAAGTAGCTCTGTAATATCAGAAGTAATTCTGTAATCTCAGAAGTAGCTCTGTAATCTCAGAAGTAATTCTGTAATCTCAGAAGTAGTTCTTTAATCTCAGAAGTACCTCTGTAATCTCAGAAGCAATTCTGTAATCTCAGAAGTAGCTCTGTCATCTCAGAAGTAATTCTGTAATATCAGAAGTAGCTCTGTAATCTCAGAAGTAGCTCTGTAATCTCAGAAGTAATTCTGTAATCTCAGAAGTAGTTCTGTAATCTCAGAAGTAGCTCTGTAATCTCAGAAGCAATTCTGTAATCTCAGAAGTAGCTCTGTAATCTCAGAAGTAATTCTGTAATCTCAGAAGTAGTTCTGTAATCTCAGGAGTAGCTCTGTAATCTCAAAAGCAATTCTGTAATTTCAGAAGTAATTCTGTAATCTCAGAAGTAGTTCTGTAATCTCAGAAGTAGCTCTGTAATCTCATAAGCAATTCTGTAATTTCAGAAGTAATTCTGTAATCTCAGAAGTAATTCTGTAATCTCAGAAGTAGTTCTGTAATCTCAGAAGTAATTCTGTAATCTCAGAAGTAGTTCTGTAATCTCAGAAGTACTTCTGTAATCTCAGAAGTAGCTCTGTAATCTCAGAAGTATTTCAGTAATCTCAGAAGTAATTCTGTAATCTCAGAAGTAGTTCTGCAATCTCAGAAGTAGTTCTGCAATCTCAGAAGTAGTTCTGCAATCTCAGAAGTAGTTCTGTAATCTCAGAAGTAATTCTGTAACCTCAGAAGTAGATCTGTAATCTCAGAAGTAATTCTTTAATCTCAGAAGTAGTTCTGTAACCTCAGAAGTAGTTCTGTAATCTCAGAAGTATTTCAGTAATCTCAGAAGTAATTCTGTAATCTCAGAAGTAGTTCTGCAATCTCAGAAGTAGTTCTGCAATCTCAGAAGTAGTTCTGCAATCTCAGAAGTAGTTCTGTAATCTCAGAAGTAATTCTGTAACCTCAGAAGTAGATCTGTAATCTCAGAAGTAATTCTTTAATCTCAGAAGTAGTTCTGTAACCTCAGAAATAGCTCTGTAATCTCAGAAGTAGTTCTGGAATCTCAGAAGTACTTCTGTAATCTCAGAAGTAATTCTGTAATCTCAGAAGTAATTCTGCCAACTCATAAGTAGTTCTGCAATCTCAGAAGTAGGTCTGTCATCTCAGACGTAGGTCTGTCATCTCAGAAGTAATTCTGTAATCTCAGAAATAATTCTGTAATCTCAGAAGTGATTCTGTAATCTCAGAAGTTATTCTGTAATCTCAGAAGTAGTTCTGTAATCTCAGAAGGAATTCTGTAATCTCAGAAGTAGTTCTGTAATCTCAGAAGTACTTCTGTAATCTCAGAAGTAGCTCTGTAATCTCAGAAATAGTTCTGTAATCTCAGAAGTAATTCTGTAATCTCAGAAGTAGCTCTGTAATCTCAGAAGTAGCTCTGTAATATCAGAAGTAATTCTGTAATCTCAGAAGTAGCTCTGTAATCTCAGAAGTAATTCTGTAATCTCAGAAGTAGTTCTTTAATCTCAGAAGTACCTCTGTAATCTCAGAAGCAATTCTGTAATCTCAGAAGTAGCTCTGTCATCTCAGAAGTAATTCTGTAATATCAGAAGTAGCTCTGTAATCTCAGAAGTAGCTCTGTAATCTCAGAAGTAATTCTGTAATCTCAGAAGTAGTTCTGTAATCTCAGAAGTAGCTCTGTAATCTCAGAAGCAATTCTGTAATCTCAGAAGTAGCTCTGTAATCTCAGAAGTAATTCTGTAATCTCAGAAGTAGTTCTGTAATCTCAGGAGTAGCTCTGTAATCTCAAAAGCAATTCTGTAATTTCAGAAGTAATTCTGTAATCTCAGAAGTCGTTCTGTAATCTCAGAAGTAGCTCTGTAATCTCATAAGCAATTCTGTAATTTCAGAAGTAATTCTGTAATCTCAGAAGTAATTCTGTAATCTCAGAAGTAGTTCTGTAATCTCAGAAGTAATTCTGTAATCTCAGAAGTAGTTCTGTAATCTCAGAAGTACTTCTGTAATCTCAGAAGTAGCTCTGTAATCTCAGAAATAGTTCTGTAATCTCAGAAGCAATTCTGTAATCTCAGAAGTAGCTCTGTAATCTCAGAAGTAATTCTGTAATATCAGAAGTAGCTCTGTAATCTCAGAAGAAGCTCTGTAATCTCAGAAGTAATTCTGTAATCTCAGAAGTAGTTCTGTAATCTCAGAAGTAGCTCTGTAATCTCAAAAGCAATTCTGTAATTTCAGAAGTAATTCTGTAATCTCAGAAGTAGTTCTGTAATCTCAGAAGTATTTCAGTAATCTCAGAAGTAATTCTGTAATCTCAGAAGTAATTCTTCATAATAAAGGTTTTTGGGTTAGATCGCGTTTATTTATAAATGTGTCGTAACCCTCCACCACCCGACACGGCCAATCAGCAAAAAAAGTGTCACGTTGACAAAAGACAAATAATTCACCACTTCAGCCCACCGGTGTGTTGAAGAGTTAATCCACATTTACAGTTTGAGTACGACGTTTCGCTGGTAAATACTTCCAGCATCATCGGGCAATTCGCCAGAATGGTAAAGCCCTCGCTTGCTCCCGGTTTTATATAGAGCAGCACGGTGACGTCATCACTTAACTCATCAGGTGCAGTGATTAGAGGCGGAGGGGGGGGGTAATGTAATTATATAATCGATTAGTAATCAGTCATTGGTTATGATTAGTAATGAGTTGTAGATTAGTAATTCTTTAAATCAAAATGTAATGTGTATTATTTAATAATACGCTTCCAGGCCGCACTAAGCCGGTAGCTGTCAGAGCGATTAAAGTTATTCTTGTTCCTCTCAATTTCAATGGATTCTCTAATTAGTCTTTGCCAGTAATAATTAGTTTTACACACCACTGCAACATTGTCAAAATCAATTGAGTGTCCTTGTTGACAAGCATGTTCTGCCACTGCCGACAGTTGTGTTTGAGATAATTTAATATTTCTCTGATGTTCTTTTAGTCTTACGCTGATGTTACGTCCCGTCTGCCCAATGTAGCAGCTGCCACATGAACAATTAATCCGATATACACCTTCTGTTGATAGTTTAGGTAATGCGTCTTTAGTGCAAGATACTAGTTTTTGAATTTTGTGTACTGTACCAAATCTTACTGTAATGTTTTGCTTTTGCAGAACGCGGGCTAATTTGTCAGTTACTCCTGAGATATATGGAATTTTTATTGTTTTAACAATCTGGTCGCTTTCAGTAGTATTGCTTTGCGATCGTGATTTGGCATTCAGTGCTCTGTTAATTTGAGCATTATTGTAGCCATTCTGTCGTAGTGCGTCTTTAACGTGTTTAATCTCTCTCACTAGACTCTCACCATCTGACACCGTTTTCGCCCGATGTACGAGCGTCTTGATAAGAGAGGATTTTTGAGCTGGATGATGATGTGATTCTGCATTCAGATAGGCATCAGTGTGCGTTTGCTTTCTGTAAACGCTGTGTGTTATTTTACCATTTAGGCCATGTCCAAGCAAAATATCTAGGAATGGGAGTGTGTTATTCACCTCCATTTCCATGGTGAACTGGATGGCCGGGTTTTGTGCATTGAGATGATTTAGAAAATCATTAAGTGTATCTTTACCATGTGGCCAGACAACCAAAGTGTCATCCACATACCTAAACCAAAAGGATGGTTTTAATGTGCTCGAGGCAAGTGCTCTTATTTCAAAGTTTTCCATGTACAAATTTGCTATAGCAGGGGATAAAGGAGAACCCATTGCTGCTCCTTCCTTTTGTTTAAAGAAATCCCCTCTCCATAAGAAGTAAGTGTTATTTAAACAATGGCCAGCAAGTTTCGGAATATCTTTTTGTAAACCGGTATTCTTTACTAGTGTATCAAGTAATTTAAGCGATTCGTCCACTGGAACCTTAGTGAATAGAGAAATAACATCAAAACTTACCAGAATATCATCAGGAGTAAGTTTAATATCTTTAATCACATTCACAAGATGTTCTGAATTTTTTATGAATGAAGATGTCTTACCGATGTAGGGCTGTATTTGTTTGGTTATATATTTTGCTAATTGATATGTGGCAGAGCCAATTGTACTGACTATGGGTCGTAATGGGATACCGATTTTATGAATCTTTGGTAGCCCATAGAGTCTAGGTGGTTTTGAGGCCCTTGGCTTAATTAGGTATTGCTCATTTTTAGGGATTAATGAATTTGCAATTATTGCAGTGGTCTTACGTTCTAAAGTATTAGTTGGATCTCGTTTAATTTTAATGTAGGTACTTTCCTCTAGTAAATTTCTAATTTTATTATCATAATCGGCTCGTGACATCACTACAGTAGTGCGGCCTTTATCAGCTGCTAGGATTTGGATATCCTTATTTACACGCAGCTCTCTTAAGGCTTTTGCCTCGTTAGAGCTAATATTTACTTTTGGAACTTTGCTATTCTCAATTATTTTAGCAACCTCATGTCTAGTCATCTCTGCCTCATTATGTGGAAGGAGTCTAACTGCTGATTCTACCTCAGCAATTATCTCATCCACTGGAATTGTGCTTGGGGTAACGGCAAAGTTAAGGCCTTTAGAAAGGATAGAGACCATGTCACCGGTTAATACAGTGTTGGTCAAGTTCAGTACAGTTTTGTTTTTACATTTTTGGTTTTCAGTAGGGATTTGTTTATTTTGTAGTCTAGAAAATTTATTAATTTGGTTAGTTTTTGTTAGTTTAAACACATTATCAGCCGATTGTTGTGTTATGTTATCGATTATATTCCAATAATGCATAGATACACTATTGCTTATATCTAAGTGTAACTGCTTTAGCGATTCCGAAATGTAAGATAATTCACTCCTATTGTGCTGTATTCTCTCTATTAATAATAATTCGCTAGCTTTGTGTAGTATTTGGTTAGCTTTAGAAGACTTTATGTGATGTGTTATTTTAACTGCGTTTGGTATTACCTTTGAATCTCTGCACCTTTTGAGGAACGCCAGTGAAGATATCAATTTAATCCGCTTAATGCGAAGCTTCTCCAATTTTCTGGTTTTAAGAAAAGTATCCTCCCCATAGAGGTTAGTCAGTTTAACACGTAGGCTTTCGCGACCAATATTATTCATAATAAAGGTTTTTGGGTTAGATCGCGTTTATTTATAAATGTGTCGTAACCCTCCACCACCCGACACGGCCAATCAGCAAAAAAAAGTGTCACGTTGACAAAAGACAAATAATTCACCACTTCAGCCCACCGGTGTGTTGAAGAGTTAATCCACATTTACAGTTTGAGTACGACGTTTCGCTGGTAAATACTTCCAGCATCATCGGGCAATTCGCCAGAATGGTAAAGCCCTCGCTTGCTCCCGGTTTTATATAGAGCAGCACGGTGACGTCATCACTTAACTCATCAGGTGCAGTGATTAGAGGCGGAGGGGGGGGGTAATGTAATTATATAATCGATTAGTAATCAGTCATTGGTTATGATTAGTAATGAGTTGTAGATTAGTAATTCTTTAAATCAAAATGTAATGTGTATTATTTAATAATACGCTTCCAGGCCGCACTAAGCCGGTAGCTGTCAGAGCGATTAAAGTTATTCTTGTTCCTCTCAATTTCAATGGATTCTCTAATTAGTCTTTGCCAGTAATAATTAGTTTTACACACCACTGCAACATTGTCAAAATCAATTGAGTGTCCTTGTTGACAAGCATGTTCTGCCACTGCCGACAGTTGTGTTTGAGATAATTTAATATTTCTCTGATGTTCTTTTACCATTCTGGCGAATTGCCCGATGATGCTGGAAGTATTTACCAGCGAAACGTCGTACTCAAACTGTAAATGTGGATTAACTCTTCAACACACCGGTGGGCTGAAGTGGTGAATTATTTGTCTTTTGTCAACGTGACACTTTTTTTGCTGATTGGCCGTGTCGGGTGGTGGAGGGTTACGACACATTTATAAATAAACGCGATCTAACCCAAAAACCTTTATTATGAATAATATTGGTCGCGAAAGCCTACGTGTTAAACTGACTAACCTCTATGGGGAGGATACTTTTCTTAAAACCAGAAAATTGGAGAAGCTTCGCATTAAGCGGATGAAATTGATATCTTCACTGGCGTTCCTCAAAAGGTGCAGAGATTCAAAGGTAATACCAAACGCAGTTAAAATAACACATCACATAAAGTCTTCTAAAGCTAACCAAATACTACACAAAGCTAGCGAATTATTATTAATAGAGAGAATACAGCACAATAGGAGTGAATTATCTTACATTTCGGAATCGCTAAAGCAGTTACACTTAGATATAAGCAATAGTGTATCTATGCATTATTGGAATATAATCGATAACATAACAAAACAATCGGCTGATAATGTGTTTAAACTAACAAAAACTAACCAAATTAATAAATTTTCTAGACTACAAAATAAACAAATCCCTACTGAAAACCAAAAATGTAAAAACAAAACTGTACTGAACTTGACCAACACTGTATTAACCGGTGACATGGTCTCTATCCTTTCTAAAGGCCTTAACTTTGCCGTTACCCCAAGCACAATTCCAGTGGATGAGATAATTGCTGAGGTAGAATCAGCAGTTAGACTCCTTCCACATAATGAGGCAGAGATGACTAGACATGAGGTTGCTAAAATAATTGAGAATAGCAAAGTTCCAAAAGTAAATATTAGCTCTAACGAGGCAAAAGCCTTAAGAGAGCTGCGTGTAAATAAGGATATCCAAATCCTAGCAGCTGATAAAGGCCGCACTACTGTAGTGATGTCACGAGCCGATTATGATAATAAAATTAGAAATTTACTAGAGGAAAGTACCTACATTAAAATTAAACGAGATCCAACTAATACTTTAGAACGTAAGACCACTGCAATAATTGCAAATTCATTAATCCCTAAAAATGAGCAATACCTAATTAAGCCAAGGGCCTCAAAACCACCTAGACTCTATGGGCTACCAAAGATTCATAAAATCGGTATCCCATTACGACCCATAGTCAGTACAATTGGCTCTGCCACATATCAATTAGCAAAATATATAACCAAACAAATACAGCCCTACATCGGTAAGACATCTTCATTCATAAAAAATTCAGAACATCTTGTGAATGTGATTAAAGATATTAAACTTACTCCTGATGATATTCTGGTAAGTTTTGATGTTATTTCTCTATTCACTAAGGTTCCAGTGGACGAATCGCTTAAATTACTTGATACACTAGTAAAGAATACCGGTTTACAAAAAGATATTCCGAAACTTGCTGGCCATTGTTTAAATAACACTTACTTCTTATGGAGAGGGGATTTCTTTAAACAAAAGGAAGGAGCAGCAATGGGTTCTCCTTTATCCCCTGCTATAGCAAATTTGTACATGGAAAACTTTGAAATAAGAGCACTTGCCTCGAGCACATTAAAACCATCCTTTTGGTTTAGGTATGTGGATGACACTTTGGTTGTCTGGCCACATGGTAAAGATACACTTAATGATTTTCTAAATCATCTCAATGCACAAAACCCGGCCATCCAGTTCACCATGGAAATGGAGGTGAATAACACACTCCCATTCCTAGATATTTTGCTTGGACATGGCCTAAACGGTAAAATAACACACAGCGTTTACAGAAAGCAAACGCACACTGATGCCTATCTGAATGCAGAATCACATCATCATCCAGCTCAAAAATCCTCTCTTATCAAGACGCTCGTACATCGGGCGAAAACGGTGTCAGATGGTGAGAGTCTAGTGAGAGAGATTAAACACGTTAAAGACGCACTACGACAGAATGGCTACAATAATGCTCAAATTAACAGAGCACTGAATGCCAAATCACGATCGCAAAGCAATACTACTGAAAGCGACCAGATTGTTAAAACAATAAAAATTCCATATATCTCAGGAGTAACTGACAAATTAGCCCGCGTTCTGCAAAAGCAAAACATTACAGTAAGATTTGGTACAGTACACAAAATTCAAAAACTAGTATCTTGCACTAAAGATGCATTACCTAAACTATCAACAGAAGGTGTATATCGGATTAATTGTTCATGTGGCAGCTGCTACATTGGGCAGACGGGACGTAACATCAGCGTAAGACTAAAAGAACATCAGAGAAATATTAAATTATCTCAAACACAACTGTCGGCAGTGGCAGAACATGCTTGTCAACAAGGACACTCAATTGATTTTGACAATGTTGCAGTGGTGTGTAAAACTAATTATTACTGGCAAAGACTAATTAGAGAATCCATTGAAATTGAGAGGAACAAGAATAACTTTAATCGCTCTGACAGCTACCGGCTTAGTGCGGCCTGGAAGCGTATTATTAAATAATACACATTACATTTTGATTTAAAGAATTACTAATCTACAACTCATTACTAATCATAACCAATGACTGATTACTAATCGATTATATAATTACATTACCCCCCCCCTCCGCCTCTAATCACTGCACCTGATGAGTTAAGTGATGACGTCACCGTGCTGCTCTATATAAAACCGGGAGCAAGCGAGGGCTTTACCATTCTGGCGAATTGCCCGATGATGCTGGAAGTATTTACCAGCGAAACGTCGTACTCAAACTGTAAATGTGGATTAACTCTTCAACACACCGGTGGGCTGAAGTGGTGAATTATTTGTCTTTTGTCAACGTGACACTTTTTTTGCTGATTGGCCGTGTCGGGTGGTGGAGGGTTACGACACATTTATAAATAAACGCGATCTAACCCAAAAACCTTTATTATGAATAATATTGGTCGCGAAAGCCTACGTGTTAAACTGACTAACCTCTATGGGGAGGATACTTTTCTTAAAACCAGAAAATTGGAGAAGCTTCGCATTAAGCGGATGAAATTGATATCTTCACTGGCGTTCCTCAAAAGGTGCAGAGATTCAAAGGTAATACCAAACGCAGTTAAAATAACACATCGCATAAAGTCTTCTAAAGCTAACCAAATACTACACAAAGCTAGCGAATTATTATTAATAGAGAGAATACAGCACAATAGGAGTGAATTATCTTACATTTCGGAATCGCTAAAGCAGTTACACTTAGATATAAGCAATAGTGTATCTATGCATTATTGGAATATAATCGATAACATAACACAACAATCGGCTGATAATGTGTTTAAACTAACAAAAACTAACCAAATTAATACATTTTCTAGACTACAAAATAAACAAATCCCTACTGAAAACCAAAAATGTAAAAACAAAACTGTACTGAACTTGACCAACACTGTATTAACCGGTGACATGGTCTCTATCCTTTCTAAAGGCCTTAACTTTGCCGTTACCCCAAGCACAATTCCAGTGGATGAGATAATTGCTGAGGTAGAATCAGCAGTTAGACTCCTTCCACATAATGAGGCAGAGATGACTAGACATGAGGTTGCTAAAATAATTGAGAATAGCAAAGTTCCAAAAGTAAATATTAGCTCTAACGAGGCAAAAGCCTTAAGAGAGCTGCGTGTAAATAAGGATATCCAAATCCTAGCAGCTGATAAAGGCCGCACTACTGTAGTGATGTCACGAGCCGATTATGATAATAAAATTAGAAATTTACTAGAGGAAAGTACCTACATTAAAATTAAACGAGATCCAACTAATACTTTAGAACGTAAGACCACTGCAATAATTGCAAATTCATTAATCCCTAAAAATGAGCAATACCTAATTAAGCCAAGGGCCTCAAAACCACCTAGACTCTATGGGCTACCAAAGATTCATAAAATCGGTATCCCATTACGACCCATAGTCAGTACAATTGGCTCTGCCACATATCAATTAGCAAAATATATAACCAAACAAATACAGCCCTACATCGGTAAGACATCTTCATTCATAAAAAATTCAGAACATCTTGTGAATGTGATTAAAGATATTAAACTTACTCCTGATGATATTCTGGTAAGTTTTGATGTTATTTCTCTATTCACTAAGGTTCCAGTGGACGAATCGCTTAAATTACTTGATACACTAGTAAAGAATACCGGTTTACAAAAAGATATTCCGAAACTTGCTGGCCATTGTTTAAATAACACTTACTTCTTATGGAGAGGGGATTTCTTTAAACAAAAGGAAGGAGCAGCAATGGGTTCTCCTTTATCCCCTGCTATAGCAAATTTGTACATGGAAAACTTTGAAATAAGAGCACTTGCCTCGAGCACATTAAAACCATCCTTTTGGTTTAGGTATGTGGATGACACTTTGGTTGTCTGGCCACATGGTAAAGATACACTTAATGATTTTCTAAATCATCTCAATGCACAAAACCCGGCCATCCAGTTCACCATGGAAATGGAGGTGAATAACACACTCCCATTCCTAGATATTTTGCTTGGACATGGCCTAAACGGTAAAATAACACACAGCGTTTACAGAAAGCAAACGCACACTGATGCCTATCTGAATGCAGAATCACATCATCATCCAGCTCAAAAATCCTCTCTTATCAAGACGCTCGTACATCGGGCGAAAACGGTGTCAGATGGTGAGAGTCTAGTGAGAGAGATTAAACACGTTAAAGACGCACTACGACAGAATGGCTACAATAATGCTCAAATTAACAGAGCACTGAATGCCAAATCACGATCGCAAAGCAATACTACTGAAAGCGACCAGATTGTTAAAACAATAAAAATTCCATATATCTCAGGAGTAACTGACAAATTAGCCCGCGTTCTGCAAAAGCAAAACATTACAGTAAGATTTGGTACAGTACACAAAATTCAAAAACTAGTATCTTGCACTAAAGACGCATTACCTAAACTATCAACAGAAGGTGTATATCGGATTAATTGTTCATGTGGCAGCTGCTACATTGGG
Organism: Petromyzon marinus; assembly: GCF_048934315.1. Lineage (NCBI taxonomy): Eukaryota > Metazoa > Chordata > Hyperoartia > Petromyzontiformes > Petromyzontidae > Petromyzon > Petromyzon marinus. The sequence continues at coordinate 13,344,645 of NC_133685.1, forward strand.
CAGACGGGACGTAACATCAGCGTAAGACTAAAAGAACATCAGAGAAATATTAAATTATCTCAAACACAACTGTCGGCAGTGGCAGAACATGCTTGTCAACAAGGACACTCAATTGATTTTGACAATGTTGCGGTGGTGTGTAAAACTAATTATTACTGGCAAAGACTAATTAGAGAATCCATTGAAATTGAGAGGAACAAGAATAACTTTAATCGCTCTGACAGCTACCGGCTTAGTGCGGCCTGGAAGCGTATTATTAAATAATACACATTACATTTTGATTTAAAGAATTACTAATCTACAACTCATTACTAATCATAACCAATGACTGATTACTAATCGATTATATAATAACATTACCCCCCCCTCCGCCTCTAATCACTGCACCTGATGAGTTAAGTGATGACGTCACCGTGCTGCTCTATATAAAACCGGGAGCAAGTGAGGGCTTTACCATTCTGGCGAATTGCCCGATGATGCTGGAAGTATTTACCAGCGAAACGTCGTACTCAAACTGTAAATGTGGATTAACTCTTCAACACACCGGTGGGCTGAAGTGGTGAATTATTTGTCTTTTGTCAACGTGACACTTTTTTTGCTGATTGGCCGTGTCGGGTGGTGGAGGGTTACGACACATTTATAAATAAACGCGATCTAACCCAAAAACCTTTATTATGAATAATATTGGTCGCGAAAGCCTACGTGTTAAACAGAAGTAATTCTGTAATCTCAGAACTAGTTATTTAATCTCAGAAGCAGTTCTGGAATCTCAGAAGAAATACTGTAATCTCTGAAGTAATTCTGTAATCTCAGAAGTAATTCTGTCAACTCAGAAGTAGTTCTGCAATCTCAGAAGTAGGTCTGTCATCTCAGAAGTAATTCTGTAATCTCAGAAGTAATTCTGCAATCTCAGAAGTATTTCTGTAATCTCAGAAGAAATTCTGTAATCTCAGAAGTAATTCTCCAATCTCAGAAGTATTTCTGTAATCTCAGAAGTAATTCTGCAATCTCAGAAGTAGTTCTGCAATCTCAGAAGTAGTTCTGCAATCTCAGAAGTAGTTCTGCAATCTCAGAAGTAGTTCTGTAATCTCAGAAGTAATTCTGTAACCTCAGAAGTAGATCTGTAATCTCAGAAGTAATTCTTTAATCTCAGAAGTAGTTCTGTAACCTCAGAAATAGCTCTGTAATCTCAGAAGTAGTTCTGGAATCTCAGAAGTACTTCTGTAATCTCAGAAGTAATTCCGTAATCTCAGAACTAATTCTGCCAACTCATAAGTAGTTCTGCAATCTCAGAAGTAGGTCTGTCATCTCAGACGTAGGTCTGTCATCTCAGAAGTAATTCTGTAATCTCAGAAATAATTCTGTAATCTCAGAAGTGATTCTGTAATCTCAGAAGTTATTCTGTAATCTCAGAAGTAGTTCTGTAATCTCAGAAGTAATTCTGTAATCTCAGAAGTAGTTCTGTAATCTCAGAAGTACTTCTGTAATCTCAGAAGTAGCTCTGTAATCTCAGAAGTAGCTCTGTAATCTCAGAAGTAATTCTGTAATCTCAGAAGTAGTTCTGTAATCTCAGAAGTAGCTCGGTAATCTCAGAAGCAATTCTGTAATCTCAGAAGTAGCTCTGTAATCTCAGAAGTAATTCTGTAATCTCAGAAGTAGTTCTGTAATCTCAGGAGTAGCTCTGTAATCTCAAAAGCAATTCTGTAATTTCAGAAGTAATTCTGTAATCTCATAAGTAGTTCTGTAATCTCAGAAGTAGCTCTGTAATCTCATAAGCAATTCTGTAATTTCAGAAGTAGTTCTGTAATCTCAGAAGTAATTCTGTAATCTCAGAAGTAGTTCTGTAATCTCAGAAGTACTTCTGTAATCTCAGAAGTAGCTCTGTAATCTCAGAAATAGTTCTGTAATCTCAGAAGTAATTCTGTAATCTCAGAAGTAGCTCTGTAATCTCAGAAGTAGCTCTGTAATATCAGAAGAAATTCTGTAATCTCAGAAGAAGCTCTGTAATCTCAGAAGTAATTCTGTAATCTCAGAAGTAGTTCTGTAATCTCAGAAGTACCTCTGTAATCTCAGAAGCAATTCTGTAATCTCAGAAGTAGCTCTGTAATCTCAGAAGTAATTCTGTAATTTCAGAAGTAGCTCTGTAATCTCAGAAGTAGCTCTGTAATCTCAGAAGTAATTCTGTAATCTCAGAAGTAGTTCTGTAATCTCAGAAGTAGCTCTGTAATCTCAAAAGCAATTCTGTAATTTCAGAAGTAATTCTGTAATCTCTGAAGTAGTTCTGTAATCTCAGAAGTATTTCAGTAATCTCAGAAGTAATTCTGTAATCTCAGAAGTAATTCTGTAATCTCAGAACTAGTTATTTAATCTCAGAAGCAGTTCTGGAATCTCAGAAGAAATACTGTAATCACTGAAGTAATTCTGTAATCTCAGAAGTAATTCTGTCAACTCAGAAGTAGTTCTGCAATCTCAGAAGTAGGTCTGTCATCTCAGAAGTAATTCTGTAATCTCAGAAGTAATTCTGCAATCTCAGAAGTATTTCTGTAATCTCAGAAGTACTTCCGTAATCTCAGAAGTAATTCTCCAACTCATAAGTAGTTCTGCAATCTCAGAAGTAGGTCTGTCATCTCAGACGTAGGTCTGTCATCTCAGAAGTAATTCTGTAATCTCAGAAATAATTCTGTAATCTCAGAAGTGATTCTGTAATCTAGGAAGTTATTCTGTAATCTCAGAAGTAGTTCTGTAATCTCAGAAGTAATTCTGTAATCTCAGAAGTAGTTCTGTAATCTCAGAAGTACTTCTGTAATCTCAGAAGTAGCTCTGTAATCTCAGAAATAGTTCTGTAATCTCAGAAGTAATTCTGTAATCTCAGAAGTAGCTCTGTAATCTCAGAAGTAGTTCTGTAATCTCAGAAGTAATTCTGTAATCTCAGAAGTAGTTCTGTAATCTCAGAAGTACTTCTGTAATCTCAGAAGTAGCTCTGTAATCTCAGAAATAGTTCTGTAATCTCAGAAGTAATTCTGTAATCTCAGAAGTAGCTCTGTAATCTCAGAAGTAATTCTGTAATCTCAGAAGTAGTTCTGTAATCTCAGAAGTACCTCTGTAATCTCAGAAGCAATTCTGTAATCTCAGAAGTAGCTCTGTAATCTCAGAAGTAATTCTGTAATATCAGAAGTAGCTCTGTAATCTCAGAAGTAGCTCTGTAATCTCAGAAGTAATTCTGTAATCTCAGAAGTAGTTCTGTAATCTCAGAAGTAGCTCTGTAATCTTAGAAGCAATTCTGTAATCTCAGAAGTAGCTCTGTAATCTCAGAAGTAATTCTATAATCTCAGAAGTAGTTCTGTAATCTCAGAAGTAGCTCTGTAATCTCAAAAGCAATTCCGTACTTTCAGAAGTAATTCTGTAATCTCAGAAGTAGTTCTGTAAACTCAGAAGTAATTCTGTAATCTCAGAAGTAGTTCTGTAATCTCAGAAGTAATTCTGTAATCTCAGAAGTAGTTCTGTAATCTCAGAAGTAGCTCTGTAATCTCAGAAATAGTTCTGTAATCTCAGAAGTAATTCTGTAATCTCAGAAGTAGCTCTGTAATCTCAGAAGTAGCTCTGTAATATCAGAAGAAATTCTGTAATCTCAGAAGAAGCTCTGTAATCTCAGAAGTAATTCTGTAATCTCAGAAGTAGTTCTGTAATCTCAGAAGTACCTCTGTAATCTCAGAAGCAATTCTGTAATCTCAGAAGTAGCTCTGTAATCTCAGAAGTAATTCTGTAATATCAGAAGTAGCTCTGTAATCTCAGAAGTAGCTCTGTAATCTCAGAAGTAGTTCTGTAATCTCAGAAGTAGCTCTGTAATCTCAGAAGCAATTCTGTAATCTCAGAAGTAGCTCTGTAATCTCAGAAGTAATTCTGTAATCTCAGAAGTAGTTCTGTAATCTCAGAAGTAGCTCTGTAATCTCAAAAGCAATTCTGTAATTTCAGAAGTAATTCTGTAATCTCAGAAGTAGTTCTGTAATCTCAGAAGTATTTCAGTAATCTCAGAAGTAATTCTGTAATCTCAGAAGTAATTCTGTAATCTCAGAACTAGTTATTTAATCTCAGAAGCAGTTCTGGAATCTCAGAAGAAATACTGTAATCTCTGAAGTAATTCTGTAATCTCAGAAGTAATTCTGTCAACTCAGAAGTAGTTCTGCAATCTCAGAAGTAGGTCTGTCATCTCAGAAGTAATTCTGTAATCTCAGAAGTAATTCTGCAATCTCAGAAGTATTTCTGTAATCTCAGAAGAAATTCTGTAATCTCAGAAGTAATTCTCCAATCTCAGAAGTATTTCTGTAATCTCAGAAGTAATTCTGCAATCTCAGAAGTAGTTCTGCAATCTCAGAAGTAGTTCTGCAATCTCAGAAGTAGTTCTGCAATCTCAGAAGTAATTCTGTAATCTCAGAAATAATTCTGTAATCTCAGAAGTGATTCTGTAATCTCAGAAGTTATTCTGTAATCTCAGAAGTAGTTCTGTAATCTCAGAAGTAATTCTGTAATCTCAGAAGTAGTTCTGTAATCTCAGAAGTACTTCTGTAATCTCAGAAGTAGCTCTGTAATCTCAGAAATAGTTCTGTAATCTCAGAAGTAGCTCTGTAATCTCAGAAGTAATTCTGTAATCTCAGAAGTAGTTCTGTAATATGAGAATTAGCTCTGTAATCTCAGAAGTAGCTCTGTAATCTCAGAAGTAATTCTGTAATCTCAGAAGTAGTTCTGTAATCTCACAAGTAGCTCTGTAATCTCAGAAGCAATTCTGTAATCTCAGAAGTAGCTCTGTAATCTCAGAAGTAATTCTATAATCTCAGAAGTAGTTCTGTAATCTCAGAAGTAGCTCTGTAATCTCAAAAGCAATTCCGTAATTTCAGAAGTAATTCTGTCATCTCAGAAGTAGTTCTGTAAACTCAGAAGTATTTCAGTAATCTCAGAAGTAATTCTGTAATCTCAGAAGTAATTCTGTAATCTCAGAAGTAGTTCTGTAATCTCAGAAGTACTTCTGTAATCTCAGAAGTAGCTCTGTAATCTCAGAAATAGTTCTGTAATCTCAGAAGTAATTCTGTAATCTCAGAAGTAGCTCTGTAATCTCAGAAGTAGCTCTGTAATATCATAAGTAATTCTGTAATCTCAGAAGTAGCTCTGTAATCTCAGAAGTAATTCTGTAATCTCAGAAGTAGTTCTGTAATCTCAGAAGTACCTCTGTAATCTCAGAAGCAATTCTGTAATGTCAGAAGTAGCTCTGTAATCTCAGAAGTAATTCTGTAATATCAGAAGTAGCTCTGTAATCTCAGAAGTAGCTCTGTAATCTCAGAAGTAATTTTGTAATCTCAGAAGTCGTTCTGTAATCTCAGAAGTAGCTCTGTAATCTCAGAAGCAATTCTGTAATCTCAGAAATAGCTCTGTAATCTCAGAATTAGTTCCGCAATCTCAGAAGTTGGTCTGTCATCTCAGAAGTAGGTCTGTCATCTCAGAAGTAATTCTGTAATCTCAGAAATAATTCTGTAATCTCAGAAGTAATTATGTAATCTCAGAAGTAATTCTGTAATCTCAGAAGTAATTCTGTAATCTCAGAAGTAATTCTGTAATCTCAGAAGTAATTCTGTAATCTCAGAAGTAATTCTGTAATCTCAGAAGTAATTCTGCAATCTCAGAAGTATATCTGTAATCTCAGAAGTAATTTTGTAATCTCAGAAGTAGCTCTGTAATCTCAGAAGTAGTTCTGGAATCTCAGAAGTACTTCTGTAATCTCAGAAGTAACTCTGTAATCTCAGAAGTAATTCTGCCAACTCAGAAGTAGTTCTGCAATCTCAGAAGTAATTTTGTATTCTCAGAAGTAGCTCTGTAATCTCAGAAGTAGTTCTGTAATCTCAGAAGTACTTCTGTAATCTCAGAAGTAGCTCTGTAATCTCAGAAATAGTTCTGTAATCTCAGAAGTAATTCTGTAATCTCAGAAGTAGCTCTGTAATCTCAGAAGTAGCTCTGTAATATCAGAAGTAATTCTGTAATCTCAGAAATAGCTCTGTAATCTCAGAAGTAATTCTGTATTCTCAGAAGTAGTTCTGTAATCTCAGAAGTACCTCTGTAATCTCAGAAGCAATTCTGTAATCTCAGAAGTAGCTCTGTCATCTCAGAAGTAATTCTGTAATATCAGAAGTAGCTCTGTAATCTCAGAAGTAATTCTGTAATCTCAGAAGTAGATCTGTAATCTCAGAATTAGTTCTGTAATCTCAGAAGTATTTATGTAATCTCAGAAGTAGTTCTGTAATCTCAGAAGTAATTCTGTAATCTCAGAACTAGGTATTTAATCTCAGAAGCAGTTCTGGAATCTCAGAAGAAATACTGTAATCTATGAAGTAATTCTGTAATCTCAGAAGTAATTCTGTCAACTCAGAAGTAGTTCTGCAATCTCAGAAGTAGGTCTGTCATCTCAGAAGTAGCTCTGTAATCTTAGAAGCAATTCTGTAATCTCAGAAGTAGCTCTGTAATCTCAGAAGTAATTCTGTAATCTCAGAAGTAGTTCTGTAATCTCAGAAGTAGCTCTGTAATCTCAAAAGCAGTTCTGTAATTTCAGAAGTAATTCTGTAATCTCAGAAGTAGTTCTGTAATCTCAGAAGTATTTCAGTAATCTCAGAAGTAATTCTGTAATCTCAGAAGTAATTCTGTAATCTCATAACTAGTTATTTAATCTCAGAAGCAGTTCTGGAATCTCAGAAGAAATACTGTAATCTCTGAAGTAATTCTGTAATCTCAGAAGTAATTCTGTCAACTCAGAAGTAGTTCTGCAATCTCAGAAGTAGGTCTGTCATCTCAGAAGTAATTCTGTAATCTCAGAAGTAATTCTGCAATCTCAGAAGTAATTCTGTAATCTCAGAAGTAATTCCGTAATCTCAGAAGTAATTCTGTAATCTCAGAAGTAATTCTGCAATCTCAGAATTATTTCTGTAATCTTCGAAGAAATTACGTAATCTCAGAATTAATTCTCCAATCTCAGAAGTATTTCTGTAATCTCATAAGTAATTCTGCAATCTCAGAAGTAGTTCTGCAATCTCAGAAGTAGTTCTGCAATCTCAGAAGTAGGTCTGTAATCTCAGAAGTAATTCTGTAAACTCAGAAGTAGATCTGTAATCTCAGAAGTAATTCTGTAATCTCAGAAGTAGTTCTGTAACCTCAGAAATAGCTCTGTAATCTCAGAAGTAGTTCTGGAATATCAGAAGTACTTCTGTAATCTCAGAAGTAACTCTGTAATCTCAGAAGTAATTCTGCCAACTCAGAAGTAGTTCTGCAATCTCAGAAGTAGGTCTGTCATCTCAGAAGTAGGTCTGTCATCTCAGAAGTAATTCTGTAATATCAGAAATAATTCTGTAATCTCAGAAGTGATTCTGTAATCTCAGAATTTATTCTGTAATCTCAGAAGTAGTTCTGCAATCTCAGAAGTAATTCTGCAATCTCAGAAGTAGTTATGTAATCTCAGAAGTACTTCTGTAATCTCAGAAGTAGCTCTGTAATCTCAGAAATAGTTCTGTAATCTCAGAAGTAATTCTGTAATCTCAGAAGTAGCTCTGTAATCTCAGAAGTAATTCTGTAATCTCAGAAGTAGTTCTGTAATCTCAGAAGAACCTCTGTAATCTCAGATGCAATTCTGTAATCTCAGAAGTAGCTCTGTAATCTCAGAAGTAATTCTGTAATATCAGAAGTAGCTCTGTAATCTCAGAAGTAGCTCTGTAATCTCAGAAGTAATTCTGTAATCTCAGAAGTAGTTCTGTAATCTCAGAAGTAGCTCTGTAATCTCAGAAGCAATTCTGTAATCTCAGAAGTAGCTCTGTAATCTCAGAAGTAATTCTGTAATCTCAGAAGTAGTTCTGTAATCTCAGAATTAATTCTGTAATCTCAGAAGTAGTTCTGTAATCTCAGAAGTACTTCTGTAATCTCAGAAGTAGCTCTGTAATCTCAGAAATAGTTCTGTAATCTCAGAAGTAATTCTGTAATCTCAGAAGTAGCTCTGTAATCTCAGAAGTAGCTCTGTAATATCAGAAGAAATTCTGTAATCTCAGAAGAAGCTCTGTAATATCAGAAGTAATTCTGTAATCTCAGAAGTAGTTCTGTAATCTAAGAAGTACCTCTGTAATCTCAGAAGCAATTCTGTAATCTCAGAAGTAGCTCTGTAATCTCAGAAGTAATTCTGTAATCTCAGAAGTAGCTCTGTAATCTCAGAAGCAATTCTGTAATCTCAGAAGTAGCTCTGTAATCTCAGAAGTAATTCTGTAATCTCAGAAGTAGTTCTGTAATCTCAGAAGTAGCTCTGTAATCTCATAAGCAATTCTGTAATTTCATAAGTAATTCTGTAATCTCAGAAGTAATTCTGTAATCTCAGAAGTAGTTCTGTAATCTCAGAAGTAATTCTGTAATCTCAGAAGTAGTTCTGTAATCTCAGAAGTACTTCTGTAATCTCAGAAGTAGCTCTGTAATCTCAGAAATAGTTCTGTAATCTCAGAAGTAATTCTGTAATCTCAGAAGTAGCTCTGTAATCTCAGAAGTAGCTCTGTAATATCAGAAGAAATTCTGTAATCTCAGAAGAAGCTCTGTAATATCAGAAGTAATTCTGTAATCTCAGAAGTAGTTCTGTAATCTCAGAAGTACCTCTGTAATCTCAGAAGCAATTCTGTAATCTCAGAAGTAGCTCTGTAATCTCAGAAGTAATTCTGTAATATCAGAAGTAGCTCTGTAATCTCAGAAGTAGCTCTGTAATCTCAGAAGTAATTCTGTAATCTCAGAAGTAATTCTGCAATCTCAGAATTATTTCTGTAATCTACGAAGAAATTACGTAATCTCAGAATTAATTCTCCAATCTCAGAAGTATTTCTGTAATCTCATAAGTAATTCTGCAATCTCAGAAGTAGTTCTGCAATCTCAGAAGTAGTTCTGCAATCTCAGAAGTAGGTCTGTAATCTCAGAAGTAATTCTGTAAACTCAGAAGTAGATCTGTAATCTCAGAAGTAATTCTGTAATCTCAGAAGTAGTTCTGTAACCTCAGAAATAGCTCTGTAATCTCAGAAGTAGTTCTGGAATATCAGAAGTACTTCTGTAATCTCAGAAGTAACTCTGTAATCTCAGAAGTAATTCTGCCAACTCAGAAGTAGTTCTGCAATCTCAGAAGTAGGTCTGTCATCTCAGAAGTAGGTCTGTCATCTCAGAAGTAATTCTGTAATATCAGAAATAATTCTGTAATCTCAGAAGTGATTCTGTAATCTCAGAAGTTATTCTGTAATCTCAGAAGTAGTTCTGCAATCTCAGAAGTAATTCTGCAATCTCAGAAGTAGTTATGTAATCTCAGAAGTACTTCTGTAATCTCAGAAGTAGCTCTGTAATCTCAGAAATAGTTCTGTAATCTCAGAAGTAATTCTGTAATCTCAGAAGTAGCTCTGTAATCTCAGAAGTAATTCTGTAATCTCAGAAGTAGATCTGTAATCTCAGAAGAACCTCTGTAATCTCAGATGCAATTCTGTAATCTCAGAAGTAGCTCTGTAATCTCAGAAGTAGTTCTGTAATCTCAGAAGCAATTCTGTAATCTCAGAAGTAGCTCTGTAATCTCAGAAGTAATTCTGTAATCTCAGAAGTAGTTCTGTAATCTCAGAATTAATTCTGTAATCTCAGAAGTAGTTCTGTAATCTCAGAAGTACTTCTGTAATCTCAGAAGTAGCTCTGTAATCTCAGAAATAGTTCTGTAATCTCAGAAGTAATTCTGTAATCTCAGAAGTAGCTCTGTAATCTCAGAAGTAGCTCTGTAATATCAGAAGAAATTCTGTAATCTCAGAAGAAGCTCTGTAATATCAGAAGTAATTCTGTAATCTCAGAAGTAGTTCTGTAATCTCAGAAGTACCTCTGTAATCTCAGAAGCAGTTCTGTAATCTCAGAAGTAGCTCTGTAATCTCAGAAGTAATTCTGTAATCTCAGAAGTAGCTCTGTAATCTCAGAAGCAATTCTGTAATCTCAGAAGTAGCTCTGTAATCTCAGAAGTAATTCTGTAATCTCAGAAGTAGTTCTGTAATCTCAGAAGTAGCTCTGTAATCTCATAAGCAATTCTGTAATTTCAGAAGTAATTCTGTAATCTCAGAAGTAATTCTGTAATCTCAGAAGTAGTTCTGTAATCTCAGAAGTAATTCTGTAATCTCAGAAGTAGTTCTGTAATCTCAGAAGTACTTCTGTAATCTCAGAAGTAGCTCTGTAATCTCAGAAATAGTTCTGTAATCTCAGAAGTAATTCTGTAATCTCAGAAGTAGCTCTGTAATCTCAGAAGTAGCTCTGTAATATCAGAAGAAATTCTGTAATCTCAGAAGAAGCTCTGTAATATCAGAAGTAATTCTGTAATCTCAGAAGTAGTTCTGTAATCTCAGAAGTACCTCTGTAATCTCAGAAGCAATTCTGTAATCTCAGAAGTAGCTCTGTAATCTCAGAAGTAATTCTGTAATATCAGAAGTAGCTCTGTAATCTCAGAAGTAGCTCTGTAATCTCAGAAGTAATTCTGTAATCTCAGAAGTAGTTCTGTAATCTCAGAAGTAGCTCTGTAATCTCAAAAGCAATTCTGTAATTTCAGAAGTAATTCTGTAATCTCAGAAGTAGTTCTGTAATCTCAGAAGTAATTCTGTAATCTCAGAAGTAGCTCTGTAATCTCAGAAATAGTTCTGTAATCTCAGAAGTAATTCTGTAATCTCAGAAGTAGCTCTGTAATCTCAGAAGTAGCTCTGTAATATCAGAAGTAATTCTGTAATCTCAGAAATAGCTCTGTAATCTCAGAAGTAATTCTGTAATCTCAGAAGTAGTTCTGTAATCTCAGAAGTACCTCTGTAATCTCAGAAGCAATTCTGTAATCTCAGAAGTAGCTCTGTCATCTCAGAAGTAATTCTGTAATATCAGAAGTAGCTCTGTAATCTCAGAAGTAATTCTGTAATCTCAGAAGTAGATCTGTAATCTCAGAATTAGTTCTGTAATCTCAGAAGTATTTACGTAATCTCAGAAGTAGTTCTGTAATCTCAGAAGTAATTCTGTAATCTCAGAACTAGGTATTTAATCTCAGAAGCAGTTCTGGAATCTCAGAAGAAATACTGTAATCTATGAAGTAATTCTGTAATCTCAGAAGTAATTCTGTCAACTCAGAAGTAGTTCTGCAATCTCAGAAGTAGGTCTGTCATCTCAGAAGTAGCTCTGTAATCTTAGAAGCAATTCTGTAATCTCAGAAGTAGCTCTGTAATCTCAGAAGTAATTCTGTAATCTCAGAAGTAGTTCTGTAATCTCAGAAGTAGCTCTGTAATCTCAAAAGCAATTATGTAATTTCAGAAGTAATTCTGTAATCTCAGAAGTAGTTCTGTAATCTCAGAAGTATTTCAGTAATCTCAGAAGTAATTCTGTAATCTCAGAAGTAATTCTGTAATCTCATAACTAGTTATTTAATCTCAGAAGCAGTTCTGGAATCTCAGAAGAAATACTGTAATCTCTGAAGTAATTCTGTAATCTCAGAAGTAATTCTGTCAACTCAGAAGTAGTTCTGCAATCTCAGAAGTAGGTCTGTCATCTCAGAAGTAATTCTGTAATCTCAGAAGTAATTCTGCAATCTCAGAAGTAATTCTGTAATCTCAGAAGTAATTCTGCAATCTCAGAATTATTTCTGTAATCTTCGAAGAAATTACGTAATCTCAGAATTAATTCTCCAATCTCAGAAGTATTTCTGTAATCTCATAAGTAATTCTGCAATCTCAGAAGTAGTTCTGCAATCTCAGAAGTAGTTCTGCAATCTCAGAAGTAGGTCTGTAATCTCAGAAGTAATTCTGTAAACTCAGAAGTAGATCTGTAATCTCAGAAGTAATTCTGTAATCTCAGAAGTAGTTCTGTAACCTCAGAAATAGCTCTGTAATCTCAGAAGTAGTTCTGGAATATCAGAAGTACTTCTGTAATCTCAGAAGTAACTCTGTAATCTCAGAAGTAATTCTGCCAAATCAGAAGTAGTTCTGCAATCTCAGAAGTAGGTCTGTCATCTCAGAAGTAGGTCTGTCATCTCAGAAGTAATTCTGGAATATCAGAAATAATTCTGTAATCTCAGAAGTGATTCTGTAATCTCAGAAGTTATTCTGTAATCTCAGAAGTAGTTCTGCAATCTCAGAAGTAATTCTGCAATCTCAGAAGTAGTTATGTAATCTCAGAAGTACTTCTGTAATCTCAGAAGTAGCTCTGTAATCTCAGAAATAGTTCTGTAATCTCAGAAGTAATTCTGTAATCTCAGAAGTAGCTCTGTAATCTCAGAAGTAATTCTGTAATCTCAGAAGTAGTTCTGTAATCTCAGAAGAACCTCTGTAATCTCAGATGCAATTCTGTAATCTCAGAAGTAGCTCTGTAATCTCAGAAGTAATTCTGTAATATCAGAAGTAGCTCTGTAATCTCAGAAGTAATTCTGTAATCTCAGAAGTAGTTCTGTAATCTCAGAAGTAGCTCTGTAATCTCAGAAGCAATTCTGTAATCTCAGAAGTAGCTCTGTAATCTCAGAAGTAATTCTGTAATCTCAGAAGTAGTTCTGTAATCTCAAAATTAATTCTGTAATCTCAGAAGTAGTTCTGTAATCTCAGAAGTACTTCTGTAATCTCAGAAGTAGCTCTGTAATCTCAGAAATAGTTCTGTAATCTCAGAAGTAATTCTGTAATCTCAGAAGTAGCTCTGTAATCTCAGAAGTAGCTCTGTAATATCAGAAGAAATTCTGTAATCTCAGAAGAAGCTCTGTAATATCAGAAGTAATTCTGTAATCTCAGAAGTAGTTCTGTAATCTCAGAAGTACCTCTGTAATCTCAGAAGCAATTCTGTAATCTCAGAAGTAGCTCTGTAATCTCAGAAGTAATTCTGTAATCTCAGAAGTAGCTCTGTAATCTCAGAAGCAATTCTGTAATCTCAGAAGTAGCTCTGTAATCTCAGAAGTAGTTCTGCAATCTCAGAAGTAGGTCTGTCATCTCAGAAGTAATTCTGTAATCTCAGAAGTAATTCTGCAATCTCAGAAGTATTTCTATAATCTCAGAAGAAATTCTGTAATCTCAGAAGTATTTCTCCAATCTCAGAAGTATTTCTGTCATCTCAGAAGTAATTCTGCAATCTCAGAAGTCGTTCTGTAATCTCAGAAGTAGCTCTGTAATCTCAGAAGCAATTCTGTAATCTCAGAAGTAGCTCTGTAATCTCAGAAGTAGTTCTGCAATCTCAGAAGTAGGTCTGTCATCTCAGAAGTAGGTCTGTCATCTCAGAAGTAATTCTGTAATCTCAGAAGTAATTCTGTAATCTCAGAAGTAATTCTGCAATCTCAGAAGTATATCTGTAATCTCAGAAGTAATTCTGTAATCTCAGAAGTAGTTCTGTAATCTCAGAAGTAGTTCTGTAATCTCAGAAGCAATTCTGTAATCTCAGAAGTAGCTCTGTAATCTCAGAAGTAATTCTGTAATCTCAGAAGTAGTTCTGTAATCTCAGAATTAATTCTGTAATCTCAGAAGTAGTTCTGTAATCTCAGAAGTACTTCTGTAATCTCAGAAGTAGCTCTGTAATCTCAGAAATAGTTCTGTAATCTCAGAAGTAATTCTGTAATCTCAGAAGTAGCTCTGTAATCTCAGAAGTAGCTCTGTAATATCAGAAGAAATTCTGTAATCTCAGAAGAAGCTCTGTAATATCAGAAGTAATTCTGTAATCTCAGAAGTAGTTCTGTAATCTCAGAAGTACCTCTGTAATCTCAGAAGCAATTCTGTAATCTCAGAAGTAGCTCTGTAATCTCAGAAGTAATTCTGTAATCTCAGAAGTAGCTCTGTAATCTCAGAAGCAATTCTGTAATCTCAGAAGTAGCTCTGTAATCTCAGAAGTAATTCTGTAATCTCAGAAGTAGTTATGTAATCTCAGAAGTAGCTCTGTAATCTCATAAGCAATTCTGTAATTTCAGAAGTAATTCTGTAATCTCAGAAGTAATTCTGTAATCTCAGAAGTAGTTCTGTAATCTCAGAAGTAATTCTGTAATCTCAGAAGTAGTTCTGTAATCTCAGAAGTACTTCTGTAATCTCAGAAGTAGCTCTGTAATCTCAGAAATAGTTCTGTAATCTCAGAAGTAATTCTGTAATCTCAGAAGTAGCTCTGTAATCTCAGAAGTAGCTCTGTAATATCAGAAGAAATTCTGTAATCTCAGAAGAAGCTCTGTAATATCAGAAGTAATTCTGTAATCTCAGAAGTAGTTCTGTAATCTCAGAAGTACCTCTGTAATCTCAGAAGCAATTCTGTAATCTCAGAAGTAGCTCTGTAATCTCAGAAGTAATTCTGTAATATCAGAAGTAGCTCTGTAATCTCAGAAGTAGCTCTGTAATCTCAGAAGTAATTCTGTAATCTCAGAAGTAGTTCTGTAATCTCAGAAGTAGCTCTGTAATCTCAAAAGCAATTCTGTAATTTCAGAAGTAATTCTGTAATCTCAGAAGTAGTTCTGTAATCTCAGAAGTAATTCTGTAATCTCAGAACTAGTTATTTAATCTCAGAAGCAGTTCTGGAATCTCAGAAGAAATACTGTAATCTCTGAAGTAATTCTGTAATCTCAGAAGTAATTCTGTCAACTCAGAAGTAGTTCTGCAATCTCAGAAGTAGGTCTGTCATCTCAGAAGTAATTCTGTAATCTCAGAAGTAATTCTGCAATCTCAGAAGTATTTCTATAATCTCAGAAGAAATTCTGTAATCTCAGAAGTATTTCTCCAATCTCAGAAGTATTTCTGTCATCTCAGAAGTAATTCTGCAATCTCAGAAGTCGTTCTGTAATCTCAGAAGTAGCTCTGTAATCTCAGAAGCAATTCTGTAATCTCAGAAGTAGCTCTGTAATCTCAGAAGTAGTTCTGCAATCTCAGAAGTAGGTCTGTCATCTCAGAAGTAGGTCTGTCATCTCAGAAGTAATTCTGTAATCTCAGAAGTAATTCTGTAATCTCAGAAGTAATTCTGCAATCTCAGAAGTATATCTGTAATCTCAGAAGTAATTCTGTAATCTCAGAAGTAGTTCTGTAATCTCAGAAGTAGTTCTGTAATCTCAGAAGTACTTCTGTAATCTCAGAAGTAGCTCTGTAATCTCAGAAATAGTTCTGTAATCTCAGAAGTAATTCTGTAATCTCAGAAGTAGCTCTGTAATCTCAGAAGTAGCTCTGTAATATCAGAAGAAATTCTGTAATCTCAGAAGAAGCTCTGTAATATCAGAAGTAATTCTGTAATCTCAGAAGTAGTTCTGTAATCTCAGAAGTACCTCTGTAATCTCAGAAGCAATTCTGTAATCTCAGAAGTAGCTCTGTAATCTCAGAAGTAATTCTGTAATATCAGAAGTAGCTCTGTAATCTCAGAAGTAGCTCTGTAATCTCAGAAGTAATTCTGTAATCTCAGAAGTAGTTCTGTAATCTCAGAAGTAGCTCTGTAATCTCAAAAGCAATTCTGTAATTTCAGAAGTAATTCTGTAATCTCAGAAGTAGTTCTGTAATCTCAGAAGTAATTCTGTAATCTCAGAACTAGTTATTTAATCTCAGAAGCAGTTCTGGAATCTCAGAAGAAATACTGTAATCTCTGAAGTAATTCTGTAATCTCAGAAGTAATTCTGTCAACTCAGAAGTAGTTCTGCAATCTCAGAAGTAGGTCTGTCATCTCAGAAGTAATTCTGTAATCTCAGAAGTAATTCTGCAATCTCAGAAGTATTTCTATAATCTCAGAAGAAATTCTGTAATCTCAGAAGTATTTCTCCAATCTCAGAAGTATTTCTGTCATCTCAGAAGTAATTCTGCAATCTCAGAAGTCGTTCTGTAATCTCAGAAGTAGCTCTGTAATCTCAGAAGCAATTCTGTAATCTCAGAAGTAGCTCTGTAATCTCAGAAGTAGTTCTGCAATCTCAGAAGTAGGTCTGTCATCTCAGAAGTAGGTCTGTCATCTCAGAAGTAATTCTGTAATCTCAGAAGTAATTCTGTAATCTCAGAAGTAATTCTGCAATCTCAGAAGTATATCTGTAATCTCAGAAGTAATTCTGTAATCTCAGAAGTAGTTCTGTAATCTCAGAAGTAGTTCTGTAATCTCAGAAGTACTTCTGTAATCTCAGAAGTAGCTCTGTAATCTCAGAAATAGTTCTGTAATCTCAGAAGTAATTCTGTAATCTCAGAAGTAGCTCTGTAATCTCAGAAGTAGCTCTGTAATATCATAAGTAATTCTGTAATCTCAGAAGTAGCTATGTAATCTCAGAAGTAATTCTGTAATCTCAGAAGTAGTTCTGTAATCTCAGAAGTACCTCTGTAATCTCAGAAGCAATTCTGTAATGTCAGAAGTAGCTCTGTAATCTCAGAAGTAATTCTGTAATATCAGAAGTAGCTCTGTAATCTCAGAAGTAATTCTGTAATCTCAGAAGTAGTTCTGTAATCTCAGAAGTAGCTCTGTAATCTCATAAGCAATTCTGTAATTTCAGAAGTAATTCTGTAATCTCAGAAGTAATTCTGTAATCTCAGAAGTAGTTCTGTAATCTCAGAAGTAATTCTGTAATCTCAGAAGTAGTTCTGTAATCTCAGAAGTACTTCTGTAATCTCAGAAGTAGCTCTGTAATCTCAGAAATAGTTCTGTAATCTCAGAAGTAATTCTGTAATCTCAGAAGTAGCTCTGTAATCTCAGAAGTACCTCTGTAATCTCAGAAGCAATTCTGTAATCTCAGAAGTAGCTCTGTAATCTCAGAAGTAATTCTGTAATATCAGAAGTCGTTCTGTAATCTCAGAAGTAGCTCTGTAATCTCAGAAGCAATTCTGTAATCTCAGAAGTAGCTCTGTAATCTCAGAAGTAGTTCTGCAATCTCAGAAGTAGGTCTGTCATCTCAGAAGTAATTCTGTAATCTCAGAAATAATTCTGTAATCTCAGAAGTAATTACGTAATCTCAGAAGTAATTCTGTAATCTCAGAAGTAATTCTGTAATCTCAGAAGTAATTCTGTAATCTCAGAAGTAATTCTGTAATCTCAGAAGTAATTCTGTAATCTCAGAAGTAATTCTGCAATCTCAGAAGTATATCTGTAATCTCAGAAGTAATTTTGTAATCTCAGAAGTAGCTCTGTAATCTCAGAAGTAGTTCTGGAATCTCAGAAGTACTTCTGTAATCTCAGAAGTAATTCTGTAATCTCAGAAGTAATTCTGCCAACTCAGAAGTAGTTCTGCAATCTCAGAAGTAATTTTGTATTCTCAGAAGTAGCTCTGTAATCTCAGAAGTAGTTCTGTAATCTCAGAAGTACTTCTGTAATCTCAGAAGTAGCTCTGTAATCTCAGAAGTAGCTCTGTAATATCAGAAGAAATTCTGTAATCTCAGAAGAAGCTCTGTAATATCAGAAGTAATTCTGTAATCTCAGAAGTAGTTCTGTAATCTCAGAAGTACCTCTGTAATCTCAGAAGCAATTCTGTAATCTCAGAAGTAGCTCTGTAATCTCAGAAGTAATTCTGTAATATCAGAAGTAGCTCTGTAATCTCAGAAGTAGCTCTGTAATCTCAGAAGTAATTCTGTAATCTCAGAAGTAGTTCTGTAATCTCAGAAGTAATTCTGCCAACTCAGAAGTAGTTCTGCAATCTCAGAAGTAATTTTGTATTCTCAGAAGTAGCTCTGTAATCTCAGAAGTAGTTCTGTAATCTCAGAAGTACTTCTGTAATCTCAGAAGTAGCTCTGTAATCTCAGAAGTAGCTCTGTAATATCAGAAGAAATTCTGTAATCTCAGAAGAAGCTCTGTAATATCAGAAGTAATTCTGTAATCTCAGAAGTAGTTCTGTAATCTCAGAAGTACCTCTGTAATCTCAGAAGCAATTCTGTAATCTCAGAAGTAGCTCTGTAATCTCAGAAGTAATTCTGTAATATCAGAAGTAGCTCTGTAATCTCAGAAGTAGCTCTGTAATCTCAGAAGTAATTCTGTAATCTCAGAAGTAGTTCTGTAATCTCAGAAGTAGCTCTGTAATCTCAAAAGCAATTCTGTAATTTCAGAAGTAATTCTGTAATCTCAGAAGTAGTTCTGTAATCTCAGAAGTAATTCTGTAATCTCAGAACTAGTTATTTAATCTCAGAAGCAGTTCTGGAATCTCAGAAGAAATACTGTAATCTCTGAAGTAATTCTGTAATCTCAGAAGTAATTCTGTCAACTCAGAAGTAGTTCTGCAATCTCAGAAGTAGGTCTGTCATCTCAGAAGTAATTCTGTAATCTCAGAAGTAATTCTGCAATCTCAGAAGTATTTCTATAATCTCAGAAGAAATTCTGTAATCTCAGAAGTATTTCTCCAATCTCAGAAGTATTTCTGTCATCTCAGAAGTAATTCTGCAATCTCAGAAGTCGTTCTGTAATCTCAGAAGTAGCTCTGTAATCTCAGAAGCAATTCTGTAATCTCAGAAGTAGCTCTGTAATCTCAGAAGTAGTTCTGCAATCTCAGAAGTAGGTCTGTCATCTCAGAAGTAGGTCTGTCATCTCAGAAGTAATTCTGTAATCTCAGAAGTAATTCTGTAATCTCAGAAGTAATTCTGCAATCTCAGAAGTATATCTGTAATCTCAGAAGTAATTCTGTAATCTCAGAAGTAGTTCTGTAATCTCAGAAGTAGTTCTGTAATCTCAGAAGTACTTCTGTAATCTCAGAAGTAGCTCTGTAATCTCAGAAATAGTTCTGTAATCTCAGAAGTAATTCTGTAATCTCAGAAGTAGCTCTGTAATCTCAGAAGTAGCTCTGTAATATCATAAGTAATTCTGTAATCTCAGAAGTAGCTATGTAATCTCAGAAGTAATTCTGTAATCTCAGAAGTAGTTCTGTAATCTCAGAAGTACCTCTGTAATCTCAGAAGCAATTCTGTAATGTCAGAAGTAGCTCTGTAATCTCAGAAGTAATTCTGTAATATCAGAAGTAGCTCTGTAATCTCAGAAGTAATTCTGTAATCTCAGAAGTAGTTCTGTAATCTCAGAAGTAGCTCTGTAATCTCATAAGCAATTCTGTAATTTCAGAAGTAATTCTGTAATCTCAGAAGTAATTCTGTAATCTCAGAAGTAGTTCTGTAATCTCAGAAGTAATTCTGTAATCTCAGAAGTAGTTCTGTAATCTCAGAAGTACTTCTGTAATCTCAGAAGTAGCTCTGTAATCTCAGAAATAGTTCTGTAATCTCAGAAGTAATTCTGTAATCTCAGAAGTAGCTCTGTAATCTCAGAAGTACCTCTGTAATCTCAGAAGCAATTCTGTAATCTCAGAAGTAGCTCTGTAATCTCAGAAGTAATTCTGTAATATCAGAAGTCGTTCTGTAATCTCAGAAGTAGCTCTGTAATCTCAGAAGCAATTCTGTAATCTCAGAAGTAGCTCTGTAATCTCAGAAGTAGTTCTGCAATCTCAGAAGTAGGTCTGTCATCTCAGAAGTAATTCTGTAATCTCAGAAATAATTCTGTAATCTCAGAAGTAATTACGTAATCTCAGAAGTAATTCTGTAATCTCAGAAGTAATTCTGTAATCTCAGAAGTAATTCTGTAATCTCAGAAGTAATTCTGTAATCTCAGAAGTAATTCTGTAATCTCAGAAGTAATTCTGCAATCTCAGAAGTATATCTGTAATCTCAGAAGTAATTTTGTAATCTCAGAAGTAGCTCTGTAATCTCAGAAGTAGTTCTGGAATCTCAGAAGTACTTCTGTAATCTCAGAAGTAATTCTGTAATCTCAGAAGTAATTCTGCCAACTCAGAAGTAGTTCTGCAATCTCAGAAGTAATTTTGTATTCTCAGAAGTAGCTCTGTAATCTCAGAAGTAGTTCTGTAATCTCAGAAGTACTTCTGTAATCTCAGAAGTAGCTCTGTAATCTCAGAAATAGTTCTGTAATCTCAGAAGTAATTCTGTAATCTCAGAAGTAGCTCTGTAATCTCAGAAGTAGCTCTGTAATATCAGAAGTAATTCTGTAATCTCAGAAATAGCTCTGTAATCTCAGAAGTAATTCTGTAATCTCAGAAGTAGTTCTGTAATCTCAGAAGTACCTCTGTAATCTCAGAAGCAATTCTGTAATCTCAGAAGTAGCTCTGTCATCTCAGAAGTAATTCTGTAATATCAGAAGTAGCTCTGTAATCTCAGAAGTAATTCTGTAATCTCAGAAGTAGATCTGTAATCTCAGAATTAGTTCTGTAATCTCAGAAGTATTTATGTAATCTCAGAAGTAATTCTGCAATCTCAGAAGTAATTCTGTAATCTCAGAACTAGGTATTTAATCTCAGAAGCAGTTCTGGAATCTCAGAAGAAATACTGTAATCTATGAAGTAATTCTGTAATCTCAGAAGTAATTCTGTCAACTCAGAAGTAGTTCTGCAATCTCAGAAGTAGGTCTGTCATCTCAGAAGTAGCTCTGTAATCTCAGAAGCAATTCTGTAATCTCAGAAGTAGCTCTGTAATCTCAGAAGTAATTCTGTAATCTCAGAAGTAGTTCTGTAATCTCAGAAGTAGCTCTGTAATCTCAAAAGCAATTCTGTAATTTCAGAAGTAATTCTGTAATCTCAGAAGTAGTTCTGTAATCTCAGAAGTATTTCAGTAATCTCAGAAGTAATTCTGTAATCTCAGAAGTAATTCTGTAATCTCAGAACTAGTTATTTAATCTCAGAAGCAGTTCTGGAATCTCAGAAGAAATACTGTAATCTCTGAAGTAATTCTGTAATCTCAGAAGTAATTCTGTCAACTCAGAAGTAGTTCTGCAATCTCAGAAGTAGGTCTGTCATCTCAGAAGTAATTCTGTAATCTCAGAAGTAATTCTGCAATCTCAGAAGTAATTCTGTAATCTCAGAAGTAATTCTGTAATCTCAGAAGTAATTCTGTAATCTCAGAAGTAATTCTGCAATCTCAGAATTATTTCTGTAATCTTCGAAGAAATTACGTAATCTCAGAATTAATTCTCCAATCTCAGAAGTATTTCTGTAATCTCATAAGTAATTCTGCAATCTCAGAAGTAGTTCTGCAATCTCAGAAGTAGTTCTGCAATCTCAGAAGTAGGTCTGTAATCTCAGAAGTAATTCTGTAAACTCAGAAGTAGATCTGTAATCTCAGAAGTAATTCTGTAATCTCAGAAGTAGTTCTGTAACCTCAGAAATAGCTCTGTAATCTCAGAAGTAGTTCTGGAATCTCAGAAGTACTTCTGTAATCTCAGAAGTAACTCTGTAATCTCAGAAGTAATTCTGCCAACTCAGAAGTAGTTCTGCAATCTCGGAAGTAGGTATGTCATCTCAGAAGTAGGTCTGTCATCTCAGAAGTAATTCTGTAATATCAGAAATAATTCTGTAATCTCAGAAGTGATTCTGTAATCTCAGAAGTTATTCTGTAATCTCAGAAGTAGTTCTGCAATCTCAGAAGTAATTCTGCAATCTCAGAAGTAGTTACGTAATCTCAGAAGTACTTCTGTAATCTCAGAAGTAGCTCTGTAATCTCAGAAATAGTTCTGTAATCTCAGAAGTAATTCTGTAATCTCAGAAGTAGCTCTGTAATCTCAGAAGTAATTCTGTAATCTCAGAAGTAGTTCTGTAATCTCAGAAGAACCTCTGTAATCTCAGATGCAATTCTGTAATCTCAGAAGTAGCTCTGTAATCTCAGAAGTAATTCTGTAATATCAGAAGTAGCTCTGTAATCTCAGAAGTAGCTCTGTAATCTCAGAAGTAATTCTGTAATCTCAGAAGTAGTTCTGTAATCTCAGAAGTAGCTCTGTAATCTCAGAAGCAATTCTGTAATCTCAGAAGTAGCTCTGTAATCTCAGAAGTAATTCTGTAATCTCAGAAGTAGTTCTGTAATCTCAGAAGTAATTCTGTAATCTCAGAAGTAGTTCTGTAATCTCAGAAGTACTTCTGTAATCTCAGAAGTAGCTCTGTAATCTCAGAAATAGTTCTGTAATCTCAGAAGTAATTCTGTAATCTCAGAAGTAGCTCTGTAATCTCAGAAGTAGCTCTGTAATCTCATAAGCAATTCTGTAATTTCAGAAGTAATTCTGTAATCTCAAAAGTAATTCTGTAATCTCAGAAGTAGTTCTGTAATCTCAGAAGTAATTCTGTAATCTCAGAAGTAGTTCTGTAATCTCAGAAGTACTTCTGTAATCTCAGAAGTAGCTCTGTAATCTCAGAAATAGTTCTGTAATCTCAGAAGTAGCTCTGTAATCTCAGAAGTACTTCTGTAATCTCAGAAGTAGCTCTGTAATCTCAGAAGTAGCTCTGTAATCTCAGAAGTAGCTCTGTAATATCAGAAGAAATTCTGTAATCTCAGAAGAAGCTCTGTAATATCAGAAGTAATTCTGTAATCTCAGAAGTAGTTCTGTAATCTCAGAAGTACCTCTGTAATCTCAGAAGCAATTCTGTAATCTCAGAAGTAGCTCTGTAATCTCAGAAGTAATTCTGTAATATCAGAATTAGCTCTGTAATCTCAGAAGTAGCTCTGTAATCTCAGAAGTAATTCTGTAATCTCAGAAGTAGTTCTGTAATCTCAGAAGTAGCTCTGTAATCTCAAAAGCAATTCTGTAATTTCAGAAGTAATTCTGTAATCTCAGAAGTAGTTCTGTAATCTCAGAAGTATTTCAGTAATCTCATAAGTAATTCTGTAATCTCAGAAGTAATTCTGTAATCTCAGAACTAGTTATTTAATCTCAGAAGCAGTTCTGGAATCTCAGAAGAAATACTGTAATCTCTGAAGTAATTCTGTAATCTCAGAAGTAATTCTGTCAACTCAGAAGTAGTTCTGCAATCTCAGAAGTATTTCTGTAATCTCAGAAGAAATTCTGTAATCTCAGAAGTATTTCTCCAATCTCAGAAGTATTTCTGTCATCTCAGAAGTAATTCTGCAATCTCAGAAGTCGGTCTGTAATCTCAGAAGTAGCTCTGTAATCTCAGAAGCAATTCTGTAATCTCAGAAGTAGCTCTGTAATCTCAGAAGTAGTTCTGCAATCTCAGAAGTAGGTCTGTCATCTCAGAAGTAGGTCTGTCATCTCAGAAGTAATTCTGTAATCTCAGAAGTAATTCTGTATTCTCAGAAGTAATTCTGCAATCTCAGAAGTATATCTGTAATCTCAGAAGTAGCTCTGTAATCTCAGAAGTAGTTCTGGAATCTCAGAAGTACTTCTGTAATCTCAGAAGTAATTCTGTAATCTCAGAAGTAATTCTGCCAACTCAGAAGTAGTTCTGCAATCTCAGAAGTAATTTTGTATTCTCAGAAGTAGCTCTGTAATCTCAGAAGTAGTTCTGTAATCTCAGAAGTACTTCTGTAATCTCAGAAGTAGCTCTGTAATCTCAGAAATAGTTCTGTAATCTCAGAAGTAATTCTGTAATGTCAGAAGTAGCTCTGTAATCTCAGAAGTAGCTCTGTAATATCAGAAGTAATTCTGTAATCTCAGAAATAGCTCTGTAATCTCAGAAGTAATTCTGTAATCTCAGAAGTAGTTCTGTAATCTCAGAAGTACCTCTGTAATCTCAGAAGCAATTCTGTAATCTCAGAAGTAGCTCTGTCATCTCAGAAGTAATTCTGTAATATCAGAAGTAGCTCTGTAATCTCAGAAGTAGCTCTGTAATCTCAGAAGTAATTCTGTAATCTCAGAAGTAATTCTGCCAACTCAGAAGTAGTTCTGCAATCTCAGAAGTAGGTCTGTCATCTCAGAAGTAATTCTGTAATCTCAGAAGTAATTCTGCAATTTCAGAAGTATTTCTATAATCTCAGAAGAAATTCTGTAATCTCAGAAGTATTTCTCCAATCTCAGAAGTATTTCTGTCATCTCAGAAGTAATTCTGCAATCTCAGAAGTCGTTCTGTAATCTCAGAAGTAGCTCTGTAATCTCAGAAGCAATTCTGTAATCTCAGAAGTAGCTCTGTAATCTCAGAAGTAGTTCTGCAATCTCAGAAGTAGGTCTGTCATCTCAGAAGTAGGTCTGTCATCTCAGAAGTAATTCTGTAATCTCAGAAGTAATTCTGTAATCTCAGAAGTAATTCTGTAATCTCAGAAGTAATTCTGCAATCTCAGAAGTATATCTGTAATCTCAGAAGTAATTCTGTAATCTCAGAAGTAGTTCTGTAAACTCAGAAGTATTTCAGTAATCTCAGAAGTAATTCTGTAATCTCAGAAGTAATTCTGTAATCTCAGAAGTAGTTCTGTAATCTCAGAAGTACTTCTGTAATCTCAGAAGTAGCTCTGTAATCTCAGAAATAGTTCTGTAATCTCAGAAGTAATTCTGTAATCTCAGAAGTAGCTCTGTAATCTCAGAAGTAGCTCTGTAATATCGTAAGTAATTTTGTAATCTCAGAAGTCGTTCTGTAATCTCAGAAGTAGCTCTGTAATCTCAGAAGCAATTCTGTAATCTCAGAAGTAGCTCTGTAATCTCAGAAGTAGTTCTGCAATCTCAGAAGTAGGTCTGTCATCTCAGAAGTAATTCTGTAATCTCAGAAATAATTCTGTAATCTCAGAAGTAATTACGTAATCTCAGAAGTAATTCTGTAATCTCAGAAGTAATTCTGTAATCTCAGAAGTAATTCAGTAATCTCAGAAGTAATTCTGTAATCTCAGAAGTAATTCTGTAATCTCAGAAGTAATTCTGCAATCTCAGAAGTATATCTGTAATCTCAGAAGTAATTTTGTAATCTCAGAAGTAGCTCTGTAATCTCAGAAGTAGTTCTGGAATCTCAGAAGTACTTCTGGAATCTCAGAAGTACTTCTGTAATCTCAGAAGTAATTCTGTAATCTCAGAAGTAATTCTGCCAACTCAGAAGTAGTTCTGCAATTTCAGAAGTAATTTTGTATTCTCAGAAGTAGCTCTGTAATCTCAGAAGTAGTTCTGTAATCTCAGAAGTACTTCTGTAATCTCAGAAGTAGCTGTGTAATCTCAGAAATAGTTCTGTAATCTCAGAAGTAATTCTGTAATCTCAGAAGTAGCTCTGTAATCTCAGAAGTAGCTCTGTAATATCAGAGTAATTCTGTAATCTCAGAAATAGCTCTGTAATCTCAGAAGTAATTCTGTAATCTCAGAAGTAGTTCTGTAATCTCAGAAGTACCTCTGTAATCTCAGAAGCAATTCTGTAATCTCAGAAGTAGCTCTGTCATCTCAGAAGTAATTATGTAATATCAGAAGTAGCTCTGTAATCTCAGAAGTAATTCTGTAATCTCAGAAGTAGATCTGTAATCTCAGAATTAGTTCTGTAATCTCAGAAGTATTTATGTAATCTCAGAAGTAATTCTGCAATCTCAGAAGTAATTCTGTAATCTCAGAACTAGGTATTTAATCTCAGAAGCAGTTCTGGAATCTCAGAAGAAATACTGTAATCTATGAAGTAATTCTGTAATCTCAGAAGTAATTCTGTCAACTCAGAAGTAGTTCTGCAATCTCAGAAGTAGGTCTGTCATCTCAGAAGTAGCTCTGTAATCTCAGAAGCAATTCTGTAATCTCAGAAGTAGCTCTGTAATCTCAGAAGTAATTCTGTAATCTCAGAAGTAGTTCTGTAATCTCAGAAGTAGCTCTGTAATCTCAAAAGCAATTCTGTAATTTCAGAAGTAATTCTGTAATCTCAGAAGTAGTTCTGTAATCTCAGAAGTATTTCAGTAATCTCATAAGTAATTCTGTAATCTCAGAAGTAATTCTGTAATCTCAGAACTAGTTATTTAATCTCAGAAGCAGTTCTGGAATCTCAGAAGAAATACTGTAATCTCTGAAGTAATTCTGTAATCTCAGAAGTAATTCTGTCAACTCAGAAGTAGTTCTGCAATCTCAGAAGTAGGTCTGTCATCTCAGAAGTAATTCTGTAATCTCAGAAGTAATTCTGCAATCTCAGAAGTAATTCTGTAATCTCAGAAGTAATTCCGTAATCTCAGAAGTAATTCTGTAATCTCAGAAGTAATTCTGCAATCTCAGAATTATTTCTGTAATCTTCGAAGAAATTACGTAATCTCAGAATTAATTCTCCAATCTCAGAAGTATTTCTGTAATCTCATAAGTAATTCTGCAATCTCAGAAGTAGTTCTGCAATCTCAGAAGTAGTTCTGCAATCTCAGAAGTAGGTCTGTAATCTCAGAAGTAATTCTGTAAACTCAGAAGTAGATCTGTAATCTCAGAAGTAATTCTGTAATCTCAGAAGTAGTTCTGTAACCTCAGAAATAGCTCTGTAATCTCAGAAGTAGTTCTGGAATCTCAGAAGTACTTCTGTAATCTCAGAAGTAACTCTGTAATCTCAGAAGTAATTCTGCCAACTCAGAAGTAGTTCTGCAATCTCGGAAGTAGGTCTGTCATCTCAGAAGTAGGTCTGTCATCTCAGAAGTAATTCTGTAATATCAGAAATAATTCTGTAATCTCAGAAGTGATTCTGTAATCTCAGAAGTTATTCTGTAATCTCAGAAGTAGTTCTGCAATCTCAGAAGTAATTCTGCAATCTCAGAAGTAGTTATGTAATCTCAGAAGTACTTCTGTAATCTCAGAAGTAGCTCTGTAATCTCAGAAATAGTTCTGTATTCTCAGAAGTAATTCTGTAATCTCAGAAGTAGCTCTGTAATCTCAGAAGTAATTCTGTAATCTTAGAAGTAGTTCTGTAATCTCAGAAGAACCTCTGTAATCTCAGATGCAATTCTGTAATCTCAGAAGTAGCTCTGTAATCTCAGAAGTAATTCTGTAATGTCAGAAGTAGCTCTGTAATCTCAGAAGTAGCTCTGTAATATCAGAAGTAATTCTGTAATCTCAGAAATAGCTCTGTAATCTCAGAAGTAATTCTGTAATCTCAGAAGTAGTTCTGTAATCTCAGAAGTACCTCTGTAATCTCAGAAGCAATTCTGTAATCTCAGAAGTAGCTCTGTCATCTCAGAAGTAA
Source organism: Petromyzon marinus (assembly GCF_048934315.1). Lineage (NCBI taxonomy): Eukaryota > Metazoa > Chordata > Hyperoartia > Petromyzontiformes > Petromyzontidae > Petromyzon > Petromyzon marinus. The sequence continues at coordinate 13,371,502 of NC_133685.1, forward strand.
TTCTGTAATATCAGAAGTAGCTCTGTAATCTCAGAAGTAGCTCTGTAATCTCAGAAGTAATTCTGTAATCTCAGAAGTAATTCTGCCAACTCAGAAGTAGTTCTGCAATCTCAGAAGTAGGTCTGTCATCTCAGAAGTAATTCTGTAATCTCAGAAGTAATTCTGCAATTTCAGAAGTATTTCTATAATCTCAGAAGAAATTCTGTAATCTCAGAAGTATTTCTCCAATCTCAGAAGTATTTCTGTCATCTCAGAAGTAATTCTGCAATCTCAGAAGTCGTTCTGTAATCTCAGAAGTAGCTCTGTAATCTCAGAAGCAATTCTGTAATCTCAGAAGTAGCTCTGTAATCTCAGAAGTAGTTCTGCAATCTCAGAAGTAGGTCTGTCATCTCAGAAGTAGGTCTGTCATCTCAGAAGTAATTCTGTAATCTCAGAAGTAATTCTGTAATCTCAGAAGTAATTCTGTAATCTCAGAAGTAATTCTGCAATCTCAGAAGTATATCTGTAATCTCAGAAGTAATTCTGTAATCTCAGAAGTAGTTCTGTAAACTCAGAAGTATTTCAGTAATCTCAGAAGTAATTCTGTAATCTCAGAAGTAATTCTGTAATCTCAGAAGTAGTTCTGTAATCTCAGAAGTACTTCTGTAATCTCAGAAGTAGCTCTGTAATCTCAGAAATAGTTCTGTAATCTCAGAAGTAATTCTGTAATCTCAGAAGTAGCTCTGTAATCTCAGAAGTAGCTCTGTAATATCATAAGTAATTTTGTAATCTCAGAAGTCGTTCTGTAATCTCAGAAGTAGCTCTGTAATCTCAGAAGCAATTCTGTAATCTCAGAAGTAGCTCTGTAATCTCAGAAGTAGTTCTGCAATCTCAGAAGTAGGTCTGTCATCTCAGAAGTAATTCTGTAATCTCAGAAATAATTCTGTAATCTCAGAAGTAATTACGTAATCTCAGAAGTAATTCTGTAATCTCAGAAGTAATTCTGTAATCTCAGAAGTAATTCAGTAATCTCAGAAGTAATTCTGTAATCTCAGAAGTAATTCTGTAATCTCAGAAGTAATTCTGCAATCTCAGAAGTATATCTGTAATCTCAGAAGTAATTTTGTAATCTCAGAAGTAGCTCTGTAATCTCAGAAGTAGTTCTGGAATCTCAGAAGTACTTCTGGAATCTCAGAAGTACTTCTGTAATCTCAGAAGTAATTCTGTAATCTCAGAAGTAATTCTGCCAACTCAGAAGTAGTTCTGCAATTTCAGAAGTAATTTTGTATTCTCAGAAGTAGCTCTGTAATCTCAGAAGTAGTTCTGTAATCTCAGAAGTACTTCTGTAATCTCAGAAGTAGCTGTGTAATCTCAGAAATAGTTCTGTAATCTCAGAAGTAATTCTGTAATCTCAGAAGTAGCTCTGTAATCTCAGAAGTAGCTCTGTAATATCAGAGTAATTCTGTAATCTCAGAAATAGCTCTGTAATCTCAGAAGTAATTCTGTAATCTCAGAAGTAGTTCTGTAATCTCAGAAGTACCTCTGTAATCTCAGAAGCAATTCTGTAATCTCAGAAGTAGCTCTGTCATCTCAGAAGTAATTCTGTAATATCAGAAGTAGCTCTGTAATCTCAGAAGTAATTCTGTAATCTCAGAAGTAGATCTGTAATCTCAGAATTAGTTCTGTAATCTCAGAAGTATTTATGTAATCTCAGAAGTAATTCTGCAATCTCAGAAGTAATTCTGTAATCTCAGAACTAGGTATTTAATCTCAGAAGCAGTTCTGGAATCTCAGAAGAAATACTGTAATCTATGAAGTAATTCTGTAATCTCAGAAGTAATTCTGTCAACTCAGAAGTAGTTCTGCAATCTCAGAAGTAGGTCTGTCATCTCAGAAGTAGCTCTGTAATCTCAGAAGCAATTCTGTAATCTCAGAAGTAGCTCTGTAATCTCAGAAGTAATTCTGTAATCTCAGAAGTAGTTCTGTAATCTCAGAAGTAGCTCTGTAATCTCAAAAGCAATTCTGTAATTTCAGAAGTAATTCTGTAATCTCAGAAGTAGTTCTGTAATCTCAGAAGTATTTCAGTAATCTCATAAGTAATTCTGTAATCTCAGAAGTAATTCTGTAATCTCAGAACTAGTTATTTAATCTCAGAAGCAGTTCTGGAATCTCAGAAGAAATACTGTAATCTCTGAAGTAATTCTGTAATCTCAGAAGTAATTCTGTCAACTCAGAAGTAGTTCTGCAATCTCAGAAGTAGGTCTGTCATCTCAGAAGTAATTCTGTAATCTCAGAAGTATTTCTGCAATCTCAGAAGTAATTCTGTAATCTCAGAAGTAATTCCGTAATCTCAGAAGTAATTCTGTAATCTCAGAAGTAATTCTGCAATCTCAGAATTATTTCTGTAATCTTCGAAGAAATTACGTAATCTCAGAATTAATTCTCCAATCTCAGAAGTATTTCTGTAATCTCATAAGTAATTCTGCAATCTCAGAAGTAGTTCTGCAATCTCAGAAGTAATTCTGCAATCTCAGAAGTAGTTATGTAATCTCAGAAGTACTTCTGTAATCTCAGAAGTAGTTATGTAATCTCAGAAGTACTTCTGTAATCTCAGAAGTAGCTCTGTAATCTCAGAAATAGTTCTGTAATCTCAGAAGTAATTCTGTAATCTCAGAAGTAGCTCTGTAATCTCAGAAGTAATTCTGTAATCTCAGAAGTAGTTCTGTAATCTCAGAAGAACCTCTGTAATCTCAGATGCAATTCTGTAATCTCAGAAGTAGCTCTGTAATCTCAGAAGTAATTCTGTAATATCAGAAGTAGCTCTGTAATCTCAGAAGTAGCTCTGTAATCTCAGAAGTAATTCTGTAATCTCAGAAGTAGTTCTGTAATCTCAGAAGTAGCTCTGTAATCTCAGAAGCAATTCTGTAATCTCAGAAGTAGCTCTGTAATCTCAGAAGTAATTCTGTAATCTCAGAAGTAGTTCTGTAATCTCAGAAGTAATTCTGTAATCTCAGAAGTAGTTCTGTAATCTCAGAAGTACTTCTGTAATCTCAGAAGTAGCTCTGTAATCTCAGAAATAGTTCTGTAATCTCAGAAGTAATTCTGTAATCTCAGAAGTAGCTCTGTAATCTCAGAAATAGCTCTGTAATATCAGAAGAAATTCTGTAATCTGAGAAGAAGCTCTGTAATATCAGAAGTAATTCTGTAATCTCAGAAGTAGTTATGTAATCTCAGAAGTACCTCTGTAATCTCAGAAGCAATTCTGTAATCTCAGAAGTAGCTCTGTAATCTCAGAAGTAATTCTGTAATCTCAGAAGTAGCTCTGTAATCTCAGAAGCAATTCTGTAATCTCAGAAGTAGCTCTGTAATCTCAGAAGTAATTCTGTAATCTCAGAAGTAGTTCTGTAATCTCAGAAGTAGCTCTGTAATCTCATAAGCAATTCTGTAATTTCAGAAGTAATTCTGTAATCTCAGAAGTAATTCTGTAATCTCAGAAGTAGTTCTGTAATCTCAGAAGTAATTCTGTAATCTCAGAAGTAGTTCTGTAATCTCAGAAGTATTTCTGTAATCTCAGAAGTAGCTCTGTAATCTCAGAAATAGTTCTGTAATCTCAGAAGTAATTCTGTAATCTCAGAAGTAGCTCTGTAATCTCAGAAGTAGCTCTGTAATATCAGAAGAAATTCTGTAATCTCAGAAGAAGCTCTGTAATATCAGAAGTAATTCTGTAATCTCAGAAGTAGTTCTGTAATCTCAGAAGTACCTCTGTAATCTCAGAAGCAATTCTGTAATCTCAGAAGTAGCTCTGTAATCTCATAAGTAATTCTGTAATATCAGAATTAGCTCTGTAATCTCAGAAGTAGCTCTGTAATCTCAGAAGTAATTCTGTAATCTCAGAAGTAGTTCTGTAATCTCAGAAGTAGCTCTGTAATCTCAAAAGCAATTCTGTAATTTCAGAAGTAATTCTGTAATCTCAGAAGTAGTTCTGTAATCTCAGAAGTATTTCAGTAATCTCAGAAGCAATTCTGTAATCTCAGAAGTAGCTCTGTAATCTCATAAGTAATTCTGTAATATCAGAATTAGCTCTGTAATCTCAGAAGTAGCTCTGTAATCTCAGAAGTAATTCTGTAATCTCAGAAGCAATTCTATAATCTCAGAAGTAGCTCTGGAATCTCAGAAGAAATACTGTAATCTCTGAAGTAATTCTGTAATCTCAGAAGTAATTCTGTCAACTCAGAAGTAGTTCTGCAATCTCAGAAGTATTTCTGTAATCTCAGAAGAAATTCTGTAATCTCAGAAGTATTTCTCCAATCTCAGAAGTATTTCTGCCATCTCAGAAGTAATTCTGCAATCTCAGAAGTCGTTCTGTAATCTCAGAAGTAGCTCTGTAATCTCAGAAGCAATTCTGTAATCTCAGAAGTAGCTCTGTAATCTCAGAAGTAGTTCTGCAATCTCAGAAGTAGGTCTGTCATCTCAGAAGTAGGTCTGTCATCTCAGAAGTAATTCTGTAATCTCAGAAGTAATTCTGTAATCTCAGAAGTAATTCTGCAATCTCAGAAGTATATCTGTAATCTCAGAAGTAATTTTGTAATCTCAGAAGTAGCTCTGTAATCTCAGAAGTAGTTCTGGAATCTCAGAAGTACTTCTGTAATCTCAGAAGTAATTCTGTAATCTCAGAAGTAATTCTGCCAACTCAGAAGTAGTTCTGCAATCTCAGAAGTAATTTTGTATTCTCAGAAGTAGCTCTGTAATCTCAGAAGTAGTTCTGTAATCTCAGAAGTACTTCTGTAATCTCAGAAGTAGCTCTGTAATCTCAGAAATAGTTCTGTAATCTCAGAAGTAATTCTGTAATGTCAGAAGTAGCTCTGTAATCTCAGAAGTAGCTCTGTAATATCAGAAGTAATTCTGTAATCTCAGAAATAGCTCTGTAATCTCAGAAGTAATTCTGTAATCTCAGAAGTAGTTCTGTAATCTCAGAAGTACCTCTGTAATCTCAGAAGCAATTCTGTAATCTCAGAAGTAGCTCTGTCATCTCAGAAGTAATTCTGTAATATCAGAAGTAGCTCTGTAATCTCAGAAGTAATTCTGTAATCTCAGAAGTAGATCTGTAATCTCAGAATTAGTTCTGTAATCTCAGAAGTATTTATGTAATCTCTGAAGTAGTTCTGTAATCTCAGAAGTAATTCTGTAATCTCAGAACTAGGTATTTAATCTCAGAAGCAGTTCTGGAATCTCAGAAGAAATACTGTAATCTATGAAGTAATTCTGTAATCTCAGAAGTAATTCTGTCAACTCAGAAGTAGTTCTGCAATCTCAGAAGTAGGTCTGTCATCTCAGAAGTAGCTCTGTAATCTCAGAAGCAATTCTGTAATCTCAGAAGTAGCTCTGTAATCTCAGAAGTAATTCTGTAATCTCAGAAGTAGTTCTGTAATCTCAGAAGTAGCTCTGTAATCTCAAAAGCAATTCTGTAATTTCAGAAGTAATTCTGTAATCTCAGAAGTAGTTCTGTAATCTCAGAAGTATTTCAGTAATCTCAGAAGTAATTCTGTAATCTCAGAAGTAATTCTGTAATCTCAGAACTAGTTATTTAATCTCAGAAGCAGTTCTGGAATCTCAGAAGAAATACTGTAATCTCTGAAGTAATTCTGTAATCTCAGAAGTAATTCTGTCAACTCAGAAGTAGTTCTGCAATCTCAGAAGTAGGTCTGTCATCTCAGAAGTAATTCTGTAATCTCAGAAGTAATTCTGCAATCTCAGAAGTAATTCTGTAATCTCAGAAGTAATTCCGTAATCTCAGAAGTAATTCTGTAATCTCAGAAGTAATTCTGCAATCTCAGAATTATTTCTGTAATCTTCGAAGAAATTACGTAATCTCAGAATTAATTCTCCAATCTCAGAAGTATTTCTGTAATCTCATAAGTAATTCTGCAATCTCAGAAGTAGTTCTGCAATCTCAGAAGTAGTTCTGCAATCTCAGAAGTAGGTCTGTAATCTCAGAAGTAATTCTGTAAACTCAGAAATAGATCTGTAATCTCAGAAGTAATTCTGTAATCTCAGAAGTAGTTCTGTAACCTCAGAAATAGCTCTGTAATCTCAGAAGTAACTCTGTAATCTCAGAAGTAATTCTGCCAACTCAGAAGTAGTTCTGTAATCTCAGAAGTAGGTCTGTCATCTCAGAAGTAGGTCTGTCATCTCAGAAGTAATTCTGTAATATCAGAAATAATTCTGTAATCTCAGAAGTGATTCTGTAATCTCAGAAGTTATTCTGTAATCTCAGAAGTAGTTCTGCAATCTCAGAAGTAATTCTGCAATCTCAGAAGTAGTTATGTAATATCAGAAGTACTTCTGTAATCTCAGAAGTAGCTCTGTAATCTCAGAAATAGTTCTGTAATCTCAGAAGTAATTCTGTCATCTCAGAAGTAGCTCTGTAATCTCAGAAGTAATTCTGTAATCTCAGAAGTAGCTCTGTAATCTCAAAAGCAATTCTGTAATTTCAGAAGTAATTCTGTAATCTCAGAAGTAGTTCTGTAATCTCAGAAGTATTTCAGTAATCTCAGAAGTAATTCTGTAATCTCAGAAGAAATTCTGTAATCTCAGAACTAGTTATTTAATCTCAGAAGCAGTTCTGGAATCTCAGAAGAAATACTGTAATCTCTGAAGTAATTCTGTAATCTCAGAAGTAATTCTGTCAACTCAGAAGTAGTTCTGCAATCTCAGAAGTATTTCTGTAATCTCAGAAGAAATTCTGTAATCTCAGAAGTATTTCTCCAATCTCAGAAGTATTTCTGCCATCTCAGAAGTAATTCTGCAATCTCAGAAGTCGTTCTGTAATCTCAGAAGTAGCTCTGTAATCTCAGAAGCAATTCTGTAATCTCAGAAGTAGCTCTGTAATCTCAGAAGTAGTTCTGCAATCTCAGAAGTAGGTCTGTCATCTCAGAAGTAGGTCTGTCATCTCAGAAGTAATTCTGTAATCTCAGAAGTAATTCTGTAATCTCAGAAGTAATTCTGCAATCTCAGAAGTATATCTGTAATCTCAGAAGTAATTTTGTAATCTCAGAAGTAGCTCTGTAATCTCAGAAGTAGTTCTGGAATCTCAGAAGTACTTCTGTAATCTCAGAAGTAATTCTGTAATCTCAGAAGTAATTCTGCCAACTCAGAAGTAGTTCTGCAATCTCAGAAGTAATTTTGTATTCTCAGAAGTAGCTCTGTAATCTCAGAAGTAGTTCTGTAATCTCAGAAGTACTTCTGTAATCTCAGAAGTAGCTCTGTAATCTCAAAAGCAATTCTGTAATTTCAGAAGTAATTCTGTAATCTCAGAAGTAGTTCTGTAATCTCAGAAGTATTTCAGTAATCTCAGAAGTAATTCTGTAATCTCAGAAGTAATTCTGTAATCTCAGAACTAGTTATTTAATCTCAGAAGCAGTTCTGGAATCTCAGAAGAAATACTGTAATCTCTGAAGTAATTCTGTAATCTCAGAAGTAATTCTGTCAACTCAGAAGTAGTTCTGCAATCTCAGAAGTAGGTCTGTCATCTCAGAAGTAATTCTGTAATCTCAGAAGTAATTCTGCAATCTCAGAAGTAATTCTGTAATCTCAGAAGTAATTCCGTAATCTCAGAAGTAATTCTGTAATCTCAGAAGTAATTCTGCAATCTCAGAATTATTTCTGTAATCTTCGAAGAAATTACGTAATCTCAGAATTAATTCTCCAATCTCAGAAGTATTTCTGTAATCTCATAAGTAATTCTGCAATCTCAGAAGTAGTTCTGCAATCTCAGAAGTAGTTCTGCAATCTCAGAAGTAGGTCTGTAATCTCAGAAGTAATTCTGTAAACTCAGAAATAGATCTGTAATCTCAGAAGTAATTCTGTAATCTCAGAAGTAGTTCTGTAACCTCAGAAATAGCTCTGTAATCTCAGAAGTAACTCTGTAATCTCAGAAGTAATTCTGCCAACTCAGAAGTAGTTCTGCAATCTCAGAAGTAGGTCTGTCATCTCAGAAGTAGGTCTGTCATCTCAGAAGTAATTCTGTAATATCAGAAATAATTCTGTAATCTCAGAAGTGATTCTGTAATCTCAGAAGTTATTCTGTAATCTCAGAAGTAGTTCTGCAATCTCAGAAGTAATTCTGCAATCTCAGAAGTAGTTATGTAATATCAGAAGTACTTCTGTAATCTCAGAAGTAGCTCTGTAATCTCAGAAATAGTTCTGTAATCTCAGAAGTAATTCTGTCATCTCAGAAGTAGTTCTGTAATCTCAGAAGTAATTCTGTAATCTCAGAAGTAGCTCTGTAATCTCAAAAGCAATTCTGTAATTTCAGAAGTAATTCTGTAATCTCAGAAGTAGTTCTGTAATCTCAGAAGTATTTCAGTAATCTCAGAAGTAATTCTGTAATCTCAGAAGAAATTCTGTAATCTCAGAACTAGTTATTTAATCTCAGAAGCAGTTCTGGAATCTCAGAAGTAGCTCTGTAATCTCTGAAGTAATTCTGTAATCTCAGAAGTAATTCTGTCAACTCAGAAGTAGTTCTGCAATCTCAGAAGTATTTCTGTAATCTCAGAAGAAATTCTGTAATCTCAGAAGTATTTCTCCAATCTCAGAAGTATTTCTGCCATCTCAGAAGTAATTCTGCAATCTCAGAAGTCGTTCTGTAATCTCAGAAGTAGCTCTGTAATCTCAGAAGCAATTCTGTAATCTCAGAAGTAGCTCTGTAATCTCAGAAGTAGTTCTGCAATCTCAGAAGTAGGTCTGTCATCTCAGAAGTAGGTCTGTCATCTCAGAAGTAATTCTGTAATCTCAGAAGTAATTCTGTAATCTCAGAAGTAATTCTGCAATCTCAGAAGTATATCTGTAATCTCAGAAGTAATTTTGTAATCTCAGAAGTAGCTCTGTAATCTCAGAAGTAGTTCTGGAATCTCAGAAGTACTTCTGTAATCTCAGAAGTAATTCTGTAATCTCAGAAGTAATTCTGCCAACTCAGAAGTAGTTCTGCAATCTCAGAAGTAATTTTGTATTCTCAGAAGTAGCTCTGTAATCTCAGAAGTAGTTCTGTAATCTCAGAAGTACTTCTGTAATCTCAGAAGTAGCTCTGTAATCTCAGAAATAGTTCTGTAATCTCAGAAGTAATTCTGTAATGTCAGAAGTAGCTCTGTAATCTCAGAAGTAGCTCTGTAATATCAGAAGTAATTCTGTAATCTCAGAAATAGCTCTGTAATCTCAGAAGTAATTCTGTAATCTCAGAAGTAGTTCTGTAATCTCAGAAGTACCTCTGTAATCTCAGAAGCAATTCTGTAATCTCAGAAGTAGCTCTGTCATCTCAGAAGTAATTCTGTAATATCAGAAGTAGCTCTGTAATCTCAGAAGTAATTCTGTAATCTCAGAAGTAGATCTGTAATCTCAGAATTAGTTCTGTAATCTCAGAAGTATTTATGTAATCTCTGAAGTAGTTCTGTAATCTCAGAAGTAATTCTGTAATCTCAGAACTAGGTATTTAATCTCAGAAGCAGTTCTGGAATCTCAGAAGAAATACTGTAATCTATGAAGTAATTCTGTAATCTCAGAAGTAATTCTCTCAACTCAGAAGTAGTTCTGCAATCTCAGAAGTAGGTCTGTCATCTCAGAAGTAGCTCTGTAATCTCAGAAGCAATTCTGTAATCTCAGAAGTAGCTCTGTAATCTCAGAAGTAATTCTGTAATCTCAGAAGTAGTTCTGTAATCTCAGAAGTAGCTCTGTAATCTCAAAAGCAATTCTGTAATTTCAGAAGTAATTCTGTAATCTCAGAAGTAGTTCTGTAATCTCAGAAGTATTTCAGTAATCTCAGAAGTAATTCTGTAATCTCAGAAGTAATTCTGTAATCTCAGAACTAGTTATTTAATCTCAGAAGCAGTTCTGGAATCTCAGAAGAAATACTGTAATCTCTGAAGTAATTCTGTAATCTCAGAAGTAATTCTGTCAACTCAGAAGTAGTTCTGCAATCTCAGAAGTAGGTCTGTCATCTCAGAAGTAATTCTGTAATCTCAGAAGTAATTCTGCAATCTCAGAAGTAATTCTGTAATCTCAGAAGTAATTCCGTAATCTCAGAAGTAATTCTGTAATCTCAGAAGTAATTCTGCAATCTCAGAATTATTTCTGTAATCTTCGAAGAAATTACGTAATCTCAGAATTAATTCTCCAATCTCAGAAGTATTTCTGTAATCTCATAAGTAATTCTGCAATCTCAGAAGTAGTTCTGCAATCTCAGAAGTAGTTCTGCAATCTCAGAAGTAGGTCTGTAATCTCAGAAGTAATTCTGTAAACTCAGAAATAGATCTGTAATCTCAGAAGTAATTCTGTAATCTCAGAAGTAGTTCTGTAACCTCAGAAATAGCTCTGTAATCTCAGAAGTAACTCTGTAATCTCAGAAGTAATTCTGCCAACTCAGAAGTAGTTCTGCAATCTCAGAAGTAGGTCTGTCATCTCAGAAGTAGGTCTGTCATCTCAGAAGTAATTCTGTAATCTCAGAAGTAATTCTGTAATCTCAGAAGTAATTCTGCAATCTCAGAAGTATATCTGTAATCTCAGAAGTAATTTTGTAATCTCAGAAGTAGCTCTGTAATCTCAGAAGTAGTTCTGGAATCTCAGAAGTACTTCTGTAATCTCAGAAGTAATTCTGTAATCTCAGAAGTAATTCTGCCAACTCAGAAGTAGTTCTGCAATCTCAGAAGTAATTTTGTATTCTCAGAAGTAGCTCTGTAATCTCAGAAGTAGTTCTGTAATCTCAGAAGTACTTCTGTAATCTCAGAAGTAGCTCTGTAATCTCAGAAATAGTTCTGTAATCTCAGAAGTAATTCTGTAATGTCAGAAGTAGCTCTGTAATCTCAGAAGTAGCTCTGTAATATCAGAAGTAATTCTGTAATCTCAGAAATAGCTCTGTAATCTCAGAAGTAATTCTGTAATCTCAGAAGTAGTTCTGTAATCTCAGAAGTACCTCTGTAATCTCAGAAGCAATTCTGTAATCTCAGAAGTAGCTCTGTCATCTCAGAAGTAATTCTGTAATATCAGAAGTAGCTCTGTAATCTCAGAAGTAATTCTGTAATCTCAGAAGTAGATCTGTAATCTCAGAATTAGTTCTGTAATCTCAGAAGTATTTATGTAATCTCTGAAGTAGTTCTGTAATCTCAGAAGTAATTCTGTAATCTCAGAACTAGGTATTTAATCTCAGAAGCAGTTCTGGAATCTCAGAAGAAATACTGTAATCTATGAAGTAATTCTGTAATCTCAGAAGTAATTCTCTCAACTCAGAAGTAGTTCTGCAATCTCAGAAGTAGGTCTGTCATCTCAGAAGTAGCTCTGTAATCTCAGAAGCAATTCTGTAATCTCAGAAGTAGCTCTGTAATCTCAGAAGTAATTCTGTAATCTCAGAAGTAGTTCTGTAATCTCAGAAGTAGCTCTGTAATCTCAAAAGCAATTCTGTAATTTCAGAAGTAATTCTGTAATCTCAGAAGTAGTTCTGTAATCTCAGAAGTATTTCAGTAATCTCAGAAGTAATTATGTAATCTCAGAAGTAATTCTGTAATCTCAGAACTAGTTATTTAATCTCAGAAGCAGTTCTGGAATCTCAGAAGAAATACTGTAATCTCTGAAGTAATTCTGTAATCTCAGAAGTAATTCTGTCAACTCAGAAGTAGTTCTGCAATCTCAGAAGTAGGTCTGTCATCTCAGAAGTAATTCTGTAATCTCAGAAGTAATTCTGCAATCTCAGAAGTAATTCTGTAATCTCAGAAGTAATTCCGTAATCTCAGAAGTAATTCTGTAATCTCAGAAGTAATTCTGCAATCTCAGAATTATTTCTGTAATCTTCGAAGAAATTACGTAATCTCAGAATTAATTCTCCAATCTCAGAAGTATTTCTGTAATCTCATAAGTAATTCTGCAATCTCAGAAGTAGTTCTGCAATCTCAGAAGTAGTTCTGCAATCTCAGAAGTAGGTCTGTAATCTCAGAAGTAATTCTGTAAACTCAGAAATAGATCTGTAATCTCAGAAGTAATTCTGTAATCTCAGAAGTAGTTCTGTAACCTCAGAAATAGCTCTGTAATCTCAGAAGTAACTCTGTAATCTCAGAAGTAATTCTGCCAACTCAGAAGTAGTTCTGCAATCTCAGAAGTAGGTCTGTCATCTCAGAAGTAGGTCTGTCATCTCAGAAGTAATTCTGTAATATCAGAAATAATTCTGTAATCTCAGAAGTGATTCTGTAATCTCAGAAGTTATTCTGTAATCTCAGAAGTAGTTCTGCAATCTCAGAAGTAATTCTGCAATCTCAGAAATAGTTATGTAATATCAGAAGTACTTCTGTAATCTCAGAAGTAGCTCTGTAATCTCAGAAATAGTTCTGTAATCTCAGAAGTAATTCTGTCATCTCAGAAGTAGCTCTGTAATCTCAGAAGTAATTCTGCCAACTCAGAAGTAGTTCTGCAATCTCAGAAGTAGGTCTGTCATCTCAGAAGTAGGTCTGTCATCTCAGAAGTAATTCTGTAATCTCAGAAGTAATTCTGTAATCTCAGAAGTAATTCTGCAATCTCAGAAGTATATCTGTAATCTCAGAAGTAATTTTGTAATCTCAGAAGTAGCTCTGTAATCTCAGAAGTAGTTCTGGAATCTCAGAAGTACTTCTGTAATCTCAGAAGTAATTATGTAATCTCAGAAGTAATTCTGCCAACTCAGAAGTAGTTCTGCAATCTCAGAAGTAATTTTGTATTCTCAGAAGTAGCTCTGTAATCTCAGAAGTAGTTCTGTAATCTCAGAAGTACTTCTGTAATCTCAGAAGTAGCTCTGTAATCTCAGAAATAGTTCTGTAATCTCAGAAGTAATTCTGTAATGTCAGAAGTAGCTCTGTAATCTCAGAAGTAGCTCTGTAATATCAGAAGTAATTCTGTAATCTCAGAAATAGCTCTGTAATCTCAGAAGTAATTCTGTAATCTCAGAAGTAGTTCTGTAATCTCAGAAGTACCTCTGTAATCTCAGAAGCAATTCTGTAATCTCAGAAGTAGCTCTGTCATCTCAGAAGTAATTCTGTAATATCAGAAGTAGCTCTGTAATCTCAGAAGTAATTCTGTAATCTCAGAAGTAGATCTGTAATCTCAGAATTAGTTCTGTAATCTCAGAAGTATTTATGTAATCTCTGAAGTAGTTCTGTAATCTCAGAAGTAATTCTGTAATCTCAGAACTAGGTATTTAATCTCAGAAGCAGTTCTGGAATCTCAGAAGAAATACTGTAATCTATGAAGTAATTCTGTAATCTCAGAAGTAATTCTCTCAACTCAGAAGTAGTTCTGCAATCTCAGAAGTAGGTCTGTCATCTCAGAAGTAGCTCTGTAATCTCAGAAGCAATTCTGTAATCTCAGAAGTAGCTCTGTAATCTCAGAAGTAATTCTGTAATCTCAGAAGTAGTTCTGTAATCTCAGAAGTAGCTCTGTAATCTCAAAAGCAATTCTGTAATTTCAGAAGTAATTCTGTAATCTCAGAAGTAGTTCTGTAATCTCAGAAGTATTTCAGTAATCTCAGAAGTAATTATGTAATCTCAGAAGTAATTCTGTAATCTCAGAACTAGTTATTTAATCTCAGAAGCAGTTCTGGAATCTCAGAAGAAATACTGTAATCTCTGAAGTAATTCTGTAATCTCAGAAGTAATTCTGTCAACTCAGAAGTAGTTCTGCAATCTCAGAAGTAGGTCTGTCATCTCAGAAGTAATTCTGTAATCTCAGAAGTAATTCTGCAATCTCAGAAGTAATTCTGTAATCTCAGAAGTAATTCCGTAATCTCAGAAGTAATTCTGTAATCTCAGAAGTAATTCTGCAATCTCAGAATTATTTCTGTAATCTTCGAAGAAATTACGTAATCTCAGAATTAATTCTCCAATCTCAGAAGTATTTCTGTAATCTCATAAGTAATTCTGCAATCTCAGAAGTAGTTCTGCAATCTCAGAAGTAGTTCTGCAATCTCAGAAGTAGGTCTGTAATCTCAGAAGTAATTCTGTAAACTCAGAAATAGATCTGTAATCTCAGAAGTAATTCTGTAATCTCAGAAGTAGTTCTGTAACCTCAGAAATAGCTCTGTAATCTCAGAAGTAACTCTGTAATCTCAGAAGTAATTCTGCCAACTCAGAAGTAGTTCTGCAATCTCAGAAGTAGGTCTGTCATCTCAGAAGTAGGTCTGTCATCTCAGAAGTAATTCTGTAATATCAGAAATAATTCTGTAATCTCAGAAGTGATTCTGTAATCTCAGAAGTTATTCTGTAATCTCAGAAGTAGTTCTGCAATCTCAGAAGTAATTCTGCAATCTCAGAAATAGTTATGTAATATCAGAAGTACTTCTGTAATCTCAGAAGTAGCTCTGTAATCTCAGAAATAGTTCTGTAATCTCAGAAGTAATTCTGTCATCTCAGAAGTAGCTCTGTAATCTCAGAAGTAATTCTGTAATCTCAGAAGTAGTTCTGTAATCTCAGAAGAACCTCTGTAATCTCAGATGCAATTCTGTAATATCAGAAGTAGTTCTGTAATCTCAGAAGTACCTCTGTAATCTCAGAAGCAATTCTGTAATCTCAGAAGTAGCTCTGTAATCTCAGAAGTAATTCTGTAATCTCAGAAGTAGCTCTGTAATCTCAGAAGCAATTCTGTAATCTCAGAAGTAGCTCTGTAATCTCAGAAGTAATTCTGTAATCTCAGAAGTAGTTCTGTAATCTCAGAAGTAGCTCTGTAATCTCATAAGCAATTCTGTAATTTCAGAAGTAATTCTGTAATCTCAGAAGTAATTCTGTAATCTCAGAAGTAGTTCTGTAATCTCAGAAGTAATTCTGACATTTCAGAAGTAGTTCTGTAATGTCAGAAGTACTTCTGTAATCTCAGAAGTACTTCTGTAATCTCAGAAGTAGCTCTGTAATCTCAGAAATAGTTCTGTAATCTCAGAAGTAATTCTGTAATCTCAGAAGTAGCTCTGTAATCTCAGAAGTAGCTCTGTAATATCAGAAGAAATTCTGTAATCTCAGAAGAAGCTCTGTAATATCAGAAGTAATTCTGTAATCTCAGAAGTAGTTCTGTAATCTCAGAAGTACCTCTGTAATCTCAGAAGCAATTCTGTAATCTCAGAAGTAGCTCTGTAATCTCAGAAGTAATTCTGTAATCTCAGAAGTAGCTCTGTAATCTCAGAAGCAATTCTGTAATCTCAGAAGTAGCTCTGTAATCTCAGAAGTAATTCTGTAATCTCAGAAGTAGTTCTGTAATCTCAGAAGTAGCTCTGTAATCTCATAAGCAATTCTATAATTTCAGAAGTAATTCTGTAATCTCAGAAGTAATTATGTAATCTCAGAAGTAGTTCTGTAATCTCAGAAGTAATTCTGTAATCTCAGAAGTAGTTCTGTAATCTCAGAAGTACTTCTGTAATCTCAGAAGTAGCTCTGTAATCTCAGAAATAGTTCCGTAATCTCAGAAGTAATTCTGTAATCTCAGAAGTAGCTCTGTAATCTCAGAAGTAGCTCTGTAATATCAGAAGAAATTCTGTAATCTCAGAAGAAGCTCTGTAATATCAGAAGTAATTCTGTAATCTCAGAAGTAGTTCTGTAATCTCAGAAGTACCTCTGTAATCTCAGAAGCAATTCTGTAATCTCAGAAGTAGCTCTGTAATCTCAGAAGTAGTTCTGTAATCTCAGAAGTAATTCTGTAATCTCAGAAGTAGTTCTGTAATCTCAGAAGTACTTCTGTAATCTCAGAAGTAGCTCTGTAATCTCAGAAATAGTTCTGTAATCTCAGAAGTAATTCTGTAATCTCAGAAGTAGCTCTGTAATCTCAGAAGTAATTCTGTAATCTCAGAAGTAGTTCTGTAATCTCAGAAGTACCTCTGTAATCTCAGAAGCAATTCTGTAATCTCAGAAGTAGCTCTGTAATCTCAGATGTAATTCTGTAATCTCAGAACTAGGTATTTAATCTCAGAAGCAGTTCTGGAATCTCAGAAGAAATAATGTAATCTATGAAGTAATTCTGTAATCTCAGAAGTAGCTCTGTAATCTCAGAAGTAGCTCTGTAATATCAGAAGAAATTCTGTAATCTCAGAAGAAGCTCTGTAATATCAGAAGTAATTCTGTAATCTCAGAAGTAGTTCTGTAATCTCAGAAGTACCTCTGTAATCTCAGAAGCAATTCTGTAATCTCAGAAGTAGCTCTGTAATCTCAGAAGTAATTCTGTAATCTCAGAAGTAGCTCTGTAATCTCAGAAGCAATTCTGTAATCTCAGAAGTAGCTCTGTAATCTCAGAAGTAATTCTGTAATCTCAGAAGTAGTTCTGTAATCTCAGAAGTAGCTCTGTAATCTCATAAGCAATTCTATAATTTCAGAAGTAATTCTGTAATCTCAGAAGTAATTATGTAATCTCAGAAGTAGTTCTGTAATCTCAGAAGTAATTCTGTAATCTCAGAAGTAGTTCTGTAATCTCAGAAGTACTTCTGTAATCTCAGAAGTAGCTCTGTAATCTCAGAAATAGTTCCGTAATCTCAGAAGTAATTCTGTAATCTCAGAAGTAGCTCTGTAATCTCAGAAGTAGCTCTGTAATATCAGAAGAAATTCTGTAATCTCAGAAGAAGCTCTGTAATATCAGAAGTAATTCTGTAATCTCAGAAGTAGTTCTGTAATCTCAGAAGTACCTCTGTAATCTCAGAAGCAATTCTGTAATCTCAGAAGTAGCTCTGTAATCTCAGAAGTAGTTCTGTAATCTCAGAAGTAATTCTGTAATCTCAGAAGTAGTTCTGTAATCTCAGAAGTACTTCTGTAATCTCAGAAGTAGCTCTGTAATCTCAGAAATAGTTCTGTAATCTCAGAAGTAATTCTGTAATCTCAGAAGTAGCTCTGTAATCTCAGAAGTAATTCTGTAATCTCAGAAGTAGTTCTGTAATCTCAGAAGTACCTCTGTAATCTCAGAAGCAATTCTGTAATCTCAGAAGTAGCTCTGTAATCTCAGATGTAATTCTGTAATCTCAGAACTAGGTATTTAATCTCAGAAGCAGTTCTGGAATCTCAGAAGAAATAATGTAATCTATGAAGTAATTCTGTAATCTCAGAAGTAATTCTGTCAACTCAGAAGTAGTTCTGCAATCTCAGAAGTAGGTCTGTCATCTCAGAAGTAGCTCTGTAATCTCAGAAGCAATTCTGTAATCTCAGAAGTAGCTCTGTAATCTCAGAAGTAATTCTGTAATCTCAGAACTAGGTATTTAATCTCAGAAGCAGTTCTGGAATCTCAGAAGAAATACTGTAATCTATGAAGTAATTCTGTAATCTCAGAAGTAATTCTGTCAACTCAGAAGTAGTTCTGCAATCTCAGAAGTAGGTCTGTCATCTCAGAAGTAGCTCTGTAATCTCAGAAGCAATTCTGTAATCTCAGAAGTAGCTCTGTAATCTCAGAAGTAATTCTGTAATCTCAGAAGTAGTTCTGTAATCTCAGAAGTAGCTCTGTAATCTCAAAAGCAATTCTGTAATTTCAGAAGTAATTCTGTAATCTCAGAAGTAGTTCTGTAATCTCAGAAGTATTTCAGTAATCTCAGAAGTAATTCTGTAATCTCAGAAGTAATTCTGTAATCTCAGAACTAGTTATTTAATCTCAGAAGCAGTTCTGGAATCTCAGAAGAAATACTGTAATCTCTGAAGTAATTCTGTAATCTCAGAAGTAATTCTGTCAACTCAGAAGTAGTTCTGCAATCTCAGAAGTAGGTCTGTCATCTCAGAAGTAATTCTGTAATCTCAGAAGTAATTCTGCAATCTCAGAAGTAATTCTGTAATCTCAGAAGTAATTCCGTAATCTCAGAAGTAATTCTGTAATCTCAGAAGTAATTCTGCAATCTCAGAATTATTTCTGTAATCTTCGAAGAAATTACGTAATCTCAGAATTAATTCTCCAATCTCAGAAGTATTTCTGTAATCTCATAAGTAATTCTGCAATCTCAGAAGTAGTTCTGCAATCTCAGAAGTAGTTCTGCAATCTCAGAAGTAGGTCTGTAATCTCAGAAGTAATTCTGTAAACTCAGAAATAGATCTGTAATCTCAGAAGTAATTCTGTAATCTCAGAAGTAGTTCTGTAACCTCAGAAATAGCTCTGTAATCGCAGAAGTAGTTCTGGAATCTCATAAGTACTTCTGTAATCTCAGAAGTAACTCTGTAATCTCAGAAGTAATTCTGCCAACTCAGAAGTAGTTCTGCAATCTCAGAAGTAGGTCTGTCATCTCAGAAGTAGGTCTGTCATCTCAGAAGTAATTCTGTAATATCAGAAATAATTCTGTAATCTCAGAAGTGATTCTGTAATCTCAGAAGTTATTCTGTAATCTCAGAAGTAGTTCTGCAATCTCAGAAGTAATTCTGCAATCTCAGAAGTATTTCAGTAATCTCAGAAGTAATTATGTAATCTCAGAAGTAATTCTGTAATCTCAGAACTAGTTATTTAATCTCAGAAGCAGTTCTGGAATCTCAGAAGAAATACTGTAATCTCTGAAGTAATTCTGTAATCTCAGAAGTAATTCTGTCAACTCAGAAGTAGTTCTGCAATCTCAGAAGTAGGTCTGTCATCTCAGAAGTAATTCTGTAATCTCAGAAGTAATTCTGCAATCTCAGAAGTAATTCTGTAATCTCAGAAGTAATTCCGTAATCTCAGAAGTAATTCTGTAATCTCAGAAGTAATTCTGCAATCTCAGAATTATTTCTGTAATCTTCGAAGAAATTACGTAATCTCAGAATTAATTCTCCAATCTCAGAAGTATTTCTGTAATCTCATAAGTAATTCTGCAATCTCAGAAGTAGTTCTGCAATCTCAGAAGTAGTTCTGCAATCTCAGAAGTAGGTCTGTAATCTCAGAAGTAATTCTGTAAACTCAGAAATAGATCTGTAATCTCAGAAGTAATTCTGTAATCTCAGAAGTAGTTCTGTAACCTCAGAAATAGCTCTGTAATCTCAGAAGTAACTCTGTAATCTCAGAAGTAATTCTGCCAACTCAGAAGTAGTTCTGCAATCTCAGAAGTAGGTCTGTCATCTCAGAAGTAGGTCTGTCATCTCAGAAGTAATTCTGTAATATCAGAAATAATTCTGTAATCTCAGAAGTGATTCTGTAATCTCAGAAGTTATTCTGTAATCTCAGAAGTAGTTCTGCAATCTCAGAAGTAATTCTGCAATCTCAGAAATAGTTATGTAATATCAGAAGTACTTCTGTAATCTCAGAAGTAGCTCTGTAATCTCAGAAATAGTTCTGTAATCTCAGAAGTAATTCTGTCATCTCAGAAGTAGCTCTGTAATCTCAGAAGTAATTCTGTAATCTCAGAAGTAGTTCTGTAATCTCAGAAGAACCTCTGTAATCTCAGATGCAATTCTGTAATATCAGAAGTAGTTCTGTAATCTCAGAAGTACCTCTGTAATCTCAGAAGCAATTCTGTAATCTCAGAAGTAGCTCTGTAATCTCAGAAGTAATTCTGTAATCTCAGAAGTAGCTCTGTAATCTCAGAAGCAATTCTGTAATCTCAGAAGTAGCTCTGTAATCTCAGAAGTAATTCTGTAATCTCAGAAGTAGTTCTGTAATCTCAGAAGTAGCTCTGTAATCTCATAAGCAATTCTGTAATTTCAGAAGTAATTCTGTAATCTCAGAAGTAATTCTGTAATCTCAGAAGTAGTTCTGTAATCTCAGAAGTAATTCTGACATTTCAGAAGTAGTTCTGTAATGTCAGAAGTACTTCTGTAATCTCAGAAGTACTTCTGTAATCTCAGAAGTAGCTCTGTAATCTCAGAAATAGTTCTGTAATCTCAGAAGTAATTCTGTAATCTCAGAAGTAGCTCTGTAATCTCAGAAGTAGCTCTGTAATATCAGAAGAAATTCTGTAATCTCAGAAGAAGCTCTGTAATATCAGAAGTAATTCTGTAATCTCAGAAGTAGTTCTGTAATCTCAGAAGTACCTCTGTAATCTCAGAAGCAATTCTGTAATCTCAGAAGTAGCTCTGTAATCTCAGAAGTAATTCTGTAATCTCAGAAGTAGCTCTGTAATCTCAGAAGCAATTCTGTAATCTCAGAAGTAGCTCTGTAATCTCAGAAGTAATTCTGTAATCTCAGAAGTAGTTCTGTAATCTCAGAAGTAGCTCTGTAATCTCATAAGCAATTCTATAATTTCAGAAGTAATTCTGTAATCTCAGAAGTAATTATGTAATCTCAGAAGTAGTTCTGTAATCTCAGAAGTAATTCTGTAATCTCAGAAGTAGTTCTGTAATCTCAGAAGTACTTCTGTAATCTCAGAAGTAGCTCTGTAATCTCAGAAATAGTTCCGTAATCTCAGAAGTAATTCTGTAATCTCAGAAGTAGCTCTGTAATCTCAGAAGTAGCTCTGTAATATCAGAAGAAATTCTGTAATCTCAGAAGAAGCTCTGTAATATCAGAAGTAATTCTGTAATCTCAGAAGTAGTTCTGTAATCTCAGAAGTACCTCTGTAATCTCAGAAGCAATTCTGTAATCTCAGAAGTAGCTCTGTAATCTCAGAAGTAGTTCTGTAATCTCAGAAGTAATTCTGTAATCTCAGAAGTAGTTCTGTAATCTCAGAAGTACTTCTGTAATCTCAGAAGTAGCTCTGTAATCTCAGAAATAGTTCTGTAATCTCAGAAGTAATTCTGTAATCTCAGAAGTAGCTCTGTAATCTCAGAAGTAATTCTGTAATCTCAGAAGTAGTTCTGTAATCTCAGAAGTACCTCTGTAATCTCAGAAGCAATTCTGTAATCTCAGAAGTAGCTCTGTAATCTCAGATGTAATTCTGTAATCTCAGAACTAGGTATTTAATCTCAGAAGCAGTTCTGGAATCTCAGAAGAAATAATGTAATCTATGAAGTAATTCTGTAATCTCAGAAGTAGCTCTGTAATCTCAGAAGTAGCTCTGTAATATCAGAAGAAATTCTGTAATCTCAGAAGAAGCTCTGTAATATCAGAAGTAATTCTGTAATCTCAGAAGTAGTTCTGTAATCTCAGAAGTACCTCTGTAATCTCAGAAGCAATTCTGTAATCTCAGAAGTAGCTCTGTAATCTCAGAAGTAATTCTGTAATCTCAGAAGTAGCTCTGTAATCTCAGAAGCAATTCTGTAATCTCAGAAGTAGCTCTGTAATCTCAGAAGTAATTCTGTAATCTCAGAAGTAGTTCTGTAATCTCAGAAGTAGCTCTGTAATCTCATAAGCAATTCTATAATTTCAGAAGTAATTCTGTAATCTCAGAAGTAATTATGTAATCTCAGAAGTAGTTCTGTAATCTCAGAAGTAATTCTGTAATCTCAGAAGTAGTTCTGTAATCTCAGAAGTACTTCTGTAATCTCAGAAGTAGCTCTGTAATCTCAGAAATAGTTCCGTAATCTCAGAAGTAATTCTGTAATCTCAGAAGTAGCTCTGTAATCTCAGAAGTAGCTCTGTAATATCAGAAGAAATTCTGTAATCTCAGAAGAAGCTCTGTAATATCAGAAGTAATTCTGTAATCTCAGAAGTAGTTCTGTAATCTCAGAAGTACCTCTGTAATCTCAGAAGCAATTCTGTAATCTCAGAAGTAGCTCTGTAATCTCAGAAGTAGTTCTGTAATCTCAGAAGTAATTCTGTAATCTCAGAAGTAGTTCTGTAATCTCAGAAGTACTTCTGTAATCTCAGAAGTAGCTCTGTAATCTCAGAAATAGTTCTGTAATCTCAGAAGTAATTCTGTAATCTCAGAAGTAGCTCTGTAATCTCAGAAGTAATTCTGTAATCTCAGAAGTAGTTCTGTAATCTCAGAAGTACCTCTGTAATCTCAGAAGCAATTCTGTAATCTCAGAAGTAGCTCTGTAATCTCAGATGTAATTCTGTAATCTCAGAACTAGGTATTTAATCTCAGAAGCAGTTCTGGAATCTCAGAAGAAATAATGTAATCTATGAAGTAATTCTGTAATCTCAGAAGTAATTCTGTCAACTCAGAAGTAGTTCTGCAATCTCAGAAGTAGGTCTGTCATCTCAGAAGTAGCTCTGTAATCTCAGAAGCAATTCTGTAATCTCAGAAGTAGCTCTGTAATCTCAGAAGTAATTCTGTAATCTCAGAACTAGGTATTTAATCTCAGAAGCAGTTCTGGAATCTCAGAAGAAATACTGTAATCTATGAAGTAATTCTGTAATCTCAGAAGTAATTCTGTCAACTCAGAAGTAGTTCTGCAATCTCAGAAGTAGGTCTGTCATCTCAGAAGTAGCTCTGTAATCTCAGAAGCAATTCTGTAATCTCAGAAGTAGCTCTGTAATCTCAGAAGTAATTCTGTAATCTCAGAAGTAGTTCTGTAATCTCAGAAGTAGCTCTGTAATCTCAAAAGCAATTCTGTAATTTCAGAAGTAATTCTGTAATCTCAGAAGTAGTTCTGTAATCTCAGAAGTATTTCAGTAATCTCAGAAGTAATTCTGTAATCTCAGAAGTAATTCTGTAATCTCAGAACTAGTTATTTAATCTCAGAAGCAGTTCTGGAATCTCAGAAGAAATACTGTAATCTCTGAAGTAATTCTGTAATCTCAGAAGTAATTCTGTCAACTCAGAAGTAGTTCTGCAATCTCAGAAGTAGGTCTGTCATCTCAGAAGTAATTCTGTAATCTCAGAAGTAATTCTGCAATCTCAGAAGTAATTCTGTAATCTCAGAACTAATTCCGTAATCTCAGAAGTAATTCTGTAATCTCAGAAGTAATTCTGCAATCTCAGAATTATTTCTGTAATCTTCGAAGAAATTACGTAATCTCAGAATTAATTCTCCAATCTCAGAAGTATTTCTGTAATCTCATAAGTAATTCTGCAATCTCAGAAGTAGTTCTGCAATCTCAGAAGTAGTTCTGCAATCTCAGAAGTAGGTCTGTAATCTCAGAAGTAATTCTGTAAACTCAGAAATAGATCTGTAATCTCAGAAGTAATTCTGTAATCTCAGAAGTAGTTCTGTAACCTCAGAAATAGCTCTGTAATCGCAGAAGTAGTTCTGGAATCTCATAAGTACTTCTGTAATCTCAGAAGTAACTCTGTAATCTCAGAAGTAATTCTGCCAACTCAGAAGTAGTTCTGCAATCTCAGAAGTAGGTCTGTCATCTCAGAAGTAGGTCTGTCATCTCAGAAGTAATTCTGTAATATCAGAAATAATTCTGTAATCTCAGAAGTGATTCTGTAATCTCAGAAGTTATTCTGTAATCTCAGAAGTAGTTCTGCAATCTCAGAAGTAATTCTGCAATCTCAGAAGTAGTTATGTAATATCAGAAGTACTTCTGTAATCTCAGAAGTAGCTCTGTAATCTCAGAAATAGTTCCGTAATCTCAGAAGTAATTCTGTCATCTCAGAAGTAGCTCTGTAATCTCAGAAGTAATTCTGTAATCTCAGAAGTAGTTCTGTAATCTCAGAAGAACCTCTGTAATCTCAGATGCAATTCTGTAATATCAGAAGTAGCTCTGTAATCTCAGAAGTAGCTCTGTAATCTCAGAAGTAATTCTGTAATCTCAGAAGTAGTTCTGTAATCTCAGAAGTAGCTCTGTAATCTCAGAAGCAATTCTGTAATCTCAGAAGTAGCTCTGTAATCTCAGAAGTAATTCTGTAATCTCAGAAGTAGTTCTGTAATCTCAGAAGTAGCTCTGTAATCTCATAAGCAATTCTGTAATTTCAGAAGTAATTCTGTAATCTCAGAAGTAATTATGTAATCTCAGAAGTAGTTCTGTAATCTCAGAAGTAATTCTGTAATCTCAGAAGTAGCTCTGTAATCTCAGAAATAGTTCTGTAATCTCAGAAGTAATTCTGTAATCTCAGAAGTAGCTCTGTAATCTCAGAAGTAGCTCTGTAATATCAGAAGAAATTCTGTAATCTCAGAAGAAGCTCTGTAATATCAGAAGTAATTCTGTAATCTCAGAAGTAGTTCTGTAATCTCAGAAGTACCTCTGTAATCTCAGAAGCAATTCTGTAATCTCAGAAGTAGCTCTGTAATCTCAGAAGTAATTCTGTAATCTCAGAAGTAGCTCTGTAATCTCAGAAGCAATTCTGTAATCTCAGAAGTAGCTCTGTAATCTCAGAAGTAATTCTGTAATCTCAGAAGTAGTTCTGTAATCTCAGAAGTAGCTCTGTAATCTCATAAGCAATTCTGTAATTTCAGAAGTAATTCTGTAATCTCATAAGTAATTCTGTAATCTCAGAAGTAGTTCTGTAATCTCAGAAGTAATTCTGACATTTCAGAAGTAGTTCTGTAATGTCAGAAGTACTTCTGTAATCTCAGAAGTACTTCTGTAATCTCAGAAGTAGCTCTGTAATCTCAGAAATAGTTCCGTAATCTCAGAAGTAATTCTGTAATCTCAGAAGTAGCTCTGTAATCTCAGAAGTAGCTCTGTAATATCAGAAGAAATTCTGTAATCTCAGAAGAAGCTCTGTAATATCAGAAGTAATTCTGTAATCTCAGAAATAGTTCTGTAATCTCAGAAGTACCTCTGTAATCTCAGAAGCAATTCTGTAATCTCAGAAGTAGCTCTGTAATCTCAGAAGTAATTCTGTAATCTCAGAAGTAGCTCTGTAATCTCAGAAGCAATTCTGTAATCTCAGAAGTAGCTCTGTAATCTCAGAAGTAATTCTGTAATCTCAGAAGTAGTTCTGTAATCTCAGAAGTAGCTCTGTAATCTCATAAGCAATTCTATAATTTCAGAAGTAATTCTGTAATCTCAGAAGTAATTATGTAATCTCAGAAGTAGTTCTGTAATCTCAGAAGTAATTCTGTAATCTCAGAAGTAGTTCTGTAATCTCAGAAGTACTTCTGTAATCTCAGAAGTAGCTCTGTAATCTCAGAAATAGTTACGTAATCTCAGAAGTAATTCTGTAATCTCAGAAGTAGCTCTGTAATCTCAGAAGTAGCTCTGTAATATCAGAAGAAATTCTGTAATCTCAGAAGAAGCTCTGTAATATCAGAAGTAATTCTGTAATCTCAGAAGTAGTTCTGTAATCTCAGAAGTACCTCTGTAATCTCAGAAGCAATTCTGTAATCTCAGAAGTAGCTCTGTAATCTCAGAAGTAGTTCTGTAATCTCAGAAGTAATTCTGTAATCTCAGAAGTAGTTCTGTAATCTCAGAAGTACTTCTGTAATTTCAGAAGTAGTTCTGTAATCTCAGAAGTACCTCTGTAATCTCAGAAGCAATTCTGTAATCTCAGAAGTAGCTCTGTAATCTCAGATGTAATTCTGTAATCTCAGAACTAGGTATTTAATCTCAGAAGCAGTTCTGGAATCTCAGAAGAAATAATGTAATCTATGAAGTAATTCTGTAATCTCAGAAGTAATTCTGTCAACTCAGAAGTAGTTCTGCAATCTCAGAAGTAGGTCTGTCATCTCAGAAGTAGCTCTGTAATCTCAGAAGCAATTCTGTAATCTCAGAAGTAGCTCTGTAATCTCAGAAGTAATTCTGTAATCTCAGAAGTAGCTCTGTAATCTCAGAAGCAATTCTGTAATCTCAGAAGTAGCTCTGTAATCTCAGAAGTAATTCTGTAATCTCAGAAGTAGTTCTGTAATCTCAGAAGTAGCTCTGTAATCTCATAAGCAATTCTATAATTTCAGAAGTAATTCTGTAATCTCAGAAGTAATTATGTAATCTCAGAAGTAGTTCTGTAATCTTAGAAGTAATTCTGTAATCTCAGAAGTAGTTCTGTAATCTCAGAAGTACTTCTGTAATCTCAGAAGTAGCTCTGTAATCTCAGAAATAGTTCCGTAATCTCAGAAGTAATTCTGTAATCTCAGAAGTAGCTCTGTAATCTCAGAAGTAGCTCTGTAATATCAGAAGAAATTCTGTAATCTCAGAAGAAGCTCTGTAATATCAGAAGTAATTCTGTAATCTCAGAAGTAGTTCTGTAATCTCAGAAGTACCTCTGTAATCTCAGAAGCAATTCTGTAATCTCAGAAGTAGCTCTGTAATCTCAGAAGTAGTTCTGTAATCTCAGAAGTAATTCTGTAATCTCAGAAGTAGTTCTGTAATCTCAGAAGTACTTCTGTAATCTCAGAAGTAGCTCTGTAATCTCAGAAATAGTTCTGTAATCTCAGAAGTAATTCTGTAATCTCAGAAGTAGCTCTGTAATCTCAGAAGTAATTCTGTAATCTCAGAAGTAGTTCTGTAATCTCAGAAGTACCTCTGTAATCTCAGAAGCAATTCTGTAATCTCAGAAGTAGCTCTGTAATCTCAGATGTAATTCTGTAATCTCAGAACTAGGTATTTAATCTCAGAAGCAGTTCTGGAATCTCAGAAGAAATAATGTAATCTATGAAGTAATTCTGTAATCTCAGAAGTAATTCTGTCAACTCAGAAGTAGTTCTGCAATCTCAGAAGTAGGTCTGTCATCTCAGAAGTAGCTCTGTAATCTCAGAAGCAATTCTGTAATCTCAGAAGTAGCTCTGTAATCTCAGAAGTAATTCTGTAATCTCAGAAGTAGTTCTGTAATCTCAGAAGTAGCTCTGTAATCTCAAAAGCAATTCTGTAATTTCAGAAGTAATTCTGTAATCTCAGAAGTAGTTCTGTAATCTCAGAAGTACTTCAGTAATCTCAGAAGTAATTCTGTAATCTCAGAAGTAATTCTGTAATCTCAGAACTAGTTATTTAATCTCAGAAGCAGTTCTGGAATCTCAGAAGAAATACTGTAATCTCTGAAGTAATTCTGTAATCTCAGAAGTAATTCTGTCAACTCAGAAGTAGTTCTGCAATCTCAGAAGTAGGTCTGTCATCTCAGAAGTAATTCTGTAATCTCAGAAGTAATTCTGCAATCTCAGAAGTAATTCTGTAATCTCAGAAGTAATTCCGTAATCTCAGAAGTAATTCTGTAATCTCAGAAGTAATTCTGCAATCTCAGAATTATTTCTGTAATCTTCGAAGAAATTACGTAATCTCAGAATTAATTCTCCAATCTCAGAAGTATTTCTGTAATCTCATAAGTAATTCTGCAATCTCAGAAGTAGTTCTGCAATCTCAGAAGTAGTTCTGCAATCTCAGAAGTAGGTCTGTAATCTCAGAAGTAATTCTGTAAACTCAGAAATAGATCTGTAATCTCAGAAGTAATTCTGTAATCTCAGAAGTAGTTCTGTAACCTCAGAAATAGCTCTGTAATCTCAGAAGTAGTTCTGGAATCTCAGAAGTACTTCTGTAATCTCAGAAGTAACTCTGTAATCTCAGAAGTAATTCTGCCAACTCAGAAGTAGTTCTGCAATCTCAGAAGTAGGTCTGTCATCTCAGAAGTAGGTCTGTCATCTCAGAAGTAATTCTGTAATATCAGAAATAATTCTGTAATCTCAGAAGTGATTCTGTAATCTCAGAAGTTATTCTGTAATCTCAGAAGTAGTTCTGCAATCTCAGAAGTAATTCTGCAATCTCAGAAGTAGTTATGTAATATCAGAAGTACTTCTGTAATCTCAGAAGTAGCTCTGTAATCTCAGAAATAGTTCTGTAATCTCAGAAGTAATTCTGTCATCTCAGAAGTAGCTCTGTAATCTCAGAAGTAATTCTGTAATCTCAGAAGTAGTTCTGTAATCTCAGAAGAACCTCTGTAATCTCAGATGCAATTCTGTAATATCAGAGGTAGCTCTGTAATCTCAGAAGTAGCTCTGTAATCTCAGAAGTAATTCCGTAATCTCAGAAGTAGTTCTGTAATCTCAGAAGTAGCTCTGTAATCTCAGAAGCAATTCTGTAATCTCAGAAGTAGCTCTGTAATCTCAGAAGTAATTCTGTAATCTCAGAAGTAGTTCTGTAATCTCAGAAGTAGCTCTGTAATCTCATAAGCAATTCTGTAATTTCAGAAGTAATTCTGTAATCTCAGAAGTAATTCTGTAATCTCAGAAGTAGTTCTGTAATCTCAGAAGTAATTCTGTAATCTCAGAAGTAGCTCTGTAATCTCAGAAATAGTTCTGTAATCTCAGAAGTAATTCTGTAATCTCAGAAGTAGCTCTGTAATCTCAGAAGTAGCTCTGTAATATCAGAAGAAATTCTGTAATCTCAGAAGAAGCTCTGTAATATCAGAAGTAATTCTGTAATCTCAGAAGTAGTTCTGTAATCTCAGAAGTACCTCTGTAATCTCAGAAGCAATTCTGTAATCTCAGAAGTAGCTCTGTAATCTCAGAAGTAATTCTGTAATCTCAGAAGTAGTTCTGTAATCTCAGAAGTAGCTCTGTAATCTCATAAGCAATTCTGTAATTTCAGAAGTAATTCTGTAATCTCAGAAGTAATTCTGTAATCTCAGAAGTAGTTCTGTAATCTCAGAAGTAATTCTGACATTTCAGAAGTAGTTCTGTAATGTCAAAAGTACTTCTGTAATCTCAGAAGTACTTCTGTAATCTCAGAAGTAGCTCTGTAATCTCAGAAATAGTTCTGTAATCTCAGAAGTAATTCTGTAATCTCAGAAGTAGCTCTGTAATCTCAGAAGTAGCTCTGTAATATCAGAAGAAATTCTGTAATCTCAGAAGAAGCTCTGTAATATCAGAAGTAATTCTGTAATCTCAGAAGTAGTTCTGTAATCTCAGAAGTACCTCTGTAATCTCAGAAGCAATTCTGTAATCTCAGAAGTAGCTCTGTAATCTCAGAAGTAATTCTGTAATCTCAGAAGTAGCTCTGTAATCTCAGAAGCAATTCTGTAATCTCAGAAGTAGCTCTGTAATCTCAGAAGTAATTCTGTAATCTTAGAAGTAGTTCTGTAATCTCAGAAGTAGCTCTGTAATCTCATAAGCATTTCTATAATTTCAGAAGCAATTCTGTAATCTCAGAAGTAGCTCTGTAATCTCAGAAGTAGTTCTGTAATCTCAGAAGTAATTCTGTAATCTCAGAAGTAGTTCTGTAATCTCAGAAGTACTTCCGTAATCTCAGAAGTAGCTCTGTAATCTCAGAAATAGTTCCGTAATCTCAGAAGTAATTCTGTAATCTCAGAATTAGCTCTGTAATCTCAGAAGTAGTTATTTAATCTCAGAAGCAGTTCTGGAATCTCAGAAGAAATACTGTAATCTCTGAAGTAATTCTGTAATCTCAGAAGTAATTCTGTCAACTCAGAAGTAGTTCTGCAATCTCAGAAGTATTTCTGTAATCTCAGAAGAAATTCTGTAATCTCAGAAGTATTTCTCCAATCTCAGAAGTATTTCTGCCATCTCAGAAGTAATTCTGCAATCTCAGAAGTCGTTCTGTAATCTCAGAAGTAGCTCTGTAATCTCAGAAGCAATTCTGTAATCTCAGAAGTAGCTCTGTAATCTCAGAAGTAGTTCTGCAATCTCAGAAGTAGGTCTGTCATCTCAGAAGTAGGTCTGTCATCTCAGAAGTAATTCTGTAATCTCAGAAGTAATTCTGTAATCTCAGAAGTAATTCTGCAATCTCAGAAGTATATCTGTAATCTCAGAAGTAATTTTGTAATCTCAGAAGTAGCTCTGTAATCTCAGAAGTAGTTCTGGAATCTCAGAAGTACTTCTGTAATCTCAGAAGTAATTCTGTAATCTCAGAAGTAATTCTGCCAACTCAGAAGTAGTTCTGCAATCTCAGAAGTAATTTTGTATTCTCAGAAGTAGCTCTGTAATCTCAGAAGTAGTTCTGTAATCTCAGAAGTACTTCTGTAATCTCAGAAGTAGCTCTGTAATCTCAAAAGCAATTCTGTAATTTCAGAAGTAATTCTGTAATCTCAGAAGTAGTTCTGTAATCTCAGAAGTATTTCAGTAATCTCAGAAGTAATTCTGTAATCTCAGAAGTAATTCTGTAATCTCAGAACTAGTTATTTAATCTCAGAAGCAGTTCTGGAATCTCAGAAGAAATACTGTAATCTCTGAAGTAATTCTGTAATCTCAGAAGTAATTCTGTCAACTCAGAAGTAGTTCTGCAATCTCAGAAGTAGGTCTGTCATCTCAGAAGTAATTCTGTAATCTCAGAAGTAATTCTGCAATCTCAGAAGTAATTCTGTAATCTCAGAAGTAATTCCGTAATCTCAGAAGTAATTCTGTAATCTCAGAAGTAATTCTGCAATCTCAGAATTATTTCTGTAATCTTCGAAGAAATTACGTAATCTCAGAATTAATTCTCCAATCTCAGAAGTATTTCTGTAATCTCATAAGTAATTCTGCAATCTCAGAAGTAGTTCTGCAATCTCAGAAGTAGTTCTGCAATCTCAGAAGTAGGTCTGTAATCTCAGAAGTAATTCTGTAAACTCAGAAATAGATCTGTAATCTCAGAAGTAATTCTGTAATCTCAGAAGTAGTTCTGTAACCTCAGAAATAGCTCTGTAATCTCAGAAGTAACTCTGTAATCTCAGAAGTAATTCTGCCAACTCAGAAGTAGTTCTGCAATCTCAGAAGTAGGTCTGTCATCTCAGAAGTAGGTCTGTCATCTCAGAAGTAATTCTGTAATATCAGAAATAATTCTGTAATCTCAGAAGTGATTCTGTAATCTCAGAAGTTATTCTGTAATCTCAGAAGTAGTTCTGCAATCTCAGAAGTAATTCTGCAATCTCAGAAGTAGTTATGTAATATCAGAAGTACTTCTGTAATCTCAGAAGTAGCTCTGTAATCTCAGAAATAGTTCTGTAATCTCAGAAGTAATTCTGTCATCTCAGAAGTAGTTCTGTAATCTCAGAAGTAATTCTGTAATCTCAGAAGTAGCTCTGTAATCTCAAAAGCAATTCTGTAATTTCAGAAGTAATTCTGTAATCTCAGAAGTAGTTCTGTAATCTCAGAAGTATTTCAGTAATCTCAGAAGTAATTCTGTAATCTCAGAAGAAATTCTGTAATCTCAGAACTAGTTATTTAATCTCAGAAGCAGTTCTGGAATCTCAGAAGAAATACTGTAATCTCTGAAGTAATTCTGTAATCTCAGAAGTAATTCTGTCAACTCAGAAGTAGTTCTGCAATCTCAGAAGTATTTCTGTAATCTCAGAAGAAATTCTGTAATCTCAGAAGTATTTCTCCAATCTCAGAAGTATTTCTGCCATCTCAGAAGTAATTCTGCAATCTCAGAAGTCGTTCTGCAATCTCAGAAGTAATTTTGTATTCTCAGAAGTAGCTCTGTAATCTCAGAAGTAGTTCTGTAATCTCAGAAGTACTTCTGTAATCTCAGAAGTAGCTCTGTAATCTCAGAAATAGTTCTGTAATCTCAGAAGTAATTCTGTAATGTCAGAAGTAGCTCTGTAATCTCAGAAGTAGCTCTGTAATATCAGAAGTAATTCTGTAATCTCAGAAATAGCTCTGTAATCTCAGAAGTAATTCTGTAATCTCAGAAGTAGTTCTGTAATCTCAGAAGTACCTCTGTAATCTCAGAAGCAATTCTGTAATCTCAGAAGTAGCTCTGTCATCTCAGAAGTAATTCTGTAATATCAGAAGTAGCTCTGTAATCTCAGAAGTAATTCTGTAATCTCAGAAGTAGATCTGTAATCTCAGAATTAGTTCTGTAATCTCAGAAGTATTTATGTAATCTCTGAAGTAGTTCTGTAATCTCAGAAGTAATTCTGTAATCTCAGAACTAGGTATTTAATCTCAGAAGCAGTTCTGGAATCTCAGAAGAAATACTGTAATCTATGAAGTAATTCTGTAATCTCAGAAGTAATTCTCTCAACTCAGAAGTAGTTCTGCAATCTCAGAAGTAGGTCTGTCATCTCAGAAGTAGCTCTGTAATCTCAGAAGCAATTCTGTAATCTCAGAAGTAGCTCTGTAATCTCAGAAGTAATTCTGTAATCTCAGAAGTAGTTCTGTAATCTCAGAAGTAGCTCTGTAATCTCAAAAGCAATTCTGTAATTTCAGAAGTAATTCTGTAATCTCAGAAGTAGTTCTGTAATCTCAGAAGTATTTCAGTAATCTCAGAAGTAATTCTGTAATCTCAGAAGTAATTCTGTAATCTCAGAACTAGTTATTTAATCTCAGAAGCAGTTCTGGAATCTCAGAAGAAATACTGTAATCTCTGAAGTAATTCTGTAATCTCAGAAGTAATTCTGTCAACTCAGAAGTAGTTCTGCAATCTCAGAAGTAGGTCTGTCATCTCAGAAGTAATTCTGTAATCTCAGAAGTAATTCTGCAATCTCAGAAGTAATTCTGTAATCTCAGAAGTAATTCCGTAATCTCAGAAGTAATTCTGTAATCTCAGAAGTAATTCTGCAATCTCAGAATTATTTCTGTAATCTTCGAAGAAATTACGTAATCTCAGAATTAATTCTCCAATCTCAGAAGTATTTCTGTAATCTCATAAGTAATTCTGCAATCTCAGAAGTAGTTCTGCAATCTCAGAAGTAGTTCTGCAATCTCAGAAGTAGGTCTGTAATCTCAGAAGTAATTCTGTAAACTCAGAAATAGATCTGTAATCTCAGAAGTAATTCTGTAATCTCAGAAGTAGTTCTGTAACCTCAGAAATAGCTCTGTAATCTCAGAAGTAACTCTGTAATCTCAGAAGTAATTCTGCCAACTCAGAAGTAGTTCTGCAATCTCAGAAGTAGGTCTGTCATCTCAGAAGTAGGTCTGTCATCTCAGAAGTAATTCTGTAATCTCAGAAGTAATTCTGTAATCTCAGAAGTAATTCTGCAATCTCAGAAGTATATCTGTAATCTCAGAAGTAATTTTGTAATCTCAGAAGTAGCTCTGTAATCTCAGAAGTAGTTCTGGAATCTCAGAAGTACTTCTGTAATCTCAGAAGTAATTCTGTAATCTCAGAAGTAATTCTGCCAACTCAGAAGTAGTTCTGCAATCTCAGAAGTAATTTTGTATTCTCAGAAGTAGCTCTGTAATCTCAGAAGTAGTTCTGTAATCTCAGAAGTACTTCTGTAATCTCAGAAGTAGCTCTGTAATCTCAGAAATAGTTCTGTAATCTCAGAAGTAATTCTGTAATGTCAGAAGTAGCTCTGTAATCTCAGAAGTAGCTCTGTAATATCAGAAGTAATTCTGTAATCTCAGAAATAGCTCTGTAATCTCAGAAGTAATTCTGTAATCTCAGAAGTAGTTCTGTAATCTCAGAAGTACCTCTGTAATCTCAGAAGCAATTCTGTAATCTCAGAAGTAGCTCTGTCATCTCAGAAGTAATTCTGTAATATCAGAAGTAGCTCTGTAATCTCAGAAGTAATTCTGTAATCTCAGAAGTAGATCTGTAATCTCAGAATTAGTTCTGTAATCTCAGAAGTATTTATGTAATCTCTGAAGTAGTTCTGTAATCTCAGAAGTAATTCTGTAATCTCAGAACTAGGTATTTAATCTCAGAAGCAGTTCTGGAATCTCAGAAGAAATACTGTAATCTATGAAGTAATTCTGTAATCTCAGAAGTAATTCTCTCAACTCAGAAGTAGTTCTGCAATCTCAGAAGTAGGTCTGTCATCTCAGAAGTAGCTCTGTAATCTCAGAAGCAATTCTGTAATCTCAGAAGTAGCTCTGTAATCTCAGAAGTAATTCTGTAATCTCAGAAGTAGTTCTGTAATCTCAGAAGTAGCTCTGTAATCTCAAAAGCAATTCTGTAATTTCAGAAGTAATTCTGTAATCTCAGAAGTAGTTCTGTAATCTCAGAAGTATTTCAGTAATCTCAGAAGTAATTATGTAATCTCAGAAGTAATTCTGTAATCTCAGAACTAGTTATTTAATCTCAGAAGCAGTTCTGGAATCTCAGAAGAAATACTGTAATCTCTGAAGTAATTCTGTAATCTCAGAAGTAATTCTGTCAACTCAGAAGTAGTTCTGCAATCTCAGAAGTAGGTCTGTCATCTCAGAAGTAATTCTGTAATCTCAGAAGTAATTCTGCAATCTCAGAAGTAATTCTGTAATCTCAGAAGTAATTCCGTAATCTCAGAAGTAATTCTGTAATCTCAGAAGTAATTCTGCAATCTCAGAATTATTTCTGTAATCTTCGAAGAAATTACGTAATCTCAGAATTAATTCTCCAATCTCAGAAGTATTTCTGTAATCTCATAAGTAATTCTGCAATCTCAGAAGTAGTTCTGCAATCTCAGAAGTAGTTCTGCAATCTCAGAAGTAGGTCTGTAATCTCAGAAGTAATTCTGTAAACTCAGAAATAGATCTGTAATCTCAGAAGTAATTCTGTAATCTCAGAAGTAGTTCTGTAACCTCAGAAATAGCTCTGTAATCTCAGAAGTAACTCTGTAATCTCAGAAGTAATTCTGCCAACTCAGAAGTAGTTCTGCAATCTCAGAAGTAGGTCTGTCATCTCAGAAGTAGGTCTGTCATCTCAGAAGTAATTCTGTAATATCAGAAATAATTCTGTAATCTCAGAAGTGATTCTGTAATCTCAGAAGTTATTCTGTAATCTCAGAAGTAGTTCTGCAATCTCAGAAGTAATTCTGCAATCTCAGAAATAGTTATGTAATATCAGAAGTACTTCTGTAATCTCAGAAGTAGCTCTGTAATCTCAGAAATAGTTCTGTAATCTCAGAAGTAATTCTGTCATCTCAGAAGTAGCTCTGTAATCTCAGAAGTAATTCTGTAATCTCAGAAGTAGTTCTGTAATCTCAGAAGAACCTCTGTAATCTCAGATGCAATTCTGTAATATCAGAAGTAGTTCTGTAATCTCAGAAGTACCTCTGTAATCTCAGAAGCAATTCTGTAATCTCAGAAGTAGCTCTGTAATCTCAGAAGTAATTCTGTAATCTCAGAAGTAGCTCTGTAATCTCAGAAGCAATTCTGTAATCTCAGAAGTAGCTCTGTAATCTCAGAAGTAATTCTGTAATCTCAGAAGTAGTTCTGTAATCTCAGAAGTAGCTCTGTAATCTCATAAGCAATTCTGTAATTTCAGAAGTAATTCTGTAATCTCAGAAGTAATTCTGTAATCTCAGAAGTAGTTCTGTAATCTCAGAAGTAATTCTGACATTTCAGAAGTAGTTCTGTAATGTCAGAAGTACTTCTGTAATCTCAGAAGTACTTCTGTAATCTCAGAAGTAGCTCTGTAATCTCAGAAATAGTTCTGTAATCTCAGAAGTAATTCTGTAATCTCAGAAGTAGCTCTGTAATCTCAGAAGTAGCTCTGTAATATCAGAAGAAATTCTGTAATCTCAGAAGAAGCTCTGTAATATCAGAAGTAATTCTGTAATCTCAGAAGTAGTTCTGTAATCTCAGAAGTACCTCTGTAATCTCAGAAGCAATTCTGTAATCTCAGAAGTAGCTCTGTAATCTCAGAAGTAATTCTGTAATCTCAGAAGTAGCTCTGTAATCTCAGAAGCAATTCTGTAATCTCAGAAGTAGCTCTGTAATCTCAGAAGTAATTCTGTAATCTCAGAAGTAGTTCTGTAATCTCAGAAGTAGCTCTGTAATCTCATAAGCAATTCTATAATTTCAGAAGTAATTCTGTAATCTCAGAAGTAATTATGTAATCTCAGAAGTAGTTCTGTAATCTCAGAAGTAATTCTGTAATCTCAGAAGTAGTTCTGTAATCTCAGAAGTACTTCTGTAATCTCAGAAGTAGCTCTGTAATCTCAGAAATAGTTCCGTAATCTCAGAAGTAATTCTGTAATCTCAGAAGTAGCTCTGTAATCTCAGAAGTAGCTCTGTAATATCAGAAGAAATTCTGTAATCTCAGAAGAAGCTCTGTAATATCAGAAGTAATTCTGTAATCTCAGAAGTAGTTCTGTAATCTCAGAAGTACCTCTGTAATCTCAGAAGCAATTCTGTAATCTCAGAAGTAGCTCTGTAATCTCAGAAGTAGTTCTGTAATCTCAGAAGTAATTCTGTAATCTCAGAAGTAGTTCTGTAATCTCAGAAGTACTTCTGTAATCTCAGAAGTAGCTCTGTAATCTCAGAAATAGTTCTGTAATCTCAGAAGTAATTCTGTAATCTCAGAAGTAGCTCTGTAATCTCAGAAGTAATTCTGTAATCTCAGAAGTAGTTCTGTAATCTCAGAAGTACCTCTGTAATCTCAGAAGCAATTCTGTAATCTCAGAAGTAGCTCTGTAATCTCAGATGTAATTCTGTAATCTCAGAACTAGGTATTTAATCTCAGAAGCAGTTCTGGAATCTCAGAAGAAATAATGTAATCTATGAAGTAATTCTGTAATCTCAGAAGTAGCTCTGTAATCTCAGAAGTAGCTCTGTAATATCAGAAGAAATTCTGTAATCTCAGAAGAAGCTCTGTAATATCAGAAGTAATTCTGTAATCTCAGAAGTAGTTCTGTAATCTCAGAAGTACCTCTGTAATCTCAGAAGCAATTCTGTAATCTCAGAAGTAGCTCTGTAATCTCAGAAGTAATTCTGTAATCTCAGAAGTAGCTCTGTAATCTCAGAAGCAATTCTGTAATCTCAGAAGTAGCTCTGTAATCTCAGAAGTAATTCTGTAATCTCAGAAGTAGTTCTGTAATCTCAGAAGTAGCTCTGTAATCTCATAAGCAATTCTATAATTTCAGAAGTAATTCTGTAATCTCAGAAGTAATTATGTAATCTCAGAAGTAGTTCTGTAATCTCAGAAGTAATTCTGTAATCTCAGAAGTAGTTCTGTAATCTCAGAAGTACTTCTGTAATCTCAGAAGTAGCTCTGTAATCTCAGAAATAGTTCCGTAATCTCAGAAGTAATTCTGTAATCTCAGAAGTAGCTCTGTAATCTCAGAAGTAGCTCTGTAATATCAGAAGAAATTCTGTAATCTCAGAAGAAGCTCTGTAATATCAGAAGTAATTCTGTAATCTCAGAAGTAGTTCTGTAATCTCAGAAGTACCTCTGTAATCTCAGAAGCAATTCTGTAATCTCAGAAGTAGCTCTGTAATCTCAGAAGTAGTTCTGTAATCTCAGAAGTAATTCTGTAATCTCAGAAGTAGTTCTGTAATCTCAGAAGTACTTCTGTAATCTCAGAAGTAGCTCTGTAATCTCAGAAATAGTTCTGTAATCTCAGAAGTAATTCTGTAATCTCAGAAGTAGCTCTGTAATCTCAGAAGTAATTCTGTAATCTCAGAAGTAGTTCTGTAATCTCAGAAGTACCTCTGTAATCTCAGAAGCAATTCTGTAATCTCAGAAGTAGCTCTGTAATCTCAGATGTAATTCTGTAATCTCAGAACTAGGTATTTAATCTCAGAAGCAGTTCTGGAATCTCAGAAGAAATAATGTAATCTATGAAGTAATTCTGTAATCTCAGAAGTAATTCTGTCAACTCAGAAGTAGTTCTGCAATCTCAGAAGTAGGTCTGTCATCTCAGAAGTAGCTCTGTAATCTCAGAAGCAATTCTGTAATCTCAGAAGTAGCTCTGTAATCTCAGAAGTAATTCTGTAATCTCAGAACTAGGTATTTAATCTCAGAAGCAGTTCTGGAATCTCAGAAGAAATACTGTAATCTATGAAGTAATTCTGTAATCTCAGAAGTAATTCTGTCAACTCAGAAGTAGTTCTGCAATCTCAGAAGTAGGTCTGTCATCTCAGAAGTAGCTCTGTAATCTCAGAAGCAATTCTGTAATCTCAGAAGTAGCTCTGTAATCTCAGAAGTAATTCTGTAATCTCAGAAGTAGTTCTGTAATCTCAGAAGTAGCTCTGTAATCTCAAAAGCAATTCTGTAATTTCAGAAGTAATTCTGTAATCTCAGAAGTAGTTCTGTAATCTCAGAAGTATTTCAGTAATCTCAGAAGTAATTCTGTAATCTCAGAAGTAATTCTGTAATCTCAGAACTAGTTATTTAATCTCAGAAGCAGTTCTGGAATCTCAGAAGAAATACTGTAATCTCTGAAGTAATTCTGTAATCTCAGAAGTAATTCTGTCAACTCAGAAGTAGTTCTGCAATCTCAGAAGTAGGTCTGTCATCTCAGAAGTAATTCTGTAATCTCAGAAGTAATTCTGCAATCTCAGAAGTAATTCTGTAATCTCAGAAGTAATTCCGTAATCTCAGAAGTAATTCTGTAATCTCAGAAGTAATTCTGCAATCTCAGAATTATTTCTGTAATCTTCGAAGAAATTACGTAATCTCAGAATTAATTCTCCAATCTCAGAAGTATTTCTGTAATCTCATAAGTAATTCTGCAATCTCAGAAGTAGTTCTGCAATCTCAGAAGTAGTTCTGCAATCTCAGAAGTAGGTCTGTAATCTCAGAAGTAATTCTGTAAACTCAGAAATAGATCTGTAATCTCAGAAGTAATTCTGTAATCTCAGAAGTAGTTCTGTAACCTCAGAAATAGCTCTGTAATCTCAGAAGTAGTTCTGGAATCTCATAAGTACTTCTGTAATCTCAGAAGTAACTCTGTAATCTCAGAAGTAATTCTGCCAACTCAGAAGTAGTTCTGCAATCTCAGAAGTAGGTCTGTCATCTCAGAAGTAGGTCTGTCATCTCAGAAGTAATTCTGTAATATCAGAAATAATTCTGTAATCTCAGAAGTGATTCTGTAATCTCAGAAGTTATTCTGTAATCTCAGAAGTAGTTCTGCAATCTCAGAAGTAATTCTGCAATCTCAGAAGTAGTTATGTAATATCAGAAGTACTTCTGTAATCTCAGAAGTAGCTCTGTAATCTCAGAAATAGTTCCGTAATCTCAGAAGTAATTCTGTCATCTCAGAAGTAGCTCTGTAATCTCAGAAGTAATTCTGTAATCTCAGAAGTAGTTCTGTAATCTCAGAAGAACCTCTGTAATCTCAGATGCAATTCTGTAATATCAGAAGTAGCTCTGTAATCTCAGAAGTAGCTCTGTAATCTCAGAAGTAATTCTGTAATCTCAGAAGTAGTTCTGTAATCTCAGAAGTAGCTCTGTAATCTCAGAAGCAATTCTGTAATCTCAGAAGTAGCTCTGTAATCTCAGAAGTAATTCTGTAATCTCAGAAGTAGTTCTGTAATCTCAGAAGTAGCTCTGTAATCTCATAAGCAATTCTGTAATTTCAGAAGTAATTCTGTAATCTCAGAAGTAATTATGTAATCTCAGAAGTAGTTCTGTAATCTCAGAAGTAATTCTGTAATCTCAGAAGTAGCTCTGTAATCTCAGAAATAGTTCTGTAATCTCAGAAGCAATTCTGTAATCTCAGAAGTAGCTCTGTAATCTCAGAAGTAGTTCTGTAATCTCAGAAGTAATTCTGTAATCTCAGAAGTAGTTCTGTAATCTCAGAAGTACTTCTGTAATCTCAGAAGTAGCTCTGTAATCTCAGAAATAGTTCTGTAATCTCAGAAGTAATTCTGTAATCTCAGAAGTAGCTCTGTAATCTCAGAAGTAATTCTGTAATCTCAGAAGTAGTTCTGTAATCTCAGAAGTACCTCTGTAATCTCAGAAGCAATTCTGTAATCTCAGAAGTAGCTCTGTAATCTCAGATGTAATTCTGTAATCTCAGAACTAGGTATTTAATCTCAGAAGCAGTTCTGGAATCTCAGAAGAAATAATGTAATCTATGAAGTAATTCTGTAATCTCAGAAGTAGCTCTGTAATCTCAGAAGTAGCTCTGTAATATCAGAAGAAATTCTGTAATCTCAGAAGAAGCTCTGTAATATCAGAAGTAATTCTGTAATCTCAGAAGTAGTTCTGTAATCTCAGAAGTACCTCTGTAATCTCAGAAGCAATTCTGTAATCTCAGAAGTAGCTCTGTAATCTCAGAAGTAATTCTGTAATCTCAGAAGTAGCTCTGTAATCTCAGAAGCAATTCTGTAATCTCAGAAGTAGCTCTGTAATCTCAGAAGTAATTCTGTAATCTCAGAAGTAGTTCTGTAATCTCAGAAGTAGCTCTGTAATCTCATAAGCAATTCTATAATTTCAGAAGTAATTCTGTAATCTCAGAAGTAATTATGTAATCTCAGAAGTAGTTCTGTAATCTCAGAAGTAATTCTGTAATCTCAGAAGTAGTTCTGTAATCTCAGAAGTACTTCTGTAATCTCAGAAGTAGCTCTGTAATCTCAGAAATAGTTCCGTAATCTCAGAAGTAATTCTGTAATCTCAGAAGTAGCTCTGTAATCTCAGAAGTAGCTCTGTAATATCAGAAGAAATTCTGTAATCTCAGAAGAAGCTCTGTAATATCAGAAGTAATTCTGTAATCTCAGAAGTAGTTCTGTAATCTCAGAAGTACCTCTGTAATCTCAGAAGCAATTCTGTAATCTCAGAAGTAGCTCTGTAATCTCAGAAGTAGTTCTGTAATCTCAGAAGTAATTCTGTAATCTCAGAAGTAGTTCTGTAATCTCAGAAGTACTTCTGTAATCTCAGAAGTAGCTCTGTAATCTCAGAAATAGTTCTGTAATCTCAGAAGTAATTCTGTAATCTCAGAAGTAGCTCTGTAATCTCAGAAGTAATTCTGTAATCTCAGAAGTAGTTCTGTAATCTCAGAAGTACCTCTGTAATCTCAGAAGCAATTCTGTAATCTCAGAAGTAGCTCTGTAATCTCAGATGTAATTCTGTAATCTCAGAACTAGGTATTTAATCTCAGAAGCAGTTCTGGAATCTCAGAAGAAATAATGTAATCTATGAAGTAATTCTGTAATCTCAGAAGTAATTCTGTCAACTCAGAAGTAGTTCTGCAATCTCAGAAGTAGGTCTGTCATCTCAGAAGTAGCTCTGTAATCTCAGAAGCAATTCTGTAATCTCAGAAGTAGCTCTGTAATCTCAGAAGTAATTCTGTAATCTCAGAACTAGGTATTTAATCTCAGAAGCAGTTCTGGAATCTCAGAAGAAATACTGTAATCTATGAAGTAATTCTGTAATCTCAGAAGTAATTCTGTCAACTCAGAAGTAGTTCTGCAATCTCAGAAGTAGGTCTGTCATCTCAGAAGTAGCTCTGTAATCTCAGAAGCAATTCTGTAATCTCAGAAGTAGCTCTGTAATCTCAGAAGTAATTCTGTAATCTCAGAAGTAGTTCTGTAATCTCAGAAGTAGCTCTGTAATCTCAAAAGCAATTCTGTAATTTCAGAAGTAATTCTGTAATCTCAGAAGTAGTTCTGTAATCTCAGAAGTATTTCAGTAATCTCAGAAGTAATTCTGTAATCTCAGAAGTAATTCTGTAATCTCAGAACTAGTTATTTAATCTCAGAAGCAGTTCTGGAATCTCAGAAGAAATACTGTAATCTCTGAAGTAATTCTGTAATCTCAGAAGTAATTCTGTCAACTCAGAAGTAGTTCTGCAATCTCAGAAGTAGGTCTGTCATCTCAGAAGTAATTCTGTAATCTCAGAAGTAATTCTGCAATCTCAGAAGTAATTCTGTAATCTCAGAAGTAATTCCGTAATCTCAGAAGTAATTCTGTAATCTCAGAAGTAATTCTGCAATCTCAGAATTATTTCTGTAATCTTCGAAGAAATTACGTAATCTCAGAATTAATTCTCCAATCTCAGAAGTATTTCTGTAATCTCATAAGTAATTCTGCAATCTCAGAAGTAGTTCTGCAATCTCAGAAGTAGTTCTGCAATCTCAGAAGTAGGTCTGTAATCTCAGAAGTAATTCTGTAAACTCAGAAATAGATCTGTAATCTCAGAAGTAATTCTGTAATCTCAGAAGTAGTTCTGTAACCTCAGAAATAGCTCTGTAATCTCAGAAGTAGTTCTGGAATCTCATAAGTACTTCTGTAATCTCAGAAGTAACTCTGTAATCTCAGAAGTAATTCTGCCAACTCAGAAGTAGTTCTGCAATCTCAGAAGTAGGTCTGTCATCTCAGAAGTAGGTCTGTCATCTCAGAAGTAATTCTGTAATATCAGAAATAATTCTGTAATCTCAGAAGTGATTCTGTAATCTCAGAAGTTATTCTGTAATCTCAGAAGTAGTTCTGCAATCTCAGAAGTAATTCTGCAATCTCAGAAGTAGTTATGTAATATCAGAAGTACTTCTGTAATCTCAGAAGTAGCTCTGTAATCTCAGAAATAGTTCCGTAATCTCAGAAGTAATTCTGTCATCTCAGAAGTAGCTCTGTAATCTCAGAAGTAATTCTGTAATCTCAGAAGTAGTTCTGTAATCTCAGAAGAACCTCTGTAATCTCAGATGCAATTCTGTAATATCAGAAGTAGCTCTGTAATCTCAGAAGTAGCTCTGTAATCTCAGAAGTAATTCTGTAATCTCAGAAGTAGTTCTGTAATCTCAGAAGTAGCTCTGTAATCTCAGAAGCAATTCTGTAATCTCAGAAGTAGCTCTGTAATCTCAGAAGTAATTCTGTAATCTCAGAAGTAGTTCTGTAATCTCAGAAGTAGCTCTGTAATCTCATAAGCAATTCTGTAATTTCAGAAGTAATTCTGTAATCTCAGAAGTAATTATGTAATCTCAGAAGTAGTTCTGTAATCTCAGAAGTAATTCTGTAATCTCAGAAGTAGCTCTGTAATCTCAGAAATAGTTCTGTAATCTCAGAAGTAATTCTGTAATCTCAGAAGTAGCTCTGTAATCTCAGAAGTAGCTCTGTAATATCAGAAGAAATTCTGTAATCTCAGAAGAAGCTCTGTAATATCAGAAGTAATTCTGTAATCTCAGAAGTAGTTCTGTAATCTCAGAAGTACCTCTGTAATCTCAGAAGCAATTCTGTAATCTCAGAAGTAGCTCTGTAATCTCAGAAGTAATTCTGTAATCTCAGAAGTAGCTCTGTAA
Source organism: Petromyzon marinus (assembly GCF_048934315.1). NCBI lineage: Eukaryota > Metazoa > Chordata > Hyperoartia > Petromyzontiformes > Petromyzontidae > Petromyzon > Petromyzon marinus. Next base: position 13,413,909 of record NC_133685.1, read on the forward strand.
TCTCAGAAGCAATTCTGTAATCTCAGAAGTAGCTCTGTAATCTCAGAAGTAATTCTGTAATCTCAGAAGTAGTTCTGTAATCTCAGAAGTAGCTCTGTAATCTCATAAGCAATTCTGTAATTTCAGAAGTAATTCTGTAATCTCATAAGTAATTCTGTAATCTCAGAAGTAGTTCTGTAATCTCAGAAGTAATTCTGACATTTCAGAAGTAGTTCTGTAATGTCAGAAGTACTTCTGTAATCTCAGAAGTACTTCTGTAATCTCAGAAGTAGCTGTGTAATCTCAGAAATAGTTCCGTAATCTCAGAAGTAATTCTGTAATCTCAGAAGTAGCTCTGTAATCTCAGAAGTAGCTCTGTAATATCAGAAGAAATTCTGTAATCTCAGAAGAAGCTCTGTAATATCAGAAGTAATTCTGTAATCTCAGAAATAGTTCTGTAATCTCAGAAGTACCTCTGTAATCTCAGAAGCAATTCTGTAATCTCAGAAGTAGCTCTGTAATCTCAGAAGTAATTCTGTAATCTCAGAAGTAGCTCTGTAATCTCAGAAGCAATTCTGTAATCTCAGAAGTAGCTCTGTAATCTCAGAAGTAATTCTGTAATCTCAGAAGTAGTTCTGTAATCTCAGAAGTAGCTCTGTAATCTCATAAGCAATTCTATAATTTCAGAAGTAATTCTGTAATCTCAGAAGTAATTATGTAATCTCAGAAGTAGTTCTGTAATCTCAGAAGTAATTCTGTAATCTCAGAAGTAGTTCTGTAATCTCAGAAGTACTTCTGTAATCTCAGAAGTAGCTCTGTAATCTCAGAAATAGTTACGTAATCTCAGAAGTAATTCTGTAATCTCAGAAGTAGCTCTGTAATCTCAGAAGTAGCTCTGTAATATCAGAAGAAATTCTGTAATCTCAGAAGAAGCTCTGTAATATCAGAAGTAATTCTGTAATCTCAGAAGTAGTTCTGTAATCTCAGAAGTACCTCTGTAATCTCAGAAGCAATTCTGTAATCTCAGAAGTAGCTCTGTAATCTCAGAAGTAGTTCTGTAATCTCAGAAGTAATTCTGTAATCTCAGAAGTAGTTCTGTAATCTCAGAAGTACTTCTGTAATCTCAGAAGTAGCTCTGTAATCTCAGAAATAGTTCTGTAATCTCAGAAGTAATTCTGTAATCTCAGAAGTAGCTCTGTAATCTCAGAAGTAATTCTGTAATCTCAGAAGTAGTTCTGTAATCTCAGAAGTACCTCTGTAATCTCAGAAGCAATTCTGTAATCTCAGAAGTAGCTCTGTAATCTCAGATGTAATTCTGTAATCTCAGAACTAGGTATTTAATCTCAGAAGCAGTTCTGGAATCTCAGAAGAAATAATGTAATCTATGAAGTAATTCTGTAATCTCAGAAGTAATTCTGTCAACTCAGAAGTAGTTCTGCAATCTCAGAAGTAGGTCTGTCATCTCAGAAGTAGCTCTGTAATCTCAGAAGCAATTCTGTAATCTCAGAAGTAGCTCTGTAATCTCAGAAGTAATTCTGTAATCTCAGAAGTAGCTCTGTAATCTCAGAAGCAATTCTGTAATCTCAGAAGTAGCTCTGTAATCTCAGAAGTAATTCTGTAATCTCAGAAGTAGTTCTGTAATCTCAGAAGTAGCTCTGTAATCTCATAAGCAATTCTATAATTTCAGAAGTAATTCTGTAATCTCAGAAGTAATTATGTAATCTCAGAAGTAGTTCTGTAATCTTAGAAGTAATTCTGTAATCTCAGAAGTAGTTCTGTAATCTCAGAAGTACTTCTGTAATCTCAGAAGTAGCTCTGTAATCTCAGAAATAGTTCCGTAATCTCAGAAGTAATTCTGTAATCTCAGAAGTAGCTCTGTAATCTCAGAAGTAGCTCTGTAATATCAGAAGAAATTCTGTAATCTCAGAAGAAGCTCTGTAATATCAGAAGTAATTCTGTAATCTCAGAAGTAGTTCTGTAATCTCAGAAGTACCTCTGTAATCTCAGAAGCAATTCTGTAATCTCAGAAGTAGCTCTGTAATCTCAGAAGTAGTTCTGTAATCTCAGAAGTAATTCTGTAATCTCAGAAGTAGTTCTGTAATCTCAGAAGTACTTCTGTAATCTCAGAAGTAGCTCTGTAATCTCAGAAATAGTTCTGTAATCTCAGAAGTAATTCTGTAATCTCAGAAGTAGCTCTGTAATCTCAGAAGTAATTCTGTAATCTCAGAAGTAGTTCTGTAATCTCAGAAGTACCTCTGTAATCTCAGAAGCAATTCTGTAATCTCAGAAGTAGCTCTGTAATCTCAGATGTAATTCTGTAATCTCAGAACTAGGTATTTAATCTCAGAAGCAGTTCTGGAATCTCAGAAGAAATAATGTAATCTATGAAGTAATTCTGTAATCTCAGAAGTAATTCTGTCAACTCAGAAGTAGTTCTGCAATCTCAGAAGTAGGTCTGTCATCTCAGAAGTAGCTCTGTAATCTCAGAAGCAATTCTGTAATCTCAGAAGTAGCTCTGTAATCTCAGAAGTAATTCTGTAATCTCAGAAGTAGTTCTGTAATCTCAGAAGTAGCTCTGTAATCTCAAAAGCAATTCTGTAATTTCAGAAGTAATTCTGTAATCTCAGAAGTAGTTCTGTAATCTCAGAAGTACTTCAGTAATCTCAGAAGTAATTCTGTAATCTCAGAAGTAATTCTGTAATCTCAGAACTAGTTATTTAATCTCAGAAGCAGTTCTGGAATCTCAGAAGAAATACTGTAATCTCTGAAGTAATTCTGTAATCTCAGAAGTAATTCTGTCAACTCAGAAGTAGTTCTGCAATCTCAGAAGTAGGTCTGTCATCTCAGAAGTAATTCTGTAATCTCAGAAGTAATTCTGCAATCTCAGAAGTAATTCTGTAATCTCAGAAGTAATTCCGTAATCTCAGAAGTAATTCTGTAATCTCAGAAGTAATTCTGCAATCTCAGAATTATTTCTGTAATCTTCGAAGAAATTACGTAATCTCAGAATTAATTCTCCAATCTCAGAAGTATTTCTGTAATCTCATAAGTAATTCTGCAATCTCAGAAGTAGTTCTGCAATCTCAGAAGTAGTTCTGCAATCTCAGAAGTAGGTCTGTAATCTCAGAAGTAATTCTGTAAACTCAGAAATAGATCTGTAATCTCAGAAGTAATTCTGTAATCTCAGAAGTAGTTCTGTAACCTCAGAAATAGCTCTGTAATCTCAGAAGTAGTTCTGGAATCTCAGAAGTACTTCTGTAATCTCAGAAGTAACTCTGTAATCTCAGAAGTAATTCTGCCAACTCAGAAGTAGTTCTGCAATCTCAGAAGTAGGTCTGTCATCTCAGAAGTAGGTCTGTCATCTCAGAAGTAATTCTGTAATATCAGAAATAATTCTGTAATCTCAGAAGTGATTCTGTAATCTCAGAAGTTATTCTGTAATCTCAGAAGTAGTTCTGCAATCTCAGAAGTAATTCTGCAATCTCAGAAGTAGTTATGTAATATCAGAAGTACTTCTGTAATCTCAGAAGTAGCTCTGTAATCTCAGAAATAGTTCTGTAATCTCAGAAGTAATTCTGTCATCTCAGAAGTAGCTCTGTAATCTCAGAAGTAATTCTGTAATCTCAGAAGTAGTTCTGTAATCTCAGAAGAACCTCTGTAATCTCAGATGCAATTCTGTAATATCAGAAGTAGCTCTGTAATCTCAGAAGTAGCTCTGTAATCTCAGAAGTAATTCCGTAATCTCAGAAGTAGTTCTGTAATCTCAGAAGTAGCTCTGTAATCTCAGAAGCAATTCTGTAATCTCAGAAGTAGCTCTGTAATCTCAGAAGTAATTCTGTAATCTCAGAAGTAGTTCTGTAATCTCAGAAGTAGCTCTGTAATCTCATAAGCAATTCTGTAATTTCAGAAGTAATTCTGTAATCTCAGAAGTAATTCTGTAATCTCAGAAGTAGTTCTGTAATCTCAGAAGTAATTCTGTAATCTCAGAAGTAGCTCTGTAATCTCAGAAATAGTTCTGTAATCTCAGAAGTAATTCTGTAATCTCAGAAGTAGCTCTGTAATCTCAGAAGTAGCTCTGTAATATCAGAAGAAATTCTGTAATCTCAGAAGAAGCTCTGTAATATCAGAAGTAATTCTGTAATCTCAGAAGTAGTTCTGTAATCTCAGAAGTACCTCTGTAATCTCAGAAGCAATTCTGTAATCTCAGAAGTAGCTCTGTAATCTCAGAAGTAATTCTGTAATCTCAGAAGTAGTTCTGTAATCTCAGAAGTAGCTCTGTAATCTCATAAGCAATTCTGTAATTTCAGAAGTAATTCTGTAATCTCAGAAGTAATTCTGTAATCTCAGAAGTAGTTCTGTAATCTCAGAAGTAATTCTGACATTTCAGAAGTAGTTCTGTAATGTCAAAAGTACTTCTGTAATCTCAGAAGTACTTCTGTAATCTCAGAAGTAGCTCTGTAATCTCAGAAATAGTTCTGTAATCTCAGAAGTAATTCTGTAATCTCAGAAGTAGCTCTGTAATCTCAGAAGTAGCTCTGTAATATCAGAAGAAATTCTGTAATCTCAGAAGAAGCTCTGTAATATCAGAAGTAATTCTGTAATCTCAGAAGTAGTTCTGTAATCTCAGAAGTACCTCTGTAATCTCAGAAGCAATTCTGTAATCTCAGAAGTAGCTCTGTAATCTCAGAAGTAATTCTGTAATCTCAGAAGTAGCTCTGTAATCTCAGAAGCAATTCTGTAATCTCAGAAGTAGCTCTGTAATCTCAGAAGTAATTCTGTAATCTTAGAAGTAGTTCTGTAATCTCAGAAGTAGCTCTGTAATCTCATAAGCATTTCTATAATTTCAGAAGCAATTCTGTAATCTCAGAAGTAGCTCTGTAATCTCAGAAGTAGTTCTGTAATCTCAGAAGTAATTCTGTAATCTCAGAAGTAGTTCTGTAATCTCAGAAGTACTTCTGTAATCTCAGAAGTAGCTCTGTAATCTCAGAAATAGTTCCGTAATCTCAGAAGTAATTCTGTAATCTCAGAAGTAGCTCTGTAATCTCAGAAGTAGTTATTTAATCTCAGAAGCAGTTCTGGAATCTCAGAAGAAATACTGTAATCTCTGAAGTAATTCTGTAATCTCAGAAGTAATTCTGTCAACTCAGAAGTAGTTCTGCAATCTCAGAAGTATTTCTGTAATCTCAGAAGAAATTCTGTAATCTCAGAAGTATTTCTCCAATCTCAGAAGTATTTCTGCCATCTCAGAAGTAATTCTGCAATCTCAGAAGTCGTTCTGTAATCTCAGAAGTAGCTCTGTAATCTCAGAAGCAATTCTGTAATCTCAGAAGTAGCTCTGTAATCTCAGAAGTAGTTCTGCAATCTCAGAAGTAGGTCTGTCATCTCAGAAGTAGGTCTGTCATCTCAGAAGTAATTCTGTAATCTCAGAAGTAATTCTGTAATCTCAGAAGTAATTCTGCAATCTCAGAAGTATATCTGTAATCTCAGAAGTAATTTTGTAATCTCAGAAGTAGCTCTGTAATCTCAGAAGTAGTTCTGGAATCTCAGAAGTACTTCTGTAATCTCAGAAGTAATTCTGTAATCTCAGAAGTAATTCTGCCAACTCAGAAGTAGTTCTGCAATCTCAGAAGTAATTTTGTATTCTCAGAAGTAGCTCTGTAATCTCATAAGTAGTTCTGTAATCTCAGAAGTACTTCTGTAATCTCAGAAGTAGCTCTGTAATCTCAAAAGCAATTCTGTAATTTCAGAAGTAATTCTGTAATCTCAGAAGTAGTTCTGTAATCTCAGAAGTATTTCAGTAATCTCAGAAGTAATTCTGTAATCTCAGAAGTAATTCTGTAATCTCAGAACTAGTTATTTAATCTCAGAAGCAGTTCTGGAATCTCAGAAGAAATACTGTAATCTCTGAAGTAATTCTGTAATCTCAGAAGTAATTCTGTCAACTCAGAAGTAGTTCTGCAATCTCAGAAGTAGGTCTGTCATCTCAGAAGTAATTCTGTAATCTCAGAAGTAATTCTGCAATCTCAGAAGTAATTCTGTAATCTCAGAAGTAATTCCGTAATCTCAGAAGTAATTCTGTAATCTCAGAAGTAATTCTGCAATCTCAGAATTATTTCTGTAATCTTCGAAGAAATTACGTAATCTCAGAATTAATTCTCCAATCTCAGAAGTATTTCTGTAATCTCATAAGTAATTCTGCAATCTCAGAAGTAGTTCTGCAATCTCAGAAGTAGTTCTGCAATCTCAGAAGTAGGTCTGTAATCTCAGAAGTAATTCTGTAAACTCAGAAATAGATCTGTAATCTCAGAAGTAATTCTGTAATCTCAGAAGTAGTTCTGTAACCTCAGAAATAGCTCTGTAATCTCAGAAGTAACTCTGTAATCTCAGAAGTAATTCTGCCAACTCAGAAGTAGTTCTGCAATCTCAGAAGTAGGTCTGTCATCTCAGAAGTAGGTCTGTCATCTCAGAAGTAATTCTGTAATATCAGAAATAATTCTGTAATCTCAGAAGTGATTCTGTAATCTCAGAAGTTATTCTGTAATCTCAGAAGTAGTTCTGCAATCTCAGAAGTAATTCTGCAATCTCAGAAGTAGTTATGTAATATCAGAAGTACTTCTGTAATCTCAGAAGTAGCTCTGTAATCTCAGAAATAGTTCTGTAATCTCAGAAGTAATTCTGTCATCTCAGAAGTAGTTCTGTAATCTCAGAAGTAATTCTGTAATCTCAGAAGTAGCTCTGTAATCTCAAAAGCAATTCTGTAATTTCAGAAGTAATTCTGTAATCTCAGAAGTAGTTCTGTAATCTCAGAAGTATTTCAGTAATCTCAGAAGTAATTCTGTAATCTCAGAAGAAATTCTGTAATCTCAGAACTAGTTATTTAATCTCAGAAGCAGTTCTGGAATCTCAGAAGAAATACTGTAATCTCTGAAGTAATTCTGTAATCTCAGAAGTAATTCTGTCAACTCAGAAGTAGTTCTGCAATCTCAGAAGTATTTCTGTAATCTCAGAAGAAATTCTGTAATCTCAGAAGTATTTCTCCAATCTCAGAAGTATTTCTGCCATCTCAGAAGTAATTCTGCAATCTCAGAAGTCGTTCTGTAATCTCAGAAGTAGCTCTGTAATCTCAGAAGCAATTCTGTAATCTCAGAAGTAGCTCTGTAATCTCAGAAGTAGTTCTGCAATCTCAGAAGTAGGTCTGTCATCTCAGAAGTAGGTCTGTCATCTCAGAAGTAATTCTGTAATCTCAGAAGTAATTCTGTAATCTCAGAAGTAATTCTGCAATCTCAGAAGTATATCTGTAATCTCAGAAGTAATTTTGTAATCTCAGAAGTAGCTCTGTAATCTCAGAAGTAGTTCTGGAATCTCAGAAGTACTTCTGTAATCTCAGAAGTAATTCTGTAATCTCAGAAGTAATTCTGCCAACTCAGAAGTAGTTCTGCAATCTCAGAAGTAATTTTGTATTCTCAGAAGTAGCTCTGTAATCTCAGAAGTAGTTCTGTAATCTCAGAAGTACTTCTGTAATCTCAGAAGTAGCTCTGTAATCTCAGAAATAGTTCTGTAATCTCAGAAGTAATTCTGTAATGTCAGAAGTAGCTCTGTAATCTCAGAAGTAGCTCTGTAATATCAGAAGTAATTCTGTAATCTCAGAAATAGCTCTGTAATCTCAGAAGTAATTCTGTAATCTCAGAAGTAGTTCTGTAATCTCAGAAGTACCTCTGTAATCTCAGAAGCAATTCTGTAATCTCAGAAGTAGCTCTGTCATCTCAGAAGTAATTCTGTAATATCAGAAGTAGCTCTGTAATCTCAGAAGTAATTCTGTAATCTCAGAAGTAGATCTGTAATCTCAGAATTAGTTCTGTAATCTCAGAAGTATTTATGTAATCTCTGAAGTAGTTCTGTAATCTCAGAAGTAATTCTGTAATCTCAGAACTAGGTATTTAATCTCAGAAGCAGTTCTGGAATCTCAGAAGAAATACTGTAATCTATGAAGTAATTCTGTAATCTCAGAAGTAATTCTCTCAACTCAGAAGTAGTTCTGCAATCTCAGAAGTAGGTCTGTCATCTCAGAAGTAGCTCTGTAATCTCAGAAGCAATTCTGTAATCTCAGAAGTAGCTCTGTAATCTCAGAAGTAATTCTGTAATCTCAGAAGTAGTTCTGTAATCTCAGAAGTAGCTCTGTAATCTCAAAAGCAATTCTGTAATTTCAGAAGTAATTCTGTAATCTCAGAAGTAGTTCTGTAATCTCAGAAGTATTTCAGTAATCTCAGAAGTAATTCTGTAATCTCAGAAGTAATTCTGTAATCTCAGAACTAGTTATTTAATCTCAGAAGCAGTTCTGGAATCTCAGAAGAAATACTGTAATCTCTGAAGTAATTCTGTAATCTCAGAAGTAATTCTGTCAACTCAGAAGTAGTTCTGCAATCTCAGAAGTAGGTCTGTCATCTCAGAAGTAATTCTGTAATCTCAGAAGTAATTCTGCAATCTCAGAAGTAATTCTGTAATCTCAGAAGTAATTCCGTAATCTCAGAAGTAATTCTGTAATCTCAGAAGTAATTCTGCAATCTCAGAATTATTTCTGTAATCTTCGAAGAAATTACGTAATCTCAGAATTAATTCTCCAATCTCAGAAGTATTTCTGTAATCTCATAAGTAATTCTGCAATCTCAGAAGTAGTTCTGCAATCTCAGAAGTAGTTCTGCAATCTCAGAAGTAGGTCTGTAATCTCAGAAGTAATTCTGTAAACTCAGAAATAGATCTGTAATCTCAGAAGTAATTCTGTAATCTCAGAAGTAGTTCTGTAACCTCAGAAATAGCTCTGTAATCTCAGAAGTAACTCTGTAATCTCAGAAGTAATTCTGCCAACTCAGAAGTAGTTCTGCAATCTCAGAAGTAGGTCTGTCATCTCAGAAGTAGGTCTGTCATCTCAGAAGTAATTCTGTAATCTCAGAAGTAATTCTGTAATCTCAGAAGTAATTCTGCAATCTCAGAAGTATATCTGTAATCTCAGAAGTAATTTTGTAATCTCAGAAGTAGCTCTGTAATCTCAGAAGTAGTTCTGGAATCTCAGAAGTACTTCTGTAATCTCAGAAGTAATTCTGTAATCTCAGAAGTAATTCTGCCAACTCAGAAGTAGTTCTGCAATCTCAGAAGTAATTTTGTATTCTCAGAAGTAGCTCTGTAATCTCAGAAGTAGTTCTGTAATCTCAGAAGTACTTCTGTAATCTCAGAAGTAGCTCTGTAATCTCAGAAATAGTTCTGTAATCTCAGAAGTAATTCTGTAATGTCAGAAGTAGCTCTGTAATCTCAGAAGTAGCTCTGTAATATCAGAAGTAATTCTGTAATCTCAGAAATAGCTCTGTAATCTCAGAAGTAATTCTGTAATCTCAGAAGTAGTTCTGTAATCTCAGAAGTACCTCTGTAATCTCAGAAGCAATTCTGTAATCTCAGAAGTAGCTCTGTCATCTCAGAAGTAATTCTGTAATATCAGAAGTAGCTCTGTAATCTCAGAAGTAATTCTGTAATCTCAGAAGTAGATCTGTAATCTCAGAATTAGTTCTGTAATCTCAGAAGTATTTATGTAATCTCTGAAGTAGTTCTGTAATCTCAGAAGTAATTCTGTAATCTCAGAACTAGGTATTTAATCTCAGAAGCAGTTCTGGAATCTCAGAAGAAATACTGTAATCTATGAAGTAATTCTGTAATCTCAGAAGTAATTCTCTCAACTCAGAAGTAGTTCTGCAATCTCAGAAGTAGGTCTGTCATCTCAGAAGTAGCTCTGTAATCTCAGAAGCAATTCTGTAATCTCAGAAGTAGCTCTGTAATCTCAGAAGTAATTCTGTAATCTCAGAAGTAGTTCTGTAATCTCAGAAGTAGCTCTGTAATCTCAAAAGCAATTCTGTAATTTCAGAAGTAATTCTGTAATCTCAGAAGTAGTTCTGTAATCTCAGAAGTATTTCAGTAATCTCAGAAGTAATTCTGTAATCTCAGAAGTAATTCTGTAATCTCAGAACTAGTTATTTAATCTCAGAAGCAGTTCTGGAATCTCAGAAGAAATACTGTAATCTCTGAAGTAATTCTGTAATCTCAGAAGTAATTCTGTCAACTCAGAAGTAGTTCTGCAATCTCAGAAGTAGGTCTGTCATCTCAGAAGTAATTCTGTAATCTCAGAAGTAATTCTGCAATCTCAGAAGTAATTCTGTAATCTCAGAAGTAATTCCGTAATCTCAGAAGTAATTCTGTAATCTCAGAAGTAATTCTGCAATCTCAGAATTATTTCTGTAATCTTCGAAGAAATTACGTAATCTCAGAATTAATTCTCCAATCTCAGAAGTATTTCTGTAATCTCATAAGTAATTCTGCAATCTCAGAAGTAGTTCTGCAATCTCAGAAGTAGTTCTGCAATCTCAGAAGTAGGTCTGTAATCTCAGAAGTAATTCTGTAAACTCAGAAATAGATCTGTAATCTCAGAAGTAATTCTGTAATCTCAGAAGTAGTTCTGTAACCTCAGAAATAGCTCTGTAATCTCAGAAGTAACTCTGTAATCTCAGAAGTAATTCTGCCAACTCAGAAGTAGTTCTGCAATCTCAGAAGTAGGTCTGTCATCTCAGAAGTAGGTCTGTCATCTCAGAAGTAATTCTGTAATCTCAGAAGTAATTCTGTAATCTCAGAAGTAATTCTGCAATCTCAGAAGTATATCTGTAATCTCAGAAGTAATTTTGTAATCTCAGAAGTAGCTCTGTAATCTCAGAAGTAGTTCTGGAATCTCAGAAGTACTTCTGTAATCTCAGAAGTAATTCTGTAATCTCAGAAGTAATTCTGCCAACTCAGAAGTAGTTCTGCAATCTCAGAAGTAATTTTGTATTCTCAGAAGTAGCTCTGTAATCTCAGAAGTAGTTCTGTAATCTCAGAAGTACTTCTGTAATCTCAGAAGTAGCTCTGTAATCTCAGAAATAGTTCTGTAATCTCAGAAGTAATTCTGTAATGTCAGAAGTAGCTCTGTAATCTCAGAAGTAGCTCTGTAATATCAGAAGTAATTCTGTAATCTCAGAAATAGCTCTGTAATCTCAGAAGTAATTCTGTAATCTCAGAAGTAGTTCTGTAATCTCAGAAGTACCTCTGTAATCTCAGAAGCAATTCTGTAATCTCAGAAGTAGCTCTGTCATCTCAGAAGTAATTCTGTAATATCAGAAGTAGCTCTGTAATCTCAGAAGTAATTCTGTAATCTCAGAAGTAGATCTGTAATCTCAGAATTAGTTCTGTAATCTCAGAAGTATTTATGTAATCTCTGAAGTAGTTCTGTAATCTCAGAAGTAATTCTGTAATCTCAGAACTAGGTATTTAATCTCAGAAGCAGTTCTGGAATCTCAGAAGAAATACTGTAATCTATGAAGTAATTCTGTAATCTCAGAAGTAATTCTCTCAACTCAGAAGTAGTTCTGCAATCTCAGAAGTAGGTCTGTCATCTCAGAAGTAGCTCTGTAATCTCAGAAGCAATTCTGTAATCTCAGAAGTAGCTCTGTAATCTCAGAAGTAATTCTGTAATCTCAGAAGTAGTTCTGTAATCTCAGAAGTAGCTCTGTAATCTCAAAAGCAATTCTGTAATTTCAGAAGTAATTCTGTAATCTCAGAAGTAGTTCTGTAATCTCAGAAGTATTTCAGTAATCTCAGAAGTAATTATGTAATCTCAGAAGTAATTCTGTAATCTCAGAACTAGTTATTTAATCTCAGAAGCAGTTCTGGAATCTCAGAAGAAATACTGTAATCTCTGAAGTAATTCTGTAATCTCAGAAGTAATTCTGTCAACTCAGAAGTAGTTCTGCAATCTCAGAAGTAGGTCTGTCATCTCAGAAGTAATTCTGTAATCTCAGAAGTAATTCTGCAATCTCAGAAGTAATTCTGTAATCTCAGAAGTAATTCCGTAATCTCAGAAGTAATTCTGTAATCTCAGAAGTAATTCTGCAATCTCAGAATTATTTCTGTAATCTTCGAAGAAATTACGTAATCTCAGAATTAATTCTCCAATCTCAGAAGTATTTCTGTAATCTCATAAGTAATTCTGCAATCTCAGAAGTAGTTCTGCAATCTCAGAAGTAGTTCTGCAATCTCAGAAGTAGGTCTGTAATCTCAGAAGTAATTCTGTAAACTCAGAAATAGATCTGTAATCTCAGAAGTAATTCTGTAATCTCAGAAGTAGTTCTGTAACCTCAGAAATAGCTCTGTAATCTCAGAAGTAACTCTGTAATCTCAGAAGTAATTCTGCCAACTCAGAAGTAGTTCTGCAATCTCAGAAGTAGGTCTGTCATCTCAGAAGTAGGTCTGTCATCTCAGAAGTAATTCTGTAATATCAGAAATAATTCTGTAATCTCAGAAGTGATTCTGTAATCTCAGAAGTTATTCTGTAATCTCAGAAGTAGTTCTGCAATCTCAGAAGTAATTCTGCAATCTCAGAAATAGTTATGTAATATCAGAAGTACTTCTGTAATCTCAGAAGTAGCTCTGTAATCTCAGAAATAGTTCTGTAATCTCAGAAGTAATTCTGTCATCTCAGAAGTAGCTCTGTAATCTCAGAAGTAATTCTGTAATCTCAGAAGTAGTTCTGTAATCTCAGAAGAACCTCTGTAATCTCAGATGCAATTCTGTAATATCAGAAGTAGTTCTGTAATCTCAGAAGTACCTCTGTAATCTCAGAAGCAATTCTGTAATCTCAGAAGTAGCTCTGTAATCTCAGAAGTAATTCTGTAATCTCAGAAGTAGCTCTGTAATCTCAGAAGCAATTCTGTAATCTCAGAAGTAGCTCTGTAATCTCAGAAGTAATTCTGTAATCTCAGAAGTAGTTCTGTAATCTCAGAAGTAGCTCTGTAATCTCATAAGCAATTCTGTAATTTCAGAAGTAATTCTGTAATCTCAGAAGTAATTCTGTAATCTCAGAAGTAGTTCTGTAATCTCAGAAGTAATTCTGACATTTCAGAAGTAGTTCTGTAATGTCAGAAGTACTTCTGTAATCTCAGAAGTACTTCTGTAATCTCAGAAGTAGCTCTGTAATCTCAGAAATAGTTCTGTAATCTCAGAAGTAATTCTGTAATCTCAGAAGTAGCTCTGTAATCTCAGAAGTAGCTCTGTAATATCAGAAGAAATTCTGTAATCTCAGAAGAAGCTCTGTAATATCAGAAGTAATTCTGTAATCTCAGAAGTAGTTCTGTAATCTCAGAAGTACCTCTGTAATCTCAGAAGCAATTCTGTAATCTCAGAAGTAGCTCTGTAATCTCAGAAGTAATTCTGTAATCTCAGAAGTAGCTCTGTAATCTCAGAAGCAATTCTGTAATCTCAGAAGTAGCTCTGTAATCTCAGAAGTAATTCTGTAATCTCAGAAGTAGTTCTGTAATCTCAGAAGTAGCTCTGTAATCTCATAAGCAATTCTATAATTTCAGAAGTAATTCTGTAATCTCAGAAGTAATTATGTAATCTCAGAAGTAGTTCTGTAATCTCAGAAGTAATTCTGTAATCTCAGAAGTAGTTCTGTAATCTCAGAAGTACTTCTGTAATCTCAGAAGTAGCTCTGTAATCTCAGAAATAGTTCCGTAATCTCAGAAGTAATTCTGTAATCTCAGAAGTAGCTCTGTAATCTCAGAAGTAGCTCTGTAATATCAGAAGAAATTCTGTAATCTCAGAAGAAGCTCTGTAATATCAGAAGTAATTCTGTAATCTCAGAAGTAGTTCTGTAATCTCAGAAGTACCTCTGTAATCTCAGAAGCAATTCTGTAATCTCAGAAGTAGCTCTGTAATCTCAGAAGTAGTTCTGTAATCTCAGAAGTAATTCTGTAATCTCAGAAGTAGTTCTGTAATCTCAGAAGTACTTCTGTAATCTCAGAAGTAGCTCTGTAATCTCAGAAATAGTTCTGTAATCTCAGAAGTAATTCTGTAATCTCAGAAGTAGCTCTGTAATCTCAGAAGTAATTCTGTAATCTCAGAAGTAGTTCTGTAATCTCAGAAGTACCTCTGTAATCTCAGAAGCAATTCTGTAATCTCAGAAGTAGCTCTGTAATCTCAGATGTAATTCTGTAATCTCAGAACTAGGTATTTAATCTCAGAAGCAGTTCTGGAATCTCAGAAGAAATAATGTAATCTATGAAGTAATTCTGTAATCTCAGAAGTAGCTCTGTAATCTCAGAAGTAGCTCTGTAATATCAGAAGAAATTCTGTAATCTCAGAAGAAGCTCTGTAATATCAGAAGTAATTCTGTAATCTCAGAAGTAGTTCTGTAATCTCAGAAGTACCTCTGTAATCTCAGAAGCAATTCTGTAATCTCAGAAGTAGCTCTGTAATCTCAGAAGTAATTCTGTAATCTCAGAAGTAGCTCTGTAATCTCAGAAGCAATTCTGTAATCTCAGAAGTAGCTCTGTAATCTCAGAAGTAATTCTGTAATCTCAGAAGTAGTTCTGTAATCTCAGAAGTAGCTCTGTAATCTCATAAGCAATTCTATAATTTCAGAAGTAATTCTGTAATCTCAGAAGTAATTATGTAATCTCAGAAGTAGTTCTGTAATCTCAGAAGTAATTCTGTAATCTCAGAAGTAGTTCTGTAATCTCAGAAGTACTTCTGTAATCTCAGAAGTAGCTCTGTAATCTCAGAAATAGTTCCGTAATCTCAGAAGTAATTCTGTAATCTCAGAAGTAGCTCTGTAATCTCAGAAGTAGCTCTGTAATATCAGAAGAAATTCTGTAATCTCAGAAGAAGCTCTGTAATATCAGAAGTAATTCTGTAATCTCAGAAGTAGTTCTGTAATCTCAGAAGTACCTCTGTAATCTCAGAAGCAATTCTGTAATCTCAGAAGTAGCTCTGTAATCTCAGAAGTAGTTCTGTAATCTCAGAAGTAATTCTGTAATCTCAGAAGTAGTTCTGTAATCTCAGAAGTACTTCTGTAATCTCAGAAGTAGCTCTGTAATCTCAGAAATAGTTCTGTAATCTCAGAAGTAATTCTGTAATCTCAGAAGTAGCTCTGTAATCTCAGAAGTAATTCTGTAATCTCAGAAGTAGTTCTGTAATCTCAGAAGTACCTCTGTAATCTCAGAAGCAATTCTGTAATCTCAGAAGTAGCTCTGTAATCTCAGATGTAATTCTGTAATCTCAGAACTAGGTATTTAATCTCAGAAGCAGTTCTGGAATCTCAGAAGAAATAATGTAATCTATGAAGTAATTCTGTAATCTCAGAAGTAATTCTGTCAACTCAGAAGTAGTTCTGCAATCTCAGAAGTAGGTCTGTCATCTCAGAAGTAGCTCTGTAATCTCAGAAGCAATTCTGTAATCTCAGAAGTAGATCTGTAATCTCAGAAGTAATTCTGTAATCTCAGAACTAGGTATTTAATCTCAGAAGCAGTTCTGGAATCTCAGAAGAAATACTGTAATCTATGAAGTAATTCTGTAATCTCAGAAGTAATTCTGTCAACTCAGAAGTAGTTCTGCAATCTCAGAAGTAGGTCTGTCATCTCAGAAGTAGCTCTGTAATCTCAGAAGCAATTCTGTAATCTCAGAAGTAGCTCTGTAATCTCAGAAGTAATTCTGTAATCTCAGAAGTAGTTCTGTAATCTCAGAAGTAGCTCTGTAATCTCAAAAGCAATTCTGTAATTTCAGAAGTAATTCTGTAATCTCAGAAGTAGTTCTGTAATCTCAGAAGTATTTCAGTAATCTCAGAAGTAATTCTGTAATCTCAGAAGTAATTCTGTAATCTCAGAACTAGTTATTTAATCTCAGAAGCAGTTCTGGAATCTCAGAAGAAATACTGTAATCTCTGAAGTAATTCTGTAATCTCAGAAGTAATTCTGTCAACTCAGAAGTAGTTCTGCAATCTCAGAAGTAGGTCTGTCATCTCAGAAGTAATTCTGTAATCTCAGAAGTAATTCTGCAATCTCAGAAGTAATTCTGTAATCTCAGAAGTAATTCCGTAATCTCAGAAGTAATTCTGTAATCTCAGAAGTAATTCTGCAATCTCAGAATTATTTCTGTAATCTTCGAAGAAATTATGTAATCTCAGAATTAATTCTCCAATCTCAGAAGTATTTCTGTAATCTCATAAGTAATTCTGCAATCTCAGAAGTAGTTCTGCAATCTCAGAAGTAGTTCTGCAATCTCAGAAGTAGGTCTGTAATCTCAGAAGTAATTCTGTAAACTCAGAAATAGATCTGTAATCTCAGAAGTAATTCTGTAATCTCAGAAGTAGTTCTGTAACCTCAGAAATAGCTCTGTAATCTCAGAAGTAGTTCTGGAATCTCATAAGTACTTCTGTAATCTCAGAAGTAACTCTGTAATCTCAGAAGTAATTCTGCCAACTCAGAAGTAGTTCTGCAATCTCAGAAGTAGGTCTGTCATCTCAGAAGTAGGTCTGTCATCTCAGAAGTAATTCTGTAATATCAGAAATAATTCTGTAATCTCAGAAGTGATTCTGTAATCTCAGAAGTTATTCTGTAATCTCAGAAGTAGTTCTGCAATCTCAGAAGTAATTCTGCAATCTCAGAAGTAGTTATGTAATATCAGAAGTACTTCTGTAATCTCAGAAGTAGCTCTGTAATCTCAGAAATAGTTCCGTAATCTCAGAAGTAATTCTGTCATCTCAGAAGTAGCTCTGTAATCTCAGAAGTAATTCTGTAATCTCAGAAGTAGTTCTGTAATCTCAGAAGAACCTCTGTAATCTCAGATGCAATTCTGTAATATCAGAAGTAGCTCTGTAATCTCAGAAGTAGCTCTGTAATCTCAGAAGTAATTCTGTAATCTCAGAAGTAGTTCTGTAATCTCAGAAGTAGCTCTGTAATCTCAGAAGCAATTCTGTAATCTCAGAAGTAGCTCTGTAATCTCAGAAGTAATTCTGTAATCTCAGAAGTAGTTCTGTAATCTCAGAAGTAGCTCTGTAATCTCATAAGCAATTCTGTAATTTCAGAAGTAATTCTGTAATCTCAGAAGTAATTATGTAATCTCAGAAGTAGTTCTGTAATCTCAGAAGTAATTCTGTAATCTCAGAAGTAGCTCTGTAATCTCAGAAATAGTTCTGTAATCTCAGAAGTAATTCTGTAATCTCAGAAGTAGCTCTGTAATCTCAGAAGTAGCTCTGTAATATCAGAAGAAATTCTGTAATCTCAGAAGAAGCTCTGTAATATCAGAAGTAATTCTGTAATCTCAGAAGTAGTTCTGTAATCTCAGAAGTACCTCTGTAATCTCAGAAGCAATTCTGTAATCTCAGAAGTAGCTCTGTAATCTCAGAAGTAATTCTGTAATCTCAGAAGTAGCTCTGTAATCTCAGAAGCAATTCTGTAATCTCAGAAGTAGCTCTGTAATCTCAGAAGTAATTCTGTAATCTCAGAAGTAGTTCTGTAATCTCAGAAGTAGCTCTGTAATCTCATAAGCAATTCTGTAATTTCAGAAGTAATTCTGTAATCTCATAAGTAATTCTGTAATCTCAGAAGTAGTTCTGTAATCTCAGAAGTAATTCTGACATTTCAGAAGTAGTTCTGTAATGTCAGAAGTACTTCTGTAATCTCAGAAGTACTTCTGTAATCTCAGAAGTAGCTCTGTAATCTCAGAAATAGTTCCGTAATCTCAGAAGTAATTCTGTAATCTCAGAAGTAGCTCTGTAATCTCAGAAGTAGCTCTGTAATATCAGAAGAAATTCTGTAATCTCAGAAGAAGCTCTGTAATATCAGAAGTAATTCTGTAATCTCAGAAATAGTTCTGTAATCTCAGAAGTACCTCTGTAATCTCAGAAGCAATTCTGTAATCTCAGAAGTAGCTCTGTAATCTCAGAAGTAATTCTGTAATCTCAGAAGTAGCTCTGTAATCTCAGAAGCAATTCTGTAATCTCAGAAGTAGCTCTGTAATCTCAGAAGTAATTCTGTAATCTCAGAAGTAGTTCTGTAATCTCAGAAGTAGCTCTGTAATCTCATAAGCAATTCTATAATTTCAGAAGTAATTCTGTAATCTCAGAAGTAATTATGTAATCTCAGAAGTAGTTCTGTAATCTCAGAAGTAATTCTGTAATCTCAGAAGTAGTTCTGTAATCTCAGAAGTACTTCTGTAATCTCAGAAGTAGCTCTGTAATCTCAGAAATAGTTCCGTAATCTCAGAAGTAATTCTGTAATCTCAGAAGTAGCTCTGTAATCTCAGAAGTAGCTCTGTAATATCAGAAGAAATTCTGTAATCTCAGAAGAAGCTCTGTAATATCAGAAGTAATTCTGTAATCTTAGAAGTAGTTCTGTAATCTCAGAAGTACCTCTGTAATCTCAGAAGCAATTCTGTAATCTCAGAAGTAGCTCTGTAATCTCAGAAGTAGTTCTGTAATCTCAGAAGTAATTCTGTAATCTCAGAAGTAGTTCTGTAATCTCAGAAGTACTTCTGTAATCTCAGAAGTAGCTCTGTAATCTCAGAAATAGTTCTGTAATCTCAGAAGTAATTCTGTAATCTCAGAAGTAGCTCTGTAATCTCAGAAGTAATTCTGTAATCTCAGAAGTAGTTCTGTAATCTCAGAAGTACCTCTGTAATCTCAGAAGCAATTCTGTAATCTCAGAAGTAGCTCTGTAATCTCAGATGTAATTCTGTAATCTCAGAACTAGGTATTTAATCTCAGAAGCAGTTCTGGAATCTCAGAAGAAATAATGTAATCTATGAAGTAATTCTGTAATCTCAGAAGTAATTCTGTCAACTCAGAAGTAGTTCTGCAATCTCAGAAGTAGGTCTGTCATCTCAGAAGTAGCTCTGTAATCTCAGAAGCAATTCTGTAATCTCAGAAGTAGCTCTGTAATCTCAGAAGTAATTCTGTAATCTCAGAAGTAGCTCTGTAATCTCAGAAGCAATTCTGTAATCTCAGAAGTAGCTCTGTAATCTCAGAAGTAATTCTGTAATCTCAGAAGTAGTTCTGTAATCTCAGAAGTAGCTCTGTAATCTCATAAGCAATTCTATAATTTCAGAAGTAATTCTGTAATCTCAGAAGTAATTATGTAATCTCAGAAGTAGTTCTGTAATCTTAGAAGTAATTCTGTAATCTCAGAAGTAGTTCTGTAATCTCAGAAGTACTTCTGTAATCTCAGAAGTAGCTCTGTAATCTCAGAAATAGTTCCGTAATCTCAGAAGTAATTCTGTAATCTCAGAAGTAGCTCTGTAATCTCAGAAGTAGCTCTGTAATATCAGAAGAAATTCTGTAATCTCAGAAGAAGCTCTGTAATATCAGAAGTAATTCTGTAATCTCAGAAGTAGTTCTGTAATCTCAGAAGTACCTCTGTAATCTCAGAAGCAATTCTGTAATCTCAGAAGTAGCTCTGTAATCTCAGAAGTAGTTCTGTAATCTCAGAAGTAATTCTGTAATCTCAGAAGTAGTTCTGTAATCTCAGAAGTACTTCTGTAATCTCAGAAGTAGCTCTGTAATCTCAGAAATAGTTCTGTAATCTCAGAAGTAATTCTGTAATCTCAGAAGTAGCTCTGTAATCTCAGAAGTAATTCTGTAATCTCAGAAGTAGTTCTGTAATCTCAGAAGTACCTCTGTAATCTCAGAAGCAATTCTGTAATCTCAGAAGTAGCTCTGTAATCTCAGATGTAATTCTGTAATCTCAGAACTAGGTATTTAATCTCAGAAGCAGTTCTGGAATCTCAGAAGAAATAATGTAATCTATGAAGTAATTCTGTAATCTCAGAAGTAATTCTGTCAACTCAGAAGTAGTTCTGCAATCTCAGAAGTAGGTCTGTCATCTCAGAAGTAGCTCTGTAATCTCAGAAGCAATTCTGTAATCTCAGAAGTAGCTCTGTAATCTCAGAAGTAATTCTGTAATCTCAGAAGTAGTTCTGTAATCTCAGAAGTAGCTCTGTAATCTCAAAAGCAATTCTGTAATTTCAGAAGTAATTCTGTAATCTCAGAAGTAGTTCTGTAATCTCAGAAGTACTTCAGTAATCTCAGAAGTAATTCTGTAATCTCAGAAGTAATTCTGTAATCTCAGAACTAGTTATTTAATCTCAGAAGCAGTTCTGGAATCTCAGAAGAAATACTGTAATCTCTGAAGTAATTCTGTAATCTCAGAAGTAATTCTGTCAACTCAGAAGTAGTTCTGCAATCTCAGAAGTAGGTCTGTCATCTCAGAAGTAATTCTGTAATCTCAGAAGTAATTCTGCAATCTCAGAAGTAATTCTGTAATCTCAGAAGTAATTCCGTAATCTCAGAAGTAATTCTGTAATCTCAGAAGTAATTCTGCAATCTCAGAATTATTTCTGTAATCTTCGAAGAAATTACGTAATCTCAGAATTAATTCTCCAATCTCAGAAGTATTTCTGTAATCTCATAAGTAATTCTGCAATCTCAGAAGTAGTTCTGCAATCTCAGAAGTAGTTCTGCAATCTCAGAAGTAGGTCTGTAATCTCAGAAGTAATTCTGTAAACTCAGAAATAGATCTGTAATCTCAGAAGTAATTCTGTAATCTCAGAAGTAGTTCTGTAACCTCAGAAATAGCTCTGTAATCTCAGAAGTAGTTCTGGAATCTCAGAAGTACTTCTGTAATCTCAGAAGTAACTCTGTAATCTCAGAAGTAATTCTGCCAACTCAGAAGTAGTTCTGCAATCTCAGAAGTAGGTCTGTCATCTCAGAAGTAGGTCTGTCATCTCAGAAGTAATTCTGTAATATCAGAAATAATTCTGTAATCTCAGAAGTGATTCTGTAATCTCAGAAGTTATTCTGTAATCTCAGAAGTAGTTCTGCAATCTCAGAAGTAATTCTGCAATCTCAGAAGTAGTTATGTAATATCAGAAGTACTTCTGTAATCTCAGAAGTAGCTCTGTAATCTCAGAAATAGTTCTGTAATCTCAGAAGTAATTCTGTCATCTCAGAAGTAGCTCTGTAATCTCAGAAGTAATTCTGTAATCTCAGAAGTAGTTCTGTAATCTCAGAAGAACCTCTGTAATCTCAGATGCAATTCTGTAATATCAGAAGTAGCTCTGTAATCTCAGAAGTAGCTCTGTAATCTCAGAAGTAATTCCGTAATCTCAGAAGTAGTTCTGTAATCTCAGAAGTAGCTCTGTAATCTCAGAAGCAATTCTGTAATCTCAGAAGTAGCTCTGTAATCTCAGAAGTAATTCTGTAATCTCAGAAGTAGTTCTGTAATCTCAGAAGTAGCTCTGTAATCTCATAAGCAATTCTGTAATTTCAGAAGTAATTCTGTAATCTCAGAAGTAATTCTGTAATCTCAGAAGTAGTTCTGTAATCTCAGAAGTAATTCTGTAATCTCAGAAGTAGCTCTGTAATCTCAGAAATAGTTCTGTAATCTCAGAAGTAATTCTGTAATCTCAGAAGTAGCTCTGTAATCTCAGAAGTAGCTCTGTAATATCAGAAGAAATTCTGTAATCTCAGAAGAAGCTCTGTAATATCAGAAGTAATTCTGTAATCTCAGAAGTAGTTCTGTAATCTCAGAAGTACCTCTGTAATCTCAGAAGCAATTCTGTAATCTCAGAAGTAGCTCTGTAATCTCAGAAGTAATTCTGTAATCTCAGAAGTAGTTCTGTAATCTCAGAAGTAGCTCTGTAATCTCATAAGCAATTCTGTAATTTCAGAAGTAATTCTGTAATCTCAGAAGTAATTCTGTAATCTCAGAAGTAGTTCTGTAATCTCAGAAGTAATTCTGACATTTCAGAAGTAGTTCTGTAATGTCAAAAGTACTTCTGTAATCTCAGAAGTACTTCTGTAATCTCAGAAGTAGCTCTGTAATCTCAGAAATAGTTCTGTAATCTCAGAAGTAATTCTGTAATCTCAGAAGTAGCTCTGTAATCTCAGAAGTAGCTCTGTAATATCAGAAGAAATTCTGTAATCTCAGAAGAAGCTCTGTAATATCAGAAGTAATTCTGTAATCTCAGAAGTATTTCTGTAATCTCAGAAGTACCTCTGTAATCTCAGAAGCAATTCTGTAATCTCAGAAGTAGCTCTGTAATCTCAGAAGTAATTCTGTAATCTCAGAAGTAGCTCTGTAATCTCAGAAGCAATTCTGTAATCTCAGAAGTAGCTCTGTAATCTCAGAAGTAATTCTGTAATCTTAGAAGTAGTTCTGTAATCTCAGAAGTAGCTCTGTAATCTCATAAGCATTTCTATAATTTCAGAAGCAATTCTGTAATCTCAGAAGTAGCTCTGTAATCTCAGAAGTAGTTCTGTAATCTCAGAAGTAATTCTGTAATCTCAGAAGTAGTTCTGTAATCTCAGAAGTACTTCTGTAATCTCAGAAGTAGCTCTGTAATCTCAGAAATAGTTCCGTAATCTCAGAAGTAATTCTGTAATCTCAGAAGTAGCTCTGTAATCTCAGAAGTAGCTCTGTAATATCAGAAGAAATTATGTAATCTCAGAAGAAGCTCTGTAATATCAGAAGTAATTCTGTAATCTCAGAAGTAGTTCTGTAATCTCAGAAGTACCTCTGTAATCTCAGAAGCAATTCTGTAATCTCAGAAGTAGCTCTGTAATCTCAGAAGTAGTTCTGTAATCTCAGAAGTAATTCTGTAATCTCAGAAGTAGTTCTGTAATCTCAGAAGTACTTCTGTAATCTCAGAAGTAGCTCTGTAATCTCAGAAATAGTTCTGTAATCTCAGAAGTAATTCTGTAATCTCAGAAGTAGCTCTGTAATCTCAGAAGTAATTCTGTAATCTCAGAAGTAGTTCTGTAATCTCAGAAGTACCTCTGTAATCTCAGAAGCAATTCTGTAATCTCAGAAGTAGCTCTGTAATCTCAGATGTAATTCTGTAATATCAGAAGTAGTTCTGTAATCTCAGAAGTAGCTCTGTAATCTCAGAAGTAATTCTGTAATCTCAGAAGTAGTTCTGTAATCTCAGAAGTAGCTCTGTAATCTCAGAAGCAATTCTGTAATCTCAGAAGTAGCTCTGTAATCTCAGAAGTAATTCTATAATCTCAGAAGTAGTTCTGTAATCTCAGAAGTAGCTCTGTAATCTCAAAAGCAATTCCGTACTTTCAGAAGTAATTCTGTAATCTCAGAAGTAGTTCTGTAAACTCAGAACTAGGTATTTAATCTCAGAAGCAGTTCTGGAATCTCAGAAGAAATACTGTAATCTCTGAAGTAATTCTGTAATCTCAGAAGTAATTCTGTCATCTCAGAAGTAGTTCTGCAATCTCAGAAGTAGGTCTGTCATCTCAGAAGTAACTCTGTAATCTCTGAAGTAATTCTGTAATCTCAGAAGTAATTCTGTCAACTCAGAAGTAGTTCTGCAATCTCAGAAGTAGGTCTGTCATCTCAGAAGTAACTCTGTAATCTCAGAAGTAATTCTGCAATCTCAGAAGTAATTCTGTAATCTCAGAAGTAATTCCGTAATCTCAGAAGTAATTCTGTAATCTCAGAAGTAATTCTGTAATCTCAGAAGTAGTTCTGTAATCTCAGAAGTAATTCTGTAATCTCAGAAGTAGCTCTGTAATCTCAGAAATAGTTCTGTAATCTCAGAAGTAATTCTGTAATCTCAGAAGTAGCTCTGTAATCTCAGAAGTAGCTCTGTAATATCAGAAGAAATTCTGTAATCTCAGAAGAAGCTCTGTAATATCAGAAGTAATTCTGTAATCTCAGAAGTAGTTCTGTAATCTCAGAAGTACCTCTGTAATCTCAGAAGCAATTCTGTAATCTCAGAAGTAGCTCTGTAATCTCAGAAGTAATTCTGTAATCTCAGAAGTAGCTCTGTAATCTCAGAAGCAATTCTGTAATCTCAGAAGTAGCTCTGTAATCTCAGAAGTAATTCTGTAATCTCAGAAGTAGTTCTGTAATCTCAGAAGTAGCTCTGTAATCTCATAAGCAATTCTGTAATTTCAGAAGTAATTCTGTAATCTCAGAAGTAATTCTGTAATCTCAGAAGTAGTTCTGTAATCTCAGAAGTAATTCTGACATTTCAGAAGTAGTTCTGTAATGTCAGAAGTACTTCTGTAATCTCAGAAGTACTTCTGTAATCTCAGAAGTAGCTCTGTAATCTCAGAAATAGTTCTGTAATCTCAGAAGTAGTTCTGTAATCTCAGAAGTACCTCTGTAATCTCAGAAGCAATTCTGTAATCTCAGAAGTAGCTCTGTAATCTCAGATGTAATTCTGTAATATCAGAAGTAGTTCTGTAATCTCAGAAGTAGCTCTGTAATCTCAGAAGTAATTCTGTAATCTCAGAAGTAGTTCGGTAATCTCAGAAGTAGCTCTGTAATCTCAGAAGCAATTCTGTAATCTCAGAAGTAGCTCTGTAATCTCAGAAGTAATTCTATAATCTCAGAAGTAGTTCTGTAATCTCAGAAGTAGCTCTGTAATCTCAAAAGCAATTCCGTACTTTCAGAAGTAATTCTGTAATCTCAGAAGTAGTTCTGTAAACTCAGAACTAGGTATTTAATCTCAGAAGCAGTTCTGGAATCTCAGAAGAAATACTGTAATCTCTGAAGTAATTCTGTAATCTCAGAAGTAATTCTGTCATCTCAGAAGTAGTTCTGCAATCTCAGAAGTAGGTCTGTCATCTCAGAAGTAACTCTGTAATCTCTGAAGTAATTCTGTAATCTCAGAAGTAATTCTGTCAACTCAGAAGTAGTTCTGCAATCTCAGAAGTAGGTCTGTCATCTCAGAAGTAACTCTGTAATCTCAGAAGTAATTCTGCAATCTCAGAAGTAATTCTGTAATCTCAGAAGTAATTCCGTAATCTCAGAAGTAATTCTGTAATCTCAGAAGTAATTCTGCAATCTCAGAAGTAGTTCTGCAATCTCAGAAGTAGTTCTGCAATCTCAGAAGTAGTTCTGCCATCTCGGAAGTAGTTCTGTAATCTCAGAAGTAATTCTGTAACCTCAGAAGTAGATCTGTAATCTCAGAAGTAATTCTGTAAACTCAGAAGTAGTTCTGTAACCTTAGAAATAGCTCTGTAATCTCAGAAGTAGTTCTGGAATCTCAGAAGTACTTCTGTAATCTCAGAAGTAATTCTGTAATCTCAGAAGTAATTCTGCCAACTCAGAAGTAGTTCTGCAATCTCAGAAGTAGGTCTGTCATCTCAGAAGTAGGTCTGTCATCTCAGAAGTAATTCTGTAATCTCAGAAATAATTCTGTAATCTCACAAGTAATTCTGTAATCTCAGAAGTAGCTCTGTAATCTCAGAAGTAGCTCTGTAATATCAGAAGTAATTCTGTAATCTCAGAAGTAGCTCTGTAATCTCAGAAGTAATTCTGTAATCTCAGAAGTAGTTCTGTAATCTCAGAAGTACCTCTGTAATCTCAGAAGCAATTCTGTAATCTCAGAAGTAGCTCTGTCATCTCAGAAGTAATTCTGTAATATCAGAAGTAGCTCTGTAATCTCAGAAGTAGCTCTGTAATCTCAGAAGTAATTCTGTAATCTCAGAAGTAGTTCTGTAATCTCAGAAGTAGCTCTGTAATCTCAGAAGCAATTCTGTAATCTCAGAAGTAGCTCTGTAATCTCCGTAGTAATTCTGTAATCTCAGAAGTAGTTCTGTAATCTCAGGAGTAGCTCTGTAATCTCAAAAGCAATTCTGTAATTTCAGAAGTAATTCTGTAATCTCAGAAGTAGTTCTGTAATCTCAGAAGTAGCTCTGTAATCTCATAAGCAATTCTGTAATTTCAGAAGTAATTCTGTAATCTCAGAAGTAATTCTGTAATCTCAGAAGTAGTTCTGTAATCTCAGAAGTAATTCTGTAATCTCAGAAGTAGTTCTGTAATCTCAGAAGTACTTCTGTAATCTCAGAAGTAGCTTTGTAATCTCAGAAATAGTTCTGTAATCTCAGAAGTAATTCTGTAATCTCAGAAGTAGTTCTGTAATCTCAGAAGTACCTCTGTAATCTCAGAAGAAATTCTGTAATCTCAGAAGTAGCTCTGTAATCTCAAAAGCAATTATGTAATTTCAGAAGTAATTCTGTAATCTCAGAAGTAGTTCTGTAATCTCAGAAGTAGCTCTGTAATCTCATAAGCAATTCTGTAATTTCAGAAGTAATTCTGTAATCTCAGAAGTAATTCTGTAATCTCAGAAGTAGTTCTGTAATCTCAGAAGTAATTCTGTAATCTCAGAAGTAGTTCTGTAATCTCAGAAGTACTTCTGTAATCTCAGAAGTAGCTTTGTAATCTCAGAAATAGTTCTGTAATCTCAGAAGTAATTCTGTAATCTCAGAAGTAGTTCTGTAATCTCAGAAGTACCTCTGTAATCTCAGAAGCAATTATGTAATCTCAGAAGTAGCTCTGTAATCTCAGAAGTAATTCTGTAATATCAG
The DNA here is from genome assembly GCF_048934315.1 of Petromyzon marinus. NCBI lineage: Eukaryota > Metazoa > Chordata > Hyperoartia > Petromyzontiformes > Petromyzontidae > Petromyzon > Petromyzon marinus. The sequence continues at coordinate 13,440,115 of NC_133685.1, forward strand.
AAGTAGCTCTGTAATCTCAGAAGTAGCTCTGTAATCTCAGAAGTAATTCTGTAATCTCAGAAGTAGTTCTGTAATCTCAGAAGTAGCTCTGTAATCTCAAAAGCAATTCCGTAATTTCAGAAGTAATTCTGTAATCTCAGAAGTAGTTCTGTAATCTCAGAAGTATTTCAGTAATCTCAGAAGTAATTCTGTAATCTCAGAAGTAATTCTGTAATCTCAGAACTAGTTATTTAATCTCAGAAGCAGTTCTGGAATCTCAGAAGAAATACTGTAATCTCTGAAGTAATTCTGTAATCTCAGAAGTAATTCTGTCAACTCAGAAGTAGTTCTGCAATCTCAGAAGTAGGTCTGTCATCTCAGAAGTAATTCTGTAATCTCAGAAGTAATTCTGCAATCTCAGAAGTATTTCTGTAATCTCAGAAGAAATTCTGTAATCTCAGAAGTAATTCTCCAATCTCAGAAGTATTTCTGTAATCTCAGAAGTAATTCTGCAATCTCAGAAGTAGTTCTGCAATCTCAGAAGTAGTTCTGCAATCTCAGAAGTAGTTCTGTAATCTCAGAAGTAATTCTGTAACCTCAGAAGTAGTTCTGCAATCTCAGAAGTAGGTCTGTCATCTCAGAAGTAACTCTGTAATCTCAGAAGTAATTCTGCAATCTCAGAAGTAATTCTGTAATCTCAGAAATAATTCCGTAATCTCAGAAGTAATTCTGTAATCTCAGAAGTAATTCTGCAATCTCAGAAGTAGTTCTGCAATCTCAGAAGTAGTTCTGCAATCTCAGAAGTAGTTCTGCCATCTCGGAAGTAGTTCTGTAATCTCAGAAGTAATTCTGTAACCTCAGAAGTAGATCTGTAATCTCAGAAGTAATTCTGTAATCTCAGAAGTAGTTCTGTAACCTTAGAAATAGCTCTGTAATCTCAGAAGTAGTTCTGGAATCTCAGAAGTACTTCTGTAATCTCAGAAGTAATTCTGTAATCTCAGAAGTAATTCTGCCAACTCAGAAGTAGTTCTGCAATCTCAGAAGTAGGTCTGTCATCTCAGAAGTAGGTCTGTCATCTCAGAAGTAATTCTGTAATCTCAGAAATAATTCTGTAATCTCACAAGTAATTCTGTAATCTCAGAAGTAGCTCTGTAATCTCAGAAGTAGCTCTGTAATATCAGAAGTAATTCTGTAATCTCAGAAGTAGCTCTGTAATCTCAGAAGTAATTCTGTAATCTCAGAAGTAGTTCTGTAATCTCAGAAGTACCTCTGTAATCTCAGAAGCAATTCTGTAATCTCAGAAGTAGCTCTGTCATCTCAGAAGTAATTCTGTAATATCAGAAGTAGCTCTGTAATCTCAGAAGTAGCTCTGTAATCTCAGAAGTAATTCTGTAATCTCAGAAGTAGTTCTGTAATCTCAGAAGTAGCTCTGTAATCTCAGAAGCAATTCTGTAATCTCAGAAGTAGCTCTGTAATCTCCGTAGTAATTCTGTAATCTCAGAAGTAGTTCTGTAATCTCAGGAGTAGCTCTGTAATCTCAAAAGCAATTCTGTAATTTCAGAAGTAATTCTGTAATCTCAGAAGTAGTTCTGTAATCTCAGAAGTAGCTCTGTAATCTCATAAGCAATTCTGTAATTTCAGAAGTAATTCTGTAATCTCAGAAGTAATTCTGTAATCTCAGAAGTAGTTCTGTAATCTCAGAAGTAATTCTGTAATCTCAGAAGTAGTTCTGTAATCTCAGAAGTACTTCTGTAATCTCAGAAGTAGCTTTGTAATCTCAGAAATAGTTCTGTAATCTCAGAAGTAATTCTGTAATCTCAGAAGTAGTTCTGTAATCTCAGAAGTACCTCTGTAATCTCAGAAGAAATTCTGTAATCTCAGAAGTAGCTCTGTAATCTCAAAAGCAATTATGTAATTTCAGAAGTAATTCTGTAATCTCAGAAGTAGTTCTGTAATCTCAGAAGTAGCTCTGTAATCTCATAAGCAATTCTGTAATTTCAGAAGTAATTCTGTAATCTCAGAAGTAATTCTGTAATCTCAGAAGTAGTTCTGTAATCTCAGAAGTAATTCTGTAATCTCAGAAGTAGTTCTGTAATCTCAGAAGTACTTCTGTAATCTCAGAAGTAGCTTTGTAATCTCAGAAATAGTTCTGTAATCTCAGAAGTAATTCTGTAATCTCAGAAGTAGTTCTGTAATCTCAGAAGTACCTCTGTAATCTCAGAAGCAATTATGTAATCTCAGAAGTAGCTCTGTAATCTCAGAAGTAATTCTGTAATATCAGAAGTAGCTCTGTAATCTCAGAAGTAGCTCTGTAATCTCAGAAGTAATTCTGTAATCTCAGAAGTAGTTCTGTAATCTCAGAAGTAGCTCTGTAATCTCAAAAGCAATTCCGTAATTTCAGAAGTAATTCTGTAATCTCAGAAGTAGTTCTGTAATCTCAGAAGTATTTCAGTAATCTCAGAAGTAATTCTGTAATCTCAGAAGTAATTCTGTAATCTCAGAACTAGTTATTTAATCTCAGAAGCAGTTCTGGAATCTCAGAAGAAATACTGTAATCTCTGAAGTAATTCTGTAATCTCAGAAGTCATTCTGTCAACTCAGAAGTAGTTCTGCAATCTCAGAAGTAGGTCTGTCATCTCAGAAGTAATTCTGTAATCTCAGAAGTAATTCTGCAATCTCAGAAGTATTTCTGTAATCTCAGAAGAAATTCTGTAATCTCAGAAGTAATTCTCCAATCTCAGAAGTATTTCTGTAATCTCAGAAGTAATTCTGCAATCTCAGAAGTAGTTCTGCAATCTCAGAAGTAGTTCTGCAATCTCAGAAGTAGTTCTGTAATCTCAGAAGTAATTCTGTAACCTCAGAAGTAGATCTGTAATCTCAGAAGTAATTCTGTAATCTCAGAAGTAGTTCTGTAACCTCAGAACTAGCTCTGTAATCTCAGAAGTAGTTCTGGAATCTCAGAAGTACTTCTGTAATCTCAGAAGTAATTCCGTAATCTCAGAAGTAATTCTGCCAACTCATAAGTAGTTCTGCAATCTCAGAAGTAGGTCTGTCTTCTCAGACGTAGGTCTGTCATCTCAGAAGTAATTCTGTAATCTCAGAAATAATTCTGTAATCTCAGAAGTGATTCTGTAATCTCAGAAGTTATTCTGTAATCTCAGAAGTAGTTCTGTAATCTCAGAAGTAATTCTGTAATCTCAGAAGTAGTTCTGTAATCTCAGAAGTACTTCTGTAATCTCGGAAGTAGCTCTGTAATCTCAGAAATAGTTCTGTAATCTCAGAAGTAATTCTGTAATCTCAGAAGTAGCTCTGTAATCTCAGAAGTAGCTCTGTAATATCAGAAGTAGGTCTGTCATCTCAGACGTAGGTCTGTCATCTCAGAAGTAATTCTGTAATCTCAGAAATAATTCTGTAATCTCAGAAGTGATTCTGTAATCTCAGAAGTTATTCTGTAATCTCAGAAGTAGTTCTGTAATCTCAGAAGTAATTCTGTAATCTCAGAAGTAGTTCTGTAATCTCAGAAGTACTTCTGTAATCTCAGAAGTAGCTCTGTAATCTCAGAAATAGTTCTGTAATCTCAGAAGTAATTCTGTAATCTCAAAAGTAGCTCTGTAATCTCAGAAGTAGCTCTGTAATATCAGAAGTAATTCTGTAATCTCAGAAGTAGCTCTGTAATCTCAGAAGTAATTCTGTAATCTCAGAAGTAGTTCTGTAATCTCAGAAGTACCTCTGTAATCTCAGAAGCAATTCTGTAATCTCAGAAGTAGCTCTGTCATCTCAGAAGTAATTCTGTAATATCAGAAGTAGCTCTGTAATCTCAGAAGAAGCTCTGTAATCTCAGAAGTAATTCTGTAATCTCAGAAGTAGTTCTGTAATCTCAGAAGTAGCTCTGTAATCTCAGAAGCAATTCTGTAATCTCAGAAGTAGCTCTGTAATCTCAGAAGTAATTCTGTAATCTCAGAAGTTGTTCTGTAATCTCAGGAGTAGCTCTGTAATCTCAAAAGCAATTCTGTAATTTCAGAAGTAATTCTGTAATCTCAGAAGTAGTTCTGTAATCTCAGAAGTAGCTCTGTAATCTCATAAGCAATTCTGTAATTTCAGAAGTAATTCTGTAATCTCAGAAGTAATTCTGTAATCTCAGAAGTAGTTCTGTAATCTCAGAAGTAATTCTGTAATCTCAGAAGTAGCTCTGTAATCTCAGAAATAGTTCTGTAATCTCATAAGTAATTCTGTAATCTCAGAAGTAGCTCTGTAATCTCAGAAGTAGCTCTGTATTATCAGAAGGAATTCTGTAATCTCAGCAGAAGCTCTGTAATCTCAGAAGTAATTCTCTAATCTCAGAAGTAGTTCTGTAATCTCAGAAGTACCTCTGTAATCTCAGAAGCAATTCTGTAATCTCAGAAGTAGCTCTGTAATCTCAGAAGTAATTCTGTAATATCAGAAGTAGCTCTGTAATCTCAGAAGTAGCTCTGTAATCTCAGAAGTAATTCTGTAATCTCAGAAGTAGTTCTGTAATCTCAGAAGTAGCTCTGTAATCTCAAAAGCAATTCTGTAATTTCAGAAGTAATTCTGTAATCTCAGAAGTAGTTCTGTAATCTCAGAAGTATTTCAGTAATCTCAGAAGTAATTATGTAATCTCAGAAGTAATTCTGTAATCTCAGAACTAGTTATTTAATCTCAGAAGCAGTTCTGGAATCTCAGAAGAAATACTGTAATCTCTGAAGTAATTCTGTAATCTCAGAAGTAATTCTGTCAACTCAGAAGTAGTTCTGCAATCTCAGAAGTAGGTCTGTCATCTCAGAAGTAATTCTGTAATCTCAGAAGTAATTCTGCAATCTCAGAAGTATTTCTGTAATCTCAGAAGAAATTCTGTAATCTCAGAAGTAATTCTCCAATCTCAGAAGTATTTCTGTAATCTCAGAAGTAATTCTGCAATCTCAGAAGTAGTTCTGCAATCTCAGAAGTAGTTCTGCAATCTCAGAAGTAGTTCTGCAATCTCAGAAGTAGTTCTGTAATCTCATAAGTAATTCTGTAACCTCAGAAGTAGATCTGTAATCTCAGAAGTAATTCTGTAATCTCAGAAGTAGTTCTGTAACCTCAGAAATAGCTCTGTAATCTCAGAAGTAGTTCTGGAATCTCAGAAGTACTTCTGTAATCTCAGAAGTAATTCCGTAATCTCAGAAGTAATTCTGCCAACTCATAAGTAGTTCTGCAATCTCAGAAGTAGGTCTGTCATCTCAGACGTAGGTCTGTCATCTCAGAAGTAATTCTGTAATCTCAGAAATAATTCTGTAATCTCAGAAGTGATTCTGTAATCTCAGAAGTTATTCTGTAATCTCAGAAGTAGTTCTGTAATCTCAGAAGTAATTCGGTAATCTCAGAAGTAGTTTTGTAATCTCAGAAGTACTTCTGTAATCTCAGAAGTAGCTCTGTAATCTCAGAAATAGTTCTGTAATCTCAGAAGTAATTCTGTAATCTCAGAAGTAGCTCTGTAATCTCAGAAGTAATTCTGTAATCTCAGAAGTAGTTCTGTAATCTCAGAAGTACCTCTGTAATCTCAGAAGCAATTCTGTAATCTCAGAAGTAGCTCTGTAATCTCAGAAGTAATTCTGTAATATCAGAAGTAGCTCTGTAATCTCAGAAGTAGCTCTGTAATCTCAGAAGTAATTCTGTAATCTCAGAAGTAGTTCTGTAATCTCAGAAGTAGCTCTGTAATCTCAGAAGCAATTTTGTAATCTCAGAAGTAGCTCTGTAATCTCAGAAGTAATTCTATAATCTCAGAAGTAGTTCTGTAATCTCAGAAGTAGCTCTGTAATCTCAAAAGCAATTCCGTACTTTCAGAAGTAATTCTGTAATCTCAGAAGTAGTTCTGTAAACTCAGAACTAGGTATTTAATCTCAGAAGCAGTTCTGGAATCTCAGAAGAAATACTGTAATCTCTGAAGTAATTCTGTAATCTCAGAAGTAATTCTGTCAACTCAGAAGTAGTTCTGCAATCTCAGAAGTAGGTCTGTCATCTCAGAAGTAACTCTGTAATCTCAGAAGTAATTCTGCAATCTCAGAAGTAATTCTGTAATCTCAGAAGTAATTCCGTAATCTCAGAAGTAATTCTGTAATCTCAGAAGTAATTCTGCAATCTCAGAAGTAGTTCTGCAATCTCAGAAGTAGTTCTGCAATCTCAGAAGTAGTTCTGCCATCTCGGAAGTAGTTCTGTAATCTCAGAAGTAATTCTGTAACCTCAGAAGTAGATCTGTAATCTCAGAAGTAATTCTGTAATCTCAGAAGTAGTTCTGTAACCTCATAAATAGCTCTGTAATCTCAGAAGTAGTTCTGGAATCTCAGAAGTACTTCTGTAATCTCAGAAGTAATTCTGTAATCTCAGAAGTAATTCTGCCAACTCAGAAGTAGTTCTGCAATCTCAGAAGTAGGTCTGTCATCTCAGAAGTAGGTCTGTCATCTCAGAAGTAATTCTGTAATCTCAGAAATAATTCTGTAATCTCAGAAGTAATTCTGTAATCTCAGAAGTAGCTCTGTAATCTCAGAAGTAGCTCTGTAATATCAGAAGTAATTCTGTAATCTCAGAAGTAGCTCTGTAATCTCAGAAGTAATTCTGTAATCTCAGAAGTAGTTCTGTAATCTCAGAAGTGCCTCTGTAATCTCAGAAGCAATTCTGTAATCTCAGAAGTAGCTCTGTCATCTCAGAAGTAATTCTGTAATATCAGAAGTAGCTCTGTAATCTCAGAAGTAGCTCTGTAATCTCAGAAGTAATTCTGTAATCTCAGAAGTAGTTCTGTAATCTCAGAAGTAGCTCTGTAATCTCAGAAGCAATTCTGTAATCTCAGAAGTAGCTCTGTAATCTCAGTAGTAATTCTGTAATCTCAGAAGTAGTTCTGTAATCTCAGGAGTAGCTCTGTAATCTCAAAAGCAATTCTGTAATTTCAGAAGTAATTCTGTAATCTCAGAAGTAGTTCTGTAATCTCAGAAGTAGCTCTGTAATCTCATAAGCAATTCTGTAATTTCAGAAGTAATTCTGTAATCTCAGAAGTAATTCTGTAATCTCAGAAGTAGTTCTGTAATCTCAGAAGTAATTCTGTAATCTCAGAAGTAGTTCTGTAATCTCAGAAGTACTTCTGTAATCTCAGAAGTAGCTTTGTAATCTCAGAAATAGTTCTGTAATCTCAGAAGTAATTCTGTAATCTCAGAAGTAGCTCTGTAATCTCAGAAGTAGCTCTGTAATATCAGAAGAAATTCTGTAATCTCAGAAGAAGCTCTGTAATCTCAGAAGTAATTCTGTAATCTCAGAAGTAGTTCTGTAATCTCAGAAGTACCTCTGTAATCTCAGAAGCAATTATGTAATCTCAGAAGTACTTCTGTCATCTCAGAAATAGCTCTGTAATCTCAGAAATAGTTCTGTAATCTCAGAAGTAATTCCGTAATCTCAGAAGTAGTTCTGTAATCTCAGAAGTAGTTCTGTAATCTCAGAAGTACTTCTGTAATCTCAGAAATAGCTCTGTAATCTCAGAAATAGTTCTGTAATCTCAGAAGTAATTCTGTAATCTCAGAAGTAGCTCTGTAATCTCAGAAGTAGCTCTGTAATATCAGAAGTAATTCTGTAATCTCAGAAGTAGCTCTGTAATCTCAGAAGTAATTCTGTAATCTCATAAGTAGTTCTGTAATCTCAGAAGTACCTCTGTAATCTCAGAAGCAATTCTGTAATCTCAGAAGTAGCTCTGTCATCTCAGAAGTAATTCTGTAATATCAGAAGTAGCTCTGTAATCTCATAAGTAGCTCTGTAATCTCAGAAGTAATTCTGTAATCTCAGAAGTAGTTCTGTAATCTCAGAAGTAGCTCTGTAATCTCAGAAGCAATTCTGTAATCTCAGAAGTAGCTCTGTAATCTCAGAAGTAATTCTGTAATCTCAGAAGTAGTTCTGTAATCTCAGGAGTAGCTCTGTAATCTCAAAAGCAATTCTGTAATTTCAGAAGTAATTCTGTAATCTCAGAAGTAGTTCTGTAATCTCAGAAGTAGCTCTGTAATCTCATAAGCAATTCTGTAATTTCAGAAGTAATTCTGTAATCTCAGAAGTAATTCTTCAATCTCAGAAGTAGTTCTGTAATCTCAGAAGTAATTCTGTAATCTCAGAAGTAGTTCTGTAATCTCAGAAGTACTTCTGTAATCTCAGAAGTAGCTCTGTAATCTCAGAAATAGTTCTGTAATCTCAGAAGTAATTCTGTAATCTCAGAAGTAGCTCTGTAATCTCAGAAGTAGCTCTGTAATATCAGAACAAATTCTGTAATCTCATAAGAAGCTCTGTAATCTCAGAAGTAATTCTGTAATCTCAGAAGTAGTTCTGTAATCTCAGAAGTACCTCTGTAATCTCAGAAGCAATTATGTAATCTCAGAAGTAGCTCTGTAATCTCAGAAGTAATTCCGTAATATCAGAAGTAGCTCTGTAATCTCAGAAGTAGCTCTGTAATCTCAGAAGTAATTCTGTAATCTCAGAAGTAGTTCTGTAATCTCAGAAGTAGCTCTGTAATCTCAAAAGCAATTCTGTAATTTCAGAAGTAATTCTGTAATCTCAGAAGTAGTTCTGTAATCTCAGAAGTATTTCAGTAATCTCAGAAGTAATTCTGTAATCTCAGAAGTAATTCTGTAATCTCAGAACTAGTTATTTAATCTCAGAAGCAGTTCTGGAATCTCAGAAGAAATACTGTAATCTCTGAAGTAATTCTGTAATCTCAGAAGTAATTCTGTCAACTCAGAAGTAGTTCTGCAATCTCAGAAGTAGGTCTGTCATCTCAGAAGTAATTCTGTAATCTCAGAAGTAATTCTGCAATCTCAGAAGTATTTCTGTAATCTCAGAAGAAATTCTGTAATCTCAGAAGTAATTCTCCAATCTCAGAAGTATTTCTGTAATCTCAGAAGTAATTCTGCAATCTCAGAAGTAGTTCTGCAATCTCAGAAGTAGTTCTGCAATCTCAGAAGTAGTTCTGCAATCTCAGAAGTAGTTCTGTAATCTCAGAAGTAATTCTGTAACCTCAGAAGTAGATCTGTAATCTCAGAAGTAATTCTGTAATCTCAGAAGTAGTTCTGTAACCTCAGAAATAGCTCTGTAATCTCAGAAGTAGTTCTGGAATCTCAGAAGTACTTCTGTAATCTCAGAAGTAATTCCGTAATCTCAGAAGTAATTCTGCCAACTCATAAGTAGTTCTGCAATCTCAGAAGTAGGTCTGTCATCTCAGACGTAGGTCTGTCATCTCAGAAGTAATTCTGTAATCTCAGAAATAATTCTGTAATCTCAGAAGTGATTCTGTAATCTCAGAAGTTATTCTGTAATCTCAGATGTAGTTCTGTAATCTCAGAAGTAATTCTGTAATCTCAGAAGTAGTTCTGTAATCTCAGAAGTACTTCTGTAATCTCAGAAGTAGCTCTGTAATCTCAGAAGTAGCTCTGTAATCTCAGAAATAGTTCTGTAATCTCAGAAGTAATTCTGTATTCTCAGAAGTAGCTCTGTAATCTCAGAAGTAATTCTGTAATCTCAGAAGTAGTTCTGTAATCTCAGAAGTACCTCTGTAATCTCAGAAGCAATTCTGTAATCTCAGAAGTAGCTCTGTAATCTCAGAAGTATTTCTGTAATATCAGAAGTAGCTCTGTAATCTCAGAAGTAGCTCTGTAATCTCAGAAGTAATTCTGTAATCTCAGAAGTAGTTCTGTAATCTCAGAAGTAGCTCTGTAATCTCAGAAGCAATTCTGTAATCTCAGAAGTAGCTCTGTAATCTCAGAAGTAATTCTATAATCTCAGAAGTAGTTCTGTAATCTCATAAGTAGCTCTGTAATCTCAAAAGCAATTCCGTAATTTCAGAAGTAATTCTGTAATCTCAGAAGTAGTTCTGTAAACTCAGAACTAGGTATTTAATCTCAGAAGCAGTTCTGGAATCTCAGAAGAAATACTGTAATCTCTGAAGTAATTCTGTAATCTCAGAAGTAATTCTGTCAACTCAGAAGTAGTTCTGCAATCTCAGAAGTAGGTCTGTCATCTCAGAAGTAACTCTGTAATCTCAGAAGTAATTCTGCAATCTCAGAAGTAATTCTTCAATCTCAGAAGTAATTCCGTAATCTCAGAAGTAATTCTGTAATCTCAGAAGTAATTCTGCAATCTCAGAAGTAGTTCTGCAATCTCAGAAGTAGTTCTGCAATCTCAGAAGTAGTTCTGCCATCTCAGAAGTAGCTCTGTAATCTCAGAAATAGTTCTGTAATCTCAGAAGTAATTCTGTAATCTCAAAAGTAGCTCTGTAATCTCAGAAGTAGCTCTGTAATATCAGAAGTTATTCTGTAATCTCAGAAGTAGCTCTGTAATCTCAGAAGTAATTCTGTAATCTCAGAAGTAGTTCTGTAATCTCAGAAGTACCTCTGTAATCTCAGAAGCAATTCTGTAATCTCAGAAGTAGCTCTGTCATCTCAGAAGTAATTCTGTAATATCAGAAGTAGCTCTGTAATCTCAGAAGTAGCTCTGTAATCTCAGAAGTAATTATGTAATCTCAGAAGTAGTTCTGTAATCTCAGAAGTAGCTCTGTAATCTCAGAAGCAATTCTGTAATCTCAGAAGTAGCTCTGTAATCTCAGAAGTAATTCTGTAATCTCAGAAGTAGTTCTGTAATCTCAGGAGTAGCTCTGTAATCTCAAAAGCAATTCTGTAATTTCAGAAGTAATTCTGTAATCTCAGAAGTAGTTCTGTAATCTCAGAAGTAGCTCTGTAATCTCATAAGCAATTCTGTAATTTCAGAAGTAATTCTGTAATCTCAGAAGTAATTCTGTAATCTCAGAAGTAGTTCTGTAATCTCAGAAGTAATTCTGTAATCTCAGAAGTAGTTCTGTAATCTCAGAAGTACTTCTGTAATCTCAGAAGTAGCTCTGTAATCTCAGAAATAGTTCTGTAATCTCAGAAGTAATTCTGTAATCTCAGAAGTAGCTCTGTAATCTCAGAAGTAGCTCTGTATTATCAGAAGGAATTCTGTAATCTCAGAAGAATCTCTGTAATCTCAGAAGTAATTCTGTAATCTCAGAAGTAGTTCTGTAATCTCAGAAGTACTTCTGTAATCTCAGAAGCAATTCTGTAATCTCAGAAGTAGCTCTGTAATCTCAGAAGTAATTCTGTAATATCAGAAGTAGCTCTGTAATCTCAGAAGTAGCTCTGTAATCTCAGAAGTAATTCTGTAATCTCAGAAGTAGTTCTGTAATCTCAGAAGTAGCTCTGTAATCTCAAAAGCAATTCTGTAATTTCAGAAGTAATTCTGTAATCTCAGAAGTAGTTCTGTAATCTCAGAAGTATTTCAGTAATCTCAGAAGTAATTCTGTAATCTCAGAAGTAATTCTGTAATCTCAGAACTAGTTATTTAATCTCAGAAGCAGTTCTGGAATCTCAGAAGAAATACTGTAATCTCTGAAGTAATTCTGTAATCTCAGAAGTAATTCTGTCAACTCTGAAGTAGTTCTGCAATCTCAGAAGTAGGTCTGTCATCTCAGAAGTAATTCTGTAATCTCAGAAGTAATTCTGCAATCTCAGAAGTATTTCTGTAATCTCAGAAGAAATTCTGTAATCTCAGAAGTAATTCTCCAATCTCAGAAGTATTTCTGTAATCTCAGAAGTAATTCTGCAATCTCAGAAGTAGTTCTGCAATCTCAGAAGTAGTTCTGCAATCTCAGAAGTAGTTCTGCAATCTCAGAAGTAGTTCTGTAATCTCAGAAGTAATTCTGTAACCTCAGAAGTAGATCTGTAATCTCAGAAGTAATTCTGTAATCTCAGAAGTAGTTCTGTAACCTCAGAAATAGCTCTGTAATCTCAGAAGTAGTTCTGGAATCTCAGAAGTACTTCTGTAATCTCAGAAGTAATTCCGTAATCTCAGAAGTAATTCTGCCAACTCATAAGTAGTTCTGCAATCTCAGAAGTAGGTCTGTCATCTCAGACGTAGGTCTGTCATCTCAGAAGTAATTCTGTAATCTCAGAAATAATTCTGTAATCTCAGAAGTGATTCTGTAATCTCAGAAGTTATTCTGTAATCTCAGAAGTAGTTCTGTAATCTCAGAAGTAATTCGGTAATCTCAGAAGTAGTTTTGTAATCTCAGAAGTACTTCTGTAATCTCAGAAGTAGCTCTGTAATCTCAGAAATAGTTCTGTAATCTCAGAAGTAATTCTGTAATCTCAGAAGTAGCTCTGTAATCTCAGAAGTAATTCTGCAATCTCAGAAGTAGTTCTGCAATCTCAGAAGTAGTTCTGCAATCTCAGAAGTAGTTCTGCAATCTCAGAAGTAGTTATGTAATCTCAGAAGTAATTCTGTAACCTCAGAAGTAGATCTGTAATCTCAGAAGTAATTCTGTAATCTCAGAAGTAGTTCTGTAACCTCAGAAATAGCTCTGTAATCTCAGAAGTAGTTCTGGAATCTCAGAAGTACTTCTGTAATCTCAGAAGTAATTCCGTAATCTCAGAAGTAATTCTGCCAACTCATAAGTAGTTCTGCAATCTCAGAAGTAGGTCTGTCATCTCAGACGTAGGTCTGTCATCTCAGAAGTAATTCTGTAATCTCAGAAATAATTCTGTAATCTCAGAAGTGATTCTGTAATCTCAGAAGTTATTCTGTAATCTCAGATGTAGTTCTGTAATCTCAGAAGTAATTCTGTAATCTCAGAAGTAGTTCTGTAATCTCAGAAGTACTTCTGTAATCTCAGAAGTAGCTCTGTAATCTCAGAAGTAGCTCTGTAATCTCAGAAATAGTTCTGTAATCTCAGAAGTAATTCTGTATTCTCAGAAGTAGCTCTGTAATCTCAGAAGTAATTCTGTAATCTCAGAAGTAGTTCTGTAATCTCAGAAGTACCTCTGTAATCTCAGAAGCAATTCTGTAATCTCAGAAGTAGCTCTGTAATCTCAGAAGTATTTCTGTAATATCAGAAGTAGCTCTGTAATCTCAGAAGTAGCTCTGTAATCTCAGAAGTAATTCTGTAATCTCAGAAGTAGTTCTGTAATCTCAGAAGTAGCTCTGTAATCTCAGAAGCAATTCTGTAATCTCAGAAGTAGCTCTGTAATCTCAGAAGTAATTCTATAATCTCAGAAGTAGTTCTGTAATCTCATAAGTAGCTCTGTAATCTCAAAAGCAATTCCGTTATTTCAGAAGTAATTCTGTAATCTCAGAAGTAGTTCTGTAAACTCAGAACTAGGTATTTAATCTCAGAAGCAGTTCTGGAATCTCAGAAGAAATACTGTAATCTCTGAAGTAATTCTGTAATCTCAGAAGTAATTCTGTCAACTCAGAAGTAGTTCTGCAATCTCAGAAGTAGGTCTGTCATCTCAGAAGTAACTCTGTAATCTCAGAAGTAATTCTGCAATCTCAGAAGTAATTCTGTAATCTCAGAAGTAATTCCGTAATCTCAGAAGTAATTCTGTAATCTCAGAAGTAATTCTGCAATCTCAGAAGTAGTTCTGCAATATCAGAAGTAGTTCTGCAATCTCAGAAGTAGTTCTGCCATCTCAGAAGTAGCTCTGTAATCTCAGAAATAGTTCTGTAATCTCAGAAGTAATTCTGTAATCTCAAAAGTAGCTCTGTAATCTCAGAAGTAGCTCTGTAATATCAGAAGTTATTCTGTAATCTCAGAAGTAGCTCTGTAATCTCAGAAGTAATTCTGTAATCTCAGAAGTAGTTCTGTAATCTCAGAAGTACCTCTGTAATCTCAGAAGCAATTCTGTAATCTCAGAAGTAGCTCTGTCATCTCAGAAGTAATTCTGTAATATCAGAAGTAGCTCTGTAATCTCAGAAGTAGCTCTGTAATCTCAGAAGTAATTCTGTAATCTCAGAAGTAGTTCTGTAATCTCAGAAGTAGCTCTGTAATCTCAGAAGCAATTCTGTAATCTCAGAAGTAGCTCTGTAATCTCAGAAGTAATTCTGTAATCTCAGAAGTAGTTCTGTAATCTCAGGAGTAGCTCTGTAATCTCAAAAGCAATTCTGTAATTTCAGAAGTAATTCTGTAATCTCAGAAGTAGTTCTGTAATCTCAGAAGTAGCTCTGTAATCTCATAAGCAATTCTGTAATTTCAGAAGTAATTCTGTAATCTCAGAAGTAATTCTGTAATCTCAGAAGTAGTTCTGTAATCTCAGAAGTAATTCTGTAATCTCAGAAGTAGTTCTGTAATCTCAGAAGTACTTCTGTAATCTCAGAAGTAGCTCTGTAATCTCAGAAATAGTTCTGTAATCTCAGAAGTAATTCTGTAATCTCAGAAGTAGCTCTGTAATCTCAGAAGTAGCTCTGTATTATCAGAAGGAATTCTGTAATCTCAGAAGAAGCTCTGTAATCTCAGAAGTAATTCTGTAATCTCAGAAGTAGTTCTGTAATCTCAGAAGTACTTCTGTAATCTCAGAAGCAATTCTGTAATCTCAGAAGTAGCTCTGTAATCTCAGAAGTAATTCTGTAATATCAGAAGTAGCTCTGTGATCTCAGAAGTAGCTCTGTAATCTCAGAAGTAATTCTGTAACCTCAGAAGTAGTTCTGTAATCTCAGAAGTAGCTCTGTAATCTCAAAAGCAATTCTGTAATTTCAGAAGTAATTCTGTAATCTCAGAAGTAGTTCTGTAATCTCAGAAGTATTTCAGTAATCTCAGAAGTAATTCTGTAATCTCAGAAGTAATTCTGTAATCTCAGAACTAGTTATTTAATCTCAGAAGCAGTTCTGGAATCTCAGAAGAAATACTGTAATCTCTGAAGTAATTCTGTAATCTCAGAAGTAATTCTGTCAACTCTGAAGTAGTTCTGCAATCTCAGAAGTAGGTCTGTCATCTCAGAAGTAATTCTGTAATCTCAGAAGTAATTCTGCAATCTCAGAAGTATTTCTGTAATCTCAGAAGAAATTCTGTAATCTCAGAAGTAATTCTCCAATCTCAGAAGTATTTCTGTAATCTCAGAAGTAATTCTGCAATCTCAGAAGTAGTTCTGCAATCTCAGAAGTAGTTCTGCAATCTCAGAAGTAGTTCTGCAATCTCAGAAGTAGTTCTGTAATCTCAGAAGTAATTCTGTAACCTCAGAAGTAGATCTGTAATCTCAGAAGTAATTCTGTAATCTCAGAAGTAGTTCTGTAACCTCAGAAATAGCTCTGTAATCTCAGAAGTAGTTGTGGAATCTCAGAAGTACTTCTGTAATCTCAGAAGTAATTCCGTAATCTCAGAAGTAATTCTGCCAACTCATAAGTAGTTCTGCAATCTCAGAAGTAGGTCTGTCATCTCAGACGTAGGTCTGTCATCTCAGAAGTAATTCTGTAATCTCAGAAATAATTCTGTAATCTCAGAAGTGATTCTGTAATCTCAGAAGTTATTCTGTAATCTCAGAAGTAGTTCTGTAATCTCAGAAGTAATTCGGTAATCTCAGAAGTAGTTTTGTAATCTCAGAAGTACTTCTGTAATCTCAGAAGTAGCTCTGTAATCTCAGAAATAGTTCTGTAATCTCAGAAGTAATTCTGTAATCTCAGAAGTAGCTCTGTAATCTCAGAAGTAATTCTGTAATCTCAGAAGTAGTTCTGTAATCTCAGAAGTACCTCTGTAATCTCAGAAGCAATTCTGTAATCTCAGAAGTAGCTCTGTAATCTCAGAAGTAATTCTGTAATATCAGAAGTAGCTCTGTAATCTCAGAAGTAGCTCTGTAATCTCAGAAGTAATTCTGTAATCTCAGAAGTAGTTCTGTAATCTCAGAAGTAGCTCTGTAATCTCAGAAGCAATTCTGTAATCTCAGAAGTAGCTCTGTAATCTCAGAAGTAATTCTATAATCTCAGAAGTAGTTCTGTAATCTCAGAAGTAGCTCTGTAATCTCAAAAGCAATTCCGTACTTTCAGAAGTAATTCTGTAATCTCAGAAGTAGTTCTGTAAACTCAGAACTAGGTATTTAATCTCAGAAGCAGTTCTGGAATCTCAGAAGAAATACTGTAATCTCTGAAGTAATTCTGTAATCTCAGAAGTAATTCTGTCAACTCAGAAGTAGTTCTGCAATCTCAGAAGTAGGTCTGTCATCTCAGAAGTAACTCTGTAATCTCAGAAGTAATTCTGCAATCTCAGAAGTAATTCTGGAATCTCAGAAGTAATTCCGCAATCTCAGAAGTAATTCTGTAATCTCAGAAGTAATTCTGCAATCTCAGAAGTAGTTCTGCAATCTCAGAAGTAGTTCTGCAATCTCAGAAGTAGTTCTGCCATCTCGGAAGAAGTTCTGTAATCTCAGAAGTAATTATCTAACCTCAGAAGTAGATCTGTAATCTCAGAAGTAATTCTGTAATCTCAGAAGTAGTTCTGTAACCTCATAAATAGCTCTGTAATCTCAGAAGTAGTTCTGGAATCTCAGAAGTACTTCTGTAATCTCAGAAGTAATTCTGTAATCTCAGAAGTAATTCTGCCAACTCAGAAGTAGTTCTGCAATCTCAGAAGTAGGTCTGTCATCTCAGAAGTAGGTCTGTCATCTCAGAAGTAATTCTGTAATCTCAGAAATAATTCTGTAATCTCAGAAGTAATTCTGTAATCTCAGAAGTAGCTCTGTAATCTCAGAAGTAGCTCTGTAATATCAGAAGTAATTCTGTAATCTCAGAAGTAGCTCTGTAATCTCAGAAGTAATTCTGTAATCTCAGAAGTAGTTCTGTAATCTCAGAAGTACCTCTGTAATCTCAGAAGCAATTCTGTAATCTCAGAAGTAGCTCTGTCATCTCAGAAGTAATTCTGTAATATCAGAAGTAGCTCTGTAATCTCAGAAGTAGCTCTGTAATCTCAGAAGTAATTCTGTAATCTCAGAAGTAGTTCTGTAATCTCAGAAGTAGCTCTGTAATCTCAGAAGCAATTCTGTAATCTCAGAAGTAGCTCTGTAATCTCAGTAGTAATTCTGTAATCTCAGAAGTAGTTCTGTAATCTCAGGAGTAGCTCTGTAATCTCAAAAGCAATTCTGTAATTTCAGAAGTAATTCTGTAATCTCAGAAGTAGTTCTGTAATCTCAGAAGTAGCTCTGTAATCTCATAAGCAATTCTGTAATTTCAGAAGTAATTCTGTAATCTCAGAAGTAATTCTGTAATCTCAGAAGTAGTTCTGTAATCTCAGAAGTAATTCTGTAATCTCAGAAGTAGTTCTGTAATCTCAGAAGTACTTCTGTAATCTCAGAAGTAGCTTTGTAATCTCAGAAATAGTTCTGTAATCTCAGAAGTAATTCTGTAATCTCAGAAGTAGCTCTGTAATCTCAGAAGTAGCTCTGTAATATCAGAAGAAATTCTGTAATCTCAGAAGAAGCTCAGTAATCTCAGAAGTAATTCTGTAATCTCAGAAGTAGTTCTGTAATCTCAGAAGTACCTCTGTAATCTCAGAAGCAATTATGTAATCTCAGAAGTAGCTCTGTAATCTCAGAAGTAATTCTGTAATATCAGAAGTAGCTCTGTAATCTAAGAAGTAGCTCTGTAATCTCAGAAGTAATTCTGTAATCTCAGAAGTAGTTCTGTAATCTCAGAAGTAGCTCTGTAATCTCAAAAGCAATTCTGTAATTTCAGAAGTAATTCTGTAATCTCAGAAGTAGTTCTGTAATCTCAGAAGTATTTCAGTAATCTCAGAAGTAATTCTGTAATCTCAGAAGTAATTCTGTAATCTCAGAACTAGTTCTGCAATCTCAGAAGTAGGTCTGTCATCTCAGAAGTAATTCTGTAATCTCAGAAGTAATTCTGCAATCTCAGAAGTATTTCTGTAATCTCAGAAGAAATTCTGCAATCTCAGAAGTAGTTCTGTAATCTCAGAAGTAATTCTGTCAACTCAGAAGTAGTTCTGCAATCTCAGAAGTAGGTCTGTCATCTCAGAAGTAATTCTGTAATCTCAGAAGTAGTTCTGCAATCTCAGAAGTAGTTCTGCAATCTCAGAAGTAGTTCTGCAATCTCAGAAGTAGTTCTGTAATCTCAGAAGTAATTCTGTAACCTCAGAAGTAGATCTGTAATCTCAGAAGTAATTCTGTAATCTCAGAAGTAGTTCTGTAACCTCAGAAATAGCTCTGTAATCTCAGAAGTAGTTCTGGAATCTCAGAAGTACTTCTGTAATCTCAGAAGTAATTCCGTAATCTCAGAAGAAATTCTGCCAACTCATAAGTAGTTCTGCAATCCCAGAAGTAGGTCTGTCATCTCAGACGTAGGTCTGTCATCTCAGAAGTAATTCTGTAATCTCAGAAATAATTCTGTAATCTCAGAAGTGATTCTGTAATCTCAGAAGTTATTCTGTAATCTCAGAAGTAGTTCTGTAATCTCAGAAGTAATTCTGTAATCTCAGAAGTAGTTCTGTAATCTCAGAAGTACTTCTGTAATCTCAGAAATAGCTCTGTAATCTCAGAAATAGCTCTGTAATCTCAGAAGTAATTCTGTAATCTCAGAAGTAGCTCTGTAATCTCAGAAGTAGCTCTGTAATATCAGAAGTAATTCTGTAATCTCAGAAGTAGCTCTGTAATCTCAGAAGTAATTCTGTAATCTCAGAAGTAGTTCTGTAATCTCAGAAGTACCTCTGTAATCTCAGAAGCAATTCTGTAATCTCAGAAGTAGCTCTGTCATCTCAGAAGTAATTCTGTAATATCAGAAGTAGCTCTGTAATCTCAGAAGTAGCTCTGTAATCTCAGAAGTAATTCTGTAATCTCAGAAGTAGTTCTGTAATCTCAGAAGTAGCTCTGTAATCTCAGAAGCAATTCTGTAATCTCAGAAGTAGCTCTGTAATCTCAGAAGTAATTCTGTAATCTCAGAAGTAGTTCTGTAATCTCAGGAGTAGCTCTGTAATCTCAAAAGCAATTCTGTAATTTCAGAAGTAATTCTGTAATCTCAGAAGTAGTTCTGTAATCTCAGAAGTAGCTCTGTAATCTCATAAGCAATTCTGTAATTTCAGAAGTAATTCTGTAATCTCAGAAGTAATTCTGTAATCTCAGAAGTAGTTCTGTAATCTCAGAAGTAATTCTGTAATCTCAGAAGTAGTTCTGTAATCTCAGAAGTACTTCTGTAATCTCAGAAGTAGCTCTGTAATCTGAGAAATAGTTCTGTAATCTCAGAAGTAATTCTGTAATCTCAGAAGTAGCTCTGTAATCTCAGAAGTAGCTCTGTAATATCAGAACAAATTCTGTAATCTCATAAGAAGCTCTGTAATCTCAGAAGTAATTCTGTAATCTCAGAAGTAGTTCTGTAATCTCAGAAGTACCTCTGTAATCTCAGAAGCAATTCTGTAATCTCAGAAGTAGATCTGTTATCTCAGAAGTAATTCTGCAATCTCAGAAGTATTTCTGTAATCTCAGAAGAAATTCTGTAATCTCAGAAGTAATTCTCCAATCTCAGAAGTATTTCTGTAATCTCAGAAGTAATTCTGCAATCTCAGAAGTAGTTCTGCAATCTCAGAAGTAGTTCTGCAATCTCAGAAGTAGTTCTGCAATCTCAGAAGTAGTTCTGTAATCTCAGAAGTAATTCTGTAACCTCAGAAGTAGATCTGTTATCTCAGAAGTAATTCTGTAATCTCAGAAGTAGTTCTGTAACCTCAGAAATAGCTCTGTAATCTCAGAAGTAGTTCTGGAATCTCAGAAGTACTTCTGTAATCTCAGAAGTAATTCCGTAATCTCAGAAGTAATTCTGCCAACTCATAAGTAGTTCTGCAATCTCAGAAGTAGGTCTGTCATCTCAGACGTAGGTCTGTCATCTCAGAAATAATTCTGTAATCTCAGAAATAATTCTGTAATCTCAGAAGTGATTCTGTAATCTCAGAAGTTATTCTGTAATCTCAGAAGTAGTTCTGTAATCTCAGAAGTAATTCTGTAATCTCAGAAGTAATTCTGTAATCTCAGAAGTAGTTCTGTAATCTCAGAAGTACTTCAGTAATCTCAGAAGTAGCTCTGTAATCTCAGAAATAGTTCTGTAATCTCAGAAGTAATTCTGTAATCTCAGAAGTAGCTCTGTAATCTCAGAAGTAATTCTGTAATCTCAGAAGTAGTTCTGTAATCTCAGAAGTACCTCTGTAATCTCAGAAGCAATTCTGTAATCTCAGAAGTAGCTCTGTAATCTCAGAAGTATTTCTGTAATATCAGAAGTAGCTCTGTAATCTCAGAAGTAGCTCTGTAATCTCAGAAGTAATTCTGTAATCTCAGAAGTAGTTCTGTAATCTCAGAAGTAGCTCTGTAATCTCAGAAGCAATTCTGTAATCTCAGAAGTAGCTCTGTAATCTCAGAAGTAATTCTATAATCTCAGAAGTAGTTCTGTAATCTCATAAGTAGCTCTGTAATCTCAAAAGCAATTCCGTAATTTCAGAAGTAATTCTGTAATCTCAGAAGTAGTTCTGTAAACTCAGAACTAGGTATTTAATCTCAGAAGCAGTTCTGGAATCTCAGAAGAAATACTGTAATCTCTGAAGTAATTCTGTAATCTCAGAAGTAATTCTGTCAACTCAGAAGTAGTTCTGCAATCTCAGAAGTAGGTCTGTCATCTCAGAAGTAACTCTGTAATCTCAGAAGTAATTCTGCAATATCAGAAGTAATTCTGTAATCTCAGAAGTAATTCCGTAATCTCAGAAGTAATTCTGTAATCTCAGAAGTAATTCTGCAATCTCAGAAGTAGTTCTGCAATCTCAGAAGTAGTTCTGCAATCTCAGAAGTAGTTCTGCCATCTCAGAAGTAGTTCTGTAATCTCAGAAGTAATTCTGTAACCTCAGAAGTAGATCTGTAATCTCAGAAGTAATTCTGTAATCTCAGAAGTAGTTCTGTAACCTCAGAAATAGCTCTGTAATCTCAGAAGTAGTTCTAGAATCTCAGAAGTACTTCTGTAATCTCAGAAGTAATTCTGTAATCTCAGAAGTAATTCTGCCAACTCAGAAGTAGTTCTGCAATCTCAGAAATAGGTCTGTCATCTCAGAAGTAGGTCTGTCATCTCAGAAGTAATTGTGTAATCTCAGAAATAATTCTGTAATCTCAGAAGTAATTCTGTAATCTCAGAAGTAATTCTGTAATCTCAGAAGTAGTTCTGTAATCTCAGAAGTAATTCTGTAATCTCAGAAGTAGTTCTGTAATCTCAGAAGTACTTCTGTAATCTCAGAAGTAGCTCTGTAATCTCAGAAATAGTTCTGTAATCTCAGAAGTAATTCTGTAGTCTCAGAAGTAGCTCTGTAATCTCAGAAGTAGCTCTGTAATATCATAAGTAATTCTGTAATCTCAGAAGTAATTCTGTAATCTCAGAAGTAATTCTGTAATCTCAGAAGTAATTCTGTAATCTCAGAAATAATTCTGTAATCTCAGAAGTAATTCTGCAATCTCAGAAGCATATCTGTAATCTCAGAAGTAATTTTGTAATCTCAGAAGTAGCTCTGTAATCTCAGAAGTAGTTCTGGAATCTCAGAAGTACTTCTGTAATCTCAGAAGTAATTCTGTAATCTCAGAAGTAATTCTGACAACTCAGAAGTAGTTCTGCAATCTCAGAAGTAATTTTGTATTCTCAGAAGTAGCTCTGTTATCTCAGAAGTAGTTCTGTAATCACAGAAGTACTTCTGTAATTTCAGAAGTAGCTCTGTAATCTCAGAAATAGTTCTGTAATCGCAGAAGTAATTCTGTAATCTCAGAAGTAGCTCTGTAATCTCAGAAGTAGCTCTGTAATATCAGAAGTAATTCTGTAATCTCAGAAGTAGCTCTGTAATCTCAGAAGTAATTCTGTAATCTCAGAAGTAGTTCTGTAATCTCAGAAGTACCTCTGTAATCTCAGAAGCAATTCTGTAATCTCAGAAGTAGCTCTGTCATCTCAGAAGTAATTCTGTAATATCAGAAGTAGCTCTGTAATCTCAGAAGTAGCTCTGTAATCTCAGAAGGAATTTCTGTAATCTCAGAAGTAGTTCTGTAATCTCAGAAGTAGCTTTGTAATCTCAGAAGCAATTCTGTAATCTCAGAAGTAGCTCTGTAATCTCAGAAGTAATTCTGTAATCTCAGAAGTAGTTCTGTAATCTCAGGAGTAGCTCTGTAATCTCAAAAGCAATTCTGTAATTTCAGAAGTAATTCTGTAATCTCAGAAGTAGTTCCGTAATCTCAGAAGTATTTCAGTAATCTCAGAAGTAATTCTGTAATCTCAGAACTAGTTATTTAATCTCAGAAGCAGTTCTGCAATCTCAGAAGAAATACTGTAATCTCTGAAGTAATTCTGTAATCTCAGAAGTAATTCTGTCAACTCAGAAGTAGTTCTGCAATCTCAGAAGTAGGTCTGTCATCTCAGAAGTAATTCTGTAATCTCAGAAGTAATTCTGCAATCTCAGAAGTAATTTTGTAATCTCAGAAGTAATTCCGTAATCTCAGAAGTAATTCTGTAATCTCAGAAGTAATTCTATAATCTCAGAAGTAGTTCTGTAATCTCATAAGTAGCTCTGTAATCTCAAAAGCAATTCCGTAATTTCAGAAGTAATTCTGTAATCTCAGAAGTAGTTCTGTAAACTCAGAACTAGGTATTTAATCTCAGAAGCAGTTCTGGAATCTCAGAAGAAATACTGTAATCTCTGAAGTAATTCTGTAATCTCAGAAGTAATTCTGTCAACTCAGAAGTGGTTCTGCAATCTCAGAAGTAGGTCTGTCATCTCAGAAGTAACTCTGTAATCTCAGAAGTAATTCTGCAATCTCAGAAGTAATTCTGTAATCTCAGAAGTAATTCCGTAATCTCAGAAGTAATTCTGTAATCTCAGAAGTAATTCTGCAATCTCAGAAGTAGTTCTGCAATCTCAGAAGTAGTTCTGCAATCTCAGAAGTAGTTCTGCCATCTCAGAAGTAGTTCTGTAATCTCAGAAGTAATTCTGTAACCTCAGAAGTAGATCTGTAATCTCAGAAGTAATTCTGTAATCTGAGAAGTAGTTCTGTAACCTCAGAAATAGCTCTGTAATCTCAGAAGTAGTTCTGGAATCTCAGAAGTACTTCTGTAATCTCAGAAGTAATTCTGTAATCTCAGAAGTAATTCTGCCAACTCAGAAGTAGTTCTGCAATCTCAGAAGTAGGTCTGTCATCTCAGAAGTAGGTCTGTCATCTCAGAAGTAATTGTGTAATCTCAGAAATAATTCTGTAATCTCAGAAGTAATTCTGTAATCTCAGAAGTAATTCTGTAATCTCAGAAGTAGTTCTGTAATCTCAGAAGTAATTCTGTAATCTCAGAAGTAGTTCTGTAATCTCAGAAGTACTTCTGTAATCTCAGAAGTAGCTCTGTAATCTAAGAAATAGTTCTGTAATCTCAGAAGTAATTCTGTAATCTCAGAAGTAGCTCTGTAATCTCAGAAGTAGCTCTGTAATATCATAAGTAATTCTGTAATCTCAGAAGTAGCTCTGTAATCTCAGAAGTAATTCTGTAATCTCAGAAGTAGTTCTGTAATCTCAGAAGTACCTCTGTAATCTCAGAAGCAATTCTGTAATCTCAGAAGTAGCTCTGTAATCTC
The DNA here is from genome assembly GCF_048934315.1 of Petromyzon marinus. Taxonomy (NCBI): domain Eukaryota; kingdom Metazoa; phylum Chordata; class Hyperoartia; order Petromyzontiformes; family Petromyzontidae; genus Petromyzon; species Petromyzon marinus. The sequence goes on from NC_133685.1 coordinate 13,463,534, forward strand.
AGAAGTAGCTCTGTAATCTCAGAAGTAATTTTGTAATCTCAGAAGTCGTTCTGTAATCTCAGAAGTAGCTCTGTAATCTCAGAAGCAATTCTGTAATCTCAGAAGTAGCTCTGTAATCTCAGAAGTAGTTCTGCAATCTCAGAAGTAGGTCTGTCATCTCAGAAGTAGGTCTGTCATCTCAGAAGTAATTCTGTAATCTCAGAAATAATTCTGTAATCTCAGAAGTAATTCTGTAATCTCAGAAGTAATTCTGTAATCTCAGAAGTTATTCTGTAATCTCAGAAGTAATTCTGTAATCTCAGAAGTAATTCTGTAATCTCAGAAGTAATTCTGCAATCTCATAAGCATATCTGTAATCTCAGAAGTAATTCCGTAATCTCAGAAGTAATTCTGTAATCTCAGAAGTAATTCTGCAATCTCAGAAGTAGTTCTGCAATCTCAGAAGTAGTTCTGCAATCTCAGAAGTAGTTCTGCCATCTCAGAAGTAGTTCTGTAATCTCAGAAGTAATTCTGTAACCTCAGAAGTAGATCTGTAATCTCAGAAGTAATTCTGTAATCTGAGAAGTAGTTCTGTAACCTCAGAAATAGCTCTGTAATCTCAGAAGTAGTTCTGGAATCTCAGAAGTACTTCTGTAATCTCAGAAGTAATTCTGTAATCTCAGAAGTAATTCTGCCAACTCAGAAGTAGTTCTGCAATCTCAGAAGTAGGTCTGTCATCTCAGAAGTAGGTCTGTCATCTCAGAAGTAATTGTGTAATCTCAGAAATAATTCTGTAATCTCAGAAGTAATTCTGTAATCTCAGAAGTAATTCTGTAATCTCAGAAGTAGTTCTGTAATCTCAGAAGTAATTCTGTAATCTCAGAAGTAGTTCTGTAATCTCAGAAGTACTTCTGTAATCTCAGAAGTAGCTCTGTAATCTAAGAAATAGTTCTGTAATCTCAGAAGTAATTCTGTAATCTCAGAAGTAGCTCTGTAATCTCAGAAGTAGCTCTGTAATATCATAAGTAATTCTGTAATCTCAGAAGTAGCTCTGTAATCTCAGAAGTAATTCTGTAATCTCAGAAGTAGTTCTGTAATCTCAGAAGTACCTCTGTAATCTCAGAAGCAATTCTGTAATCTCAGAAGTAGCTCTGTAATCTCAGAAGTAGCTCTGTAATCTCAGAAGTAATTTTGTAATCTCAGAAGTCGTTCTGTAATCTCAGAAGTAGCTCTGTAATCTCAGAAGCAATTCTGTAATCTCAGAAGTAGCTCTGTAATCTCAGAAGTAGTTCTGCAATCTCAGAAGTAGGTCTGTCATCTCAGAAGTAGGTCTGTCATCTCAGAAGTAATTCTGTAATCTCAGAAATAATTCTGTAATCTCAGAAGTAATTCTGTAATCTCAGAAGTAATTCTGTAATCTCAGAAGTTATTCTGTAATCTCAGAAGTAATTCTGTAATCTCAGAAGTAATTCTGTAATCTCAGAAGTAATTCTGCAATCTCATAAGCATATCTGTAATCTCAGAAGTAATTTTGTAATCTCAGAAGTAGCTCTGTAATCTCAGAAGTAGTTCTGGAATCTCAGAAGTACTTCTGTAATCTCAGAAGTAATTCTGTAATCTCAGAAGTAATTCTGCCAACTCAGAAGTAGTTCTGCAATCTCAGAAGTAATTTTGTATTCTCAGAAGTAGCTCTGTAATCTCAGAAGTAGTTCTGTAATCTCAGAAGTACTTCTGTAATTTCAGAAGTAGCTCTGTAATCTCAGAAATAGTTCTGTAATCGCAGAAGCAATTCTGTAATCTCAGAAGTAGCTCTGTCATCTCAGAAGCAATTCTGTAATCTCAGAAGTAGCTCTGTAATCTCAGAAGTAATTCTGTAATCTCAGAAGTAGTTCTGTAATCTCAGGAGTAGCTCTGTAATCTCAAAAGCAATTCTGTAATTTCAGAAGTAATTCTGTAATCTCAGAAGTAGTTCTGTAATCTCAGAAGTATTTCAGTAATCTCAGAAGTAATTCTGTAATCTCAGAACTAGTTATTTAATCTCAGAAGCAGTTCTGCAATCTCAGAAGAAATACTGTAATCTCTGAAGTAATTCTGTAATCTCAGAAGTAATTCTGTCAACTCAGAAGTAGTTCTGCAATATCAGAAGTAGGTCTGTCATCTCAGAAGTAATTCTGTAATCTCAGAAGTAATTCTGCAATCTCAGAAGTAATTTTGTAATCTCAGAAGTAATTCCGTAATCTCAGAAGTAATTCTGTAATCTCAGAAGTAATTCTGCAATCTCAGAAGTAATTCTGTAATCTCAGAAGAAATTCTGTAATCTCAGAAGTAATTCTCCAATCTCAGAAGTATTTCTGTAATCTCAGAAGTAATTCTGAAATCTCAGAAGTAGTTCTGCAATCTCAGAAGTAGTTCTGCAATCTCAGAAGTAGTTCTGCAATCTCAGAAGTAGCTCTGTAATCTCAGAAGTAATTCTGTAATCTCAGAAGTAGTTCTGTAATCTCAGAAGTACCTCTGTAATCTCAGAAGCAATTCTGTAATCTCAGAAGTAGCTCTGTAATCTCAGAAGCAGCTCTGTAATCTCAGAAGTAATTTTGTAATCTCAGAAGTCGTTCTGTAATCTCAGAAGTAGCTCTGTAATCTCAGAAGCAATTCTGTAATCTTAGAAGTAGCTCTGTAATCTCAGAAGTAGTTCTGCAATCTCAGAAGTAGGTCTGTCATCTCAGAAGTAGGTCTGTCATCTCAGAAGTAATTCTGTAATCTCAGAAATAATTCTGTAATCTCAGAAGTAATTCTGTAATCTCAGAAGTAATTCTGTAATCTCAGAAGTAATTCTGTAATCTCAGAAGTAATTCTGTAATCTCAGAAGTAATTCTGTAATCTCAGAAGTAATTCTGCAATCTCATAAGCATATCTGTAATCTCAGAAGTAATTTTGTAATCTCAGAAGTAGCTCTGTAATCTCAGAAGTAGTTCTGGAATCTCAGAAGTACTTCTGTAATTTCAGAAGTAGCTCTGTAATCTCAGAAATAGTTCTGTAATCGCAGAAGCAATTCTGTAATCTCAGAAGTAGCTCTGTCATCTCAGAAGTAATTCTGTAATATCAGAAGTAGCTCTGTAATCTCAGAAGTAGCTCTGTAATCTCAGAAGGAATTTCTCTAATCTCAGAAGTAGTTCTGTAATCTCAGAAGTAGCTCTGTAATCTCAGAAGCAATTCTGTAATCTCAGAAGTAGCTCTGTAATCTCAGAAGTAATTCTGTAATCTCAGAAGTAGTTCTGTAATCTCAGGAGTAGCTCTGTAATCTCAAAAGCAATTCTGTAATTTCAGAAGTAATTCTGTAATCTCAGAAGTAGTTCTGTAATCTCAGAAGTATTTCAGTAATCTCAGAAGTAATTCTGTAATCTCAGAACTAGTTATTTAATCTCAGAAGCAGTTCTGCAATCTCAGAAGAAATACTGTAATCTCTGAAGTAATTCTGTAATCTCAGAAGTAATTCTGTCAACTCAGAAGTAGTTCTGCAATATCAGAAGTAGGTCTGTCATCTCAGAAGTAATTCTGTAATCTCAGAAGTAATTCTGCAATCTCAGAAGTAATTTTGTAATCTCAGAAGTAATTCCGTAATCTCAGAAGTAATTCTGTAATCTCAGAAGTAATTCTGCAATCTCAGAAGTAATTCTGTAATCTCAGAAGAAATTCTGTAATCTCAGAAGTAATTCTCCAATCTCAGAAGTATTTCTGTAATCTCAGAAGTAATTCTGAAATCTCAGAAGTAGTTCTGCAATCTCAGAAGTAGTTCTGCAATCTCAGAAGTAGTTCTGCAATCTCAGAAGTAGCTCTGTAATCTCAGAAGTAATTCTGTAATCTCAGAAGTAGTTCTGTAATCTCAGAAGTACCTCTGTAATCTCAGAAGCAATTCTGTAATCTCAGAAGTAGCTCTGTAATCTCAGAAGTAGCTCTGTAATCTCAGAAGTAATTTTGTAATCTCAGAAGTCGTTCTGTAATCTCAGAAGTAGCTCTGTAATCTCAGAAGCAATTCTGTAATCTCAGAAGTAGCTCTGTAATCTCAGAAGTAGTTCTGCAATCTCAGAAGTAGGTCTGTCATCTCAGAAGTAGGTCTGTCATCTCAGAAGTAATTCTGTAATCTCAGAAATAATTCTGTAATCTCAGAAGTAATTCTGTAATCTCAGAAGTAATTCTGTAATCTCAGAAGTAATTCTGTAATCTCAGAAGTAATTCTGTAATCTCAGAAGTAATTCTGTAATCTCAGAAGTAATTCTGCAATCTCATAAGCATATCTGTAATCTCAGAAGTAATTTTGTAATCTCAGAAGTAGCTCTGTAATCTCAGAAGTAGTTCTGGAATCTCAGAAGTACTTCTGTAATCTCAGAAGTAATTCTGTAATCTCAGAAGTAATTCTGCCAACTCAGAAGTAGTTCTGCAATCTCAGAAGTAATTTTGTATTCTCAGAAGTAGCTCTGTAATCTCAGAAGTAGTTCTGTAATCTCAGAAGTACTTCTGTAATTTCAGAAGTAGCTCTGTAATCTCAGAAATAGTTCTGTAATCGCAGAAGCAATTCTGTAATCTCAGAAGTAGCTCTGTCATCTCAGAAGTAATTCTGTAATATCAGAAGTAGCTCTGTAATCTCAGAAGTAGCTCTGTAATCTCAGAAGGAATTTCTGTAATCTCAGAAGTAGTTCTGTAATCTCAGAAGTAGCTCTGTAATCTCAGAAGCAATTCTGTAATCTCAGAAGTAGCTCTGTAATCTCAGAAGTAATTCTGTAATCTCAGAAGTAGTTCTGTAATCTCAGGAGTAGCTCTGTAATCTCAAAAGCAATTCTGTAATTTCAGAAGTAATTCTGTAATCTCAGAAGTAGTTCTGTAATCTCAGAAGTATTTCAGTAATCTCAGAAGAAATACTGTAATCTCTGAAGTAATTCTGTAATCTCAGAAGTAATTCTGTCAACTCAGAAGTAGTTCTGCAATATCAGAAGTAGGTCTGTCATCTCAGAAGTAATTCTGTAATCTCAGAAGTAATTCTGCAATCTCAGAAGTAATTTTGTAATCTCAGAAGTAATTCCGTAATCTCAGAAGTAATTCTGTAATCTCAGAAGTAATTCTGCAATCTCAGAAGTAATTCTGTAATCTCAGAAGAAATTCTGTAATCTCAGAAGTAATTCTCCAATCTCAGAAGTATTTCTGTAATCTCAGAAGTAATTCTGAAATCTCAGAAGTAGTTCTGCAATCTCAGAAGTAGTTCTGCAATCTCAGAAGTAGTTCTGCAATCTCAGAAGTAGTTCTGTAATCTCAGAAGTAATTCTGTAACCTCAGAAGTAGATCTGTAATCTCAGAAGTAATTCTGTAATCTCAGAAGTAGTTCTGTAACCTCAGAAATAGCTCTGTAATCTCAGAAGTAGTTCTGGAATCTCAGAAGTACTTCTGTAATCTCAGAAGTAATTCCGTAACCTCAGAAGTAATTCTGCCAACTCATAAGTAGTTCTGCAATCTCAGAAGTAGGTCTGTCATCTCAGAAGTAGGTCTGTCATCTCAGAAGTAATTCTGTAATCTCAGAAATAATTCTGTAATCTCAGAAGTGATTCTGTAATCTCAGAAGTTATTCTGTAATCTCAGAAGTAGTACTGTAATCTCAGAAGTAATTCTGTAATATCAGAAGTAGTTCTGTAATCTCAGAAGTACTTCTGTAATCTCAGAAGTAGCTCTGTAATCTCAGAAATAGTTCTGTAATCTCAGAAGTAATTCTGTGATCTCAGAAGTAGCTCTGTAATCTCAGAAGTAATTCTGTAATCTCAGAAGTAGTTCTGTAATCTCAGAAGTACCTCTGTAATCTCAGAAGCAATTCTGTAATCTCAGAAGTAGCTCTGTAATCTCAGAAGTAATTCTGTAATCTCAGAAGTACCTCTGTAATCTCAGAAGCAATTCTGTAATTTCAGAAGTAGCTCTGTAATCTCAGAAGTAGTTCTGGAATCTCAGAAGGACTTCTGTAATCTCAGAAGTAATTCTGTAATCTCAGAAGTAATTCTGCCAACTCAGAAGTAGTTCTGCAATCTCAGAAGTAGGTCTGTCATCTCAGAAGTAATTCTGTAATCTCAGAAATAATTCTGTAATCTCAGAAGTAATTCTGTAATCTCAGAAGTAATTCTGTAATCTCAGAAGTAGTTCTGTAATCTCAGAAGTAATTCTGTAATCTCAGAAGTAATTTTGTATTCTCAGAAGTAGCTCTGTAATCTCAGAAGTAGTTCTGTAATCTCAGAAGTACTTCTGTAATCTCAGAAGTAGCTCTGTAATCTCAGAAATAGTTCTGTAATCTCAGAAGTAGTTCTGTAATCTCAGAAGTAATTCTGTAACCTCAGAAGTAGATCTGTAATCTCAGAAGTAATTCTGTAATCTCAGAAGTAGTTTTGTAACCTCAGAAATAGCTCTGTAATCTCAGAAGTAGTTCTGGAATCTCAGAAGTACTTCTGTAATCTCAGAAGTAATTCTGTCAACTCAGAAGTAGTTCTGCAATCTCAGAAGTAGGTCTGTCATCTCAGAAGTAACTCTGTAATCTCAGAAGTAATTCTGCAATCTCAGAAGTAATTCTGTAATCTCAGAAGTAATTCCGTAATCTCAGAAGTAATTCTGTAATCTCAGAAGTAATTCTGTAATCTCAGAAGTAGTTCTGTAACCTCAGAAATAGCTCTGTAATCTCAGAAGTAGTTCTGGAATCTCAGAAGTAATTGTGTAATCTCAGAAATAATTCTGTAATCTCAGAAGTAATTCTGTAATCTCAGAAGTAATTCTGTAATCTCAGAAGTAGTTCTGTAATCTCAGAAGTAATTCTTTAATCTCAGAAGTAGTTCCGTAATCTCAGAAGTACTTCTGTAATCTCAGAAGTAGCTCTGTAATCTCAGAAATAGTTCTGTAATCTCAGAAGTAATTCTGTATTCTCAGAAGTAGCTCTGTAATCTCAGAAGTAGCTCTGTAATATCATAAGAAATTCTGTAATCTCAGAAGTAGCTCTGTAATCTCAGAAGTAATTCTGTAATCTCAGAAGTAGTTCTGTAATCTCAGAAGTAATTCCGTAATCTCAGAAGTAATTCTGTAATCTCAGAAGTAGTTCTGTAATCTCAGAAGTAATTCTGTAATCTCAGAAGTAATTTTGTATTCTCAGAAGTAGCTCTGTAATCTCAGAAGTAGTTCTGTAATCTCAGAAGTAATTCTGTAATCTCAGAAGTAATTTTGTATTCTCAGAAGTAGCTCTGTAATCTCAGAAGTAGTTCTGTAATCTCAGAAGTACTTCTGTAATCTCAGAAGTAGCTCTGTAATCTCAGAAATAGTTCTGTAATCTCAGAAGTAGTTCTGTAATCTCAGAAGTAATTCTGTAACCTCAGAAGTAGATCTGTAATCTCAGAAGTAATTCTGTAATCTCAGAAGTAGTTTTGTAACCTCAGAAATAGCTCTGTAATCTCAGAAGTAGTTCTGGAATCTCAGAAGTACTTCTGTAATCTCAGAAGTAATTCTGTCAACTCAGAAGTAGTTCTGCAATCTCAGAAGTAGGTCTGTCATCTCAGAAGTAACTCTGTAATCTCAGAAGTAATTCTGCAATCTCAGAAGTAATTCTGTAATCTCAGAAGTAATTCCGTAATCTCAGAAGTAATTCTGTAATCTCAGAAGTAATTCTTTAATCTCAGAAGTAGTTCCGTAATCTCAGAAGTACTTCTGTAATCTCAGAAGTAGCTCTGTAATCTCAGAAATAGTTCTGTAATCTCAGAAGTAATTCTGTATTCTCAGAAGTAGCTCTGTAATCTCAGAAGTAGCTCTGTAATATCATAAGAAATTCTGATTTCTCAGAAGTAGCTCTGTAATCTCAGAAGTAATTCTGTAATCTCAGAAGTAGTTCTGTAATCTCAGAAGAACCTCTGTAATCTCAGATGCAATTCTGTAATCTCAAAAGTAGCTCTGTAATCTCAGAAGTAATTCTGTAATATCAGAAGTAGCTCTGTAATCTCAGAAGTAATTCTGTAAGCTCAGAAGTAGTTATGTAATCTCAGAAGTAGTTCTGTAATCTTAGAAGTAATTCTGTAATCTCAGAAGTAGTTCTGTAATCTCAGAAGTACTTCTGTAATCTCAGAAGTAGCTCTGTAATCTCAGAAATAGTTCTGTAATCTCAGAAGTAATTCTGTAATCTCAGAAGTAATTCTGCCAACTCAGAAGTAGTTCTGCAATCTCAGAAGTAGGTCTGTCATCTCAGAAGTAATTCTGTAATCTCAGAAATAATTCTGTAATCTCAGAAGTAATTCTGTAATCTCAGAAGTAGTTCTGTAATCTCAGAAGTAATTCTGTAATCTCAGAAGTAATTTTGTATTCTCAGAAGTAGCTCTGTAATCTCAGAAGTAGTTCTGTAATCTCAGAAGTACTTCTGTAATCTCAGAAGTAGCTCTGTAATCTCAGAAATAGTTCTGTAATCTCAGAAGTAGTTCTGTAATCTCAGAAGTAATTCTGTAACCTCAGAAGTAGATCTGTAATCTCAGAAGTAATTCTGTAATCTCAGAAGTAGTTTTGTAACCTCAGAAATAGCTCTGTAATCTCAGAAGTAGTTCTGGAATCTCAGAAGTACTTCTGTAATCTCAGAAGTAATTCTGTCAACTCAGAAGTAGTTCTGCAATCTCAGAAGTAGGTCTGTCATCTCAGAAGTAACTCTGTAATCTCAGAAGTAATTCTGCAATCTCAGAAGTAATTCTGTAATCTCAGAAGTAATTCCGTAATCTCAGAAGTAATTCTGTAATCTCAGAAGTAATTCTGTAATCTCAGAAGTAGTTCTGTAACCTCAGAAATAGCTCTGTAATCTCAGAAGTAGTTCTGGAATCTCAGAAGTAATTGTGTAATCTCAGAAATAATTCTGTAATCTCAGAAGTAATTCTGTAATCTCAGAAGTAATTCTGTAATCTCAGAAGTAGTTCTGTAATCTCAGAAGTAATTATTTAATCTCAGAAGTAGTTCCGTAATCTCAGAAGTACTTCTGTAATCTCAGAAGTAGCTCTGTAATCTCAGAAATAGTTCTGTAATCTCAGAAGTAATTCTGTATTCTCAGAAGTAGCTCTGTAATCTCAGAAGTAGCTCTGTAATATCATAAGAAATTCTGTAATCTCAGAAGTAGCTCTGTAATCTCAGAAGTAATTCTGTAATCTCAGAAGTAGTTCTGTAATCTCAGAAGTAATTCCGTAATCTCAGAAGTAATTCTGTAATCTCAGAAGTAGTTCTGTAATCTCAGAAGTAATTCTGTAATCTCAGAAGTAATTTTGTATTCTCAGAAGTAGCTCTGTAATCTCAGAAGTAGTTCTGTAATCTCAGAAGTAATTCTGTAATCTCAGAAGTAATTTTGTATTCTCAGAAGTAGCTCTGTAATCTCAGAAGTAGTTCTGTAATCTCAGAAGTACTTCTGTAATCTCAGAAGTAGCTCTGTAATCTCAGAAATAGTTCTGTAATCTCAGAAGTAGTTCTGTAATCTCAGAAGTAATTCTGTAACCTCAGAAGTAGATCTGTAATCTCAGAAGTAATTCTGTAATCTCAGAAGTAGTTTTGTAACCTCAGAAATAGCTCTGTAATCTCAGAAGTAGTTCTGGAATCTCAGAAGTACTTCTGTAATCTCAGAAGTAATTCTGTCAACTCAGAAGTAGTTCTGCAATCTCAGAAGTAGGTCTGTCATCTCAGAAGTAACTCTGTAATCTCAGAAGTAATTCTGCAATCTCAGAAGTAATTCTGTAATCTCAGAAGTAATTCCGTAATCTCAGAAGTAATTCTGTAATCTCAGAAGTAATTTTTTAATCTCAGAAGTAGTTCCATAATCTCAGAAGTACTTCTGTAATCTCAGAAGTAGCTCTGTAATCTCAGAAATAGTTCTGTAATCTCAGAAGTAATTCTGTATTCTCAGAAGTAGCTCTGTAATCTCAGAAGTAGCTCTGTAATATCATAAGAAATTCTGTAATCTCAGAAGTAGCTCTGTAATCTCAGAAGTAATTCTGTAATCTCAGAAGTAGTTCTGTAATCTCAGAAGAACCTCTGTAATCTCAGATGCAATTCTGTAATCTCAAAAGTAGCTCTGTAATCTCAGAAGTAATTCTGTAATATCAGAAGTAGCTCTGTAATCTCAGAAGTAATTCTGTAAGCTCAGAAGTAGTTATGTAATCTCAGAAGTAGTTCTGTAATCTTAGAAGTAATTCTGTAATCTCAGAAGTAGTTCTGTAATCTCAGAAGTACTTCTGTAATCTCAGAAGTAGCTCTGTAATCTCAGAAATAGTTCTGTAATCTCAGAAGTAATTCTGTAATCTCAGAAGTAGCTCTGTAATCTCAGAAGTAGCTATGTAATATCATAAGTAATTCTGTAATCTCAGAAGTAATTCTGTAATCTCAGAAGTAGTTCTGCAATCTCAGAAGTAATTCTGTAATCTCAGAAGTAATTCTGTAATCTCAGAAGTAGCTCTGTAATCTCAGAAGTATTTCTGTAATCTCAGAAGTATTTCTGTAATCTCAGAAGTAGTTCTGTAATCTCAGAAGTAATTCTGTAATCTCAGAACTAGGTATTTAATCTCAGAAGCAGTTCTGGAATCTCAGAAGAAATACAGTAATCTCTGAAGTAATTCTGTAATCTCAGAAGTAATTCTGTCAACTCAGAAGTAGTTCTGCAATCTCAGAAGTAGGTCTGTCATCTCAGAAGTAGCTCTGTAATCTCAGAAGCAATTCTGTAATCTTAGAAGTAGCTCTGTAATCTCAGAAGTAATTTTGTAATCTCAGAAGTAGTTCTGTAATCTCAGAAGTAGCTCTGTAATCTCAAAAGCAATTCTGTAATTTCAGAAGTAATTCTGTAATCTCAGAAGTAGTTCTGTAATCTCAGAAGTATTTCAGTAATCTCAGAAGTAATTCTGTAATCTCAGAACTAGTTATTTAATCTCAGAACTAGTTATTTAATCTCAGAAGCAGTTCTGGAATCTCAGAAGAAATACTGTAATCTCTGAAGTAATTCTGTAATCTCAGAAGTAATTCTGTCAACTCAGAAGTAGTTCTGCAATCTCAAAAGTAGGTCTGTCATCTCAGAAGTAATTCTGTAATCTCAGAAGTAATTCTGCAATCTCAGAAGTAATTCTGTAATCTCAGAAGTAATTCCGTAATCTCAGAAGTAGTTCTGCAATCTCAGAAGTAGTTCTGCAATCTCAGAAGTAGTTCTGCAATCTCAGAAGTAGGTCTGTAATCTCAGAAGTAATTCTGTAAAATCAGAAGTAGCTCTGTAATCTCAGAAATAGTTCTGTAATCTCAGAAGTAATTCTGTAATCTCAGAAGTAGCTCTGTAATCTCAGAAGTAATTCTGTAATCTCAGAAGTAGTTCTGTAATCTCAGAAGAACCTCTGTAATCTCAGAAGTAATTCTGTAATCTCAGAACTAGTTATTTAATCTCAGAAGCAGTTCTGCAATCTCAGAAGAAATACTGTAATCTCTGAAGTAATTCTGTAATCTCAGAAGTAATTCTGTCAACTCAGAAGTAGTTCTGCAATATCAGAAGTAGGTCTGTCATCTCAGAAGTAATTCTGTAATCTCAGAAGTAATTCTGCAATCTCAGAAGTAATTTTGTAATCTCAGAAGTAATTCCGTAATCTCAGAAGTAATTCTGTAATCTCAGAAGTAATTCTGCAATCTCAGAAGTAATTCTGTAATCTCAGAAGAAATTCTGTAATCTCAGAAGTAATTCTCCAATCTCAGAAGTATTTCTGTAATCTCAGAAGTAATTCTGAAATCTCAGAAGTAGTTCTGCAATCTCAGAAGTAGTTCTGCAATCTCAGAAGTAGTTCTGCAATCTCAGAAGTAGCTCTGTAATCTCAGAAGTAATTCTGTAATCTCAGAAGTAGTTCTGTAATCTCAGAAGTACCTCTGTAATCTCAGAAGCAATTCTGTAATCTCAGAAGTAGCTCTGTAATCTCAGAAGTAGCTCTGTAATCTCAGAAGTAATTTTGTAATCTCAGAAGTCGTTCTGTAATCTCAGAAGTAGCTCTGTAATCTCAGAAGCAATTCTGTAATCTCAGAAGTAGCTCTGTAATCTCAGAAGTAGTTCTGCAATCTCAGAAGTAGGTCTGTCATCTCAGAAGTAGGTCTGTCATCTCAGAAGTAATTCTGTAATCTCAGAAATAATTCTGTAATCTCAGAAGTAATTCTGTAATCTCAGAAGTAATTCTGTAATCTCAGAAGTAATTCTGTAATCTCAGAAGTAATTCTGTAATCTCAGAAGTAATTCTGTAATCTCAGAAGTAATTCTGCAATCTCATAAGCATATCTGTAATCTCAGAAGTAATTTTGTAATCTCAGAAGTAGCTCTGTAATCTCAGAAGTAGTTCTGGAATCTCAGAAGTACTTCTGTAATCTCAGAAGTAATTCTGTAATCTCAGAAGTAATTCTGCCAACTCAGAAGTAGTTCTGCAATCTCAGAAGTAATTTTGTATTCTCAGAAGTAGCTCTGTAATCTCAGAAGTAGTTCTGTAATCTCAGAAGTACTTCTGTAATTTCAGAAGTAGCTCTGTAATCTCAGAAATAGTTCTGTAATCGCAGAAGCAATTCTGTAATCTCAGAAGTAGCTCTGTCATCTCAGAAGTAATTCTGTAATATCAGAAGTAGCTCTGTAATCTCAGAAGTAGCTCTGTAATCTCAGAAGGAATTTCTGTAATCTCAGAAGTAGTTCTGTAATCTCAGAAGTAGCTCTGTAATCTCAGAAGCAATTCTGTAATCTCAGAAGTAGCTCTGTAATCTCAGAAGTAATTCTGTAATCTCAGAAGTAGTTCTGTAATCTCAGGAGTAGCTCTGTAATCTCAAAAGCAATTCTGTAATTTCAGAAGTAATTCTGTAATCTCAGAAGTAGTTCTGTAATCTCAGAAGTATTTCAGTAATCTCAGAAGAAATACTGTAATCTCTGAAGTAATTCTGTAATCTCAGAAGTAATTCTGTCAACTCAGAAGTAGTTCTGCAATATCAGAAGTAGGTCTGTCATCTCAGAAGTAATTCTGTAATCTCAGAAGTAATTCTGCAATCTCAGAAGTAATTTTGTAATCTCAGAAGTAATTCCGTAATCTCAGAAGTAATTCTGTAATCTCAGAAGTAATTCTGCAATCTCAGAAGTAATTCTGTAATCTCAGAAGAAATTCTGTAATCTCAGAAGTAATTCTCCAATCTCAGAAGTATTTCTGTAATCTCAGAAGTAATTCTGAAATCTCAGAAGTAGTTCTGCAATCTCAGAAGTAGTTCTGCAATCTCAGAAGTAGTTCTGCAATCTCAGAAGTAGTTCTGTAATCTCAGAAGTAATTCTGTAACCTCAGAAGTAGATCTGTAATCTCAGAAGTAATTCTGTAATCTCAGAAGTAGTTCTGTAACCTCAGAAATAGCTCTGTAATCTCAGAAGTAGTTCTGGAATCTCAGAAGTACTTCTGTAATCTCAGAAGTAATTCCGTAACCTCAGAAGTAATTCTGCCAACTCATAAGTAGTTCTGCAATCTCAGAAGTAGGTCTGTCATCTCAGAAGTAGGTCTGTCATCTCAGAAGTAATTCTGTAATCTCAGAAATAATTCTGTAATCTCAGAAGTGATTCTGTAATCTCAGAAGTTATTCTGTAATCTCAGAAGTAGTACTGTAATCTCAGAAGTAATTCTGTAATATCAGAAGTAGTTCTGTAATCTCAGAAGTACTTCTGTAATCTCAGAAGTAGCTCTGTAATCTCAGAAATAGTTCTGTAATCTCAGAAGTAATTCTGTGATCTCAGAAGTAGCTCTGTAATCTCAGAAGTAATTCTGTAATCTCAGAAGTAGTTCTGTAATCTCAGAAGTACCTCTGTAATCTCAGAAGCAATTCTGTAATCTCAGAAGTAGCTCTGTAATCTCAGAAGTAATTCTGTAATCTCAGAAGTACCTCTGTAATCTCAGAAGCAATTCTGTAATTTCAGAAGTAGCTCTGTAATCTCAGAAGTAGTTCTGGAATCTCAGAAGTACTTCTGTAATCTCAGAAGTAATTCTGTAATCTCAGAAGTAATTCTGCCAACTCAGAAGTAGTTCTGCAATCTCAGAAGTAGGTCTGTCTTCTCAGAAGTAATTCTGTAATCTCAGAAATAATTCTGTAATCTCAGAAGTAATTCTGTAATCTCAGAAGTAATTCTGTAATCTCAGAAGTAGTTCTGTAATCTCAGAAGTAATTCTGTAATCTCAGAAGTAATTTTGTATTCTCAGAAGTAGCTCTGTAATCTCAGAAGTAGTTCTGTAATCTCAGAAGTACTTCTGTAATCTCAGAAGTAGCTCTGTAATCTCAGAAATAGTTCTGTAATCTCAGAAGTAGTTCTGTAATCTCAGAAGTAATTCTGTAACCTCAGAAGTAGATCTGTAATCTCAGAAGTAATTCTGTAATCTCAGAAGTAGTTTTGTAACCTCAGAAATAGCTCTGTAATCTCAGAAGTAGTTCTGGAATCTCAGAAGTACTTCTGTAATCTCAGAAGTAATTCTGTCAACTCAGAAGTAGTTCTGCAATCTCAGAAGTAGGTCTGTCATCTCAGAAGTAACTCTGTAATCTCAGAAGTAATTCTGCAATCTCAGAAGTAATTCTGTAATCTCAGAAGTAATTCCGTAATCTCAGAAGTAATTCTGTAATCTCAGAAGTAATTCTGTAATCTCAGAAGTAGTTCTGTAACCTCAGAAATAGCTCTGTAATCTCAGAAGTAGTTCTGGAATCTCAGAAGTAATTGTGTAATCTCAGAAATAATTCTGTAATCTCAGAAGTAATTCTGTAATCTCAGAAGTAGTTCCGTAATCTCAGAAGTACTTCTGTAATCTCAGAAGTAGCTCTGTAATCTCAGAAATAGTTCTGTAATCTCAGAAGTAATTCTGTATTCTCAGAAGTAGCTCTGTAATCTCAGAAGTAGCTCTGTAATATCATAAGAAATTCTGTAATCTCAGAAGTAGCTCTGTAATCTCAGAAGTAATTCTGTAATCTCAGAAGTAGTTCTGTAATCTCAGAAGTAATTCCGTAATCTCAGAAGTAATTCTGTAATCTCAGAAGTAGTTCTGTAATCTCAGAAGTAATTCTGTAATCTCAGAAGTAATTTTGTATTCTCAGAAGTAGCTCTGTAATCTCAGAAGTAGTTCTGTAATCTCAGAAGTAATTCTGTAATCTCAGAAGTAATTTTGTATTCTCAGAAGTAGCTCTGTAATCTCAGAAGTAGTTCTGTAATCTCAGAAGTACTTCTGTAATCTCAGAAGTAGCTCTGTAATCTCAGAAATAGTTCTGTAATCTCAGAAGTAGTTCTGTAATCTCAGAAGTAATTCTGTAACCTCAGAAGTAGATCTGTAATCTCAGAAGTAATTCTGTAATCTCAGAAGTAGTTTTGTAACCTCAGAAATAGCTCTGTAATCTCAGAAGTAGTTCTGGAATCTCAGAAGTACTTCTGTAATCTCAGAAGTAATTCTGTCAACTCAGAAGTAGTTCTGCAATCTCAGAAGTAGGTCTGTCATCTCAGAAGTAACTCTGTAATCTCAGAAGTAATTCTGCAATCTCAAAAGTAATTCTGTAATCTCAGAAGTAATTCCGTAATCTCAGAAGTAATTCTGTAATCTCAGAAGTAATTCTTTAATCTCAGAAGTAGTTCCGTAATCTCAGAAGTACTTCTGTAATCTCAGAAGTAGCTCTGTAATCTCAGAAATAGTTCTGTAATCTCAGAAGTAATTCTGTATTCTCAGAAGTAGCTCTGTAATCTCAGAAGTAGCTCTGTAATATCATAAGAAATTCTGTAATCTCAGAAGTAGCTCTGTAATCTCAGAAGTAATTCTGTAATCTCAGAAGTAGTTCTGTAATCTCAGAAGAACCTCTGTAATCTCAGATGCAATTCTGTAATCTCAAAAGTAGCTCTGTAATCTCAGAAGTAATTCTGTAATATCAGAAGTAGCTCTGTAATCTCAGAAGTAATTCTGTAAGCTCAGAAGTAGTTATGTAATCTCAGAAGTAGTTCTGTAATCTTAGAAGTAATTCTGTAATCTCAGAAGTAGTTCTGTAATCTCAGAAGTACTTCTGTAATCTCAGAAGTAGCTCTGTAATCTCAGAAATAGTTCTGTAATCTCAGAAGTAATTCTGTAATCTCAGAAGTAGCTCTGTAATCTCAGAAGTAGCTATGTAATATCATAAGTAATTCTGTAATCTCAGAAGTAATTCTGTAATCTCAGAAGTAGTTCTGCAATCTCAGAAGTAATTCTGTAATCTCAGAAGTAATTCTGTAATCTCAGAAGTAGCTCTGTAATCTCAGAAGTATTTCTGTAATCTCAGAAGTATTTCTGTAATCTCAGAAGTAGTTCTGTAATCTCAGAAGTAATTCTGTAATCTCAGAACTAGGTATTTAATCTCAGAAGCAGTTCTGGAATCTCAGAAGAAATACAGTAATCTCTGAAGTAATTCTGTAATCTCAGAAGTAATTCTGTCAACTCAGAAGTAGTTCTGCAATCTCAGAAGTAGGTCTGTCATCTCAGAAGTAGCTCTGTAATCTCAGAAGCAATTCTGTAATCTTAGAAGTAGCTCTGTAATCTCAGAAGTAATTTTGTAATCTCAGAAGTAGTTCTGTAATCTCAGAAGTAGCTCTGTAATCTCAAAAGCAATTCTGTAATTTCAGAAGTAATTCTGTAATCTCAGAAGTAGTTCTGTAATCTCAGAAGTATTTCAGTAATCTCAGAAGTAATTCTGTAATCTCAGAACTAGTTATTTAATCTCAGAACTAGTTATTTAATCTCAGAAGCAGTTCTGGAATCTCAGAAGAAATACTGTAATCTCTGAAGTAATTCTGTAATCTCAGAAGTAATTCTGTCAACTCAGAAGTAGTTCTGCAATCTCAAAAGTAGGTCTGTCATCTCAGAAGTAATTCTGTAATCTCAGAAGTAATTCTGCAATCTCAGAAGTAATTCTGTAATCTCAGAAGTAATTCCGTAATCTCAGAAGTAATTCTATAATCTCAGAAGTAGTTCTGCAATCTCAGAAGTAGTTCTGCAATCTCAGAAGTAGTTCTGCAATCTCAGAAGTAGGTCTGTAATCTCAGAAGTAATTCTGTAAAATCAGAAGTAGCTCTGTAATCTCAGAAATAGTTCTGTAATCTCAGAAGTAATTCTGTAATCTCAGAAGTAGCTCTGTAATCTCAGAAGTAATTCTGTAATCTCAGAAGTAGTTCTGTAATCTCAGAAGAACCTCTGTAATCTCAGATGCAATTCTGTAATCTCAGAAGTAGCTCTGTAATCTCAGAAGTTATTCTGTAATATCAGAAGTAGCTCTGTAATCTCAGAAGTAATTCTGTAATCTCAGAAGTAGTTCTGTAATCTCAGAAGTAGTTCTGTAATCTTAGAAGTAATTCTGTAATCTCAGAAGTAGTTCTGTAATCTCAGAAGTACTTCTGTAATCTCAGAAGTAGTTCTGCAATCTCAGAAGTAATTCTGTAATCTTAGAAGTAATTCCGTAATCTCAGAAGTAATTCTGTAATCTCAGAAGTAGTTCTGTAATCTCAGAAGTAGTTCTGTAATCTCAGAAGTAGCTCTGTAATCTCAGAAGTAATTCTGTAATATCAGAAGTAGCTCTGTAATCTCAGAAGTAATTCTGTAATCTCAGAAGTAGTTATGTAATCTCAGAAGTAGTTCTGTAATCTCAGAAGAACCTCTGTAATCTCAGATGCAATTCTGTAATCTCAGAAGTAGCTCTGTAATCTCAGAAGTAATTCTGTAATATCAGAAGTAGCTCTGTAATCTCAGAAGTAATTCTGTAATCTCAGAAGTAGTTCTGTAATCTCAGAAGTAGTTCTGTAATCTTAGAAGTAATTCTGTAATCTCAGAAGTAGTTCTGTAATCTCAGAAGTACTTCTGTAATCTCAGAAGTAGCTCTGTAATCTCAGAAATAGTTCTGTAATCTCAGAAATAATTCTGTAATCTCAGAAGTAGCTCTGTAATCTCAGAAGTAGCTCTGTAATATCATAAGTAATTCTGTAATCTCAGAAGTAATTATGTAATCTCAGAAGTAATTCTGTAATCTCAGAAGTAATTCTGCAATCTCAGAAGTAGTTCTGCAATCTCTGAAGTAATTCTGTAATCTTAGAAGTAATTACGTAACTCAGAAGTAATTCTGTAATCTCAGAAGTAGTTCTGTAATCTCAGAAGTAGTTCTGTAATCTCAGAAGTAGTTCTGTAATCTCAGAAGTAATTCTGTAATCTCAGAAGTAGTTCTGTAATCTCAGAAGTACTTCTGTAATCTCAGAAGTAGCTCTGTAATCTCAGAAATAGTTCTGTTATCTCAGAAGTAATTCTGTAATCTCAGAAGTAGCTCTGTAATCTCAGAAGTAGCTCTGTAATATCATAAGTAATTCTGTAATCTCAGAAGTAGCTCTGTAATCTCAGAAGTAGCTCTGTAATATCATAAGTAATTCTGTAATCTCAGAAGTAATTCTGTAATCTCAGAAGTAATTCTGTAATCTCAGAAGTAATTCTGCAATCTCAGAAGTAGTTCTGCAATCTCTGAAGTAATTCTGTAATCTTAGAAGTAATTCTGTAATCTCAGAAGTAGTTCTGTAATCTCAGAAGTAGTTCTGTAATCTCAGAAGTAATTCTGTAATCTCAGAAGTAGTTCTGTAATCTCAGAAGTACTTCTGTAATCTCAGAAGTAGCTCTGTAATCTCAGAAGTACCTCTGTAATCTCAGAAGCAATTCTGTAATCTCAGAAGTAGCTCTGTAATCTCAGAAGTAGCTCTGTAATCTCAGAAGTAATTTTGTAATCTCAGAAGTCGTTCTGTAATCTCAGAAGTAGCTCTGTAATCTCAGAAGCAATTCTGTAATCTCAGAAGTAGCTCTGTAATCTCAGAAGTAGTTCTGCAATCTCAGAAGTAGGTCTGTCATCTCAGAAGTAGGTCTGTCATCTCAGAAGTAATTCTGTAATCTCAGAAATAATTCTGTAATCTCAGAAGTAATTCTGTAATCTCAGAAGTAATTCTGTAATCTCAGAAGTAATTCTGTAATCTCAGAAGTAATTCTGTAATCTCAGAAGTAATTCTGTAATCTCAGAAGTAATTCTGCAATCTCATAAGCATATCTGTAATCTCAGAAGTAATTTTGTAATCTCAGAAGTAGCTCTGTAATCTCAGAAGTAGTTCTGGAATCTCAGAAGTACTTCTGTAATCTCAGAAGTAATTCTGTAATCTCAGAAGTAATTCTGCCAACTCAGAAGTAGTTCTGCAATCTCAGAAGTAATTTTGTATTCTCAGAAGTAGCTCTGTAATCTCAGAAGTAGTTCTGTAATCTCAGAAGTACTTCTGTAATTTCAGAAGTAGCTCTGTAATCTCAGAAATAGTTCTGTAATCGCAGAAGCAATTCTGTAATCTCAGAAGTAGCTCTGTCATCTCAGAAGTAATTCTGTAATATCAGAAGTAGCTCTGCAATCTCAGAAGTAGCTCTGTAATCTCAGAAGGAATTTCTGTAATCTCAGAAGTAGTTCTGTAATCTCAGAAGTAGCTCTGTAATCTCAGAAGCAATTCTGTAATCTCAGAAGTAGCTCTGTAATCTCAGAAGTAATTCTGTAATCTCAGAAGTAGTTCTGTAATCTCAGGAGTAGCTCTGTAATCTCAAAAGCAATTCTGTAATTTCAGAAGTAATTCTGTAATCTCAGAAGTAGTTCTGTAATCTCAGAAGTATTTCAGTAATCTCAGAAGAAATACTGTAATCTCTGAAGTAATTCTGTAATCTCAGAAGTAATTCTGTCAACTCAGAAGTAGTTCTGCAATATCAGAAGTAGGTCTGTCATCTCAGAAGTAATTCTGTAATCTCAGAAGTAATTCTGCAATCTCAGAAGTAATTTTGTAATCTCAGAAGTAATTCCGTAATCTCAGAAGTAATTCTGTAATCTCAGAAGTAATTCTGCAATCTCAGAAGTAATTCTGTAATCTCAGAAGAAATTCTGTAATCTCAGAAGTAATTCTCCAATCTCAGAAGTATTTCTGTAATCTCAGAAGTAATTCTGAAATCTCAGAAGTAGTTCTGCAATCTCAGAAGTAGTTCTGCAATCTCAGAAGTAGTTCTGCAATCTCAGAAGTAGTTCTGTAATCTCAGAAGTAATTCTGTAACCTCAGAAGTAGATCTGTAATCTCAGAAGTAATTCTGTAATCTCAGAAGTAGTTCTGTAATCTCAGAAGTAGCTCTGTAATCTCAGAAATAGTTCTGTAATCTCAGAAGTAATTCTGTGATCTCAGAAGTAGCTCTGTAATCTCAGAAGTAATTCTGTAATCTCAGAAGTAGTTCTGTAATCTCAGAAGTACCTCTGTAATCTCAGAAGCAATTCTGTAATCTCAGAAGTAGCTCTGTAATCTCAGAAGTAATTCTGTAATCTCAGAAGTACCTCTGTAATCTCAGAAGCAATTCTGTAATTTCAGAAGTAGCTCTGTAATCTCAGAAGTAGTTCTGGAATCTCAGAAGTACTTCTGTAATCTCAGAAGTAATTCTGTAATCTCAGAAGTAATTCTGCCAACTCAGAAGTAGTTCTGCAATCTCAGAAGTAGGTCTGTCATCTCAGAAGTAATTCTGTAATCTCAG
Source organism: Petromyzon marinus (assembly GCF_048934315.1). NCBI lineage: Eukaryota > Metazoa > Chordata > Hyperoartia > Petromyzontiformes > Petromyzontidae > Petromyzon > Petromyzon marinus. The sequence goes on from NC_133685.1 coordinate 13,484,119, forward strand.
AAATAATTCTGTAATCTCAGAAGTAATTCTGTAATCTCAGAAGTAATTCTGTAATCTCAGAAGTAGTTCTGTAATCTCAGAAGTAATTCTGTAATCTCAGAAGTAATTTTGTATTCTCAGAAGTAGCTCTGTAATCTCAGAAATAGTTCTGTAATCTCAGAAGTACTTCTGTAATCTCAGAAGTAGCTCTGTAATCTCAGAAATAGTTCTGTAATCTCAGAAGTAGTTCTGTAATCTCAGAAGTAATTCTGTAACCTCAGAAGTAGATCTGTAATCTCAGAAGTAATTCTGTAATCTCAGAAGTAATTCCGTAATCTCAGAAGTAATTCTGTAATCTCAGAAGTAATTCTGCAATCTCAGAAGTAGTTCTGCAATCTCAGAAGTAGTTCTGCAATCTCAGAAGTAGTTCTGCCATCTCAGAAGTAGTTTTTTAATCTCAGAAGTAATTCTGTAAACTCAGAAGTAGATCTGTAATCTCAGAAGTAATTCTGTAATCTCAGAAGTAGTTCTGTAACCTCAGAAATAGCTCTGTAATCTCAGAAGTAGTTCTGGAATCTCAGAAGTAATTGTGTAATCTCAGAAATAATTCTGTAATCTCAGAAGTAATTCTGTAATCTCAGAAGTAATTCTGTAATCTCAGAAGTAGTTCTGTAATCTCAGAAGTAATTCTTTAATCTCAGAAGTAGTTCCGTAATCTCAGAAGTACTTCTGTAATCTCAGAAGTAGCTCTGTAATCTCAGAAATAGTTCTGTAATCTCAGAAGTAATTCTGTAATCTCAGAAGTAGCTCTGTAATCTCAGAAGTAGCTCTGTAATATCATAAGAAATTCTGTAATCTCAGAAGTAGCTCTGTAATCTCAGAAGTAATTCTGTAATCTCAGAAGTAGTTCTGTAATCTCAGAAGTACCTCTGTAATCTCAGAAGCAATTCTGTAATCTCAGAAATAGCTCTGTAATCTCAGAAGTAATTCTGTAATATCAGAAGTAGCTCTGTAATCTCAGAAGTAGCTCTGTAATCTCAGAAGTAATTTTGTAATCTCAGAAGTCGTTCTGTAATCTCAGAAGTAGCTCTGTAATCTCAGAAGCAATTCTGGAATCTCAGAAGTAGCTCTGTAATCTCAGAAGTAGTTCTGCAATCTCAGAAGTAGGTCTGTCATCTCAGAAGTAGGTCTGTCATCTCAGAAGTAATTCTGTAATCTCAGAAATAATTCTGTAATCTCAGAAGTAATTCTGTAATCTCAGAAGTAATTCTGTAATCTCAGAAGTAATTCTGTAATCTCAGAAGTAATTCTGTAATCTCAGAAGTAATTCTGTAATCTCAGAAGTAATTCTGTAATCTCAGAAGTAATTCTGTAATCGCAGAAGTAATTCTGCAATCTCAGAAGTATATCTGTAATCTCAGAAGTAATTTTGTAATCTCAGAAGTAGCTCTGTAATCTCAGAAGTAGTTCTGGAATCTCAGAAGTACTTCTGTAATCTCAGAAGTAATTCTGTAATCTCAGAAGTAATTCTGCCAACTCAGAAGTAGATCTGCAATCTCAGAAGTAATTTTGTATTCTCAGAAGTAGCTCTGTAATCTCAGAAGTAGTTCTGTAATCTCAGAAGTACTTCTGTAATCTCAGAAGTAGCTCTGTAATCTCAGAAATAGTTCTGTAATCTCAGAAGTAATTCTGTAATCTCAGAAGTAGCTCTGTAATCTCAGAAGTAGCTCTGTAATATGAGAAGTAATTCTGTAATCTCAGAAGTAGCTCTGTAATCTCAGAAGTAGCTCTGTAATCTCAGAAGTAATTCTGTAATCTCAGAAGTAGTTCTGTAATCTCAGAAGAACCTCTGTAATCTCAGATGCAATTCTGTAATCTCAAAAGTAGCTCTGTAATCTCAGAAGTAATTCTGTAATATCAGAAGTAGCTCTGTAATCTCAGAAGTAATTCTGTAAGCTCAGAAGTAGTTATGTAATCTCAGAAGTAGTTCTGTAATCTTAGAAGTAATTCTGTAATCTCAGAAGTAGTTCTGTAATCTCAGAAGTACTTCTGTAATCTCAGAAGTAGCTCTGTAATCTCAGAAATAGTTCTGTAATCTCAGAAGTAATTCTGTAATCTCAGAAGTAGCTCTGTAATCTCAGAAGTAGCTATGTAATATCATAAGTAATTCTGTAATCTCAGAAGTAATTCTGTAATCTCAGAAGTAGTTCTGCAATCTCAGAAGTAATTCTGTAATCTCAGAAGTAATTCTGTAATCTCAGAAGTAGCTCTGTAATCTCAGAATTAGTTCTGTAATCTCAGAAGTATTTCTGTAATCTCAGAAGTAGTTCTGTAATCTCAGAAGTAATTCTGTAATCTCAGAACTAGGTATTTAATCTCAGAAGCAGTTCTGGAATCTCAGAAGAAATACAGTAATCTCTGAAGTAATTCTGTAATCTCAGAAGTAATTCTGTCAACTCAGAAGTAGTTCTGCAATCTCAGAAGTAGGTCTGTCATCTCAGAAGTAGCTCTGTAATCTCAGAAGCAATTCTGTAATCTTAGAAGTAGCTCTGTAATCTCAGAAGTAATTTTGTAATCTCAGAAGTAGTTCTGTAATCTCAGAAGTAGCTCTGTAATCTCAAAAGCAATTCTGTAATTTCAGAAGTAATTCTGTAATCTCAGAAGTAGTTCTGTAATCTCAGAAGTATTTCAGTAATCTCAGAAGTAATTCTGTAATCTCAGAACTAGTTATTTAATCTCAGAACTAGTTATTTAATCTCAGAAGCAGTTCTGGAATCTCAGAAGAAATACTGTAATCTCTGAAGTAATTCTGTAATCTCAGAAGTAATTCTGTCAACTCAGAAGTAGTTCTGCAATCTCAAAAGTAGGTCTGTCATCTCAGAAGTAATTCTGTAATCTCAGAAGTAATTCTGCAATCTCAGAAGTAATTCTGTAATCTCAGAAGTAATTCCGTAATCTCAGAAGTAATTCTATAATCTCAGAAGTAGTTCTGCAATCTCAGAAGTAGTTCTGCAATCTCAGAAGTAGTTCTGCAATCTCAGAAGTAGGTCTGTAATCTCAGAAGTAATTCTGTAAAATCAGAAGTAGCTCTGTAATCTCAGAAATAGTTCTGTAATCTCAGAAGTAATTCTGTAATCTCAGAAGTAGCTCTGTAATCTCAGAAGTAATTCTGTAATCTCAGAAGTAGTTCTGTAATCTCAGAAGAACCTCTGTAATCTCAGATGCAATTCTGTAATCTCAGAAGTAGCTCTGTAATCTCAGAAGTTATTCTGTAATATCAGAAGTAGCTCTGTAATCTCAGAAGTAATTCTGTAATCTCAGAAGTAGTTCTGTAATCTCAGAAGTAGTTCTGTAATCTTAGAAGTAATTCTGTAATCTCAGAAGTAGTTCTGTAATCTCAGAAGTACTTCTGTAATCTCAGAAGTAGCTCTGTAATCTCAGAAATAGTTCTGTAATCTCAGAAGTAATTCTGTAATCTCAGAAGTAGCTCTGTAATCTCAGAAGTAGCTCTGTAATATCATAAGTAATTCTGTAATCTCAGAAGTAATTCTGTAATCTCAGAAGTAATTCTGCAATCTCAGAAGTAGTTCTGCAATCTCAGAAGTAATTCTGTAATCTTAGAAGTAATTCCGTAATCTCAGAAGTAATTATGTAATCTCAGAAGTAGTTCTGTAATCTCAGAAGTAGTTCTGTAATCTCAGAAGTAGCTCTGTAATCTCAGAAGTAATTCTGTAATCTCAGAAGTAATTCTGTAATCTCAGAAGTAATTCTGTAATCGCAGAAGTAATTCTGCAATCTCAGAAGTATATCTGTAATCTCAGAAGTAATTTTGTAATCTCAGAAGTAGCTCTGTAATCTCAGAAGTAGTTCTGGAATCTCAGAAGTACTTCTGTAATCTCAGAAGTAATTCTGTAATCTCAGAAGTAATTCTGCCAACTCAGAAGTAGATCTGCAATCTCAGAAGTAATTTTGTATTCTCAGAAGTAGCTCTGTAATCTCAGAAGTAGTTCTGTAATCTCAGAAGTACTTCTGTAATCTCAGAAGTAGCTCTGTAATCTCAGAAATAGTTCTGTAATCTCAGAAGTAATTCTGTAATCTCAGAAGTAGCTCTGTAATCTCAGAAGTAGCTCTGTAATATGAGAAGTAATTCTGTAATCTCAGAAGTAGCTCTGTAATCTCAGAAGTAGCTCTGTAATCTCAGAAGTAATTCTGTAATCTCAGAAGTAGTTCTGTAATCTCAGAAGAACCTCTGTAATCTCAGATGCAATTCTGTAATCTCAAAAGTAGCTCTGTAATCTCAGAAGTAATTCTGTAATATCAGAAGTAGCTCTGTAATCTCAGAAGTAATTCTGTAAGCTCAGAAGTAGTTATGTAATCTCAGAAGTAGTTCTGTAATCTTAGAAGTAATTCTGTAATCTCAGAAGTAGTTCTGTAATCTCAGAAGTACTTCTGTAATCTCAGAAGTAGCTCTGTAATCTCAGAAATAGTTCTGTAATCTCAGAAGTAATTCTGTAATCTCAGAAGTAGCTCTGTAATCTCAGAAGTAGCTATGTAATATCATAAGTAATTCTGTAATCTCAGAAGTAATTCTGTAATCTCAGAAGTAGTTCTGCAATCTCAGAAGTAATTCTGTAATCTCAGAAGTAATTCTGTAATCTCAGAAGTAGCTCTGTAATCTCAGAATTAGTTCTGTAATCTCAGAAGTATTTCTGTAATCTCAGAAGTAGTTCTGTAATCTCAGAAGTAATTCTGTAATCTCAGAACTAGGTATTTAATCTCAGAAGCAGTTCTGGAATCTCAGAAGAAATACAGTAATCTCTGAAGTAATTCTGTAATCTCAGAAGTAATTCTGTCAACTCAGAAGTAGTTCTGCAATCTCAGAAGTAGGTCTGTCATCTCAGAAGTAGCTCTGTAATCTCAGAAGCAATTCTGTAATCTTAGAAGTAGCTCTGTAATCTCAGAAGTAATTTTGTAATCTCAGAAGTAGTTCTGTAATCTCAGAAGTAGCTCTGTAATCTCAAAAGCAATTCTGTAATTTCAGAAGTAATTCTGTAATCTCAGAAGTAGTTCTGTAATCTCAGAAGTATTTCAGTAATCTCAGAAGTAATTCTGTAATCTCAGAACTAGTTATTTAATCTCAGAACTAGTTATTTAATCTCAGAAGCAGTTCTGGAATCTCAGAAGAAATACTGTAATCTCTGAAGTAATTCTGTAATCTCAGAAGTAATTCTGTCAACTCAGAAGTAGTTCTGCAATCTCAAAAGTAGGTCTGTCATCTCAGAAGTAATTCTGTAATCTCAGAAGTAATTCTGCAATCTCAGAAGTAATTCTGTAATCTCAGAAGTAATTCCGTAATCTCAGAAGTAATTCTATAATCTCAGAAGTAGTTCTGCAATCTCAGAAGTAGTTCTGCAATCTCAGAAGTAGTTCTGCAATCTCAGAAGTAGGTCTGTAATCTCAGAAGTAATTCTGTAAAATCAGAAGTAGCTCTGTAATCTCAGAAATAGTTCTGTAATCTCAGAAGTAATTCTGTAATCTCAGAAGTAGCTCTGTAATCTCAGAAGTAATTCTGTAATCTCAGAAGTAGTTCTGTAATCTCAGAAGAACCTCTGTAATCTCAGATGCAATTCTGTAATCTCAGAAGTAGCTCTGTAATCTCAGAAGTTATTCTGTAATATCAGAAGTAGCTCTGTAATCTCAGAAGTAATTCTGTAATCTCAGAAGTAGTTCTGTAATCTCAGAAGTAGTTCTGTAATCTTAGAAGTAATTCTGTAATCTCAGAAGTAGTTCTGTAATCTCAGAAGTACTTCTGTAATCTCAGAAGTAGCTCTGTAATCTCAGAAATAGTTCTGTAATCTCAGAAGTAATTCTGTAATCTCAGAAGTAGCTCTGTAATCTCAGAAGTAGCTCTGTAATATCATAAGTAATTCTGTAATCTCAGAAGTAATTCTGTAATCTCAGAAGTAATTCTGCAATCTCAGAAGTAGTTCTGCAATCTCAGAAGTAATTCTGTAATCTTAGAAGTAATTCCGTAATCTCAGAAGTAATTATGTAATCTCAGAAGTAGTTCTGTAATCTCAGAAGTAGTTCTGTAATCTCAGAAGTAGCTCTGTAATCTCAGAAGTAATTCTGTAATATCAGAAGTAGCTCTGTAATCTCAGAAGTAATTCTGTAATCTCAGAAGTAGTTATGTAATCTCAGAAGTAGTTCTGTAATCTCAGAAGAACCTCTGTAATCTCAGATGCAATTCTGTAATCTCAGAAGTAGCTCTGTAATCTCAGAAGTAATTCTGTAATATCAGAAGTAGCTCTGTAATCTCAGAAGTAATTCTGTAATCTCAGAAGTAGTTATGTAATCTCAGAAGTAGTTCTGTAATCTTAGAAGTAATTCTGTAATCTCAGAAGTAGTTCTGTAATCTCAGAAGTACTTCTGTAATCTCAGAAGTAGCTCTGTAATCTCAGAAATAGTTCTGTAATCTCAGAAATAATTCTGTAATCTCAGAAGTAGCTCTGTAATCTCAGAAGTAGCTCTGTAATATCATAAGTAATTCTGTAATCTCAGAAGTAATTATGTAATCTCAGAAGTAATTCTGTAATCTCAGAAGTAATTCTGCAATCTCAGAAGTAGTTCTGCAATCTCTGAAGTAATTCTGTAATCTTAGAAGTAATTACGTAACTCAGAAGTAATTCTGTAATCTCAGAAGTAGTTCTGTAATCTCAGAAGTAGTTCTGTAATCTCAGAAGTAGTTCTGTAATCTCAGAAGTAATTCTGTAATCTCAGAAGTAGTTCTGTAATCTCAGAAGTACTTCTGTAATCTCAGAAGTAGCTCTGTAATCTCAGAAATAGTTCTGTTATCTCAGAAGTAATTCTGTAATCTCAGAAGTAGCTCTGTAATCTCAGAAGTAGCTCTGTAATATCATAAGTAATTCTGTAATCTCAGAAGTAGCTCTGTAATCTCAGAAGTAGCTCTGTAATATCATAAGTAATTCTGTAATCTCAGAAGTAATTCTGTAATCTCAGAAGTAATTCTGTAATCTCAGAAGTAATTCTGCAATCTCAGAAGTAGTTCTGCAATCTCTGAAGTAATTCTGTAATCTTAGAAGTAATTACGTAACTCAGAAGTAATTCTGTAATCTCAGAAGTAGTTCTGTAATCTCAGAAGTAGTTCTGTAATCTCAGAAGTAATTCTGTAATCTCAGAAGTAGTTCTGTAATCTCAGAAGTACTTCTGTAATCTCAGAAGTAGCTCTGTAATCTCAGAAATAGTTCTGTAATCTCAGAAGTAATTCTGTAATCTCAGAAGTAGCTCTGTAATCTCAGAAGTAGCTCTGTAATATCATAAGTAATTCTGTAATCTCAGAAGTAGCTCTGTAATCTCAGAAGTAATTCTGTAATCTCAGAAGTAGTTCTGTAATCTCAGAAGTACCTCTGTAATCTCAGAAGCAATTCTGTAATCTCAGAAGTAGCTCTGTAATCTCAGAAGTAATTCTGTAATATCAGAAGTAGCTCTGTAATCTCAGAAGTAGCTCTGTAATCTCAGAAGTAATTTTGTAATCTCAGAAGTCGTTCTGTAATCTCAGAAGTAGCTCTGTAATCTCAGAAGCAATTCTGTAATCTCAGAAGTAGCTCTGTAATCTCAGAAGTAGTTCTGCAATCTCAGAAGTAGGTCTGACATCTCAGAAGTAGGTCTGTCATCTCAAAAGTAATTCTGTAATCTCAGAAATAATTCTGTAATCTCAGAAGTAATTCTGTAATCTCAGGAGTAATTCTGTAATCTCAGAAGTAATTCTGTAATCTCAGAAGTAATTCTGTAATCTCAGAAGTAATTCTGTAATCTCAGAAGTAATTCTGTAATCTCAGAAGTAATTCTGCAATCTCAGAAGTATATCTGTAATCTCAGAAGTAATTTTGTAATCTCAGAAGTAGCTCTGTAATCTCAGAAGTAGTTCTGGAATCTCAGAAGTACTTCTGTAATCTCAGAAGTAATTCTGTAATCTCAGAAGTAATTCTGCCAACTCAGAAGTAGTTCTGAAATCTCAGAAGTAATTTTGTATTCTCAGAAGTAGCTCTGTAATCTCAGAAGTAGTTCTGTAATCTCAGAAGTACTTCTGTAATCTCAGAAGTAGCTCTGTAATCTCAGAAATAGTTCTGTAATCTCAGAAGTAATTCTGTAATCTCAGAAGTAGTTCTGTAATCTCAGAAGTAGTTCTGTAATCTCAGAAGAACCTCTGTAATCTCAGATGCAATTCTGTAATCTCAGAAGTAGCTCTGTAATCTCAGAAGTAATTCTGTAATATCAGAAGTAGCTCTGTAATCTCAGAAGTAATTCTGTAATCTCAGAAGTAGTTCTGTAATCTCAGAAGTAGTTCTGTAATCTTAGAAGTAATTCTGTAATCTCAGAAGTAGTTCTGTAATCTCAGAAGTACTTCTGTAATCTCAGAAGTAGCTCTGTAATCTCAGAAATAGTTCTGTAATCTCAGAAGTAATTCTGTAATCTCAGAAGTAATTCTGTAATCTCAGAAGTAATTCTGTAATCTCAGAAGTAATTCTGTAATCTCAGAAGTAATTCTGCAATCTCAGAAGTATATCTGTAATCTCAGAAGTAATTTTGTAATCTCAGAAGTAGCTCTGTAATCTCAAGTAGTTCTGGAATCTCAGAAGTACTTCTGTAATCTCAGAAGTAATTCTGTAATCTCAGAAGTAATTCTGCCAACTCAGAAGTAGTTCTGCAATCTCAGAAGTAATTTTGTATTCTCAGAAGTAGCTCTGTAATCTCAGAAGTAGTTCTGTAATCTCAGAAGTACTTCTGTAATCTCAGAAGTAGCTCTGTAATCTCAGAAATAGTTCTGTAATCTCAGAAGTAATTCTGTAATCTCAGAAGTAGCTCTGTAATCTCAGAAGTAGCTCTGTAATATCAGAAGTAATTCTGTAATCTCAGAAGTAGCTCTGTAATCTCAGAAGTAATTCTATAATCTCAGAAGTAGTTCTGTAATCTCAGAAGTACCTCTGTAATCTCAGAAGCAATTCTGTAATCTCAGAAGTAGCTCTGTCATCTCAGAAGTATTTCTGTAATCTCCGAAGTAGCTCTGTAATCTCAGAAGTAATTCTGTAATCTCAGAACTAGGTATTTAATCTCAGAAGCAGTTCTGGAATCTCAGAAGAAATACTGTAATCTCTGAAGTAATTCTGTAATCTCAGAAGTAATTCTGTCAACTCAGAAGTAGTTCTGCAATCTCAGAAGTAGGTCTGTCATCTCAGAAGTAGCTCTGTAATCTCAGAAGCAATTCTGTAATCTCAGAAGTAGCTCTGTAATCTCAGAAGTAATTTTGTAATCTCAGAAGTAGTTCTGTAATCTCAGAAGTAGCTCTGTAATCTCAAAAGCAATTCTGTAATTTCAGAAGTAATTCTGTAATCTCAGAAGTAGTTCTGTAATCTCAGAAGTATTTCAGTAATCTCAGAAGTAATTCTGTAATCTCAGAAGTAATTCTGTAATCTCAGAACTAGTTATTTAATCTCAGAAGCAGTTCTGGAAGCTCAGAAGAAATACTGTAATCTCTGAAGTAATTCTGTAATCTCAGAAGTAATTCTGTCAACTCAGAAGTAGTTCTGCAATCTCAAAAGTAGGTCTGTCATCTCAGAAGTAATTCTGTAATCTCAGAAGTAATTCTGCAATCTCAGAAGTAATTCTGTAATCTCAGAAGTAATTCCGTAATCTCAGAAGTAATTCTATAATCTCAGAAGTAGTTCTGCAATCTCAGAAGTAGTTCTGCAATCTCAGAAGTAGTTCTGCAATCTCAGAAGTAGGTCTGTAATCTCAGAAGTAATTCTGTAAACTCAGAAGTAGATCTGTAATCTCAGAAGTAATTCTGTAATCTCAGAATTAGTTCTGTAACCTCAGAAATAGCTCTGTAATCTCAGAAGTAGTTCTGGAATCTCAGAAGTACTTCTGTAATCTCAGAAGTAATTCTGTAATCTCAGAAGTAATTCTGCCAACTCAGAAGTAGTTCTGCAATCTCAGAAGTAGGTCTGTCATCTCAGAAGTAGGTCTGTCATCTCAGAAGTAATTCTGTAATATCAGAAATAATTCTGTAATCTCAGAAATGATTCTGTAATCTCAGAAGTTATTCTGTAATCTCAGAAGTAGTTCTGCAATCTCAGAAGTAATTCTGCAATCTCAGAAGTAGTTCTGTAATCTCAGAAGTACTTCTGTAATCTCAGAAGTAGCTCTGTAATCTCAGAAATAGTTCTGTAATCTCAGAAGTAATTCTGTAATCTCAGAAGTAGCTCTGTAATCTCAGAAGTAATTCTGTAATCTCAGAAGTAGTTCTGTAATCTCAGAAGAACCTCTGTAATCTCAGATGCAATTCTGTAATCTCAGAAGTAGCTCTGTAATCTCAGAAGTAATTCTGTAATATCAGAAGTAGCTCTGTAATCTCAGAAGTAGCTCTGTAATCTCAGAAGTAATTCTGTAATCTCAGAAGTAGCTCTGTAATCTCAGAAATAGTTCTGTAATCTCAGAAGTAATTCTGTAATCTCAGAAGTAGCTCTGTAATCTCAGAAGTAGCTCTGTAATATCATAAGTAATTCTGTAATCTCAGAAGTAATTCTGTAATCTCAGAAGTAATTCTGCAATCTCAGAAGTAGTTCTGCAATCTCAGAAGTAATTCTGTAATCTTAGAAGTAATTCCGTAATCTCAGAAGTAATTCTGTAATCTCAGAAGTAGTTCTGTAATCTCAGAAGTAGTTCTGTAATCTCAGAAGTAATTCTGTAATCTCAGAAGTAGTTCTGTAATCTCAGAAGTACTTCTGTAATCTCAGAAGTAGCTCTGTAATCTCAGAAATAGTTCTGCAATCTCAGAAGTAGGTCTGTCATCTCAGACGTAGGTCTGTCATCTCAGAAGTAATTCTGTAATCTCAGAAATAATTCTGTAATCTCAGAAGTGATTCTGTAATCTCAGAAGTTATTCTGTAATCTCAGAAGTAGTTCTGTAATCTCAGAAGGAATTCTGTAATCTCAGAAGTAGTTCTGTAATCTCAGAAGTACTTCTGTAATCTCAGAAGTACCTCTGTAATCTCAGAAATAGTTCTGTAATCTCAGAAGTAATTCTGTAATCTCAGAAGTAGCTCTGTAATCTCAGAAGTAGCTATGTAATATCATAAGTAATTCTGTAATCTCAGAAGTAATTCTGTAATCTCAGAAGTAGTTCTGCAATCTCAGAAGTAATTCTGTAATCTCAGAAGTAATTCTGTAATCTCAGAAGTAGCTCTGTAATCTCAGAATTAGTTCTGTAATCTCAGAAGTATTTCTGTAATCTCAGAAGTAGTTCTGTAATCTCAGAAGTAATTCTGTAATCTCAGAACTAGGTATTTAATCTCAGAAGCAGTTCTGGAATCTCAGAAGAAATACAGTAATCTCTGAAGTAATTCTGTAATCTCAGAAGTAATTCTGTCAACTCAGAAGTAGTTCTGCAATCTCAGAAGTAGGTCTGTCATCTCAGAAGTAGCTCTGTAATCTCAGAAGCAATTCTGTAATCTTAGAAGTAGCTCTGTAATCTCAGAAGTAATTTTGTAATCTCAGAAGTAGTTCTGTAATCTCAGAAGTAGCTCTGTAATCTCAAAAGCAATTCTGTAATTTCAGAAGTAATTCTGTAATCTCAGAAGTAGTTCTGTAATCTCAGAAGTATTTCAGTAATCTCAGAAGTAATTCTGTAATCTCAGAACTAGTTATTTAATCTCAGAACTATTTATTTAATCTCAGAAGCAGTTCTGGAATCTCAGAAGAAATACTGTAATCTCTGAAGTAATTCTGTAATCTCAGAAGTAATTCTGTCAACTCAGAAGTAGTTCTGCAATCTCAAAAGTAGGTCTGTCATCTCAGAAGTAATTCTGTAATCTCAGAAGTAATTCTGCAATCTCAGAAGTAATTCTGTAATCTCAGAAGTAATTCCGTAATCTCAGAAGTAATTCTATAATCTCAGAAGTAGTTCTGCAATCTCAGAAGTAGTTCTGCAATCTCAGAAGTAGTTCTGCAATCTCAGAAGTAGGTCTGTAATCTCAGAAGTAATTCTGTAAAATCAGAAGTAGCTCTGTAATCTCAGAAATAGTTCTGTAATCTCAGAAGTAATTCTGTAATCTCAGAAGTAGCTCTGTAATCTCAGAAGTAATTCTGTAATCTCAGAAGTAGTTCTGTAATCTCAGAAGAACCTCTGTAATCTCAGAAGCAATTCTGTAATCTCAGAAGTAGCTCTGTAATCTCAGAAGTTATTCTGTAATATCAGAAGTAGCTCTGTAATCTCAGAAGTAATTCTGTAATCTCAGAAGTAGTTCTGTAATCTCAGAAGTAGTTCTGTAATCTTAGAAGTAATTCTGTAATCTCAGAAGTAGTTCTGTAATCTCAGAAGTACTTCTGTAATCTCAGAAGTAGCTCTGTAATCTCAGAAATAGTTCTGTAATCTCAGAAGTAATTCTGTAATCTCAGAAGTAGCTCTGTAATCTCAGAAGTAGCTCTGTAATATCATAAGTAATTCTGTAATCTCAGAAGTAATTCTGTAATCTCAGAAGTAATTCTGCAATCTCAGAAGTAGTTCTGCAATCTCAGAAGTAATTCTGTAATCTTAGAAGTAATTCCGTAATCTCAGAAGTAATTCTGTAATCTCAGAAGTAGTTCTGTAATCTCAGAAGTAGTTCTGTAATCTCAGAAGTAGCTCTGTAATCTCAGAAGTAATTCTGTAATATCAGAAGTAGCTCTGTAATCTCAGAAGTAATTCTGTAATCTCAGAAGTAGTTATGTAATCTCAGAAGTAGTTCTGTAATCTCAGAAGAACCTCTGTAATCTCAGATGCAATTCTGTAATCTCAGAAGTAGCTCTGTAATCTCAGAAGTAATTCTGTAATATCAGAAGTAGCTCTGTAATCTCAGAAGTAATTCTGTAATCTCAGAAGTAGTTCTGTAATCTCAGAAGTAGTTCTGTAATCTTAGAAGTAATTCTGTAATCTCAGAAGTAGTTCTGTAATCTCAGAAGTACTTCTGTAATCTCAGAAGTAGCTCTGTAATCTCAGAAATAGTTCTGTAATCTCAGAAATAATTCTGTAATCTCAGAAGTAGCTCTGTAATCTCAGAAGTAGCTCTGTAATATCATAAGTAATTCTGTAATCTCAGAAGTAATTATGTAATCTCAGAAGTAATTCTGTAATCTCAGAAGTAATTCTGCAATCTCAGAAGTAGTTCTGCAATCTCTGAAGTAATTCTGTAATCTTAGAAGTAATTACTTAACTCAGAAGTAATTCTGTAATCTCAGAAGTAGTTCTGTAATCTCAGAAGTAGTTCTGTAATCTCAGAAGTAGTTCTGTAATCTCAGAAGTAATTCTGTAATCTCAGAAGTAGTTCTGTAATGTCAGAAGTACTTCTGTAATCTCAGAAGTAGCTCTGTAATCTCAGAAATAGTTCTGTTATCTCAGAAGTAATTCTGTAATCTCAGAAGTAGCTCTGTAATCTCAGAAGTAGCTCTGTAATATCATAAGTAATTCTGTAATCTCAGAAGTAGCTCTGTAATCTCAGAAGTAGCTCTGTAATATCATAAGTAATTCTGTAATCTCAGAAGTAATTCTGTAATCTCAGAAGTAATTCTGTAATCTCAGAAGTAATTCTGCAATCTCAGAAGTAGTTCTGCAATCTCTGAAGTAATTCTGTAATCTTAGAAGTAATTACGTAACTCAGAAGTAATTCTGTAATCTCAGAAGTAGTTCTGTAATCTCAGAAGTAGTTCTGTAATCTCAGAAGTAATTCTGTAATCTCAGAAGTAGTTCTGTAATCTCAGAAGTACTTCTGTAATCTCAGAAGTAGCTCTGTAATCTCAGAAATAGTTCTGTAATCTCAGAAGTAATTATGTAATCTCAGAAGTAGCTCTGTAATCTCAGAAGTAGCTCTGTAATATCATAAGTAATTCTGTAATCTCAGAAGTAGCTCTGTAATCTCAGAAGTAATTCTGTAATCTCAGAAGTAGTTCTGTAATCTCAGAAGTACCTCTGTAATCTCAGAAGCAATTCTGTAATCTCAGAAGTAGCTCTGTAATCTCAGAAGTAATTCTGTAATATCAGAAGTAGCTCTGTAATCTCAGAAGTAGCTCTGTAATCTCAGAAGTAATTTTGTAATCTCAGAAGTCGTTCTGTAATCTCAGAAGTAGCTCTGTAATCTCAGAAGCAATTCTGTAATCTCAGAAGTAGCTCTGTAATCTCAGAAGTAGTTCTGCAATCTCAGAAGTAGGTCTGACATCTCAGAAGTAGGTCTGTCATCTCAAAAGTAATTCTGTAATCTCAGAAATAATTCTGTAATCTCAGAAGTAATTCTGTAATCTCAGAAGTAATTCTGTAATCTCAGAAGTAATTCTGTAATCTCAGAAGTAATTCTGTAATCTCAGAAGTAATTCTGTAATCTCAGAAGTAATTCTGTAATCTCAGAAGTAATTCTGCAATCTCAGAAGTATATCTGTAATCTCAGAAGTAATTTTGTAATCTCAGAAGTAGCTCTGTAATCTCAGAAGTAGTTCTGGAATCTCAGAAGTACTTCTGTAATCTCAGAAGTAATTCTGTAATCTCAGAAGTAATTCTGCCAACTCAGAAGTAGTTCTGAAATCTCAGAAGTAATTTTGTATTCTCAGAAGTAGCTCTGTAATCTCAGAAGTAGTTCTGTAATCTCAGAAGTACTTCTGTAATCTCAGAAGTAGCTCTGTAATCTCAGAAATAGTTCTGTAATCTCAGAAGTAATTCTGTAATCTCAGAAGTAGTTCTGTAATCTCAGAAGTAGTTCTGTAATCTCAGAAGAACCTCTGTAATCTCAGATGCAATTCTGTAATCTCAGAAGTAGCTCTGTAATCTCAGAAGTAATTCTGTAATATCAGAAGTAGCTCTGTAATCTCAGAAGTAATTCTGTAATCTCAGAAGTAGTTCTGTAATCTCAGAAGTAGTTCTGTAATCTTAGAAGTAATTCTGTAATCTCAGAAGTAGTTCTGTAATCTCAGAAGTACTTCTGTAATCTCAGAAGTAGCTCTGTAATCTCAGAAATAGTTCTGTAATCTCAGAAGTAATTCTGTAATCTCAGAAGTAATTCTGTAATCTCAGAAGTAATTCTGTAATCTCAGAAGTAATTCTGTAATCTCAGAAGTAATTCTGCAATCTCAGAAGTATATCTGTAATCTCAGAAGTAATTTTGTAATCTCAGAAGTAGCTCTGTAATCTCAAGTAGTTCTGGAATCTCAGAAGTACTTCTGTAATCTCAGAAGTAATTCTGTAATCTCAGAAGTAATTCTGCCAACTCAGAAGTAGTTCTGCAATCTCAGAAGTAATTTTATATTCTCAGAAGTAGCTCTGTAATCTCAGAAGTAGCTCTGTAATCTCAGAAGTAATTCTATAATCTCAGAAGTAGTTCTGTAATCTCAGAAGTACCTCTGTAATCAGAAGCAATTCTGTAATCTCAGAAGTAGCTCTGTCATCTCAGAAGTATTTCTGTAATCTCCGAAGTAGCTCTGTAATCTCAGAAGTAATTCTGTAATCTCAGAACTAGGTATTTAATCTCAGAAGCAGTTCTGGAATCTCAGAAGAAATACTGTAATCTCTGAAGTAATTCTGTAATCTCAGAAGTAATTCTGTCAACTCAGAAGTAGTTCTGCAATCTCAGAAGTAGGTCTGTCATCTCAGAAGTAGCTCTGTAATCTCAGAAGCAATTCTGTAATCTCAGAAGTAGCTCTGTAATCTCAGAAGTAATTTTGTAATCTCAGAAGTAGTTCTGTAATCTCAGAAGTAGCTCTGTAATCTCAAAAGCAATTCTGTAATTTCAGAAGTAATTCTGTAATCTCAGAAGTAGTTCTGTAATCTCAGAAGTATTTCAGTAATCTCAGAAGTAATTCTGTAATCTCAGAAGTAATTCTGTAATCTCAGAACTAGTTATTTAATCTCAGAAGCAGTTCTGGAATCTCAGAAGAAATACTGTAATCTCTGAAGTAATTCTGTAATCTCAGAAGTAATTCTGTCAACTCAGAAGTAGTTCTGCAATCTCAAAAGTAGGTCTGTCATCTCAGAAGTAATTCTGTAATCTCATAAGTAATTCTGCAATCTCAGAAGTAATTCTGTAATCTCAGAAGTAATTCCGTAATCTCAGAAGTAATTCTATAATCTCAGAAGTAGTTCTGCAATCTCAGAAGTAGTTCTGCAATCTCAGAATAAGTTCTGTAACCTCAGAAATAGCTCTGTAATCTCAGAAGTAGTTCTGGAATCTCAGAAGTACTTCTGTAATCTCAGAAGTAATTCTGTAATCTCAGAAGTAATTCTGCCAACTCAGAAGTAGTTCTGCAATCTCAGAAGTAGGTCTGTCATCTCAGAAGTAGGTCTGTCATCTCAGAAGTAATTCTGTAATATCAGAAATAATTCTGTAATCTCAGAAATGATTCTGTAATCTCAGAAGTTATTCTGTAATCTCAGAAGTAGTTCTGCAATCTCAGAAGTAATTCTGCAATCTCAGAAGTAGTTCTGTAATCTCAGAAGTACTTCTGTAATCTCAGAAGTAGCTCTGTAATCTCAGAAATAGTTCTGTAATCTCAGAAGTAATTCTGTAATCTCAGAAGTAGCTCTGTAATCTCAGAAGTAATTCTGTAATCTCAGAAGTAGTTCTGTAATCTCAGAAGAACCTCTGTAATCTCAGATGCAATTCTGTAATCTCAGAAGTAGCTCTGTAATCTCAGAAGTAATTCTGTAATATCAGAAGTAGCTCTGTAATCTCAGAAGTAGCTCTGTAATCTCAGAAGTAATTCTGTAATCTCAGAAGTAGCTCTGTAATCTCAGAAATAGTTCTGTAATCTCAGAAGTAATTCTGTAATCTCAGAAGTAGCTCTGTAATCTCAGAAGTAGCTCTGTAATATCATAAGTAATTCTGTAATCTCAGAAGTAATTCTGTAATCTCAGAAGTAATTCTGCAATCTCAGAAGTAGTTCTGCAATCTCAGAAGTAATTCTGTAATCTTAGAAGTAATTCCGTAATCTCAGAAGTAATTCTGTAATCTCAGAAGTAGTTCTGTAATCTCAGAAGTAGTTCTGTAATCTCAGAAGTAATTCTGTAATCTCAGAAGTAGTTCTGTAATCTCAGAAGTACTTCTGTAATCTC
The DNA here is from genome assembly GCF_048934315.1 of Petromyzon marinus. Classification (NCBI taxonomy): domain Eukaryota; kingdom Metazoa; phylum Chordata; class Hyperoartia; order Petromyzontiformes; family Petromyzontidae; genus Petromyzon; species Petromyzon marinus. The sequence continues at coordinate 13,501,247 of NC_133685.1, forward strand.
AGAAGTAGCTCTGTAATCTCAGAAATAGTTCTGTAATCTCAGAAGTAATTCTGTAATCTCAGAAGTAGCTCTGTAATCTCAGAAGTAGCACTGTAATATCATAAGTAATTCTGTAATCTCAGAAGTAGCTCTGTAATCTCAGAAGTAATTCTGTAATCTCAGAAGTAGTTCTGTAATCTCAGAAGTACCTCTGTAATCTCAGAAGCAATTCTGTAATCTCAGAAGTAGCTCTGTAATCTCAGAAGTAATTCTGTAATATCAGAAGTAGCTCTGTAATCTCAGAAGTAGCTCTGTAATCTCAGAAGTAATTTTGTAATCTCAGAAGTCGTTCTGTAATCTCAGAAGTAGCTCTGTAATCTCAGAAGCAATTCTGTAATCTCAGAAGTAGCTCTGTAATCTCAGAAGTAGTTCTGCAATCTCAGAAGTAGGTCTGTCATCTCAGAAGTAGGTCTGTCATCTCAGAAGTAATTCTGTAATCTCAGAAATAATTCTGTAATCTCAGAAGTAATTCTGTAATCTCAGAAGTAATTCTGTAATCTCAGAAGTAATTCTGTAATCTCAGAAGTAATTCTTTAATCTCAGAAGTAATTCTGTAATCTCAGAAGTAATTATGTAATCTCAGAAGTAATTCTGCAATCTCAGAAGTATATCTGTAATCTCAGAAGTAATTTTGTAATCTCAGAAGTAGCTCTGTAATCTCAGAAGTAGTTCTGGAATCTCAGAAGTACTTCTGTAATCTCAGAAGTAATTCTGTAATCTCAGAAGTAATTCTGCCAACTCAGAAGTAGTTCTGCAATCTCAGAAGTAATTTTGTATTCTCAGAAGTAGCTCTGTAATCTCAGAAGTAGTTCTGTAATCTCAGAAGTACTTCTGTAATCTCAGAAGTAGCTCTGTAATCTCAGAAATAGTTCTGTAATCTCAGAAGTAATTCTGTAATCTCAGAAGTAGCTCTGTAATCTCAGAAGTAGCTCTGTAATATCAGAAGTAATTCTGTAATCTCAGAAGTAGCTCTGTAATCTCAGAAGTAATTCTGTAATCTCAGAAGTAGTTCTGTAATCTCAGAAGTACCTCTGTAATCTCAGAAGCAATTCTGTAATCTCAGAAGTAGCTCTGTCATCTCAGAAGTAATTCTGTAATATCAGAAGTAGCTCTGTAATCTCAGAAGTAATTCTGTAATCTAAGAAGTAGCTCTGTAATCTCAGAATTAGTTCTGTAATCTCAGAAGTAGTTCTGTAATCTTAGAAGTAATTCTGTAATCTCAGAAGTAGTTCTGTAATCTCAGAAGTACTTCTGTAATCTCAGAAGTAGCTCTGTAATCTCAGAAATAGTTACGTAATCTCAGAAGTAATTCTGTAATCTCAGAAGTAATTCTGTAATCTCAGAAGTAATTCTGTAATCTCAGAAGTAATTCTGCAATCTCAGAAGTATATCTGTAATCTCAGAAGTAATTTTGTAATCTCAGAAGTAGCTCTGTAATCTCAGAAGTAGTTCTGGAATCTCAGAAGTACTTCTGTAATCTCAGAAGTAATTCTGTAATCTCAGAAGTAATTCTGCCAACTCAGAAGTAGTTCTGCAATCTCAGAAGTAATTTTGTATTCTCAGAAGTAGCTCTGTAATCTCAGAAGTAGTTCTGTAATCTCAGAAGTACTTCTGTAATCTCAGAAGTAGCTCTGTAATCTCAGAAATAGTTCTGTAATCTCAGAAGTAATTCTGTAATCTCAGAAGTAGCTCTGTAATCTCAGAAGTATCTCTGTAATATCAGAAGTAATTCTGTAATCTCAGAAGTAGCTCTGTAATCTCAGAAGTAATTCTGTAATCTCAGAAGTAGTTCTGTAATCTCAGAAGTACCTCTGTAATCTCAGAAGCAATTCTGTAATCTCAGAAGTAGCTCTGTCATCTCAGAAGTATTTCTGTAATCTCCGAAGTAGCTCTGTAATCTCAGAAGTAATTCTGTAATCTCAGAACTAGGTATTTAATCTCAGAAGCAGTTCTGGAATCTCAGAAGAAATACTGTAATCTCTGAAGTAATTCTGTAATCTCAGAAGTAATTCTGTCAACTCAGAAGTAGTTCTGCAATCTCAGAAGTAATTTTGTATTCTCAGAAGTAGCTCTGTAATCTCAGAAGTAGTTCTGTAATCTCAGAAGTACTTCTGTAATCTCAGAAGTAGCTCTGTAATCTCAGAAATAGTTCTGTAATCTCAGAAGTAATTCTGTAATCTCAGAAGTAGCTCTGTAATCTCAGAAGTAGCTCTGTAATATCAGAAGTAATTCTGTAATCTCAGAAGTAGCTCTGTAATCTCAGAAGTAATTCTGTAATCTCAGAAGTAGTTCTGTAATCTCAGAAGTACCTCTGTAATCTCAGAAGCAATTCTGTAATCTCAGAAGTAGCTCTGTCATCTCAGAAGTATTTCTGTAATCTCCGAAGTAGCTCTGTAATCTCAGAAGTAATTCTGTAATCTCAGAACTAGGTATTTAATCTCAGAAGCAGTTCTGGAATCTCAGAAGAAATACTGTAATCTCTGAAGTAATTCTGTAATCTCAGAAGTAATTCTGTAATCTCAGAAGTAGTTCTGTAATCTCAGAAGAACCTCTGTAATCTCAGATGCAATTCTGTAATCTCAGAAGTAGCTCTGTAATCTCAGAAGTTATTCTGTAATATCAGAAGTAGCTCTGTAATCTCAGAAGTAATTCTGTAATCTCAGAAGTAGTTCTGTAATCTCAGAAGTAGTTCTGTAATCTTAGAAGTTATTCTGTAATCTCAGAAGTAGTTCTGTAATCTCAGAAGTACTTCTGTAATCTCAGAAGTAGCTCTGTAATCTCAGAAATAGTTCTGTAATCTCAGAAGTAATTCTGTAATCTCAGAAGTAGCTCTGTAATCTCAGAAGTAGCTCTGTAATATCATAAGTAATTCTGTAATCTCAGAAGTAATTCTGTAATCTCAGAAGTAATTCTGCAATCTCAGAAGTAGTTCTGCAATCTCAGAAGTAATTCTGTAATCTTAGAAGTAATTCCGTAATCTCAGAAGTAATTCTGTAATCTCAGAAGTAGTTCTGTAATCTCAGAAGTAGTTCTGTAATCTCAGAAGTAGCTCTGTAATCTCAGAAGTAATTCAGTAATATCAGAAGTAGCTCTGTAATCTCAGAAGTAATTCTGTAATCTCAGAAGTAGTTATGTAATCTCAGAAGTAGTTCTGTAATCTCAGAAGAACCTCTGTAATCTCAGATGCAATTCTGTAATCTCAGAAGTAGCTCTGTAATCTCAGAAGTAATTCTGTAATATCAGAAGTAGCTCTGTAATCTCAGAAGTAATTCTGTAATCTCAGAAGTAGTTCTGTAATCTCAGAAGTAGTTCTGTAATCTTAGAAGTAATTCTGTAATATCAGAAGTAGTTCTGTAATCTCAGAAGTACTTCTGTAATCTCAGAAGTAGCTCTGTAATCTCAGAAATAGTTCTGTAATCTCAGAAATAATTCTGTAATCTCAGAAGTAGCTCTGTAATCTCAGAAGTAGCTCTGTAATATCATAAGTAATTCTGTAATCTCAGAAGTAATTATGTAATCTCAGAAGTAATTCTGTAATCTCAGAAGTAATTCTGCAATCTCAGAAGTAGTTCTGCAATCTCTGAAGTAATTCTGTAATCTTAGAAGTAATTACGTAACTCAGAAGTAATTCTGTAATCTCAGAAGTAGTTCTGTAATCTCAGAAGTAGTTCTGTAATCTCAGAAGTAGTTCTGTAATCTCAGAAGTAATTCTGTAATCTCAGAAGTAGTTCTGTAATCTCAGAAGTACTTCTGTAATCTCAGAAGTAGCTCTGTAATCTCAGAAATAGTTCTGTTATCTCAGAAGTAATTCTGTAATCTCAGAAGTAGCTCTGTAATCTCAGAAGTAGCTCTGTAATATCATAAGTAATTCTGTAATCTCAGAAGTAGCTCTGTAATCTCAGAAATAGCTCTGTAATATCATAAGTAATTCTGTAATCTCAGAAGTAATTCTGTAATCTCAGAAGTAATTCTGTAATCTCAGAAGTAATTTTGCAATCTCAGAAGTAGTTCTGCAATCTCTGAAGTAATTCTGTAATCTTAGAAGTAATTACGTAACTCAGAAGTAATTCTGTAATCTCAGAAGTAGTTCTGTAATCTCAGAAGTAGTTCTGTAATCTCAGAAGTAATTCTGTAATCTCAGAAGTAGTTCTGTAATCTCAGAAGTAGCTCTGTAATCTCAGAAGTAGTTCTGGAATCTCAGAAGTACTTCTGTAATCTCAGAAGTAATTCTGTAATCTCAGAAGTAATTCTGCCAACTCAGAAGTAGTTCTGAAATCTCAGAAGTAATTTTGTATTCTCAGAAGTAGCTCTGTAATCTCAGAAGTAGTTCTGTAATCTCAGAAGTACTTCTGTAATCTCAGAAGTAGCTCTGTAATCTCAGAAATAGTTCTGTAATCTCAGAAGTAATTCTGTAATCTCAGAAGTAGTTCTGTAATCTCAGAAGTAGTTCTGTAATCTCAGAAGAACCTCTGTAATCTCAGATGCAATTCTGTAATCTCAGAAGTAGCTCTGTAATCTCAGAAGTAATTCTGTAATATCAGAAGTAGCTCTGTAATCTCAGAAGTAATTCTGTAATCTCAGAAGTAGTTCTGTAATCTCAGAAGTAGTTCTGTAATCTTAGAAGTAATTCTGTAATCTCAGAAGTAGTTCTGTAATCTCAGAAGTACTTCTGTAATCTCAGAAGTAGCTCTGTAATCTCAGAAATAGTTCTGTAATCTCAGAAGTAATTCTGTAATCTCAGAAGTAATTCTGTAATCTCAGAAGTAATTCTGTAATCTCAGAAGTAATTCTGTAATCTCAGAAGTAATTCTGTAATCTCAGAAGTAATTCTATAATCTCAGAAGTAGTTCTGTAATCTCAGAAGTACCTCTGTAATCTCAGAAGCAATTCTGTAATCTCAGAAGTAGCTCTGTCATCTCAGAAGTATTTCTGTAATCTCCGAAGTAGCTCTGTAATCTCAGAAGTAATTCTGTAATCTCAGAACTAGGTATTTAATCTCAGAAGCAGTTCTGGAATCTCAGAAGAAATACTGTAATCTCTGAAGTAATTCTGTAATCTCAGAAGTAATTCTGTCAACTCAGAAGTAGTTCTGCAATCTCAGAAGTAGGTCTGTCATCTCAGAAGTAGCTCTGTAATCTCAGAAGCAATTCTGTAATCTCAGAAGTAGCTCTGTAATCTCAGAAGTAATTTTGTAATCTCAGAAGTAGTTCTGTAATCTCAGAAGTAGCTCTGTAATCTCAAAAGCAATTCTGTAATTTCAGAAGTAATTCTGTAATCTCAGAAGTAGTTCTGTAATCTCAGAAGTATTTCAGTAATCTCAGAAGTAGCTCTGTAATCTCAAAAGCAATTCTGTAATTTCAGAAGTAATTCTGTAATCTCAGAAGTAATTCTGTAATCTCAGAACTAGTTATTTAATCTCAGAAGCAGTTCTGGAATCTCAGAAGAAATACTGTAATCTCTGAAGTAATTCTGTAATCTCAGAAGTAATTCTGTCAACTCAGAAGTAGTTCTGCAATCTCAAAAGTAGGTCTGTCATCTCAGAAGTAATTCTGTAATCTCAGAAGTAATTCTGCAATCTCAGAAGTAATTCTGTAATCTCAGAAGTAATTCCGTAATCTCAGAAGTAATTCTATAATCTCAGAAGTAGTTCTGCAATCTCAGAAGTAGTTCTGCAATCTCAGAAGTAGTTCTGCAATCTCAGAAGTAGGTCTGTAATCTCAGAAGTAATTCTGTAAACTCAGAAGTAGATCTGTAATCTCAGAAGTAATTCTGTAATCTCAGAATTAGTTCTGTAACCTCAGAAATAGCTCTGTAATCTCAGAAGTAGTTCTGGAATCTCAGAAGTACTTCTGTAATCTCAGAAGTAATTCTGTAATCTCAGAAGTAATTCTGCCAACTCAGAAGTAGTTCTGCAATCTCAGAAGTAGGTCTGTCATCTCAGAAGTAGGTCTGTCATCTCAGAAGTAATTCTGTAATATCAGAAATAATTCTGTAATCTCAGAAATGATTCTGTAATCTCAGAAGTTATTCTGTAATCTCAGAAGTAGTTCTGCAATCTCAGAAGTAATTCTGCAATCTCAGAAGTAGTTCTGTAATCTCAGAAGTACTTCTGTAATCTCAGAAGTAGCTCTGTAATCTCAGAAATAGTTCTGTATTCTCAGAAGTAATTCTGTAATCTCAGAAGTAGCTCTGTAATCTCAGAAGTAATTCTGTAATCTCAGAAGTAGTTCTGTAATCTCAGAAGAACCTCTGTAATCTCAGATGCAATTCTGTAATCTCAGAAGTAGCTCTGTAATCTCAGAAGTAATTCTGTAATATCAGAAGTAGCTCTGTAATCTCAGAAGTAGCTCTGTAATCTCAGAAGTAATTCTGTAATCTCAGAAGTAGCTCTGTAATCTCAGAAATAGTTCTGTAATCTCAGAAGTAATTCTGTAATCTCAGAAGTAGTTCTGTAATCTCAGAAGTAGTTCTGTAATCTCAGAAGTAATTCTGTAATCTCAGAAGTAGTTCTGTAATCTCAGAAGTACTTCTGTAATCTCAGAAGTAGCTCTGTAATCTCAGAAATAGTTCTGTAATCTCAGAAGTAATTCTGTAATCTCAGAAGTAGCTCTGTAATCTCAGAAGTAGCACTGTAATATCATAAGTAATTCTGTAATCTCAGAAGTAGCTCTGTAATCTCAGAAGTAATTCTGTAATCTCAGAAGTAGTTCTGTAATCTCAGAAGTACCTCTGTAATCTCAGAAGCAATTCTGTAATCTCAGAAGTAGCTCTGTAATCTCAGAAGTAATTCTGTAATATCAGAAGTAGCTCTGTAATCTCAGAAGTAGCTCTGTAATCTCAGAAGTAATTTTGTAATCTCAGAAGTCGTTCTGTAATCTCAGAAGTAGCTCTGTAATCTCAGAAGCAATTCTGTAATCTCAGAAGTAGCTCTGTAATCTCAGAAGTAGTTCTGCAATCTCAGAAGTAGGTCTGTCATCTCAGAAGTAGGTCTGTCATCTCAGAAGTAATTCTGTAATCTCAGAAATAATTCTGTAATCTCAGAAGTAATTCTGTAATCTCAGAAGTAATTCTGTAATCTCAGAAGTAATTCTGTAATCTCAGAAGTAATTCTTTAATCTCAGAAGTAATTCTGTAATCTCAGAAGTAATTATGTAATCTCAGAAGTAATTCTGCAATCTCAGAAGTATATCTGTAATCTCAGAAGTAATTTTGTAATCTCAGAAGTAGCTCTGTAATCTCAGAAGTAGTTCTGGAATCTCAGAAGTACTTCTGTAATCTCAGAAGTAATTCTGTAATCTCAGAAGTAATTCTGCCAACTCAGAAGTAGTTCTGCAATCTCAGAAGTAATTTTGTATTCTCAGAAGTAGCTCTGTAATCTCAGAAGTAGTTCTGTAATCTCAGAAGTACTTCTGTAATCTCAGAAGTAGCTCTGTAATCTCAGAAATAGTTCTGTAATCTCAGAAGTAATTCTGTAATCTCAGAAGTAGCTCTGTAATCTCAGAAGTAGCTCTGTAATATCAGAAGTAATTCTGTAATCTCAGAAGTAGCTCTGTAATCTCAGAAGTAATTCTGTAATCTCAGAAGTAGTTCTGTAATCTCAGAAGTACCTCTGTAATCTCAGAAGCAATTCTGTAATCTCAGAAGTAGCTCTGTCATCTCAGAAGTAATTCTGTAATATCAGAAGTAGCTCTGTAATCTCAGAAGTAATTCTGTAATCTAAGAAGTAGCTCTGTAATCTCAGAATTAGTTCTGTAATCTCAGAAGTAGTTCTGTAATCTTAGAAGTAATTCTGTAATCTCAGAAGTAGTTCTGTAATCTCAGAAGTACTTCTGTAATCTCAGAAGTAGCTCTGTAATCTCAGAAATAGTTACGTAATCTCAGAAGTAATTCTGTAATCTCAGAAGTAATTCTGTAATCTCAGAAGTAATTCTGTAATCTCAGAAGTAATTCTGCAATCTCAGAAGTATATCTGTAATCTCAGAAGTAATTTTGTAATCTCAGAAGTAGCTCTGTAATCTCAGAAGTAGTTCTGGAATCTCAGAAGTACTTCTGTAATCTCAGAAGTAATTCTGTAATCTCAGAAGTAATTCTGCCAACTCAGAAGTAGTTCTGCAATCTCAGAAGTAATTTTGTATTCTCAGAAGTAGCTCTGTAATCTCAGAAGTAGTTCTGTAATCTCAGAAGTACTTCTGTAATCTCAGAAGTAGCTCTGTAATCTCAGAAATAGTTCTGTAATCTCAGAAGTAATTCTGTAATCTCAGAAGTAGCTCTGTAATCTCAGAAGTATCTCTGTAATATCAGAAGTAATTCTGTAATCTCAGAAGTAGCTCTGTAATCTCAGAAGTAATTCTGTAATCTCAGAAGTAGTTCTGTAATCTCAGAAGTACCTCTGTAATCTCAGAAGCAATTCTGTAATCTCAGAAGTAGCTCTGTCATCTCAGAAGTATTTCTGTAATCTCCGAAGTAGCTCTGTAATCTCAGAAGTAATTCTGTAATCTCAGAACTAGGTATTTAATCTCAGAAGCAGTTCTGGAATCTCAGAAGAAATACTGTAATCTCTGAAGTAATTCTGTAATCTCAGAAGTAATTCTGTCAACTCAGAAGTAGTTCTGCAATCTCAGAAGTAATTTTGTATTCTCAGAAGTAGCTCTGTAATCTCAGAAGTAGTTCTGTAATCTCAGAAGTACTTCTGTAATCTCAGAAGTAGCTCTGTAATCTCAGAAATAGTTCTGTAATCTCAGAAGTAATTCTGTAATCTCAGAAGTAGCTCTGTAATCTCAGAAGTAGCTCTGTAATATCAGAAGTAATTCTGTAATCTCAGAAGTAGCTCTGTAATCTCAGAAGTAATTCTGTAATCTCAGAAGTAGTTCTGTAATCTCAGAAGTACCTCTGTAATCTCAGAAGCAATTCTGTAATCTCAGAAGTAGCTCTGTCATCTCAGAAGTATTTCTGTAATCTCCGAAGTAGCTCTGTAATCTCAGAAGTAATTCTGTAATCTCAGAACTAGGTATTTAATCTCAGAAGCAGTTCTGGAATCTCAGAAGAAATACTGTAATCTCTGAAGTAATTCTGTAATCTCAGAAGTAATTCTGTAATCTCAGAAGTAGTTCTGTAATCTCAGAAGAACCTCTGTAATCTCAGATGCAATTCTGTAATCTCAGAAGTAGCTCTGTAATCTCAGAAGTTATTCTGTAATATCAGAAGTAGCTCTGTAATCTCAGAAGTAATTCTGTAATCTCAGAAGTAGTTCTGTAATCTCAGAAGTAGTTCTGTAATCTTAGAAGTTATTCTGTAATCTCAGAAGTAGTTCTGTAATCTCAGAAGTACTTCTGTAATCTCAGAAGTAGCTCTGTAATCTCAGAAATAGTTCTGTAATCTCAGAAGTAATTCTGTAATCTCAGAAGTAGCTCTGTAATCTCAGAAGTAGCTCTGTAATATCATAAGTAATTCTGTAATCTCAGAAGTAATTCTGTAATCTCAGAAGTAATTCTGCAATCTCAGAAGTAGTTCTGCAATCTCAGAAGTAATTCTGTAATCTTAGAAGTAATTCCGTAATCTCAGAAGTAATTCTGTAATCTCAGAATTAGTTCTGTAATCTCAGAAGTAGTTCTGTAATCTCAGAAGTAGCTCTGTAATCTCAGAAGTAATTCTGTAATATCAGAAGTAGCTCTGTAATCTCAGAAGTAATTCTGTAATCTCAGAAGTAGTTATGTAATCTCAGAAGTAGTTCTGTAATCTCAGAAGAACCTCTGTAATCTCAGATGCAATTCTGTAATCTCAGAAGTAGCTCTGTAATCTCAGAAGTAATTCTGTAATATCAGAAGTAGCTCTGTAATCTCAGAAGTAATTCTGTAATCTCAGAAGTAGTTCTGTAATCTCAGAAGTAGTTCTGTAATCTTAGAAGTAATTCTGTAATCTCAGAAGTAGTTCTGTAATCTCAGAAGTACTTCTGTAATCTCAGAAGTAGCTCTGTAATCTCAGAAATAGTTCTGTAATCTCAGAAATAATTCTGTAATCTCAGAAGTAGCTCTGTAATCTCAGAAGTAGCTCTGTAATATCATAAGTAATTCTGTAATCTCAGAAGTAATTATGTAATCTCAGAAGTAATTCTGTAATCTCAGAAGTAATTCTGCAATCTCAGAAGTAGTTCTGCAATCTCTGAAGTAATTCTGTAATCTTAGAAGTAATTACGTAACTCAGAAGTAATTCTGTAATCTCAGAAGTAGTTCTGTAATCTCAGAAGTAGTTCTGTAATCTCAGAAGTAGTTCTGTAATCTCAGAAGTAATTCTGTAATCTCAGAAGTAGTTCTGTAATCTCAGAAGTACTTCTGTAATCTCAGAAGTAGCTCTGTAATCTCAGAAATAGTTCTGTTATCTCAGAAGTAATTCTGTAATCTCAGAAGTAGCTCTGTAATCTCAGAAGTAGCTCTGTAATATCATAAGTAATTCTGTAATCTCAGAAGTAGCTCTGTAATCTCAGAAATAGCTCTGTAATATCATAAGTAATTCTGTAATCTCAGAAGTAATTCTGTAATCTCAGAAGTAATTCTGTAATCTCAGAAGTAATTCTGCAATCTCAGAAGTAGTTCTGCAATCTCTGAAGTAATTCTGTAATCTTAGAAGTAATTACGTAACTCAGAAGTAATTCTGTAATCTCAGAAGTAGTTCTGTAATCTCAGAAGTAGTTCTGTAATCTCAGAAGTAATTCTGTAATCTCAGAAGTAGTTCTGTAATCTCAGAAGTACTTCTGTAATCTCAGAAGTAGCTCTGTAATCTCAGAAATAGTTCTGTAATCTCAGAAGTAATTCTGTAATCTCAGAAGTAGCTCTGTAATCTCAGAAGTAGCTCTGTAATATCATAAGTAATTCTGTAATCTCAGAAGTAGCTCTGTAATCTCAGAAGTAATTCTGTAATCTCAGAAGTAGTTCTGTAATCTCAGAAGTACCTCTGTCATCTCAGAAGCAATTCTGTAATCTCAGAAGTAGCTCTGTAATCTCAGAAGTAATTCTGTAATATCAGAAGTAGCTCTGTAATCTCAGAAGTAGCTCTGTAATCTCAGAAGTAATTTTGTAATCTCAGAAGTCGTTCTGTAATCTCAGAAGTAGCTCTGTAATCTCAGAAGCAATTCTGTAATCTCAGAAGTAGCTCTGTAATCTCAGAAGTAGTTCTGCAATCTCAGAAGTAGGTCTGACATCTCAGAAGTAGGTCTGTCATCTCAAAAGTAATTCTGTAATCTCAGAAATAATTCTGTAATCTCAGAAGTAATTCTGTAATCTCAGAAGTAATTCTGTAATCTCAGAAGTAATTCTGTAATCTCAGAAGTAATTCTGTAATCTCAGAAGTAATTCTGTAATCTCAGAAGTAATTCTGTAATCTCAGAAGTAATTCTGCAATCTCAGAAGTATATCTGTAATCTCAGAAGTAATTTTGTAATCTCAGAAGTAGCTCTGTAATCTCAGAAGTAGTTCTGGAATCTCAGAAGTACTTCTGTAATCTCAGAAGTAATTCTGTAATCTCAGAAGTAATTCTGCCAACTCAGAAGTAGTTCTGAAATCTCAGAAGTAATTTTGTATTCTCAGAAGTAGCTCTGTAATCTCAGAAGTAGTTCTGTAATCTCAGAAGTACTTCTGTAATCTCAGAAGTAGCTCTGTAATCTCAGAAATAGTTCTGTAATCTCAGAAGTAATTCTGTAATCTCAGAAGTAGTTCTGTAATCTCAGAAGTAGTTCTGTAATCTCAGAAGAACCTCTGTAATCTCAGATGCAATTCTGTAATCTCAGAAGTAGCTCTGTAATCTCAGAAGTAATTCTGTAATATCAGAAGTAGCTCTGTAATCTCAGAAGTAATTCTGTAATCTCAGAAGTAGTTCTGTAATCTCAGAAGTAGTTCTGTAATCTTAGAAGTAATTCTGTAATCTCAGAAGTAGTTCTGTAATCTCAGAAGTACTTCTGTAATCTCAGAAGTAGCTCTGTAATCTCAGAAATAGTTCTGTAATCTCAGAAGTAATTCTGTAATCTCAGAAGTAATTCTGTAATCTCAGAAGTAATTCTGTAATCTCAGAAGTAATTCTGTAATCTCAGAAGTAATTCTGCAATCTCAGAAGTATATCTGTAATCTCAGAAGTAATTTTGTAATCTCAGAAGTAGCTCTGTAATCTCAAGTAGTTCTGGAATCTCAGAAGTACTTCTGCAATCTCAGAAGTAATTCTGTAATCTCAGAAGTAATTCTGCCAACTCAGAAGTAGTTCTGCAATCTCAGAAGTAATTTTGTATTCTCAGAAGTAGCTCTGTAATCTCAGAAGTAGTTCTGTAATCTCAGAAGTACTTCTGTAATCTCAGAAGTAGCTCTGTAATCTCAGAAATAGTTCTGTAATCTCAGAAGTAATTCTGTAATCTCAGAAGTAGCTCTGTAATCTCAGAAGTAGCTCTGTAATATCAGAAGTAATTCTGTAATCTCAGAAGTAGCTCTGTAATCTCAGAAGTAATTCTATAATCTCAGAAGTAGTTCTGTAATCTCAGAAGTACCTCTGTAATCTCAGAAGCAATTCTGTAATCTCAGAAGAAGCTCTGTCATGTCAGAAGTATTTCTGTAATCTCCGAAGTAGCTCTGTAATCTCAGAAGTAATTCTGTAATCTCAGAACTAGGTATTTAATCTCAGAAGCAGTTCTGGAATCTCAGAAGAAATACTGTAATCTCTGAAGTAATTCTGTAATCTCAGAAGTAATTCTGTCAACTCAGAAGTAGTTCTGCAATCTCAGAAGTAGGTCTGTCATCTCATAAGTAGCTCTGTAATCTCAGAAGCAATTCTGTAATCTCAGAAGTAGCTCTGTAATCTCAGAAGTAATTTTGTAATCTCAGAAGTAGTTCTGTAATCTCAGAAGTAGCTCTGTAATCTCAAAAGCAATTCTGTAATTTCAGAAGTAATTCTGTAATCTCAGAAGTAGTTCTGTAATCTCAGAAGTATTTCAGTAATCTCAGAAGTAATTCTGTAATCTCAGAAGTAATTCTGTAATCTCAGAACTAGTTATTTAATCTCAGAAGCAGTTCTGGAATCTCAGAAGAAATACTGTAATCTCTGAAGTAATTCTGTAATCTCAGAAGTAATTCTGTCAACTCAGAAGTAGTTCTGCAATCTCAAAAGTAGGTCTGTCATCTCAGAAGTAATTCTGTAATCTCAGAAGTAATTCTGCAATCTCAGAAGTAATTCTGTAATCTCAGAAGTAATTCCGTAATCTCAGAAGTAATTCTATAATCTCAGAAGTAGTTCTGCAATCTCAGAAGTAGTTCTGCAATCTCAGAAGTAGTTCTGCAATCTCAGAAGTAGGTCTGTAATCTCAGAAGTAATTCTGTAAACTCAGAAGTAGATCTGTAATCTCAGAAGTAATTCTGTAATCTCAGAATTAGTTCTGTAACCTCAGAAATAGCTCTGTAATCTCAGAAGTAGTTCTGGAATCTCAGAAGTACTTCTGTAATCTCAGAAGTAATTCTGTAATCTCAGAAGTAATTCTGCCAACTCAGAAGTAGTTCTGCAATCTCAGAAGTAGGTCTGTCATCTCAGAAGTAGGTCTGTCATCTCAGAAGTAATTCTGTAATATCAGAAATAATTCTGTAATCTCAGAAATGATTCTGTAATCTCAGAAGTTATTCTGTAATCTCAGAAGTAGTTCTGCAATCTCAGAAGTAATTCTGCAATCTCAGAAGTAGTTCTGTAATCTCAGAAGTACTTCTGTAATCTCAGAAGTAGCTCTGTAATCTCAGAAATAGTTCCGTAATCTCAGAAGTAATTCTGTAATCTCAGAAGTAGCTCTGTAATCTCAGAAGTAATTCTGTAATCTCAGAAGTAGTTCTGTAATCTCAGAAGAACCTCTGTAATCTCAGATGCAATTCTGTAATCTCAGAAGTAGCTCTGTAATCTCAGAAGTAATTCTGTAATATCAGAAGTAGCTCTGTAATCTCAGAAGTAGCTCTGTAATCTCAGAAGTAATTCTGTAATCTCAGAAGTAGCTCTGTAATCTCAGAAATAGTTCTGTAATCTCAGAAGTAATTCTGTAATCTCAGAAGTAGCTCTGTAATCTCAGACGTAGCTCTGTAATATCATAAGTAATTCTGTAATCTCAGAAGTAATTCTGTAATCTCAGAAGTAATTCTGCAATCTCAGAAGTAGTTCTGCAATCTCAGAAGTAATTCTGTAATCTTAGAAGTAATTCCGTAATCTCAGAAGTAATTCTGTAATCTCAGAAGTAGTTCTGTAATCTCAGAAGTAGTTCTGTAATCTCAGAAGTAATTCTGTAATCTCAGAAGTAGTTCTGTAATCTCAGAAGTACTTCTGTAATCTCAGAAGTAGCTCTGTAATCTCAGAAATAGTTCTGTAATCTCAGAAGTAATTCTGTAATCTCAGAAGTAGCTCTGTAATCTCAGAAGTAGCACTGTAATATCATAAGTAATTCTGTAATCTCAGAAGTAGCTCTGTAATCTCAGAAGTAATTCTGTAATCTCAGAAGTAGTTCTGTAATCTCAGAAGTACCTCTGTAATCTCAGAAGCAATTCTGTAATCTCAGAAGTAGCTCTGTAATCTCAGAAGTAATTCTGTAATATCAGAAGTAGCTCTGTAATCTCAGAAGTAGCTCTGTAATCTCAGAAGTAATTTTGTAATCTCAGAAGTCGTTCTGTAATCTCAGAAGTAGCTCTGTAATCTCAGAAGCAATTCTGTAATCTCAGAAGTAGCTCTGTAATCTCAGAAGTAGTTCTGCAATCTCAGAAGTAGGTCTGTCATCTCAGAAGTAGGTCTGTCATCTCAGAAGTAATTCTGTAATCTCAGAAATAATTCTGTAATCTCAGAAGTAATTCTGTAATCTCAGAAGTAATTCTGTAATCTCAGAAGTAATTCTGTAATCTCAGAAGTAATTCTTTAATCTCAGAAGTTATTCTGTAATCTCAGAAGTAATTATGTAATCTCAGAAGTAATTCTGCAATCTCAGAAGTATATCTGTAATCTCAGAAGTAATTTTGTAATCTCAGAAGTAGCTCTGTAATCTCAGAAGTAGTTCTGGAATCTCAGAAGTACTTCTGTAATCTCAGAAGTAATTCTGTAATCTCAGAAGTAATTCTGCCAACTCAGAAGTAGTTCTGCAATCTCAGAAGTAATTTTGTATTCTCAGAAGTAGCTCTGTAATCTCAGAAGTAGTTCTGTAATCTCAGAAGTACTTCTGTAATCTCAGAAGTAGCTCTGTAATCTCAGAAATAGTTCTGTAATCTCAGAAGTAATTCTGTAATCTCAGAAGTAGCTCTGTAATCTCAGAAGTAGCTCTGTAATATCAGAAGTAATTCTGTAATCTCAGAAGTAGCTCTGTAATCTCAGAAGTAATTCTGTAATCTCAGAAGTAGTTCTGTAATCTCAGAAGTACCTCTGTAATCTCAGAAGCAATTCTGTAATCTCAGAAGTAGCTCTGTCATCTCAGAAGTAATTCTGTAATATCAGAAGTAGCTCTGTAATCTCAGAAGTAATTCTGTAATCTAAGAAGTAGCTCTGTAATCTCAGAATTAGTTCTGTAATCTCAGAAGTAGTTCTGTAATCTTAGAAGTAATTCTGTAATCTCAGAAGTAGTTCTGTAATCTCAGAAGTACTTCTGTAATCTCAGAAGTAGCTCTGTAATCTCAGAAATAGTTACGTAATCTCAGAAGTAATTCTGTAATCTCAGAAGTAATTCTGTAATCTCAGAAGTAATTCTGTAATCTCAGAAGTAATTCTGCAATCTCAGAAGTATATCTGTAATCTCAGAAGTAATTTTGTAATCTCAGAAGTAGCTCTGTAATCTCAGAAGTAGTTCTGGAATCTCAGAAGTACTTCTGTAATCTCAGAAGTAATTCTGTAATCTCAGAAGTAATTCTGCCAACTCAGAAGTAGTTCTGCAATCTCAGAAGTAATTTTGTATTCTCAGAAGTAGCTCTGTAATCTCAGAAGTAGTTCTGTAATCTCAGAAGTACTTCTGTAATCTCAGAAGTAGCTCTGTAATCTCAGAAATAGTTCTGTAATCTCAGAAGTAATTCTGTAATCTCAGAAGTAGCTCTGTAATCTCAGAAGTATCTCTGTAATATCAGAAGTAATTCTGTAATCTCAGAAGTAGCTCTGTAATCTCAGAAGTAATTCTGTAATCTCAGAAGTAGTTCTGTAATCTCAGAAGTACCTCTGTAATCTCAGAAGCAATTCTGTAATCTCAGAAGTAGCTCTGTCATCTCAGAAGTATTTCTGTAATCTCCGAAGTAGCTCTGTAATCTCAGAAGTAATTCTGTAATCTCAGAACTAGGTATTTAATCTCAGAAGCAGTTCTGGAATCTCAGAAGAAATACTGTAATCTCTGAAGTAATTCTGTAATCTCAGAAGTAATTCTGTCAACTCAAAAGTAGTTCTGCAATCTCAGAAGTAATTTTGTATTCTCAGAAGTAGCTCTGTAATCTCAGAAGTAGTTCTGTAATCTCAGAAGTACTTCTGTAATCTCAGAAGTAGCTCTGTAATCTCAGAAATAGTTCTGTAATCTCAGAAGTAATTCTGTAATCTCAGAAGTAGCTCTGTAATCTCAGAAGTAGCTCTGTAATATCAGAAGTAATTCTGTAATCTCAGAAGTAGCTCTGTAATCTCAGAAGTAATTCTGTAATCTCAGAAGTAGTTCTGTAATCTCAGAAGTACCTCTGTAATCTCAGAAGCAATTCTGTAATCTCAGAAGTAGCTCTGTCATCTCAGAAGTATTTCTGTAATCTCCGAAGTAGCTCTGTAATCTCAGAAGTAATTCTGTAATCTCAGAACTAGGTATTTAATCTCAGAAGCAGTTCTGGAATCTCAGAAGAAATACTGTAATCTCTGAAGTAATTCTGTAATCTCAGAAGTAATTCCGTCAACTCAGAAGTAGTTCTGCAATCTCAGAAGTAGGTCTGTCATCTCAGAAGTAGCTCTGTAATCTCAGAAGCAATTCTGTAATCTCAGAAGTAGCTCTGTAATCTCAGAAGTAATTTAGTAATCTCAGAAGTAGTTCTGTAATCTCAGAAGTAGCTCTGTAATCTCAAAAGCAATTCTGTAATTTCAGAAGTAATTCTGTAATCTCAGAAGTAGTTCTGTAATCTCAGAAGTAGTTCTGTAATCTCAGAAGTAGCTCTGTAATCTCAGAAGTAATTCTGTAATATCAGAAGTAGCTCTGTAATCTCAGAAGTAATTCTGTAATCTCAGAAGTAGTTATGTAATCTCAGAAGTAGTTCTGTAATCTCAGAAGAACCTCTGTAATCTCAGATGCAATTCTGTAATCTCAGAAGTAGCTCTGTAATCTCAGAAGTAATTCTGTAATATCAGAAGTAGCTCTGTAATCTCAGAAGTAATTCTGTAATCTCAGAAGTAGTTCTGTAATCTCAGAAGTAGTTCTGTAATCTTAGAAGTAATTCTGTAATCTCAGAAGTAGTTCTGTAATCTCAGAAGTACTTCTGTAATCTCAGAAGTAGCTCTGTAATCTCAGAAATAGTTCTGTAATCTCAGAAATAATTCTGTAATCTCAGAAGTAGCTCTGTAATCTCAGAAGTAGCTCTGTAATATCATAAGTAATTATGTAATCTCAGAAGTAATTATGTAATCTCAGAAGTAATTCTGTAATCTCAGAAGTAATTCTGCAATCTCAGAAGTAGTTCTGCAATCTCTGAAGTAATTCTGTAATCTTAGAAGTAATTACGTAACTCAGAAGTAATTCTGTAATCTCAGAAGTAGTTCTGTAATCTCAGAAGTAGTTCTGTAATCTCAGAAGTAGTTCTGTAATCTCAGAAGTAATTCTGTAATCTCAGAAGTAGTTCTGTAATCTCAGAAGTACTTCTGTAATCTCAGAAGTAGCTCTGTAATCTCAGAAATAGTTCTGTAATCTCAGAAGTAATTCTGTAATCTCAGAAGTAGCTCTGTAATCTCAGAAGTAGCTCTGTAATATCATAAGTAATTCTGTAATCTCAGAAGTAGCTCTGTAATCTCAGAAGTAGCTCTGTAATATCATAAGTAATTCTGTAATCTCAGAAGTAATTCTGTAATCTCAGAAGTAATTCTGTAATCTCAGAAGTAATTCTGCAATCTCAGAAGTAGTTCTGCAATCTCTGAAGTAATTCTGTAATCTTAGAAGTAATTACGTAACTCAGAAGTAATTCTGTAATCTCAGAAGTAGTTCTGTAATCTCAGAAGTAGTTCTGTAATCTCAGAAGTAATTCTGTAATCTCAGAAGTAGTTCTGTAATCTCAGAAGTACTTCTGTAATCTCAGAAGTAGCTCTGTAATCTCAGAAATAGTTCCGTAATCTCAGAAGTAATTCTGTAATCTCAGAAGTAGCTCTGTAATCTCAGAAGTAGCTCTGTAATATCATAAGTAATTCTGTAATCTCAGAAGTAGCTCTGTAATCTCAGAAGCAATTCTGTAATCTCAGAAGTAGCTCTGTAATCTCAGAAGTAGTTCTGCAATCTCAGAAGTAGGTCTGTCATCTCAGAAGTAGGTCTGTCATCTCAGAAGTAATTCTGTAATCTCAGAAATAATTCTGTAATCTCAGAAGTAATTCTGTAATCTCAGAAGTAATTCTGTAATCTCAGAAGTAATTCTGTAATCTCAGAAGTAATTCTGTAATCTCAGAAGTAATTCTGTAATCTCAGAAGTAATTCTGTAATCTCAGAAGTAATTCTGCAATCTCAGAAGTATATCTGTAATCTCAGAAGTAATTTTGTAATCTCAGAAGTAGCTCTGTAATCTCAGAAGTAGTTCTGGAATCTCAGAAGTACTTCTGTAATCTCAGAAGTAATTCTGTAATCTCAGAAGTAATTCTGCCAACTCAGAAGTAGTTCTGAAATCTCAGAAGTAATTTTGTATTCTCAGAAGTAGCTCTGTAATCTCAGAAGTAGTTCTGTAATCTCAGAAGTACTTCTGTAATCTCAGAAGTAGCTCTGTAATCTCAGAAATAGTTCTGTAATCTCAGAAGTAATTCTGTAATCTCAGAAGTAGTTCTGTAATCTCAGAAGTAGTTTTGTAATCTCAGAAGAACCTCTCTAATCTCAGATGCAATTCTGTAATCTCAGAAGTAGCTCTGTAATATCATAAGTAATTCTGTAATCTCAGAAGTAGCTCTGTAATCTCAGAAGTAGCTCTGTAATATCATAAGTAATTCTGTAATCTCAGAAGTAATTCTGTAATCTCAGAAGTAATTCTGTAATCTCAGAAGTAATTCTGCAATCTCAGAAGTAGTTCTGCAATCTCTGAAGTAATTCTGTAATCTTAGAAGTAATTACGTAACTCAGAAGTAATTCTGTAATCTCAGAAGTAGTTCTGTAATCTCAGAAGTAGTTCTGTAATCTCAGAAGTAATTCTGTAATCTCAGAAGTAGTTCTGTAATCTCAGAAGTACTTCTGTAATCTCAGAAGTAGCTCTGTAATCTCAGAAATAGTTCTGTAATCTCAGAAGTAATTCTGTAATCTCAGAAGTAGCTCTGTAATCTCAGAAGTAGCTCTGTAATATCATAAGTAATTCTGTAATCTCAGAAGTAGCTCTGTAATCTCAGAAGTAATTCTGTAATCTCAGAAGTAGTTATGTAATCTCAGAAGTACCTCTGTAATCTCAGAAGCAATTCTGTAATCTCAGAAGTAGCTCTGTAATCTCAGAAGTAATTCTGTAATATCAGAAGTAGCTCTGTAATCTCAGAAGTAGCTCTGTAATCTCAGAAGTAATTTTGTAATCTCAGAAGTCGTTCTGTAATCTCAGAAGTAGCTCTGTAATCTCAGAAGCAATTCTGTAATCTCAGAAGTAGCTCTGTAATCTCAGAAGTAGTTCTGCAATCTCAGATGCAATTCTGTAATCTCAGAAGTAGCTCTGTAATCTCAGAAGTAATTCTGTAATATCAGAAGTAGCTCTGTAATCTCAGAAGTAATTCTGTAATCTCAGAAGTAGTTCTGTAATCTCAGAAGTAGTTCTGTAATCTTAGAAGTAATTCTGTAATCTCAGAAGTAGTTCTGTAATCTCAGAAGTACTTCTGTAATCTCAGAAGTAGCTCTGTAATCTCAGAAATAGTTCTGTAATCTCAGAAATAATTCTGTAATCTCAGAAGTAGCTCTGTAATCTCAGAAGTAGCTCTGTAATATCATAAGTAATTATGTAATCTCAGAAGTAATTATGTAATCTCAGAAGTAATTCTGTAATCTCAGAAGTAATTCTGCAATCTCAGAAGTAGTTCTGCAATCTCTGAAGTAATTCTGTAATCTTAGAAGTAATTACGTAACTCAGAAGTAATTCTGTAATCTCAGAAGTAGTTCTGTAATCTCAGAAGTAGTTCTGTAATCTCAGAAGTAGTTCTGTAATCTCAGAAGTAATTCTGTAATCTCAGAAGTAGTTCTGTAATCTCAGAAGTACTTCTGTAATCTCAGAAGTAGCTCTGTAATCTCAGAAATAGTTCTGTAATCTCAGAAGTAATTCTGTAATCTCAGAAGTAGCTCTGTAATCTCAGAAGTAGCTCTGTAATATCATAAGTAATTCTGTAATCTCAGAAGTAGCTCTGTAATCTCAGAAGTAGCTCTGTAATATCATAAGTAATTCTGTAATCTCAGAAGTAATTCTGTAATCTCAGAAGTAATTCTGTAATCTCAGAAGTAATTCTGCAATCTCAGAAGTAGTTCTGCAATCTCTGAAGTAATTCTGTAATCTTAGAAGTAATTACGTAACTCAGAAGTAATTCTGTAATCTCAGAAGTAGTTCTGTAATCTCAGAAGTAGTTCTGTAATCTCAGAAGTAATTCTGTAATCTCAGAAGTAGTTCTGTAATCTCAGAAGTACTTCTGTAATCTCAGAAGTAGCTCTGTAATCTCAGAAATAGTTCCGTAATCTCAGAAGTAATTCTGTAATCTCAGAAGTAGCTCTGTAATCTCAGAAGTAGCTCTGTAATATCATAAGTAATTCTGTAATCTCAGAAGTAGCTCTGTAATCTCAGAAGCAATTCTGTAATCTCAGAAGTAGCTCTGTAATCTCAGAAGTAGTTCTGCAATCTCAGAAGTAGGTCTGTCATCTCAGAAGTAGGTCTGTCATCTCAGAAGTAATTCTGTAATCTCAGAAATAATTCTGTAATCTCAGAAGTAATTCTGTAATCTCAGAAGTAATTCTGTAATCTCAGAAGTAATTCTGTAATCTCAGAAGTAATTCTGTAATCTCAGAAGTAATTCTGTAATCTCAGAAGTAATTCTGTAATCTCAGAAGTAATTCTGCAATCTCAGAAGTATATCTGTAATCTCAGAAGTAATTTTGTAATCTCAGAAGTAGCTCTGTAATCTCAGAAGTAGTTCTGGAATCTCAGAAGTACTTCTGTAATCTCAGAAGTAATTCTGTAATCTCAGAAGTAATTCTGCCAACTCAGAAGTAGTTCTGAAATCTCAGAAGTAATTTTGTATTCTCAGAAGTAGCTCTGTAATCTCAGAAGTAGTTCTGTAATCTCAGAAGTACTTCTGTAATCTCAGAAGTAGCTCTGTAATCTCAGAAATAGTTCTGTAATCTCAGAAGTAATTCTGTAATCTCAGAAGTAGTTCTGTAATCTCAGAAGTAGTTTTGTAATCTCAGAAGAACCTCTCTAATCTCAGATGCAATTCTGTAATCTCAGAAGTAGCTCTGTAATATCATAAGTAATTCTGTAATCTCAGAAGTAGCTCTGTAATCTCAGAAGTAGCTCTGTAATATCATAAGTAATTCTGTAATCTCAGAAGTAATTCTGTAATCTCAGAAGTAATTCTGTAATCTCAGAAGTAATTCTGCAATCTCAGAAGTAGTTCTGCAATCTCTGAAGTAATTCTGTAATCTTAGAAGTAATTACGTAACTCAGAAGTAATTCTGTAATCTCAGAAGTAGTTCTGTAATCTCAGAAGTAGTTCTGTAATCTCAGAAGTAATTCTGTAATCTCAGAAGTAGTTCTGTAATCTCAGAAGTACTTCTGTAATCTCAGAAGTAGCTCTGTAATCTCAGAAATAGTTCTGTAATCTCAGAAGTAATTCTGTAATCTCAGAAGTAGCTCTGTAATCTCAGAAGTAGCTCTGTAATATCATAAGTAATTCTGTAATCTCAGAAGTAGCTCTGTAATCTCAGAAGTAATTCTGTAATCTCAGAAGTAGTTATGTAATCTCAGAAGTACCTCTGTAATCTCAGAAGCAATTCTGTAATCTCAGAAGTAGCTCTGTAATCTCAGAAGTAATTCTGTAATATCAGAAGTAGCTCTGTAATCTCAGAAGTAGCTCTGTAATCTCAGAAGTAATTTTGTAATCTCAGAAGTCGTTCTGTAATCTCAGAAGTAGCTCTGTAATCTCAGAAGCAATTCTGTAATCTCAGAAGTAGCTCTGTAATCTCAGAAGTAGTTCTGCAATCTCAGAAGTAGGTCTGTCATCTCAGAAGTAGGTCTGTCATCTCAGAAGTAATTTTGTAATCTCAGAAGTAGCTCTGTAATCTCAGAAGTAGTTCTGGAATCTCAGAAGTACTTCTGTAATCTCAGAAGTAATTCTGTAATCTCAGAAGTAATTCTGCCAACTCAGAAGTAGTTCTGAAATCTCAGAAGTAATTTTGTATTCTCAGAAGTAGCTCTGTAATCTCAGAAGTAGTTCTGTAATCTCAGAAGTACTTCTGTAATCTCAGAAGTAGCTCTGTAATCTCAGAAATAGTTCTGTAATCTCAGAAGTAATTCTGTAATCTCAGAAGTAGTTCTGTAATCTCAGAAGTAGTTTTGTAATCTCAGAAGAACCTCTGTAATCTCAGATGCAATTCTGTAATCTCAGAAGTAGCTCTGTAATATCATAAGTAATTCTGTAATCTCAGAAGTAGCTCTGTAATCTCAGAAGTAGCTCTGTAATATCATAAGTAATTCTGTAATCTCAGAAGTAATTCTGTAATCTCAGAAGTAATTCTGTAATCTCAGAAGTAATTCTGCAATCTCAGAAGTAGTTCTGCAATCTCTGAAGTAATTCTGTAATCTTAGAAGTAATTACGTAACTCAGAAGTAATTCTGTAATCTCAGAAGTAGTTCTGTAATCTCAGAAGTAGTTCTGTAATCTACAGAAGTAATTCTGTAATCTCAGAAGTAGTTCTGTAATCTCAGAAGTACTTCTGTAATCTCAGAAGTAGCTCTGTAATCTCAGAAATAGTTCTGTAATCTCAGAAGTAATTCTGTAATCTCAGAAGTAGCTCTGTAATCTCAGAAGTAGCTCTGTAATATCAGAAGTAATTCTGTAATCTCAGAAGTAGCTCTGTAATCTCAGAAGTAATTCTGTAATCTCAGAAGTAGTTCTGTAATCTCAGAAGTACCTCTGTAATCTCAGAAGCAATTCTGTAATCTCAGAAGTAGCTCTGTCATCTCAGAAGTATTTCTGTAATCTCCGAAGTAGCTCTGTAATCTCAGAAGTAATTCTGTAATCTCAGAACTAGGTATTTAATCTCAGAAGCAGTTCTGGAATCTCAGAAGAAATACTGTAATCTCTGAAGTAATTCTGTAATCTCAGAAGTAATTCTGTCAACTCAGAAGTAGTTCTGCAATCTCAGAAGTAGGTCTGTCATCTCAGAAGTAGCTCTGTAATCTCAGAAGCAATTCTGTAATCTCAGAAGTAGCTCTGTAATCTCAGAAGTAATTTTGTAATCTCAGAAGTAGTTCTGTAATCTCAGAAGTAGCTCTGTAATCTCAAAAGCAATTCTGTAATTTCAGAAGTAATTCTGTAATCTCAGAAGTAGTTCTGTAATCTCAGAAGTATTTCAGTAATCTCAGAAGTAATTCTGTAATCTCAGAAGTAATTCTGTAATCTCAGAACTAGTTATTTAATCTCAGAAGCAGTTCTGGAATCTCAGAAGAAATACTGTAATCTCTGAAGTAATTCTGTAATCTCAGAAGTAATTCTGTCAACTCAGAAGTAGTTCTGCAATCTCAAAAGTAGGTCTGTCATCTCAGAAGTAATTCTGTAATCTCAGAAGTAATTCTGCAATCTCAGAAGTAATTCTGTAATCTCAGAAGTAATTCCGTAATCTCAGAAGTAATTCTATAATCTCAGAAGTAGTTCTGCAATCTCAGAAGTAGTTCTGCAATCTCAGAAGTAGTTCTGCAATCTCAGAAGTAGGTCTGTAATCTCAGAAGTAATTCTGTAAACTCAGAAGTAGATCTGTAATCTCAGAAGTAATTCTGTAATCTCAGAATTAGTTCTGTAACCTCAGAAATAGCTCTGTAATCTCAGAAGTAGTTCTGGAATCTCAGAAGTACTTCTGTAATCTCAGAAGTAATTCTGTAATCTCAGAAGTAATTCTGCCAACTCAGAAGTAGTTCTGCAATCTCAGAAGTAGGTCTGTCATCTCAAAAGTAGGTCTGTCATCTCAGAAGTAATTCTGTAATATCAGAAATAATTCTGTAATCTCAGAAGTGATTCTGTAATCTCAGAAGTTATTCTGTAATCTCAGAAGTAGTTCTGCAATCTCAGAAGTAATTCTGCAATCTCAGAAGTAGTTCTGTAATCTCAGAAGTACTTCTGTAATCTCAGAAGTAGCTCTGTAATCTCAGAAATAGTTCTGTAATCTCAGAAGTAATTCTGTAATCTCAGAAGTAGCTCTGTAATCTCAGAAGTAATTCTGTAATCTCAGAAGTAGTTCTGTAATCTCAGAAGAACCTCTGTAATCTCAGATGCAATTCTGTAATCTCAGAAGTAGCTCTGTAATCTCAGAAGTAATTCTGTAATATCAGAAGTAGCTCTGTAATCTCAGAAGTAGCTCTGTAATCTCAGAAGTAATTCTGTAATCTCAGAAGTAGCTCTGTAATCTCAGAAATAGTTCTGTAATCTCAGAAGTAATTCTGTAATCTCAGAAGTAGCTCTGTAATCTCAGAAGTAGCTCTGTAATATCATAAGTAATTCTGTAATCTCAGAAGTAATTCTGTAATCTCAGAAGTAATTCTGCAATCTCAGAAGTAGTTCTGCAATCTCAGAAGTAATTCTGTAATCTTAGAAGTAATTCCGTAATCTCAGAAGTAATTCTGTAATCTCAGAAGTAGTTCTGTATCTCAGAAGTAATTCTGCAATCTCAGAAGTAGTTCTGCAATCTCAGAAGTAATTCTGTAATCTTAGAAGTAATTCCGTAATCTCAGAAGTAATTCTGTAATCTCAGAAGTAGTTCTGTAATCTCAGAAGTAATTCTGTAATCTCAGAAGTAGTTCTGTAATCTCAGAAGTACTTCTGTAATCTCAGAAGTAGCTCTGTAATCTCAGAAATAGTTCTGTAATCTCAGAAGTAATTCTGTAATCTCAGAAGTAGCTCTGTAATCTCAGAAGTAGCTCTGTAATATCATAAGTAATTCTGTAATCTCAGAAGTAGCTCTGTAATCTCAGAAGTAATTCTGTAATCTCAGAAGTAGTTCTGTAATCTCAGAAGTACCTCTGTAATCTCAGAAGCAATTCTGTAATCTCAGAAGTAGCTCTGTAATCTCAGAAGTAATTCTGTAATATCAGAAGTAGCTCTGTAATCTCAGAAGTAGCTCTGTAATCTCAGAAGTAATTTTGTAATCTCAGAAGTCGTTCTGTAATCTCAGAAGTAGCTCTGTAATCTCAGAAGCAATTCTGTAATCTCAGAAGTAGCTCTGTAATCTCAGAAGTAGTTCTGCAATCTCAGAAGTAGGTCTGTCATCTCAGAAGTAGGTCTGTCATCTCAGAAGTAATTCTGTAATCTCAGAAATAATTCTGTAATCTCAGAAGTAATTCTGTAATCTCAGAAGTAATTCTGTAATCTCAGAAGTAATTCTTTAATCTCAGAAGTAATTCTGTAATCTCAGAAGTAATTATGTAATCTCAGAAGTAATTCTGCAATCTCAGAAGTATATCTGTAATCTCAGAAGTAATTTTGTAATCTCAGAAGTAGCTCTGTAATCTCAGAAGTAGTTCTGGAATCTCAGAAGTACTTCTGTAATCTCAGAAGTAATTTTGTAATCTCAGAAGTAATTCTGCCAACTCAGAAGTAGTTCTGCAATCTCAGAAGTAATTTTGTATTCTCAGAAGTAGCTCTGTAATCTCAGAAGTAGTTCTGTAATCTCAGAAGTACTTCTGTAATCTCAGAAGTAGCTCTGTAATCTCAGAAATAGTTCTGTAATCTCAGAAGTAATTCTGTAATCTCAGAAGTAGCTCTGTAATCTCAGAAGTAGCTCTGTAATATCAGAAGTAATTCTGTAATCTCAGAAGTAGCTCTGTAATCTCAGAAGTAATTCTGTAATCTCAGAAGTAGTTCTGTAATCTCAGAAGTACCTCTGTAATCTCAGAAGCAATTCTGTAATCTCAGAAGTAGCTCTGTCATCTCAAAAGTAATTCTGTAATATCAGAAGTAGCTCTGTAATCTCAGAAGTAATTCTGTAATCTCAGAAGTAGCTCTGTAATCTCAGAATTAGTTCTGTAATCTCAGAAGTAGTTCTGTAATCTTAGAAGTAATTCTGTAATCTCAGAAGTAGTTCTGTAATCTCAGAAGTACTTCTGTAATCTCAGAAGTAGCTCTGTAATCTCAGAAATAGTTCCGTAATCTCAGAAGTAATTCTGTAATCTCAGAAGTAATTCTGTAATCTCAGAAGTAATTCTGTAATCTCAGAAGTAATTCTACAATCTCAGAAGTATATCTGTAATCTCAGAAGTAATTTTGTAATCTCAGAAGTAGCTCTGTAATCTCAGAAGTAGTTCTGGAATCTCAGAAGTACTTCTGTAATCTCAGACGTAATTCTGTAATCTCAGAAGTAATTCTGCCAACTCAGAAGTAGTTCTGCAATCTCAGAAGTAATTTTGTATTCTCAGAAGTAGCTCTGTAATCTCAGAAGTAGTTCTGTAATCTCAGAAGTACTTCTGTAATCTCAGAAGTAGCTCTGTAATCTCAGAAATAGTTCTGTAATCTCAGAAGTAATTCTGTAATCTCAGAAGTAGCTCTGTAATCTCAGAAGTAGCTCTGTAATATCAGAAGTAATTCTGTAATCTCAGAAGTAGCTCTGTAATCTCAGAAGTAATTCTGTAATCTCAGAAGTAGTTCTGTAATCTCAGAAGTACCTCTGTAATCTCAGAAGCAATTCTGTAATCTCAGAAGTAGCTCTGTCATCTCAGAAGTATTTCTGTAATCTCCGAAGTAGCTCTGTAATCTCAGAAGTAATTCTGTAATCTCAGAACTAGGTATTTAATCTCAGAAGCAGTTCTGGAATCTCAGAAGAAATACTGTAATCTCTGAAGTAATTCTGTAATCTCAGAAGTAATTCTGTCAACTCAGAAGTAGTTCTGCAATCTCAGAAGTAGGTCTGTCATCTCAGAAGTAGCTCTGTAATCTCAGAAGCAATTCTGTAATCTCAGAAGTAGCTCTGTAATCTCAGAAGTAATTTTGTAATCTCAGAAGTAGTTCTGTAATCTCAGAAGTACCTCTGTAATCTCAGAAGCAATTCTGTAATTTCAGAAGTAGCTCTGTCATCTCAGAAGTATTTCTGTAATCTCCGAAGTAGCTCTGTAATCTCAGAAGTAATTCTGTAATCTCAGAACTAGGTATTTAATCTCAGAAGCAGTTCTGGAATCTCAGAAGAAATACTGTAATCTCTGAAGTAATTCTGTAATCTCAGAAGTAATTCTGTCAACTCAGAAGTAGTTCTGCAATCTCAGAAGTAATTTTGTATTCTCAGAAGTAGCTCTGTAATCTCAGAAGTAGTTCTGTAATCTCAGAAGTACTTCTGTAATCTCAGAAGTAGCTCTGTAATCTCAGAAATAGTTCTGTAATCTCAGAAGTAATTCTGTAATCTCAGAAGTAGCTCTGTAATCTCAGAAGTAGCTCTGTAATATCAGAAGTAATTCTGTAATCTCAGAAGTAGCTCTGTAATATCAGAAGTAATTCTGTAATCTCAGAAGTAGTTCTGTAATCTCAGAAGTACCTCTGTAATCTCAGAAGCAATTCTGTAATCTCAGAAGTAGCTCTGTCATCTCAGAAGTATTTCTGTAATCTCCGAAGTAGCTCTGTAATCTCAGAAGTAATTCTGTAATCTCAGAACTAGGTATTTAATCTCAGAAGCAGTTCTGGAATCTCAGAAGAAATACTGTAATCTCTGAAGTAATTCTGTAATCTCAGAAGTAATTCTGTCAACTCAGAAGTAGTTCTGCAATCTCAGAAGTAGGTCTGTCATCTCAGAAGTAGCTCTGTAATCTCAGAAGCAATTCTGTAATCTCAGAAGTAGCTCTGTAATCTCAGAAGTAATTTTGTAATCTCAGAAGTAGTTCTGTAATCTCAGAAGTAGCTCTGTAATCTCAAAAGCAATTCTGTAATTTCAGAAGTAATTCTGTAATCTCAGAAGTAGTTCTGTAATCTCAGAAGTATTTCAGTAATCTCAGAAGTAATTCTGTAATCTCAGAACTAGGTATTTAATCTCAGAAGCAGTTCTGGAATCTCAGAAGAAATACTGTAATCTCTGAAGTAATTCTGTAATCTCAGAAGTAATTCTGTCAACTCAGAAGTAGTTCTGCAATCTCAGAAGTAATTTTGTATTCTCAGAAGTAGCTCTGTAATCTCAGAAGTAGTTCTGTAATCTCAGAAGTACTTCTGTAATCTCAGAAGTAGCTCTGTAATCTCAGAAATAGTTCTGTAATCTCAGAAGTAATTCTGTAATCTCAGAAGTAGCTCTGTAATCTCAGAAGTAGCTCTGTAATATCAAAAGTAATTCTGTAATCTCAGAAGTAGCTCTGTAATCTCAGAAGTAATTCTGTAATCTCAGAAGTAGTTCTGTAATCTCAGAAGTACCTCTGTAATCTCAGAAGCAATTCTGTAATCTCAGAAGTAGCTCTGTCATCTCAGAAGTATTTCTGTAATCTCCGAAGTAGCTCTGTAATCTCAGAAGTAATTCTGTAATCTCAGAACTAGGTATTTAATCTCAGAAGCAGTTCTGGAATCTCAGAAGAAATACTGTAATCTCTGAAGTAATTCTGTAATCTCAGAAGTAATTCTGTCAACTCAGAAGTAGTTCTGCAATCTCAGAAGTAGGTCTGTCATCTCAGAAGTAGCTCTGTAATCTCAGAAGCAATTCTGTAATCTCAGAAGTAGCTCTGTAATCTCAGAAGTAATTTTGTAATCTCAGAAGTAGTTCTGTAATCTCATAAGTAGCTCTGTAATCTCAAAAGCAATTCTGTAATTTCAGAAGTAATTCTGTAATCTCAGAAGTAGTTCTGTAATCTCAGAAGTAATTCTGTAATCTCAGAACTAGTTATTTAATCTCAGAAGCAGTTCTGGAATCTCAGAAGAAATACTGTAATCTCTGAAGTAATTCTGTAATCTCAGAAGTAATTATGTCAACTCAGAAGTAGTTCTGCAATCTCAAAAGTAGGTCTGTCATCTCAGAAGTAATTCTGTAATCTCAGAAGTAATTCTGCAATCTCAGAAGTAATTCTGTAATCTCAGAAGTAATTCCGTAATCTCAGAAGTAATTCTATAATCTCAGAAGTAGTTCTGCAATCTCAGAAGTAGTTCTGCAATCTCAGAAGTAGTTCTGCAATCTCAGAAGTAGGTCTGTAATCTCAGAAGTAATTCTGTAAACTCAGAAGTAGATCTGTAAACTCAGAAGTAATTCTGTAATCTCAGAAGTAGTTCTGTAACCTCAGAAATAGCTCTGTAATCTCAGAAGTAGTTCTGGAATCTCAGAAGTACTTCTGTAATCTCAGAAGTAATTCTGTAATCTCAGAGTAATTCTGCCAACTCAGAAGTAGTTCTGCAATCTCAGAAGTAGGTCTGTCATCTCAGAAGTAGGTCTGTCATCTCAGA
The DNA here is from genome assembly GCF_048934315.1 of Petromyzon marinus. Classification (NCBI taxonomy): domain Eukaryota; kingdom Metazoa; phylum Chordata; class Hyperoartia; order Petromyzontiformes; family Petromyzontidae; genus Petromyzon; species Petromyzon marinus. The sequence goes on from NC_133685.1 coordinate 13,531,076, forward strand.
AGTAATTCTGTAATATCAGAAATAATTCTGTAATCTCAGAAGTGATTCTGTAATCTCAGAAGTTATTCTGTAATCTCAGAAGTAGTTCTGCAATCTCAGAAGTAATTCTGCAATCTCAGAAGTAGTTCTGTAATCTCAGAAGTACTTCTGTAATCTCAGAAGTAGCTCTGTAATCTCAGAAATAGTTCTGTAATCTCAGAAGTAATTCTGTAATCTCAGAAGTAGCTCTGTAATCTCAGAAGTAATTCTGTAATCTCAGAAGTAGTTCTGTAATCTCAGAAGAACCTCTGTAATCTCAGATGCAATTCTGTAATCTCAGAAGTAGCTCTGTAATCTCAGAAGTAATTCTGTAATATCAGAAGTAGCTCTGTAATCTCAGAAGTAGCTCTGTAATCTCAGAAGTAATTCTGTAATCTCAGAAGTAGCTCTGTAATCTCAGAAATAGTTCTGTAATCTCAGAAGTAATTCTGTAATCTCAGAAGTAGCTCTGTAATCTCAGAAGTAGCTCTGTAATATCATAAGTAATTATGTAATCTCAGAAGTAATTCTGTAATCTCAGAAGTAATTCTGCAATCTCATAAGTAGTTCTGCAATCTCAGAAGTAATTCTGTAATCTTAGAAGTAATTCCGTAATCTCAGAAGTAATTCTGTAATCTCAGAAGTAGTTCTGTAATCTCAGAAGTAGTTCTGTAATCTCAGAAGTAATTCTGTAATCTCAGAAGTAGTTCTGTAATCTCAGAAGTACTTCTGTAATCTCAGAAGTAGCTCTGTAATCTCAGAAATAGTTCTGTAATCTCAGAAGTAATTCTGTAATCTCAGAAGTAGCTCTGTAATCTCAGAAGTAGCTCTGTAATATCATAAGTAATTCTGTAATCTCAGAAGTAGCTCTGTAATCTCAGAAGTAATTCTGTAATCTCAGAAGTAGTTCTGTAATCTCAGAAGTACCTCTGTAATCTCAGAAGCAATTCTGTAATCTCAGAAGTAGCTCTGTAATCTCAGAAGTAATTCTGTAATATCAGAAGTAGCTCTGTAATCTCAGAAGTAGCTCTGTAATCTCAGAAGTAATTTTGTAATCTCAGAAGTCGTTCTGTAATCTCAGAAGTAGCTCTGTAATCTCAGAAGCAATTCTGTAATCTCAGAAGTAGCTCTGTAATCTCAGAAGTAGTTCTGCAATCTCAGAAGTAGGTCTGTCATCTCAGAAGTAGGTCTGTCATCTCAGAAGTAATTCTGTAATCTCAGAAATAATTCTGTAATCTCAGAAGTAATTCTGTAATCTCAGAAGTAATTCTGTAATCTCAGAAGTAATTCTTTAATCTCAGAAGTAATTCTGTAATCTCAGAAGTAATTATGTAATCTCAGAAGTAATTCTGCAATCTCAGAAGTATATCTGTAATCTCAGAAGTAATTCTGTAATCTCAGAAGTAGTTCTGTAATCTCAGAAGAACCTCTGTAATCTCAGATGCAATTCTGTAATCTCAGAAGTAGCTCTGTAATCTCAGAAGTAATTCTGTAATATCAGAAGTAGCTCTGTAATCTCAGAAGTAGCTCTGTAATCTCAGAAGTAATTCTGTAATCTCAGAAGTAGCTCTGTAATCTCAGAAATAGTTCTGTAATCTCAGAAGTAATTCTGTAATCTCAGAAGTAGCTCTGTAATCTCAGAAGTAGCTCTGTAATATCATAAGTAATTCTGTAATCTCAGAAGTAATTCTGTAATCTCAGAAGTAATTCTGCAATCTCATAAGTAGTTCTGCAATCTCAGAAGTAATTCTGTAATCTTAGAAGTAATTCCGTAATCTCAGAAGTAATTCTGTAATCTCAGAAGTAGTTCTGTAATCTCAGAAGTAGTTCTGTAATCTCAGAAGTAATTCTGTAATCTCAGAAGTAGTTCTGTAATCTCAGAAGTACTTCTGTAATCTCAGAAGTAGCTCTGTAATCTCAGAAATAGTTCTGTAATCTCAGAAGTAATTCTGTAATCTCAGAAGTAGCTCTGTAATCTCAGAAGTAGCTCTGTAATATCATAAGTAATTCTGTAATCTCAGAAGTAGCTCTGTAATCTCAGAAGTAATTCTGTAATCTCAGAAGTAGTTCTGTAATCTCAGAAGTACCTCTGTAATCTCAGAAGCAATTCTGTAATCTCAGAAGTAGCTCTGTAATCTCAGAAGTAATTCTGTAATATCAGAAGTAGCTCTGTAATCTCAGAAGTAGCTCTGTAATCTCAGAAGTAATTTTGTAATCTCAGAAGTCGTTCTGTAATCTCAGAAGTAGCTCTGTAATCTCAGAAGCAATTCTGTAATCTCAGAAGTAGCTCTGTAATCTCAGAAGTAGTTCTGCAATCTCAGAAGTAGGTCTGTCATCTCAGAAGTAGGTCTGTCATCTCAGAAGTAATTCTGTAATCTCAGAAATAATTCTGTAATCTCAGAAGTAATTCTGTAATCTCAGAAGTAATTCTGTAATCTCAGAAGTAATTCTTTAATCTCAGAAGTAATTCTGTAATCTCAGAAGTAATTATGTAATCTCAGAAGTAATTCTGCAATCTCAGAAGTATATCTGTAATCTCAGAAGTAATTTTGTAATCTCAGAAGTAGCTCTGTAATCTCAGAAGTAGTTCTGGAATCTCAGAAGTACTTCTGTAATCTCAGAAGTAATTCTGTAATCTCAGAAGTAATTCTGCCAACTCAGAAGTAGTTCTGCAATCTCAGAAGTAATTTTGTATTCTCAGAAGTAGCTCTGTAATCTCAGAAGTAGTTCTGTAATCTCAGAAGTACTTCTGTAATCTCAGAAGTAGCTCTGTAATCTCAGAAATAGTTCTGTAATCTCAGAAGTAATTCTGTAATCTCAGAAGTAGCTCTGTAATCTCAGAAGTAGCTCTGTAATATCAGAAGTAATTCTGTAATGTCAGAAGTAGCTCTGTAATCTCAGAAGTAATTCTGTAATCTCAGAAGTAGTTCTGTAATCTCAGAAGTACCTCTGTAATCTCAGAAGCAATTCTGTAATCTCAGAAGTAGCTCTGTCATCTCAGAAGTAATTCTGTAATATCAGAAGTAGCTCTGTAATCTCAGAAGTAATTCTGTAATCTCAGAAGTAGCTCTGTAATCTCAGAATTAGTTCTGTAATCTCAGAAGTATTTCTGTAATCTCAGAAGTAGTTCTGCCATCTCAGAAGTAGGTCTGTCATCTCAGAAGTAGGTCTGTCATCTCAGAAGTAATTCTGTAATCTCAGAAATAATTCTGTAATCTCAGAAGTAATTCTGTAATCTCAGAAGTAATTCTGTAATCTCAGAAGTAATTCTGTAATCTCAGAAGTAATTCTGTAATCTCAGAAATAATTCTGTAATCTCAGAAGTAATTCTGCAATCTCAGAAGTATATCTGTAATCTCAGAAGTAATTTTGTAATCTCAGAAGTAGCTCTGTAATCTCAGAAGTAGTTCTGGAATCTCAGAAGTACTTCTGTAATCTCAGAAGTAATTCTGTAATCTCAGAAGTAATTCTGCCAACTCAGAAGTAGTTCTGCAATCTCAGAATTAATTTTGTATTCTCAGAAGTAGCTCTGTAATCTCAGAAGTAGTTCTGTAATCTCAGAAGTACTTCTGTAATCTCAGAAGTAGCTCTGTATTCTCAGAAATAGTTCTGTAATCTCAGAAGTAATTCTGTAATCTCAGAAGTAGCTCTGTAATCTCAGAAGTAGCTCTGTAATATCAGAAGTAATTCTGTAATCTCAGAAGTAGCTCTGTAATCTCAGAAGTAATTCTGTAATCTCAGAAGTAGTTCTGTAATCTCAGAAGTACCTCTGTAATCTCAGAAGCAATTCTGTAATCTCAGAAGTAGCTCTGTCATCTCAGAAGTAATTCTGTAATATCAGAAGTAGCTCTGTAATCTCAGAAGTAATTCTGTAATCTCAAAAGTAGCTCTGTAATCTCAGAATTAGTTCTGTAATCTCAGAAGTATTTCTGTAATCTCAGAAGTAGTTCTGTAATCTCAGAAGTAATTCTGTAATCTCAGAACTAGCTATTTAATCTCAGAAGCAGTTCTGGAATCTCAGAAGAAATACTGTAATCTCTGAAGTAATTCTGTAATCTCAGAAGTAATTCTGTCAACTCAGAAGTAGTTCTGCAATCTCAGAAGTAGATCTGTCATCTCAGAAGTAGCTCTGTAATCTCAGAAGCAATTCTGTAATCTCAGAAGTAGCTCTGTAATCTCAGAAGTAATTCTGTAATCTCAGAAGTAGTTCTGTAATCTCAGAAGTAGCTCTGTAATCTCAAAAGCAATTCTGTAATTTCAGAAGTAATTCTGTAATCTCAGAAGTAGTTCTGTAATCTCAGAAGTATTTCAGTAATCTCAGAAGTAATTCTGTAATCTCAGAAGTAATTCTGTAATCTCAGAACTAGTTATTTAATCTCAGAAGCAGTTCTGGAATCTCAGAAGAAATACTGTAATCTCTGAAGTAATTCTGTAATCTCAGAAGTAATTCTGTCAACTCAGAAGTAGTTCTGCAATCTCAAAAGTAGGTCTGTCATCTCAGAAGTAATTCTGTAATCTCAGAAGTAATTCTGCAATCTCAGAAGTAATTCTGTAATCTCAGAAGTAATTCCGTAATCTCAGAAGTAATTCTGTAATCTCAGAAGTAGTTCTGCAATCTCAGAAGTAGTTCTGCAATCTCAGAAGTAGTTCTGCAATCTCAGAAGTAGGTTTGTAATCTCAGAAGTAATTCTGTAAACTCAGAAGTAGATCTGTAATCTCAGAAGTAATTCTGTAATCTCAGAAGTAGTTCTGTAACCTCAGAAATAGCTCCGTAATCTCAGAAGTAGTTCTGGAATCTCAGAAGTACTTCTGTAATCTCAGAAGTAATTCTGTAATCTCAGAAGTAATTCTGCCAACTCAGAAGTAGTTCTGCAATCTCAGAAGTAGGTCTGTAATCTCAGAAGTAGGTCTGTCATCTCAGAAGTAATTCTGTAATATCAGAAATAATTCTGTAATCTCAGAAGTGATTCTGTAATCTCAGAAGTTATTCTGTAATCTCAGAAGTAGTTCTGCAATCTCAGAAGTAATTCTGCAATCTCAGAAGTAGTTCTGTAATCTCAGAAATAGTTCTGTAATCTCAGAAGTAATTCTGTAATCTCAGAAGTAGCTCTGTAATCTCAGAAGTAGCTCTGTAATATCAGAAGTAATTCTGTAATCTCAGAAGTAGCTCTGTAATCTCAGAAGTAATTCTGTAATCTCAGAAGTAGTTCTGTAATCTCAGAAGTACCTCTGTAATCTCAGAAGCAATTCTGTAATCTCAGAAGTAGCTCTGTCATCTCAGAAGTAATTCTGTAATCTCAGAAGTAGTTCTGTAATCTCAGAAGTAATTCTGTAATCTCAGAACTAGCTATTTAATCTCAGAAGCAGTTCTGGAATCTCAGAAGAAATACTGTAATCTCTGAAGTAATTCTGTAATCTCAGAAGTAATTCTGTCAACTCAGAAGTAGTTCTGCAATCTCAGAAGTAGGTCTGTCATCTCAGAAGTAGCTCTGTAATCTCAGAAGCAATTCTGTAATCTCAGAAGTAGCTCTGTAATCTCAGAAGTAATTCTGTAATCTCAGAAGTAGTTCTGTAATCTCAGAAGTAGCTCTGTAATCTCAAAAGCAATTCTGTAATTTCAGAAGTAATTCTGTAATCTCAGAAGTAGTTCTGTAATCTCAGAAGTATTTCAGTAATCTCAGAAGTAATTCTGTAATCTCAGAAGTAATTCTGTAATCTCAGAACTAGTTATTTAATCTCAGAAGCAGTTCTGGAATCTCAGAAGAAATACTGTAATCTCTGAAGTAATTCTGTAATCTCAGAAGTAATTCTGTCAACTCAGAAGTAGTTCTGCAATCTCAAAAGTAGGTCTGTCATCTCAGAAGTAATTCTGTAATCTCAGAAGTAATTCTGCAATCTCAGAAGTAATTCTGTAATCTCAGAAGTAATTCCGTAATCTCAGAAGTAATTCTGTAATCTCAGAAGTAGTTCTGCAATCTCAGAAGTAGTTCTGCAATCTCAGAAGTAGTTCTGCAATCTCAGAAGTAGGTTTGTAATCTCAGAAGTAATTCTGTAAACTCAGAAGTAGATCTGTAATCTCAGAAGTAATTCTGTAATCTCAGAAGTAGTTCTGTAACCTCAGAAATAGCTCTGTAATCTCAGAAGTAGTTCTGGAATCTCAGAAGTACTTCTGTAATCTCAAAAGTAATTCTGTAATCTCAGAAGTAATTCTGCCAACTCAGAAGTAGTTCTGCAATCTCAGAAGTAGGTCTGTCATCTCAGAAGTAGGTCTGTCATCTCAGAAGTAATTCTGTAATATCAGAAATAATTCTGTAATCTCAGAAGTGATTCTGTAATCTCAGAAGTTATTCTGTAATCTCAGAAGTATTTCTGCAATCTCAGAAGTAATTCTGCAATCTCAGAAGTAGTTCTGTAATCTCAGAAGTACTTCTGTAATCTCAGAAGTAGCTCTGTAATCTCAGAAATAGTTCTGTAATCTCAGAAGTAATTCTGTAATCTCAGAAGTAGCTCTGTAATCTCAGAAGTAATTCTGTAATCTCAGAAGTAGTTCTGTAATCTCAGAAGAACCTCTGTAATCTCAGATGCAATTCTGTAATCTCAGAAGTAGCTCTGTAATCTCAGAAGTAATTCTGTAATATCAGAAGTAGCTCTGTAATCTCAGAAGTATCTCTGTAATCTCAGAAGTAATTCTGTAATCTCAGAAGTAGTTCTGTAATCTCAGAAGTAGCTCTGTAATCTCAGAAGCAATTCTGTAATCTCAGAAGTAGCTCTGTAATCTCAGAAGTAATTCTGTAATCTCAGAAGTAGTTCTGTAATCTCAGAAGTAGCTCTGTAATCTCATAAGCAATTCTGTAATTTCAGAAGTAATTCTGTAATCTCAGAAGTAATTCTGTAATCTCAGAAGTAGTTCTGTAATCTCAGAAGTAATTCTGCAATCTCAGAAGTAATTCTGTAATCTTAGAAGTAATTCCGTAATCTCAGAAGTAATTCTGTAATCTCAGAAGTAGTTCTGTAATCTCAGAAGTAGTTCTGTAATCTCAGAAGTAATTCTGTAATATCAGAAATAATTCTGTAATCTCAGAAGTAGCTCTGTAATATCAGAAGTAATTCTGTAATCTCAGAAGTAGCTCTGTAATCTCAGAAGTAATTCTGTAATCTCAGAAGTAGTTCTGTAATCTCAGAAGTACCTCTGTAATCTCAGAAGCAATTCTGTAATCTCAGAAGTAGCTCTGTCATCTCAGAAGTAATTCTGTAATATCAGAAGTAGCTCTGTAATCTCAGAAGTAATTCTGTAATCTCAGAAGTAGCTCTGTAATCTCAGAATTAGTTCTGTAATCTCAGAAGTATTTCTGTAATCTCAGAAGTAGTTCTGTAATCTCAGAAGTACTTCTGTAATCTCAGAAGTAGCTCTGTAATCTCAGAAATAGTTCTGTAATCTCAGAAGTAATTCTGTAATCTCAGAAGTAGTTCTGTAATCTCAGAAGTAGTTCTGTAATCTCAGAAGAAACTCTGTAATCTCAGATGCAATTCTGTAATCTCAGAAGTAGTTCTGCAATCTCAGAAGTAGGTCTGTAATCTCAGAAGTAATTATGTAAACTCAGAAGTAGATCTGTAATCTCAGAAGTAATTCTGTAATCTCAGAAGTAGTTCTGTAACCTCAGAAATAGCTCTGTAATCTCAGAAGTAGTTCTGGAATCTCAGAAGTACTTCTGTAATCTCAGAAGTAATTCTGTAATCTCAGAGTAATTCTGCCAACTCAGAAGTAGTTCTGCAATCTCAGAAGTAGGTCTGTCATCTCAGAAGTAGGTCTGTCATCTCAGAAGTAATTCTGTAATATCAGAAATAATTCTGTAATCTCAGAAGTGATTCTGTAATCTCAGAAGTTATTCTGTAATCTCAGAAGTAGTTCTGCAATCTCAGAAGTAATTCTGCAATCTCAGAAGTAGTTCTGTAATCTCAGAAGTACTTCTGTAATCTCAGAAGTAGCTCTGTAATCTCAGAAATAGTTCTGTAATCTCAGAAGTAATTCTGTAATCTCAGAAGTAGCTCTGTAATCTCAGATGTAATTCTGTAATCTCAGAAGTAGTTCTGTAATCTCAGAAGAACCTCTGTAATCTCAGATGCAATTCTGTAATCTCAGAAGTAGCTCTGTAATCTCAGAAGTAATTCTGTAATATCAGAAGTAGCTCTGTAATCTCAGAAGTAGCTCTGTAATCTCAGAAGTAATTCTGTAATCTCAGAAGTAGCTCTGTAATCTCAGAAATAGTTCTGTAATCTCAGAAGTAATTCTGTAATCTCAGAAGTAGCTCTGTAATCTCAGAAGTAGCTCTGTAATATCATAAGTAATTCTGTAATCTCAGAAGTAATTCTGTAATCTCAGAAGTAATTCTGCAATCTCAGAAGTAGTTCTGCAATCTCAGAAGTAATTCTGTAATCTTAGAAGTAATTCCGTAATCTCAGAAGTAATTCTGTAATCTCAGAAGTAGTTCTGTAATCTCAGAAGTAGTTCTGTAATCTCAGAAGTAATTCTGTAATCTCAGAAGTAGTTCTGTAATCTCAGAAGTACTTCTGTAATCTCAGAAGTAGCTCTGTAATCTCAGAAATAGTTCTGTAATCTCAGAAGTAATTCTGTAATCTCAGAAGTAGCTCTGTAATCTCAGAAGTAGCTCTGTAATATCATAAGTAATTCTGTAATCTCAGAAGTAGCTCTGTAATCTCAGAAGTAATTCTGTAATCTCAGAAGTAGTTCTGTAATCTCAGAAGTACCTCTGTAATCTCAGAAGCAATTCTGTAATCTCAGAAGTAGCTCTGTAATCTCAGAAGTAATTCTGTAATATCAGAAGTAGCTCTGTAATCTCAGAAGTAGCTCTGTAATCTCAGAAGTAATTTTGTAATCTCAGAAGTCGTTCTGTAATCTCAGAAGTAGCTCTGTAATCTCAGAAGCAATTCTGTAATCTCAGAAGTAGCTCTGTAATCTCAGAAGTAGTTCTGCAATCTCAGAAGTAGGTCTGTCATCTCAGAAGTAGGTCTGTCATCTCAGAAGTAATTCTGTAATCTCAGAAATAATTCTGTAATCTCAGAAGTAATTCTGTAATCTCAGAAGTAATTCTGTAATCTCAGAAGTAATTCTTTAATCTCAGAAGTAATTCTGTAATCTCAGAAGTAATTATGTAATCTCAGAAGTAATTCTGCAATCTTAGAAGTATATCTGTAATCTCAAAAGTAATTTTGTAATCTCAGAAGTAGCTCTGTAATCTCAGAAGTAGTTCTGGAATCTCAGAAGTACTTCTGTAATCTCAGAAGTAATTCTGTAATCTCAGAAGTAATTCTGCCAACTCAGAAGTAGTTCTGCAATCTCAGAAGTAATTTTGTATTCTCAGAAGTAGCTCTGTAATCTCAGAAGTAGTTCTGTAATCTCAGAAGTACTTCTGTAATCTCATAAGCAATTCTGTAATTTCAGAAGTAATTCTGTAATCTCAGAAGTAATTCTGTAATCTCAGAAGTAGTTCTGTAATCTCAGAAGTAATTCTGCAATCTCAGAAGTAATTCTGTAATCTTAGAAGTAATTCCGTAATCTCAGAAGTAATTCTGTAATCTCAGAAGTAGTTCTGTAATCTCAGAAGTAGTTCTGTAATCTCAGAAGTAATTCTGTAATATGAGAAATAATTCTGTAATCTCAGAAGTAGCTCTGTAATATCAGAAGTAATTCTGTAATCTCAGAAGTAGCTCTGTAATCTCAGAAGTAATTCTGTAATCTCAGAAGTAGTTCTGTAATCTCAGAAGTACCTCTGTAATCTCAGAAGCAATTCTGTAATCTCAGAAGTAGCTCTGTCATCTCAGAAGTAGCTCTGTAATATCATAAGTAATTCTGTAATCTCAGAAGTAGCTCTGTAATCTCAGAAGTAATTCTGTAATCTCAGAAGTAGTTCTGTAATCTCAGAAGTACCTCTGTAATCTCAGAAGCAATTCTGTAATCTCAGAAGTAGCTCTGTAATCTCAGAAGTAATTCTGTAATATCAGAAGTAATTCTGTAATCTCAGAAGTAGTTCTGTAATCTCAGAAGTACTTCTGTAATCTCAGAAGTAGCTCTGTAATCTCAGAAATAGTTCTGTAATCTCAGAAGTAATTCTGTAATCTCAGAAGTAGCTCTGTAATCTCAGAAGTAGCTCTGTAATATCATAAGTAATTCTGTAATCTCAGAAGTAGCTCTGTAATCTCAGAAGTAATTCTGTAATCTCAGAAGTAGTTCTGTAATCTCAGAAGTACCTCTGTAATCTCAGAAGCAATTCTGTAATCTCAGAAGTAGCTCTGTAATCTCAGAAGTAATTCTGTAATATCAGAAGTAGCTCTGTAATCTCAGAAGTAGCTCTGTAATCTCAGAAGTAATTTTGTAATCTCAGAAGTCGTTCTGTAATCTCAGAAGTAGCTCTGTAATCTCAGAAGCAATTCTGTAATCTCAGAAGTAGCTCTGTAATCTCAGAAGTAGTTCTGCAATCTCAGAAGTAGGTCTGTCATCTCAGAAGTAGGTCTGTCATCTCAGAAGTAATTCTGTAATCTCAGAAATAATTCTGTAATCTCAGAAGTAATTCTGTAATCTCAGAAGTAATTCTGTAATCTCAGAAGTAATTCTTTAATCTCAGAAGTAATTCTGTAATCTCAGAAGTAATTATGTAATCTCAGAAGTAATTCTGCAATCTCAGAAGTATATCTGTAATCTCAAAAGTAATTTTGTAATCTCAGAAGTAGCTCTGTAATCTCAGAAGTACCTCTGTAATCTCAGAAGCAATTCTGTAATCTCAGAAATAATTCTGTAATCTCAGAAGTAGTTCTGTAATCTCAGAAGTAATTCTGTAATCTCAGAAGTAGTTCTGTAATCTCAGAAGTACTTCTGTAATCTCAGAAGTAGCTCTGTAATCTCAGAAATAGTTCTGTAATCTCAGAAGTAATTCTGTAATCTCAGAAGAAGCTCTGTAATCTCAGAAGTAGCTCTGTAATATCATAAGTAATTCTGTAATCTCAGAAGTAGCTCTGTAATCTCAGAAGTAATTCTGTAATCTCAGAAGTAGTTCTGTAATCTCAGAAGTACCTCTGTAATCTCAGAAGCAATTCTGTAATCTCAGAAGTAGCTCTGTAATCTCAGAAGTAATTCTGTAATATCAGAAGTAGCTCTGTAATCTCAGAAGTAGCTCTGTAATCTCAGAAGTAATTTTGTAATCTCAGAAGTCGTTCTGTAATCTCAGAAGTAGCTCTGTAATCTCAGAAGCAATTCTGTAATCTCAGAAGTAGCTCTGTAATCTCAGAAGTAGTTCTGCAATCTCAGAAGTAGGTCTGTCATCTCAGAAGTAGGTCTGTCATCTCAGAAGTAATTCTGTAATCTCAGAAATAATTCTGTAATCTCAGAAGTAATTCTGTAATCTCAGAAGTAATTCTGTAATCTCAGAAGTAATTCTTTAATCTCAGAAGTAATTCTGTAATCTCAGAAGTAATTATGTAATCTCAGAAGTAATTCTGCAATCTCAGAAGTATATCTGTAATCTCAAAAGTAATTTTGTAATCTCAGAAGTAGCTCTGTAATCTCAGAAGTAGTTCTGGAATCTCAGAAGTACTTCTGTAATCTCAGAAGTAATTCTGTAATCTCAGAAGTAATTCTGCCAACTCAGAAGTAGTTCTGCAATCTCAGAAGTAATTTTGTATTCTCAGAAGTAGCTCTGTAATCTCAGAAGTAGTTCTGTAATCTCAGAAGTACTTCTGTAATCTCATAAGCAATTCTGTAATTTCAGAAGTAATTCTGTAATCTCAGAAGTAATTCTGTAATCTCAGAAGTAGTTCTGTAATCTCAGAAGTAATTCTGCAATCTCAGAAGTTATTCTGTAATCTTAGAAGTAATTCCGTAATCTCAGAAGTAATTCTGTAATCTCAGAAGTAGTTCTGTAATCTCAGAAGTAGTTCTGTAATCTCAGAAGTAATTCTGTAATATCAGAAATAATTCTGTAATCTCAGAAGTAGCTCTGTAATATCAGAAGTAATTCTGTAATCTCAGAAGTAGCTCTGTAATCTCAGAAGTAATTCTGTAATCTCAGAAGTAGTTCTGTAATCTCAGAAGTACCTCTGTAATCTCAGAAGCAATTCTGTAATCTCAGAAGTAGCTCTGTCATCTCAGAAGTAATTCTGTAATATCAGAAGTAGCTCTGTAATCTCAGAAGTAATTCTGTAATCTCAGAAGTAGCTCTGTAATCTCAGAATTAGTTCTGTAATCTCAGAAGTATTTCTGTAATCTCAGAAGTAGTTCTGTAATCTCAGAAGTACTTCTGTAATCTCAGAAGTAGCTCTGTAATCTCAGAAATAGTTCTGTAATCTCAGAAGTAATTCTGTAATCTCAGAAGTAGTTCTGTAATCTCAGAAGTAGTTCTGTAATCTCAGAAGAACCTCTGTAATCTCAGATGCAATTCTGTAATCTCAGAAGTAGTTCTGCAATCTCAGAAGTAGGTCTGTAATCTCAGAAGTAATTCTGTAAACTCAGAAGTAGATCTGTAATCTCAGAAGTAATTCTGTAATCTCAGAAGTAGTTCTGTAACCTCAGAAATAGCTCTGTAATCTCAGAAGTAGTTCTGGAATCTCAGAAGTACTTCTGTAATCTCAGAAGTAATTCTGTAATCTCAGAGTAATTCTGCCAACTCAGAAGTAGTTCTGCAATCTCAGAAGTAGGTCTGTCATCTCAGAAGTAGGTCTGTCATCTCAGAAGTAATTCTGTAATATCAGAAATAATTCTGTAATCTCAGAAGTGATTCTGTAATCTCAGAAGTTATTCTGTAATCTCAGAAGTAGTTCTGCAATCTCAGAAGTAATCCTGCAATCTCAGAAGTAGTTCTGTAATCTCAGAAGTACTTCTGTAATCTCAGAAGTAGCTCTGTAATCTCAGAAATAGTTCTGTAATCTCAGAAGTAATTCTGTAATCTCAGAAGTAGCTCTGTAATCTCAGATGTAATTCTGTAATCTCAGAAGTAGTTCTGTAATCTCAGAAGAACCTCTGTAATCTCAGATGCAATTCTGTAATCTCAGAAGTAGCTCTGTAATCTCAGAAGTAATTCTGTAATATCAGAAGTAGCTCTGTAATCTCAGAAGTAGCTCTGTAATCTCAGAAGTAATTCTGTAATCTCAGAAGTAGCTCTGTAATCTCAGAAATAGTTCTGTAATCTCAGAAGTAATTCTGTAATCTCAGAAGTAGCTCTGTAATCTCAGAAATAGTTCTGTAATCTCAGAAGTAATTCTGTAATCTCAGAAGTAGCTCTGTAATCTCAGATGTAATTCTGTAATCTCAGAAGTAGTTCTGTAATCTCAGAAGAACCTCTGTAATCTCAGATGCAATTCTGTAATCTCAGAAGTAGCTCTGTAATCTCAGAAGTAATTCTGTAATATCAGAAGTAGCTCTGTAATCTCAGAAGTAGCTCTGTAATCTCAGAAGTAATTCTGTAATCTCAGAAGTAGCTCTGTAATCTCAGAAATAGTTCTGTAATCTCAGAAGTAATTCTGTAATCTCAGAAGTAGCTCTGTAATCTCAGAAGTAGCTCTGTAATATCATAAGTAATTCTGTAATCTCAGAAGTAATTCTGTAATCTCAGAAGTAATTCTGCAATCTCAGAAGTAGTTCTGCAATCTCAGAAGTAATTCTGTAATCTTAGAAGTAATTCCGTAATCTCAGAAGTTATTCTGTAATCTCAGAAGTAGTTCTGTAATCTCAGAAGTAGTTCTGTAATCTCAGAAGTAATTCTGTAATCTCAGAAGTAGTTCTGTAATCTCAGAAGTACTTCTGTAATCTCAGAAGTAGCTCTGTAATCTCAGAAATAGTTCTGTAATCTCAGAAGTAATTCTGTAATCTCAGAAGTAGCTCTGTAATCTCAGAAGTAGCTCTGTAATCTCAGAAGTAATTCTGTAATCTCAGAAGTAGCTCTGTAATCTCAGAAGTAATTCTGTAATCTCAGAAGTAATTCTGTAATCTCAGAAGTACCTCTGTAATCTCAGAAGCAATTCTGTAATCTCAGAAGTAGCTCTGTAATCTCAGAAGTAATTCTGTAATCTCAGAAGTAGCTCTGTAATCTCAGAAGTAGCTCTGTAATATCATAAGTAATTCTGTAATCTCAGAAGTAGCTCTGTAATCTCAGAAGTAATTCTGTAATCTCAGAACTAGCTATTTAATCTCAGAAGCAGTTCTGGAATCTCAGAAGAAATACTGTAATCTCTGAAGTAATTCTGTAATCTCAGAAGTAATTCTGTCAACTCAGAAGTAGTTCTGCAATCTCAGAAGTAGATCTGTCATCTCAGAAGTAGCTCTGTAATCTCAGAAGCAATTCTGTAATCTCAGAAGTAGCTCTGTAATCTCAGAAGTAATTCTGTAATCTCAGAAGTAGTTCTGTAATCTCAGAAGTAGCTCTGTAATCTCAAAAGCAATTCTGTAATTTCAGAAGTAATTCTGTAATCTCAGAAGTAGTTCTGTAATCTCAGAAGTATTTCAGTAATCTCAGAAGTAATTCTGTAATCTCAGAAGTAATTCTGTAATCTCAGAACTAGTTATTTAATCTCAGAAGCAGTTCTGGAATCTCAGAAGAAATACTGTAATCTCTGAAGTAATTCTGTAATCTCAGAAGTAATTCTGTCAACTCAGAAGTAGTTCTGCAATCTCAAAAGTAGGTCTGTCATCTCAGAAGTAATTCTGTAATCTCAGAAGTAATTCTGCAATCTCAGAAGTAATTCTGTAATCTCAGAAGTAATTCCGTAATCTCAGAAGTAATTCTGTAATCTCAGAAGTAGTTCTGCAATCTCAGAAGTAGTTATGCAATCTCAGAAGTAGTTCTGCAATCTCAGAAGTAGGTTTGTAATCTCAGAAGTAATTCTGTAAACTCAGAAGTAGATCTGTAATCTCAGAAGTAATTCTGTAATCTCAGAAGTAGTTCTGTAACCTCAGAAATAGCTCCGTAATCTCAGAAGTAGTTCTGGAATCTCAGAAGTACTTCTGTAATCTCAGAAGTAATTCTGTAATCTCAGAAGTAATTCTGCCAACTCAGAAGTAGTTCTGCAATCTCAGAAGTAGGTCTGTAATCTCAGAAGTAGGTCTGTCATCTCAGAAGTAATTCTGTAATATCAGAAATAATTCTGTAATCTCAGAAGTGATTCTGTAATCTCAGAAGTTATTCTGTAATCTCAGAAGTAGTTCTGCAATCTCAGAAGTAATTCTGCAATCTCAGAAGTAGTTCTGTAATCTCAGAAATAGTTCTGTAATCTCAGAAGTAATTCTGTAATCTCAGAAGTAGCTCTGTAATCTCAGAAGTAGCTCTGTAATATCAGAAGTAATTCTGTAATCTCAGAAGTAGCTCTGTAATCTCAGAAGTAATTCTGTAATCTCAGAAGTAGTTCTGTAATCTCAGAAGTACCTCTGTAATCTCAGAAGCAATTCTGTAATCTCAGAAGTAGCTCTGTCATCTCAGAAGTAATTCTGTAATCTCAGAAGTAGTTCTGTAATCTCAGAAGTAATTCTGTAATCTCAGAACTAGCTATTTAATCTCAGAAGCAGTTCTGGAATCTCAGAAGAAATACTGTAATCTCTGAAGTAATTCTGTAATCTCAGAAGTAATTCTGTCAACTCAGAAGTAGTTCTGCAATCTCAGAAGTAGGTCTGTCATCTCAGAAGTAGCTCTGTAATCTCAGAAGCAATTCTGTAATCTCAGAAGTAGCTCTGTAATCTCAGAAGTAATTCTGTAATCTCAGAAGTAGTTCTGTAATCTCAGAAGTAGCTCTGTAATCTCAAAAGCAATTCTGTAATTTCAGAAGTAATTCTGTAATCTCAGAAGTAGTTCTGTAATCTCAGAAGTATTTCAGTAATCTCAGAAGTAATTCTGTAATCTCAGAAGTAATTCTGTAATCTCAGAACTAGTTATTTAATCTCAGAAGCAGTTCTGGAATCTCAGAAGAAATACTGTAATCTCTGAAGTAATTCTGTAATCTCAGAAGTAATTCTGTCAACTCAGAAGTAGTTCTGCAATCTCAAAAGTAGGTCTGTCATCTCAGAAGTAATTCTGTAATCTCAGAAGTAATTCTGCAATCTCAGAAGTAATTCTGTAATCTCAGAAGTAATTCCGTAATCTCAG
This sequence comes from Petromyzon marinus, assembly GCF_048934315.1. Classification (NCBI taxonomy): domain Eukaryota; kingdom Metazoa; phylum Chordata; class Hyperoartia; order Petromyzontiformes; family Petromyzontidae; genus Petromyzon; species Petromyzon marinus. The sequence continues at coordinate 13,547,233 of NC_133685.1, forward strand.
AAGTAATTCTGTAATCTCAGAAGTAGTTCTGCAATCTCAGAAGTAGTTCTGCAATCTCAGAAGTAGTTCTGCAATCTCAGAAGTAGGTTTGTAATCTCAGAAGTAATTCTGTAAACTCAGAAGTAGATCTGTAATCTCAGAAGTAATTCTGTAATCTCAGAAGTAGTTCTGTAACCTCAGAAATAGCTCTGTAATCTCAGAAGTAGTTCTGGAATCTCAGAAGTACTTCTGTAATCTCAAAAGTAATTCTGTAATCTCAGAAGTAATTCTGCCAACTCAGAAGTAGTTCTGCAATCTCAGAAGTAGGTCTGTCATCTCAGAAGTAGGTCTGTCATCTCAGAAGTAATTCTGTAATATCAGAAATAATTCTGTAATCTCAGAAGTGATTCTGTAATCTCAGAAGTTATTCTGTAATCTCAGAAGTATTTCTGCAATCTCAGAAGTAATTCTGCAATCTCAGAAGTAGTTCTGTAATCTCAGAAGTACTTCTGTAATCTCAGAAGTAGCTCTGTAATCTCAGAAATAGTTCTGTAATCTCAGAAGTAATTCTGTAATCTCAGAAGTAGCTCTGTAATCTCAGAAGTAATTCTGTAATCTCAGAAGTAGTTCTGTAATCTCAGAAGTAATTCTGTAATATCAGAAGTAGCTCTGTAATCTCAGAAGTAGCTCTGTAATCTCAGAAGTAATTTTGTAATCTCAGAAGTCGTTCTGTAATCTCAGAAGTATCTCTGTAATCTCAGAAGTAATTCTGTAATCTCAGAAGTAGTTCTGTAATCTCAGAAGTAGCTCTGTAATCTCAGAAGCAATTCTGTAATCTCAGAAGTAGCTCTGTAATCTCAGAAGTAATTCTGTAATCTCAGAAGTAGTTCTGTAATCTCAGAAGTAGCTCTGTAATCTCATAAGCAATTCTGTAATTTCAGAAGTAATTCTGTAATCTCAGAAGTAATTCTGTAATCTCAGAAGTAGTTCTGTAATCTCAGAAGTAATTCTGCAATCTCAGAAGTAATTCTGTAATCTTAGAAGTAATTCCGTAATCTCAGAAGTAATTCTGTAATCTCAGAAGTAGTTCTGTAATCTCAGAAGTAGTTCTGTAATCTCAGAAGTAATTCTGTAATATCAGAAATAATTCTGTAATCTCAGAAGTAGCTCTGTAATATCAGAAGTAATTCTGTAATCTCAGAAGTAGCTCTGTAATCTCAGAAGTAATTCTGTAATCTCAGAAGTAGTTCTGTAATCTCAGAAGTACCTCTGTAATCTCAGAAGCAATTCTGTAATCTCAGAAGTAGCTCTGTCATCTCAGAAGTAATTCTGTAATATCAGAAGTAGCTCTGTAATCTCAGAAGTAATTCTGTAATCTCAGAAGTAGCTCTGTAATCTCAGAATTAGTTCTGTAATCTCAGAAGTATTTCTGTAATCTCAGAAGTAGTTCTGTAATCTCAGAAGTACTTCTGTAATCTCAGAAGTAGCTCTGTAATCTCAGAAATAGTTCTGTAATCTCAGAAGTAATTCTGTAATCTCAGAAGTAGTTCTGTAATCTCAGAAGTAGTTCTGTAATCTCAGAAGAAACTCTGTAATCTCAGATGCAATTCTGTAATCTCAGAAGTAGTTCTGCAATCTCAGAAGTAGGTCTGTAATCTCAGAAGTAATTATGTAAACTCAGAAGTAGATCTGTAATCTCAGAAGTAATTCTGTAATCTCAGAAGTAGTTCTGTAACCTCAGAAATAGCTCTGTAATCTCAGAAGTAGTTCTGGAATCTCAGAAGTACTTCTGTAATCTCAGAAGTAATTCTGTAATCTCAGAGTAATTCTGCCAACTCAGAAGTAGTTCTGCAATCTCAGAAGTAGGTCTGTCATCTCAGAAGTAGGTCTGTCATCTCAGAAGTAATTCTGTAATATCAGAAATAATTCTGTAATCTCAGAAGTGATTCTGTAATCTCAGAAGTTATTCTGTAATCTCAGAAGTAGTTCTGCAATCTCAGAAGTAATTCTGCAATCTCAGAAGTAGTTCTGTAATCTCAGAAGTACTTCTGTAATCTCAGAAGTAGCTCTGTAATCTCAGAAATAGTTCTGTAATCTCAGAAGTAATTCTGTAATCTCAGAAGTAGCTCTGTAATCTCAGATGTAATTCTGTAATCTCAGAAGTAGTTCTGTAATCTCAGAAGAACCTCTGTAATCTCAGATGCAATTCTGTAATCTCAGAAGTAGCTCTGTAATCTCAGAAGTAATTCTGTAATATCAGAAGTAGCTCTGTAATCTCAGAAGTAGCTCTGTAATCTCAGAAGTAATTCTGTAATCTCAGAAGTAGCTCTGTAATCTCAGAAATAGTTCTGTAATCTCAGAAGTAATTCTGTAATCTCAGAAGTAGCTCTGTAATCTCAGAAGTAGCTCTGTAATATCATAAGTAATTCTGTAATCTCAGAAGTAATTCTGTAATCTCAGAAGTAATTCTGCAATCTCAGAAGTAGTTCTGCAATCTCAGAAGTTATTCTGTAATCTTAGAAGTAATTCCGTAATCTCAGAAGTAATTCTGTAATCTCAGAAGTAGTTCTGTAATCTCAGAAGTAGTTCTGTAATCTCAGAAGTAATTCTGTAATCTCAGAAGTAGTTCTGTAATCTCAGAAGTACTTCTGTAATCTCAGAAGTAGCTCTGTAATCTCAGAAATAGTTCTGTAATCTCAGAAGTAATTCTGTAATCTCAGAAGTAGCTCTGTAATCTCAGAAGTAGCTCTGTAATATCATAAGTAATTCTGTAATCTCAGAAGTAGCTCTGTAATCTCAGAAGTAATTCTGTAATCTCAGAAGTAGTTCTGTAATCTCAGAAGTACCTCTGTAATCTCAGAAGCAATTCTGTAATCTCAGAAGTAGCTCTGTAATCTCAGAAGTAATTCTGTAATATCAGAAGTAGCTCTGTAATCTCAGAAGTAGCTCTGTAATCTCAGAAGTAATTTTGTAATCTCAGAAGTCGTTCTGTAATCTCAGAAGTAGCTCTGTAATCTCAGAAGCAATTCTGTAATCTCAGAAGTAGCTCTGTAATCTCAGAAGTAGTTCTGCAATCTCAGAAGTAGGTCTGTCATCTCAGAAGTAGGTCTGTCATCTCAGAAGTAATTCTGTAATCTCAGAAATAATTCTGTAATCTCAGAAGTAATTCTGTAATCTCAGAAGTAATTCTGTAATCTCAGAAGTAATTCTTTAATCTCAGAAGTAATTCTGTAATCTCAGAAGTAATTATGTAATCTCAGAAGTAATTCTGCAATCTTAGAAGTATATCTGTAATCTCAAAAGTAATTTTGTAATCTCAGAAGTAGCTCTGTAATCTCAGAAGTAGTTCTGGAATCTCAGAAGTACTTCTGTAATCTCAGAAGTAATTCTGTAATCTCAGAAGTAATTCTGCCAACTCAGAAGTAGTTCTGCAATCTCAGAAGTAATTTTGTATTCTCAGAAGTAGCTCTGTAATCTCAGAAGTAGTTCTGTAATCTCAGAAGTACTTCTGTAATCTCATAAGCAATTCTGTAATTTCAGAAGTAATTCTGTAATCTCAGAAGTAATTCTGTAATCTCAGAAGTAGTTCTGTAATCTCAGAAGTAATTCTGCAATCTCAGAAGTAATTCTGTAATCTTAGAAGTAATTCCGTAATCTCAGAAGTAATTCTGTAATCTCAGAAGTAGTTCTGTAATCTCAGAAGTAGTTCTGTAATCTCAGAAGTAATTCTGTAATATGAGAAATAATTCTGTAATCTCAGAAGTAGCTCTGTAATATCAGAAGTAATTCTGTAATCTCAGAAGTAGCTCTGTAATCTCAGAAGTAATTCTGTAATCTCAGAAGTAGTTCTGTAATCTCAGAAGTACCTCTGTAATCTCAGAAGCAATTCTGTAATCTCAGAAGTAGCTCTGTCATCTCAGAAGTAGCTCTGTAATATCATAAGTAATTCTGTAATCTCAGAAGTAGCTCTGTAATCTCAGAAGTAATTCTGTAATCTCAGAAGTAGTTCTGTAATCTCAGAAGTACCTCTGTAATCTCAGAAGCAATTCTGTAATCTCAGAAGTAGCTCTGTAATCTCAGAAGTAATTCTGTAATATCAGAAGTAATTCTGTAATCTCAGAAGTAGTTCTGTAATCTCAGAAGTACTTCTGTAATCTCAGAAGTAGCTCTGTAATCTCAGAAATAGTTCTGTAATCTCAGAAGTAATTCTGTAATCTCAGAAGTAGCTCTGTAATCTCAGAAGTAGCTCTGTAATATCATAAGTAATTCTGTAATCTCAGAAGTAGCTCTGTAATCTCAGAAGTAATTCTGTAATCTCAGAAGTAGTTCTGTAATCTCAGAAGTACCTCTGTAATCTCAGAAGCAATTCTGTAATCTCAGAAGTAGCTCTGTAATCTCAGAAGTAATTCTGTAATATCAGAAGTAGCTCTGTAATCTCAGAAGTAGCTCTGTAATCTCAGAAGTAATTTTGTAATCTCAGAAGTCGTTCTGTAATCTCAGAAGTAGCTCTGTAATCTCAGAAGCAATTCTGTAATCTCAGAAGTAGCTCTGTAATCTCAGAAGTAGTTCTGCAATCTCAGAAGTAGGTCTGTCATCTCAGAAGTAGGTCTGTCATCTCAGAAGTAATTCTGTAATCTCAGAAATAATTCTGTAATCTCAGAAGTAATTCTGTAATCTCAGAAGTAATTCTGTAATCTCAGAAGTAATTCTTTAATCTCAGAAGTAATTCTGTAATCTCAGAAGTAATTATGTAATCTCAGAAGTAATTCTGCAATCTCAGAAGTATATCTGTAATCTCAAAAGTAATTTTGTAATCTCAGAAGTAGCTCTGTAATCTCAGAAGTACCTCTGTAATCTCAGAAGCAATTCTGTAATCTCAGAAATAATTCTGTAATCTCAGAAGTAGTTCTGTAATCTCAGAAGTAATTCTGTAATCTCAGAAGTAGTTCTGTAATCTCAGAAGTACTTCTGTAATCTCAGAAGTAGCTCTGTAATCTCAGAAATAGTTCTGTAATCTCAGAAGTAATTCTGTAATCTCAGAAGAAGCTCTGTAATCTCAGAAGTAGCTCTGTAATATCATAAGTAATTCTGTAATCTCAGAAGTAGCTCTGTAATCTCAGAAGTAATTCTGTAATCTCAGAAGTAGTTCTGTAATCTCAGAAGTACCTCTGTAATCTCAGAAGCAATTCTGTAATCTCAGAAGTAGCTCTGTAATCTCAGAAGTAATTCTGTAATATCAGAAGTAGCTCTGTAATCTCAGAAGTAGCTCTGTAATCTCAGAAGTAATTTTGTAATCTCAGAAGTCGTTCTGTAATCTCAGAAGTAGCTCTGTAATCTCAGAAGCAATTCTGTAATCTCAGAAGTAGCTCTGTAATCTCAGAAGTAGTTCTGCAATCTCAGAAGTAGGTCTGTCATCTCAGAAGTAGGTCTGTCATCTCAGAAGTAATTCTGTAATCTCAGAAATAATTCTGTAATCTCAGAAGTAATTCTGTAATCTCAGAAGTAATTCTGTAATCTCAGAAGTAATTCTTTAATCTCAGAAGTAATTCTGTAATCTCAGAAGTAATTATGTAATCTCAGAAGTAATTCTGCAATCTCAGAAGTATATCTGTAATCTCAAAAGTAATTTTGTAATCTCAGAAGTAGCTCTGTAATCTCAGAAGTAGTTCTGGAATCTCAGAAGTACTTCTGTAATCTCAGAAGTAATTCTGTAATCTCAGAAGTAATTCTGCCAACTCAGAAGTAGTTCTGCAATCTCAGAAGTAATTTTGTATTCTCAGAAGTAGCTCTGTAATCTCAGAAGTAGTTCTGTAATCTCAGAAGTACTTCTGTAATCTCATAAGCAATTCTGTAATTTCAGAAGTAATTCTGTAATCTCAGAAGTAATTCTGTAATCTCAGAAGTAGTTCTGTAATCTCAGAAGTAATTCTGCAATCTCAGAAGTTATTCTGTAATCTTAGAAGTAATTCCGTAATCTCAGAAGTAATTCTGTAATCTCAGAAGTAGTTCTGTAATCTCAGAAGTAGTTCTGTAATCTCAGAAGTAATTCTGTAATATCAGAAATAATTCTGTAATCTCAGAAGTAGCTCTGTAATATCAGAAGTAATTCTGTAATCTCAGAAGTAGCTCTGTAATCTCAGAAGTAATTCTGTAATCTCAGAAGTAGCTCTGTAATCTCAGAATTAGTTCTGTAATCTCAGAAGTATTTCTGTAATCTCAGAAGTAGTTCTGTAATCTCAGAAGTACTTCTGTAATCTCAGAAGTAGCTCTGTAATCTCAGAAATAGTTCTGTAATCTCAGAAGTAATTCTGTAATCTCAGAAGTAGTTCTGTAATCTCAGAAGTAGTTCTGTAATCTCAGAAGAACCTCTGTAATCTCAGATGCAATTCTGTAATCTCAGAAGTAGTTCTGCAATCTCAGAAGTAGGTCTGTAATCTCAGAAGTAATTCTGTAAACTCAGAAGTAGATCTGTAATCTCAGAAGTAATTCTGTAATCTCAGAAGTAGTTCTGTAACCTCAGAAATAGCTCTGTAATCTCAGAAGTAGTTCTGGAATCTCAGAAGTACTTCTGTAATCTCAGAAGTAATTCTGTAATCTCAGAGTAATTCTGCCAACTCAGAAGTAGTTCTGCAATCTCAGAAGTAGGTCTGTCATCTCAGAAGTAGGTCTGTCATCTCAGAAGTAATTCTGTAATATCAGAAATAATTCTGTAATCTCAGAAGTGATTCTGTAATCTCAGAAGTTATTCTGTAATCTCAGAAGTAGTTCTGCAATCTCAGAAGTAATCCTGCAATCTCAGAAGTAGTTCTGTAATCTCAGAAGTACTTCTGTAATCTCAGAAGTAGCTCTGTAATCTCAGAAATAGTTCTGTAATCTCAGAAGTAATTCTGTAATCTCAGAAGTAGCTCTGTAATCTCAGATGTAATTCTGTAATCTCAGAAGTAGTTCTGTAATCTCAGAAGAACCTCTGTAATCTCAGATGCAATTCTGTAATCTCAGAAGTAGCTCTGTAATCTCAGAAGTAATTCTGTAATATCAGAAGTAGCTCTGTAATCTCAGAAGTAGCTCTGTAATCTCAGAAGTAATTCTGTAATCTCAGAAGTAGCTCTGTAATCTCAGAAATAGTTCTGTAATCTCAGAAGTAATTCTGTAATCTCAGAAGTAGCTCTGTAATCTCAGAAATAGTTCTGTAATCTCAGAAGTAATTCTGTAATCTCAGAAGTAGCTCTGTAATCTCAGATGTAATTCTGTAATCTCAGAAGTAGTTCTGTAATCTCAGAAGAACCTCTGTAATCTCAGATGCAATTCTGTAATCTCAGAAGTAGCTCTGTAATCTCAGAAGTAATTCTGTAATATCAGAAGTAGCTCTGTAATCTCAGAAGTAGCTCTGTAATCTCAGAAGTAATTCTGTAATCTCAGAAGTAGCTCTGTAATCTCAGAAATAGTTCTGTAATCTCAGAAGTAATTCTGTAATCTCAGAAGTAGCTCTGTAATCTCAGAAGTAGCTCTGTAATATCATAAGTAATTCTGTAATCTCAGAAGTAATTCTGTAATCTCAGAAGTAATTCTGCAATCTCAGAAGTAGTTCTGCAATCTCAGAAGTAATTCTGTAATCTTAGAAGTAATTCCGTAATCTCAGAAGTTATTCTGTAATCTCAGAAGTAGTTCTGTAATCTCAGAAGTAGTTCTGTAATCTCAGAAGTAATTCTGTAATCTCAGAAGTAGTTCTGTAATCTCAGAAGTACTTCTGTAATCTCAGAAGTAGCTCTGTAATCTCAGAAATAGTTCTGTAATCTCAGAAGTAATTCTGTAATCTCAGAAGTAGCTCTGTAATCTCAGAAGTAGCTCTGTAATATCATAAGTAATTCTGTAATCTCAGAAGTAGCTCTGTAATCTCAGAAGTAATTCTGTAATCTCAGAAGTAGTTCTGTAATCTCAGAAGTACCTCTGTAATCTCAGAAGCAATTCTGTAATCTCAGAAGTAGCTCTGTAATCTCAGAAGTAATTCTGTAATCTCAGAAGTAGCTCTGTAATCTCAGAAGTAGCTCTGTAATATCATAAGTAATTCTGTAATCTCAGAAGTAGCTCTGTAATCTCAGAAGTAATTCTGTAATCTCAGAAGTAGTTCTGTAATCTCAGAAGTACCTCTGTAATCTCAGAAGCAATTCTGTAATCTCAGAAGTAGCTCTGTAATCTCAGAAGTAATTCTGTAATATCAGAAGTAGCTCTGTAATCTCAGAAGTAGCTCTGTAATCTCAGAAGTAATTTTGTAATCTCAGAAGTCGTTCTGTAATCTCAGAAGTAGCTCTGTAATCTCAGAAGCAATTCTGTAATCTCAGAAGTAGCTCTGTAATCTCAGAAGTAGTTCTGCAATCTCAGAAGTAGGTCTGTCATCTCAGAAGTAGGTCTGTCATCTCAGAAGTAATTCTGTAATCTCAGAAGTAGCTCTGTAATCTCAGAAGTAATTCTGTAATCTCAGAAGTAATTCTGTAATCTCAGAAGTAATTCTTTAATCTCAGAAGTAATTCTGTAATCTCAGAAGTAATTATGTAATCTCAGAAGTAATTCTGCAATCTCAGAAGTATATCTGTAATCTCAAAAGTAATTTTGTAATCTCAGAAGTAGCTCTGTAATCTCAGAAGTACCTCTGTAATCTCAGAAGCAATTCTGTAATCTCAGAAATAATTCTGTAATCTCAGAAGTAGTTCTGTAATCTCAGAAGTAATTCTGTAATCTCAGAAGTAGTTCTGTAATCTCAGAAGTACTTCTGTAATCTCAGAAGTAGCTCTGTAATCTCAGAAATAGTTCTGTAATCTCAGAAGTAATTCTGTAATCTCAGAAGTAGCTCTGTAATCTCAGAAGTAGCTCTGTAATATCATAAGTAATTCTGTAATCTCAGAAGTAGCTCTGTAATCTCAGAAGTAATTCTGTAATCTCAGAAGTAGTTCTGTAATCTCAGAAGTACCTCTGTAATCTCAGAAGCAATTCTGTAATCTCAGAAGTAGCTCTGTAATCTCAGAAGTAATTCTGTAATATCAGAAGTAGCTCTGTAATCTCAGAAGTAGCTCTGTAATCTCAGAAGTAATTTTGTAATCTCAGAAGTCGTTCTGTAATCTCAGAAGTAGCTCTGTAATCTCAGAAGCAATTCTGTAATCTCAGAAGTAGCTCTGTAATCTCAGAAGTAGTTCTGCAATCTCAGAAGTAGGTCTGTCATCTCAGAAGTAGGTCTGTCATCTCAGAAGTAATTCTGTAATCTCAGAAATAATTCTGTAATCTCAGAAGTAATTCTGTAATCTCAGAAGTAATTCTGTAATCTCAGAAGTAATTCTTTAATCTCAGAAGTAATTCTGTAATCTCAGAAGTAATTATGTAATCTCAGAAGTAATTCTGCAATCTCAGAAGTATATCTGTAATCTCAAAAGTAATTTTGTAATCTCAGAAGTAGCTCTGTAATCTCAGAAGTACCTCTGTAATCTCAGAAGCAATTCTGTAATCTCAGAAATAATTCTGTAATCTCAGAAGTAGTTCTGTAATCTCAGAAGTAATTCTGTAATCTCAGAAGTAGTTCTGTAATCTCAGAAGTACTTCTGTAATCTCAGAAGTAGCTCTGTAATCTCAGAAATAGTTCTGTAATCTCAGAAGTAATTCTGTAATCTCAGAAGTAGCTCTGTAATCTCAGAAGTAGCTCTGTAATATCATAAGTAATTCTGTAATCTCAGAAGTAGCTCTGTAATCTCAGAAGTAATTCTGTAATCTCAGAAGTAGTTCTGTAATCTCAGAAGTACCTCTGTAATCTCAGAAGCAATTCTGTAATCTCAGAAGTAGCTCTGTAATCTCAGAAGTAATTCTGTAATATCAGAAGTAGCTCTGTAATCTCAGAAGTAGCTCTGTAATCTCAGAAGTAATTTTGTAATCTCAGAAGTCGTTCTGTAATCTCAGAAGTAGCTCTGTAATCTCAGAAGCAATTCTGTAATCTCAGAAGTAGCTCTGTAATCTCAGAAGTAGTTCTGCAATCTCAGAAGTAGGTCTGTCATCTCAGAAGTAGGTCTGTCATCTCAGAAGTAATTCTGTAATCTCAGAAATAATTCTGTAATCTCAGAAGTAATTCTGTAATCTCAGAAGTAATTCTGTAATCTCAGAAGTAATTCTTTAATCTCAGAAGTAATTCTGTAATCTCAGAAGTAATTATGTAATCTCAGAAGTAATTCTGCAATCTCAGAAGTATATCTGTAATCTCAAAAGTAATTTTGTAATCTCAGAAGTAGCTCTGTAATCTCAGAAGTAGTTCTGGAATCTCAGAAGTACTTCTGTAATCTCAGAAGTAATTCTGTAATCTCAGAAGTAATTCTGCCAACTCAGAAGTAGTTCTGCAATCTCAGAAGTAATTTTGTATTCTCAGAAGTAGCTCTGTAATCTCAGAAGTAGTTCTGTAATCTCAGAAGTACTTCTGTAATCTCATAAGCAATTCTGTAATTTCAGAAGTAATTCTGTAATCTCAGAAGTAATTCTGTAATCTCAGAAGTAGTTCTGTAATCTCAGAAGTAATTCTGCAATCTCAGAAGTAATTCTGTAATCTTAGAAGTAATTCCGTAATCTCAGAAGTAATTCTGTAATCTCAGAAGTAGTTCTGTAATCTCAGAAGTAGTTCTGTAATCTCAGAAGTAATTCTGTAATATCAGAAATAATTCTGTAATCTCAGAAGTAGCTCTGTAATATCAGAAGTAATTCTGTAATCTCAGAAGTAGCTCTGTAATCTCAGAAGTAATTCTGTAATCTCAGAAGTAGTTCTGTAATCTCAGAAGTACCTCTGTAATCTCAGAAGCAATTCTGTAATCTCAGAAGTAGCTCTGTCATCTCAGAAGTAATTCTGTAATATCAGAAGTAGCTCTGTAATCTCAGAAGTAATTCTGTAATCTCAGAAGTAGCTCTGTAATCTCAGAATTAGTTCTGTAATCTCAGAAGTATTTCTGTAATCTCAGAAGTAGTTCTGTAATCTCAGAAGTACTTCTGTAATCTCAGAAGTAGCTCTGTAATCTCAGAAATAGTTCTGTAATCTCAGAAGTAATTCTGTAATCTCAGAAGTAGTTCTGTAATCTCAGAAGTAGTTCTGTAATCTCAGAAGAACCTCTGTAATCTCAGATGCAATTCTGTAATCTCAGAAGTAGTTCTGCAATCTCAGAAGTAGGTCTGTAATCTCAGAAGTAATTCTGTAAACTCAGAAGTAGATCTGTAATCTCAGAAGTAATTCTGTAATCTCAGAAGTAGTTCTGTAACCTCAGAAATAGCTCTGTAATCTCAGAAGTAGTTCTGGAATCTCAGAAGTACTTCTGTAATCTCAGAAGTAATTCTGTAATCTCAGAGTAATTCTGCCAACTCAGAAGTAGTTCTGCAATCTCAGAAGTAGGTCTGTCATCTCAGAAGTAGGTCTGTCATCTCAGAAGTAATTCTGTAATATCAGAAATAATTCTGTAATCTCAGAAGTGATTCTGTAATCTCAGAAGTTATTCTGTAATCTCAGAAGTAGTTCTGCAATCTCAGAAGTAATCCTGCAATCTCAGAAGTAGTTCTGTAATCTCAGAAGTACTTCTGTAATCTCAGAAGTAGCTCTGTAATCTCAGAAATAGTTCTGTAATCTCAGAAGTAATTCTGTAATCTCAGAAGTAGCTCTGTAATCTCAGATGTAATTCTGTAATCTCAGAAGTAGTTCTGTAATCTCAGAAGAACCTCTGTAATCTCAGATGCAATTCTGTAATCTCAGAAGTAGCTCTGTAATCTCAGAAGTAATTCTGTAATATCAGAAGTAGCTCTGTAATCTCAGAAGTAGCTCTGTAATCTCAGAAGTAATTCTGTAATCTCAGAAGTAGCTCTGTAATCTCAGAAGTAATTCTTTAATCTCAGAAGTAATTCTGTAATCTCAGAAGTAATTATGTAATCTCAGAAGTAATTCTGCAATCTCAGAAGTATATCTGTAATCTCAAAAGTAATTTTGTAATCTCAGAAGTAGCTCTGTAATCTCAGAAGTACCTCTGTAATCTCAGAAGCAATTCTGTAATCTCAGAAATAATTCTGTAATCTCAGAAGTAGTTCTGTAATCTCAGAAATAGTTCTGTAATCTCAGAAGTAATTCTGTAATCTCAGAAGTAGCTCTGTAATCTCAGATGTAATTCTGTAATCTCAGAAATAGTTCTGTAATCTCAGAAGTAATTCTGTAATCTCAGAAGTAGCTCTGTAATCTCAGAAGTAGCTCTGTAATATCATAAGTAATTCTGTAATCTCAGAAGTAGCTCTGTAATCTCAGAAGTAATTCTGTAATCTCAGAAGTAGTTCTGTAATCTCAGAAGTACCTCTGTAATCTCAGAAGCAATTCTGTAATCTCAGAAGTAGCTCTGTAATCTCAGAAGTAATTCTGTAATATCAGAAGTAGCTCTGTAATCTCAGAAGTAGCTCTGTAATCTCAGAAGTAATTTTGTAATCTCAGAAGTCGTTCTGTAATCTCAGAAGTAGCTCTGTAATCTCAGAAGCAATTCTGTAATCTCAGAAGTAGCTCTGTAATCTCAGAAGTAGTTCTGCAATCTCAGAAGTAGGTCTGTCATCTCAGAAGTAGGTCTGTCATCTCAGAAGTAATTCTGTAATCTCAGAAATAATTCTGTAATCTCAGAAGTAATTCTGTAATCTCAGAAGTAATTCTGTAATCTCAGAAGTAATTCTTTAATCTCAGAAGTAATTCTGTAATCTCAGAAGTAATTATGTAATCTCAGAAGTAATTCTGCAATCTCAGAAGTATATCTGTAATCTCAAAAGTAATTTTGTAATCTCAGAAGTAGCTCTGTAATCTCAGAAGTAGTTCTGGAATCTCAGAAGTACTTCTGTAATCTCAGAAGTAATTCTGTAATCTCAGAAGTAATTCTGCCAACTCAGAAGTAGTTCTGCAATCTCAGAAGTAATTTTGTATTCTCAGAAGTAGCTCTGTAATCTCAGAAGTAGTTCTGTAATCTCAGAAGTACTTCTGTAATCTCAGAAGTAGCTCTGTAATCTCAGAAATAGTTCTGTAATCTCAGAAGTAATTATGTAATCTCAGAAGTAGCTCTGTAATCTCAGAAGTAGCTCTGTAATATCAGAAGTAATTCTGTAATCTCAGAAGTAGCTCTGTAATCTCAGAAGTAATTCTGTAATCTCAGAAGTAGTTCTGTAATCTCAGAAGTACCTCTGTAATCTCAGAAGCAATTCTGTAATCTCAGATGTAGCTCTGTCATCTCAGAAGTAATTCTGTAATATCAGAAGTAGCTCTGTAATCTCAGAAGTAATTCTGTAATCTCAGAAGTAGCTCTGTAATCTCAGAATTAGTTCTGTAATCTCAGAAGTAATTCTGTAATCTCAGAAGTAATTATGTAATCTCAGAAGTAATTCTGCAATCTCAGAAGTATATCTGTAATCTCAAAAGTAATTTTGTAATCTCAGAAGTAGCTCTGTAATCTCAGAAGTAGTTCTGGAATCTCAGAAGTACTTCTGTAATCTCAGAAGTAATTCTGTAATCTCAGAAGTAATTCTGCCAACTCAGAAGTAGTTCTGCAATCTCAGAAGTAATTTTGTATTCTCAGAAGTAGCTCTGTAATCTCAGAAGTAGTTCTGTAATCTCAGAAGTACTTCTGTAATCTCATAAGCAATTCTGTAATTTCAGAAGTAATTCTGTAATCTCAGAAGTAATTCTGTAATCTCAGAAGTAGTTCTGTAATCTCAGAAGTAATTCTGCAATCTCAGAAGTAATTCTGTAATCTTAGAAGTAATTCCGTAATCTCAGAAGTAATTCTGTAATCTCAGAAGTAGTTCTGTAATCTCAGAAGTAGTTCTGTAATCTCAGAAGTAATTCTGTAATATCAGAAATAATTCTGTAATCTCAGAAGTAGCTCTGTAATATCAGAAGTAATTCTGTAATCTCAGAAGTAGCTCTGTAATCTCAGAAGTAATTCTGTAATCTCAGAAGTAGTTCTGTAATCTCAGAAGTACCTCTGTAATCTCAGAAGCAATTCTGTAATCTCAGAAGTAGCTCTGTCATCTCAGAAGTAATTCTGTAATATCAGAAGTAGCTCTGTAATCTCAGAAGTAATTCTGTAATCTCAGAAGTAGCTCTGTAATCTCAGAATTAGTTCTGTAATCTCAGAAGTATTTCTGTAATCTCAGAAGTAGTTCTGTAATCTCAGAAGTACTTCTGTAATCTCAGAAGTAGCTCTGTAATCTCAGAAATAGTTCTGTAATCTCAGAAGTAATTCTGTAATCTCAGAAGTAGTTCTGTAATCTCAGAAGTAGTTCTGTAATCTCAGAAGAACCTCTGTAATCTCAGATGCAATTCTGTAATCTCAGAAGTAGTTCTGCAATCTCAGAAGTAGGTCTGTAATCTCAGAAGTAATTCTGTAAACTCAGAAGTAGATCTGTAATCTCAGAAGAAATTCTGTAATCTCAGAAGTAGTTCTGTAACCTCAGAAATAGCTCTGTAATCTCAGAAGTAGTTCTGGAATCTCAGAAGTACTTCTGTAATCTCAGAAGTAATTCTGTAATCTCAGAGTAATTCTGCCAACTCAGAAGTAGTTCTGCAATCTCAGAAGTAGGTCTGTCATCTCAGAAGTAGGTCTGTCATCTCAGAAGTAATTCTGTAATATCAGAAATAATTCTGTAATCTCAGAAGTGATTCTGTAATCTCAGAAGTTATTCTGTAATATCAGAAGTAGCTCTGTAATCTCAGAAGTAGCTCTGTAATCTCAGAAGTAATTCTGTAATCTCAGAAGTAGTTCTGTAATCTCAGAAGTAGTTCTGTAATCTCAGAAGAACCTCTGTAATCTCAGATGCAATTCTGTAATCTCAGAAGTAGTTCTGCAATCTCAGAAGTAGGTCTGTAATCTCAGAAGTAATTCTGTAAACTCAGAAGTAGATCTGTAATCTCAGAAGAAATTCTGTAATCTCAGAAGTAGTTCTGTAACCTCAGAAATAGCTCTGTAATCTCAGAAGTAGTTCTGGAATCTCAGAAGTACTTCTGTAATCTCAGAAGTAATTCTGTAATCTCAGAGTAATTCTGCCAACTCAGAAGTAGTTCTGCAATCTCAGAAGTAGGTCTGTCATCTCAGAAGTAGGTCTGTCATCTCAGAAGTAATTCTGTAATATCAGAAATAATTCTGTAATCTCAGAAGTGATTCTGTAATCTCAGAAGTAATTCTGTAATATCAGAAGTAGCTCTGTAATCTCAGAAGTAGCTCTGTAATCTCAGAAGTAATTCTGTAATCTCAGAAGTAATTCTGTAATCTCAGAAGTAATTCTTTAATCTCAGAAGTAATTCTGTAATCTCAGAAGTAATTATGTAATCTCAGAAGTAATTCTGCAATCTCAGAAGTATATCTGTAATCTCAAAAGTAATTTTGTAATCTCAGAAGTAGCTCTGTAATCTCAGAAGTACCTCTGTAATCTCAGAAGCAATTCTGTAATCTCAGAAATAATTCTGTAATCTCAGAAGTAGTTCTGTAATCTCAGAAGTAATTCTGTAATCTCAGAAGTAGTTCTGTAATCTCAGAAGTACTTCTGTAATCTCAGAAGTAGCTCTGTAATCTCAGAAATAGTTCTGTAATCTCAGAAGTAATTCTGTAATCTCAGAAGTAGCTCTGTAATCTCAGAAGTAGCTCTGTAATATCATAAGTAATTCTGTAATCTCAGAAGTAGCTCTGTAATCTCAGAAGTAATTCTGTAATCTCAGAAGTAGTTCTGTAATCTCAGAAGTACCTCTGTAATCTCAGAAGCAATTCTGTAATCTCAGAAGTAGCTCTGTAATCTCAGAAGTAATTCTGTAATATCAGAAGTAGCTCTGTAATCTCAGAAGTAGCTCTGTAATCTCAGAAGTAATTTTGTAATCTCAGAAGTCGTTCTGTAATCTCAGAAGTAGCTCTGTAATCTCAGAAGCAATTCTGTAATCTCAGAAGTAGCTCTGTAATCTCAGAAGTAGTTCTGCAATCTCAGAAGTAGGTCTGTCATCTCAGAAGTAGGTCTGTCATCTCAGAAGTAATTCTGTAATCTCAGAAATAATTCTGTAATCTCAGAAGTAATTCTGTAATCTCAGAAGTAATTCTGTAATCTCAGAAGTAATTCTTTAATCTCAGAAGTAATTCTGTAATCTCAGAAGTAATTATGTAATCTCAGAAGTAATTCTGCAATCTCAGAAGTATATCTGTAATCTCAAAAGTAATTTTGTAATCTCAGAAGTAGCTCTGTAATCTCAGAAGTACCTCTGTAATCTCAGAAGCAATTCTGTAATCTCAGAAATAATTCTGTAATCTCAGAAGTAGTTCTGTAATCTCAGAAGTAATTCTGTAATCTCAGAAGTAGTTCTGTAATCTCAGAAGTACTTCTGTAATCTCAGAAGTAGCTCTGTAATCTCAGAAATAGTTCTGTAATCTCAGAAGTAATTCTGTAATCTCAGAAGTAGCTCTGTAATCTCAGAAGTAGCTCTGTAATATCATAAGTAATTCTGTAATCTCAGAAGTAGCTCTGTAATCTCAGAAGTAATTCTGTAATCTCAGAAGTAGTTCTGTAATCTCAGAAGTACCTCTGTAATCTCAGAAGCAATTCTGTAATCTCAGAAGTAGCTCTGTAATCTCAGAAGTAATTCTGTAATATCAGAAGTAGCTCTGTAATCTCAGAAGTAGCTCTGTAATCTCAGAAGTAATTTTGTAATCTCAGAAGTCGTTCTGTAATCTCAGAAGTAGCTCTGTAATCTCAGAAGCAATTCTGTAATCTCAGAAGTAGCTCTGTAATCTCAGAAGTAGTTCTGCAATCTCAGAAGTAGGTCTGTCATCTCAGAAGTAGGTCTGTCATCTCAGAAGTAATTCTGTAATCTCAGAAATAATTCTGTAATCTCAGAAGTAATTCTGTAATCTCAGAAGTAATTCTGTAATCTCAGAAGTAATTCTTTAATCTCAGAAGTAATTCTGTAATCTCAGAAGTAATTATGTAATCTCAGAAGTAATTCTGCAATCTCAGAAGTATATCTGTAATCTCAAAAGTAATTTTGTAATCTCAGAAGTAGCTCTGTAATCTCAGAAGTAGTTCTGGAATCTCAGAAGTACTTCTGTAATCTCAGAAGTAATTCTGTAATCTCAGAAGTAATTCTGCCAACTCAGAAGTAGTTCTGCAATCTCAGAAGTAATTTTGTATTCTCAGAAGTAGCTCTGTAATCTCAGAAGTAGTTCTGTAATCTCAGAAGTACTTCTGTAATCTCATAAGCAATTCTGTAATTTCAGAAGTAATTCTGTAATCTCAGAAGTAATTCTGTAATCTCAGAAGTAGTTCTGTAATCTCAGAAGTAATTCTGCAATCTCAGAAGTAATTCTGTAATCTTAGAAGTAATTCCGTAATCTCAGAAGTAATTCTGTAATCTCAGAAGTAGTTCTGTAATCTCAGAAGTAGTTCTGTAATCTCAGAAGTAATTCTGTAATATCAGAAATAATTCTGTAATCTCAGAAGTAGCTCTGTAATATCAGAAGTAATTCTGTAATCTCAGAAGTCGTTCTGTAATCTCAGAAGTAGCTCTGTAATCTCAGAAGCAATTCTGTAATCTCAGAAGTAGCTCTGTAATCTCAGAAGTAGTTCTGCAATCTCAGAAGTAGGTCTGTCATCTCAGAAGTAGGTCTGTCATCTCAGAAGTAATTCTGTAATCTCAGAAATAATTCTGTAATCTCAGAAGTAATTCTGTAATCTCAGAAGTAATTCTGTAATCTCAGAAGTAATTCTTTAATCTCAGAAGTAATTCTGTAATCTCAGAAGTAATTATGTAATCTCAGAAGTAATTCTGCAATCTCAGAAGTATATCTGTAATCTCAAAAGTAATTTTGTAATCTCAGAAGTAGCTCTGTAATCTCAGAAGTAGTTCTGGAATCTCAGAAGTACTTCTGTAATCTCAGAAGTAATTCTGTAATCTCAGAAGTAATTCTGCCAACTCAGAAGTAGTTCTGCAATCTCAGAAGTAATTTTGTATTCTCAGAAGTAGCTCTGTAATCTCAGAAGTAGTTCTGTAATCTCAGAAGTACTTCTGTAATCTCAGAAGTAGCTCTGTAATCTCAGAAATAGTTCTGTAATCTCAGAAGTAATTATGTAATCTCAGAAGTAGCTCTGTAATCTCAGAAGTAGCTCTGTAATATCAGAAGTAATTCTGTAATCTCAGAAGTAGCTCTGTAATCTCAGAAGTAATTCTGTAATCTCAGAAGTAGTTCTGTAATCTCAGAAGTACCTCTGTAATCTCAGAAGCAATTCTGTAATCTCAGATGTAGCTCTGTCATCTCAGAAGTAATTCTGTAATATCAGAAGTAGCTCTGTAATCTCAGAAGTAATTCTGTAATCTCAGAAGTAGCTCTGTAATCTCAGAATTAGTTCTGTAATCTCAGAAGTAATTCTGTAATCTCAGAAGTAATTATGTAATCTCAGAAGTAATTCTGCAATCTCAGAAGTATATCTGTAATCTCAAAAGTAATTTTGTAATCTCAGAAGTAGCTCTGTAATCTCAGAAGTAGTTCTGGAATCTCAGAAGTACTTCTGTAATCTCAGAAGTAATTCTGTAATCTCAGAAGTAATTCTGCCAACTCAGAAGTAGTTCTGCAATCTCAGAAGTAATTTTGTATTCTCAGAAGTAGCTCTGTAATCTCAGAAGTAGTTCTGTAATCTCAGAAGTACTTCTGTAATCTCATAAGCAATTCTGTAATTTCAGAAGTAATTCTGTAATCTCAGAAGTAATTCTGTAATCTCAGAAGTAGTTCTGTAATCTCAGAAGTAATTCTGCAATCTCAGAAGTAATTCTGTAATCTTAGAAGTAATTCCGTAATCTCAGAAGTAATTCTGTAATCTCAGAAGTAGTTCTGTAATCTCAGAAGTAGTTCTGTAATCTCAGAAGTAATTCTGTAATATCAGAAATAATTCTGTAATCTCAGAAGTAGCTCTGTAATATCAGAAGTAATTCTGTAATCTCAGAAGTAGCTCTGTAATCTCAGAAGTAATTCTGTAATCTCAGAAGTAGTTCTGTAATCTCAGAAGTACCTCTGTAATCTCAGAAGCAATTCTGTAATCTCAGAAGTAGCTCTGTCATCTCAGAAGTAATTCTGTAATATCAGAAGTAGCTCTGTAATCTCAGAAGTAATTCTGTAATCTCAGAAGTAGCTCTGTAATCTCAGAATTAGTTCTGTAATCTCAGAAGTATTTCTGTAATCTCAGAAGTAGTTCTGTAATCTCAGAAGTACTTCTGTAATCTCAGAAGTAGCTCTGTAATCTCAGAAATAGTTCTGTAATCTCAGAAGTAATTCTGTAATCTCAGAAGTAGTTCTGTAATCTCAGAAGTAGTTCTGTAATCTCAGAAGAACCTCTGTAATCTCAGATGCAATTCTGTAATCTCAGAAGTAGTTCTGCAATCTCAGAAGTAGGTCTGTAATCTCAGAAGTAATTCTGTAAACTCAGAAGTAGATCTGTAATCTCAGAAGAAATTCTGTAATCTCAGAAGTAGTTCTGTAACCTCAGAAATAGCTCTGTAATCTCAGAAGTAGTTCTGGAATCTCAGAAGTACTTCTGTAATCTCAGAAGTAATTCTGTAATCTCAGAGTAATTCTGCCAACTCAGAAGTAGTTCTGCAATCTCAGAAGTAGGTCTGTCATCTCAGAAGTAGGTCTGTCATCTCAGAAGTAATTCTGTAATATCAGAAATAATTCTGTAATCTCAGAAGTGATTCTGTAATCTCAGAAGTTATTCTGTAATCTCAGAAGTAGTTCTGCAATCTCAGAAGTAATCCTGCAATCTCAGAAGTAGTTCTGTAATCTCAGAAGTACTTCTGTAATCTCAGAAGTAGCTCTGTAATCTCAGAAATAGTTCTGTAATCTCAGAAGTAATTCTGTAATCTCAGAAGTAGCTCTGTAATCTCAGATGTAATTCTGTAATCTCAGAAGTAGTTCTGTAATCTCAGAAGAACCTCTGTAATCTCAGATGCAATTCTGTAATCTCAGAAGTAGCTCTGTAATCTCAGAAGTAATTCTGTAATATCAGAAGTAGCTCTGTAATCTCAGAAGTAGCTCTGTAATCTCAGAAGTAATTCTGTAATCTCAGAAGTAGCTCTGTAATCTCAGAAGTAGCTCTGTAATATCATAAGTAATTCTGTAATCTCAGAAGTAATTCTGTAATCTCAGAAGTAATTCTGCAATCTCAGAAGTAGTTCTGCAATCTCAGAAGTAATTCTGTAATCTTAGAAGTAATTCCGTAATCTCAGAAGTTATTCTGTAATCTCAGAAGTAGTTCTGTAATCTCAGAAGTAGTTCTGTAATCTCAGAAGTAATTCTGTAATCTCAGAAGTAGTTCTGTAATCTCAGAAGTACTTCTGTAATCTCAGAAGTAGCTCTGTAATCTCAGAAATAGTTCTGTAATCTCAGAAGTAATTCTGTAATCTCAGAAGTAGCTCTGTAATCTCAGAAGTAGCTCTGTAATATCATAAGTAATTCTGTAATCTCAGAAGTAGCTCTGTAATCTCAGAAGTAATTCTGTAATCTCAGAAGTAGTTCTGTAATCTCAGAAGTACCTCTGTAATCTCAGAAGCAATTCTGTAATCTCAGAAGTAGCTCTGTAATCTCAGAAGTAATTCTGTAATATCAGAAGTAGCTCTGTAATCTCAGAAGTAGCTCTGTAATCTCAGAAGTAATTTTGTAATCTCAGAAGTCGTTCTGTAATCTCAGAAGTAGCTCTGTAATCTCAGAAGCAATTCTGTAATCTCAGAAGTAGCTCTGTAATCTCAGAAGTAGTTCTGCAATCTCAGAAGTAGGTCTGTCATCTCAGAAGTAGGTCTGTCATCTCAGAAGTAATTCTGTAATCTCAGAAGTAATTCTGTAATCTCAGAAATAATTCTGTAATCTCAGAAGTAATTCTGTAATCTCAGAAGTAATTCTGTAATCTCAGAAGTAATTCTTTAATCTCAGAAGTAATTATGTAATCTCAGAAGTAATTATGTAATCTCAGAAGTAATTCTGCAATCTCAGAAGTATATCTGTAATCTCAAAAGTAATTTTGTAATCTCAGAAGTAGCTCTGTAATCTCAGAAGTAGTTCTGGAATCTCAGAAGTACTTCTGTAATCTCAGAAGTAATTCTGTAATCTCAGAAGTAATTCTGTAATCTCAGAAGTAATTCTGTAATCTCAGAAGTAATTCTTTAATCTCAGAAGTAATTCTGTAATCTCAGAAGTAATTATGTAATCTCAGAAGTAATTCTGCAATCTCAGAAGTATATCTGTAATCTCAAAAGTAATTTTGTAATCTCAGAAGTAGCTCTGTAATCTCAGAAGTACCTCTGTAATCTCAGAAGCAATTCTGTAATCTCAGAAATAATTCTGTAATCTCAGAAGTAGTTCTGTAATCTCAGAAGTAATTCTGTAATCTCAGAAGTAGTTCTGTAATCTCAGAAGTACTTCTGTAATCTCAGAAGTAGCTCTGTAATCTCAGAAATAGTTCTGTAATCTCAGAAGTAATTCTGTAATCTCAGAAGTAGCTCTGTAATCTCAGAAGTAGCTCTGTAATATCATAAGTAATTCTGTAATCTCAGAAGTAGCTCTGTAATCTCAGAAGTAATTCTGTAATCTCAGAAGTAGTTCTGTAATCTCAGAAGTACCTCTGTAATCTCAGAAGCAATTCTGTAATCTCAGAAGTAGCTCTGTAATCTCAGAAGTAATTCTGTAATATCAGAAGTAGCTCTGTAATCTCAGAAGTAGCTCTGTAATCTCAGAAGTAATTTTGTAATCTCAGAAGTCGTTCTGTAATCTCAGAAGTAGCTCTGTAATCTCAGAAGCAATTCTGTAATCTCAGAAGTAGCTCTGTAATCTCAGAAGTAGTTCTGCAATCTCAGAAGTAGGTCTGTCATCTCAGAAGTAGGTCTGTCATCTCAGAAGTAATTCTGTAATCTCAGAAATAATTCTGTAATCTCAGAAGTAATTCTGTAATCTCAGAAGTAATTCTGTAATCTCAGAAGTAATTCTTTAATCTCAGAAGTAATTCTGTAATCTCAGAAGTAATTATGTAATCTCAGAAGTAATTCTGCAATCTCAGAAGTATATCTGTAATCTCAAAAGTAATTTTGTAATCTCAGAAGTAGCTCTGTAATCTCAGAAGTAGTTCTGGAATCTCAGAAGTACTTCTGTAATCTCAGAAGTAATTCTGTAATCTCAGAAGTAATTCTGCCAACTCAGAAGTAGTTCTGCAATCTCAGAAGTAATTTTGTATTCTCAGAAGTAGCTCTGTAATCTCAGAAGTAGTTCTGTAATCTCAGAAGTACTTCTGTAATCTCATAAGCAATTCTGTAATTTCAGAAGTAATTCTGTAATCTCAGAAGTAATTCTGTAATCTCAGAAGTAGTTCTGTAATCTCAGAAGTAATTCTGCAATCTCAGAAGTAATTCTGTAATCTTAGAAGTAATTCCGTAATCTCAGAAGTAATTCTGTAATCTCAGAAGTAGTTCTGTAATCTCAGAAGTAGTTCTGTAATCTCAGAAGTAATTCTGTAATATCAGAAATAATTCTGTAATCTCAGAAGTAGCTCTGTAATATCAGAAGTAATTCTGTAATCTCAGAAGTCGTTCTGTAATCTCAGAAGTAGCTCTGTAATCTCAGAAGCAATTCTGTAATCTCAGAAGTAGCTCTGTAATCTCAGAAGTAGTTCTGCAATCTCAGAAGTAGGTCTGTCATCTCAGAAGTAGGTCTGTCATCTCAGAAGTAATTCTGTAATCTCAGAAATAATTCTGTAATCTCAGAAGTAATTCTGTAATCTCAGAAGTAATTCTGTAATCTCAGAAGTAATTCTTTAATCTCAGAAGTAATTCTGTAATCTCAGAAGTAATTATGTAATCTCAGAAGTAATTCTGCAATCTCAGAAGTATATCTGTAATCTCAAAAGTAATTTTGTAATCTCAGAAGTAGCTCTGTAATCTCAGAAGTAGTTCTGGAATCTCAGAAGTACTTCTGTAATCTCAGAAGTAATTCTGTAATCTCAGAAGTAATTCTGCCAACTCAGAAGTAGTTCTGCAATCTCAGAAGTAATTTTGTATTCTCAGAAGTAGCTCTGTAATCTCAGAAGTAGTTCTGTAATCTCAGAAGTACTTCTGTAATCTCAGAAGTAGCTCTGTAATCTCAGAAATAGTTCTGTAATCTCAGAAGTAATTATGTAATCTCAGAAGTAGCTCTGTAATCTCAGAAGTAGCTCTGTAATATCAGAAGTAATTCTGTAATCTCAGAAGTAGCTCTGTAATCTCAGAAGTAATTCTGTAATCTCAGAAGTAGTTCTGTAATCTCAGAAGTACCTCTGTAATCTCAGAAGCAATTCTGTAATCTCAGATGTAGCTCTGTCATCTCAGAAGTAATTCTGTAATATCAGAAGTAGCTCTGTAATCTCAGAAGTAATTCTGTAATCTCAGAAGTAGCTCTGTAATCTCAGAATTAGTTCTGTAATCTCAGAAGTAATTCTGTAATCTCAGAAGTAATTATGTAATCTCAGAAGTAATTCTGCAATCTCAGAAGTATATCTGTAATCTCAAAAGTAATTTTGTAATCTCAGAAGTAGCTCTGTAATCTCAGAAGTAGTTCTGGAATCTCAGAAGTACTTCTGTAATCTCAGAAGTAATTCTGTAATCTCAGAAGTAATTCTGCCAACTCAGAAGTAGTTCTGCAATCTCAGAAGTAATTTTGTATTCTCAGAAGTAGCTCTGTAATCTCAGAAGTAGTTCTGTAATCTCAGAAGTACTTCTGTAATCTCATAAGCAATTCTGTAATTTCAGAAGTAATTCTGTAATCTCAGAAGTAATTCTGTAATCTCAGAAGTAGTTCTGTAATCTCAGAAGTAATTCTGCAATCTCAGAAGTAATTCTGTAATCTTAGAAGTAATTCCGTAATCTCAGAAGTAATTCTGTAATCTCAGAAGTAGTTCTGTAATCTCAGAAGTAGTTCTGTAATCTCAGAAGTAATTCTGTAATATCAGAAATAATTCTGTAATCTCAGAAGTAGCTCTGTAATATCAGAAGTAATTCTGTAATCTCAGAAGTAGCTCTGTAATCTCAGAAGTAATTCTGTAATCTCAGAAGTAGTTCTGTAATCTCAGAAGTACCTCTGTAATCTCAGAAGCAATTCTGTAATCTCAGAAGTAGCTCTGTCATCTCAGAAGTAATTCTGTAATATCAGAAGTAGCTCTGTAATCTCAGAAGTAATTCTGTAATCTCAGAAGTAGCTCTGTAATCTCAGAATTAGTTCTGTAATCTCAGAAGTATTTCTGTAATCTCAGAAGTAGTTCTGTAATCTCAGAAGTACTTCTGTAATCTCAGAAGTAGCTCTGTAATCTCAGAAATAGTTCTGTAATCTCAGAAGTAATTCTGTAATCTCAGAAGTAGTTCTGTAATCTCAGAAGTAGTTCTGTAATCTCAGAAGAACCTCTGTAATCTCAGATGCAATTCTGTAATCTCAGAAGTAGTTCTGCAATCTCAGAAGTAGGTCTGTAATCTCAGAAGTAATTCTGTAAACTCAGAAGTAGATCTGTAATCTCAGAAGAAATTCTGTAATCTCAGAAGTAGTTCTGTAACCTCAGAAATAGCTCTGTAATCTCAGAAGTAGTTCTGGAATCTCAGAAGTACTTCTGTAATCTCAGAAGTAATTCTGTAATCTCAGAGTAATTCTGCCAACTCAGAAGTAGTTCTGCAATCTCAGAAGTAGGTCTGTCATCTCAGAAGTAGGTCTGTCATCTCAGAAGTAATTCTGTAATATCAGAAATAATTCTGTAATCTCAGAAGTGATTCTGTAATCTCAGAAGTTATTCTGTAATCTCAGAAGTAGTTCTGCAATCTCAGAAGTAATCCTGCAATCTCAGAAGTAGTTCTGTAATCTCAGAAGTACTTCTGTAATCTCAGAAGTAGCTCTGTAATCTCAGAAATAGTTCTGTAATCTCAGAAGTAATTCTGTAATCTCAGAAGTAGCTCTGTAATCTCAGATGTAATTCTGTAATCTCAGAAGTAGTTCTGTAATCTCAGAAGAACCTCTGTAATCTCAGATGCAATTCTGTAATCTCAGAAGTAGCTCTGTAATCTCAGAAGTAATTCTGTAATATCAGAAGTAGCTCTGTAATCTCAGAAGTAGCTCTGTAATCTCAGAAGTAATTCTGTAATCTCAGAAGTAGCTCTGTAATCTCAGAAGTAGCTCTGTAATATCATAAGTAATTCTGTAATCTCAGAAGTAATTCTGTAATCTCAGAAGTAATTCTGCAATCTCAGAAGTAGTTCTGCAATCTCAGAAGTAATTCTGTAATCTTAGAAGTAATTCCGTAATCTCAGAAGTTATTCTGTAATCTCAGAAGTAGTTCTGTAATCTCAGAAGTAGTTCTGTAATCTCAGAAGTAATTCTGTAATCTCAGAAGTAGTTCTGTAATCTCAGAAGTACTTCTGTAATCTCAGAAGTAGCTCTGTAATCTCAGAAATAGTTCTGTAATCTCAGAAGTAATTCTGTAATCTCAGAAGTAGCTCTGTAATCTCAGAAGTAGCTCTGTAATATCATAAGTAATTCTGTAATCTCAGAAGTAGCTCTGTAATCTCAGAAGTAATTCTGTAATCTCAGAAGTAGTTCTGTAATCTCAGAAGTACCTCTGTAATCTCAGAAGCAATTCTGTAATCTCAGAAGTAGCTCTGTAATCTCAGAAGTAATTCTGTAATATCAGAAGTAGCTCTGTAATCTCAGAAGTAGCTCTGTAATCTCAGAAGTAATTTTGTAATCTCAGAAGTCGTTCTGTAATCTCAGAAGTAGCTCTGTAATCTCAGAAGCAATTCTGTAATCTCAGAAGTAGCTCTGTAATCTCAGAAGTAGTTCTGCAATCTCAGAAGTAGGTCTGTCATCTCAGAAGTAGGTCTGTCATCTCAGAAGTAATTCTGTAATCTCAGAAATAATTCTGTAATCTCAGAAGTAATTCTGTAATCTCAGAAGTAATTCTGTAATCTCAGAAGTAATTCTTTAATCTCAGAAGTAATTCTGTAATCTCAGAAGTAATTATGTAATCTCAGAAGTAATTCTGCAATCTCAGAAGTATATCTGTAATCTCAAAAGTAATTTTGTAATCTCAGAAGTAGCTCTGTAATCTCAGAAGTAGTTCTGGAATCTCAGAAGTACTTCTGTAATCTCAGAAGTAATTCTGTAATCTCAGAAGTAATTCTGCCAACTCAGAAGTAGTTCTGCAATCTCAGAAGTAATTTTGTATTCTCAGAAGTAGCTCTGTAATCTCAGAAGTAGTTCTGTAATCTCAGAAGTACTTCTGTAATCTCATAAGCAATTCTGTAATTTCAGAAGTAATTCTGTAATCTCAGAAGTAATTCTGTAATCTCAGAAGTAGTTCTGTAATCTCAGAAGTAATTCTGCAATCTCAGAAGTAATTCTGTAATCTTAGAAGTAATTCCGTAATCTCAGAAGTAATTCTGTAATCTCAGAAGTAGTTCTGTAATCTCAGAAGTAGTTCTGTAATCTCAGAAGTAATTCTGTAATATCAGAAATAATTCTGTAATCTCAGAAGTAGCTCTGTAATATCAGAAGTAATTCTGTAATCTCAGAAGTCGTTCTGTAATCTCAGAAGTAGCTCTGTAATCTCAGAAGCAATTCTGTAATCTCAGAAGTAGCTCTGTAATCTCAGAAGTAGTTCTGCAATCTCAGAAGTAGGTCTGTCATCTCAGAAGTAGGTCTGTCATCTCAGAAGTAATTCTGTAATCTCAGAAATAATTCTGTAATCTCAGAAGTAATTCTGTAATCTCAGAAGTAATTCTGTAATCTCAGAAGTAATTCTTTAATCTCAGAAGTAATTCTGTAATCTCAGAAGTAATTATGTAATCTCAGAAGTAATTCTGCAATCTCAGAAGTATATCTGTAATCTCAAAAGTAATTTTGTAATCTCAGAAGTAGCTCTGTAATCTCAGAAGTAGTTCTGGAATCTCAGAAGTACTTCTGTAATCTCAGAAGTAATTCTGTAATCTCAGAAGTAATTCTGCCAACTCAGAAGTAGTTCTGCAATCTCAGAAGTAATTTTGTATTCTCAGAAGTAGCTCTGTAATCTCAGAAGTAGTTCTGTAATCTCAGAAGTACTTCTGTAATCTCAGAAGTAGCTCTGTAATCTCAGAAATAGTTCTGTAATCTCAGAAGTAATTATGTAATCTCAGAAGTAGCTCTGTAATCTCAGAAGTAGCTCTGTAATATCAGAAGTAATTCTGTAATCTCAGAAGTAGCTCTGTAATCTCAGAAGTAATTCTGTAATCTCAGAAGTAGTTCTGTAATCTCAGAAGTACCTCTGTAATCTCAGAAGCAATTCTGTAATCTCAGATGTAGCTCTGTCATCTCAGAAGTAATTCTGTAATATCAGAAGTAGCTCTGTAATCTCAGAAGTAATTCTGTAATCTCAGAAGTAGCTCTGTAATCTCAGAATTAGTTCTGTAATCTCAGAAGTAATTCTGTAATCTCAGAAGTAATTATGTAATCTCAGAAGTAATTCTGCAATCTCAGAAGTATATCTGTAATCTCAAAAGTAATTTTGTAATCTCAGAAGTAGCTCTGTAATCTCAGAAGTAGTTCTGGAATCTCAGAAGTACTTCTGTAATCTCAGAAGTAATTCTGTAATCTCAGAAGTAATTCTGCCAACTCAGAAGTAGTTCTGCAATCTCAGAAGTAATTTTGTATTCTCAGAAGTAGCTCTGTAATCTCAGAAGTAGTTCTGTAATCTCAGAAGTACTTCTGTAATCTCATAAGCAATTCTGTAATTTCAGAAGTAATTCTGTAATCTCAGAAGTAATTCTGTAATCTCAGAAGTAGTTCTGTAATCTCAGAAGTAATTCTGCAATCTCAGAAGTAATTCTGTAATCTTAGAAGTAATTCCGTAATCTCAGAAGTAATTCTGTAATCTCAGAAGTAGTTCTGTAATCTCAGAAGTAGTTCTGTAATCTCAGAAGTAATTCTGTAATATCAGAAATAATTCTGTAATCTCAGAAGTAGCTCTGTAATATCAGAAGTAATTCTGTAATCTCAGAAGTAGCTCTGTAATCTCAGAAGTAATTCTGTAATCTCAGAAGTAGTTCTGTAATCTCAGAAGTACCTCTGTAATCTCAGAAGCAATTCTGTAATCTCAGAAGTAGCTCTGTCATCTCAGAAGTAATTCTGTAATATCAGAAGTAGCTCTGTAATCTCAGAAGTAATTCTGTAATCTCAGAAGTAGCTCTGTAATCTCAGAATTAGTTCTGTAATCTCAGAAGTATTTCTGTAATCTCAGAAGTAGTTCTGTAATCTCAGAAGTACTTCTGTAATCTCAGAAGTAGCTCTGTAATCTCAGAAATAGTTCTGTAATCTCAGAAGTAATTCTGTAATCTCAGAAGTAGTTCTGTAATCTCAGAAGTAGTTCTGTAATCTCAGAAGAACCTCTGTAATCTCAGATGCAATTCTGTAATCTCAGAAGTAGTTCTGCAATCTCAGAAGTAGGTCTGTAATCTCAGAAGTAATTCTGTAAACTCAGAAGTAGATCTGTAATCTCAGAAGAAATTCTGTAATCTCAGAAGTAGTTCTGTAACCTCAGAAATAGCTCTGTAATCTCAGAAGTAGTTCTGGAATCTCAGAAGTACTTCTGTAATCTCAGAAGTAATTCTGTAATCTCAGAGTAATTCTGCCAACTCAGAAGTAGTTCTGCAATCTCAGAAGTAGGTCTGTCATCTCAGAAGTAGGTCTGTCATCTCAGAAGTAATTCTGTAATATCAGAAATAATTCTGTAATCTCAGAAGTGATTCTGTAATCTCAGAAGTTATTCTGTAATCTCAGAAGTAGTTCTGCAATCTCAGAAGTAATCCTGCAATCTCAGAAGTAGTTCTGTAATCTCAGAAGTACTTCTGTAATCTCAGAAGTAGCTCTGTAATCTCAGAAATAGTTCTGTAATCTCAGAAGTAATTCTGTAATCTCAGAAGTAGCTCTGTAATCTCAGATGTAATTCTGTAATCTCAGAAGTAGTTCTGTAATCTCAGAAGAACCTCTGTAATCTCAGATGCAATTCTGTAATCTCAGAAGTAGCTCTGTAATCTCAGAAGTAATTCTGTAATATCAGAAGTAGCTCTGTAATCTCAGAAGTAGCTCTGTAATCTCAGAAGTAATTCTGTAATCTCAGAAGTAGCTCTGTAATCTCAGAAGTAGCTCTGTAATATCATAAGTAATTCTGTAATCTCAGAAGTAATTCTGTAATCTCAGAAGTAATTCTGCAATCTCAGAAGTAGTTCTGCAATCTCAGAAGTAATTCTGTAATCTTAGAAGTAATTCCGTAATCTCAGAAGTTATTCTGTAATCTCAGAAGTAGTTCTGTAATCTCAGAAGTAGTTCTGTAATCTCAGAAGTAATTCTGTAATCTCAGAAGTAGTTCTGTAATCTCAGAAGTACTTCTGTAATCTCAGAAGTAGCTCTGTAATCTCAGAAATAGTTCTGTAATCTCAGAAGTAATTCTGTAATCTCAGAAGTAGCTCTGTAATCTCAGAAGTAGCTCTGTAATCTCAGAAGTAATTCTGTAATCTCAGAAGTAGTTCTGTAATCTCAGAAGTAATTATGTAATCTCAGAAGTAATTCTGCAATCTCAGAAGTATATCTGTAATCTCAAAAGTAATTTTGTAATCTCAGAAGTAGCTCTGTAATCTCAGAAGTAGTTCTGGAATCTCAGAAGTACTTCTGTAATCTCAGAAGTAATTCTGTAATCTCAGAAGTAATTCTGCCAACTCAGAAGTAGTTCTGCAATCTCAGAAGTAATTTTGTATTCTCAGAAGTAGCTCTGTAATCTCAGAAGTAGTTCTGTAATCTCAGAAGTACTTCTGTAATCTCATAAGCAATTCTGTAATTTCAGAAGTAATTCTGTAATCTCAGAAGTAATTCTGTAATCTCAGAAGTAGTTCTGTAATCTCAGAAGTAATTCTGCAATCTCAGAAGTAATTCTGTAATCTTAGAAGTAATTCCGTAATCTCAGAAGTAATTCTGTAATCTCAGAAGTAGTTCTGTAATCTCAGAAGTAGTTCTGTAATCTCAGAAGTAATTCTGTAATATCAGAAATAATTCTGTAATCTCAGAAGTAGCTCTGTAATATCAGAAGTAATTCTGTAATCTCAGAAGTCGTTCTGTAATCTCAGAAGTAGCTCTGTAATCTCAGAAGCAATTCTGTAATCTCAGAAGTAGCTCTGTAATCTCAGAAGTAGTTCTGCAATCTCAGAAGTAGGTCTGTCATCTCAGAAGTAGGTCTGTCATCTCAGAAGTAATTCTGTAATCTCAGAAATAATTCTGTAATCTCAGAAGTAATTCTGTAATCTCAGAAGTAATTCTGTAATCTCAGAAGTAATTCTTTAATCTCAGAAGTAATTCTGTAATCTCAGAAGTAATTATGTAATCTCAGAAGTAATTCTGCAATCTCAGAAGTATATCTGTAATCTCAAAAGTAATTTTGTAATCTCAGAAGTAGCTCTGTAATCTCAGAAGTAGTTCTGGAATCTCAGAAGTACTTCTGTAATCTCAGAAGTAATTCTGTAATCTCAGAAGTAATTCTGCCAACTCAGAAGTAGTTCTGCAATCTCAGAAGTAATTTTGTATTCTCAGAAGTAGCTCTGTAATCTCAGAAGTAGTTCTGTAATCTCAGAAGTACTTCTGTAATCTCAGAAGTAGCTCTGTAATCTCAGAAATAGTTCTGTAATCTCAGAAGTAATTATGTAATCTCAGAAGTAGCTCTGTAATCTCAGAAGTAGCTCTGTAATATCAGAAGTAATTCTGTAATCTCAGAAGTAGCTCTGTAATCTCAGAAGTAATTCTGTAATCTCAGAAGTAGTTCTGTAATCTCAGAAGTACCTCTGTAATCTCAGAAGCAATTCTGTAATCTCAGATGTAGCTCTGTCATCTCAGAAGTAATTCTGTAATATCAGAAGTAGCTCTGTAATCTCAGAAGTAATTCTGTAATCTCAGAAGTAGCTCTGTAATCTCAGAATTAGTTCTGTAATCTCAGAAGTAATTCTGTAATCTCAGAAGTAATTATGTAATCTCAGAAGTAATTCTGCAATCTCAGAAGTATATCTGTAATCTCAAAAGTAATTTTGTAATCTCAGAAGTAGCTCTGTAATCTCAGAAGTAGTTCTGGAATCTCAGAAGTACTTCTGTAATCTCAGAAGTAATTCTGTAATCTCAGAAGTAATTCTGCCAACTCAGAAGTAGTTCTGCAATCTCAGAAGTAATTTTGTATTCTCAGAAGTAGCTCTGTAATCTCAGAAGTAGTTCTGTAATCTCAGAAGTACTTCTGTAATCTCATAAGCAATTCTGTAATTTCAGAAGTAATTCTGTAATCTCAGAAGTAATTCTGTAATCTCAGAAGTAGTTCTGTAATCTCAGAAGTAATTCTGCAATCTCAGAAGTAATTCTGTAATCTTAGAAGTAATTCCGTAATCTCAGAAGTAATTCTGTAATCTCAGAAGTAGTTCTGTAATCTCAGAAGTAGTTCTGTAATCTCAGAAGTAATTCTGTAATATCAGAAATAATTCTGTAATCTCAGAAGTAGCTCTGTAATATCAGAAGTAATTCTGTAATCTCAGAAGTAGCTCTGTAATCTCAGAAGTAATTCTGTAATCTCAGAAGTAGTTCTGTAATCTCAGAAGTACCTCTGTAATCTCAGAAGCAATTCTGTAATCTCAGAAGTAGCTCTGTCATCTCAGAAGTAATTCTGTAATATCAGAAGTAGCTCTGTAATCTCAGAAGTAATTCTGTAATCTCAGAAGTAGCTCTGTAATCTCAGAATTAGTTCTGTAATCTCAGAAGTATTTCTGTAATCTCAGAAGTAGTTCTGTAATCTCAGAAGTACTTCTGTAATCTCAGAAGTAGCTCTGTAATCTCAGAAATAGTTCTGTAATCTCAGAAGTAATTCTGTAATCTCAGAAGTAGTTCTGTAATCTCAGAAGTAGTTCTGTAATCTCAGAAGAACCTCTGTAATCTCAGATGCAATTCTGTAATCTCAGAAGTAGTTCTGCAATCTCAGAAGTAGGTCTGTAATCTCAGAAGTAATTCTGTAAACTCAGAAGTAGATCTGTAATCTCAGAAGAAATTCTGTAATCTCAGAAGTAGTTCTGTAACCTCAGAAATAGCTCTGTAATCTCAGAAGTAGTTCTGGAATCTCAGAAGTACTTCTGTAATCTCAGAAGTAATTCTGTAATCTCAGAGTAATTCTGCCAACTCAGAAGTAGTTCTGCAATCTCAGAAGTAGGTCTGTCATCTCAGAAGTAGGTCTGTCATCTCAGAAGTAATTCTGTAATATCAGAAATAATTCTGTAATCTCAGAAGTGATTCTGTAATCTCAGAAGTTATTCTGTAATCTCAGAAGTAGTTCTGCAATCTCAGAAGTAATCCTGCAATCTCAGAAGTAGTTCTGTAATCTCAGAAGTACTTCTGTAATCTCAGAAGTAGCTCTGTAATCTCAGAAATAGTTCTGTAATCTCAGAAGTAATTCTGTAATCTCAGAAGTAGCTCTGTAATCTCAGATGTAATTCTGTAATCTCAGAAGTAGTTCTGTAATCTCAGAAGAACCTCTGTAATCTCAGATGCAATTCTGTAATCTCAGAAGTAGCTCTGTAATCTCAGAAGTAATTCTGTAATATCAGAAGTAGCTCTGTAATCTCAGAAGTAGCTCTGTAATCTCAGAAGTAATTCTGTAATCTCAGAAGTAGCTCTGTAATCTCAGAAGTAGCTCTGTAATATCATAAGTAATTCTGTAATCTCAGAAGTAATTCTGTAATCTCAGAAGTAATTCTGCAATCTCAGAAGTAGTTCTGCAATCTCAGAAGTAATTCTGTAATCTTAGAAGTAATTCCGTAATCTCAGAAGTTATTCTGTAATCT
Source organism: Petromyzon marinus (assembly GCF_048934315.1). NCBI lineage: Eukaryota > Metazoa > Chordata > Hyperoartia > Petromyzontiformes > Petromyzontidae > Petromyzon > Petromyzon marinus. The sequence goes on from NC_133685.1 coordinate 13,580,141, forward strand.
CAGAAGTAGTTCTGTAATCTCAGAAGTAGTTCTGTAATCTCAGAAGTAATTCTGTAATCTCAGAAGTAGTTCTGTAATCTCAGAAGTACTTCTGTAATCTCAGAAGTAGCTCTGTAATCTCAGAAATAGTTCTGTAATCTCAGAAGTAATTCTGTAATCTCAGAAGTAGCTCTGTAATCTCAGAAGTAGCTCTGTAATATCATAAGTAATTCTGTAATCTCAGAAGTAGCTCTGTAATCTCAGAAGTAATTCTGTAATCTCAGAAGTAGTTCTGTAATCTCAGAAGTACCTCTGTAATCTCAGAAGCAATTCTGTAATCTCAGAAGTAGCTCTGTAATCTCAGAAGTAATTCTGTAATATCAGAAGTAGCTCTGTAATCTCAGAAGTAGCTCTGTAATCTCAGAAGTAATTTTGTAATCTCAGAAGTCGTTCTGTAATCTCAGAAGTAGCTCTGTAATCTCAGAAGCAATTCTGTAATCTCAGAAGTAGCTCTGTAATCTCAGAAGTAGTTCTGCAATCTCAGAAGTAGGTCTGTCATCTCAGAAGTAGGTCTGTCATCTCAGAAGTAATTCTGTAATCTCAGAAATAATTCTGTAATCTCAGAAGTAATTCTGTAATCTCAGAAGTAATTCTGTAATCTCAGAAGTAATTCTTTAATCTCAGAAGTAATTCTGTAATCTCAGAAGTAATTATGTAATCTCAGAAGTAATTCTGCAATCTCAGAAGTATATCTGTAATCTCAAAAGTAATTTTGTAATCTCAGAAGTAGCTCTGTAATCTCAGAAGTAGTTCTGGAATCTCAGAAGTACTTCTGTAATCTCAGAAGTAATTCTGTAATCTCAGAAGTAATTCTGCCAACTCAGAAGTAGTTCTGCAATCTCAGAAGTAATTTTGTATTCTCAGAAGTTGCTCTGTAATCTCAGAAGTAGTTCTGTAATCTCAGAAGTACTTCTGTAATCTCAGAAGTAGCTCTGTAATCTCAGAAATAGTTCTGTAATCTCAGAAGTAATTATGTAATCTCAGAAGTAGCTCTGTAATCTCAGAAGTAGCTCTGTAATATCAGAAGTAATTCTGTAATCTCAGAAGTAGCTCTGTAATCTCAGAAGTAATTCTGTAATCTCAGAAGTAGTTCTGTAATCTCAGAAGTACCTCTGTAATCTCAAAAGCAATTCTGTAATCTCAGAAGTAGCTCTGTCATCTCAGAAGTAATTCTGTAATATCAGAAGTAGCTCTGTAATCTCAGAAGTAATTCTGTAATCTCAGAAGTAGCTCTGTAATCTCAGAATTAGTTCTGTAATCTCAGAAGTATTTCTGTAATCTCAGAAGTAGTTCTGCCATCTCAGAAGTAGGTCTGTCATCTCAGAAGTAGGTCTGTCATCTCAGAAGTAATTCTGTAATCTCAGAAATAATTCTGTAATCTCAGAAGTAATTCTGTAATCTCAGAAGTAATTATGTAATCTCAGAAGTAATTTTGTAATCTCAGAAGTAATTCTGTAATCTCAGAAGTAATTCTGTAATCTCAGAAGTAATTCTGCAATCTCAGAAGTATATCTGTAATCTCAGAAGTAATTTTGTAATCTCAGAAGTAGCTCTGTAATCTCAGAAGTAGTTCTGGAATCTCAGAAGTACTTCTGTAATCTCAGAAGTAATTCTGTAATCTCAGAAGTAATTCTGCCAACTCAGAAGTAGTTCTGCAATCTCAGAAGTAATTTTGTATTCTCAGAAGTAGCTCTGTAATCTCAGAAGTAGTTCTGTAATCTCAGAAGTACTTCTGTAATCTCAGAAGTAGCTCTGTAATCTCAGAAATAGTTCTGTAATCTCAGAAGTAATTCTGTAATCTCAGAAGTAGCTCTGTAATCTCAGAAGTAGCTCTGTAATATCAGAAGTAATTCTGTAATCTCAGAAGTAGCTCTGTAATCTCAGAAGTAATTCTGTAATCTCAGAAGTAGTTCTGTAATCTCAGAAGTACCTCTGTAATCTCAGAAGCAATTCTGTAATCTCAGAAGTAGCTCTGTCATCTCAGAAGTAATTCTGTAATATCAGAAGTAGCTCTGTAATCTCAGAAGTAATTCTGTAATCTCAGAAGTAGCTCTGTAATCTCAGAATTAGTTCTGTAATCTCAGAAGTATTTCTGTAATCTCAGAAGTAGTTCTGCAATCTCAGAAGTAGATCTGTCATCTCAGAAGTAGCTCTGTAATCTCAGAAGCAATTCTGTAATCTCAGAAGTAGCTCTGTAATCTCAGAAGTAATTCTGTAATCTCAGAAGTAGTTCTGTAATCTCAGAAGTAGCTCTGTAATCTCAAAAGCAATTCTGTAATTTCAGAAGTAATTCTGTAATCTCAGAAGTAGTTCTGTAATCTCAGAAGTATTTCAGTAATCTCAGAAGTAATTCTGTAATCTCAGAAGTAATTCTGTAATCTCAGAACTAGTTATTTAATCTCAGAAGCAGTTCTGGAATCTCAGAAGAAATACTGTAATCTCTGAAGTAATTCTGTAATCTCAGAAGTAATTCTGTCAACTCAGAAGTAGTTCTGCAATCTCAAAAGTAGGTCTGTCATCTCAGAAGTAATTCTGTAATCTCAGAAGTAATTCTGTAAACTCAGAAGTAGATCTGTAATCTCAGAAGTAATTCTGTAATCTCAGAAGTAGTTCTGTAACCTCAGAAATAGCTCCGTAATCTCAGAAGTAGTTCTGTAACCTCAGAAATAGCTCCGTAATCTCAGAAGTAGTTCTGGAATCTCAGAAGTACTTCTGTAATCTCAGAAGTAATTCTGTAATCTCAGAAGTAATTCTGCCAACTCAGAAGTAGTTCTGCAATCTCAGAAGTAGGTCTGTCATCTCAGAAGTAGGTCTGTCATCTCAGAAGTAATTCTGTAATATCAGAAATAATTCTGTAATCTCAGAAGTGATTCTGTAATCTCAGAAGTTATTCTGTAATCTCAGAAGTAGTTCTGCAATCTCAGAAGTAATTCTGCAATCTCAGAAGTAGTTCTGTAATCTCAGAAATAGTTCTGTAATCTCAGAAGTAATTCTGTAATCTCAGAAGTAGCTCTGTAATCTCAGAAGTAGCTCTGTAATATCAGAAGTAATTCTGTAATCTCAGAAGTAGCTCTGTAATCTCAGAAGTAATTCTGTAATCTCAGAAGTAGTTCTGTAATCTCAGAAGTACCTCTGTAATCTCAGAAGCAATTCTGTAATCTCAGAAGTAGCTCTGTCATCTCAGAAGTAATTCTGTAATCTCAGAAGTAGTTCTGTAATCTCAGAAGTAATTCTGTAATCTCAGAACTAGTTATTTAATCTCAGAAGCAGTTCTGGAATCTCAGAAGAAATACTGTAATCTCTGAAGTAATTCTGTAATCTCAGAAGTAATTCTGTCAACTCAGAAGTAGTTCTGCAATCTCAGAAGTAGGTCTGTCATCTCAGAAGTAGCTCTGTAATCTCAGAAGTAATTCTGTAATCTCAGAAGTAGTTCTGTAATCTCAGAAGTAGCTCTGTAATCTCAAAAGCAATTCTGTAATTTCAGAAGTAATTCTGTAATCTCAGAAGTAGTTCTGTAATCTCAGAAGTATTTCAGTAATCTCAGAAGTAATTCTGTAATCTCAGAAGTAATTCTGTAATCTCAGAACTAGTTATTTAATCTCAGAAGCAGTTCTGGAATCTCAGAAGAAATACTGTAATCTCTGAAGTAATTCTGTAATCTCAGAAGTAATTCTGCAATCTCAGAAGTAATTCTGTAATCTCAGAAGTAATTCCGTAATCTCAGAAGTAATTCTGTAATCTCAGAAGTAGTTCTGCAATCTCAGAAGTAGTTCTGCAATCTCAGAAGTAGTTCTGCAATCTCAGAAGTAGGTTTGTAATCTCAGAAGTAATTCTGTAAACTCAGAAGTAGATCTGTAATCTCAGAAGTAATTCTGTAATCTCAGAAGTAGTTCTGTAACCTCAGAAATAGCTCTGTAATCTCAGAAGTAGTTCTGGAATCTCCGAAGTACTTCTGTAATCTCAAAAGTAATTCTGTAATCTCAGAAGTAATTCTGCCAACTCAGAAGTAGTTCTGCAATCTCATAAGTAGGTCTGTCATCTCAGAAGTAGGTCTGTCATCTCAGAAGTAATTCTGTAATATCAGAAATAATTCTGTAATCTCAGAAGTGATTCTGTAATCTCAGAAGTTATTCTGTAATCTCAGAAGTATTTCTGCAATCTCAGAAGTAATTCTGCAATCTCAGAAGTAGTTCTGTAATCTCAGAAGTACTTCTGTAATCTCAGAAGTAGCTCTGTAATCTCAGAAATAGTTCTGTAATCTCAGAAGTAATTCTGTAATCTCAGAAGTAGCTCTGTAATCTCAGAAGTAATTCTGTAATCTCAGAAGTAGTTCTGTAATCTCAGAAGAACCTCTGTAATCTCAGATGCAATTCTGTAATCTCAGAAGTAGCTCTGTAATCTCAGAAGTAATTCTGCAATATCAGAAGTAGCTCTGTAATCTCAGAAGTAGCTCTGTAATCTCAGAAGTAATTCTGTAATCTCAGAAGTAGTTCTGTAATCTCAGAAGTAGCTCTGTAATCTCAGAAGCAATTCTGTAATCTCAGAAGTAGCTCTCTAATCTCAGAAGTAATTCTGTAATCTCAGAAGTAGTTCTGTAATCTCAGAAGTAGCTCTGTAATCTCAGAAGCAATTCTGTAATCTCAGAAGTAGCTCTGTAATCTCAGAAGTAATTCTGTAATCTCAGAAGTAGTTCTGTAATCTCAGAAGTAGATCTGTAATCTCATAAGCAATTCTGTAATTTCAGAAGTAATTCTGTAATCTCAGAAGTAATTCTGTAATCTCAGAAGTAGTTCTGTAATCTCAGAAGTAATTCTGTAATCTCAGAAGTAGCTCTGTAATCTCAGAAGCAATTCTGTAATCTCAGAAGTAGCTCTGTAATCTCAGAAGTAATTCTGTAATCTCAGAAGTAGTTCTGTAATCTCAGAAGTAGCTCTGTAATCTCAGAAGCAATTCTGTAATCTCAGAAGTAGCTCTGTAATCTCAGAAGTAATTCTGTAATCTCAGAAGTAGTTCTGTAATCTCAGAAGTAGCTCTGTAATCTCATAAGCAATTCTGTAATTTCAGAAGTAATTCTGTAATCTCAGAAGTAATTATGTAATCTCAGAAGTAGTTCTGTAATCTCAGAAGTAATTCTGCAATCTCAGAAGTAATTCTGTAATCTTAGAAGTAATTCCGTAATCTCAGAAGTAATTCTGTAATCTCAGAAGTAGTTCTGTAATCTCAGAAGTAGTTCTGTAATCTCAGAAGTAATTCTGTAATATCAGAAATAATTCTGTAATCTCAGAAGTAGCTCTGTAATATCAGAAGTAATTCTGTAATCTCAGAAGTAGCTCTGTAATCTCAGAAGTAATTCTGTAATCTCAGAAGTAGTTCTGTAATCTCAGAAGCAATTCTGTAATCTCAGAACTAGTTATTTAATCTCAGAAGCAGTTCTGGAATCTCAGAAGAAATACTGTAATCTCTGAAGTAATTCTGTAATCTCAGAAGTAATTCTGCAATCTCAGAAGTAATTCTGTAATCTCAGAAGTAATTCCGTAATCTCAGAAGTAATTCTGTAATCTCAGAAGTAGTTCTGCAATCTCAGAAGTAGTTCTGCAATCTCAGAAGTAGTTCTGCAATCTCAGAAGTAGGTTTGTAATCTCAGAAGTAATTCTGTAAACTCAGAAGTAGATCTGTAATCTCAGAAGTAATTCTGTAATCTCAGAAGTAGTTCTGTAACCTCAGAAATAGCTCTGTAATCTCAGAAGTAGTTCTGGAATCTCCGAAGTACTTCTGTAATCTCAAAAGTAATTCTGTAATCTCAGAAGTAATTCTGCCAACTCAGAAGTAGTTCTGCAATCTCATAAGTAGGTCTGTCATCTCAGAAGTAGGTCTGTCATCTCAGAAGTAATTCTGTAATATCAGAAATAATTCTGTAATCTCAGAAGTGATTCTGTAATCTCAGAAGTTATTCTGTAATCTCAGAAGTATTTCTGCAATCTCAGAAGTAATTCTGCAATCTCAGAAGTAGTTCTGTAATCTCAGAAGTACTTCTGTAATCTCAGAAGTAGCTCTGTAATCTCAGAAATAGTTCTGTAATCTCAGAAGTAATTCTGTAATCTCAGAAGTAGCTCTGTAATCTCAGAAGTAATTCTGTAATCTCAGAAGTAGTTCTGTAATCTCAGAAGAACCTCTGTAATCTCAGATGCAATTCTGTAATCTCAGAAGTAGCTCTGTAATCTCAGAAGTAATTCTGCAATATCAGAAGTAGCTCTGTAATCTCAGAAGTAGCTCTGTAATCTCAGAAGTAATTCTGTAATCTCAGAAGTAGTTCTGTAATCTCAGAAGTAGCTCTGTAATCTCAGAAGCAATTCTGTAATCTCAGAAGTAGCTCTCTAATCTCAGAAGTAATTCTGTAATCTCAGAAGTAGTTCTGTAATCTCAGAAGTAGCTCTGTAATCTCAGAAGCAATTCTGTAATCTCAGAAGTAGCTCTGTAATCTCAGAAGTAATTCTGTAATCTCAGAAGTAGTTCTGTAATCTCAGAAGTAGATCTGTAATCTCATAAGCAATTCTGTAATTTCAGAAGTAATTCTGTAATCTCAGAAGTAATTCTGTAATCTCAGAAGTAGTTCTGTAATCTCAGAAGTAATTCTGTAATCTCAGAAGTAGCTCTGTAATCTCAGAAGCAATTCTGTAATCTCAGAAGTAGCTCTGTAATCTCAGAAGTAATTCTGTAATCTCAGAAGTAGTTCTGTAATCTCAGAAGTAGCTCTGTAATCTCAGAAGCAATTCTGTAATCTCAGAAGTAGCTCTGTAATCTCAGAAGTAATTCTGTAATCTCAGAAGTAGTTCTGTAATCTCAGAAGTAGCTCTGTAATCTCATAAGCAATTCTGTAATTTCAGAAGTAATTCTGTAATCTCAGAAGTAATTATGTAATCTCAGAAGTAGTTCTGTAATCTCAGAAGTAATTCTGCAATCTCAGAAGTAATTCTGTAATCTTAGAAGTAATTCCGTAATCTCAGAAGTAATTCTGTAATCTCAGAAGTAGTTCTGTAATCTCAGAAGTAGTTCTGTAATCTCAGAAGTAATTCTGTAATATCAGAAATAATTCTGTAATCTCAGAAGTAGCTCTGTAATATCAGAAGTAATTCTGTAATCTCAGAAGTAGCTCTGTAATCTCAGAAGTAATTCTGTAATCTCAGAAGTAGTTCTGTAATCTCAGAAGCAATTCTGTAATCTCAGAAGTAGCTCTGTCATCTCAGAAGTAATTCTGTAATATCAGAAGTAGCTCTGTAATCTCAGAAGTAATTCTGTAATCTCAGAAGTAGCTCTGTAATCTCAGAATTAGTTCTGTAATCTCAGAAGTATTTCTGTAATCTCAGAAGTAGTTCTGTAATCTCAGAAGTAATTCTGTAATCTCAGAACTAGCTATTTAATCTCAGAAGCAGTTCTGGAATCTCAGAAGAAATACTGCAATCTCTGAAGTAATTCTGTAATCTCAGAAGTAATTCTGTCAACTCAGAAGTAGTTCTGCAATCTCAGAAGTAGGTCTGTCATCTCAGAAGTAGCTCTGTAATCTCAGAAGCAATTCTGTAATCTCAGAAGTAGCTCTGTAATCTCAGAAGTAATTCTGTAATCTCAGAAGTAGTTCTGTAATCTCAGAAGTAGCTCTGTAATCTCAAAAGCAATTCTGTAATTTCAGAAGTAATTCTGTAATCTCAGAAGTAGTTCTGTAATCTCAGAAGTATTTCAGTAATCTCAGAAGTAATTCTGTAATCTCAGAAGTAATTCTGTAATCTCAGAACTAGTTATTTAATCTCAGAAGCAGTTCTGGAATCTCAGAAGAAATACTGTAATCTCTGAAGTAATTCTGTAATCTCAGAAGTAATTCTGTCAACTCAGAAGTAGTTCTGCAATCTCAAAAGTAGGTCTGTCATCTCAGAAGTAATTCTGTAATCTCAGAAGTAATTCTGCAATCTCAGAAGTAATTCTGTAATCTCAGAAGTAATTCCGTAATCTCAGAAGTAATTCTGTAATCTCAGAAGTAGTTCTGCAATCTCAGAAGTAGTTCTGCAATCTCAGAAGTAGTTCTGCAATCTCAGAAGTAGGTCTGTAATCTCAGAAGTAATTCTGTAAACTCAGAAGTAGATCTGTAATCTCAGAAGTAATTCTTTAATCTCAGAAGTAGTTCTGTAACCTCAGAAATAGCTCTGTAATCTCAGAAGTAGTTCTGGAATCTCAGAAGTACTTCTGTAATCTCAGAAGTAATTCTGTAATCTCAGAAGTAATTCTGCCAACTCAGAAGTAGTTCTGCAATCTCAGAAGTAGGTCTGTAATCTCAGAAGTAGGTCTGTCATCTCAGAAGTAATTCTGTAATATCAGAAATAATTCTGTAATCTCAGAAGTGATTCTGTAATCTCAGAAGTTATTCTGTAATCTCAGAAGTAGTTCTGCAATCTCAGAAGTAATTCTGCAATCTCAGAAGTAGTTCTGTAATCTCAGAAGTACTTCTGTAATCTCAGAAGTAGCTCTGTAATCTCAGAAGTAGCTCTGTAATCTCAGAAGTAATTCTGTAATCTCAGAAGTAGTTCTGTAATCTCAGAAGTAGCTCTGTAATCTCAGAAGCAATTCTGTAATCTCAGAAGTAGCTCTGTAATCTCAGAAGTAATTCTGTAATCTCAGAAGTAGTTCTGTAATCTCAGAAGTAGCTCTGTAATCTCATAAGCAATTCTGTAATTTCAGAAGTAATTCTGTAATCTCAGAAGTAATTCTGTAATCTCAGAAGTAGTTCTGTAATCTCAGAAGTAATTCTGCAATCTCAGAAGTAATTCTGTAATCTTAGAAGTAATTCTGTAATCTCAGAAGTAGTTCTGTAATCTCAGAAGTAGTTCTGTAATCTCAGAAGTAATTCTGTAATCTCAGAAGTAGTTCTGTAATCTCAGAAGTACTTCTGTAATCTCTGAAGTAGCTCTGTAATCTCAGAAATAGTTCTGTAATCTCAGAAGTAATTCTGTAATCTCAGAAGTAACTCTGTAATCTCAGAAGTAGCTCTGTAATATCATAAGTAATTCTGTAATCTCAGAAGTAGCTCTGTAATCTCAGAAGTAATTCTGTAATCTCAGAAGTAGTTCTGTAATCTCAGAAGAACCTCTGTAATCTCAGATGCAATTCTGTAATCTCAGAAGTAGCTCTGTAATCTCAGAAGTAATTCTGTAATATCAGAAGTAGCTCTGTAATCTCAGAAGTAGCTCTGTAATCTCAGAAGTAATTCTGTAATCTCAGAAGTAGTTCTGTAATCTCAGAAGTAGCTCTGTAATCTCAGAAGCAATTCTGTAATCTCAGAAGTAGCTCTGTAATCTCAGAAGTAATTCTGTAATCTCAGAAGTAGTTCTGTAATCTCAGAAGTAGCTCTGTAATCTCATAAGCAATTCTGTAATTTCAGAAGTAATTCTGTAATCTCAGAAGTAATTCTGTAATCTCAGAAGTAGTTCTGTAATCTCAGAAGTAATTCTGCAATCTCAGAAGTAATTATGTAATCTTAGAAGTAATTCCGTAATCTCAGAAGTAATTCTGTAATCTCAGAAGTAGTTCTGTAATCTCAGAAGTAGTTCTGGAATCTCAGAAGAAATACTGTAATCTCTGAAGTAATTCTGTAATCTCAGAAGTAATTCTGTCAACTCAGAAGTAGTTCTGCAATCTCAAAAGTAGGTCTGTCATCTCAGAAGTAATTCTGTAATCTCAGAAGTAATTCTGCAATCTCAGAAGTAATTCTGTAATCTCAGAAGTAGCTCTGTAATCTCAGAAGTAATTCTGTAATCTCAGAAGTAGTTCTGTAATCTCAGAAGTAGCTCTGTAATCTCATAAGCAATTCTGTAATTTCAGAAGTAATTCTGTAATCTCAGAAGTAATTCTGTAATCTCAGAAGTAGTTCTGTAATCTCAGAAGTAATTCTGCAATCTCAGAAGTAATTCTGTAATCTTAGAAGTAATTCCGTAATCTCATAAGTAATTCTGTAATCTCAGAAGTAGTTCTGTAATCTCAGAAGTAGTTCTGGAATCTCAGAAGAAATACTGTAATCTCTGAAGTAATTCTGTAATCTCAGAAGTAATTCTGTCAACTCAGAAGTAGTTCTGCAATCTCAAAAGTAGGTCTGTCATCTCAGAAGTAATTCTGTAATCTCAGAAGTAATTCTGCAATCTCAGAAGTAATTCTGTAATCTCAGAAGTAATTCCGTAATCTCAGAAGTAATTCTGTCATCTCAGAAGTAGTTCTGCAATCTCAGAAGTAGTTCTGCAATCTCAGAAGTAGTTCTTCAATCTCAGAAGTAGGTCTGTAATCTCAGAAGTAATTCTGTAAACTCAGAAGTAGATCTGTAATCTCAGAAGTAATTCTGTAATCTCAGAAGTAGTTCTGTAACCCCAGAAATAGCTCTGTAATCTCAGAAATAGTTCTGGAATCTCAGAAGTACTTCTGTAATCTCAGAAGTAATTCTGTAATCTCAGAAGTAATTCTGCCAACTCAGAAGTAGTTCTGCAATCTCACAAGTAGGTCTGTCTTCTCAGAAGTAGGTCTGTCATCTCAGAAGTAATTCTGTAATATCAGAAATAAATCTGTAATCTCAGAAGTGATTCTGTAATCTCAGAAGTTATTCTGTAATCTCAGAAGCAGTTCTGCAATCTCAGAAGTAATTCTGCAATCTCAGAAGTAGTTCTGTAATCTCAGAAGTACTTCTGTAATCTCAGAAGTAGCTCTGTAATCTCAGAAATAGTTCTGTAATCTCAGAAGTAATTCTGTAATCTCAGAAGTAGCTCTGTAATCTCAGAAGTAATTCTGTAATCTCAGAAGTAGCTCTGTAATCTCAGAAGTAGCTCTGTAATCTCAGAAGTAATTCTGTAATCTCAGAAGTAGTTCTGTAATCTCAGAAGTAGCTCTGTAATCTCAGAAGCAATTCTGTAATCTCAGAAGTAGCTCTGTAATCTCAGAAGTAATTCTGTAATCTCAGAAGTAGTTCTGTAATCTCAGAAGTAGCTCTGTAATCTCATAAGCAATTCTGTAATTTCAGAAGTAATTCTGTAATCACAGAAGTAATTCTGTAATCTCAGAAGTAATTCTGTAATCTTAGAAGTAGTTCTGTAATCTCAGAAGTACTTCTGTAATCTCAGAAGTAGCTCTGTAATCTCAGAAGTAGTTCTGTAATCTCAGAAGTACTTCTGTAATCTCAGAAGTAGCTCTGTAATCTCAGAAGTAGTTCTGTAATCTCAGAAGTAATTATGTAATCTCAGAAGTAGTTCTGTAATCTCAGAAGTACTTCTGTAATCTCTGAAGTAGCTCTGTAATCTCAGAAATAGTTCTGTAATCTCAGAAGTAATTCTGTAATCTCAGAAGTAGCTCTGTAATCTCAGAAGTAGCTCTGTAATATCATAAGTAATTCTGTAATCTCAGAAGTAGCTCTGTAATCTCAGAAGTAATTCTGTAATCTCAGAAGTAGTTCTGTAATCTCAGAAGAACCTCTGTAATCTCAGATGCAATTCTGTAATCTCAGAAGTAGCTCTGTAATCTCAGAAGTAATTCTGTAATATCAGAAGTAGCTCTGTAATCTCAGAAGTAGCTCTGTAATCTCAGAAGTAATTCTGTAATCTCAGAAGTAGTTCTGTAATCTCAGAAGTAGCTCTGTAATCTCAGAAGCAATTCTGTAATCTCAGAAGTAGCTCTGTAATCTCAGAAGTAATTCTGTAATCTCAGAAGTAGTTCTGTAATCTCAGAAGTAGCTCTGTAATCTCATAAGCAATTCTGTAATTTCAGAAGTAATTCTGTAATCTCAGAAGTAATTCTGTAATCTCAGAAGTAGTTCTGTAATCTCAGAAGTAATTCTGCAATCTCAGAAGTAATTCTGTAATCTTAGAAGTAATTCCGTAATCTCAGAAGTAATTCTGTAATCTCAGAAGTAGTTCTGTAATCTCAGAAGTAGTTCTGTAATCTCAGAAGTAATTCTGTAATCTCAGAAGTAGTTCTGTAATCTCAGAAGTACTTCTGTAATCTCAGAAGTAGCTCTGTAATCTCAGAAATAGTTCTGTAATCTCAGAAGTAATTCTGTAATCTCAGAAGTAGCTCTGTAATCTCAGAAGTAGCTCTGTAATATCATAAGTAATTCTGTAATCTCAGAAGTAGCTCTGTAATCTCAGAAGTAATTCTGTAATCTCAGAAGTAGTTCTGCAATCTCAGAAGTAATTCTGCAATCTCAGAAGTAGTTCTGTAATCTCAGAAGTACTTCTGTAATCTCAGAAGTAGCTCTGTAATCTCAGAAATAGTTCTATAATCTCAGAAGTAATTCTGTAATCTCAGAAGTAGCTCTGTAATCTCAGAAGTAATTCTGCAATCTCAGAAGTAGCTCTGTAATCTCAGAAGTAGCTCTGTAATCTCAGAAGTAATTCTGTAATCTCAGAAGTAGTTCTGTAATCTCAGAAGTAGTTCTGTAATCTCAGAAGTAATTCTGCAATCTCAGAAGTAATTCTGTAATCTTAGAAGTAATTCCGTAATCTCAGAAGTAATTCTGTAATCTCAGAAGTAGTTCTGTAATCTCAGAAGTAGTTCTGGAATCTCAGAAGTAATTCTGCAATCTCAGAAGTAATTCTGTAATCTTAGAAGTAATTCCGTAATCTCAGAAGTAATTCTGTAATCTCAGAAGTAGTTCTGTAATCTCAGAAGTAGTTCTGGAATCTCAGAAGAAATACTGTAATCTCTGAAGTAATTCTGTAATCTCAGAAGTAATTCTGTCAACTCAGAAGTAGTTCTGCAATCTCAAAAGTAGGTCTGTCATCTCAGAAGTAATTCTGTAATCTCAGAAGTAATTCTGCAATCTCAGAAGTAATTCTGTAATCTCAGAAGTAGCTCTGTAATCTCAGAAGTAATTCTGTAATCTCAGAAGTAGTTCTGTAATCTCAGAAGTAGCTCTGTAATCTCATAAGCAATTCTGTAATTTCAGAAGTAATTCTGTAATCTCAGAAGTAATTCTGTAATCTCAGAAGTAGTTCTGTAATCTCAGAAGTAATTCTGCAATCTCAGAAGTAATTCTGTAATCTTAGAAGTAATTCCGTAATCTCAGAAGTAATTCTGTAATCTCAGAAGTAGTTCTGTAATCTCAGAAGTAGTTCTGGAATCTCAGAAGAAATACTGTAATCTCTGAAGTAATTCTGTAATCTCAGAAGTAATTCTGTCAACTCAGAAGTAGTTCTGCAATCTCAAAAGTAGGTCTGTCATCTCAGAAGTAATTCTGTAATCTCAGAAGTAATTCTGCAATCTCAGAAGTAATTCTGTAATCTCAGAAGTAATTCCGTAATCTCAGAAGTAATTCTGTCATCTCAGAAGTAGTTCTGCAATCTCAGAAGTAGTTCTGCAATCTCAGAAGTAGTTCTTCAATCTCAGAAGTAGGTCTGTAATCTCAGAAGTAATTCTGTAAACTCAGAAGTAGATCTGTAATCTCAGATGTAATTCTGTAATCTCAGAAGTAGTTCTGTAACCCCAGAAATAGCTCTGTAATCTCAGAAATAGTTCTGGAATCTCAGAAGTACTTCTGTAATCTCAGAAGTAATTCTGTAATCTCAGAAGTAATTCTGCCAACTCAGAAGTAGTTCTGCAATCTCACAAGTAGGTCTGTCTTCTCAGAAGTAGGTCTGTCATCTCAGAAGTAATTCTGTAATATCAGAAATAAATCTGTAATCTCAGAAGTGATTCTGTAATCTCAGAAGTTATTCTGTAATCTCAGAAGCAGTTCTGCAATCTCAGAAGTAATTCTGCAATCTCAGAAGTAGTTCTGTAATCTCAGAAGTACTTCTGTAATCTCAGAAGTAGCTCTGTAATCTCAGAAATAGTTCTGTAATCTCAGAAGTAATTCTGTAATCTCAGAAGTAGCTCTGTAATCTCAGAAGTAATTCTGTAATCTCAGAAGTAGCTCTGTAATCTCAGAAGTAGCTCTGTAATCTCAGAAGTAATTCTGTAATCTCAGAAGTAGTTCTGTAATCTCAGAAGTAGCTCTGTAATCTCAGAAGCAATTCTGTAATCTCAGAAGTAGCTCTGTAATCTCAGAAGTAATTCTGTAATCTCAGAAGTAGTTCTGTAATCTCAGAAGTAGCTCTGTAATCTCATAAGCAATTCTGTAATTTCAGAAGTAATTCTGTAATCACAGAAGTAATTCTGTAATCTCAGAAGTAATTCTGTAATCTTAGAAGTAATTCTGTAATCTCAGAAGTAGTTCTGTAATCTCAGAAGTAGTTCTGTAATCTCAGAAGTAGTTCTGTAATCTCAGAAGTAATTATGTAATCTCAGAAGTAGTTCTGTAATCTCAGAAGTACTTCTGTAATCTCTGAAGTAGCTCTGTAATCTCAGAAATAGTTCTGTAATCTCAGAAGTAATTCTGTAATCTCAGAAGTAGCTCTGTAATCTCAGAAGTAGCTCTGTAATATCATAAGTAATTCTGTAATCTCAGAAGTAGCTCTGTAATCTCAGAAGTAATTCTGTAATCTCAGAAGTAGTTCTGTAATCTCAGAAGAACCTCTGTAATCTCAGATGCAATTCTGTAATCTCAGAAGTAGCTCTGTAATCTCAGAAGTAATTCTGTAATATCAGAAGTAGCTCTGTAATCTCAGAAGTAGCTCTGTAATCTCAGAAGTAATTCTGTAATCTCAGAAGTAGTTCTGTAATCTCAGAAGTAGCTCTGTAATCTCAGAAGCAATTCTGTAATCTCAGAAGTAGCTCTGTAATCTCAGAAGTAATTCTGTAATCTCAGAAGTAGTTCTGTAATCTCAGAAGTAGCTCTGTAATCTCATAAGCAATTCTGTAATTTCAGAAGTAATTCTGTAATCTCAGAAGTAATTCTGTAATCTCAGAAGTAGTTCTGTAATCTCAGAAGTAATTCTGCAATCTCAGAAGTAATTCTGTAATCTTAGAAGTAATTCCGTAATCTCAGAAGTAATTCTGTAATCTCAGAAGTAGTTCTGTAATCTCAGAAGTAGTTCTGTAATCTCAGAAGTAATTCTGTAATCTCAGAAGTAGTTCTGTAATCTCAGAAGTACTTCTGTAATCTCAGAAGTAGCTCTGTAATCTCAGAAATAGTTCTGTAATCTCAGAAGTAATTCTGTAATCTCAGAATTAGCTCTGTAATCTCAGAAGTAGCTCTGTAATATCATAAGTAATTCTGTAATCTCAGAAGTAGCTCTGTAATCTCAGAAGTAATTCTGTAATCTCAGAAGTAGTTCTGCAATCTCAGAAGTAATTCTGCAATCTCAGAAGTAGTTCTGTAATCTCAGAAGTACTTCTGTAATCTCAGAAGTAGCTCTGTAATCTCAGAAATAGTTCTATAATCTCAGAAGTAATTCTGTAATCTCAGAAGTAGCTCTGTAATCTCAGAAGTAATTCTGCAATCTCAGAAGTAGCTCTGTAATCTCAGAAGTAGCTCTGTAATCTCAGAAGTAATTCTGTAATCTCAGAAGTAGTTCTGTAATCTCAGAAGTAGCTCTGTAATCTCAGAAGCAATTCTGTAATCTCAGAAGCAATTCTGTAATCTCAGAAGTAGCTCTGTAATCTCAGAAGTAATTCTGTAATCTCAGAAGTAGTTCTGTAATCTCAGAAGTAGCTCTGTAATCTCAGAAGCAATTCTGTAATTTCAGAAGTAATTCTGTAATCTCAGAAGTAATTCTGTAATCTCAGAAGTAGTTCTGTAATCTCAGAAGTAATTCTGCAATCTCAGAAGTAATTCTGTAATCTTAGAAGTAATTCTGTAATCTCAGAAGTAGTTCTGTAATATCAGAAGTAGTTCTGTAATCTCAGAAGTAATTCTGTAATCTCAGAAGTAGTTCTGTAATCTCAGAAGTACTTCTGTAATCTCTGAAGTAGCTCTGTAATCTCAGAAGTAGTTCTGTAATCTCAGAAGTAATTCTGTAATCTCAGAAGTAGTTCTGTAATCTCAGAAGTACTTCTGTAATCTCAGAAGTAGCTCTGTAATCTCAGAAATAGTTCTGTAATCTCAGAAGTAATTCTGTAATCTCAGAAGTAGCTCTGTAATCTCAGAAGTAGCTCTGTAATATCATAAGTAATTCTGTAATCTCAGAAGTAGCTCTGTAATCTCAGAAGTAATTCTGTAATCTCAGAAGTAGTTCTGCAATCTCAGAAGTAATTCTGCAATCTCAGAAGTAGTTCTGTAATCTCAGAAGTACTTCTGTAATCTCAGAAGTAGCTCTGTAATCTCAGAAATAGTTCTATAATCTCAGAAGTAATTCTGTAATCTCAGAAGTAGCTCTGTAATCTCAGAAGTAATTCTGCAATCTCAGAAGTAGCTCTGTAATCTCAGAAGTAGCTCTGTAATCTCAGAAGTAATTCTGTAATCTCAGAAGTAGTTCTGTAATCTCAGAAGTAGCTCTGTAATCTCAGAAGCAATTCTGTAATCTCAGAAGCAATTCTGTAATCTCAGAAGTAGCTCTGTAATCTCAGAAGTAATTCTGTAATCTCAGAAGTAGTTCTGTAATCTCAGAAGTAGCTCTGTAATCTCAGAAGCAATTCTGTAATTTCAGAAGTAATTCTGTAATCTCAGAAGTAATTCTGTAATCTCAGAAGTAGTTCTGTAATCTCAGAAGTAATTCTGCAATCTCAGAAGTAATTCTGTAATCTTAGAAGTAATTCTGTAATCTCAGAAGTAGTTCTGTAATATCAGAAGTAGTTCTGTAATCTCAGAAGTAATTCTGTAATCTCAGAAGTAGTTCTGTAATCTCAGAAGTACTTCTGTAATCTCTGAAGTAGCTCTGTAATCTCAGAAATAGTTCTGTAATCTCAGAAGTAATTCTGTAATCTCAGAAGTAGCTCTGTAATCTCAGAAGTAGCTCTGTAATATCATAAGTAATTCTGTAATCTCAGAAGTAGCTCTGTAATCTCAGAAGTAATTCTGTAATCTCAGAAGTAGTTCTGTAATCTCAGAAGAACCTCTGTAATCTCAGATGCAATTCTGTAATCTCAGAAGTAGCTCTGTAATCTCAGAAGTAATTCTGTAATATCAGAAGTAGCTCTGTAATCTCAGAAGTAGCTCTGTAATCTCAGAAGTAATTCTGTAATCTCAGAAGTAGTTCTGTAATCTCAGAAGTAGCTCTGTAATCTCAGAAGCAATTCTGTAATCTCAGAAGTAGCTCTGTAATCTCAGAAGTAATTCTGTAATCTCAGAAGTAGTTCTGTAATCTCAGAAGTAGCTCTGTAATCTCATAAGCAATTCTGTAATTTCAGAAGTAATTCTGTAATCTCAGAAGTAATTCTGTAATCTCAGAAGTAGTTCTGTAATCTCAGAAGTAATTCTGCAATCTCAGAAGTAATTCTGTAATCTTAGAAGTAATTCCGTAATCTCAGAAGTAATTCTGTAATCTCAGAAGTAGTTCTGTAATCTCAGAAGTAGTTCTGGAATCTCAGAAGAAATACTGTAATCTCTGAAGTAATTCTGTAATCTCAGAAGTAATTCTGTAAACTCAGAAGTAGTTCTGCAATCTCAAAAGTAGGTCTGTCATCTCAGAAGTAATTCTGTAATCTCAGAAGTAATTCTGCAATCTCAGAAGTAATTCTGTAATCTCAGAAGTAATTCCGTAATCTCAGAAGTAATTCTGTAATCTCAGAAGTAGTTCTGCAATCTCAGAAGTAGTTCTGCAATCTCAGAAGTAGTTCTGCAATCTCAGAAGTAGGTCTGTAATCTCAGAAGTAATTCTGTAAACTCAGAAGTAGATCTGTAATCTCAGAAGTAATTCTGTAATCTCAGAAGTAGTTCTGTAACCTCAGAAATAGCTCTGTAATCTCAGAAGTAGTTCTGGAATCTCAGAAGTACTTCTGTAATCTCAGAAGTAATTCTGTAATCTCAGAAATAATTCTGTAATCTCAGAAGTAATTCTGTAATCTCAGAAGTAATTCTGTAATATCAGAAGTAGCTCTGTAATCTCAGAAGTAATTCTGTAATCTCAGAAGTAGCTCTGTAATCTCAGAAGTAGCTCTGTAATCTCAGAAGTAATTCTGTAATCTCAGAAGTAGTTCTGTAATCTCAGAAGTAGCTCTGTAATCTCAGAAGCAATTCTGTAATCTCAGAAGTAGCTCTGTAATCTCAGAAGTAATTCTGTAATCTCAGAAGTAGTTCTGTAATCTCAGAAGTAGCTCTGTAATCTCATAAGCAATTCTGTAATTTCAGAAGTAATTCTGTAATCTCAGAAGTAATTCTGTAATCTCAGAAGTAGTTCTGTAATCTCAGAAGTAATTCTGCAATCTCAGAAGTAATTCTGTAATCTTAGAAGTAATTCCGTAATCTCAGAAGTAATTCTGTAATCTCAGAAGTAGTTCTGTAATCTCAGAAGTAGTTCTGGAATCTCAGAAGAAATACTGTAATCTCTGAAGTAATTCTGTAATCTCAGAAGTAATTCTGTCAACTCAGAAGTAGTTCTGCAATCTCAAAAGTAGGTCTGTCATCTCAGAAGTAATTCTGTAATCTCAGAAGTAATTCTGCAATCTCAGAAGTAATTCTGTAATCTCAGAAGTAATCCCGTAATCTCAGAAGTAATTCTGTAATCTCAGAAGTAGTTCTGTAATCTCAGAAGTAATTCTGCAATCTCAGAAGTAATTCTGTAATCTTAGAAGTAATTCCGTAATCTCAGAAGTAATTCTGTAATCTCAGAAGTAGTTCTGTAATCTCAGAAGTAGCTCTGTAATCTCAGAAGCAATTCTGTAATCTCAGAAGTAGCTCTGTAATCTCAGAAGTAATTCTGTAATCTCAGAAGTAGTTCTGTAATCTCAGAAGTAGCTCT
The DNA here is from genome assembly GCF_048934315.1 of Petromyzon marinus. NCBI lineage: Eukaryota > Metazoa > Chordata > Hyperoartia > Petromyzontiformes > Petromyzontidae > Petromyzon > Petromyzon marinus. Next base: position 13,598,974 of record NC_133685.1, read on the forward strand.
GTAATCTCATAAGCAATTCTGTAATTTCAGAAGTAATTCTGTAATCTCAGAAGTAATTCTGTAATCTCAGAAGTAGTTCTGTAATCTCAGAAGTAATTCTGCAATCTCAGAAGTAATTCTGTAATCTTAGAAGTAATTCCGTAATCTCAGAAGTAATTCTGTAATCTCAGAAGTAGTTCTGTAATCTCAGAAGTAGTTCTGGAATCTCAGAAGAAATACTGTAATCTCTGAAGTAATTCTGTAATCTCAGAAGTAATTCTGTCAACTCAGAAGTAGTTCTGCAATCTCAAAAGTAGGTCTGTCATCTCAGAAGTAATTCTGTAATCTCAGAAGTAATTCTGCAATCTCAGAAGTAATTCTGTAATCTCAGAAGTAATTCCGTAATCTCAGAAGTAATTCTGTAATCTCAGAAGTAGTTCTGTAATCTCAGAAGTAATTCTGCAATCTCAGAAGTAATTCTGTAATCTCAGAAGTAATTCCGTAATCTCAGAAGTAACTCTGTAATCTCAGAAGTAGTTCTGCAATCTCAGAAGTAGTTCTGCAATCTCAGAAGTAGTTCTGCAATCTCAGAAGTAGGTCTGTAATCTCAGAAGTAATTCTGTAAACTCAGAAGTAGATCTGTAATCTCAGAAGTAATTCTGTAATCTCAGAAGTAGTTCTGTAACCTCAGAAATAGCTCTGTAATCTCAGAAGTAGTTCTGGAATCTCAGAAGTACTTCTGTAATCTCAGAAGTAATTCTGTAATCTCAGAAATAATTCTGTAATCTCAGAAGTAATTCTGTAATCTCAGAAGTAATTCTGTAATATCAGAAGTAGCTCTGTAATCTCAGAAGTAATTCTGTAATCTCAGAAGTAGCTCTGTAATCTCAGAAGTAGCTCTGTAATCTCAGAAGTAATTCTGTAATCTCAGAAGTAGTTCTGTAATCTCAGAAGTAGCTCTGTAATCTCAGAAGCAATTCTGTAATCTCAGAAGTAGCTCTGTAATCTCAGAAGTAATTCTGTAATCTCAGAAGTAGTTCTGTAATCTCAGAAGTAGCTCTGTAATCTCATAAGCAATTCTGTAATTTCAGAAGTAATTCTGTAATCTCAGAAGTAATTCTGTAATCTCAGAAGTAGTTCTGTAATCTCAGAAGTAATTCTGCAATCTCAGAAGTAATTCTGTAATCTTAGAAGTAATTCCGTAATCTCAGAAGTAATTCTGTAATCTCAGAAGTAATTCTGCAATCTCAGAAGTAGTTCTGTAATCTCAGAAGTACTTCTGTAATCTCAGAAGTAGCTCTGTAATCTCAGAAATAGTTCTGTAATCTCAGAAGTAATTCTGTAATCTCAGAAGTAGCTCTGTAATCTCAGAAGTAATTCTGTAATCTCAGAAGTAATTCTGTAATCTCAGAAGAACCTCTGTAATCTCAGATGCAATTCTGTAATTTCAGAAGTAATTCTGTAATCTCAGAAGTAGTTCTGTAATCTCAGAAGTAGTTCTGTAATCTCAGAAGTAATTCTGCAATCTCAGAAGTAATTCTGTAATCTTAGAAGTAATTCCGTAATCTCAGAAGTAATTCTGTAATCTCAGAAGTAGTTCTGTAATGTCAGAAGTAGGTCTGTCATCTCAGAAGTAGGTCTGTAATATCAGAAGTAATTCTGTAATCTCAGAAGTAGCTCTGTAATCTCAGAAGTGATTCTGTAATCTCAGAAGTTATTCTGTAATCTCAGAAGTAGTTCTGCAATCTCAGAAGTAATTCTGCAATCTCAGAAGTACCTCTGTAATCTCAGAAGTACTTCTGTAATCTCAGAAGTAGCTCTGTCATCTCAGAAGTAATTCTGTAATCTCATAAGCAATTCTGTAATTTCAGAAGTAATTCTGTAATCTCAGAAGTAATTCTGTAATCTCAGAAGTAGTTCTGTAATCTCAGAAGTAATTCTGCAATCTCAGAAGTAATTCTGTAATCTTAGAAGTAATTCCGTAATCTCAGAAGTAATTCTGTAATCTCAGAAGTAGTTCTGTAATCTCAGAAGTAGTTCTGTAATCTCAGAAGTAATTCTGTAATATCAGAAATAATTCTGTAATCTCAGAAGTAGCTCTGTAATATCAGAAGTAATTCTGTAATCTCAGAAGTAGCTCTGTAATCTCAGAAGTAATTCTGCAATCTCAGAAGTAGTTCTGTAATCTCAGAAGTACCTCTGTAATCTCATAAGCAATTCTGTAATCTCAGAAGTAGCTCTGTCATCTCAGAAGTAATTCTGTAATATCAGAAGTAGCTCTGTAATCTCAGAAGTGATTCTGTAATCTCAGAAGTAGCTCAGTAATCTCAGAATTAGTTCTGTAATCTCAGAAGTATTTCTGTAATCTCAGAAGTAGTTCTGTAATCTCAGAAGTAATTCTGTAATCTCAGAACTAGCTATTTAATCTCAGAAGCAGTTCTGGAATCTCAGAAGAAATACTGTAATCTCTGAAGTAATTCTGTAATCTCAGAAGTAATTCTGTCAACTCAGAAGTAGTTCTGCAATCTCAGAAGTAGGTCTGTCATCTCAGAAGTAGCTCTGTAATCTCAGAAGTAGCTCTGTAATCTCATAAGCAATTCTGTAATTTCAGAAGTAATTCTGTAATCTCAGAAGTAATTCTGTAATCTCAGAAGTAGTTCTGTAATCTCAGAAGTAATTCTGCAATCTCAGAAGTAATTCTGTAATCTTAGAAGTAATTCCGTAATCTCAGAAGTAATTCTGTAATCTCAGAAGTAGTTCTGTAATCTCAGAAGTAGTTCTGTAATCTCAGAAGTAATTCTGTAATATCAGAAATAATTCTGTAATCTCAGAAGTAGCTCTGTAATATCAGAAGTAATTCTGTAATCTCAGAAGTAGCTCTGTAATCTCAGAAGTAATTCTGTAATCTCAGAAGTAGTTCTGTAATCTCAGAAGTACCTCTGTAATCTCAGAAGCAATTCTGTAATCTCAGAAGTAGCTCTGTCATCTCAGAAGTAATTCTGTAATATCAGAAGTAGCTCTGTAATCTCAGAAGTGATTCTGTAATCTCAGAAGTAGCTCAGTAATCTCAGAATTAGTTCTGTAATCTCAGAAGTATTTCTGTAATCTCAGAAGTAGTTCTGTAATCTCAGAAGTAATTCTGTAATCTCAGAACTAGCTATTTAATCTCAGAAGCAGTTCTCGAATCTCAGAAGAAATACTGTAATCTCTGAAGTAATTCTGTAATCTCAGAAGTAATTCTGTCAACTCAGAAGTAGTTCTGCAATCTCAGAAGTAGGTCTGTCATCTCAGAAGTAGCTCTGTAATCTCAGAAGCAATTCTGTAATCTCAGAAGTAGCTCTGTAATCTCAGAAGTAATTCTGTAATCTCAGAAGTAGTTCTGTAATCTCAGAAGTAGCTCTGTAATCTCAAAAGCAATTCTGTAATTTCAGAAGTAATTCTGTAATCTCAGAAGTAGTTCTGTAATCTCAGAAGTATTTCAGTAATCTCAGAAGTAATTCTGTAATCTCAGAAGTAATTCTGTAATCTCAGAACTAGTTATTTAATCTCAGAAGCAGTTCTGGAATCTCAGAAGAAATACTGTAATCTCTGAAGTAATTCTGTAATCTCAGAAGTAATTCTGTCAACTCAGAAGTAGTTCTGCAATCTCAAAAGTAGGTCTGTCATCTCAGAAGTAATTCTGTAATCTCAGTAGTAATTCTGCAATCTCAGAAGTAATTCTGTAATCTCAGAAGTAATTTCGTAATCTCAGAAGTAATTCTGTAATCTCAGAAGTAGTTCTGCAATCTCAGAAGTAGTTCTGCAATCTCAGAAGTAGTTCTGCAATCTCAGAAGTAGGTCTGTAATCTCAGAAGTAATTCTGTAAACTCAGAAGTAGATCTGTAATCTCAGAAGTAATTCTGTAATCTCAGAAGTAGTTCTGTAACCTCAGAAATAGCTCTGTAATCTCAGAAGTAGTTCTGGAATCTCAGAAGTACTTCTGTAATCTCAGAAGTAATTCTGTAATCTCAGAAGTAATTCTGCCAACTCAGAAGTAGTTCTGCAATCTCAGAAGTAGGTCTGTCATCTCAGAAGTAGGTCTGTCTTCTCAGAAGTAATTCTGTAATATCAGAAATAATTCTGTAATCTCAGAAGTGATTCTGTAATCTCAGAAGTTATTCTGTAATCTCAGAAGTAGTTCTGCAATCTCAGAAGTAATTCTGTAATCTCAGAAGTAGTTCTGTAATCTCAGAAGTACTTCTGTAATCTCAGAAGTAGCTCTGTAATCTCAGAAGTAATTCTGTAATCTCAGAAGTAGTTCTGTAATCTCAGAAGAACCTCTGTAATCTCAGATGCAATTCTGTAATCTCAGAAGTAGCTCTGTAATCTCAGAAGTAATTCTGTAATATCAGAAGTAGCTCTGTAATCTCAGAAGTAATTCTGTAATATCAGAAGTAGCTCTGTAATCTCAGAAGTAATTCTGTAATCTCAGAAGTAGCTCAGTAATCTCAGAATTAGTTCTGTAATCTCAGAAGTATTTCTGTAATCTCAGAAGTAGTTCTGTAATCTCAGAAGTAATTCTGTAATCTCAGAAGTAGTTCTGTAATCTCAGAAGTACCTCTGTAATCTCAGAAGCAATTCTGTAATCTCAGAAGTAGCTCTGACATCTCAGAAGTAATTCTGTAATATCAGAAGTAGCTCTGTAATCTCAGAAGTGATTCTGTAATCTCATAAGCAATTCTGTAATTTCAGAAGTAATTCTGTAATCTCAGAAGTAATTCTGTAATCTCAGAAGTAGTTCTGTAATCTCAGAAGTAATTCTGCAATCTCAGAAGTAATTCTGTAATCTTAGAAGTAATTCCGTAATCTCAGAAGTAATTCTGTAATCTCAGAAGTAGTTCTGTAATCTCAGAAGTAGTTCTGTAATCTCAGAAGTAATTCTGTAATATCAGAAATAATTCTGTAATCTCAGAAGTAGCTCTGTAATATCAGAAGTAATTCTGTAATCTCAGAAGTAGCTCTGTAATCTCAGAAGTAATTCTGTAATCTCAGAAGTAGTTCTGTAATCTCAGAAGTACCTCTGTAATCTCAGAAGCAATTCTGTAATCTCAGAAGTAGCTCTGTCATCTCAGAAGTAATTCTGTAATATCAGAAGTAGCTCTGTAATCTCAGAAGTGATTCTGTAATCTCAGAAGTAGCTCAGTAATCTCAGAATTAGTTCTGTAATCTCAGAAGTATTTCTGTAATCTCAGAAGTAGTTCTGTAATCTCAGAAGTAATTCTGTAATCTCAGAACTAGCTATTTAATCTCAGAAGCAGTTCTGGAATCTCAGAAGAAATACTGTAATCTCTGAAGTAATTCTGTAATCTCAGAAGTAATTCTGTCAACTCAGAAGTAGTTCTGCAATCTCAGAAGTAGGTCTGTCATCTCAGAAGTAGCTCTGTAATCTCAGAATTAGTTCTGTAATCTCAGAAGTATTTCTGTAATCTCAGAAGTAGTTCTGTAATCTCAGAAGTAATTCTGTAATCTCAGAACTAGCTATTTAATCTCAGAAGCAGTTCTGGAATCTCAGAAGAAATACTGTAATCTCTGAAGTAATTCTGTAATCTCAGAAGTAATTCTGTCAACTCAGAAGTAGTTCTGCAATCTCAGAAGTAGGTCTGTCATCTCAGAAGTAGCTCTGTAATCTCAGAAGTAGCTCTGTAATCTCATAAGCAATTCTGTAATTTCAGAAGTAATTGTGTAATCTCAGAAGTAATTCTGTAATCTCAGAAGTAGTTCTGTAATCTCAGAAGTAATTCTGCAATCTCAGAAGTAATTCTGTAATCTTAGAAGTAATTCCGTAATCTCAGAAGTAATTCTGTAATCTCAGAAGTAGTTCTGTAATCTCAGAAGTAGTTCTGTAATCTCAGAAGTAATTCTGTAATATCAGAAATAATTCTGTAATCTCAGAAGTAGCTCTGTAATATCAGAAGTAATTCTGTAATCTCAGAAGTAGCTCTGTAATCTCAGAAGTAATTCTGTAATCTCAGAAGTAGTTCTGTAATCTCAGAAGTACCTCTGTAATCTCAGAAGCAATTCTGTAATCTCAGAAGTAGCTCTGTCATCTCAGAAGTAATTCTGTAATATCAGAAGTAGCTCTGTAATCTCAGAAGTGATTCTGTAATCTCAGAAGTAGCTCAGTAATCTCAGAATTAGTTCTGTAATCTCAGAAGTATTTCTGTAATCTCAGAAGTAATTCTGTAATCTCAGAAGTAATTCTGCCAACTCAGAAGTAGTTCTGCAATCTCAGAAGTAGGTCTGTCATCTCAGAAGTAGGTCTGTCTTCTCAGAAGTAATTCTGTAATATCAGAAATAATTCTGCAATCTCAGAAGTGATTCTGTAATCTCAGAAGTTATTCTGTAATCTCAGAAGTAGTTCTGCAATCTCAGAAGTAATTCTGTAATCTCAGAAGTAGTTCTGTAATCTCAGAAGTACTTCTGTAATCTCAGAAGTAGCTCTGTAATCTCAGAAATAGTTCTGTAATCTCAGAAGTAATTCTGTAATCTCAGAAGTAGCTCTGTAATCTCAGAAGTAATTCTGTAATCTCAGAAGTAGTTCTGTAATCTCAGAAGAACCTCTGTAATCTCAGATGCAATTATGTAATCTCAGAAGTAGCTCTGTAATCTCAGAAGTAATTCTGTAATATCAGAAGTAGCTCTGTAATCTCAGAAGTATTTCTGTAATCTCAGAAGTAGTTCTGTAATCTCAGAAGTAATTCTGTAATCTCAGAAGTAGTTCTGTAATCTCAGAAGTACCTCTGTAATCTCAGAAGCAATTCTGTAATCTCAGAAGTAGCTCTGTCATCTCAGAAGTAATTCTGTAATATCAGAAGTAGCTCTGTAATCTCAGAAGTGATTCTGTAATCTCAGAAGTAGCTCAGTAATCTCAGAATTAGTTCTGTAATCTCAGAAGTATTTCTGTAATCTCAGAAGTAGTTCTGTAATCTCAGAAGTAATTCTGTAATCTCAGAACTAGCTATTTAATCTCAGAAGCAGTTCTGGAATCTCAGAAGAAATACTGTAATCTCTGAAGTAATTCTGTAATCTCAGAAGTAATTCTGTCAACTCAGAAGTAGTTCTGCAATCTCAGAAGTAGGTCTGTCATCTCAGAAGTAGCTCTGTAATCTCAGAATTAGTTCTGTAATCTCAGAAGTATTTCTGTAATCTCAGAAGTAGTTCTGTAATCTCAGAAGTAATTCTGTAATCTCAGAACTAGCTATTTAATCTCAGAAGCAGTTCTGGAATCTCAGAAGAAATACTGTAATCTCTGAAGTAATTCTGTAATCTCAGAAGTAATTCTGTCAACTCAGAAGTAGTTCTGCAATCTCAGAAGTAGGTCTGTCATCTCAGAAGTAGCTCTGTAATCTCAGAAGCAATTCTGTAATCTCAGAAGTAGCTCTGTAATCTCAGAAGTAATTCTGTAATCTCAGAAGTAGTTCTGTAATCTCAGAAGTAGCTCTGTAATCTCAAAAGCAATTCTGTAATTTCAGAAGTAATTCTGTAATCTCAGAAGTAGTTCTGTAATCTCAGAAGTATTTCAGTAATCTCAGAAGTAATTCTGTAATCTCAGAAGTAATTCTGTAATCTCAGAACTAGTTATTTAATCTCAGAAGCAGTTCTGGAATCTCAGAAGAAATACTGTAATCTCTGAAGTAATTCTGTAATCTCAGAAGTAATTCTGTCAACTCAGAAGTAGTTCTGCAATCTCAAAAGTAGGTCTGTCATCTCAGAAGTAATTCTGTAAACTCAGAAGTAGATCTGTAATCTCAGAAGTAATTCTGTAATCTCAGAAGTAGTTCTGTAACCTCAGAAATAGCTCTGTAATCTCAGAAGTAGTTCTGGAATCTCAGAAGTACTTCTGTAATCTCAGAAGTAATTCTGTAATCTCAGAAGTAATTCTGCCAACTCAGAAGTAGTTCTGCAATCTCAGAAGTAGGTCTGTCATCTCATAAGTAGGTCTGTCTTCTCAGAAGTAATTCTGTAATATCAGAAATAATTCTGTAATCTCAGAAGTGATTCTGTAATCTCAGAAGTTATTCTGTAATCTCAGAAGTAGTTCTGCAATCTCAGAAGTAATTCTGTAATCTCAGAAGTAGTTCTGTAATCTCAGAAGTACTTCTGTAATCTCAGAAGTAGCTCTGTAATCTCAGAAATAGTTCTGTAATCTCAGAAGTAATTCTGTAATCTCAGAAGTAGCTCTGTAATCTCAGAAGTAATTCTGTAATCTCAGAAGTAGTTCTGTAATCTCAGAAGAACCTCTGTAATCTCAGATGCAATTCTGTAATCTCAGAAGTAGCTCTCTAATCTCAGAAGTAATTCTGTAATATCAGAAGTAGCTCTGTAATCTCAGAAGCAATTCTGTAATCTCAGAAGTAGCTCTGTCATCTCAGAAGTAATTCTGTAATATCAGAAGTAGCTCTGTAATCTCAGAAGTAATTCTGTAATCTCAGAAGTAGCTCAGTAATCTCAGAATTAGTTCTGTAATCTCAGAAGTATTTCTGTAATCTCAGAAGTAGTTCTGTAATCTCAGAAGTAATTCTGTAATCTCAGAAGTAGTTCTGTAATCTCAGAAGTACCTCTGTAATCTCAGAAGCAATTCTGTAATCTCAGAAGTAGCTCTGTCATCTCAGAAGTAATTCTGTAATATCAGAAGTAGCTCTGTAATCTCAGAAGTGATTCTGTAATCTCAGAAGTAGCTCAGTAATCTCAGAATTAGTTCTGTAATCTCAGAAGTATTTCTGTAATCTCAGAAGTAGTTCTGTAATCTCAGAAGTAATTCTGTAATCTCAGAACTAGCTATTTAATCTCAGAAGCAGTTCTGGAATCTCAGAAGAAATACTGTAATCTCTGAAGTAATTCTGTAATCTCAGAAGTAATTCTGTCAACTCAGAAGTAGTTCTGCAATCTCAGAAGTAGGTCTGTCATCTCAGAAGTAGCTCTGTAATCTCAGAATTAGTTCTGTAATCTCAGAAGTATTTCTGTAATCTCAGAAGTAGTTCTGTAATCTCAGAAGTAATTCTGTAATCTCAGAACTAGCTATTTAATCTCAGAAGCAGTTCTGGAATCTCAGAAGAAATACTGTAATCTCTGAAGTAATTCTGTAATCTCAGAAGTAATTCTGTCAACTCAGAAGTAGTTCTGCAATCTCAGAAGTAGGTCTGTCATCTCAGAAGTAGCTCTGTAATCTCAGAAGCAATTCTGTAATCTCAGAAGTAGCTCTGTAATCTCAGAAGTAATTCTGTAATCTCAGAAGTAGTTCTGTAATCTCAGAAGTAGCTCTGTAATCTCAAAAGCAATTCTGTAATTTCAGAAGTAATTCTGTAATCTCAGAAGTAGTTCTGTAATCTCAGAAGTATTTCAGTAATCTCAGAAGTAATTCTGTAATCTCAGAAGTAATTCTGTAATCTCAGAACTAGTTATTTAATCTCAGAAGCAGTTCTGGAATCTCAGAAGAAATAGTGTAATCTCTGAAGTAATTCTGTAATCTCAGAAGTAATTCTGTCAACTCAGAAGTAGTTCTGCAATCTCAAAAGTAGGTCTGTCATCTCAGAAGTAATTCTGTAATCTCAGTAGTAATTCTGCAATCTCAGAAGTAATTCTGTAATCTCAGAAGTAATTTCGTAATCTCAGAAGTAATTCTGTAATCTCAGAAGTAGTTCTGCAATCTCAGAAGTAGTTCTGCAATCTCAGAAGTAGTTCTGCAATCTCAGAAGTAGGTCTGTAATCTCAGAAGTAATTCTGTAAACTCAGAAGTAGATCTGTAATCTCAGAAGTAATTCTGTAATCTCAGAAGTAGTTCTGTAACCTCAGAAATAGCTCTGTAATCTCAGAAGTAGTTCTGGAATCTCAGAAGTACTTCTGTAATCTCAGAAGTAATTCTGTAATCTCAGAAGTAATTCTGCCAACTCAGAAGTAGTTCTGCAATCTCAGAAGTAGGTCTGTCATCTCATAAGTAGGTCTGTCTTCTCAGAAGTAATTCTGTAATATCAGAAATAATTCTGTAATCTCAGAAGTGATTCTGTAATCTCAGAAGTTATTCTGTAATCTCAGAAGTAGTTCTGCAATCTCAGAAGTAATTCTGTAATCTCAGAAGTAGTTCTGTAATCTCAGAAGTACTTCTGTAATCTCAGAAGTAGCTCTGTAATCTCAGAAATAGTTCTGTAATCTCAGAAGTAATTCTGTAATCTCAGAAGTAGCTCTGTAATCTCAGAAGTAATTCTGTAATCTCAGAAGTAGTTCTGTAATCTCAGAAGAACCTCTGTAATCTCAGATGCAATTCTGTAATCTCAGAAGTAGCTCTCTAATCTCAGAAGTAATTCTGTAATATCAGAAGTAGCTCTGTAATCTCAGAAGCAATTCTGTAATCTCAGAAGTAGCTCTGTCATCTCAGAAGTAATTCTGTAATATCAGAAGTAGCTCTGTAATCTCAGAAGTAATTCTGTAATCTCAGAAGTAGCTCAGTAATCTCAGAATTAGTTCTGTAATCTCAGAAGTATTTCTGTAATCTCAGAAGTAGTTCTGTAATCTCAGAAGTAATTCTGTAATCTCAGAAGTAGTTCTGTAATCTCAGAAGTACCTCTGTAATCTCAGAAGCAATTCTGTAATCTCAGAAGTAGCTCTGTCATCTCAGAAGTAATTCTGTAATATCAGAAGTAGCTCTGTAATCTCAGAAGTGATTCTGTAATCTCAGAAGTAGCTCAGTAATCTCAGAATTAGTTCTGTAATCTCAGAAGTATTTCTGTAATCTCAGAAGTAGTTCTGTAATCTCAGAAGTAATTCTGTAATCTCAGAACTAGCTATTTAATCTCAGAAGCAGTTCTGGAATCTCAGAAGAAATACTGTAATCTCTGAAGTAATTCTGTAATCTCAGAAGTAATTCTGTCAACTCAGAAGTAGTTCTGCAATCTCAGAAGTAGGTCTGTCATCTCAGAAGTAGCTCTGTAATCTCAGAATTAGTTCTGTAATCTCAGAAGTATTTCTGTAATCTCAGAAGTAGTTCTGTAATCTCAGAAGTAATTCTGTAATCTCAGAACTAGCTATTTAATCTCAGAAGCAGTTCTGGAATCTCAGAAGAAATACTGTAATCTCTGAAGTAATTCTGTAATCTCAGAAGTAATTCTGTCAACTCAGAAGTAGTTCTGCAATCTCAGAAGTAGGTCTGTCATCTCAGAAGTAGCTCTGTAATCTCAGAAGCAATTCTGTAATCTCAGAAGTAGCTCTGTAATCTCAGAAGTAATTCTGTAATCTCAGAAGTAGTTCTGTAATCTCAGAAGTAGCTCTGTAATCTCAAAAGCAATTCTGTAATTTCAGAAGTAATTCTGTAATCTCAGAAGTAGTTCTGTAATCTCAGAAGTATTTCAGTAATCTCAGAAGTAATTCTGTAATCTCAGAAGTAATTCTGTAATCTCAGAACTAGTTATTTAATCTCAGAAGCAGTTCTGGAATCTCAGAAGAAATAGTGTAATCTCTGAAGTAATTCTGTAATCTCAGAAGTAATTCTGTCAACTCAGAAGTAGTTCTGCAATCTCAAAAGTAGGTCTGTCATCTCAGAAGTAATTCTGTAATCTCAGTAGTAATTCTGCAATCTCAGAAGTAATTCTGTAATCTCAGAAGTAATTTCGTAATCTCAGAAGTAATTCTGTAATCTCAGAAGTAGTTCTGCAATCTCAGAAGTAGTTCTGCAATCTCAGAAGTAGTTCTGCAATCTCAGAAGTAGGTCTGTAATCTCAGAAGTAATTCTGTAAACTCAGAAGTAGATCTGTAATCTCAGAAGTAATTCTGTAATCTCAGAAGTAGTTCTGTAACCTCAGAAATAGCTCTGTAATCTCAGAAGTAGTTCTGGAATCTCAGAAGTACTTCTGTAATCTCAGAAGTAATTCTGTAATCTCAGAAGTAATTCTGCCAACTCAGAAGTAGTTCTGCAATCTCAGAAGTAGGTCTGTCATCTCAGAAGTAGGTCTGTCTTCTCAGAAGTAATTCTGTAATATCAGAAATAATTCTGTAATCTCAGAAGTGATTCTGTAATCTCAGAAGTTGTTCTGTAATCTCAGAAGTAGTTCTGCAATCTCAGAAGTAATTTTGTAATCTCAGAACTAGTTCTGTAATCTCAGAAGTACTTCTGTAATCTCAGAAGTAGCTCTGTAATCTCAGAAATAGTTCTGTAATCTCAGAAGTAATTCTGTAATCTCAGAAGTAGCTCTGTAATCTCAGAAGTAATTCTGTAATCTCAGAAGTAGTTCTGTAATCTCAGAAGAACCTCTGTAATCTCAGATGCAATTCTGTAATCTCAGAAGTAGCTCTGTAATCTCAGAAGTAATTCTGTAATATCAGAAGTAGCTCTGTAATCTCAGAAGCAATTCTGTAATCTCAGAAGTAGCTCTGTCATCTCAGAAGTAATTCTGTAATATCAGAAGTAGCTCTGTAATCTCAGAAGTAATTCTGTAATCTCAGAAGTAGCTCAGTAATCTCAGAATTAGTTCTGTAATCTCAGAAGTATTTCTGTAATCTCAGAAGTAGTTCTGTAATCTCAGAAGTAATTCTGTAATCTCAGAAGTAGTTCTGTAATCTCAGAAGTACCTCTGTAATCTCAGAAGCAATTCTGTAATCTCAGAAGTAGCTCTGTCATCTCAGAAGTAATTCTGTAATATCAGAAGTAGCTCTGTAATCTCAGAAGTGATTCTGTAATCTCAGAAGTAGCTCAGTAATCTCAGAATTAGTTCTGTAATCTCAGAAGTATTTCTGTAATCTCAGAAGTAGTTCTGTAATCTCAGAAGTAATTCTGTAATCTCAGAACTAGCTATTTAATCTCAGAAGCAGTTCTGGAATCTCAGAAGAAATACTGTAATCTCTGAAGTAATTCTGTAATCTCAGAAGTAATTCTGTCAACTCAGAAGTAGTTCTGCAATCTCAGAAGTAGGTCTGTCATCTCAGAAGTAGCTCTGTAATCTAAGAATTAGTTCTGTAATCTCAGAAGTATTTCTGTAATCTCAGAAGTAGTTCTGTAATCTCAGAAGTAATTCTGTAATCTCAGAACTAGCTATTTAATCTCAGAAGCAGTTCTGGAATCTCAGAAGAAATACTGTAATCTCTGAAGTAATTCTGTAATCTCAGAAGTAATTCTGTCAACTCAGAAGTAGTTCTGCAAACTCAGAAGTAGGTCTGTCATCTCAGAAGTAGCTCTGTAATCTCAGAAGTAGCTCTGTAATCTCATAAGCAATTCTGTAATTTCAGAAGTAATTCTGTAATCTCAGAAGTAATTCTGTAATCTCAGAAGTAGTTCTGTAATCTCAGAAGTAATTCTGCAATCTCAGAAGTAATTCTGTAATCTTAGAAGTAATTCCGTAATCTCAGAAGTAATTCTGTAATCTCAGAAGTAGTTCTGTAATCTCAGAAGTAGTTCTGTAATCTCAGATGTAATTCTGTAATATCAGAAATAATTCTGTAATCTCAGAAGTAGCTCTGTAATATCAGAAGTAATTATGTAATCTCAGAAGTAGCTCTGTAATCTCAGAAGTAATTCTGTAATCTCAGAAGTAGTTCTGTAATCTCAGAAGTACCTCTGTAATCTCAGAAGCAATTCTGTAATCTCAGAAGTAGCTCTGTCATCTCAGAAGTAATTCTGTAATATCAGAAGTAGCTCTGTAATCTCAGAAGTGATTCTGTAATCTCAGAAGTAGCTCAGTAATCTCAGAATTAGTTCTGTAATCTCAGAAGTATTTCTGTAATCTCAGAAGTAGTTCTGTAATCTCAGAAGTAATTCTGTAATCTCAGAACTAGCTATTTAATCTCAGAAGCAGTTCTGGAATCTCAGAAGAAATACTGTAATCTCTGAAGTAATTCTGTAATCTCAGAAGTAATTCTGTCAACTCAGAAGTAGTTCTGCAATCTCAGAAGTAGGTCTGTCATCTCAGAAGTAGCTCTGTAATCTCAGAAGCAATTCTGTAATCTCAGAAGTAGCTCTGTAATCTCAGAAGTAATTCTGTAATCTCAGAAGTAGTTCTGTAATCTCAGAAGTAGCTCTGTAATCTCAAAAGCAATTCTGTAATTTCAGAAGTAATTCTGTAATCTCAGAAGTAGTTCTGTAATCTCAGAAGTATTTCAGTAATCTCAGAAGTAATTCTGTAATCTCAGAAGTAATTCTGTAATCTCAGAACTAGTTATTTAATCTCAGAAGCAGTTCTGGAATCTCAGAAGAAATACTGTAATCTCTGAAGTAATTCTGTAATCTCAGAAGTAATTCTGTCAACTCAGAAGTAGTTCTGCAATCTCAAAAGTAGGTCTGTCATCTCAGAAGTAATTCTGTAATCTCAGAAGTAATTCTGCAATCTCAGAAGTAATTCTGTAATCTCAGAAGTAATTTCGTAATCTCAGAAGTAATTCTGTAATCTCAGAAGTAGTTCTGCAATCTCAGAAGTAGTTCTGCAATCTCAGAAGTAGTTCTGCAATCTCAGAAGTAGGTCTGTAATCTCAGAAGTAATTCTGTAAACTCAGAAGTAGATCTGTAATCTCAGAAGTAATTCTGTAATCTCAGAAGTAGTTCTGTAACCTCAGAAATAGCTCTGTAATCTCAGAAGTAGTTCTGGAATCTCAGAAGTACTTCTGTAATCTCAGAAGTAATTCTGTAATCTCAGAAGTAATTCTGCCAACTCAGAAGTAGTTCTGCAATCTCAGAAGTAGGTCTGTCATCTCAGAAGTAGGTCTGTCTTCTCAGAAGTAATTCTGTAATATCAGAAATAATTCTGTAATCTCAGAAGTGATTCTGTAATCTCAGAAGTTATTCTGTAATCTCAGAAGTAGTTCTGCAATCTCAGAAGTAATTCTGTAATCTCAGAAGTAGTTCTGTAATCTCAGAAGTACTTCTGTAATCTCAGAAGTAGCTCTGTAATCTCAGAAATAGTTCTGTAATCTCAGAAGTAATTCTGTAATCTCAGAAGTAGCTCTGTAATCTCAGAAATAATTCTGTAATCTCAGAAGTAGTTCTGTAATCTCAGAAGAACCTCTGTAATCTCAGATGCAATTCTGTAATCTCAGAAGTAGCTCTGTAATCTCAGAAGTAATTCTGTAATATCAGAAGTAGCTCTGTAATCTCAGAAGCAATTCTGTAATCTCAGAAGTAGCTCTGTCATCTCAGAAGTAATTCTGTAATATCAGAAGTAGCTCTGTAATCTCAGAAGTAATTCTGTAATCTCAGAAGTAGCTCAGTAATCTCAGAATTAGTTCTGTAATCTCAGAAGTATTTCTGTAATCTCAGAAGTAGTTCTGTAATCTCAGAAGTAATTCTGTAATCTCAGAACTAGCTATTTAATCTCAGAAGCAGTTCTGGAATCTCAGAAGAAATACTGTAATCTCTGAAGTAATTCTGTAATCTCAGAAGTAATTCTGTCAACTCAGAAGTAGTTCTGCAATCTCAGAAGTAGGTCTGTCATCTCAGAAGTAGCTCTGTAATCTCAGAAGCAATTCTGTAATCTCAGAAGTAGCTCTGTAATCTCAGAAGTAATTCTGTAATCTCAGAAGTAGTTCTGTAATCTCAGAAGTAGCTCTGTAATCTCAAAAGCAATTCTGTAATTTCAGAAGTAATTCTGTAATCTCAGAAGTAGTTCTGTAATCTCAGAAGTATTTCAGTAATCTCAGAAGTAATTATGTAATCTCAGAAGTAATTCTGTAATCTCAGAACTAGTTATTTAATCTCAGAAGCAGTTCTGGAATCTCAGAAGAAATACTGTAATCTCTGAAGTAATTCTGTAATCTCAGAAGTAATTCTGTCAACTCAGAAGTAGTTCTGCAATCTCAAAAGTAGGTCTGTCATCTCAGAAGTAATTCTGTAATCTCAGAAGTAATTCTGCAATCTCAGAAGTAATTCTGTAATCTCAGAAGTAATTTCGTAATCTCAGAAGTAATTCTGTAATCTCAGAAGTAGTTCTGCAATCTCAGAAGTAGTTCTGCAATCTCAGAAGTAGTTCTGCAATCTCAGAAGTAGGTCTGTAATCTCAGAAGTAATTCTGTAAACTCAGAAGTAGATCTGTAATCTCAGAAGTCATTCTGTAATCTCAGAAGTAGTTCTGTAACCTCAGAAATAGCTCTGTAATCTCAGAAGTAGTTCTGGAATCTCAGAAGTACTTCTGTAATCTCAGAAGTAATTCTGTAATCTCAGAAGTAATTCTGCCAACTCAGAAGTAGTTCTGCAATCTCAGAAGTAGGTCTGTCATCTCAGAAGTAGGTCTGTCTTCTCAGAAGTAATTCTGTAATATCAGAAATAATTCTGTAATCTCAGAAGTGATTCTGTAATCTCAGAAGTTATTCTGTAATCTCAGAAGTAGTTCTGCAATCTCAGAAGTAATTCTGTAATC
This sequence comes from Petromyzon marinus, assembly GCF_048934315.1. NCBI lineage: Eukaryota > Metazoa > Chordata > Hyperoartia > Petromyzontiformes > Petromyzontidae > Petromyzon > Petromyzon marinus. Next base: position 13,615,320 of record NC_133685.1, read on the forward strand.
TCAGAAGTAGTTCTGTAATCTCAGAAGTACTTCTGTAATCTCAGAAGTAGCTCTGTAATCTCAGAAATAGTTCTGTAATCTCAGAAGTAATTCTGTAATCTCAGAAGTAGCTCTGTAATCTCAGAAGTAATTCTGTAATCTCAGAAGTAGTTCTGTAATCTCAGAAGAACCTCTGTAATCTCAGATGCAATTCTGTAATCTCAGAAGTAGCTCTGTAATCTCAGAAGTAATTCTGTAATATCAGAAGTAGCTCTGTAATCTCAGAAGTAGCTCTGTAATCTCAGAAGTAATTCTGTAATCTCAGAAGTAGTTCTGTAATCTCAGAAGTAGCTCTGTAATCTCAGAAGCAATTCTGTAATCTCAGAAGTAGCTCTGTAATCTCAGAAGTAATTCTGTAATCTCAGAAGTAGTTCTGTAATCTCAGAGGTAGCTCTGTAATCTCATAAGCAATTCTGTAATTTCAGAAGTAATTCTGTAATCTCATAAGTAATTCTGTAATCTCAGAAGTAGTTCTGTAATCTCAGAAGTAATTCTGTAATCTCAGAAGTAGCTCTGTAATCTCAGAAGTAGCTCTGTAATCTCAGAAGTAATTCTGTAATATCAGAAGTAGCTCTGTAATCTCAGAAGCAATTCTGTAATCTCAGAAGTAGCTCTGTCATCTCAGAAGTAATTCTGTAATATCAGAAGTAGCTCTGCAATCTCAGAAGTAATTCTGTAATCTTAGAAGTAATTCCGTAATCTCAGAAGTAATTCTGTAATCTCAGAAGTAGTTCTGTAATCTCAGAAGTAGTTCTGTAATCTCAGAAGTAATTCTGTAATCTCAGAAGTAGTTCTGTAATCTCAGAAGTACTTCTGTAATCTCAGAAGTAGCTCTGTAATCTCAGAAATAGTTCTGTAATCTCAGAAGTAATTCTGTAATCTCAGAAGTAGCTCTGTAATCTCAGAAGTAGCTCTGTAATCTCAGAAGTAATTCTGTAATATCAGAAGTAGCTCTGTAATCTCAGAAGCAATTCTGTAATCTCAGAAGTAGCTCTGTCATCTCAGAAGTAATTCTGTAATATCAGAAGTAGCTCTGTAATCTCAGAAGTAATTCTGTAATCTCAGAAGTAGCTCAGTAATCTCAGAATTAGTTCTGTAATCTCAGAAGTATTTCTGTAATCTCAGAAGTAGTTCTGTAATCTCAGAAGTAATTCTGTAATCTCAGAAGTAGTTCTGTAATCTCAGAAGTACCTCTGTAATCTCAGAAGCAATTCTGTAATCTCAGAAGTAGCTCTGTCATCTCAGAAGTAATTCTGTAATATCAGAAGTAGCTCTGTAATCTCAGAAGTGATTCTGTAATCTCAGAAGTAGCTCAGTAATCTCAGAATTAGTTCTGTAATCTCAGAAGTATTTCTGTAATCTCAGAAGTAGTTCTGTAATCTCAGAAGTAATTCTGTAATCTCAGAACTAGCTATTTAATCTTATAAGCAGTTCTGGAATCTCAGAAGAAATACTGTAATCTCTGAAGTAATTCTGTAATCTCAGAAGTAATTCTCTCAACTCAGAAGTAGTTCTGCAATCTCAGAAGTAGGTCTGTCATCTCAGAAGTAGCTCTGTAATCTAAGAATTAGTTCTGTAATCTCAGAAGTATTTCTGTAATCTCAGAAGTAGTTCTGTAATCTCAGAAGTAATTCTGTAATCTCAGAACTAGCTATTTAATCTCAGAAGCAGTTCTGGAATCTCAGAAGAAATACTGTAATCTCTGAAGTAATTCTGTAATCTCAGAAGTAATTCTGTCAACTCAGAAGTAGTTCTGCAAACTCAGAAGTAGGTCTGTCATCTCAGAAGTAGCTCTGTAATCTCAGAAGTAGCTCTGTAATCTCATAAGCAATTCTGTAATTTCAGAAGTAATTCTGTAATCTCAGAAGTAATTCTGTAATCTCAGAAGTAGTTCTGTAATCTCAGAAGTAATTCTGCAATCTCAGAAGTAATTCTGTAATCTTAGAAGTAATTCCGTAATCTCAGAAGTAATTCTGTAATCTCAGAAGTAGTTCTGTAATCTCAGAAGTAGTTCTGTAATCTCAGATGTAATTCTGTAATATCAGAAATAATTCTGTAATCTCAGAAGTAGCTCTGTAATATCAGAAGTAATTCTGTAATCTCAGAAGTAGCTCTGTAATCTCAGAAGTAATTCTGTAATCTCAGAAGTAGTTCTGTAATCTCAGAAGTACCTCTGTAATCTCAGAAGCAATTCTGTAATCTCAGAAGTAGCTCTGTCATCTCAGAAGTAATTCTGTAATATCAGAAGTAGCTCTGTAATCTCAGAAGTGATTCTGTAATCTCAGAAGTAGCTCAGTAATCTCAGAATTAGTTCTGTAATCTCAGAAGTATTTCTGTAATCTCAGAAGTAGTTCTGTAATCTCAGAAGTAATTCTGTAATCTCAGAACTAGCTATTTAATCTCAGAAGCAGTTCTGGAATCTCAGAAGAAATACTGTAATCTCTGAAGTAATTCTGTAATCTCAGAAGTAATTCTGTCAACTCAGAAGTAGTTCTGCAATCTCAGAAGTAGGTCTGTCATCTCAGAAGTAGCTCTGTAATCTCAGAAGCAATTCTGTAATCTCAGAAGTAGCTCTGTAATCTCAGAAGTAATTCTGTAATCTCAGAAGTAGTTCTGTAATCTCAGAAGTAGCTCTGTAATCTCAAAAGCAATTCTGGAATCTCAGAAGAAATACTGTAATCTCTGAAGTAATTCTGTAATCTCAGAAGTAATTCTGTCAACTCAGAAGTAGTTCTGCAATCTCAAAAGTAGGTCTGTCATCTCAGAAGTAATTCTGTAATCTCAGAAGTAATTCTGCAATCTCAGAAGTAATTCTGTAATCTCAGAAGTAATTTCGTAATCTCAGAAGTAATTCTGTAATCTCAGAAGTAGTTCTGCAATCTCAGAAGTAGTTCTGCAATCTCAGAAGTAGTTCTGCAATCTCAGAAGTAGGTCTGTAATCTCAGAAGTAATTCTGTAAACTCAGAAGTAGATCTGTAATCTCAGAAGTAATTCTGTAATCTCAGAAGTAGTTCTGTAACCTCAGAAATAGCTCTGTAATCTCAGAAGTAGTTCTGGAATCTCAGAAGTACTTCTGTAATCTCAGAAGTAATTCTGTAATCTCAGAAGTAATTCTGCCAACTCAGAAGTAGTTCTGCAATCTCAGAAGTAGGTCTGTCATCTCAGAAGTAGGTCTGTCTTCTCAGAAGTAATTCTGTAATATCAGAAATAATTCTGTAATCTCAGAAGTGATTCTGTAATCTCAGAAGTTATTCTGTAATCTCAGAAGTAGTTCTGCAATCTCAGAAGTAATTCTGTAATCTCAGAAGTAGTTCTGTAATCTCAGAAGTACTTCTGTAATCTCAGAAGTAGCTCTGTAATCTCAGAAATAGTTCTGTAATCTCAGAAGTAATTCTGTAATCTCAGAAGTAGCTCTGTAATCTCAGAAATAATTCTGTAATCTCAGAAGTAGTTCTGTAATCTCAGAAGAACCTCTGTAATCTCAGATGCAATTCTGTAATCTCAGAAGTAGCTCTTTAATCTCAGAAGTAATTCTGTAATATCAGAAGTAGCTCTGTAATCTCAGAAGCAATTCTGTAATCTCAGAAGTAGCTCTGTCATCTCAGAAGTAATTCTGTAATATCAGAAGTAGCTCTGTAATCTCAGAAGTAATTCTGTAATCTCAGAAGTAGCTCAGTAATCTCAGAATTAGTTCTGTAATCTCAGAAGTATTTCTGTAATCTCAGAAGTAGTTCTGTAATCTCAGAAGTAATTCTGTAATCTCAGAACTAGCTATTTAATCTCAGAAGCAGTTCTGGAATCTCAGAAGAAATACTGTAATCTCTGAAGTAATTCTGTAATCTCAGAAGTAATTCTGTCAACTCAGAAGTAGTTCTGCAATCTCAGAAGTAGGTCTGTCATCTCAGAAGTAGCTCTGTAATCTCAGAAGCAATTGTGTAATCTCAGAAGTAGCTCTGTAATCTCAGAAGTAATTCTGTAATCTCAGAAGTAGTTCTGTAATCTCAGAAGTAGCTCTGTAATCTCAAAAGCAATTCTGTAATTTCAGAAGTAATTCTGTAATCTCAGAAGTAGTTCTGTAATCTCAGAAGTATTTCAGTAATCTCAGAAGTAATTATGTAATCTCAGAAGTAATTCTGTAATCTCAGAACTAGTTATTTAATCTCAGAAGCAGTTCTGGAATCTCAGAAGAAATACTGTAATCTCTGAAGTAATTCTGTAATCTCAGAAGTAATTCTGTCAACTCAGAAGTAGTTCTGCAATCTCAAAAGTAGGTCTGTCATCTCAGAAGTAATTCTGTAATCTCAGAAGTAATTCTGCAATCTCAGAAGTAATTCTGTAATCTCAGAAGTAATTTCGTAATCTCAGAAGTAATTCTGTAATCTCAGAAGTAGTTCTGCAATCTCAGAAGTAGTTCTGCAATCTCAGAAGTAGTTCTGCAATCTCAGAAGTAGGTCTGTAATCTCAGAAGTAATTCTGTAAACTCAGAAGTAGATCTGTAATCTCAGAAGTCATTCTGTAATCTCAGAAGTAGTTCTGTAACCTCAGAAATAGCTCTGTAATCTCAGAAGTAGTTCTGGAATCTCAGAAGTACTTCTGTAATCTCAGAAGTAATTCTGTAATCTCAGAAGTAATTCTGCCAACTCAGAAGTAGTTCTGCAATCTCAGAAGTAGGTCTGTCATCTCAGAAGTAGGTCTGTCTTCTCAGAAGTAATTCTGTAATATCAGAAATAATTCTGTAATCTCAGAAGTGATTCTGTAATCTCAGAAGTTATTCTGTAATCTCAGAAGTAGTTCTGCAATCTCAGAAGTAATTCTGTAATCTCAGAAGTAGTTCTGTAATCTCAGAAGTACTTCTGTAATCTCAGAAGTAATTCTGTAATCTCAGAAGTAGTTCTGTAATCTCAGAAGAACCTCTGTAATCTCAGATGCAATTCTGTAATCTCAGAAGTAGCTCTGTAATCTCAGAAGTAATTCTGTAATATCAGAAGTAGCTCTGTAATCTCAGAAGTAGCTCTGTAATCTCAGAAGTAATTCTGTAATCTCAGAAGTAGTTCTGTAATCTCAGAAGTAGCTCTGTAATCTCAGAAGCAATTCTGTAATCTCAGAAGTAGCTCTGTAATCTCAGAAGTAATTCTGTAATCTCAGAAGTAGTTCTGTAATCTCAGAGGTAGCTCTGTAATCTCATAAGCAATTCTGTAATTTCAGAAGTAATTCTGTAATCTCATAAGTAATTCTGTAATCTCAGAAGTAGTTCTGTAATCTCAGAAGTAATTCTGCAATCTCAGAAGTAATTCTGTAATCTTAGAAGTAATTCCGTAATCTCAGAAGTAATTCTGTAATCTCAGAAGTAGTTCTGTAATCTCAGAAGTAGTTCTGTAATCTCAGAAGTAATTCTGTAATCTCAGAAGTAGTTCTGTAATCTCAGAAGTACTTCTGTAATCTCAGAAGTAGCTCTGTAATCTCAGAAATAGTTCTGTAATCTCAGAAGTAATTCTGTAATCTCAGAAGTAGCTCTGTAATCTCAGAAGTAGCTCTGTAATATCATAAGTAATTCTGTAATCTCAGAAGTAGCTCTGTAATCTCAGAAGTAATTCTGTAATCTCAGAAGTAGTTCTGTAATCTCAGAAGTACCTCTGTAATCTCAGAAGCAATTCTGTAATCTCAGAAGTAGCTCTGTAATCTCAGAAGTAATTCTGTAATATCAGAAGTAGCTCTGTAATCTCAGAAGTAGCTCTGTAATCTCAGAAGTAATTTTGTAATCTCAGAAGTCGTTCTGTAATCTCAGAAGTAGCTCTGTAATCTCAGAAGTAATTCTGTAATCTCAGAAGTAGCTCTGTAATCTCAGAAGTAGTTCTGCAATCTCAGAAGTAGGTCTGTCATCTCAGAAGTAGGTCTGTCATCTCAGAAGTAATTCTGTAATCTCAGAAATAATTCTGTAATCTCAGAAGTAATTCTGTAATCTCAGAAGTAATTCTGTAATCTCAGAAGTAATTCTGTAATCTCAGAAGTAATTCTGTAATCTCAGAAGTAATTCTGTAATCTCAGAAGTAATTCTGCAATCTCAGAAGTATATCTGTAATCTCAGAAGTAATTTTGTAATCTCAGAAGTAGCTCTGTAATCTCAGAAGTAGTTCTGGAATCTCAGAAGTACTTCTGTAATCTCAGAAGTAATTCTGTAATCTCAGAAGTAATTCTGCCAACTCAGAAGTAGTTCTGCAATCTCAGAAGTAATTTTGTATTCTCAGAAGTAGCTCTGTAATCTCAGAAGTAGTTCTGTAATCTCAGAAGTACTTCTGTAATCTCAGAAGTAGCTCTGTAATCTCAGAAATAGTTCTGTAATCTCAGAAGTAATTCTGTAATCTCAGAAGTAGCTCTGTAATCTCAGAAGTAGCTCTGTAATATCAGAAGTAATTCTGTAATCTCAGAAGTAGCTCTGTAATCTCAGAAGTAATTCTGTAATCTCAGAAGTAGTTCTGTAATCTCAGAAGTACCTCTGTAATCTCAGAAGCAATTCTGTAATCTCAGAAGTAGCTCTGTCATCTCAGAAGTAATTCTGTAATATCAGAAGTAGCTCTGTAATCTCAGAAGTAGCTCTGTAATCTCAGAAGTAGCTCTGTAATATCAGAAGAAATTCTGTAATCTCAGAAGAAGCTCTGTAATCTCAGAAGTAATTCTGTAATCTCAGAAGTAGTTCTGTAATCTCAGAAGTACCTCTGTAATCTTAGAAGCAATTCTGTAATCTCAGAAGTAGCTCTGTAATCTCAGAAGTAGCTCTGTAATCTCAGAAGTAATTCTGTAATCTCAGAAGTATTTCAGTAATCTCAGAAGTAATTCTGTAATCTCTGAAGTAATTCTGTAATCTCAGAAGTAATTCTGTCAACTCAGAAGTAGTTCTGCAATCTCAGAAGTAGGCCTGTCATCTCAGAAGTAATTCTGTAATCTCAGAAGTAATTCTGCAATCTCAGAAGTATTTCTGTAATCTCAGAAGAAATTCTGTAATCTCAGAAGTAATTCTCCAATCTCAGAAGTATTTCTGTAATCTCAGAAGTAATTCTGCAATCTCAGAAGTAGTTCTGCAATATCAGAAGTAGTTCTGCAATCTCAGAAGTAGTTCTGCAATCTCAGAAGTAGTTCTGTAATCTCAGAAGTAATTCTGTAACCTCAGAAGTAGATATGTAATCTCAGAAGTAATTATGTAATCTCAGAAGTAGTTCTGTAACCTCAGAAATAGCTCTGTAATCTCAGAAGTAGTTCTGGAATCTCAGAAGTACTTCTGTAATCTCAGAAGTAATTCCGTAATCTCAGAAGTAATTCTGCCAACTCATAAGTAGTTCTGCAATCTCAGAAGTAGGTCTGTCATCTCAGACGTAGGTCTGTCATCTCAGAAGTAATTCTGTAATCTCAGAAATAATTCTGTAATCTCAGAAGTGATTCTGTAATCTCAGAAGTTATTCTGTAATCTCAGAAGTAGTTCTGTAATCTCAGAAGTAATTCTGTAATCTCAGAAGTAGCTCTGTAATCTCAGAAGTAGCTCTGTAATCTCAGAAGTAGCTCTGTAATCTCAGAAGTAATTCTGTAATCTCAGAAGTAGCTCTGTAATCTCAGAAGTAGCTCTGTAATCTCAGAAGTAGCTCTGTAATATCAGAAGTAATTCTGTAATCTCAGAAGTAGCTCTGTAATCTCTGAAGTAATTCTGTAATCTCAGAAGTAGTTCTGTAATCTCAGAAGTACCTCTGTAATCTCAGAAGCAATTCTGTAATCTCAGAAGTAGCTCTGTCATCTCAGAAGTAATTCTGTAATATCAGAAGTAGCTCTGTAATCTCAGAAGTAGCTCTGTAATCTCAGAAGTAGCTCTGTAATATCAGAAGAAATTCTGTAATCTCAGAAGAAGCTCTGTAATCTCAGAAGCAATTCTGTAATCTCAGAAGTAGTTCTGTAATCTCAGAAGTACCTCTGTAATCTCAGAAGCAATTCTGTAATCTCAGAAGTAGCTCTGTAATCTCAGAAGTAATTCTGTAATATCAGAAGTAGCTCTGTAATCTCAGAAGTAGCTCTGTAATCTCAGAAGTAATTCTGTAATCTCAGAAGTAGTTTTGTAATCTCAGAAGTAGCTCTGTAATCTCAAAAGCAATTCTGTAATTTCAGAAGTAATTCTGTAATCTCAGAAGTAGTTCTGTAATCTCAGAAGTATTTCAGTAATCTCAGAAGTAATTCTGTAATCTCAGAAGTAATTCTGTAATCTCAGAACTAGTTATTTAATCTCAGAAGCAGTTCTGGAATCTCAGAAGAAATACTGTAATCTCTGAAGTAATTCTGTAATCTCAGAAGTAGCTCTGTAATCTCTGAAGTAATTCTGTAATCTCAGAAGTAGTTCTGTAATCTCAGAAGTACCTCTGTAATCTCAGAAGCAATTCTGTAATCTCAGAAGTAGCTCTGTCATCTCAGAAGTAATTCTGTAATATCAGAAGTAGCTCTGTAATCTCAGAAGTAGCTCTGTAATCTCAGAAGTAGCTCTGTAATATCAGAAGAAATTCTGTAATCTCAGAAGAAGCTCTGTAATCTCAGAAGCAATTCTGTAATCTCAGAAGTAGTTCTGTAATCTCAGAAGTACCTCTGTAATCTCAGAAGCAATTCTGTAATCTCAGAAGTAGCTCTGTAATCTCAGAAGTAATTCTGTAATATCAGAAGTAGCTCTGTAATCTCAGAAGTAGCTCTGTAATCTCAGAAGTAATTCTGTAATCTCAGAAGTAGTTTTGTAATCTCAGAAGTAGCTCTGTAATCTCAAAAGCAATTATGTAATTTCAGAAGTAATTCTGTAATCTCAGAAGTAGTTCTGTAATCTCAGAAGTATTTCAGTAATCTCAGAAGTAATTCTGTAATCTCAGAAGTAATTCTGTAATCTCAGAACTAGTTATTTAATCTCAGAAGCAGTTCTGGAATCTCAGAAGAAATACTGTAATCTCTGAAATAATTATGTAATCTCAGAAGTAATTCTGTCAACTCAGAAGTAGTTCTGCAATCTCAGAAGTAGGTCTGTCATCTCAGAAGTAATTCTGTAATCTCAGAAGTAATTCTGCAATCTCAGAAGCATTTCTGTAATCTCAGAAGAAATTCTGTAATCTCAGAAGTAATTCTCCAATCTCAGAAGTATTTCTGTAATCTCAGAAGTAATTCTGCAATCTCAGAAGTAGTTCTGCAATCTCAGAAGTAGTTCTGCAATCTCAGAAGTAGTTCTGCAATCTCAGAAGTAGTTCTGTAATCTCAGAAGTAATTCTGTAACCTCAGAAGTAGATCTGTAATCTCAGAAGTAATTCTGTAATCTCAGAAGTAGTTCTGTAACCTCAGAAATAGCTCTGTAATCTCAGAAGTAGTTATGGAATCTCAGAAGTACTTATGTAATCTCAGAAGTAATTCCGTAATCTCAGAAGTAATTCTGCCAACTCATAAGTAGTTCTGCAATCTCAGAAGTAGGTCTGTCATCTCAGACGTAGGTCTGTCATCTCAGAAGTAATTCTGTAATCTCAGAAATAATTCTGTAATCTCAGAAGTGATTCTGTAATCTCAGAAGTTATTCTGTAATCTCAGAAGTAGTTCTGTAATCTCAGAAGTAATTCTGTAATCTCAGAAGTAGTTCTGTAATGTCAGAAGTACTTCTGTAATCTCAGAAGTAGCTCTGTAATCTCAGAAATAGTTCTGTAATCTCAGAAGTAATTCTGTAATCTCAGAAGTAGCTCTGTAATCTCAGAAGTAATTATGTAATCTCAGAAGTAGTTCTGTAATCTCAGAAGTAGCTCTGTAATCTCAGAAGTAGCTCTGTAATATCAGAAGTAATTCTGTAATCTCAGAAGTAGCTCTGTAATCTCTGAAGTAATTCTGTAATCTCAGAAGTAGTTCTGTAATCTCAGAAGTACCTCTGTAATCTCAGAAGCAATTCTGTAATCTCAGAAGTAGCTCTGTCATCTCAGAAGTAATTCTGTAATATCAGAAGTAGCTCTGTAATCTCAGAAGTAGCTCTGTAATCTCAGAAGTAGCTCTGTAATATCAGAAGAAATTCTGTAATCTCAGAAGAAGCTCTGTAATCTCAGAAGCAATTCTGTAATCTCAGAAGTAGTTCTGTAATCTCAGAAGTACCTCTGTAATCTCAGAAGCAATTCTGTAATCTCAGAAGTAGCTCTGTAATCTCAGAAGTAATTCTGTAATATCAGAAGTAGCTCTGTAATCTCAGAAGTAGCTCTGTAATCTCAGAAGTAATTCTGTAATCTCAGAAGTAGTTTTGTAATCTCAGAAGTAGCTCTGTAATCTCAAAAGCAATTCTGTAATTTCAGAAGTAATTCTGTAATCTCAGAAGTAGTTCTGTAATCTCAGAAGTATTTCAGTAATCTCAGAAGTAATTCTGTAATCTCAGAAGTAATTCTGTAATCTCAGAACTAGTTATTTAATCTCAGAAGCAGTTCTGGAATCTCAGAAGAAATACTGTAATCTCTGAAGTAATTCTGTAATCTCAGAAGTAGCTCTGTAATCTCTGAAGTAATTCTGTAATCTCAGAAGTAGTTCTGTAATCTCAGAAGTACCTCTGTAATCTCAGAAGCAATTCTGTAATCTCAGAAGTAGCTCTGTCATCTCAGAAGTAATTCTGTAATATCAGAAGTAGCTCTGTAATCTCAGAAGTAGCTCTGTAATCTCAGAAGTAGCTCTGTAATATCAGAAGAAATTCTGTAATCTCAGAAGAAGCTCTGTAATCTCAGAAGCAATTCTGTAATCTCAGAAGTAGTTCTGTAATCTCAGAAGTACCTCTGTAATCTCAGAAGCAATTCTGTAATCTCAGAAGTAGCTCTGTAATCTCAGAAGTAATTCTGTAATATCAGAAGTAGCTCTGTAATCTCAGAAGTAGCTCTGTAATCTCAGAAGTAATTCTGTAATCTCAGAAGTAGTTTTGTAATCTCAGAAGTAGCTCTGTAATCTCAAAAGCAATTCTGTAATTTCAGAAGTAATTCTGTAATCTCAGAAGTAGTTCTGTAATCTCAGAAGTATTTCAGTAATCTCAGAAGTAATTCTGTAATCTCAGAAGTAATTCTGTAATCTCAGAACTAGTTATTTAATCTCAGAAGCAGTTCTGGAATCTCAGAAGAAATACTGTAATCTCTGAAATAATTATGTAATCTCAGAAGTAATTCTGTCAACTCAGAAGTAGTTCTGCAATCTCAGAAGTAGGTCTGTCATCTCAGAAGTAATTCTGTAATCTCAGAAGTAATTCTGCAATCTCAGAAGCATTTCTGTAATCTCAGAAGAAATTCTGTAATCTCAGAAGTAATTCTCCAATCTCAGAAGTATTTCTGTAATCTCAGAAGTAATTCTGCAATCTCAGAAGTAGTTCTGCAATCTCAGAAGTAGTTCTGCAATCTCAGAAGTAGTTCTGCAATCTCAGAAGTAGTTCTGTAATCTCAGAAGTAATTCTGTAACCTCAGAAGTAGATCTGTAATCTCAGAAGTAATTCTGTAATCTCAGAAGTAGTTCTGTAACCTCAGAAATAGCTCTGTAATCTCAGAAGTAGTTATGGAATCTCAGAAGTACTTATGTAATCTCAGAAGTAATTCCGTAATCTCAGAAGTAATTCTGCCAACTCATAAGTAGTTCTGCAATCTCAGAAGTAGGTCTGTCATCTCAGACGTAGGTCTGTCATCTCAGAAGTAATTCTGTAATCTCAGAAATAATTCTGTAATCTCAGAAGTGATTCTGTAATCTCAGAAGTTATTCTGTAATCTCAGAAGTAGTTCTGTAATCTCAGAAGTAATTCTGTAATCTCAGAAGTAGTTCTGTAATGTCAGAAGTACTTCTGTAATCTCAGAAGTAGCTCTGTAATCTCAGAAATAGTTCTGTAATCTCAGAAGTAATTCTGTAATCTCAGAAGTAGCTCTGTAATCTCAGAAGTAATTATGTAATCTCAGAAGTAGTTCTGTAATCTCAGAAGTACCTCTGTAATCTCAGAAGCAATTCTGTAATCTCAGAAATAGCTCTGTAATCTCAGAAGTAATTCTGTAATATCAGAAGTAGCTCTGTAATCTCAGAAGTAGCTCTGTAATCTCAGAAGTAATTCTGTAATCTCAGAAGTAGTTCTGTAATCTCAGAAGTAGCTCTGTAATCTCAGAAGCAATTCTGTAATCTCAGAAGTAGCTCTGTAATCTCAGAAGTAATTCTATAATCTCAGAAGTAGTTCTGTAATCTCAGAAGTAGCTCTGTAATCTCAAAAGCAATTCCGTAATTTCAGAAGTAATTCTGTAATCTCAGAAGTAGTTCTGTAAACTCAGAAGTATTTCAGTAATCTCAGAAGTAATTCTGTAATCTCAGAAGTAATTCTGTAATCTCAGAACTAGTTATTTAATCTCAGAAGCAGTTCTGGAATCTCAGAAGAAATACTGTAATCTCTGAAGTAATTCTGTAATCTCAGAAGTAATTCTGTCAAATCAGAAGTAGTTCTGCAATCTCAGAAGTAGGTCTGTCATCTTAGAAGTAACTCTGTAATCTCATAAGTAATTCTGCAATCTCAGAAGTAATTCTGTAATCTCAGAAGTAATTCCGTAATCTCAGAAGTAATTCTGTAATCTCAGAAGTAATTCTGCAATCTCAGAAGTAGTTCTGCAATCTCAGAAGTAGTTCTGCAATCTCAGAAGTATTTCTGCCATCTCAGAAGTAGTTCTGTAATCTCAGAAGTAATTCTGTAATCTCAGAACTAGTTATTTAATCTCAGAAGCAGTTCTGGAATCTCAGAAGAAATACTGTAATCTCTGAAGTAATTCTGTAATCTCAGAAGTAGCTCTGTAATCTCTGAAGTAATTCTGTAATCTCAGAAGTAGTTCTGTAATCTCAGAAGTACCTCTGTAATCTCAGAAGCAATTCTGTAATCTCAGAAGTAGCTCTGTCATCTCAGAAGTAATTCTGTAATATCAGAAGTAGCTCTGTAATCTCAGAAGTAGCTCTGTAATCTCAGAAGTAGCTCTGTAATATCAGAATAAATTCTGTAATCTCAGAAGAAGCTCTGTAATCTCAGAAGCAATTCTGTAATCTCAGAAGTAGTTCTGTAATCTCAGAAGTACCTCTGTAATCTCAGAAGCAATTCTGTAATCTCAGAAGTAGCTCTGTAATCTCAGAAGTAATTCTGTAATATCAGAAGTAGCTCTGTAATCTCAGAAGTAGCTCTGTAATCTCAGAAGTAATTCTGTAATCTCAGAAGTAGTTTTGTAATCTCAGAAGTAGCTCTGTAATCTCAAAAGCAATTCTGTAATTTCAGAAGTAATTCTGTAATCTCAGAAGTAGTTCTGTAATCTCAGAAGTATTTCAGTAATCTCAGAAGTAATTCTGTAATCTCAGAAGTAATTCTGTAATCTCAGAACTAGTTATTTAATCTCAGAAGCAGTTCTGGAATCTCAGAAGAAATACTGTAATCTCTGAAATAATTATGTAATCTCAGAAGTAATTCTGTCAACTCAGAAGTAGTTCTGCAATCTCAGAAGTAGGTCTGTCATCTCAGAAGTAATTCTGTAATCTCAGAAGTAATTCTGCAATCTCAGAAGCATTTCTGTAATCTCAGAAGAAATTCTGTAATCTCAGAAGTAATTCTCCAATCTCAGAAGTATTTCTGTAATCTCAGAAGTAATTCTGTAATCTCAGAAGTAGCTCTGTAATCTCAGAAGTAGCTCTGTAATATCATAAGTAATTCTGTAATCTCAGAAGTAGCTCTGTAATCTCAGAAGTAATTCTGTAATCTCAGAAGTAGTTCTGTAATCTCAGAAGTACCTCTGTAATCTCAGAAGCAATTCTGTAATCTCAGAAGTAGCTCTGTAATCTCAGAAGTAATTCTGTAATATCAGAAGTAGCTCTGTAATCTCAGAAGTAGCTCTGTAATCTCAGAAGTAATTTTGTAATCTCAGAAGTCGTTCTGTAATCTCAGAAGTAGCTCTGTAATCTCAGAAGTAATTCTGTAATCTCAGAAGTAGCTCTGTAATCTCAGAAGTAGTTCTGCAATCTCAGAAGTAGGTCTGTCATCTCAGAAGTAGGTCTGTCATCTCAGAAGTAATTCTGTAATCTCAGAAATAATTCTGTAATCTCAGAAGTAATTCTGTAATCTCAGAAGTAATTCTGTAATCTCAGAAGTAATTCTGTAATCTCAGAAGTAATTCTGTAATCTCAGAAGTAATTCTGTAATCTCAGAAGTAATTCTGCAATCTCAGAAGTATATCTATAATCTCAGAAGTAATTTTGTAATCTCAGAAGTAGCTCTGTAATCTCAGAAGTAGTTCTGGAATCTCAGAAGTACTTCTGTAATCTCAGAAGTAATTCTGTAATCTCAGAAGTAATTCTGCCAACTCAGAAGTAGTTCTGCAATCTCAGAAGTAATTTTGTATTCTCAGAAGTAGCTCTGTAATCTCAGAAGTAGTTCTGTAATCTCAGAAGTACTTCTGTAATCTCAGAAGTAGCTCTGTAATCTCAGAAATAGTTCTGTAATCTCAGAAGTAATTCTGTAATCTCAGAAGTAGCTCTGTAATCTCAGAAGTAGCTCTGTAATATCAGAAGTAATTCTGTAATCTCAGAAGTAGCTCTGTAATCTCAGAAGTAATTCTGTAATCTCAGAAGTAGTTCTGTAATCTCAGAAGTACCTCTGTAATCTCAGAAGCAATTCGGTAATCTCAGAAGGAGCTCTGTCATCTCAGAAGTAATTCTGTAATATCAGAAGTAGCTCTGTAATCTCAGAAGTAGCTCTGTAATCTCAGAAGTAGCTCTGTAATATCAGAAGAAATTCTGTAATCTCAGAAGAAGCTCTGTAATCTCAGAAGTAATTCTGTAATCTCAGAAGTAGTTCTGTAATCTCAGAAGTACCTCTGTAATCTTAGAAGCAATTCTGTAATCTCAGAAGTAGCTCTGTAATCTCAGAAGTAGCTCTGTAATCTCAGAAGTAATTCTGTAATCTCAGAAGTATTTCAGTAATCTCAGAAGTAATTCTGTAATCTCTGAAGTAATTCTGTAATCTCAGAAGTAATTCTGTCAACTCAGAAGTAGTTCTGCAATCTCAGAAGTAGGCCTGTCATCTCAGAAGTAATTCTGTAATCTCAGAAGTAATTCTGCAATCTCAGAAGTATTTCTGTAATCTCAGAAGAAATTCTGTAATCTCAGAAGTAATTCTCCAATCTCAGAAGTATTTCTGTAATCTCAGAAGTAATTCTGCAATCTCAGAAGTAGTTCTGCAATATCAGAAGTAGTTCTGCAATCTCAGAAGTAGTTCTGCAATCTCAGAAGTAGTTCTGTAATCTCAGAAGTAATTCTGTAACCTCAGAAGTAGATATGTAATCTCAGAAGTAATTATGTAATCTCAGAAGTAGTTCTGTAACCTCAGAAATAGCTCTGTAATCTCAGAAGTAGTTCTGGAATCTCAGAAGTACTTCTGTAATCTCAGAAGTAATTCCGTAATCTCAGAAGTAATTCTGCCAACTCATAAGTAGTTCTGCAATCTCAGAAGTAGGTCTGTCATCTCAGACGTAGGTCTGTCATCTCAGAAGTAATTCTGTAATCTCAGAAATAATTCAGTAATCTCAGAAGTGATTCTGTAATCTCAGAAGTTATTCTGTAATCTCAGAAGTAGTTCTGTAATCTCAGAAGTAATTCTGTAATCTCAGAAGTAGCTCTGTAATCTCAGAAGTAGCTCTGTAATCTCAGAAGTAGCTCTGTAATCTCAGAAGTAATTCTGTAATCTCAGAAGTAGCTCTGTAATCTCAGAAGTAGCTCTGTAATCTCAGAAGTAGCTCTGTAATATCAGAAGTAATTCTGTAATCTCAGAAGTAGCTCTGTAATCTCTGAAGTAATTCTGTAATCTCAGAAGTAGTTCTGTAATCTCAGAAGTACCTCTGTAATCTCAGAAGCAATTCTGTAATCTCAGAAGTAGCTCTGTCATCTCAGAAGTAATTCTGTAATATCAGAAGTAGCTCTGTAATCTCAGAAGTAGCTCTGTAATCTCAGAAGTAGCTCTGTAATATCAGAAGAAATTCTGTAATCTCAGAAGAAGCTCTGTAATCTCAGAAGCAATTCTGTAATCTCAGAAGTAGTTCTGTAATCTCAGAAGTACCTCTGTAATCTCAGAAGCAATTCTGTAATCTCAGAAGTAGCTCTGTAATCTCAGAAGTAATTCTGTAATATCAGAAGTAGCTCTGTAATCTCAGAAGTAGCTCTGTAATCTCAGAAGTAATTCTGTAATCTCAGAAGTAGTTTTGTAATCTCAGAAGTAGCTCTGTAATCTCAAAAGCAATTCTGTAATTTCAGAAGTAATTCTGTAATCTCAGAAGTAGTTCTGTAATCTCAGAAGTATTTCAGTAATCTCAGAAGTAATTCTGTAATCTCAGAAGTAATTCTGTAATCTCAGAACTAGTTATTTAATCTCAGAAGCAGTTCTGGAATCTCAGAAGAAATACTGTAATCTCTGAAGTAATTCTGTAATCTCAGAAGTAGCTCTGTAATCTCTGAAGTAATTCTGTAATCTCAGAAGTAGTTCTGTAATCTCAGAAGTACCTCTGTAATCTCAGAAGCAATTCTGTAATCTCAGAAGTAGCTCTGTCATCTCAGAAGTAATTCTGTAATATCAGAAGTAGCTCTGTAATCTCAGAAGTAGCTCTGTAATCTCAGAAGTAGCTCTGTAATATCAGAAGAAATTCTGTAATCTCAGAAGAAGCTCTGTAATCTCAGAAGCAATTCTGTAATCTCAGAAGTAGTTCTGTAATCTCAGAAGTACCTCTGTAATCTCAGAAGCAATTCTGTAATCTCAGAAGTAGCTCTGTAATCTCAGAAGTAATTCTGTAATATCAGAAGTAGCTCTGTAATCTCAGAAGTAGCTCTGTAATCTCAGAAGTAATTCTGTAATCTCAGAAGTAGTTTTGTAATCTCAGAAGTAGCTCTGTAATCTCAAAAGCAATTCTGTAATTTCAGAAGTAATTCTGTAATCTCAGAAGTAGTTCTGTAATCTCAGAAGTATTTCAGTAATCTCAGAAGTAATTCTGTAATCTCAGAAGTAATTCTGTAATCTCAGAACTAGTTATTTAATCTCAGAAGCAGTTCTGGAATCTCAGAAGAAATACTGTAATCTCTGAAATAATTATGTAATCTCAGAAGTAATTCTGTCAACTCAGAAGTAGTTCTGCAATCTCAGAAGTAGGTCTGTCATCTCAGAAGTAATTCTGTAATCTCAGAAGTAATTCTGCAATCTCAGAAGCATTTCTGTAATCTCAGAAGAAATTCTGTAATCTCAGAAGTAATTCTGCAATCTCAGAAGTAGTTCTGCAATCTCAGAAGTAGTTCTGCAATCTCAGAAGTAGTTCTGCAATCTCAGAAGTAGTTCTGTAATCTCAGAAGTAATTCTGTAACCTCAGAAGTAGATCTGTAATCTCAGAAGTAATTCTGTAATCTCAGAAGTAGTTCTGTAACCTCAGAAATAGCTCTGTAATCTCAGAAGTAGTTATGGAATCTCAGAAGTACTTATGTAATCTCAGAAGTAATTCCGTAATCTCAGAAGTAATTCTGCCAACTCATAAGTAGTTCTGCAATCTCAGAAGTAGGTCTGTCATCTCAGACGTAGGTCTGTCATCTCAGAAGTAATTCTGTAATCTCAGAAATAATTCTGTAATCTCAGAAGTGATTCTGTAATCTCAGAAGTTATTCTGTAATCTCAGAAGTAGTTCTGTAATCTCAGAAGTAATTCTGTAATCTCAGAAGTAGTTCTGTAATGTCAGAAGTACTTCTGTAATCTCAGAAGTAGCTCTGTAATCTCAGAAATAGTTCTGTAATCTCAGAAGTAATTCTGTAATCTCAGAAGTAGCTCTGTAATCTCAGAAGTAATTATGTAATCTCAGAAGTAGTTCTGTAATCTCAGAAGTAGCTCTGTAATCTCAGAAGTAGCTCTGTAATATCAGAAGTAATTCTGTAATCTCAGAAGTAGCTCTGTAATCTCTGAAGTAATTCTGTAATCTCAGAAGTAGTTCTGTAATCTCAGAAGTACCTCTGTAATCTCAGAAGCAATTCTGTAATCTCAGAAGTAGCTCTGTCATCTCAGAAGTAATTCTGTAATATCAGAAGTAGCTCTGTAATCTCAGAAGTAGCTCTGTAATCTCAGAAGTAGCTCTGTAATATCAGAAGAAATTCTGTAATCTCAGAAGAAGCTCTGTAATCTCAGAAGCAATTCTGTAATCTCAGAAGTAGTTCTGTAATCTCAGAAGTACCTCTGTAATCTCAGAAGCAATTCTGTAATCTCAGAAGTAGCTCTGTAATCTCAGAAGTAATTCTGTAATATCAGAAGTAGCTCTGTAATCTCAGAAGTAGCTCTGTAATCTCAGAAGTAATTCTGTAATCTCAGAAGTAGTTTTGTAATCTCAGAAGTAGCTCTGTAATCTCAAAAGCAATTCTGTAATTTCAGAAGTAATTCTGTAATCTCAGAAGTAGTTCTGTAATCTCAGAAGTATTTCAGTAATCTCAGAAGTAATTCTGTAATCTCAGAAGTAATTCTGTAATCTCAGAACTAGTTATTTAATCTCAGAAGCAGTTCTGGAATCTCAGAAGAAATACTGTAATCTCTGAAGTAATTCTGTAATCTCAGAAGTAGCTCTGTAATCTCTGAAGTAATTCTGTAATCTCAGAAGTAGTTCTGTAATCTCAGAAGTACCTCTGTAATCTCAGAAGCAATTCTGTAATCTCAGAAGTAGCTCTGTCATCTCAGAAGTAATTCTGTAATATCAGAAGTAGCTCTGTAATCTCAGAAGTAGCTCTGTAATCTCAGAAGTAGCTCTGTAATATCAGAAGAAATTCTGTAATCTCAGAAGAAGCTCTGTAATCTCAGAAGCAATTCTGTAATCTCAGAAGTAGTTCTGTAATCTCAGAAGTACCTCTGTAATCTCAGAAGCAATTCTGTAATCTCAGAAGTAGCTCTGTAATCTCAGAAGTAATTCTGTAATATCAGAAGTAGCTCTGTAATCTCAGAAGTAGCTCTGTAATCTCAGAAGTAATTCTGTAATCTCAGAAGTAGTTTTGTAATCTCAGAAGTAGCTCTGTAATCTCAAAAGCAATTCTGTAATTTCAGAAGTAATTCTGTAATCTCAGAAGTAGTTCTGTAATCTCAGAAGTATTTCAGTAATCTCAGAAGTAATTCTGTAATCTCAGAAGTAATTCTGTAATCTCAGAACTAGTTATTTAATCTCAGAAGCAGTTCTGGAATCTCAGAAGAAATACTGTAATCTCTGAAATAATTATGTAATCTCAGAAGTAATTCTGTCAACTCAGAAGTAGTTCTGCAATCTCAGAAGTAGGTCTGTCATCTCAGAAGTAATTCTGTAATCTCAGAAGTAATTCTGCAATCTCAGAAGCATTTCTGTAATCTCAGAAGAAATTCTGTAATCTCAGAAGTAATTCTCCAATCTCAGAAGTATTTCTGTAATCTCAGAAGTAATTCTGCAATCTCAGAAGTAGTTCTGCAATCTCAGAAGTAGTTCTGCAATCTCAGAAGTAGTTCTGCAATCTCAGAAGTAGTTCTGTAATCTCAGAAGTAATTCTGTAACCTCAGAAGTAGATCTGTAATCTCAGAAGTAATTCTGTAATCTCAGAAGTAGTTCTGTAACCTCAGAAATAGCTCTGTAATCTCAGAAGTAGTTATGGAATCTCAGAAGTACTTATGTAATCTCAGAAGTAATTCCGTAATCTCAGAAGTAATTCTGCCAACTCATAAGTAGTTCTGCAATCTCAGAAGTAGGTCTGTCATCTCAGACGTAGGTCTGTCATCTCAGAAGTAATTCTGTAATCTCAGAAATAATTCTGTAATCTCAGAAGTGATTCTGTAATCTCAGAAGTTATTCTGTAATCTCAGAAGTAGTTCTGTAATCTCAGAAGTAATTCTGTAATCTCAGAAGTAGTTCTGTAATGTCAGAAGTACTTCTGTAATCTCAGAAGTAGCTCTGTAATCTCAGAAATAGTTCTGTAATCTCAGAAGTAATTCTGTAATCTCAGAAGTAGCTCTGTAATCTCAGAAGTAATTATGTAATCTCAGAAGTAGTTCTGTAATCTCAGAAGTACCTCTGTAATCTCAGAAGCAATTCTGTAATCTCAGAAATAGCTCTGTAATCTCAGAAGTAATTCTGTAATATCAGAAGTAGCTCTGTAATCTCAGAAGTAGCTCTGTAATCTCAGAAGTAATTCTGTAATCTCAGAAGTAGTTCTGTAATCTCAGAAGTAGCTCTGTAATCTCAGAAGCAATTCTGTAATCTCAGAAGTAGCTCTGTAATCTCAGAAGTAATTCTATAATCTCAGAAGTAGTTCTGTAATCTCAGAAGTAGCTCTGTAATCTCAAAAGCAATTCCGTAATTTCAGAAGTAATTCTGTAATCTCAGAAGTAGTTCTGTAAACTCAGAAGTATTTCAGTAATCTCAGAAGTAATTCTGTAATCTCAGAAGTAATTCTGTAATCTCAGAACTAGTTATTTAATCTCAGAAGCAGTTCTGGAATCTCAGAAGAAATACTGTAATCTCTGAAGTAATTCTGTAATCTCAGAAGTAATTCTGTCAAATCAGAAGTAGTTCTGCAATCTCAGAAGTAGGTCTGTCATCTTAGAAGTAACTCTGTAATCTCATAAGTAATTCTGCAATCTCAGAAGTAATTCTGTAATCTCAGAAGTAATTCCGTAATCTCAGAAGTAATTCTGTAATCTCAGAAGTAATTCTGCAATCTCAGAAGTAGTTCTGCAATCTCAGAAGTAGTTCTGCAATCTCAGAAGTATTTCTGCCATCTCAGAAGTAGTTCTGTAATCTCAGAAGTAATTCTGTAATCTCAGAACTAGTTATTTAATCTCAGAAGCAGTTCTGGAATCTCAGAAGAAATACTGTAATCTCTGAAGTAATTCTGTAATCTCAGAAGTAGCTCTGTAATCTCTGAAGTAATTCTGTAATCTCAGAAGTAGTTCTGTAATCTCAGAAGTACCTCTGTAATCTCAGAAGCAATTCTGTAATCTCAGAAGTAGCTCTGTCATCTCAGAAGTAATTCTGTAATATCAGAAGTAGCTCTGTAATCTCAGAAGTAGCTCTGTAATCTCAGAAGTAGCTCTGTAATATCAGAAGAAATTCTGTAATCTCAGAAGAAGCTCTGTAATCTCAGAAGCAATTCTGTAATCTCAGAAGTAGTTCTGTAATCTCAGAAGTACCTCTGTAATCTCAGAAGCAATTCTGTAATCTCAGAAGTAGCTCTGTAATCTCAGAAGTAATTCTGTAATATCAGAAGTAGCTCTGTAATCTCAGAAGTAGCTCTGTAATCTCAGAAGTAATTCTGTAATCTCAGAAGTAGTTTTGTAATCTCAGAAGTAGCTCTGTAATCTCAAAAGCAATTCTGTAATTTCAGAAGTAATTCTGTAATCTCAGAAGTAGTTCTGTAATCTCAGAAGTATTTCAGTAATCTCAGAAGTAATTCTGTAATCTCAGAAGTAATTCTGTAATCTCAGAACTAGTTATTTAATCTCAGAAGCAGTTCTGGAATCTCAGAAGAAATACTGTAATCTCTGAAATAATTATGTAATCTCAGAAGTAATTCTGTCAACTCAGAAGTAGTTCTGCAATCTCAGAAGTAGGTCTGTCATCTCAGAAGTAATTCTGTAATCTCAGAAGTAATTCTGCAATCTCAGAAGCATTTCTGTAATCTCAGAAGAAATTCTGTAATCTCAGAAGTAATTCTCCAATCTCAGAAGTATTTCTGTAATCTCAGAAGTAATTCTGCAATCTCAGAAGTAGTTCTGCAATCTCAGAAGTAGTTCTGCAATCTCAGAAGTAGTTCTGCAATCTCAGAAGTAGTTCTGTAATCTCAGAAGTAATTCTGTAACCTCAGAAGTAGATCTGTAATCTCAGAAGTAATTCTGTAATCTCAGAAGTAGTTCTGTAACCTCAGAAATAGCTCTGTAATCTCAGAAGTAGTTATGGAATCTCAGAAGTACTTATGTAATCTCAGAAGTAATTCCGTAATCTCAGAAGTAATTCTGCCAACTCATAAGTAGTTCTGCAATCTCAGAAGTAGGTCTGTCATCTCAGACGTAGGTCTGTCATCTCAGAAGTAATTCTGTAATCTCAGAAATAATTCTGTAATCTCAGAAGTGATTCTGTAATCTCAGAAGTTATTCTGTAATCTCAGAAGTAGTTCTGTAATCTCAGAAGTAATTCTGTAATCTCAGAAGTAGTTCTGTAATGTCAGAAGTACTTCTGTAATCTCAGAAGTAGCTCTGTAATCTCAGAAATAGTTCTGTAATCTCAGAAGTAATTCTGTAATCTCAGAAGTAGCTCTGTAATCTCAGAAGTAATTATGTAATCTCAGAAGTAGTTCTGTAATCTCAGAAGTACCTCTGTAATCTCAGAAGCAATTCTGTAATCTCAGAAATAGCTCTGTAATCTCAGAAGTAATTCTGTAATATCAGAAGTAGCTCTGTAATCTCAGAAGTAGCTCTGTAATCTCAGAAGTAATTCTGTAATCTCAGAAGTAGTTCTGTAATCTCAGAAGTAGCTCTGTAATCTCAGAAGCAATTCTGTAATCTCAGAAGTAGCTCTGTAATCTCAGAAGTAATTCTATAATCTCAGAAGTAGTTCTGTAATCTCAGAAGTAGCTCTGTAATCTCAAAAGCAATTCCGTAATTTCAGAAGTAATTCTGTAATCTCAGAAGTAGTTCTGTAAACTCAGAAGTATTTCAGTAATCTCAGAAGTAATTCTGTAATCTCAGAAGTAATTCTGTAATCTCAGAACTAGTTATTTAATCTCAGAAGCAGTTCTGGAATCTCAGAAGAAATACTGTAATCTCTGAAGTAATTCTGTAATCTCAGAAGTAATTCTGTCAAATCAGAAGTAGTTCTGCAATCTCAGAAGTAGGTCTGTCATCTTAGAAGTAACTCTGTAATCTCATAAGTAATTCTGCAATCTCAGAAGTAATTCTGTAATCTCAGAAGTAATTCCGTAATCTCAGAAGTAATTCTGTAATCTCAGAAGTAATTCTGCAATCTCAGAAGTAGTTCTGCAATCTCAGAAGTAGTTCTGCAATCTCAGAAGTAGTTCTGCCATCTCAGAAGTAGTTCTGTAATCTCAGAAGTAATTCTGTGACCTCAGAAGTAGATCTGTAATCTCAGAAGTAATTCTGTAATCTCAGAAGTAGTTCTGTAACCTCAGAAATAGCTCTGTAATCTCAGAAGTAGTTCTGGAATCTCAGAAGTACTTCTGTAATCTCAGAAGTAATTCTGTAATCTCAGAAGTAATTCTGCCAACTCAGAAGTAGTTCTGCAATCTCAGAAGTAGGTCTGTCATCTCAGAAGTAGGTCTGTCATCTCAGAAGTAATTGTGTAATCTCAGAAATAATTCTGTAATCTCAGAAGTAATTCTGTAATCTCAGAAGTAATTCTGTAATCTCAGAAGAAGCTCTGTAATCTCAGAAGCAATTCTGTAATCTCAGAAGTAGTTCTGTAATCTCAGAAGTACCTCTGTAATCTCAGAAGCAATTCTGTAATCTCAGAAGTAGCTCTGTAATCTCAGAAGTAATTCTGTAATATCAGAAGTAGCTCTGTAATCTCAGAAGTAGCTCTGTAATCTCAGAAGTAATTCTGTAATCTCAGAAGTAGTTTTGTAATCTCAGAAGTAGCTCTGTAATCTCAAAAGCAATTCTGTAATTTCAGAAGTAATTCTGTAATCTCAGAAGTAGTTCTGTAATCTCAGAAGTATTTCAGTAATCTCAGAAGTAATTCTGTAATCTCAGAAGTAATTCTGTAATCTCAGAACTAGTTATTTAATCTCAGAAGCAGTTCTGGAATCTCAGAAGAAATACTGTAATCTCTGAAATAATTATGTAATCTCAGAAGTAATTCTGTCAACTCAGAAGTAGTTCTGCAATCTCAGAAGTAGGTCTGTCATCTCAGAAGTAATTCTGTAATCTCAGAAGTAATTCTGCAATCTCAGAAGCATTTCTGTAATCTCAGAAGAAATTCTGTAATCTCAGAAGTAATTCTCCAATCTCAGAAGTATTTCTGTAATCTCAGAAGTAATTCTGCAATCTCAGAAGTAGTTCTGCAATCTCAGAAGTAGTTCTGCAATCTCAGAAGTAGTTCTGCAATCTCAGAAGTAGTTCTGTAATCTCAGAAGTAATTCTGTAACCTCAGAAGTAGATCTGTAATCTCAGAAGTAATTCTGTAATCTCAGAAGTAGTTCTGTAACCTCAGAAATAGCTCTGTAATCTCAGAAGTAGTTATGGAATCTCAGAAGTACTTCTGTAATCTCAGAAGTAATTCCGTAATCTCAGAAGTAATTCTGCCAACTCATAAGTAGTTCTGCAATCTCAGAAGTAGGTCTGTCATCTCAGACGTAGGTCTGTCATCTCAGAAGTAATTCTGTAATCTCAGAAATAATTCTGTAATCTCAGAAGTGATTCTGTAATCTCAGAAGTTATTCTGTAATCTCAGAAGTAGTTCTGTAATCTCAGAAGTAATTCTGTAATCTCAGAAGTAGTTCTGTAATCTCAGAAGTACTTCTGTAATCTCAGAAGTAGCTCTGTAATCTCAGAAATAGTTCTGTAATCTCAGAAGTAATTCTGTAATCTCAGAAGTAGCTCTGTAATCTCAGAAGTAATTATGTAATCTCAGAAGTAGTTCTGTAATCTCAGAAGTACCTCTGTAATCTCAGAAGCAATTCTGTAATCTCAGAAATAGCTCTGTAATCTCAGAAGTAATTCTGTAATATCAGAAGTAGCTCTGTAATCTCAGAAGTAGCTCTGTAATCTCAGAAGTAATTCTGTAATCTCAGAAGTAGTTCTGTAATCTCAGAAGTAGCTCTGTAATCTCAGAAGCAATTCTGTAATCTCAGAAGTAGCTCTGTAATCTCAGAAGTACCTCTGTAATCTCAGAAGCAATTCTGTAATCTCAGAAGTAGCTCTGTAATCTCAAAAGCAATTCCGTAATTTCAGAAGTAATTCTGTAATCTCAGAAGTAGCTCTGTAATCTCAGAAGTAATTCTGTAATCTCAGAAGTAGTTTTGTAATCTCAGAAGTAGCTCTGTAATCTCAAAAGCAATTCTGTAATTTCAGAAGTAATTCTGTAATCTCAGAAGTAGTTCTGTAATCTCAGAAGTATTTCAGTAATCTCAGAAGTAATTCTGTAATCTCAGAAGTAATTCTGTAATCTCAGAACTAGTTATTTAATCTCAGAAGCAGTTCTGGAATCTCAGAAGAAATACTGTAATCTCTGAAATAATTATGTAATCTCAGAAGTAATTCTGTCAACTCAGAAGTAGTTCTGCAATCTCAGAAGTAGGTCTGTCATCTCAGAAGTAATTCTGTAATCTCAGAAGTAATTCTGCAATCTCAGAAGCATTTCTGTAATCTCAGAAGAAATTCTGTAATCTCAGAAGTAATTCTCCAATCTCAGAAGTATTTCTGTAATCTCAGAAGTAATTCTGCAATCTCAGAAGTAGTTCTGCAATCTCAGAAGTAGTTCTGCAATCTCAGAAGTAGTTCTGCAATCTCAGAAGTAGTTCTGTAATCTCAGAAGTAATTCTGTAACCTCAGAAGTAGATCTGTAATCTCAGAAGTAATTCTGTAATCTCAGAAGTAGTTCTGTAACCTCAGAAATAGCTCTGTAATCTCAGAAGTAGTTATGGAATCTCAGAAGTACTTCTGTAATCTCAGAAGTAATTCCGTAATCTCAGAAGTAATTCTGCCAACTCATAAGTAGTTCTGCAATCTCAGAAGTAGGTCTGTCATCTCAGACGTAGGTCTGTCATCTCAGAAGTAATTCTGTAATCTCAGAAATAATTCTGTAATCTCAGAAGTGATTCTGTAATCTCAGAAGTTATTCTGTAATCTCAGAAGTAGTTCTGTAATCTCAGAAGTAATTCTGTAATCTCAGAAGTAGTTCTGTAATCTCAGAAGTACTTCTGTAATCTCAGAAGTAGCTCTGTAATCTCAGAAATAGTTCTGTAATCTCAGAAGTAATTCTGTAATCTCAGAAGTAGCTCTGTAATCTCAGAAGTAATTATGTAATCTCAGAAGTAGTTCTGTAATCTCAGAAGTACCTCTGTAATCTCAGAAGCAATTCTGTAATCTCAGAAATAGCTCTGTAATCTCAGAAGTAATTCTGTAATATCAGAAGTAGCTCTGTAATCTCAGAAGTAGCTCTGTAATCTCAGGAGTAATTCTGTAATCTCAGAAGTAGTTCTGTAATCTCAGAAGTAGCTCTGTAATCTCAGAAGCAATTCTGTAATCTCAGAAGTAGCTCTGTAATCTCAGAAGTAATTCTATAATCTCAGAAGTAGTTCTGTAATCTCAGAAGTAGCTCTGTAATCTCAAAAGCAATTCCGTAATTTCAGAAGTAATTCTGTAATCTCAGAAGTAGTTCTGTAAACTCAGAAGTATTTCAGTAATCTCAGAAGTAATTCTGTAATCTCAGAAGTAATTCTGTAATCTCAGAACTAGTTATTTAATCTCAGAAGCAGTTCTGGAATCTCAGAAGAAATACTGTAATCTCTGAAGTAATTCTGTAATCTCAGAAGTAATTCTGTCAAATCAGAAGTAGTTCTGCAATCTCAGAAGTAGGTCTGTCATCTTAGAAGTAACTCTGTAATCTCATAAGTAATTCTGCAATCTCAGAAGTAATTCTGTAATCTCAGAAGTAATTCCGTAATCTCAGAAGTAATTCTGTAATCTCAGAAGTAATTCTGCAATCTCAGAAGTAGTTCTGCAATCTCAGAAGTAGTTCTGCAATCTCAGAAGTAGTTCTGCCATCTCAGAAGTAGTTCTGTAATCTCAGAAGTAATTCTGTGACCTCAGAAGTAGATCTGTAATCTCAGAAGTAATTCTGTAATCTCAGAAGTAGTTCTGTAACCTCAGAAATAGCTCTGTAATCTCAGAAGTAGTTCTGGAATCTCAGAAGTACTTCTGTAATCTCAGAAGTAATTCTGTAATCTCAGAAGTAATTCTGCCAACTCAGAAGTAGTTCTGCAATCTCAGAAGTAGGTCTGTCATCTCAGAAGTAGGTCTGTCATCTCAGAAGTAATTGTGTAATCTCAGAAATAATTCTGTAATCTCAGAAGTAATTCTGTAATCTCAGAAGTAATTCTGTAATCTCAGAAGTAGTTCTGTAATCTCAGAAGTAATTCTGTAATCTCAGAAGTAGTTCTGTAATCTCAGAAGTAATTCTGTAATCTCAGAAGTAGCTCTGTAATCTCAGAAGTAGCTCTGTAATATCATAAGTAATTCTGTAATCTCAGAAGTAGCTCTGTAATCTCAGAAGTAATTCTGTAATCTCAGAAGTAGCTCTGGAATCTCAGAAGTAGTTCTGGAATCTCAGAAGTACTTCTGTAATCTCAGAAGTAATTCTGTAATCTCAGAAGTAATTCTGCCAACTCAGAAGTAGTTCTGCAATCTCAGAAGTAATTTTGTATTCTCAGAAGTAGCTCTGTAATCTCAGAAGTAGTTCTGTAATCTCAGAAGTACTTCTGTAATCTCAGAAATAGCTCTGTAATCTCAGAAATAGTTCTGTAATCTCAGAAGTAATTCTGTAATCTCATAAGTAGCTCTGTAATCTCAGAAGTAGCTCTGTAATATCAGAAGTAATTCTGTAATCTCAGAAGTAGCTCTGTAATCTCAGAAATAATTCTGTAATCTCAGAAGTAGTTCTGTAATCTCAGAAGTACCTCTGTAATCTCAGAAGCAATTCTGTAATCTCAGAAGTAGCTCTGTCATCTCAGAAGTAATTCTGTAATATCAGAAGTAGCTCTGTAATCTCAGAAGTAGCTCTGTAATCTCAGAAGTAGCTCTGTAATATCAGAAGAAATTCTGTAATCTCAGAAGAAGCTCTGTAAACTCAGAAGTAATTCTGTAATCTCAGAAGTAGTTCTGTAATCTCAGAAGTACCTCTGTAGTCTCAGAAGCAATTCTGTAATCTCAGAAGTAGCTCTGTAATCTCAGAAGTAATTCTGTAATATCAGAAGTAGCTCTGTAATCTCAGAAGTAGCTCTGTAATCTCAGAAGTAATTCTGTAATCTCAGAAGTAGTTCTGTAATCTCAGAAGTAGCTCTGTAATCTCAAAAGCAATTCTGTAATTTCAGAAGTAATTCTGTAATCTCAGAAGTAATTCTGTAATCTCAGAAGTAATTCTGTCAACTCAGAAGTAGTTCTGCAATCTCAGAAGTAGGTCTGTCATCTCAGAAGTAATTCTGTAATCTCAGAAGTAATTCTGCAATCTCAGAAGTATTTCTGTAATCTCAGAAGAAATTCTGTAATCTCAGAAGTAATTCTCCAATCTCAGAAGTATTTCTGTAATCTCAGAAGTAATTCTGCAATCTCAGAAGTAGTTCTGCAATATCAGAAGTAGTTCTGCAATCTCAGAAGTAGTTCTGCAATCTCAGAAGTAGTTCTGTAATCTCAAAAGTAATTCTGTAACCTCAGAAGTAGATCTGTAATCTCAGAAGTAATTATGTAATCTCAGAAGTAGTTCTGTAACCTCAGAAATAGCTCTGTAATCTCAGAAGTAGTTCTGGAATCTCAGAAGTACTTCTGTAATCTCAGAAGTAATTCCGTAATCTCAGAAGTAATTCTGCCAACTCATAAGTAGTTCTGCAATCTCAGAAGTAGGTCTGTCATCTCAGACGTAGGTCTGTCATCTCAGAAGTAATTCTGTAATCTCAGAAATAATTCTGTAATCTCAGAAGTAATTCTGTAATCTCAGAAGTAGTTCTGTAATATCAGAAGTACTTCTGTAATCTCAGAAGCAATTCTGTAATCTCAGAAGTAGCTCTGTAATCTCAGAAGTAATTCTGTAATATCAGAAGTAGCTCTGTAATCTCAGAAGTAGCTCTGTAATCTCAGAAGTAATTCTGTAATCTCAGAAGTAGTTCTGTAATCTCAGAAGTAGCTCTGTAATCTCAAAAGCAATTCTGTAATTTCAGAAGTAATTCTGTAATCTCAGAAGTAGTTCTGTAATCTCAGAAGTATTTCAGTAATCTCAGAAGTAATTCTGTAATCTCAGAAGTAATTCTGTAATCTCAGAACTAGTTATTTAATCTCAGAAGCAGTTCTGGAATCTCAGAAGAAATACTGTAATCTCTGAAGTAATTCTGTAATCTCAGAAGTAATTCTGTCAACTCAGAAGTAGTTCTGCAATCTCAGAAGTAGGTCTGTCATCTCAGAAGTAATTCTGTAATCTCAGAAGTAATTCTGCAATCTCAGAAGTATTTCTGTAATCTCAGAATAAATTCTGTAATCTCAGAAGTAATTCTCCAATCTCAGAAGTATTTCTGTAATCTCAGAAGTAATTCTGCAATCTCAGAAGTAGTTCTGCAATATCAGAAGTAGTTCTGCAATCTCAGAAGTAGTTCTGCAATCTCAGAAGTAGTTCTGTAATCTCAGAAGTAATTCTGTAACCTCAGAAGTAGATCTGTAATCTCAGAAGTAATTATGTAATCTCAGAAGTAGTTCTGTAACCTCAGAAATAGCTCTGTAATCTCAGAAGTAGTTCTGTAATCTCAGAAGTACTTCTGTAATCTCAGAAGTAATTCCGTAATCTCAGAAGTAATTCTGCCAACTCATAAGTAGTTCTGCAATCTCAGAAGTAGGTCTGTCATCTCAGACGTAGGTCTGTCATCTCAGAAGTAATTCTGTAATCTCAGAAATAATTCTGTAATCTCAGAAGTGATTCTGTAATCTCAGAAGTTATTCTGTAATCTCAGAAGTAGCTCTGTAATCTCAGAAATAGTTCTGTAATCTCAGAAGTAATTCTGTAATCTCAGAAGTAGCTCTGTAATCTCAGAAGTAGCTCTGTAATATCAGAAGTAATTCTGTAATCTCAGAAGTAGCTCTGTAATCTCAGAAGTAATTCTGTAATCTCAGAAGTAGTTCTGTAATCTCAGAAGTACCTCTGTAATCTCAGAAGCAATTCTGTAATCTCAGAAGTAGCTCTGTCATCTCAGAAGTAATTCTGTAATATCAGAAGTAGCTCTGTAATCTCAGAAGTAGCTCTGTAATCTCAGAAGTAGCTCTGTAATATCAGAAGAAATTCTGTAATCTCAGAAGAAGCTCTGTAATCTCAGAAGTAATTATGTAATCTCAGAAGTAGTTCTGTAACCTCAGAAATAGCTCTGTAATCTCAGAAGTAGTTCTGGAATCTCAGAAGTACTTCTGTAATCTCAGAAGTAATTCCGTAATCTCAGAAGTAATTCTGCCAACTCATAAGTAGTTCTGCAATCTCAGAAGTAGGTCTGTCATCTCAGACGTAGGTCTGTCATCTCAGAAGTAATTCTGTAATCTCAGAAATAATTCTGTAATCTCAGAAGTAATTCTGTAATCTCAGAAGTAGTTCTGTAATCTCAGAAGTACTTCTGTAATCTCAGAAGCAATTCTGTAATCTCAGAAGTAGCTCTGTAATCTCAGAAGTAATTCTGTAATATCAGAAGTAGCTCTGTAATCTCAGAAGTAGCTCTGTAATCTCAGAAGTAATTCTGTAATCTCAGAAGTAGTTCTGTAATCTCAGAAGTAGCTCTGTAATCTCAAAAGCAATTCTGTAATTTCAGAAGTAATTCTGTAATCTCAGAAGTAGTTCTGTAATCTCAGAAGTATTTCAGTAATCTCAGAAGTAATTCTGTAATCTCAGAAGTAATTCTGTAATCTCAGAACTAGTTATTTAATCTCAGAAGCAGTTCTGGAATCTCAGAAGAAATACTGTAATCTCTGAAGTAATTCTGTAATCTCAGAAGTAATTCTGTCAACTCAGAAGTAGTTCTGCAATCTCAGAAGTAGGTCTGTCATCTCAGAAGTAATTCTGTAATCTCAGAAGTAATTCTGCAATCTCAGAAGTATTTCTGTAATCTCAGAAGAAATTCTGTAATCTCAGAAGTAATTCTCCAATCTCAGAAGTATTTCTGTAATCTCAAAAGTAATTCTGCAATCTCAGAAGTAGTTCTGCAATCTCAGAAGTAGTTCTGCAATCTCAGAAGTAGTTCTGCAATCTCAGAAGTAGTTCTGTAATCTCAGAAGTAATTCTGTAACCTCAGAAGTAGATCTGTAATCTCAGAAGTAATTCTGTAATCTCAGAAGTAGTTCTGTAACCTCAGAAATAGCTCTGTAATCTCAGAAGTAGTTATGGAATCTCAGAAGTACTTCTGTAATCTCAGAAGTAATTCCGTAATCTCAGAAGTAATTCTGCCAACTCATAAGTAGTTCTGCAATCTCAGAAGTAGGTCTGTCATCTCAGACGTAGGTCTGTCATCTCAGAAGTAATTCTGTAATCTCAGAAATAATTCTGTAATCTCAGAAGTGATTCTGTAATCTCAGAAGTTATTCTGTAATCTCAGAAGTAGTTCTGTAATCTCAGAAGTAATTCTGTAATATCAGAAGTAGTTCTGTAATCTCAGAAGTACTTCTGTAATCTCAGAAGTAGCTCTGTAATCTCAGAAATAGTTCTGTAATCTCAGAAGTAATTCTGTAATCTCAGAAGTAGCTCTGTAATCTCAGAAGTAATTATGTAATCTCAGAAGTAGTTCTGTAATCTCAGAAGTACCTCTGTAATCTCAGAAACAATTCTGTAATCTCAGAAATAGCTCTGTAATCTCAGAAGTAATTCTGTAATATCAGAAGTAGCTCTGTAATCTCAGAAGTAGCTCTGTAATCTCAGAAGTAATTCTGTAATCTCAGAAGTAGTTCTGTAATCTCAGAAGTAGCTCTGTAATCTCAGAAGCAATTCTGTAATCTCAGAAGTAGCTCTGTAATCTCAGAAGTAATTCTATAATCTCAGAAGTAGTTCTGTAATCTCAGAAGTAGCTCTGTAATCTCAAAAGCAATTCCGTAATTTCAGAAGTAATTCTGTAATCTCAGAAGTAGTTCTGTAAACTCAGAAGTATTTCAGTAATCTCAGAAGTAATTCTGTAATCTCAGAAGTAATTCTGTAATCTCAGAACTAGTTATTTAATCTCAGAAGCAGTTCTGGAATCTCAGAAGAAATACTGTAATCTCTGAAGTAATTCTGTAATCTCAGAAGTAATTCTGTCAAATCAGAAGTAGTTCTGCAATCTCAGAAGTAGGTCTGTCATCTTAGAAGTAACTCTGTAATCTCATAAGTAATTCTGCAATCTCAGAAGTAATTCTGTAATCTCAGAAGTAATTCCGTAATCTCAGAAGCAATTCTGTAATCTCAGAAGTAGTTCTGTAATCTCAGAAGTACCTCTGTAATCTCAGAAGCAATTCTGTAATCTCAGAAGTAGCTCTGTAATCTCAGAAGTAATTCTGTAATATCAGAAGTAGCTCTGTAATCTCAGAAGTAGCTCTGTAATCTCAGAAGTAATTCTGTAATCTCAGAAGTAGTTTTGTAATCTCAGAAGTAGCTCTGTAATCTCAAAAGCAATTCTGTAATTTCAGAAGTAATTCTGTAATCTCAGAAGTAGTTCTGTAATCTCAGAAGTATTTCAGTAATCTCAGAAGTAATTCTGTAATCTCAGAAGTAATTCTGTAATCTCAGAACTAGTTATTTAATCTCAGAAGCAGTTCTGGAATCTCAGAAGAAATACTGTAATCTCTGAAATAATTATGTAATCTCAGAAGTAATTCTGTCAACTCAGAAGTAGTTCTGCAATCTCAGAAGTAGGTCTGTCATCTCAGAAGTAATTCTGTAATCTCAGAAGTAATTCTGCAATCTCAGAAGCATTTCTGTAATCTCAGAAGAAATTCTGTAATCTCAGAAGTAATTCTCCAATCTCAGAAGTATTTCTGTAATCTCAGAAGTAATTCTGCAATCTCAGAAGTAGTTCTGCAATCTCAGAAGTAGTTCTGCAATCTCAGAAGTAGTTCTGCAATCTCAGAAGTAGTTCTGTAATCTCAGAAGTAATTCTGTAACCTCAGAAGTAGATCTGTAATCTCAGAAGTAATTCTGTAATCTCAGAAGTAGTTCTGTAACCTCAGAAATAGCTCTGTAATCTCAGAAGTAGTTATGGAATCTCAGAAGTACTTCTGTAATCTCAGAAGTAATTCCGTAATCTCAGAAGTAATTCTGCCAACTCATAAGTAGTTCTGCAATCTCAGAAGTAGGTCTGTCATCTCAGACGTAGGTCTGTCATCTCAGAAGTAATTCTGTAATCTCAGAAATAATTCTGTAATCTCAGAAGTGATTCTGTAATCTCAGAAGTTATTCTGTAATCTCAGAAGTAGTTCTGTAATCTCAGAAGTAATTCTGTAATCTCAGAAGTAGTTCTGTAATCTCAGAAGTACTTCTGTAATCTCAGAAGTAGCTCTGTAATCTCAGAAATAGTTCTGTAATCTCAGAAGTAATTCTGTAATCTCAGAAGTAGCTCTGTAATCTCAGAAGTAATTATGTAATCTCAGAAGTAGTTCTGTAATCTCAGAAGTACCTCTGTAATCTCAGAAGCAATTCTGTAATCTCAGAAATAGCTCTGTAATCTCAGAAGTAATTCTGTAATATCAGAAGTAGCTCTGTAATCTCAGAAGTAGCTCTGTAATCTCAGAAGTAATTCTGTAATCTCAGAAGTAGTTCTGTAATCTCAGAAGTAGCTCTGTAATCTCAGAAGCAATTCTGTAATCTCAGAAGTAGCTCTGTAATCTCAGAAGTAATTCTATAATCTCAGAAGTAGTTCTGTAATCTCAGAAGTAGCTCTGTAATCTCAAAAGCAATTCCGTAATTTCAGAAGTAATTCTGTAATCTCAGAAGTAGTTCTGTAAACTCAGAAGTATTTCAGTAATCTCAGAAGTAATTCTGTAATCTCAGAAGTAATTCTGTAATCTCAGAACTAGTTATTTAATCTCAGAAGCAGTTCTGGAATCTCAGAAGAAATACTGTAATCTCTGAAGTAATTCTGTAATCTCAGAAGTAATTCTGTCAAATCAGAAGTAGTTCTGCAATCTCAGAAGTAGGTCTGTCATCTTAGAAGTAACTCTGTAATCTCATAAGTAATTCTGCAATCTCAGAAGTAATTCTGTAATCTCAGAAGTAATTCCGTAATCTCAGAAGTAATTCTGTAATCTCAGAAGTAATTCTGCAATCTCAGAAGTAGTTCTGCAATCTCAGAAGTAGTTCTGCAATCTCAGAAGTAGTTCTGCCATCTCAGAAGTAGTTCTGTAATCTCAGAAGTAATTCTGTGACCTCAGAAGTAGATCTGTAATCTCAGAAGTAATTCTGTAATCTCAGAAGTAGTTCTGTAACCTCAGAAATAGCTCTGTAATCTCAGAAGTAGTTCTGGAATCTCAGAAGTACTTCTGTAATCTCAGAAGTAATTCTGTAATCTCAGAAGTAATTCTGCCAACTCAGAAGTAGTTCTGCAATCTCAGAAGTAGGTCTGTCATCTCAGAAGTAGGTCTGTCATCTCAGAAGTAATTGTGTAATCTCAGAAATAATTCTGTAATCTCAGAAGTAATTCTGTAATCTCAGAAGTAATTCTGTAATCTCAGAAGTAGTTCTGTAATCTCAGAAGTAATTCTGTAATCTCAGAAGTAGTTCTGTAATCTCAGAAGTAATTCTGTAATCTCAGAAGTAGCTCTGTAATCTCAGAAGTAGCTCTGTAATATCATAAGTAATTCTGTAATCTCAGAAGTAGCTCTGTAATCTCAGAAGTAATTCTGTAATCTCAGAAGTAGCTCTGGAATCTCAGAAGTAGTTCTGGAATCTCAGAAGTACTTCTGTAATCTCAGAAGTAATTCTGTAATCTCAGAAGTAATTCTGCCAACTCAGAAGTAGTTCTGCAATCTCAGAAGTAATTTTGTATTCTCAGAAGTAGCTCTGTAATCTCAGAAGTAGTTCTGTAATCTCAGAAGTACTTCTGTAATCTCAGAAATAGCTCTGTAATCTCAGAAATAGTTCTGTAATCTCAGAAGTAATTCTGTAATCTCATAAGTAGCTCTGTAATCTCAGAAGTAGCTCTGTAATATCAGAAGTAATTCTGTAATCTCAGAAGTAGCTCTGTAATCTCAGAAATAATTCTGTAATCTCAGAAGTAGTTCTGTAATCTCAGAAGTACCTCTGTAATCTCAGAAGCAATTCTGTAATCTCAGAAGTAGCTCTGTCATCTCAGAAGTAATTCTGTAATATCAGAAGTAGCTCTGTAATCTCAGAAGTAGCTCTGTAATCTCAGAAGTAGCTCTGTAATATCAGAAGAAATTCTGTAATCTCAGAAGAAGCTCTGTAATCTCAGAAGTAATTCTGTAATCTCAGAAGTAGTTCTGTAATCTCAGAAGTACCTCTGTAGTCTCAGAAGCAATTCTGTAATCTCAGAAGTAGCTCTGTAATCTCAGAAGTAATTCTGTAATATCAGAAGTAGCTCTGTAATCTCAGAAGTAGCTCTGTAATCTCAGAAGTAATTCTGTAATCTCAGAAGTAGTTCTGTAATCTCAGAAGTAGCTCTGTAATCTCAAAAGCAATTCTGTAATTTCAGAAGTAATTCTGTAATCTCAGAAGTAATTCTGTAATCTCAGAAATAATTCTGTCAACTCAGAAGTAGTTCTGCAATCTCAGAAGTAGGTCTGTCATCTCAGAAGTAATTCTGTAATCTGAGAAGTAATTCTGCAATCTCAGAAGTATTTCTGTAATCTCAGAAGAAATTCTGTAATCTCAGAAGTAATTCTCCAATCTCAGAAGTATTTCTGTAATCTCAGAAGTAATTCTGCAATCTCAGAAGTAGTTCTGCAATATCAGAAGTAGTTCTGCAATCTCAGAAGTAGTTCTGCAATCTCAGAAGTAGTTCTGTAATCTCAAAAGTAATTCTGTAACCTCAGAAGTAGATCTGTAATCTCAGAAGTAATTATGTAATCTCAGAAGTAGTTCTGTAACCTCAGAAATAGCTCTGTAATCTCAGAAGTAGTTCTGGAATCTCAGAAGTACTTCTGTAATCTCAGAAGTAATTCCGTAATCTCAGAAGTAATTCTGCCAACTCATAAGTAGTTCTGCAATCTCAGAAGTAGGTCTGTCATCTCAGACGTAGGTCTGTCATCTCAGAAGTAATTCTGTAATCTCAGAAATAATTCTGTAATCTCAGAAGTAATTCTGTAATCTCAGAAGTAGTTCTGTAATATCAGAAGTACTTCTGTAATCTCAGAAGCAATTCTGTAATCTCAGAAGTAGCTCTGTAATCTCAGAAGTAATTCTGTAATATCAGAAGTAGCTCTGTAATCTCAGAAGTAGCTCTGTAATCTCAGAAGTAATTCTGTAATCTCAGAAGTAGTTCTGTAATCTCAGAAGTAGCTCTGTAATCTCAAAAGCAATTCTGTAATTTCAGAAGTAATTCTGTAATCTCAGAAGTAGTTCTGTAATCTCAGAAGTATTTCAGTAATCTCAGAAGTAATTCTGTAATCTCAGAAGTAATTCTGTAATCTCAGAACTAGTTATTTAATCTCAGAAGCAGTTCTGGAATCTCAGAAGAAATACTGTAATCTCTGAAGTAATTCTGTAATCTCAGAAGTAATTCTGTCAACTCAGAAGTAGTTCTGCAATCTCAGAAGTAGGTCTGTCATCTCAGAAGTAATTCTGTAATCTCAGAAGTAATTCTGCAATCTCAGAAGTATTTCTGTAATCTCAGAATAAATTCTGTAATCTCAGAAGTAATTCTCCAATCTCAGAAGTATTTCTGTAATCTCAGAAGTAATTCTGCAATCTCAGAAGTAGTTCTGCAATATCAGAAGTAGTTCTGCAATCTCAGAAGTAGTTCTGCAATCTCAGAAGTAGTTCTGTAATCTCAGAAGTAATTCTGTAACCTCAGAAGTAGATCTGTAATCTCAGAAGTAATTATGTAATCTCAGAAGTAGTTCTGTAACCTCAGAAATAGCTCTGTAATCTCAGAAGTAGTTCTGTAATCTCAGAAGTACTTCTGTAATCTCAGAAGTAATTCCGTAATCTCAGAAGTAATTCTGCCAACTCATAAGTAGTTCTGCAATCTCAGAAGTAGGTCTGTCATCTCAGACGTAGGTCTGTCATCTCAGAAGTAATTCTGTAATCTCAGAAATAATTCTGTAATCTCAGAAGTGATTCTGTAATCTCAGAAGTTATTCTGTAATCTCAGAAGTAGCTCTGTAATCTCAGAAATAGTTCTGTAATCTCAGAAGTAATTCTGTAATCTCAGAAGTAGCTCTGTAATCTCAGAAGTAGCTCTGTAATATCAGAAGTAATTCTGTAATCTCAGAAGTAGCTCTGTAATCTCAGAAGTAATTCTGTAATCTCAGAAGTAGTTCTGTAATCTCAGAAGTACCTCTGTAATCTCAGAAGCAATTCTGTAATCTCAGAAGTAGCTCTGTCATCTCAGAAGTAATTCTGTAATATCAGAAGTAGCTCTGTAATCTCAGAAGTAGCTCTGTAATCTCAGAAGTAGCTCTGTAATATCAGAAGAAATTCTGTAATCTCAGAAGAAGCTCTGTAATCTCAGAAGTAATTATGTAATCTCAGAAGTAGTTCTGTAACCTCAGAAATAGCTCTGTAATCTCAGAAGTAGTTCTGGAATCTCAGAAGTACTTCTGTAATCTCAGAAGTAATTCCGTAATCTCAGAAGTAATTCTGCCAACTCATAAGTAGTTCTGCAATCTCAGAAGTAGGTCTGTCATCTCAGACGTAGGTCTGTCATCTCAGAAGTAATTCTGTAATCTCAGAAATAATTCTGTAATCTCAGAAGTAATTCTGTAATCTCAGAAGTAGTTCTGTAATCTCAGAAGTACTTCTGTAATCTCAGAAGCAATTCTGTAATCTCAGAAGTAGCTCTGTAATCTCAGAAGTTATTCTGTAATATCAGAAGTAGCTCTGTAATCTCAGAAGTAGCTCTGTAATCTCAGAAGTAATTCTGTAATCTCAGAAGTAGTTCTGTAATCTCAGAAGTAGCTCTGTAATCTCAAAAGCAATTCTGTAATTTCAGAAGTAATTCTGTAATCTCAGAAGTAGTTCTGTAATCTCAGAAGTATTTCAGTAATCTCAGAAGTAATTCTGTAATCTCAGAAGTAATTCTGTAATCTCAGAACTAGTTATTTAATCTCAGAAGCAGTTCTGGAATCTCAGAAGAAATACTGTAATCTCTGAAGTAATTCTGTAATCTCAGAAGTAATTCTGTCAACTCAGAAGTAGTTCTGCAATCTCAGAAGTAGGTCTGTCATCTCAGAAGTAATTCTGTAATCTCAGAAGTAATTCTGCAATCTCAGAAGTATTTCTGTAATCTCAGAAGAAATTCTGTAATCTCAGAAGTAATTCTCCAATCTCAGAAGTATTTCTGTAATCTCAAAAGTAATTCTGCAATCTCAGAAGTAGTTCTGCAATCTCAGAAGTAGTTCTGCAATCTCAGAAGTAGTTCTGCAATCTCAGAAGTAGTTCTGTAATCTCAGAAGTAATTCTGTAACCTCAGAAGTAGATCTGTAATCTCAGAAGTAATTCTGTAATCTCAGAAGTAGTTCTGTAACCTCAGAAATAGCTCTGTAATCTCAGAAGTAGTTATGGAATCTCAGAAGTACTTCTGTAATCTCAGAAGTAATTCCGTAATCTCAGAAGTAATTCTGCCAACTCATAAGTAGTTCTGCAATCTCAGAAGTAGGTCTGTCATCTCAGACGTAGGTCTGTCATCTCAGAAGTAATTCTGTAATCTCAGAAATAATTCTGTAATCTCAGAAGTGATTCTGTAATCTCAGAAGTTATTCTCTAATCTCAGAAGTAGTTCTGTAATCTCAGAAGTAATTCTGTAATCTCAGAAGTAGTTCTGTAATCTCAGAAGTACTTCTGTAATCTCAGAAGTAGCTCTGTAATCTCAGAAATAGTTCTGTAATCTCAGAAGTAATTCTGTAATCTCAGAAGTAGCTCTGTAATCTCAGAAGTAATTCTGTAATCTCAGAAGTAGTTCTGTAATCTCAGAAGTACCTCTGTAATCTCAGAAGCAATTCTGTAATCTCAGAAATAGCTCTGTAATCTCAGAAGTAATTCTGTAATATCAGAAGTAGCTCTGTAATCTCAGAAGTAGCTCTGTAATCTCAGAAGTAATTCTGTAATCTCAGAAGTAGTTCTGTAATCTCAGAAGTAGCTCTGTAATCTCAGAAGCAATTCTGTAATCTCAGAAGTAACTCTGTAATCTCAGAAGTAATTCTATAATCTCAGAAGTAGTTCTGTAATCTCAGAAGTAGCTCTGTAATCTCAAAAGCAATTCCGTAATTTCAGAAGTAATTCTGTAATCTCAGAAGTAGTTCTGTAAACTCAGAAGTATTTCAGTAATCTCAGAAGTAATTATGTAATCTCAGAAGTAATTCTGTAATCTCAGAACTAGGTATTTAATCTCAGAAGCAGTTCTGGAATCTCAGAAGAAATACTGTAATCTCTGAAGTAATTCTGTAATCTCAGAAGTAATTCTGTCAACTCAGAAGTAGTTCTGCAATCTCAGAAGTAGGTCTGTCATCTCAGAAATATTTATGTAATCTCAGAAGTAAATCTGTAATCTCAGAAGTATTTCTGTAATCTCAGAAGTAATTCTGTAATCTCAGAAGTAGTTCTGTAATCTCAGAAGTACTTCTGTAATCTCAGAAGCAATTCTGTAACCTCAGAAGTAGATCTGTAATCTCAGAAGTAATTATGTAATCTCAGAAGTAGTTCTGTAACCTCAGAAATAGCTCTGTAATCTCAGAAGTAGTTCTGTAATCTCAGAAGTACTTCTGTAATCTCAGAAGTAATTCCGTAATCTCAGAAGTAATTCTGCCAACTCATAAGTAGTTCTGCAATCTCAGAAGTAGGTCTGTCATCTCAGACGTAGGTCTGTCATCTCAGAAGTAATTCTGTAATCTCAGAAATAATTCTGTAATCTCAGAAGTGATTCTGTAATCTCAGAAGTTATTCTGTAATCTCAGAAGTAGCTCTGTAATCTCAGAAATAGTTCTGTAATCTCAGAAGTAATTCTGTAATCTCAGAAGTAGCTCTGTAATCTCAGAAGTAGCTCTGTAATATCAGAAGTAATTCTGTAATCTCAGAAGTAGCTCTGTAATCTCAGAAGTAATTCTGTAATCTCAGAAGTAGTTCTATAATCTCAGAAGTACCTCTGTAATCTCAGAAGCAATTCTGTAATCTCAGAAGTAGCTCTGTCATCTCAGAAGTAATTCTGTAATATCAGAAGTAGCTCTGTAATCTCAGAAGTAGCTCTGTAATCTCAGAAGTAGCTCTGTAATATCAGAAGAAATTCTGTAATCTCAGAAGAAGCTCTGTAATCTCAGAAGTAATTATGTAATCTCAGAAGTAGTTCTGTAACCTCAGAAATAGCTCTGTAATCTCAGAAGTAGTTCTGGAATCTCAGAAGTACTTCTGTAATCTCAGAAGTAATTCCGTAATCTCAGAAGTAATTCTGCCAACTCATAAGTAGTTCTGCAATCTCAGAAGTAGGTCTGTCATCTCAGACGTAGGTCTGTCATCTCAGAAGTAATTCTGTAATCTCAGAAATAATTCTGTAATCTCAGAAGTAATTCTGTAATCTCAGAAGTAGTTCTGTAATCTCAGAAGTACTTCTGTAATCTCAGAAGCAATTCTGTAATCTCAGAAGTAGCTCTGTAATCTCAGAAGTAATTCTGTAATATCAGAAGTAGCTCTGTAATCTCAGAAGTAGCTCTGTAATCTCAGAAGTAATTCTGTAATCTCAGAAGTAGTTCTGTAATCTCAGAAGTAGCTCTGTAATCTCAAAAGCAATTCTGTAATTTCAGAAGTAATTCTGTAATCTCAGAAGTAGTTCTGTAATCTCAGAAGTATTTCAGTAATCTCAGAAGTAATTCTGTAATCTCAGAAGTAATTCTGTAATCTCAGAACTAGTTATTTAATCTCAGAAGCAGTTCTGGAATCTCAGAAGAAATACTGTAATCTCTGAAGTAATTCTGTAATCTCAGAAGTAATTCTGTCAACTCAGAAGTAGTTCTGCAATCTCAGAAGTAGGTCTGTCATCTCAGAAGTAATTCTGTAATCTCAGAAGTAATTCTGCAATCTCAGAAGTATTTCTGTAATCTCAGAAGAAATTCTGTAATCTCAGAAGTAATTCTCCAATCTCAGAAGTATTTCTGTAATCTCAGAAGTAATTCTGCAATCTCAGAAGTAGTTCTGCAATCTCAGAAGTAGTTCTGCAATCTCAGAAGTAGTTCTGCAATCTCAGAAGTAGTTCTGTAATCTCAGAAGTAATTCTGTAACCTCAGAAGTAGATCTGTAATCTCAGAAGTAATTCTGTAATCTCAGAAGTAGTTCTGTAACCTCAGAAATAGCTCTGTAATCTCAGAAGTAGTTATGGAATCTCAGAAGTACTTCTGTAATCTCAGAAGTAATTCCGTAATCTCAGAAGTAATTCTGCCAACTCATAAGTAGTTCTGCAATCTCAGAAGTAGGTCTGTCATCTCAGACGTAGGTCTGTCATCTCAGAAGTAATTCTGTAATCTCAGAAATAATTCTGTAATCTCAGAAGTAATTCTGTAATCTCAGAAGTAGTTCTGTAATCTCAGAAGTACCTCTGTAATCTCAGAAGCAATTCTGTAATCTCAGAAATAGCTCTGTAATCTCAGAAGTAATTCTGTAATATCAGAAGTAGCTCTGTAATCTCAGAAGTAGCTCTGTAATCTCAGAAGTAATTCTGTAATCTCAGAAGTAGTTCTGTAATCTCAGAAGTAGCTCTGTAATCTCAGAAGCAATTCTGTAATCTCAGAAGTAACTCTGTAATCTCAGAAGTAATTCTATAATCTCAGAAGTAGTTCTGTAATCTCAGAAGTAGCTCTGTAATCTCAAAAGCAATTCCGTAATTTCAGAAGTAATTCTGTAATCTCAGAAGTAGTTCTGTAAACTCAGAAGTATTTCAGTAATCTCAGAAGTAATTATGTAATCTCAGAAGTAATTCTGTAATCTCAGAACTAGGTATTTAATCTCAGAAGCAGTTCTGGAATCTCAGAAGAAATACTGTAATCTCTGAAGTAATTCTGTAATCTCAGAAGTAATTCTGTCAACTCAGAAGTAGTTCTGCAATCTCAGAAGTAGGTCTGTCATCTCAGAAATATTTATGTAATCTCAGAAGTAAATCTGTAATCTCAGAAGTATTTCTGTAATCTCAGAAGTAATTCTGTAATCTCAGAAGTAGTTCTGTAATCTCAGAAGTACTTCTGTAATCTCAGAAGCAATTCTGTAACCTCAGAAGTAGATCTGTAATCTCAGAAGTAATTATGTAATCTCAGAAGTAGTTCTGTAACCTCAGAAATAGCTCTGTAATCTCAGAAGTAGTTCTGTAATCTCAGAAGTACTTCTGTAATCTCAGAAGTAATTCCGTAATCTCAGAAGTAATTCTGCCAACTCATAAGTAGTTCTGCAATCTCAGAAGTAGGTCTGTCATCTCAGACGTAGGTCTGTCATCTCAGAAGTAATTCTGTAATCTCAGAAATAATTCTGTAATCTCAGAAGTGATTCTGTAATCTCAGAAGTTATTCTGTAATCTCAGAAGTAGCTCTGTAATCTCAGAAATAGTTCTGTAATCTCAGAAGTAATTCTGTAATCTCAGAAGTAGCTCTGTAATCTCAGAAGTAGCTCTGTAATATCAGAAGTAATTCTGTAATCTCAGAAGTAGCTCTGTAATCTCAGAAGTAATTCTGTAATCTCAGAAGTAGTTCTGTAATCTCAGAAGTACCTCTGTAATCTCAGAAGCAATTCTGTAATCTCAGAAGTAGCTCTGTCATCTCAGAAGTAATTCTGTAATATCAGAAGTAGCTCTGTAATCTCAGAAGTAGCTCTGTAATCTCAGAAGTAGCTCTGTAATATCAGAAGAAATTCTGTAATCTCAGAAGAAGCTCTGTAATCTCAGAAGTAATTATGTAATCTCAGAAGTAGTTCTGTAACCTCAGAAATAGCTTTGTAATCTCAGAAGTAGTTCTGGAATCTCAGAAGTACTTCTGTAATCTCAGAAGTAATTCCGTAATCTCAGAAGTAATTCTGCCAACTCATAAGTAGTTCTGCAATCTCAGAAGTAGGTCTGTCATCTCAGACGTAGGTCTGTCATCTCAGAAGTAATTCTGTAATCTCAGAAATAATTCTGTAATCTCAGAAGTAATTCTGTAATCTCAGAAGTAGTTCTGTAATCTCAGAAGTACTTCTGTAATCTCAGAAGCAATTCTGTAATCTCAGAAGTAGCTCTGTAATCTCAGAAGTAATTCTGTAATATCAGAAGTAGCTCTGTAATCTCAGAAGTAGCTCTGTAATCTCAGAAGTAATTCTGTAATCTCAGAAGTAGTTCTGTAATCTCAGAAGTAGCTCTGTAATCTCAAAAGCAATTCTGTAATTTCAGAAGTAATTCTGTAATCTCAGAAGTAGTTCTGTAATCTCAGAAGTATTTCAGTAATCTCAGAAGTAATTCTGTAATCTCAGAAGTAATTCTGTAATCTCAGAACTAGTTATTTAATCTCAGAAGCAGTTCTGGAATCTCAGAAGAAATACTGTAATCTCTGAAGTAATTCTGTAATCTCAGAAGTAATTCTGTCAACTCAGAAGTAGTTCTGCAATCTCAGAAGTAGGTCTGTCATCTCAGAAGTAATTCTGTAATCTCAGAAGTAATTCTGCAATCTCAGAAGTATTTCTGTAATCTCAGAAGAAATTCTGTAATCTCAGAAGTAATTCTCCAATCTCAGAAGTATTTCTGTAATCTCAGAAGTAATTCTGCAATCTCAGAAGTAGTTCTGCAATCTCAGAAGTAGTTCTGCAATCTCAGAAGTAGTTCTGCAATCTCAGAAGTAGTTCTGTAATCTCAGAAGTAATTCTGTAACCTCAGAAGTAGATCTGTAATCTCAGAAGTAATTCTGTAATCTCAGAAGTAGTTCTGTAACCTCAGAAATAGCTCTGTAATCTCAGAAGTAGTTATGGAATCTCAGAAGTACTTCTGTAATCTCAGAAGTAATTCCGTAATCTCAGAAGTAATTCTGCCAACTCATAAGTAGTTCTGCAATCTCAGAAGTAGGTCTGTCATCTCAGACGTAGGTCTGTCATCTCAGAAGTAATTCTGTAATCTCAGAAATAATTCTGTAATCTCAGAAGTGATTCTGTAATCTCAGAAGTTATTCTGTAATCTCAGAAGTAGTTCTGTAATCTCAGAAGTAATTCTGTAATCTCAGAAGTAGTTCTGTAATCTCAGAAGTACTTCTGTAATCTCAGAAGTAGCTCTGTAATCTCAGAAATAGTTCTGTAATCTCAGAAGTAATTCTGTAATCTCAGAAGTAGCTCTGTAATCTCAGAAGTAATTCTGTAATCTCAGAAGTAGTTCTGTAATCTCAGAAGTACCTCTGTAATCTCAGAAGCAATTCTGTAATCTCAGAAATAGCTCTGTAATCTCAGAAGTAATTCTGTAATATCAGAAGTAGCTCTGTAATCTCAGAAGTAGCTCTGTAATCTCAGAAGTAATTCTGTAATCTCAGAAGTAGTTCTGTAATCTCAGAAGTAGCTCTGTAATCTC
Source organism: Petromyzon marinus (assembly GCF_048934315.1). Classification (NCBI taxonomy): domain Eukaryota; kingdom Metazoa; phylum Chordata; class Hyperoartia; order Petromyzontiformes; family Petromyzontidae; genus Petromyzon; species Petromyzon marinus. The sequence continues at coordinate 13,659,822 of NC_133685.1, forward strand.
AGAAGCAATTCTGTAATCTCAGAAGTAACTCTGTAATCTCAGAAGTAATTCTATAATCTCAGAAGTAGTTCTGTAATCTCAGAAGTAGCTCTGTAATCTCAAAAGCAATTCCGTAATTTCAGAAGTAATTCTGTAATCTCAGAAGTAGTTCTGTAAACTCAGAAGTATTTCAGTAATCTCAGAAGTAATTATGTAATCTCAGAAGTAATTCTGTAATCTCAGAACTAGGTATTTAATCTCAGAAGCAGTTCTGGAATCTCAGAAGAAATACTGTAATCTCTGAAGTAATTCTGTAATCTCAGAAGTAATTCTGTCAACTCAGAAGTAGTTCTGCAATCTCAGAAGTAGGTCTGTCATCTTAGAAGTAACTCTGTAATCTCATAAGTAATTCTGCAATCTCAGAAGTAATTCTGTAATCTCAGAAGTAATTCCGTAATCTCAGAAGTAATTCTGTAATCTCAGAAGTAATTCTGCAATCTCAGAAGTAGTTCTGCAATCTCAGAAGTAGTTCTGCAATGTCAGAAGTAGTTCTGCCATCTCAGAAGTAGTTCTGTAATCTCAGAAGTAATTCTGTGACCTCAGAAGTAGATCTGTAATCTCAGAAGTAATTCTGTAATCTCAGAAGTAGTTCTGTAACCTCAGAAATAGCTCTGTAATCTCAGAAGTAGTTCTGGAATCTCAGAAGTACTTCTGTAATCTCAGAAGTAATTCTGTAATCTCAGAAGTAATTCTGCCAACTCAGAAGTAGTTATGCAATCTCAGAAGTAGGTCTGTCATCTCAGAAGTAGGTCTGTCATCTCAGAAGTAATTGTGTATTCTCAGAAATAATTCTGTAATCTCAGAAGTAATTCTGTAATCTCAGAAGTAATTCTGCCAACTCATAAGTAGTTCTGCAATCTCAGAAGTAGGTCTGTCATCTCAGACGTAGGTCTGTCATCTCAGAAGTAATTCTGTAATCTCAGAAATAATTCTGTAATCTCAGAAGTGATTCTGTAATCTCAGAAGTTATTCTGTAATCTCAGAAGTAGCTCTGTAATCTCAGAAATAGTTCTGTAATCTCAGAAGTAATTCTGTAATCTCAGAAGTAGCTCTGTAATCTCAGAAGTAGCTCTGTAATATCAGAAGTAATTCTGTAATCTCAGAAGTAGCTCTGTAATCTCAGAAGTAATTCTGTAATCTCAGAAGTAGTTCTGTAATCTCAGAAGTACCTCTGTAATCTCAGAAGCAATTCTGTAATCTCAGAAGTAGCTCTGTCATCTCAGAAGTAATTCTGTAATATCAGAAGTAGCTCTGTAATCTCAGAAGTAGCTCTGTAATCTCAGAAGTAGCTCTGTAATATCAGAAGAAATTCTGTAATCTCAGAAGAAGCTCTGTAATCTCAGAAGTAATTATGTAATCTCAGAAGTAGTTCTGTAACCTCAGAAATAGCTCTGTAATCTCAGAAGTAGTTCTGGAATCTCAGAAGTACTTCTGTAATCTCAGAAGTAATTCCGTAATCTCAGAAGTAATTCTGCCAACTCATAAGTAGTTCTGCAATCTCAGAAGTAGGTCTGTCATCTCAGACGTAGGTCTGTCATCTCAGAAGTAATTCTGTAATCTCAGAAATAATTCTGTAATCTCAGAAGTAATTCTGTAATCTCAGAAGTAGTTCTGTAATCTCAGAAGTACTTCTGTAATCTCAGAAGCAATTCTGTAATCTCAGAAGTAGCTCTGTAATCTCAGAAGTAATTCTGTAATATCAGAAGTAGCTCTGTAATCTCAGAAGTACCTCTGTAATCTCAGAAGTAATTCTGTAATCTCAGAAGTAGTTCTGTAATCTCAGAAGTAGCTCTGTAATCTCAAAAGCAATTCTGTAATTTCAGAAGTAATTCTGTAATCTCAGAAGTAGTTCTGTAATCTCAGAAGTAATTCTGTAATCTCAGAACTAGTTATTTAATCTCAGAAGCAGTTCTGGAATCTCAGAAGAAATACTGTAATCTCTGAAGTAATTCTGTAATCTCAGAAGTAATTCTGTCAACTCAGAAGTAGTTCTGCAATCTCAGAAGTAGGTCTGTCATCTCAGAAGTAATTCTGTAATCTCAGAAGTAATTCTGCAATCTCAGAAGTATTTCTGTAATCTCAGAAGAAATTCTGTAATCTCAGAAGTAATTCTCCAATCTCAGAAGTATTTCTGTAATCTCAGAAGTAATTCTGCAATCTCAGAAGTAGTTCTGCAATCTCAGAAGTAGTTCTGCAATCTCAGAAGTAGTTCTGCAATCTCAGAAGTAGTTCTGTAATCTCAGAAGTAATTCTGTAACCTCAGAAGTAGATCTGTAATCTCAGAAGTAATTCTGTAATCTCAGAAGTAGTTCTGTAACCTCAGAAATAGCTCTGTAATCTCAGAAGTAGTTATGGAATCTCAGAAGTACTTCTGTAATCTCAGAAGTAATTCCGTAATCTCAGAAGTAATTCTGCCAACTCATAAGTAGTTCTGCAATCTCAGAAGTAGGTCTGTCATCTCAGACGTAGGTCTGTCATCTCAGAAGTAATTCTGTAATCTCAGAAATAATTCTGTAATCTCAGAAGTGATTCTGTAATCTCAGAAGTTATTCTGTAATCTCAGAAGTAGTTCTGTAATCTCAGAAGTAATTCTGTAATCTCAGAAGTAGTTCTGTAATCTCAGAAGTACTTCTGTAATCTCAGAAGTAGCTCTGTAATCTCAGAAATAGTTCTGTAATCTCAGAAGTAATTCTGTAATCTCAGAAGTAGCTCTGTAATCTCAGAAGTAATTCTGTAATCTCAGAAGTAGTTCTGTAATCTCAGAAGTACCTCTGTAATCTCAGAAGCAATTCTGTAATCTCAGAAATAGCTCTGTAATCTCAGAAGTAATTCTGTAATATCAGAAGTAGCTCTGTAATCTCAGAAGTAGCTCTGTAATCTCAGAAGTAATTCTATAATCTCAGAAGTAGTTCTGTAATCTCAGAAGTAGCTCTGTAATCTCAAAAGCAATTCCGTAATTTCAGAAGTAATTCTGTAATCTCAGAAGTAGTTCTGTAAACTCAGAAGTATTTCAGTAATCTCAGAAGTAATTATGTAATCTCAGAAGTAATTCTGTAATCTCAGAACTAGGTATTTAATCTCAGAAGCAGTTCTGGAATCTCAGAAGAAATACTGTAATCTCTGAAGTAATTCTGTAATCTCAGAAGTAATTCTGTCAACTCAGAAGTAGTTCTGCAATCTCAGAAGTAGGTCTGTCATCTTAGAAGTAACTCTGTAATCTCATAAGTAATTCTGCAATCTCAGAAGTAATTCTGTAATCTCAGAAGTAATTCCGTAATCTCAGAAGTAATTCTGTAATCTCAGAAGTAATTCTGCAATCTCAGAAGTAGTTCTGCAATCTCAGAAGTAGTTCTGCAATCTCAGAAGTAGTTCTGCCATCTCAGAAGTAGTTCTGTAATCTCAGAAGTAATTCTGTGACCTCAGAAGTAGATCTGTAATCTCAGAAGTAATTCTGTAATCTCAGAAGTAGTTCTGTAACCTCAGAAATAGCTCTGTAATCTCAGAAGTAGTTCTGGAATCTCAGAAGTACTTCTGTAATCTCAGAAGTAATTCTGTAATCTCAGAAGTAATTCTGCCAACTCAGAAGTAGTTATGCAATCTCAGAAGTAGGTCTGTCATCTCAGATGTAGGTCTGTCATCTCAGAAGTAATTGTGTATTCTCAGAAATAATTCTGTAATCTCAGAAGTAATTCTGTAATCTCAAAAGTAATTATTCTGTAATCTCAGAAGTAGTTCTATAATCTCAGAAGTAATTCTGTAATCTCAGAAGTAGTTCTGTAATCTCAGAAGTACTTCTGTAATCTCAGAAGTAGCTCTGTAATCTCAGAAATAGTTCTGTAATCTCAGAAGTAATTCTGTAATCTCAGAAGTAGCTCTGTAATCTCAGAAGTAGCTCTGTAATATCATAAGTAATTCTGTAATCTCAGAAGTAGCTCTGTAATCTCAGAAGTAATTCTGTAATCTCAGAAGTAGTTCTGTAATCTCAGAAGTACCTCTGTAATCTCAGAAGCAATTCTGTAATCTCAGAAGTAGCTCTGTAATCTCAGAAGTAGCTTTGTAATCTCAGAAGTAATTTTGTAATCTCAGAAGTCGTTCTGTAATCTCAGAAGTAGCTCTGTAATCTCAGAAGCAATTCTGTAATCTCAGAAGTAGCTCTGTAATCTCATAAGTAGTTCTGCAATCTCAGAAGTAGGTCTGTCATCTCAGAAGTAGGTCTGTCATCTCAGAAGTAATTCTGTAATCTCAGAAATAATTCTGTAATCTCAGAAGTAATTCTGTAATCTCAGAAGTAATTCTGTAATCTCAGAAGTAATTCTGTAATCTCAGAAGTAATTCTGTAATCTCAGAAGTAATTCTGTAATCTCAGAAGTAATTCTGCAATCTCAGAAGTATATGTGTAATCTCAGAAGTAATTTTTTAATCTCAGAAGTAGCTCTGTAATCTCAGAAGTAGTTCTGGAATCTCAGAAGTACTTCTGTAATCTCAGAAGTAATTCTGTAATCTCAGAAGTAATTCTGCCAACTCAGAAGTAGTTCTGCAATCTCAGAAGTAATTTTGTATTCTCAGAAGTAGCTCTGTAATCTCATAAGTAGTTCTGTAACCTCAGAAATTGCTCTGTAATCTCAGAAGTAGTTATGGAATCTCAGAAGTACTTCTGTAATCTCAGAAGTAATTCCGTAATCTCAGAAGTAATTCTGCCAACTCATAAGTAGTTCTGCAATCTCAGAAGTAGGTCTGTCATCTCAGACGTAGGTCTGTCATCTCAGAAGTAATTCTGTAATCTCAGAAATAATTCTGTAATCTCAGAAGTGATTCTGTAATCTCAGAAGTTATTCTGTAATCTCAGAAGTAGTTCTGTAATCTCAGAAGTGATTCTGTAATCTCAGAAGTAGTTCTGTAATCTCAGAAGTACTTCTGTAATCTCAGAAGTAGCTCTGTAATCTCAGAAATAGTTCTGTAATCTCAGAAGTAATTCTGTAATCTCAGAAGTAGCTCTGTAATCTCAGAAGTAATTCTGTAATCTCAGAAGTAGTTCTGTAATCTCAGAAGTACCTCTGTAATCTCAGAAGCAATTCTGTAATCTCAGAAATAGCTCTGTAATCTCAGAAGTAATTCTATAATCTCAGAAGTAGTTCTGTAATCTCAGAAGTAGCTCTGTAATCTCAAAAGCAATTCCGTAATTTCAGAAGTAATTCTGTAATCTCAGAAGTAGTTCTGTAAACTCAGAAGTATTTCAGTAATCTCAGAAGTAATTATGTAATCTCAGAAGTAATTCTGTAATCTCAGAACTAGGTATTTAATCTCAGAAGCAGTTCTGGAATCTCAGAAGAAATACTGTAATCTCTGAAGTAATTCTGTAATCTCAGAAGTAATTCTGTCAACTCAGAAGTAGTTGTGCAATCTCAGAAGTAGGTCTGTCATCTTAGAAGTAACTCTGTAATCTCATAAGTAATTCTGCAATCTCAGAAGTAATTCTGTAATCTCAGAAGTAATTCCGTAATCTCAGAAGTAATTCTGTAATCTCAGAAGTAATTCTGCAATCTCAGAAGTAGTTCTGCAATCTCAGAAGTAGTTCTGCAATCTCAGAAGTAGTTCTGCCATCTCAGAAGTAGTTCTGTAATCTCAGAAGTAATTATGTGACCTCAGAAGTAGATCTGTAATCTCAGAAGTAATTCTGTAATCTCAGAAGTAGTTCTGTAACCTCAGAAATAGCTCTGTAATCTCAGAAGTAGTTCTGGAATCTCAGAAGTACTTCTGTAATCTCAGAAGTAATTCTGTAATCTCAGAAGTAATTCTGCCAACTCAGAAGTAGTTATGCAATCTCAGAAGTAGGTCTGTCATCTCAGAAGTAGGTCTGTCATCTCAGAAGTAATTGTGTATTCTCAGAAATAATTCTGTAATCTCAGAAGTAATTCTGTAATCTCAAAAGTAATTCTGTAATCTCAGAAGTAGTTCTATAATCTCAGAAGTAATTCTGTAATCTCAGAAGTAGTTCTGTAATCTCAGAAGTACTTCTGTAATCTCAGAAGTAGCTCTGTAATCTCAGAAATAGTTCTGTAATCTCAGAAGTAATTCTGTAATCTCAGAAGTAGCTCTGTAATCTCAGAAGTAGCTCTGTAATATCATAAGTAATTCTGTAATCTCAGAAGTAGCTCTGTAATCTCAGAAGTAATTCTGTAATCTCAGAAGTAGTTCTGTAATCTCAGAAGTACCTCTGTAATCTCAGAAGCAATTCTGTAATCTCAGAAGTAGCTCTGTAATCTCAGAAGTAGCTTTGTAATCTCAGAAGTAATTTTGTAATCTCAGAAGTCGTTCTGTAATCTCAGAAGTAGCTCTGTAATCTCAGAAGCAATTCTGTAATCTCAGAAGTAGCTCTGTAATCTCATAAGTAGTTCTGCAATCTCAGAAGTAGGTCTGTCATCTCAGAAGTAGGTCTGTCATTTCAGAAGTAATTCTGTAATCTCAGAAATAATTCTGTAATCTCAGAAGTAATTCTGTAATCTCAGAAGTAATTCTGTAATCTCAGAAGTAATTCTGTAATCTCAGAAGTAATTCTGTAATCTCAGAAGTAATTCTGTAATCTCAGAAGTAATTCTGCAATCTCAGAAGTATATGTGTAATCTCAGAAGTAATTTTGTAATCTCAGAAGTAGCTCTGTAATCTCAGAAGTAGTTCTGGAATCTCAGAAGTACTTCTGTAATCTCAGAAGTAATTCTGTAATCTCAGAAGTAATTCTGCCAACTCAGAAGTAGTTCTGCAATCTCAGAAGTAATTTTGTATTCTCAGAAGTAGCTCTGTAATCTCATAAGTAGTTCTGTAATCTCAGAAGTACTTCTGTAATCTCAGAAGTAGCTCTGTAATCTCAGAAATAGTTCTGTAATCTCAGAAGTAATTCTGTAATCTCAGAAGTAGCTCTGTAATCTCAGAAGTAGCTCTGTAATATCAGAAGTAATTCTGTAATCTCAGAAGTAGCTCTGTAATCTCAGAAGTAATTCTGTAATCTCAGAAGTAGTTCTGTAATCTCAGAAGTACCTCTGTAATCTCAGAAGCAATTCTGTAATCTCAGAAGTAGCTCTGTCATCTCAGAAGTAATTATGTAATATCAGAAGTAGCTCTGTAATCTCAGAAGTAGCTCTGTAATCTCAGAAGTAATTCTGTAATCTCAGAAGTAGTTCTGTAATCTCAGAAGTAGCTCTGTAATCTCAGAAGCAATTCTGTAATCTCAGAAGTAGCTCTGTAATCTCAGAAGTAATTCTGTAATCTCAGAAGTAGTTCTGTAATCTCAGGAGTAGCTCTGTAATCTCAAAGCAATTCTGTAATTTCATAAGTAATTCTGTAATCTCAGAAGTAGTTCTGTAATCTCAGAAGTATTTCAGTAATCTCAGAAGTAATTCTGTAATCTCAGAACTAGTTATTTAATCTCAGAAGCAGTTCTGCAATCTCAGAAGAAATACTGTAATCTCTGAAGTAATTCTGTAATCTCAGAAGTAATTCTGTCAACTCAGAAGTAGTTCTGCAATCTCAGAAGTAGGTCTGTCATCTCAGAAGTAATTCTGTAATCTCAGAAGTAATTCTGCAATCTCAGAAGTAATTTTGTAATCTCAGAAGTAATTCCGTAATCTCAGAAGTAATTCTGTAATCTCAGAAGTAATTCTGCAATCACAGAAGTATTTCTGTAATCTAAGAAGAAATTCTGTAATCTCAGAAGTAATTCTGTAATTTTAGAAGTAAATCTGTAATCTCAGAAGTAATTCTGTAATCTCAGAAGTAGTTCTGTAATCTCAGAAGTAGTTCTGTAATCTCAGAAGTAATTGTGTAATCTCAGAAGTAATTCTGTAATCTCAGAAGTAATTCTTTAATCTCAGAAGTTATTCTGTAATCTCAGAAGTAATTCTGTAATTTTAGAAGTAAATCTGTAATCTCAGAAGTAATTCTGTAATCTCAGAAGTAGTTCTGTAATCTCAGAAGTAGTTCTGTAATCTCAGAAGTAATTCTGTTATCTCAGAAGTAGTTCTGCAATCTCAGAAGTAGTGCTGTCTTCTCAGAAGTATTTATGTAATCTCAGAAGTAAATCTGTAATCTCAGAAGTATTTCTGTAATCTCAGAAGTAGTTCTGTAATCTCAGAAGTAATTCTGTAATCTCATAAGTAATTATTTAATCTCAGAAGTAATTCTGTAATCTCAGAAGTAATTCCGTAATCTCAGAAGTAGTTCTGTAATCTCAAAAGTAATTCTGTAATCTCAGAAGTAATTCTGTAATCTAAGAAGTAATTCCGTAATCTCAAAAGTAATTCTGTAATCTCAGAAGTAATTCTGTAATCTCAGAAGCAATTCTGTAATCTCAGAAGTAATTCTGCAATCTCAGAAGTAGTTCTGCAATCTCAGAAGTAATTATGTAACCTCAGAAGCAGTTCTGCAATCTCAGAAGTAATTCTGTAATCTCAGAAGTAGTTCTGTAATCTCAGAAGTAATTCTGTAATCTCAGAAGTAATTCTGTAATATCAGAAGTAATCCTTTAATCTCAGAACTAGTTCTGTAATCTCAGAAGTAATTCTGTAATCTCAAAAGTAAGTACGTAACCTCAGAATGTATTTCTGTAATCTCAGAAGCAATTCTGTAATCTCAGAAGTAATTGTGCAATCTTAGAAGTAATTCTGTAATCTCAGAAGTAATTCTGTAATCTCAGAAGTAATTCTGTAATCTCATAAGTAATCCTTTAATCTCAGAACTAGTTCTGTAATCTCAGAAGTAATTCTGTAATCTCAAAAGTAAGTACGTAACCTCAAAAAGTATTTCTGTAATCTCAGAAGCAATTCTGTAATCTCAGAAGTAATTGTGTAATCTTAGAAGTAATTCTGTAATCTCAGAAGTAATTCTGTAATCTCAGAAGTAGTTCTTTAATCTCAGAAGTAGTTCTGTAATCTCAAAAGTAATTCTGTAATCTCAGAAGTAATCCTAGAACTAGTTCTGTAATCTCAGAAGTAATTATGTAATCTCAAAAGTAATTATGTAACCTCAGAAAGTATTTCTGGAATCTCAGAAGTAATTCTGTAACCTCAGAAGTAATTCTGTAATCTTAGAAGTAAATCTGTAATCTCAGAAGTAATTCTGTAATCTCAGAAGTAGTTCTGTAATCTCAGAAGTAGTTCTGTAATCTCAGAAGTAATTCTGTTATCTCAGAAGTAGTTCTGCAATCTCAGAAGTAGTGCCATCTTCTCAGAAGTATTTATGTAATCTCAGAAGTAAATCTGTAATCTCAGAAGTATTTCTGTAATCTCAGAAGTAGTTCTGTAATCTCAGAAGTAATTCTGTAATCTCAGAAGTAATTGTGTAATCTCAGAAGTAATTCTGTAATCTCAGAATAAATTCTTTAATCTCAGAAGTTATTCTGTAATCTCAGAAGTAATTCTGTAATTTTAGAAGTAAATCTGTAATCTCAGAAGTAATTCTGTAATCTCAGAAGTAGTTCTGTAATCTCAGAAGTAGTTCTGTAATCTCAGAAGTAATTCTGTTATCTCAGAAGTAGTTCTGCAATCTCAGAAGTAGTGCTGTCTTCTCAGAAGTATTCATGTAATCTCAGAAGTAAATCTGTAATCTCAGAAGTATTTCTGTAATCTCAGAAGTAGTTCTGTAATCTCAGAAGTAATTCTGTAATCTCAGAAGTAATTGTGTAATCTCAGAAGCAATTCTGTAATCTCAGAAGTAATTCTTTAATCTCAGAAGTAATTCTGTAATCTCAGAAGTAATTCTGTAATCTCAGAAGTAGTTCTGTAATCTCAAAAGTAATTCTGTAATCTCAGAAGTAATTCTGTAATCTAAGAAGTAATTCTGTAATCTCAGAAGTAATTCTGTAATCTCAGAAGTAATTCTGTAATCTCATAAGTAATTCCGTAATCTCAGAAGTAGTTCCGTAATCTCAAAAGTAAGTCTGTAACCTCAGCAATATTTCTGTATTCTCAGAAGTAATTCTGTAATCTCAGAAGTAATTATGTGATCTCAGAAGCAATTCTGTAATCTCAGAAGCAATTCTGTAATCTCAGAAGTAATTCTGCAATCTCAGAAGTAGTTCTGCAATCTCAGAAGTAATTATGTAACCTCAGAAGCAGTTCTGCAATCTCAGAAGTAATTCTGTAATCTCAGAAGTAGTTCTGTAATCTCAGAAGTAATTCTGTAATCTCAGAAGTAATCCTTTAATCTCAGAACTAGTTCTGTAATCTCAGAAGTAATTCTGTAATTTTAGAAGTAAATCTGTAATCTCAGAAGTAATTCTGTAATCTCAGAAGTAGTTCTGTAATCTCAGAAGTAGTTCTGTAATCTCAGAAGTAATTCTGTTATCTCAGAAGTAGTTCTGCAATCTCAGAAGTAGTGCTGTCTTCTCAGAAGTATTCATGTAATCTCAGAAGTAAATCTGTAATCTCAGAAGTATTTCTGTAATCTCAGAAGTAGTTCTGTAATCTCAGAAGTAATTCTGTAATCTCAGAAGTAATTGTGTAATCTCAGAAGCAATTCTGTAATCTCAGAAGTAATTCTTTAATCTCAGAAGTAATTCTGTAATCTCAGAAGTAATTCTGTAATCTCAGAAGTAGTTCTGTAATCTCAAAAGTAATTCTGTAATCTCAGAAGTAATTCTGTAATCTAAGAAGTAATTCTGTAATCTCAGAAGTAATTCTGTAATCTCAGAAGTAATTCTGTAATCTCATAAGTAATTCCGTAATCTCAGAAGTAGTTCCGTAATCTCAAAAGTAAGTCTGTAACCTCAGCAATATTTCTGTATTCTCAGAAGTAATTCTGTAATCTCAGAAGTAATTATGTGATCTCAGAAGCAATTCTGTAATCTCAGAAGCAATTCTGTAATCTCAGAAGTAATTCTGCAATCTCAGAAGTAGTTCTGCAATCTCAGAAGTAATTATGTAACCTCAGAAGCAGTTCTGCAATCTCAGAAGTAATTCTGTAATCTCAGAAGTAGTTCTGTAATCTCAGAAGTAATTCTGTAATCTCAGAAGTAATCCTTTAATCTCAGAACTAGTTCTGTAATCTCAGAAGTAATTCTGTAATCTCAAAAGTAAGTACGTAACCTCAGAATGTATTTCTGTAATCTCAGAAGCAATTCTGTAATCTCAGAAGTAATTGTGTAATCTTAGAAGTAATTCTGTAATCTCAGAAGTAATTCTGTAATCTCAGAAGTAATTGTGTAATCTCAGAAGTAATCCTTTAATCTCAGAACTAGTTCTGTAATCTCAGAAGTAATTCTGTAATCTCAAAAGTAAGTACGTAACCTCAGAATGTATTTCTGTAATCTCAGAAGCAATTCTGTAATCTCAGAAGTAATTGTGTAATCTTAGAAGTAATTCTGTAATCTCAGAAGTAATTCTGTAATCTCAGAAGTAGTTCTGTAATCTCAGAAATAGTTCTGTAATCTCTGAAGTAATTCTGTAATCTCAGAAGTAATTCTGTAATCTCAGAAGTAATTTTGTAATCTCAGAAGTAGCTCTGTAATCTCAGAAGTAGTTCCGTAATCTCAGAAGTAATTCTGTAATCTCAGAAGTAGCTCTGTAATCTCAGAAGTAGCTCTGTAATATCAGAAGAAATTCTGTAATATCAGAAGTAGCTCTGTAATCTCAGAAGTAATTCTGTAATCTCAGAAGTAGTTCTGTAATCTCAGAAGTAGATCTGTAATATCAGAAGTAATTCTGTAATTTCATAAGTAGTATTTCTGTAATCTCAGAAGTAATTCTGTAATCTCAGAAGTAGTTCTGTAATCTCAGAAGAAATTATGTGATCTCAGAAGTAGTTCTGCAATCTCAGAAGTAATTCTGTAATATCAGAAGTAGCTCTGTAATCTCAAAAGTAATTCTGTAATCTCAGAAGTAGTTCTGTAATCTCAGAAATAGTTCTGTAATTTCTGAAGTAATTCTGTAATCTCAGAAGTAATTCTGTAATCTCAGAAGTAATTTTGTAATCTCAGAAGTAGCTCTGTAATCTCAGAAGTAGTTCTGTAATCTCAGAAGTACTTCGGTAATCTCAGAAGTAGCTCTGTAATCTCAGAAGTAGTTCCGTAATCTCAGAAGTAATTCTGTAATCTCAGAAGTAGCTCTGTAATCTCAGAAGTAGCTCTGTAATATCAGAAGTAATTCTGTAATATCAGAAGTAGCTCTGTAATCTCAGAAGTAATTCTGTAATCTCAGAAGTAGTTCTGTAATCTCAGAAGTAGATCTGTAATATCAGAAGTAATTCTGTAATTTCATAAGTAGTATTTCTGTAATCTCAGAAGTAATTCTGTAATCTCAGAAGTAGTTCTGTAATCTCAGAAGAAATTATGTGATCTCAGAAGTAGTTCTGCAATCTCAGAAGTAATTCTGTAATATCAGAAGTAGCTCTGTAATCTCAAAAGTAATTCTGTAATCTCAGAAGTACCTCTGTAATCTCAGAAGTAATTATACAATCTCAGAAGCAGTTCTGTAATCTCAGAAGTAATTCTGTAATCTCAGTAGTAGTTCTGTAATCTCAGAAGTAGTTACGTAATCTCAGAAGTAATTCTGTAATCTCAGAAGTAATTCTGCAATCTCAGAAGTAATTGTGTAATCTCAGAAGCAATTCTGTAATCTCAGAAGTAATTCTTTAATCTCAGAAGTAATTCTGTAATCTCAGAAGTAATTCCGTAATCTCAGAAGTAGTTCTGTAATCTCAAAAGTAATTCTGTAATCTCAGAAGTAATTCTGTAATCTAAGAAGTAATTCTGTAATCTCAGAAGTAATTCTGTAATCTCAGAAGTAATTCTGTAATCTCATAAGTAATTCCGTAATCTCAGAAGTAGTTCCGTAATCTCAAAAGTAAGTCTGTAACCTCAGCAATATTTCTGTATTCTCAGAAGTAATTCTGTAATCTCAGAAGTAATTATGTGATCTCAGAAGCAATTCTGTAATCTCAGAAGCAATTCTGTAATCTCAGAAGTAATTCTGCAATCTCAGAAGTAGTTCTGCAATCTCAGAAGTAATTATGTAACCTCAGAAGCAGTTCTGCAATCTCAGAAGTAATTCTGTAATCTCAGAAGTAGTTCTGTAATCTCAGAAGTAATTCTGTAATCTCAGAAGTAATTCTGTAATCTCAGAAGTAATCCTTTAATCTCAGAACTAGTTCTGTAATCTCAGAAGTAATTCTGTAATCTCAAAAGTAACTACGTAACCTCAGAATGTATTTCTGTAATCTCAGAAGCAATTCTGTAATCTCAGAAGTAATTGTGTAATCTTAGAAGTAATTCTGTAATCTCAGAAGTAATTATGTAATCTCAGAAGTTATTCTGTAATCTCAGAAGTAATCCTTTAATCTCAGAACTAGTTCTGTAATCTTAGAAGTAATTCCGTAATCTCAGAAGTAATTCTGTAATCTCAGAAGTAGTTCTGTAATCTCAGAAGTAGTTCTGTAATTTCAGAAGTAATTCTGTAATCTCAGAAGTAATTGTGTAATCTTAGAAGTAATTCTGTAATCTCAGAAGTAATTCTGTAATCTCAGAAGTAATTCTGTAATCTCAGAAGTAATCCTTTAATCTCAGAACTAGTTCTGTAATCTCAGAAGTAATTCTGTAATCTCAAAAGTAAGTACGTAACCTCAGAAAGTATTTCTGTAATCTCAGAAGCAATTCTGTAATCTCAGAAGTAATTGTGTAATCTTAGAAGTAATTCTGTAATCTCAGAAGTAATTCTGTAATCTCAGAAGTAGTTCTGTAATCTCAGAAATAGTTCTGTAATCTCTGAAGTAATTCTATAATCTCTGAAGTAATTCTGTAATCTCAGAAGTAATTTTGTAATCTCAGAAGTAGCTCTGTAATCTCAGAAGTAGTTCTGTAATCTCAGAAGTACTTCGGTAATCTCAGAAGTAGCTCTGTAATCTCAGAAGTAGTTCCGTAATCTCAGAAGTAATTATGTAATCTCAGAAGTAGCTCTGTAATCTCAGAAGTAGCTCTGTAATATCAGAAGTAATTCTGTAATCTCAGAAGTAGTTCTGTAATCTCAGAAGTAATTCTGTAATCTCAGAAGTAATTCTGTAATCTCAGAAGTAGTTCTGTAATCTAAGAAGTAGTTCTGTAATCTCAGAAGTAATTCTGTAATCTCAGAAGTAATTCTGTAATCTCAGAAGTAATCCTTTAATCTCAGAACTAGTTCTGTAATCTCAGAAGTAATTCTGTAATCTCAAAAGTAAGTACGTAACCTCAGAAAGTATTTCTGTAATCACAGAAGCAATTCTGTAATCTCAGAAGTAATTGTGTAATCTTAGAAGTAATTCTGTAATCTCAGAAGTAATTCTGTAATCTCAGAAGTAGTTCTGTAATCTCAGAAATAGTTCTGTAATCTCTGAAGTAATTCTGTAATCTCAGAAGTAATTCTGTAATCTCAGAAGTAATTTTGTAATCTCAGAAGTAGCTCTGTAATCTCAGAAGTAGTTCTGTAATCTCAGAAGTACTTAGGTAATCTCAGAAGTAGCTCTGTAATCTCAGAAGTAGTTCCGTAATCTCAGAAGTAATTCTGTAATCTCAGAAGTAGCTCTGTAATCTCAGAAGTAGCTCTGTAATATCAGAAGAAATTCTGTAATATCAGAAGTAGCTCTGTAATCTCAGAAGTAATTCTGTAATCTCAGAAGTAGTTCTGTAATCTCAGAAGTAGATCTGTAATATCAGAAGTAATTCTGTAATTTCATAAGTAGTATTTCTGTAATCTCAGAAGTAATTCTGTAATCTCAGAAGTAGTTCTGTAATCTCAGAAGAAATTATGTGATCTCAGAAGTAGTTCTGCAATCTCAGAAGTAATTCTGTAATATCAGAAGTAGCTCTGTAATCTCAAAAGTAATTCTGTAATCTCAGAAGTAGTTCTGTAATCTCAGAAATAGTTCTGTAATTTCTGAAGTAATTCTGTAATCTCAGAAGTAATTCTGTAATCTCAGAAGTAATTTTGTAATCTCAGAAGTAGCTCTGTAATCTCAGAAGTAGTTCTGTAATCTCAGAAGTACTTCGGTAATCTCAGAAGTAGCTCTGTAATCTCAGAAGTAGTTCCGTAATCTCAGAAGTAATTCTGTAATCTCAGAAGTAGCTCTGTAATCTCAGAAGTAGCTCTGTAATATCAGAAGTAATTCTGTAATATCAGAAGTAGCTCTGTAATCTCAGAAGTAATTCTGTAATCTCAGAAGTAGTTCTGTAATCTCAGAAGTAGATCTGTAATATCAGAAGTAATTCTGTAATTTCATAAGTAGTATTTCTGTAATCTCAGAAGTAATTCTGTAATCTCAGAAGTAGTTCTGTAATCTCAGAAGAAATTATGTGATCTCAGAAGTAGTTCTGCAATCTCAGAAGTAATTCTGTAATATCAGAAGTAGCTCTGTAATCTCAAAAGTAATTCTGTAATCTCAGAAGTACCTCTGTAATCTCAGAAGTAATTCTACAATCTCAGAAGCAGTTCTGTAATCTCAGAAGTAATTCTGTAATCTCAGTAGTAGTTCTGTAATCTCAGAAGTAGTTACGTAATCTCAGAAGTAATTCTGTAATCTCAGAAGTAATTCTGCAATCTCAGAAGTAATTGTGTAATCTCAGAAGCAATTCTGTAATCTCAGAAGTAATTCTTTAATCTCAGAAGTAATTCTGTAATCTCAGAAGTAATTCCGTAATCTCAGAAGTAGTTCTGTAATCTCAAAAGTAATTCTGTAATCTCAGAAGTAATTCTGTAATCTAAGAAGTAATTCTGTAATCTCAGAAGTAATTCTGTAATCTCAGAAGTAATTCTGTAATCTCATAAGTAATTCCGTAATCTCAGAAGTAGTTCCGTAATCTCAAAAGTAAGTCTGTAACCTCAGCAATATTTCTGTATTCTCAGAAGTAATTCTGTAATCTCAGAAGTAATTATGTGATCTCAGAAGCAATTCTGTAATCTCAGAAGCAATTCTGTAATCTCAGAAGTAATTCTGCAATCTCAGAAGTAGTTCTGCAATCTCAGAAGTAATTATGTAACCTCAGAAGCAGTTCTGCAATCTCAGAAGTAATTCTGTAATCTCAGAAGTAGTTCTGTAATCTCAGAAGTAATTCTGTAATCTCAGAAGTAATTCTGTAATCTCAGAAGTAATCCTTTAATCTCAGAACTAGTTCTGTAATCTCAGAAGTAATTCTGTAATCTCAAAAGTAACTACGTAACCTCAGAATGTATTTCTGTAATCTCAGAAGCAATTCTGTAATCTCAGAAGTAATTGTGTAATCTTAGAAGTAATTCTGTAATCTCAGAAGTAATTCTGTAATCTCAGAAGTAATTCTGTAATCTCAGAAGTAATCCTTTAATCTCAGAACTAGTTATGTAATCTCAGAAGTAATTCTGTAATCTCAAAAGTAAGTACGTAACCTCAGAAAGTATTTCTGTAATCTCAGAAGCAATTCTGTAATCTCAGAAGTAATTGTGTAATCTTAGAAGTAATTCTGTAATCTCAGAAGTAATTCTGTAATCTCAGAAGTAGTTCTGTAATCTCAGAAATAGTTCTGTAATCTCTGAAGTAATTCTATAATCTCTGAAGTAATTCTGTAATCTCAGAAGTAATTTTGTAATCTCAGAAGTAGCTCTGTAATCTCAGAAGTAGTTCTGTAATCTCAGAAGTACTTCGGTAATCTCAGAAGTAGCTCTGTAATCTCAGAAGTAGTTCCGTAATCTCAGAAGTAATTATGTAATCTCAGAAGTAGCTCTGTAATCTCAGAAGTAGCTCTGTAATATCAGAAGTAATTCTGTAATCTCAGAAGTAGTTCTGTAATCTCAGAAGTAATTCTGTAATCTCAGAAGTAATTCTGTAATCTCAGAAGTAGTTCTGTAATCTAAGAAGTAGTTCTGTAATCTCAGAAGTAATTCTGTAATCTCAGAAGTAATTCTGTAATCTCAGAAGTAATCCTTTAATCTCAGAACTAGTTCTGTAATCTCAGAAGTAATTCTGTAATCTCAAAAGTAAGTACGTAACCTCAGAAAGTATTTCTGTAATCACAGAAGCAATTCTGTAATCTCAGAAGTAATTGTGTAATCTTAGAAGTAATTCTGTAATCTCAGAAGTAATTCTGTAATCTCAGAAGTAGTTCTGTAATCTCAGAAATAGTTCTGTAATCTCTGAAGTAATTCTGTAATCTCAGAAGTAATTCTGTAATCTCAGAAGTAATTTTGTAATCTCAGAAGTAGCTCTGTAATCTCAGAAGTAGTTCTGTAATCTCAGAAGTACTTAGGTAATCTCAGAAGTAGCTCTGTAATCTCAGAAGTAGTTCCGTAATCTCAGAAGTAATTCTGTAATCTCAGAAGTAGCTCTGTAATCTCAGAAGTAGCTCTGTAATATCAGAAGTAATTCTGTAATATCAGAAGTAGCTCTGTAATCTCAGAAGTAATTCTGTAATCTCAGAAGTAGTTCTGTAATCTCAGAAGTAGATCTGTAATATCAGAAGTAATTCTGTAATTTCAGAAGTAGTATTTCTGTAATCTCAGAAGTAATTCTGTAATCTCAGAAGTAGTTCTGTAATCTCAGAAGAAATTATGTGATCTCAGAAGTAGTTCTGCAATCTCAGAAGTAATTCTGTAATATCAGAAGTAGCTCTGTAATCTCAAAAGTAATTCTGTAATCTCAGAACTACCTCTGTAATCTCAGAAGTAATTCTACAATCTCAGAAGCAGTTCTGTAATCTCAGAAGTAATTCTGTAATCTCAGTAGTAGTTCTGTAATCTCAGAAGTAGTTACATAATCTCAGAAGTAATTCTGTAATCTCAGAAGTAATTCTGTAATCTCAGAAGTAGTTCTGTAATCTCAGAAGTAATTCTGTAATCTCAGAAGTAATTATGTAACCTCAGAAGCAGTTCTGCAGTCTCAGAAGTAATTCTGTAATCTCAGAAGTAATTCTGTAATCTCAGAAGTAATCCTTTAATCTCAGAACTAGTTCTGTAATCTCAGAAGTAATTTTGTAATCTCAAAAGTAAGTACGTAACCTCAGAAAGTATTTCTGTAATCTCAGAAGTAATTCTGTAATCTCAGAAGTAATTGTGTAATCTTAGAAGTAATTCTGTAATCTCAGAAGTAATTCTGTAATCTCAGAAGTAGTTCTGTAATCTCAGAAGTAGTTCTGTAATCTCTGAAGTAATTCTGTAATCTCAGAAGTAATTCTGTAATCTCAGAAGTAATTTTGTAATCTCAGAAGTAGCTCTGTAAACTCAGAAGTAGTTCTGTAATCTCAGAAGTACTTCTGTAATCTCAGAAGTAGTTACATAATCTCAGAAGTAATTCTGTAATCTCAGAAGTAGTTCTGTAATCTCAGAAGTAGTTCTGTAATCTCAGAAGTAATTCTGTAATCTCAGAAGTAATTATGTAACCTCAGAAGCAGTTCTGCAGTCTCAGAAGTAATTCTGTAATCTCAGAAGTAATTCTGTAATCTCAGAAGTAATCCTTTAATCTCAGAACTAGTTCTGTAATCTCAGAAGTAATTTTGTAATCTCAAAAGTAACTACGTAACCTCAGAATGTATTTCTGTAATCTCAGAAGCAATTCTGTAATCTCAGAAGTAATTGTGTAATCTTAGAAGTAATTCTGTAATCTCAGAAGTAATTATGTAATCTCAGAAGTTATTCTGTAATCTCAGAAGTAATCCTTTAATCTCAGAACTAGTTCTGTAATCTTAGAAGTAATTCCGTAATCTCAGAAGTAATTCTGTAATCTCAGAAGTAGTTCTGTAATCTCAGAAGTAGTTCTGTAATTTCAGAAGTAATTCTGTAATCTCAGAAGTAATTGTGTAATCTTAGAAGTAATTCTGTAATCTCAGAAGTAATTCTGTAATCTCAGAAGTAATTCTGTAATCTCAGAAGTAATCCTTTAATCTCAGAACTAGTTCTGTAATCTCAGAAGTAATTCTGTAATCTCAAAAGTAAGTACGTAACCTCAGAAAGTATTTCTGTAATCTCAGAAGCAATTCTGTAATCTCAGAAGTAATTGTGTAATCTTAGAAGTAATTCTGTAATCTCAGAAGTAATTCTGTAATCTCAGAAGTAGTTCTGTAATCTCAGAAATAGTTCTGTAATCTCTGAAGTTATTCTGTAATCTCAGAAGTAGTTCTGTAATCTCAGAAGAAATTATGTGATCTCAGAAGTAGTTCTGCAATCTCAGAAGTAATTCTGTAATATCAGAAGTAGCTCTGTAATCTCAAAAGTAATTCTGTAATCTCAGAACTACCTCTGTAATCTCAGAAGTAATTCTACAATCTCAGAAGCAGTTCTGTAATCTCAGAAGTAATTCTGTAATCTCAGTAGTAGTTCTGTAATCTCAGAAGTAGTTACATAATCTCAGAAGTAATTCTGTAATCTCAGAAGTAATTCTGTAATCTCAGAAGTAGTTCTGTAATCTCAGAAGTAATTCTGTAATCTCAGAAGTAATTATGTAACCTCAGAAGCAGTTCTGCAGTCTCAGAAGTAATTCTGTAATCTCAGAAGTAATTCTGTAATCTCAGAAGTAATCCTTTAATCTCAGAACTAGTTCTGTAATCTCAGAAGTAATTTTGTAATCTCAAAAGTAAGTACGTAACCTCAGAAAGTATTTCTGTAATCACAGAAGCAATTCTGTAATCTCAGAAGTAATTGTGTAATCTTAGAAGTAATTCTGTAATCTCAGAAGTAATTCTGTAATCTCAGAAGTAGTTCTGTAATCTCAGAAATAGTTCTGTAATCTCTGAAGTAATTCTGTAATCTCAGAAGTAATTCTGTAATCTCAGAAGTAATTTTGTAATCTCAGAAGTAGCTCTGTAATCTCAGAAGTAGTTCTGTAATCTCAGAAGTACTTAGGTAATCTCAGAAGTAGCTCTGTAATCTCAGAAGTAGTTCCGTAATCTCAGAAGTAATTCTGTAATCTCAGAAGTAGCTCTGTAATCTCAGAAGTAGCTCTGTAATATCAGAAGTAATTCTGTAATATCAGAAGTAGCTCTGTAATCTCAGAAGTAATTCTGTAATCTCAGAAGTAGTTCTGTAATCTCAGAAGTAGATCTGTAATATCAGAAGTAATTCTGTAATTTCAGAAGTAGTATTTCTGTAATCTCAGAAGTTATTCTGTAATCTCAGAAGTAATCCTTTAATCTCAGAACTAGTTCTGTAATCTTAGAAGTAATTCCGTAATCTCAGAAGTAATTCTGTAATCTCAGAAGTAGTTCTGTAATCTCAGAAGTAGTTCTGTAATTTCAGAAGTAATTCTGTAATCTCAGAAGTAATTGTGTAATCTTAGAAGTAATTCTGTAATCTCAGAAGTAATTCTGTAATCTCAGAAGTAATTCTGTAATCTCAGAAGTAATCCTTTAATCTCAGAACTAGTTCTGTAATCTCAGAAGTAATTCTGTAATCTCAAAAGTAAGTACGTAACCTCAGAAAGTATTTCTGTAATCTCAGAAGCAATTCTGTAATCTCAGAAGTAATTGTGTAATCTTAGAAGTAATTCTGTAATCTCAGAAGTAATTCTGTAATCTCAGAAGTAGTTCTGTAATCTCAGAAATAGTTCTGTAATCTCTGAAGTTATTCTGTAATCTCAGAAGTAATTCTGTAATCTCAGAAGTAATTTTGTAATCTCAGAAGTAGCTCTGTAATCTCAGAAGTAGTTCTGTAATCTCAGAAGTACTTCGGTAATCTCAGAAGTAGCTCTGTAATCTCAGAAGTAGTTCCGTAATCTCAGAAGTAATTATGTAATCTCAGAAGTAGCTCTGTAATCTCAGAAGTAGCTCTGTAATATCAGAAGTAATTCTGTAATCTCAGAAGTAGTTCTGTAATCTCAGAAGTAATTCTGTAATCTCAGAAGTAATTCTGTAATCTCAGAAGTAGTTCTGTAATCTCAGAAGTAGTTCTGTAATCTCAGAAGTAATTCTGTAATCTCAGAAGTAATTCTGTAATCTCAGAAGTAATCCTTTAATCTCAGAACTAGTTCTGTAATCTCAGAAGTAATTCTGTAATCTCAAAAGTAAGTACGTAACCTCAGAAAGTATTTCTGTAATCACAGAAGCAATTCTGTAATCTCAGAAGTAATTGTGTAATCTTAGAAGTAATTCTGTAATCTCAGAAGTAATTCTGTAATCTCAGAAGTAGTTCTGTAATCTCAGAAATAGTTCTGTAATCTCTGAAGTAATTCTGTAATCTCAGAAGTAATTCTGTAATCTCAGAAGTAATTTTGTAATCTCAGAAGTAGCTCTGTATTCTCAGAAGTAGTTCTGTAATCTCAGAAGTACTTCGGTAATCTCAGAAGTAGCTCTGTAATCTCAGAAGTAGTTCCGTAATCTCAGAAGTAATTCTGTAATCTCAGAAGTAGCTCTGTAATCTCAGAAGTAGCTCTGTAATATCAGAAGTAATTCTGTAATATCAGAAGTAGCTCTGTAATCTCATAAGTAATTCTGTAATCTCAGAAGTAGTTCTGTAATCTCAGAAGTAGATCTGTAATATCAGAAGAAATTCTGTAATTTCAGAAGTAGTATTTCTGTAATCTCAGAAGTAATTCTGTAATCTCAGAAGTAGTTCTGTAATCTCAGAAGAAATTATGTGATCTCAGAAGTAGTTCTGCAATCTCAGAAGTAATTCTGTAATATCAGAAGTAGCTATATAATCTCAAAAGTAATTCTGTAATCTCAGAACTACCTCTGTAATCTCAGAAGTAATTCTACAATCTCAGAAGCAGTTCTGTAATCTCAGAAGTAATTCTGTAATCTCAGTAGTAGTTCTGTAATCTCAGAAGTAGTTACATAATCTCAGAAGTAATTCTGTAATCTCAGAAGTAGTTCTGTAATCTCAGAAGTAGTTCTGTAATCTCAGAAGTAATTCTGTAATCTCAGAAGTAATTATGTAACCTCAGAAGCAGTTCTGCAGTCTCAGAAGTAATTCTGTAATCTCAGAAGTAATTCTGTAATCTCAGAAGTAATCCTTTAATCTCAGAACTAGTTCTGTAATCTCAGAAGTAATTTTGTAATCTCAAAAGTAAGTACGTAACCTCAGAAAGTATTTCTGTAATCTCAGAAGTAATTCTGTAATCTCAGAAGTAGTTCTGTAATCTCAGAAGTAGTTCTGTAATCTCTGAAGTAATTCTGTAATCTCAGAAGTAATTCTGTAATCTCAGAAGTAATTTTGTAATCTCAGAAGTAGCTCTGTAAACTCAGAAGTAGTTCTGTAATCTCAGAAGTACTTCTGTAATCTCAGAAGTAGTTACATAATCTCAGAAGTAATTCTGTAATCTCAGAAGTAGTTCTGTAATCTCAGAAGTAGTTCTGTAATCTCAGAAGTAATTCTGTAATCTCAGAAGTAATTATGTAACCTCAGAAGCAGTTCTGCAGTCTCAGAAGTAATTCTGTAATCTCAGAAGTAATTCTGTAATCTCAGAAGTAATCCTTTAATCTCAGAACTAGTTCTGTAATCTCAGAAGTAATTTTGTAATGTCAAAAGTAAGTACGTAACCTCAGAAAGTATTTCTGTAATCTCAGAAGTAATTCTGTAATCTCAGAAGTAATTGTGTAATCTTAGAAGTAGTTCTGCAATCTCAGAAGTAATTCTGTAATCTTAGAAGTAATTCCGTGATCTCAGAAGTAATTCTGTAATCTCAGAAGTAGTTCTGTAATCTCAGAAGTAGTTCTGTAATCTCAGAAGTAATTTTGTAATCTCAGAAGTAGCTCTGTAATCTCAGAAGTAGTTCTGTAATCTCAGAAGTAATTCTGTAATCTCAGAAGTAATTCTGTAATCTCAGAAGTAATCCTTTAATCTCAGAACTAGTTCTGTAATCTCAGAAGTAATTCTGTAATCTCAAAAGTAAGTACGTAACCTCAGAAAGTATTTCTGTAATCACAGAAGCAATTCTGTAATCTCAGAAGTAATTGTGTAATCTTAGAAGTAATTCTGTAATCTCAGAAGTAATTCTGTAATCTCAGAAGTAGTTCTGTAATCTCAGAAATAGTTCTGTAATCTCTGAAGTAATTCTGTAATCTCAGAAGTAATTCTGTAATCTCAGAAGTAATTTTGTAATCTCAGAAGTAGCTCTGTATTCTCAGAAGTAGTTCTGTAATCTCAGAAGTACTTCGGTAATCTCAGAAGTAGCTCTGTAATCTCAGAAGTAGTTCCGTAATCTCAGAAGTAATTCTGTAATCTCAGAAGTAGCTCTGTAATCTCAGAAGTAGCTCTGTAATATCAGAAGTAATTCTGTAATATCAGAAGTAGCTCTGTAATCTCATAAGTAATTCTGTAATCTCAGAAGTAGTTCTGTAATCTCAGAAGTAGATCTGTAATATCAGAAGAAATTCTGTAATTTCAGAAGTAGTATTTCTGTAATCTCAGAAGTAATTCTGTAATCTCAGAAGTAGTTCTGTAATCTCAGAAGAAATTATGTGATCTCAGAAGTAGTTCTGCAATCTCAGAAGTAATTCTGTAATATCAGAAGTAGCTATATAATCTCAAAAGTAATTCTGTAATCTCAGAACTACCTCTGTAATCTCAGAAGTAATTCTACAATCTCAGAAGCAGTTCTGTAATCTCAGAAGTAATTCTGTAATCTCAGTAGTAGTTCTGTAATCTCAGAAGTAGTTACATAATCTCAGAAGTAATTCTGTAATCTCAGAAGTAGTTCTGTAATCTCAGAAGTAGTTCTGTAATCTCAGAAGTAATTCTGTAATCTCAGAAGTAATTATGTAACCTCAGAAGCAGTTCTGCAGTCTCAGAAGTAATTCTGTAATCTCAGAAGTAATTCTGTAATCTCAGAAGTAATCCTTTAATCTCAGAACTAGTTCTGTAATCTCAGAAGTAATTTTGTAATCTCAAAAGTAAGTACGTAACCTCAGAAAGTATTTCTGTAATCTCAGAAGTAATTCTGTAATCTCAGAAGTAGTTCTGTAATCTCAGAAGTAGTTCTGTAATCTCTGAAGTAATTCTGTAATCTCAGAAGTAATTCTGTAATCTCAGAAGTAATTTTGTAATCTCAGAAGTAGCTCTGTAAACTCAGAAGTAGTTCTGTAATCTCAGAAGTACTTCTGTAATCTCAGAAGTAGTTACATAATCTCAGAAGTAATTCTGTAATCTCAGAAGTAGTTCTGTAATCTCAGAAGTAGTTCTGTAATCTCAGAAGTAATTCTGTAATCTCAGAAGTAATTATGTAACCTCAGAAGCAGTTCTGCAGTCTCAGAAGTAATTCTGTAATCTCAGAAGTAATTCTGTAATCTCAGAAGTAATCCTTTAATCTCAGAACTAGTTCTGTAATCTCAGAAGTAATTTTGTAATGTCAAAAGTAAGTACGTAACCTCAGAAAGTATTTCTGTAATCTCAGAAGTAATTCTGTAATCTCAGAAGTAATTGTGTAATCTTAGAAGTAGTTCTGCAATCTCAGAAGTAATTCTGTAATCTTAGAAGTAATTCCGTGATCTCAGAAGTAATTCTGTAATCTCAGAAGTAGTTCTGTAATCTCAGAAGTAGTTCTGTAATCTCAGAAGTAATTTTGTAATCTCAGAAGTAGCTCTGTAATCTCAGAAGTAGTTCTGTAATCTCAGAAGTACTTCGGTAATCTCAGAAGTAGCTCTGTAATCTCAGAAGTAGTTCCGTAATCTCAGAAGTAATTCTGTAATCTCAGAAGTAGCTCTGTAATCTCAGAAGTAGCTCTGTAATATCAGAAGTAATTCTGTAATATCAGAAGTAGCTCTGTAATCTCAGAAGTAATTCTGTAATCTCAGAAGTAGTTCTGTAATCTCAGAAGTAGATCTGTAATATCAGAAGTAATTCTGTAATTTCATAAGTAGTATTTCTGTAATCTCAGAAGTAATTCTGTAATCTCAGAAGTAGTTCTGTAATCTCAGAAGAAATTATGTGATCTCAGAAGTAGTTCTGCAATCTCAGAAGTAATTCTGTAATATCAGAAGTAGCTCTGTAATCTCAGAAGTAATTCTGTAATCTCAGAAGTAATTATGTAACCTCAGAAGCAGTTCTGCAGTCTCAGAAGTAATTCTGTAATCTCAGAAGTAATTCTGTAATCTCAGAAGTAATCCTTTAATCTCAGAACTAGTTCTGTAATCTCAGAAGTAATTTTGTAATCTCAAAAGTAAGTGCGTAACCTCAGAAAGTATTTCTGTAATCTCAGAAGTAATTCTGTAATCTCAGAAGTAGTTCTGTAATCTCAGAAGTAGATCTGTAATCTCTGAAGTAATTCTGTAATCTCAGAAGTAATTCTGTAATCTCAGAAGTAATTTTGTAATCTCAGAAGTAGCTCTGTAAACTCAGAAGTAGTTCTGTAATCTCAGAAGTACTTCTGTAATCTCAGAAGTAGTTACATAATCTCAGAAGTAATTCTGTAATCTCAGAAGTAGTTCTGTAATCTCAGAAGTAGTTCTGTAATCTCAGAAGTAATTCTGTAATCTCAGAAGTAATTATGTAACCTCAGAAGCAGTTCTGCAGTCTCAGAAGTAATTCTGTAATCTCAGAAGTAATTCTGTAATCTCAGAAGTAATCCTTTAATCTCAGAACTAGTTCTGTAATCTCAGAAGTAATTTTGTAATGTCAAAAGTAAGTACGTAACCTCAGAAAGTATTTATGTAATCTCAGAAGTAATTCTGTAATCTCAGAAGTAATTGTGTAATCTTAGAAGTAGTTCTGCAATCTCAGAAGTAATTCTGTAATCTTAGAAGTAATTCCGTGATCTCAGAAGTAATTCTGTAATCTCAGAAGTAGTTCTGTAATCTCAGAAGTAGTTCTGTAATCTCAGAAGTAATTTTGTAATCTCAGAAGTAGCTCTGTAATCTCAGAAGTAGTTCTGTAATCTCAGAAGTACTTCGGTAATCTCAGAAGTAGCTCTGTAATCTCAGAAGTAGTTCCGTAATCTCAGAAGTAATTCTGTAATCTCAGAAGTAGCTCTGTAATCTCAGAAGTAGCTCTGTAATATCAGAAGTAGCTCTGTAATATCAGAAGTAATTCTGTAATATCAGAAGTAGCTCTGTAATCTCAGAAGTAATTCTGTAATCTCAGAAGTAGTTCTGTAATCTCAGAAGTAGCTCTGTAATATCAGAAGTAATTATATAATATCAGAAGTAGTATTTCTGCAATCTCAGAAGGAATTCTGTAATCTCAGAAGTAGTTCTGTAATCTCAGAAGTAATTCTGTAATCTCAGAAGTAATTCTGTAATCTCAGAAGTAACCCTCTAATCTCAGAACTAGTTATGTAATCTCAGAAGTAATTATGTAATCTCAAAAGTAATTATGTAACCTCAGAAAGTATTTCTGGAATCTCAGAAGTAATTCTGTAATCTCAGAAGCAATTCTGTAATCTTAGAAGTAAATCTGTAATCTTAGAAGTAATTCTGTAATCTCAGAAGTAGTTCTGTAATCTCAGAAGTAGTTCTGTAATCTCAGAAGTAATTCTGTAATCTCAGAAGTAATTCTGTTATCTCAGAAGTAGTTCTGCAATCTCAGAAGTAGTGCTGTCTTCTCAGAAATATTTATGTAATCTCAGAAGTAAATCTGTAATCTCAGAAGTATTTCTGTAATCTCAGAAGTAGTTCTGTAATCTCAGAAGTAATTCTGTAATCTCAGAAGTAATTGTGTAATCTCAGAAGTAATTCTGTAATCTCAGAAGTAATTCTTTAATCTCAGAAATAATTCTGTAATCTCAGAAGTAATTCCATAATCTCAGAAGTAGTTCTGTAATCTCAAAAGTAATTCTGTAATCCCAGAAGTAATTCTGTAATCTAAGAAGTAATTCTGTAATCTCAGAAGTAATTCTGTAATCTCAGAAGTAATTCCGTAATCTCAGAAGTAGTTCTGTAATCTCAAAAGTAATTCTGTAACCTCAGCAATATTTCTGTAATCTCAGAAGTAATTCTGTAATCTCAGAAGTAGTTCTGTAATCTCAGAAGTAGTTCTGTACTCTCAGAAGTAATTCTGTAATCTCAGAAGTAATTCTGTTATCTCAGAAGTAGTTCTGCAATCTCAGAAGTAGTGCTGTCTTCTCAGAAATATTTATGTAATCTCAGAAGTAAATCTGTAATCTCAGAAGTATTTCTGTAATCTCAGAAGTAGTTCTGTAATCTCAGAAGTAATTCTGTAATCTCAGAAGTAATTGTGTAATCTCAGAAATAATTCTGTAATCTCAGAAGTAATTCTTTAATCTCAGAAATAATTCTGTAATCTCAGAAGTAATTCCATAATCTCAGAAGTAGTTCTGTAATCTCAAAAGTAATTCTGTAATCTCAGAAGTAATTCTGTAATCTAAGAAGTAATTCTGTAATCTCAGAAGTAATTCTGTAATCTCAGAAGTAATTCTGTAATCTCAGAAGTAATTCCGTAATCTCAGAAGTAATTCTGTAATCTCAGAAGTAGTTCTGTAATCTCAGAAGTAATTCTGTAATCTCAGAAGTAATTATGTAATCTAAGAAGTAATTCTGTAATCTCAGAAGTAATTCTGTAATCTCAGAAGTAATTCTGTAATCTCAGAAGTAGTTCTGTAATCTCAAAAGTAATTCTGTAATCTCAGAAGTAATTCTGTAATCTCAGAAGTAATTCTGTAATCTAAGAAGTAATTCTGTAATCTCAGAAGTAATTCTGTAATCTCAGAAGTAATTCTGTAATCTCAGAAGTAGTTCTGTAATCTCAAAAGTAATTCTGTAACCTCAGAAATTATTTCTGTAATCTCAGAAGTAATTCTGTAATCTCAGAAGTAATTATGTGATCTTAGAAGCAATTCTGTAATCTCAGAAGCAATTCTGTAATCTCAGAAGTAATTCTGCAATCTCAGAAGTAGTTCTGCAATCTCAGAAGTAATTATGTAATCTCAGAAGCAGTTCTGCAATCTCAGAAGGAATTCTGTAATCTCAGAAGTAGTTCTGTAATCTCAGAAGTAGTTCTGTAATCTCAAAAGTAATTCTGTAACCTCAGAAATTATTTCTGTAATCTCAGAAGTAATTCTGTAATCTCAGAAGTAATTATGTGATCTTAGAAGCAATTCTGTAATCTCAGAAGCAATTCTGTAATCTCAGAAGTAATTCTGCAATCTCAGAAGTAGTTCTGCAATCTCAGAAGTAATTATGTAATCTCAGAAGCAGTTCTGCAATCTCAGAAGGAATTCTGTAATCTCAGAAGTAGTTCTGTAATCTCAGAAGTAATTCTGTAATCTCAGAAGTAATTCTGTAATCTCAGAAGTAATTCTGTAATCTAAGAAGTAATTCTGTAATCTCAGAAGTAATTCTGTAATCTCAGAAGTAATTCTGTAATCTCAGAAGTAATTCCGTAATCTCAGAAGTAGTTCTGTAATCTCAAAAGTAATTCTGTAACCTCAGCAATATTTCTGTAATCTCAGAAGTAATTCTGTAATCTCAGAAGTAATTATGTGATCTCAGAAGCAATTCTGTAATCTCAGAAGTACTTCTGTAATCTCAGAAGAAGCTCTGTAATCTCAGAAGTAATTCTGTAATCTCAGAAGTAGCTCTGTAATCTCAGAAGTAGCTCTGTAATATCAGAAGTAATTCTGTAATATCAGAAGTAGCTCTGTAATCTCAGAAGTAATTCTGTAATCTCAGAAGTAGTTCTGTAATCTCAGAAGTAGCTCTGTAATATCAGAAGTAATTATATAATATCAGAAGTAGTATTTCTGCAATCTCAGAAGGAATTCTGTAATCTCAGAAGTAGTTCTGTAATCTCAGAAGTAATTCTGTAATCTCAGAAGTAATTCTGTAATCTCAGAAGTAATCCTCTAATCTCAGAACTAGTTATGTAATCTCAGAAGTAATTATGTAATCTCAAAAGTAATTATGTAACCTCAGAAAGTATTTCTGGAATCTCAGAAGTAATTCTGTAATCTCAGAAGCAATTCTGTAATCTTAGAAGTAAATCTGTAATCTTAGAAGTAATTCTGTAATCTCAGAAGTAGTTCTGTAATCTCAGAAGTAGTTCTGTAATCTCAGAAGTAATTCTGTAATCTCAGAAGTAATTCTGTTATCTCAGAAGTAGTTCTGCAATCTCAGAAGTAGTGCAGTCTTCTCAGAAATATTTATGTAATCTCAGAAGTAAATCTGTAATCTCAGAAGTATTTCTGTAATCTCAGAAGTAGTTCTGTAATCTCAGAAGTAATTCTGTAATCTCAGAAGTAATTGTGTAATCTCAGAAGTAATTCTGTAATCTCAGAAGTAATTCTTTAATCTCAGAAATAATTCTGTAATCTCAGAAGTAATTCCATAATCTCAGAAGTAGTTCTGTAATCTCAAAAGTAATTCTGTAATCCCAGAAGTAATTCTGTAATCTAAGAAGTAATTCTGTAATCTCAGAAGTAATTCTGTAATCTCAGAAGTAATTCCGTAATCTCAGAAGTAGTTCTGTAATCTCAAAAGTAATTCTGTAACCTCAGCAATATTTCTGTAATCTCAGAAGTAATTCTGTAATCTCAGAAGTAGTTCTGTAATCTCAGAAGTAATTCTGTAATCTAAGAAGTAATTCTGTAATCTCAGAAGTAATTCTGTAATCTCAGAAGTAATTCTGTAATCTCAGAAGTAGTTCTGTAATCTCAAAAGTAATTCTGTAATCTCAGAAGTAATTCTGTAATCTCAGAAGTAATTCTGTAATCTAAGAAGTAATTCTGTAATCTCAGAAGTAATTCTGTAATCTCAGAAGTAGTTCTGTAATCTCAAAAGTAATTCTGTAACCTCAGAAATTATTTCTGTAATCTCAGAAGTAATTCTGTAATCTCAGAAGTAATTATGTGATCTTAGAAGCAATTCTGTAATCTCAGAAGCAATTCTGTAATCTCAGAAGTAATTCTGCAATCTCAGAAGTAGTTCTGCAATCTCAGAAGTAATTATGTAATCTCAGAAGCAGTTCTGCAATCTCAGAAGGAATTATGTAATCTCAGAAGTAGTTCTGTAATCTCAGAAGTAATTCTGTAATCTCAGAAGTAATTCTGTAATCTCAGAAGTAATTCTGTAATCTAAGAAGTAATTCTGTAATCTCAGAAGTAATTCTGTAATCTCAGAAGTAATTCTGTAATCTCAGAAGTAATTCCGTAATCTCAGAAGTAGTTCTGTAATCTCAAAAGTAATTCTGTAACCTCAGCAATATTTCTGTAATCTCAGAAGTAATTCTGTAATCACAGAAGTAATTATGTGATCTCAGAAGCAATTCTGTAATCTCAGAAGTACTTCTGTAATCTCAGAAGTAGCTCTGTAATCTCAGAAGTAATTCTGTAATCTCAGAAGTAGCTCTGTAATCTCAGAAGTAGCTCTGTAATATCAGAAGTAATTCTGTAATATCAGAAGTAGCTCTGTAATCTCAGAAGTAATTCTGTAATCTCAGAAGTAGTTCTGTAATCTCAGAAGTAGCTCTGTAATATCAGAAGTAATTATATAATATCAGAAGTAGTATTTCTGTAATCTCAGAAGTAATTCTGTAATCTCAGAAGTAGTTCTGTAATCTCAGAAGTAATTCTGTAATCTCAGAAGTAATTATGTAATCTCAGAAGTAATTCTGTAATCTAAGAAGTAATTCTGTAATCTCAGAAGTAATTCTGTAATCTCAGAAGTAATTCTGTAATCTCAGAAGTAGTTCTGTAATCTCAAAAGTAATTCTGTAATCTCAGAAGTAATTCTGTAATCTCAGAAGTAATTCTGTAATCTAAGAAGTAATTCTGTAATCTCAGAAGTAATTCTGTAATCTCAGAAGTAATTCTGTAATCTCAGAAGTAGTTCTGTAATCTCAAAAGTAATTCTGTAACCTCAGAAATTATTTCTGTAATCTCAGAAGTAATTCTGTAATCTCAGAAGTAATTATGTGATCTTAGAAGCAATTCTGTAATCTCAGAAGCAATTCTGTAATCTCAGAAGTAATTCTGCAATCTCAGAAGTAGTTCTGCAATCTCAGAAGTAATTATGTAATCTCAGAAGCAGTTCTGCAATCTCAGAAGGAATTCTGTAATCTCAGAAGTAGTTCTGTAATCTCAGAAGTAATTCTGTAATCTCAGAAGTAATTCTGTAATCTCAGAAGTAATCCTCTAATCTCAGAACTAGTTATGTAATCTCAGAAGTAATTATGTAATCTCAAAAGTAATTATGTAACCTCAGAAAGTATTTCTGGAATCTCAGAAGTAATTCTGTAATCTCAGAAGCAATTCTGTAATCTTAGAAGTAAATCTGTAATCTTAGAAGTAATTCTGTAATCTCAGAAGTAGTTCTGTAATCTCAGAAGTAGTTCTCTAATCTCAGAAGTAATTCTGTAATCTCAGAAGTAATTCTGTTATCTCAGAAGTAGTTCTGCAATCTCAGAAGTAGTGCTGTCTTCTCAGAAATATTTATGTAATCTCAGAAGTAAATCTGTAATCTCAGAAGTATTTCTGTAATCTCAGAAGTAGTTCTGTAATCTCAGAAGTAATTCTGTAATCTCAGAAGTAATTGTGTAATCTCAGAAGTAATTCTGTAATCTCAGAAGTAATTCTTTAATCTCAGAAATAATTCTGTAATCTCAGAAGTAATTCCATAATCTCAGAAGTAGTTCTGTAATCTCAAAAGTAATTCTGTAATCTCAGAAGTAATTCTGTAATCTAAGAAGTAATTCTGTAATCTCAGAAGTAATTCTCTAATCTCAGAAGTAATTCTGTAATCTCAGAAGTAATTCCGTAATCTCAGAAGTAGTTCTGTAATCTCAAAAGTATTTCTGTAACCTCAGCAATATTTCTGTAATCTCAGAAGTAATTCTGTAATCTCAGAAGTAATTAAGTGATCTCAGAAGCAATTCTGTAATCTCAGAAGTACTTCTGTAATCTCAGAAGTAGCTCTGTAATCTCAGAAGTAGTTCTGTAATCTCAGAAGTACTTCTGTAATCTCAGAAGTAGCTCTGTAATCTCAGAAGTAGTTCTGTAATCTCAGAAGTAATTCTGTAATCTCAGAAGTAGCTCTGTAATCTCAGAAGTAGCTCTGTAATATCAGAAGTAATTCTGTAATATCAGAAGTAGCTCTGTAATCTCAGAAGTAATTCTGTAATCTCAGAAGTAGTTCTGTAATCTCAGAAGTAGCTCTGTAATATCAGAAGTAATTATATAATATCAGAAGTAGTATTTCTGTAATCTCAGAAGTAATTCTGTAATCTCAGAAGTAGTTCTGTAATCTCAGAAGTAATTCTGTAATCTCAGAAGTAATTATGTAATCTCAGAAGTATTTCTGTAATCTAAGAAGTAATTCTGTAATCTCAGAAGTAATTCTGTAATCTCAGAAGTAATTCTGTAATCTCAGAAGTAGTTCTGTAATCTCAAAAGTAATTACGTAATCTCAGAAGTAATTGTGTAATCTCAGAAGTAATTCTGTAATCTAAGAAGTAATTCTGTAATCTCAGAAGTAATTCTGTAATCTCAGAAGTAATTCTGTAATCTCAGAAGTAGTTCTGTAATCTCAAAAGTAATTCTGTAACCTCAGAAATTATTTCTGTAATCTCAGAAGTAATTCTGTAATCTCAGAAGTAATTATGTGATCTTAGAAGCAATTCTGTAATCTCAGAAGCAATTCTGTAATCTCAGAAGTAATTCTGCAATCTCAGAAGTAGTTCTGCAATCTCAGAAGTAATTATGTAATCTCAGAAGCAGTTCTGCAATCTCAGAAGGAATTCTGTAATCTCAGAAGTAGTTTTGTAATCTCAGAAGTAATTCTGTAATCTCAGAAGTAATTCTGTAATCTCAGAAGTAATCCTCTAATCTCAGAACTAGTTATGTAATCTCAGAAGTAATTATGTAATCTCAAAAGTAATTATGTAACCTCAGAAAGTATTTCTGGAATCTCAGAAGTAATTCTGTAATCTCAGAAGCAATTCTGTAATCTTAGAAGTAAATCTGTAATCTTAGAAGTAATTCTGTAATCTCAGAAGTAGTTCTGTAATCTCAGAAGTAGTTCTGTAATCTCAGAAGTAATTCTGTAATCTCAGAAGTAATTCTGTTATCTCATAAGTAGTTCTGCAATCTCAGAAGTAGTGCTGTCTTCTCAGAAATATTTATGTAATCTCAGAAGTAAATCTGTAATCTCAGAAGTATTTCTGTAATCTCAGAAGTAGTTCTGTAATCTCAGAAGTAATTCTGTAATCTCAGAAGTAATTGTGTAATCTCAGAAGTAATTCTGTAATCTCAGAAGTAATTCTTTAATCTCAGAAATAATTCTGTAATCTCAGAAGTAATTCCATAATCTCAGAAGTAGTTCTGTAATCTCAAAAGTAATTCTGTAATCTCAGAAGTAATTCTGTAATCTAAGAAGTAATTCTGTAATCTCAGAAGTAATTATGTAATCTCAGAAGTAATTCCGTAATCTCAGAAGTAGTTCTGTAATCTCAAAAGTAATTCTGTAACCTCAGCAATATTTCTGTAATCTCAGAAATATTTATGTAATCTCAGAAGTAATTCCATAATCTCAGAAGTAGTTCTGTAATCTCAAAAGTAATTCTGTAATCTCAGAAGTAATTCTGTAATCTAAGAAGTAATTCTGTAATCTCAGAAGTAATTCTGTAATCTCAGAAGTAATTCTGTAATCTCAGAAGTAATTCTGTAATCTCAGAAGTAGTTCTGTAATCTCAGAAGTAATTCTGTAATCTCAGAAGTAATTATGTAATCTCAGAAGTAATTCTGTAATCTAAGAAGTAATTCTGTAATCTCAGAAGTAATTCTGTAATCTCAGAAGTAATTCTGTAATCTCAGAAGTAGTTCTGTAATCTCAAAAGTAATTCTGTAATCTCAGAAGTAATTCTGTAATCTCAGAAGTAATTCTGTAATATAAGAAGTAATTCTGTAATCTCAGAAGTAATTCTGTAATCTCAGAAGTAATTCTGTAATCTCAGAAGTAGTTCTGTAATCTCAAAAGTAATTCTGTAACCTCAGAAATTATTTCTGTAATCTCAGAAGTAATTCTGTAATCTCAGAAGTAATTATGTGATCTTAGAAGCAATTCTGTAATCTCAGAAGCAATTCTGTAATCTCAGAAGTAATTCTGCAATCTCAGAAGTAGTTCTGCAATCTCAGAAGTAATTATGTAATCTCAGAAGCAGTTCTGCAATCTCAGAAGGAATTCTGTAATCTCAGAAGTAGTTCTGTAATCTCAGAAGTAATTCTGTAATCTCAGAAGTAATTCTGTAATCTCAGAAGTAATTCTGTAATCTAAGAAGTAATTCTGTAATCTCAGAAGTAATTCTGTAATCTCAGAAGTAATTCTGTAATCTCAGAAGTAATTCCGTAATCTCAGAAGTAGTTCTGTAATCTCAAAAGTAATTCTGTAACCTCAGCAATATTTCTGTAATCTCAGAAGTAATTCTGTAATCTCAGAAGTAATTATGTGATCTCAGAAGCAATTCTGTAATCTCAGAAGTACTTCTGTAATCTCAGAAGAAGCTCTGTAATCTCAGAAGTAATTCTGTAATCTCAGAAGTAGCTCTGTAATCTCAGAAGTAGCTCTGTAATATCAGAAGTAATTCTGTAATATCAGAAGTAGCTCTGTAATCTCAGAAGTAATTCTGTAATCTCAGAAGTAGTTCTGTAATCTCAGAAGTAGCTCTGTAATATCAGAAGTAATTATATAATATCAGAAGTAGTATTTCTGCAATCTCAGAAGGAATTCTGTAATCTCAGAAGTAGTTCTGTAATCTCAGAAGTAATTCTGTAATCTCAGAAGTAATTCTGTAATCTCAGAAGTAACCCTCTAATCTCAGAACTAGTTATGTAATCTCAGAAGTAATTATGTAATCTCAAAAGTAATTATGTAACCTCAGAAAGTATTTCTGGAATCTCAGAAGTAATTCTGTAATCTCAGAAGCAATTCTGTAATCTTAGAAGTAAATCTGTAATCTTAGAAGTAATTCTGTAATCTCAGAAGTAGTTCTGTAAT
This sequence comes from Petromyzon marinus, assembly GCF_048934315.1. Lineage (NCBI taxonomy): Eukaryota > Metazoa > Chordata > Hyperoartia > Petromyzontiformes > Petromyzontidae > Petromyzon > Petromyzon marinus. The sequence goes on from NC_133685.1 coordinate 13,694,710, forward strand.
CTCAGAAGTAGTTCTGTAATCTCAGAAGTAATTCTGTAATCTCAGAAGTAATTCTGTTATCTCAGAAGTAGTTCTGCAATCTCAGAAGTAGTGCTGTCTTCTCAGAAATATTTATGTAATCTCAGAAGTAAATCTGTAATCTCAGAAGTATTTCTGTAATCTCAGAAGTAGTTCTGTAATCTCAGAAGTAATTCTGTAATCTCAGAAGTAATTGTGTAATCTCAGAAGTAATTCTGTAATCTCAGAAGTAATTCTTTAATCTCAGAAATAATTCTGTAATCTCAGAAGTAATTCCATAATCTCAGAAGTAGTTCTGTAATCTCAAAAGTAATTCTGTAATCCCAGAAGTAATTCTGTAATCTAAGAAGTAATTCTGTAATCTCAGAAGTAATTCTGTAATCTCAGAAGTAATTCCGTAATCTCAGAAGTAGTTCTGTAATCTCAAAAGTAATTCTGTAACCTCAGCAATATTTCTGTAATCTCAGAAGTAATTCTGTAATCTCAGAAGTAGTTCTGTAATCTCAGAAGTAGTTCTGTACTCTCAGAAGTAATTCTGTAATCTCAGAAGTAATTCTGTTATCTCAGAAGTAGTTCTGCAATCTCAGAAGTAGTGCTGTCTTCTCAGAAATATTTATGTAATCTCAGAAGTAAATCTGTAATCTCAGAAGTATTTCTGTAATCTCAGAAGTAGTTCTGTAATCTCAGAAGTAATTCTGTAATCTCAGAAGTAATTGTGTAATCTCAGAAATAATTCTGTAATCTCAGAAGTAATTCTTTAATCTCAGAAATAATTCTGTAATCTCAGAAGTAATTCCATAATCTCAGAAGTAGTTCTGTAATCTCAAAAGTAATTCTGTAATCTCAGAAGTAATTCTGTAATCTAAGAAGTAATTCTGTAATCTCAGAAGTAATTCTGTAATCTCAGAAGTAATTCTGTAATCTCAGAAGTAATTCCGTAATCTCAGAAGTAATTCTGTAATCTCAGAAGTAGTTCTGTAATCTCAGAAGTAATTCTGTAATCTCAGAAGTAATTATGTAATCTCAGAAGTAATTCTGTAATCTAAGAAGTAATTCTGTAATCTCAGAAGTAATTCTGTAATCTCAGAAGTAATTCTGTAATCTCAGAAGTAGTTCTGTAATCTCAAAAGTAATTCTGTAATCTCAGAAGTAATTCTGTAATCTCAGAAGTAATTCTGTAATCTAAGAAGTAATTCTGTAATCTCAGAAGTAATTCTGTAATCTCAGAAGTAATTCTGTAATCTCAGAAGTAGTTCTGTAATCTCAAAAGTAATTCTGTAACCTCAGAAATTATTTCTGTAATCTCAGAAGTAATTCTGTAATCTCAGAAGTAATTATGTGATCTTAGAAGCAATTCTGTAATCTCAGAAGCAATTCTGTAATCTCAGAAGTAATTCTGCAATCTCAGAAGTAGTTCTGCAATCTCAGAAGTAATTATGTAATCTCAGAAGCAGTTCTGCAATCTCAGAAGGAATTCTGTAATCTCAGAAGTAGTTCTGTATTCTCAGAAGTAGTTCTGTAATCTCAAAAGTAATTCTGTAACCTCAGAAATTATTTCTGTAATCTCAGAAGTAATTATGTAATCTCAGAAGTAATTATGTGATCTTAGAAGCAATTCTGTAATCTCAGAAGCAATTCTGTAATCTCAGAAGTAATTCTGCAATCTCAGAAGTAGTTCTGCAATCTCAGAAGTAATTATGTAATCTCAGAAGCAGTTCTGCAATCTCAGAAGGAATTCTGTAATCTCAGAAGTAGTTCTGTAATCTCAGAAGTAATTCTGTAATCTCAGAAGTAATTCTGTAATCTCAGAAGTAATTCTGTAATCTAAGAAGTAATTCTGTAATCTCAGAAGTAATTCTGTAATCTCAGAAGTAATTCTGTAATCTCAGAAGTAATTCCGTAATCTCAGAAGTAGTTCTGTAATCTCAAAAGTAATTCTGTAACCTCAGCAATATTTCTGTAATCTCAGAAGTAATTCTGTAATCTCAGAAGTAATTATGTGATCTCAGAAGCAATTCTGTAATCTCAGAAGTACTTCTGTAATCTCAGAAGAAGCTCTGTAATCTCAGAAGTAATTCTGTAATCTCAGAAGTAGCTCTGTAATCTCAGAAGTAGCTCTGTAATATCAGAAGTAATTCTGTAATATCAGAAGTAGCTCTGTAATCTCAGAAGTAATTCTGTAATCTCAGAAGTAGTTCTGTAATCTCAGAAGTAGCTCTGTAATATCAGAAGTAATTATATAATATCAGAAGTAGTATTTCTGCAATCTCAGAAGGAATTCTGTAATCTCAGAAGTAGTTCTGTAATCTCATAAGTAATTCTGTAATCTCAGAAGTAATTCTGTAATCTCAGAAGTAATCCTCTAATCTCAGAACTAGTTATGTAATCTCAGAAGTAATTATGTAATCTCAAAAGTAATTATGTAACCTCAGAAAGTATTTCTGGAATCTCAGAAGTAATTCTGTAATCTCAGAAGCAATTCTGTAATCTTAGAAGTAAATCTGTAATCTTAGAAGTAATTCTGTAATCTCAGAAGTAGTTCTGTAATCTCAGAAGTAGTTCTGTAATCTCAGAAGTAATTCTGTAATCTCAGAAGTAATTCTGTTATCTCAGAAGTAGTTCTGCAATCTCAGAAGTAGTGCAGTCTTCTCAGAAATATTTATGTAATCTCAGAAGTAAATCTGTAATCTCAGAAGTATTTCTGTAATCTCAGAAGTAGTTCTGTAATCTCAGAAGTAATTCTGTAATCTCAGAAGTAATTGTGTAATCTCAGAAGTAATTCTGTAATCTCAGAAGTAATTCTTTAATCTCAGAAATAATTCTGTAATCTCAGAAGTAATTCCATAATCTCAGAAGTAGTTCTGTAATCTCAAAAGTAATTCTGTAATCCCAGAAGTAATTCTGTAATCTAAGAAGTAATTCTGTAATCTCAGAAGTAATTCTGTAATCTCAGAAGTAATTCCGTAATCTCAGAAGTAGTTCTGTAATCTCAAAAGTAATTCTGTAACCTCAGCAATATTTCTGTAATCTCAGAAGTAATTCTGTAATCTCAGAAGTAGTTCTGTAATCTCAGAAGTAGTTCTGTACTCTCAGAAGTAATTCTGTAATCTCAGAAGTAATTCTGTTATCTCAGAAGTAGTTCTGCAATCTCAGAAGTAGTGCTGTCTTCTCAGAAATATTTATGTAATCTCAGAAGTAAATCTGTAATCTCAGAAGTATTTCTGTAATCTCAGAAGTAGTTCTGTAATCTCAGAAGTAATTCTGTAATCTCAGAAGTAATTGTGTAATCTCAGAAATAATTCTGTAATCTCAGAAGTAATTCTTTAATCTCAGAAATAATTCTGTAATCTCAGAAGTAATTCCATAATCTCAGAAGTAGTTCTGTAATCTCAAAAGTAATTTGTAATCTCAGAAGTAATTCTGTAATCTAAGAAGTAATTCTGTAATCTCAGAAGTAATTCTGTAATCTCAGAAGTAATTCTGTAATCTCAGAAGTAATTCCGTAATCTCAGAAGTAATTCTGTAATCTCAGAAGTAGTTCTGTAATCTCAGAAGTAATTCTGTAATCTCAGAAGTAATTATGTAATCTCAGAAGTAATTCTGTAATCTAAGAAGTAATTCTGTAATCTCAGAAGTAATTCTGTAATCTCAGAAGTAATTCTGTAATCTCAGAAGTAGTTCTGTAATCTCAAAAGTAATTCTGTAATCTCAGAAGTAATTCTGTAATCTCAGAAGTAATTCTGTAATCTAAGAAGTAATTCTGTAATCTCAGAAGTAATTCTGTAATCTCAGAAGTAATTCTGTAATCTCAGAAGTAGTTCTGTAATCTCAAAAGTAATTCTGTAACCTCAGAAATTATTTCTGTAATCTCAGAAGTAATTCTGTAATCTCAGAAGTAATTATGTGATCTTAGAAGCAATTCTGTAATCTCAGAAGCAATTCTGTAATCTCAGAAGTAATTCTGCAATCTCAGAAGTAGTTCTGCAATCTCAGAAGTAATTATGTAATCTCAGAAGCAGTTCTGCAATCTCAGAAGGAATTCTGTAATCTCAGAAGTAGTTCTGTAATCTCAGAAGTAATTCTGTAATCTCAGAAGTAATTCTGTAATCTCAGAAGTAATTCTGTAATCTAAGAAGTAATTCTGTAATCTCAGAAGTAATTCTGTAATCTCAGAAGTAATTCTGTAATCTCAGAAGTAATTCCGTAATCTCAGAAGTAGTTCTGTAATCTCAAAAGTAATTCTGTAACCTCAGCAATATTTCTGTAATCTCAGAAGTAATTCTGTAATCTCAGAAGTAATTATGTGATCTCAGAAGCAATTCTGTAATCTCAGAAGTACTTCTGTAATCTCAGAAGAAGCTCTGTAATCTCAGAAGTAATTCTGTAATCTCAGAAGTAGCTCTGTAATCTCAGAAGTAGCTCTGTAATATCAGAAGTAATTCTGTAATATCAGAAGTAGCTCTGTAATCTCAGAAGTAATTCTGTAATCTCAGAAGTAGTTCTGTAATCTCAGAAGTAGCTCTGTAATATCAGAAGTAATTATATAATATCAGAAGTAGTATTTCTGTAATCTCAGAAGTAATTCTGTAATCTCAGAAGTAGTTCTGTAATCTCAGAAGTAATTCTGTAATCTCAGAAGTAATTATGTAATCTCAGAAGTAATTCTGTAATCTAAGAAGTAATTCTGTAATCTCAGAAGTAATTCTGTAATCTCAGAAGTAATTCTGTAATCTCAGAAGTAGTTCTGTAATCTCAAAAGTAATTCTGTAATCTCAGAAGTAATTCTGTAATCTCAGAAGTAATTCTGTAATCTAAGAAGTAATTCTGTAATCTCAGAAGTAATTCTGTAATCTCAGAAGTAATTCTGTAATCTCAGAAGTAGTTCTGTAATCTCAAAAGTAATTCTGTAACCTCAGAAATTATTTCTGTAATCTCAGAAGTAATTCTGTAATCTCAGAAGTAATTATGTGATCTTAGAAGCAATTCTGTAATCTCAGAAGCAATTCTGTAATCTCAGAAGTAATTCTGCAATCTCAGAAGTAGTTCTGCAATCTCAGAAGTAATTATGTAATCTCAGAAGCAGTTCTGCAATCTCAGAAGGAATTCTGTAATTTCAGAAGTAGTTCTGTAATCTCAGAAGTAATTCTGTAATCTCAGAAGTAATTCTGTAATCTCAGAAGTAATCCTCTAATCTCAGAACTAGTTATGTAATCTCAGAAGTAATTATGTAATCTCAAAAGTAATTATGTAACCTCAGAAAGTATTTCTGGAATCTCAGAAGTAATTCTGTAATCTCAGAAGCAATTCTGTAATCTTAGAAGTAAATCTGTAATCTTAGAAGTAATTCTGTAATCTCAGAAGTAGTTCTGTAATCTCAGAAGTAGTTCTGTAATCTCAGAAGTAATTCTGTAATCTCAGAAGTAATTCTGTTATCTCAGAAGTAGTTCTGCAATCTCAGAAGTAGTGCTGTCTTCTCAGAAATATTTATGTAATCTCAGAAGTAAATCTGTAATCTCAGAAGTATTTCTGTAATCTCAGAAGTAGTTCTGTAATCTCAGAAGTAATTCTGTAATCTCAGAAGTAATTGTGTAATCTCAGAAGTAATTCTGTAATCTCAGAAGTAATTCTTTAATCTCAGAAATAATTCTGTAATCTCAGAAGTAATTCCATAATCTCAGAAGTAGTTCTGTAATCTCAAAAGTAATTCTGTAATCTCAGAAGTAATTCTGTAATCTAAGAAGTAATTCTGTAATCTCAGAAGTAATTCTGTAATCTCAGAAGTAATTCTGTAATCTCAGAAGTAATTCCGTAATCTCAGAAGTAGTTCTGTAATCTCAAAAGTAATTCTGTAACCTCAGCAATATTTCTGTAATCTCAGAAGTAATTCTGTAATCTCAGAAGTAATTATGTGATCTCAGAAGCAATTCTGTAATCTCAGAAGTACTTCTGTAATCTCAGAAGTAGCTCTGTAATCTCAGAAATAGTTCTGTAATCTCAGAAGTAATTCTGTAATCTCAGAAGTAGCTCTGTAATCTCAGAAGTAGCTCTGTAATATCAGAAGTAATTCTGTAATATCAGAAGTAGCTCTGTAATCTCAGAAGTAATTCTGTAATCTCAGAAGTAGTTCTGTAATCTCAGAAGTAGCTCTGTAATATCAGAAGTAATTATATAATATCAGAAGTAGTATTTCTGTAATCTCAGAAGTAATTCTGTAATCTCAGAAGTAGTTCTGTAATCTTAGAAGTAATTCTGTAATCTCAGAAGTAAATATGTAATCTCAGAAGTAATTCTGTAATCTAAGAAGTAATTCTGTAATCTCAGAAGTAATTCTGTAATCTCAGAAGTAATTCTGTAATCTCAGAAGTAGTTCTGTAATCTCAAAAGTAATTCTGTAATCTCAGAAGTAATTCTGTAATCTCAGAAGTAATTCTGTAATCTCAGAAGTAATTCTGTAATCTCAGAAGTAATTCTGTAATCTCAGAAGTAGTTCTGTAATCTCAAAAGTAATTCTGTAACCTCAGAAATTATTTCTGTAATCTCAGAAGTAATTCTGTAATCTCAGAAGTAATTATGTGATCTTAGAAGCAATTCTGTAATCTCAGAAGCAATTCTGTAATCTCAGAAGTAATTCTGCAATCTCAGAAGTAGTTCTGCAATCTCAGAAGTAATTATGTAATCTCAGAAGCAGTTCTGCAATCTCAGAAGGAATTCTGTAATCTCAGAAGTAGTTCTGTAATCTCAGAAGTAATTCTGTAATCTCAGAAGTAATTCTGTAATCTCAGAAGTAATCCTCTAATCTCAGAACTAGTTATGTAATCTCAGAAGTAATTATGTAATCTCAAAAGTAATTATGTAACCTCAGAAAGTATTTCTGGAATCTCAGAAGTAATTCTGTAATCTCAGAAGCAATTCTGTAATCTCAGAAGTAATTCTGCAATCTCAGAAGTAGTTCTGCAATCTCAGAAGTAATTATGTAATCTCAGAAGCAGTTCTGCAATCTCAGAAGGAATTCTGTAATCTCAGAAGTAGTTCTGTAATCTCAGAAGTAATTCTGTAATCTCAGAAGTAATTCTGTAATCTCAGAAGTAATTCTGTAATCTAAGAAGTAATTCTGTAATCTCAGAAGTAATTCTGTAATCTCAGAAGTAATTCTGTAATCTCAGAAGTAATTCCGTAATCTCAGAAGTAGTTCTGTAATCTCAAAAGTAATTCTGTAACCTCAGCAATATTTCTGTAATCTCAGAAGTAATTATGTAATCTCAGAAGTAATTATGTGATCTCAGAAGCAATTCTGTAATCTCAGAAGTACTTCTGTAATCTCAGAAGTAGCTCTGTAATCTCAGAAGTAATTCTGTAATCTCAGAAGTAGCTCTGTAATCTCAGAAGTAGCTCTGTAATATCAGAAGTAATTATGTAATATCAGAAGTAGCTCTGTAATCTCAGAAGTAATTCTGTAATCTCAGAAGTAGTTCTGTAATCTCAGAAGTAGCTCTGTAATATCAGAAGTAATTATATAATATCAGAAGTAGTATTTCTGTAATCTCAGAAGTAATTCTGTAATCTCAGAAGTAGTTCTGTAATCTCAGAAGTAATTCTGTAATCTCAGAAGTAATTATGTAATCTCAGAAGTAATTCTGTAATCTAAGAAGTAATTCTGTAATCTCAGAAGTAATTCTGTAATCTCAGAAGTAATTCTGTAATCTCAGAAGTAGTTCTGTAATCTCAAAAGTAATTCTGTAATCTCAGAAGTAATTCTGTAATCTCAGAAGTAATTCTGTAATCTAAGAAGTAATTCTGTAATCTCAGAAGTAATTCTGTAATCTCAGAAGTAATTCTGTAATCTCAGAAGTAGTTCTGTAATCTCAAAAGTAATTCTGTAACCTCAGAAATTATTTCTGTAATCTCAGAAGTAATTCTGTAATCTCAGAAGTAATTATGTGATCTTAGAAGCAATTCTGTAATCTCAGAAGCAATTCTGTAATCTCAGAAGTAATTCTGCAATCTCAGAAGTAGTTCTGCAATCTCAGAAGTAATTATGTAATCTCAGAAGCAGTTCTGCAATCTCAGAAGGAATTCTGTAATCTCAGAAGTAGTTCTGTAATCTCAGAAGTAATTCTGTAATCTCAGAAGTAATTCTGTAATCTCAGAAGTAATCCTCTAATCTCAGAACTAGTTATGTAATCTCAGAAGTAATTATGTAATCTCAAAAGTAATTATGTAACCTCAGAAAGTATTTCTGGAATCTCAGAAGTAATTCTGTAATCTCAGAAGCAATTCTGTAATCTTAGAAGTAAATCTGTAATCTTAGAAGTAATTCTGTAATCTCAGAAGTAGTTCTGTAATCTCAGAAGTAGTTCTGTAATCTCAGAAGTAATTCTGTAATCTCAGAAGTAATTCTGTTATCTCAGAAGTAGTTCTGCAATCTCAGAAGTAGTGCTGTCTTCTCAGAAATATTTATGTAATCTCAGAAGTAAATCTGTAATCTCAGAAGTATTTCTGTAATCTCAGAAGTAGTTCTGTAATCTCAGAAGTAATTCTGTAATCTCAGAAGTAATTGTGTAATCTCAGAAGTAATTCTGTAATCTCAGAAGTAATTCTTTAATCTCAGAAATAATTCTGTAATCTCAGAAGTAATTCTGTTATCTCAGAAGTAGTTCTGCAATCTCAGAAGTAGTGCTGTCTTCTCAGAAATATTTATGTAATCTCAGAAGTAAATCTGTAATCTCAGAAGTATTTCTGTAATCTCAGAAGTAGTTCTGTAATCTCAGAAGTAATTCTGTAATCTCAGAAGTAATTGTGTAATCTCAGAAATAATTCTGTAATCTCAGAAGTAATTCTTTAATCTCAGAAATAATTATGTAATCTCAGAAGTAATTCCATAATCTCAGAAGTAGTTCTGTAATCTCAAAAGTAATTCTGTAATCTCAGAAGTAATTCTGTAATCTAAGAAGTAATTCTGTAATCTCAGAAGTAATTCCGTAATCTCAGAAGTAGTTCTGTAATCTCAAAAGTAATTCTGTAACCTCAGCAATATTTCTGTAATCTCAGAAGTAATTATGTAATCTCAGAAGTAATTATGTGATCTCAGAAGCAATTCTGTAATCTCAGAAGTACTTCTGTAATCTCAGAAGTAGCTCTGTAATCTCAGAAGTAATTCTGTAATCTCAGAAGTAGCTCTGTAATCTCAGAAGTAGCTCTGTAATATCAGAAGTAATTATGTAATATCAGAAGTAGCTCTGTAATCTCAGAAGTAATTCTGTAATCTCAGAAGTAGTTCTGTAATCTCAGAAGTAGCTCTGTAATATCAGAAGTAATTATATAATATCAGAAGTAGTATTTCTGTAATCTCAGAAGTAATTCTGTAATCTCAGAAGTAGTTCTGTAATCTCAGAAGTAATTCTGTAATCTCAGAAGTAATTATGTAATCTCAGAAGTAATTCTGTAATCTAAGAAGTAATTCTGTAATCTCAGAAGTAATTCTGTAATCTCAGAAGTAATTCTGTAATCTCAGAAGTAGTTCTGTAATCTCAAAAGTAATTCTGTAATCTCAGAAGTAATTCTGTAATCTCAGAAGTAATTCTGTAATCTAAGAAGTAATTCTGTAATCTCAGAAGTAATTCTGTAATCTCAGAAGTAATTCTGTAATCTCAGAAGTAGTTCTGTAATCTCAAAAGTAATTCTGTAACCTCAGAAATTATTTCTGTAATCTCAGAAGTAATTCTGTAATCTCAGAAGTAATTATGTGATCTTAGAAGCAATTCTGTAATCTCAGAAGCAATTCTGTAATCTCAGAAGTAATTCTGCAATCTCAGAAGTAGTTCTGATATCTCAGAAGTAATTATGTAATCTCAGAAGCAGTTCTGCAATCTCAGAAGGAATTCTGTAATCTCAGAAGTAGTTCTGTAATCTCAGAAGTAATTCTGTAATCTCAGAAGTAATTCTGTAATCTCAGAAGTAATCCTCTAATCTCAGAACTAGTTATGTAATCTCAGAAGTAATTATGTAATCTCAAAAGTAATTATGTAACCTCAGAAAGTATTTCTGGAATCTCAGAAGTAATTCTGTAATCTCAGAAGCAATTCTGTAATCTTAGAAGTAAATCTGTAATCTTAGAAGTAATTCTGTAATCTCAGAAGTAGTTCTGTAATCTCAGAAGTAGTTCTGTAATCTCAGAAGTAATTCTGTAATCTCAGAAGTAATTCTGTTATCTCAGAAGTAGTTCTGCAATCTCAGAAGTAGTGCTGTCTTCTCAGAAATATTTATGTAATCTCAGAAGTAAATCTGTAATCTCAGAAGTATTTCTGTAATCTCAGAAGTAGTTCTGTAATCTCAGAAGTAATTCTGTAATCTCAGAAGTAATTGTGTAATCTCAGAAGTAATTCTGTAATCTCAGAAGTAATTCTTTAATCTCAGAAATAATTCTGTAATCTCAGAAGTAATTCCATAATCTCAGAAGTAGTTCTGTAATCTCAAAAGTAATTCTGTAATCTCAGAAGTAATTCTGTAATCTAAGAAGTAATTCTGTAATCTCAGAAGTAATTCTGTAATCTCAGAAGTAATTCTGTAATCTCAGAAGTAATTCCGTAATCTCAGAAGTAGTTCTGTAATCTCAAAAGTAATTCTGTAACCTCAGCAATATTTCTGTAATCTCAGAAGTAATTCTGTAATCTCAGAAGTAATTATGTGATCTCAGAAGCAATTCTGTAATCTCAGAAGTACTTCTGTAATCTCAGAAGTAGCTCTGTAATCTCAGAAATAGTTCTGTAATCTCAGAAGTAATTCTGTAATCTCAGAAGTAGCTCTGTAATCTCAGAAGTAGCTCTGTAATATCAGAAGTAATTCTGTAATATCAGAAGTAGCTCTGTAATCTCAGAAGTAATTCTGTAATCTCAGAAGTAGTTCTGTAATCTCAGAAGTAGCTCTGTAATATCAGAAGTAATTATATAATATCAGAAGTAGTATTTCTGTAATCTCAGAAGTAATTCTGTAATCTCAGAAGTAGTTCTGTAATCTCAGAAGTAATTCTGTAATCTCAGAAGTAAATATGTAATCTCAGAAGTAATTCTGTAATCTAAGAAGTAATTCTGTAATCTCAGAAGTAATTCTGTAATCTCAGAAGTAATTCTGTAATCTCAGAAGTAGTTCTGTAATCTCAAAAGTAATTCTGTAATCTCAGAAGTAATTCTGTAATCTCAGAAGTAATTCTGTAATCTAAGAAGTAATTCTGTAATCTCAGAAGTAATTCTGTAATCTCAGAAGTAATTCTGTAATCTCAGAAGTAGTTCTGTAATCTCAAAAGTAATTCTGTAACCTCAGAAATTATTTCTGTAATCTCAGAAGTAATTCTGTAATCTCAGAAGTAATTATGTGATCTTAGAAGCAATTCTGTAATCTCAGAAGCAATTCTGTAATCTCAGAAGTAATTCTGCAATCTCAGAAGTAGTTCTGCAATCTCAGAAGTAATTATGTAATCTCAGAAGCAGTTCTGCAATCTCAGAAGGAATTCTGTAATCTCAGAAGTAGTTCTGTAATCTCAGAAGTAATTCTGTAATCTCAGAAGTAATTCTGTAATCTCAGAAGTAATCCTCTAATCTCAGAACTAGTTATGTAATCTCAGAAGTAATTATGTAATCTCAAAAGTAATTATGTAAACTCAGAAGTAATTATGTGATCTTAGAAGCAATTCTGTAATCTCAGAAGCAATTCTGTAATCTCAGAAGTAATTCTGCAATCTCAGAAGTAGTTCTGCAATCTCAGAAGTAATTATGTAATCTCAGAAGCAGTTCTGCAATCTCAGAAGGAATTCTGTAATCTCAGAAGTAGTTCTGTAATCTCAGAAGTAATTCTGTAATCTCAGAAGTAATTCTGTAATCTCAGAAGTAATCCTCTAATCTCAGAACTAGTTATGTAATCTCAGAAGTAATTATGTAATCTCAAAAGTAATTATGTAACCTCAGAAAGTATTTCTGGAATCTCAGAAGTAATTCTGTAATCTCAGAAGCAATTCTGTAATCTTAGAAGTAAATCTGTAATCTTAGAAGTAATTCTGTAATCTCAGAAGTAGTTCTGTAATCTCAGAAGTAGTTCTGTAATCTCAGAAGTAATTCTGTAATCTCAGAAGTAATTCTGTTATCTCAGAAGTAGTTCTGCAATCTCAGAAGTAGTGCTGTCTTCTCAGAAATATTTATGTAATCTCAGAAGTAAATCTGTAATCTCAGAAGTATTTGTGTAATCTCAGAAGTAGTTCTGTAATCTCAGAAGTAATTCTGTAATCTCAGAAGTAATTGTGTAATCTCAGAAGTAATTCTGTAATCTCAGAAGTAATTCTTTAATCTCAGAAATAATTCTGTAATCTCAGAAGTAATTCCATAATCTCAGAAGTAGTTCTGTAATCTCAAAAGTAATTCTGTAATCTCAGAAGTAATTCTGTAATCTAAGAAGTAATTCTGTAATCTCAGAAGTAATTCTGTAATCTCAGAAGTAATTCTGTAATCTCAGAAGTAATTCCGTAATCTCAGAAGTAGTTCTGTAATCTCAAAAGTAATTCTGTAACCTCAGCAATATTTCTGTAATCTCAGAAGTAATTCTGTAATCTCAGAAGTAATTATGTGATCTCAGAAGCAATTCTGTAATCTCAGAAGTACTTCTGTAATCTCAGAAGTAGCTCTGTAATCTCAGAAATAGTTCTGTAATCTCAGAAGTAATTCTGTAATCTCAGAAGTAGCTCTGTAATCTCAGAAGTAGCTCTGTAATATCAGAAGTAATTCTGTAATATCAGAAGTAGCTCTGTAATCTCAGAAGTAATTCTGTAATCTCAGAAGTAGTTCTGTAATCTCAGAAGTAGCTCTGTAATATCAGAAGTAATTATATAATATCAGAAGTAGTATTTCTGTAATCTCAGAAGTAATTCTGTAATCTCAGAAGTAGTTCTGTAATCTCAGAAGTAATTCTGTAATCTCAGAAGTAAATATGTAATCTCAGAAGTAATTCTGTAATCTAAGAAGTAATTCTGTAATCTCAGAAGTAATTCTGTAATCTCAGAAGTAATTCTGTAATCTCAGAAGTAGTTCTGTAATCTCAGAAGTAATTCTGTAATCTAAGAAGTAATTCTGTAATCTCAGAAGTAATTCTGTAATCTCAGAAGTAATTCTGTAATCTCAGAAGTAGTTCTGTAATCTCAAAAGTAATTCTGTAACCTCAGAAATTATTTCTGTAATCTCAGAAGTAATTCTGTAATCTCAGAAGTAATTATGTGATCTTAGAAGCAATTCTGTAATCTCAGAAGCAATTCTGTAATCTCAGAAGTAATTCTGCAATCTCAGAAGTAGTTCTGCAATCTCAGAAGTAATTATGTAATCTCAGAAGCAGTTCTGCAATCTCAGAAGGAATTCTGTAATCTCAGAAGTAGTTCTGTAATCTCAGAAGTAATTCTGTAATCTCAGAAGTAATTCTGTAATCTCAGAAGTAATCCTCTAATCTCAGAACTAGTTATGTAATCTCAGAAGTAATTATGTAATCTCAAAAGTAATTATGTAACCTCAGAAAGTATTTCTGGAATCTCAGAAGTAATTCTGTAATCTCAGAAGCAATTCTGTAATCTCAGAAGTAATTCTGCAATCTCAGAAGTAGTTCTGCAATCTCAGAAGTAATTATGTAATCTCAGAAGCAGTTCTGCAATCTCAGAAGGAATTCTGTAATCTCAGAAGTAGTTCTGTAATCTCAGAAGTAATTCTGTAATCTCAGAAGTAATTCTGTAATCTCAGAAGTAATTCTGTAATCTAAGAAGTAATTCTGTAATCTCAGAAGTAATTCTGTAATCTCAGAAGTAATTCTGTAATCTCAGAAGTAATTCCGTAATCTCAGAAGTAGTTCTGTAATCTCAAAAGTAATTCTGTAACCTCAGCAATATTTCTGTAATCTCAGAAGTAATTATGTAATCTCAGAAGTAATTATGTGATCTCAGAAGCAATTCTGTAATCTCAGAAGTACTTCTGTAATCTCAGAAGTAGCTCTGTAATCTCAGAAGTAATTCTGTAATCTCAGAATTAGCTCTGTAATCTCAGAAGTAGCTCTGTAATATCAGAAGTAATTCTGTAATATCAGAAGTAGCTCTGTAATCTCAGAAGTAATTCTGTAATCTCAGAAGTAGTTCTGTAATCTCAGAAGTAGCTCTGTAATATCAGAAGTAATTATATAATATCAGAAGTAGTATTTCTGTAATCTCAGAAGTAATTCTGTAATCTCAGAAGTAGTTCTGTAATCTCAGAAGTAATTCTGTAATCTCAGAAGTAATTATGTAATCTCAGAAGTAATTCTGTAATCTAAGAAGTAATTCTGTAATCTCAGAAGTAATTCTGTAATCTCAGAAGTAATTCTGTAATCTCAGAAGTAGTTCTGTAATCTCAAAAGTAATTCTGTAATCTCAGAAGTAATTCTGTAATCTCAGAAGTAATTCTGTAATCTAAGAAGTAATTCTGTAATCTCAGAAGTAATTCTGTAATCTCAGAAGTAATTCTGTAATCTCAGAAGTAGTTCTGTAATCTCAAAAGTAATTCTGTAACCTCAGAAATTATTTCTGTAATCTCAGAAGTAATTCTGTAATCTCAGAAGTAATTATGTGATCTTAGAAGCAATTCTGTAATCTCAGAAGCAATTCTGTAATCTCAGAAGTAATTCTGCAATCTCAGAAGTAGTTCTGCAATCTCAGAAGTAATTATGTAATCTCAGAAGCAGTTCTGCAATCTCAGAAGGAATTCTGTAATCTCAGAAGTAGTTCTGTAATCTCAGAAGTAATTCTGTAATCTCAGAAGTAATTCTGTAATCTCAGAAGTAATCCTCTAATCTCAGAACTAGTTATGTAATCTCAGAAGTAATTATGTAATCTCAAAAGTAATTATGTAACCTCAGAAAGTATTTCTGGAATCTCAGAAGTAATTCTGTAATCTCAGAAGCAATTCTGTAATCTTAGAAGTAAATCTGTAATCTTAGAAGTAATTCTGTAATCTCAGAAGTAGTTCTGTAATCTCAGAAGTAGTTCTGTAATCTCAGAAGTAATTCTGTAATCTCAGAAGTAATTCTGTTATCTCAGAAGTAGTTCTGCAATCTCAGAAGTAGTGCTGTCTTCTCAGAAATATTTATGTAATCTCAGAAGTAAATCTGTAATCTCAGAAGCATTTCTGTAATCTCAGAAGTAGTTCTGTAATCTCAGAAGTAATTCTGTAATCTCAGAAGTAATTGTGTAATCTCAGAAGTAATTCTGTAATCTCAGAAGTAATTCTTTAATCTCAGAAATAATTCTGTAATCTCAGAAGTAATTCCATAATCTCAGAAGTAGTTCTGTAATCTCAAAAGTAATTCTGTAATCTCAGAAGTAATTCTGTAATCTAAGAAGTAATTCTGTAATCTCAGAAGTAATTCTGTAATCTCAGAAGTAATTCTGTAATCTCAGAAGTAATTCCGTAATCTCAGAAGTAGTTCTGTAATCTCAAAAGTAATTCTGTAACCTCAGCAATATTTCTGTAATCTCAGAAGTAATTCTGTAATCTCAGAAGTAATTATGTGATCTCAGAAGCAATTCTGTAATCTCAGAAGTACTTCTGTAATCTCAGAAGTAGCTATGTAATCTCAGAAATAGTTCTGTAATCTCAGAAGTAATTCTGTAATCTCAGAAGTAGCTCTGTAATCTCAGAAGTAGCTCTGTAATATCAGAAGTAATTCTGTAATATCAGAAGTAGCTCTGTAATCTCAGAAGTAATTTTGTAATCTCAGAAGTAGTTCTGTAATCTCAGAAGTAGCTCTGTAATATCAGAAGTAATTATATAATATCAGAAGTAGTATTTCTGTAATCTCAGAAGTAATTCTGTAATCTCAGAAGTAGTTCTGTAATCTCAGAAGTAATTCTGTAATCTCAGAAGTAAATACGTAATCTCAGAAGTAATTCTGTAATCTAAGAAGTAATTCTGTAATCTCAGAAGTAATTCTGTAATCTCAGAAGTAATTCTGTAATCTCAGAAGTAGTTCTGTAATCTCAAAAGTAATTCTGTAATCTCAGAAGTAATTCTGTAATCTCAGAAGTAATTCTGTAATCTAAGAAGTAATTCTGTAATCTCAGAAGTAATTCTGTAATCTCAGAAGTAATTCTGTAATCTCAGAAGTAGTTCTGTAATCTCAAAAGTAATTCTGTAACCTCAGAAATTATTTCTGTAATCTCAGAAGTAATTCTGTAATCTCAGAAGTAATTATGTGATCTTAGAAGCAATTCTGTAATCTCAGAAGCAATTCTGTAATCTCAGAAGTAATTCTGCAATCTCAGAAGTAGTTCTGCAATCTCAGAAGTAATTATGTAATCTCAGAAGCAGTTCTGCAATCTCAGAAGGAATTCTGTAATCTCAGAAGTAGTTCTGTAATCTCAGAAGTAATTCTGTAATCTCAGAAGTAATTCTGTAATCTCAGAAGTAATCCTCTAATCTCAGAACTAGTTATGTAATCTCAGAAGTAATTATGTAATCTCAAAAGTAATTATGTAACCTCAAAAAGTATTTCTGGAATCTCAGAAGTAATTCTGTAATCTCAGAAGCAATTCTGTAATCTTAGAAGTAAATCTGTAATCTTAGAAGTAATTCTGTAATCTCAGAAGTAGTTCTGTAATCTCAGAAGTAGTTCTGTAATCTCAGAAGTAATTCTGTAATCTCAGAAGTAATTCTGTTATCTCAGAAGTAGTTCTGCAATCTCAGAAGTAGTGCTGTCTTCTCAGAAATATTTATGTAATCTCAGAAGTAAATCTGTAATCTCAGAAGTATTTCTGTAATCTCAGAAGTAGTTCTGTAATCTCAGAAGTAATTCTTTAATCTCAGAAATAATTCTGTAATCTCAGAAGTAATTCCATAATCTCAGAAGTAATTCTTTAATCTCAGAAATAATTCTGTAATCTCAGAAGTAATTCCATAATCTCAGAAGTAGTTCTGTAATCTCAAAAGTAATTCTGTAATCTCAGAAGTAATTCTGTAATCTAAGAAGTAATTCTGTAATCTCAGAAGTAATTCTGTAATCTCAGAAGTACTTCTGTAATCTCAGAAGTAGCTCTGTAATCTCAGAAGTAGTTCTGTAATCTCAGAAGTAATTCTGTAATCTCAGATGTAGCTCTGTAATCTCAGAAGTAGCTCTGTAATATCAGAAGTAATTCTGTAATATCAGAAGTAGCTCTGTAATCTCAGAAGTAATTCTGTAATCTCAGAAGTAGTTCTGTAATCTCAGAAGTAGCTCTGTAATATCAGAAGTAATTCTATAATATCAGAAGTAGTATTTCTGTAATCTCAGAAGTAATTCTGTAATCTCAGAAGTAGTTCTGTAATCTCAGAAAAAAATTATGTGATCTCAGAAGTAGTTCTGCAATCTCAGAAGTAATTCTGTAATCTCAGAAGTAATTTTGTAATCTCAGAAGTAGCTCTGTAATCTCAGAAGTAGTTCTGTAATCTCAGAAGCAGTTCTGTAATCTCAGAAGTAATTCTATAATCTCAGTAGTAGTTCTGTAATCTCAGAAGTAGTTAAGCAATCTCAGAAGTAATTCTGTAATCTCAGAAGTAATTCTGCAATCTCAGAAGTAGTTCTGCAATCTCAGAAGTAATTCTGTAATCTCAGAAGTAGTTCTGTAATCTCAGAAGTAGTTCTGTAATCTCAGAAGTAATTCTGTAATCTCAGAAGTAATTCTGTAATCTCAGAAGTAATTCTGCTATCTCAGAAGTAGTTCTGCAATCTCAGAAGTAGTTCTGTCTTCTCAGAAGTATTTATGTAATCTCAGAAGTAAATCTGTAATCTCAGAAGTATTTATGTAATCTCAGAAGAAGTTCTGTAATCTCAGAAGTAGTTCTGTAATCTCAGAAGTAATTCTGTAATCTCAGAAGTAATTCTGTAATCTTAGAAGTAATTCTGTTATCTCAGAATTAGTTCTGCAATCTCAGAAGTAGTTTTGCAATCTCAGAAGTAGGTCTGTCATCTCAGAAGTAATTCTGTAATCTCAGAAGAAATTCTGTAATCTCACAAGTAATTCTGTAATCTCAGAAGTAATTATGTAATCTCAGAAGTAGTTCTGTAATCTCAGAAGTAATTCTGTAATCTCAGAAGTAATTGTGTAATCTCAGAAGTAATTCTGTAATGTCAGAAGTAATTATTTAATCTCAGAAGTAATTCTGTAATCTCAGAAGTAATTATGTGATCTCAGAAGCAATTCTGTAATCTCAGAAGTACTTCTGTAATCTCAGAAGTAGCTCTGTAATCTCAGAAGTAATTCTGTAATCTCAGAAGTAGCTCTGTAATCTCAGAAGTAGCTCTGTAATATCAGAAGTAATTCTGTAATATCAGAAGTAGCTCTGTAATCTCAGAAGTAATTCTGTAATCTCAGAAGTAGTTCTGTAATCTCAGAAGTAGCTCTGTAATATCAGAAGTAATTATATAATATCAGAAGTAGTATTTCTGTAATCTCAGAAGTAATTCTGTAATCTCAGAAGTAGTTCTGTAATCTCAGAAGTAATTCTGTAATCTCAGAAGTAATTATGTAATCTCAGAAGTAATTCTGTAATCTAAGAAGTAATTCTGTAATCTCAGAAGTAATTCTGTAATCTCAGAAGTAATTCTGTAATCTCAGAAGTAGTTCTGTAATCTCAAAAGTAATTCTGTAATCTCAGAAGTAATTCTGTAATCTCAGAAGTAATTCTGTAATCTAAGAAGTAATTCTGTAATCTCAGAAGTAATTCTGTAATCTCAGAAGTAATTCTGTAATCTCAGAAGTAGTTCTGTAATCTCAAAAGTAATTCTGTAACCTCAGAAATTTTTTCTGTAATCTCAGAAGTAATTCTGTAATCTCAGAAGTAATTATGTGATCTTAGAAGCAATTCTGTAATCTCAGAAGCAATTCTGTAATCTCAGAAGTAATTCTGTAATCTCAGAAGTACTTCTGTAATCTCAGAAGTAGCTCTGTAATCTCAGAAGTAGTTCTGTAATCTAAGAAGTAATTCTGTAATCTCAGAAGTAATTCTGTAATCTCAGAAGTACTTCTGTAATCTCAGAAGTAGCTCTGTAATCTCAGAAGTAGTTCTGTAATCTCAGAAGTAATTCTGTAATCTCAGATGTAGCTCTGTAATCTCAGAAGTAGCTCTGTAATATCAGAAGTAATTCTGTAATATCAGAAGTAGCTCTGTAATCTCAGAAGTAATTCTGTAATCTCAGAAGTAATTCTGTAATCTCAGAAGTACTTCTGTAATCTCAGAAGTAGCTCTGTAATCTCAGAAGTAGTTCTGTAATCTCAGAAGTAATTCTGTAATCTCAGATGTAGCTCTGTAATCTCAGAAGTAGCTCTGTAATATCAGAAGTAATTCTGTAATATCAGAAGTAGCTCTGTAATCTCAGAAGTAATTCTGTAATCTCAGAAGTAATTCTGTAATCTCAGAAGTAATTCTGTAATCTCAGAAGTAATCCTCTAATCTCAGAACTAGTTATGTAATCTCAGAAGTAATTATGTAATCTCAAAAGTAATTATGTAACCTCAAAAAGTATTTCTGGAATCTCAGAAGTAATTCTGTAATCTCAGAAGCAATTCTGTAATCTTAGAAGTAAATCTGTAATCTTAGAAGTAATTCTGTAATCTCAGAAGTAGTTCTGTAATCTCAGAAGTAGTTCTGTAATCTCAGAAGTAATTCTGTAATCTCAGAAGTAATTCTGTTATCTCAGAAGTAGTTCTGCAATCTCAGAAGTAGTGCTGTCTTCTCAGAAATATTTATGTAATCTCAGAAGTAAATCTGTAATCTCAGAAGTATTTCTGTAATCTCAGAAGTAGTTCTGTAATCTCAGAAGTAATTCTTTAATCTCAGAAATAATTCTGTAATCTCAGAAGTAATTCCATAATCTCAGAAGTAATTCTTTAATCTCAGAAATAATTCTGTAATCTCAGAAGTAATTCCATAATCTCAGAAGTAGTTCTGTAATCTCAAAAGTAATTCTGTAATCTCAGAAGTAATTCTGTAATCTAAGAAGTAATTCTGTAATCTCAGAAGTAATTCTGTAATCTCAGAAGTACTTCTGTAATCTCAGAAGTAGCTCTGTAATCTCAGAAGTAGTTCTGTAATCTCAGAAGTAATTCTGTAATCTCAGATGTAGCTCTGTAATCTCAGAAGTAGCTCTGTAATATCAGAAGTAATTCTGTAATATCAGAAGTAGCTCTGTAATCTCAGAAGTAATTCTGTAATCTCAGAAGTAGTTCTGTAATCTCAGAAGTAGCTCTGTAATATCAGAAGTAATTCTATAATATCAGAAGTAGTATTTCTGTAATCTCAGAAGTAATTCTGTAATCTCAGAAGTAGTTCTGTAATCTCAGAAAAAAATTATGTGATCTCAGAAGTAGTTCTGCAATCTCAGAAGTAATTCTGTAATCTCAGAAGTAATTTTGTAATCTCAGAAGTAGCTCTGTAATCTCAGAAGTAGTTCTGTAATCTCAGAAGCAGTTCTGTAATCTCAGAAGTAATTCTATAATCTCAGTAGTAGTTCTGTAATCTCAGAAGTAGTTAAGCAATCTCAGAAGTAATTCTGTAATCTCAGAAGTAATTCTGCAATCTCAGAAGTAGTTCTGCAATCTCAGAAGTAATTCTGTAATCTCAGAAGTAGTTCTGTAATCTCAGAAGTAGTTCTGTAATCTCAGAAGTAATTCTGTAATCTCAGAAGTAATTCTGTAATCTCAGAAGTAATTCTGCTATCTCAGAAGTAGTTCTGCAATCTCAGAAGTAGTTCTGTCTTCTCAGAAGTATTTATGTAATCTCAGAAGTAAATCTGTAATCTCAGAAGTATTTATGTAATCTCAGAAGAAGTTCTGTAATCTCAGAAGTAGTTCTGTAATCTCAGAAGTAATTCTGTAATCTCAGAAGTAATTCTGTAATCTTAGAAGTAATTCTGTTATCTCAGAATTAGTTCTGCAATCTCAGAAGTAGTTTTGCAATCTCAGAAGTAGGTCTGTCATCTCAGAAGTAATTCTGTAATCTCAGAAGAAATTCTGTAATCTCACAAGTAATTCTGTAATCTCAGAAGTAATTATGTAATCTCAGAAGTAGTTCTGTAATCTCAGAAGTAATTCTGTAATCTCAGAAGTAATTGTGTAATCTCAGAAGTAATTCTGTAATGTCAGAAGTAATTATTTAATCTCAGAAGTAATTCTGTAATCTCAGAAGTAATTATGTGATCTCAGAAGCAATTCTGTAATCTCAGAAGTACTTCTGTAATCTCAGAAGTAGCTCTGTAATCTCAGAAGTAATTCTGTAATCTCAGAAGTAGCTCTGTAATCTCAGAAGTAGCTCTGTAATATCAGAAGTAATTCTGTAATATCAGAAGTAGCTCTGTAATCTCAGAAGTAATTCTGTAATCTCAGAAGTAGTTCTGTAATCTCAGAAGTAGCTCTGTAATATCAGAAGTAATTATATAATATCAGAAGTAGTATTTCTGTAATCTCAGAAGTAATTCTGTAATCTCAGAAGTAGTTCTGTAATCTCAGAAGTAATTCTGTAATCTCAGAAGTAATTATGTAATCTCAGAAGTAATTCTGTAATCTAAGAAGTAATTCTGTAATCTCAGAAGTAATTCTGTAATCTCAGAAGTAATTCTGTAATCTCAGAAGTAGTTCTGTAATCTCAAAAGTAATTCTGTAATCTCAGAAGTAATTCTGTAATCTCAGAAGTAATTCTGTA
Organism: Petromyzon marinus; assembly: GCF_048934315.1. NCBI lineage: Eukaryota > Metazoa > Chordata > Hyperoartia > Petromyzontiformes > Petromyzontidae > Petromyzon > Petromyzon marinus. The sequence goes on from NC_133685.1 coordinate 13,716,450, forward strand.
ATCTAAGAAGTAATTCTGTAATCTCAGAAGTAATTCTGTAATCTCAGAAGTAATTCTGTAATCTCAGAAGTAGTTCTGTAATCTCAAAAGTAATTCTGTAACCTCAGAAATTTTTTCTGTAATCTCAGAAGTAATTCTGTAATCTCAGAAGTAATTATGTGATCTTAGAAGCAATTCTGTAATCTCAGAAGCAATTCTGTAATCTCAGAAGTAATTCCGTAATCTCAGAAGTACTTCTGTAATCTCAGAAGTAGCTCTGTAATCTCAGAAGTAGTTCTGTAATCTAAGAAGTAATTCTGTAATCTCAGAAGTAATTCTGTAATCTCAGAAGTACTTCTGTAATCTCAGAAGTAGCTCTGTAATCTCAGAAGTAGTTCTGTAATCTCAGAAGTAATTCTGTAATCTCAGATGTAGCTCTGTAATCTCAGAAGTAGCTCTGTAATATCAGAAGTAATTCTGTAATATCAGAAGTAGCTCTGTAATCTCAGAAGTAATTCTGTAATCTCAGAAGTAGTTCTGTAATCTCAGAAGTAGCTCTGTAATATCAGAAGTAATTCTATAATATCAGAAGTAGTATTTCTGTAATCTCAGAAGTAATTCTGTAATCTCAGAAGTAGTTCTGTAATCTCAGAAAAAAATTATGTGATCTCAGAAGTAGTTCTGCAATCTCAGAAGTAATTCTGTAATCTCAGAAGTAATTTTGTAATCTCAGAAGTAGCTCTGTAATCTCAGAAGTAGTTCTGTAATCTCAGAAGCAGTTCTGTAATCTCAGAAGTAATTCTATAATCTCAGTAGTAGTTCTGTAATCTCAGAAGTAGTTAAGCAATCTCAGAAGTAATTCTGTAATCTCAGAAGTAATTCTGCAATCTCAGAAGTAGTTCTGCAATCTCAGAAGTAATTCTGTAATCTCAGAAGTAGTTCTGTAATCTCAGAAGTAGTTCTGTAATCTCAGAAGTAATTCTGTAATCTCAGAAGTAATTCTGTAATCTCAGAAGTAATTCTGCTATCTCAGAAGTAGTTCTGCAATCTCAGAAGTAGTTCTGTCTTCTCAGAAGTATTTATGTAATCTCAGAAGTAAATCTGTAATCTCAGAAGTATTTATGTAATCTCAGAAGAAGTTCTGTAATCTCAGAAGTAGTTCTGTAATCTCAGAAGTAATTCTGTAATCTCAGAAGTAATTCTGTAATCTTAGAAGTAATTCTGTTATCTCAGAATTAGTTCTGCAATCTCAGAAGTAGTTTTGCAATCTCAGAAGTAGGTCTGTCATCTCATAAGTAATTCTGTAATCTCAGAAGAAATTCTGTAATCTCACAAGTAATTCTGTAATCTCAGAAGTAATTATGTAATCTCAGAAGTAGTTCTGTAATCTCAGAAGTAATTCTGTAATCTCAGAAGTAATTGTGTAATCTCAGAAGTAATTCTGTAATGTCAGAAGTAATTATTTAATCTCAGAAGTAATTCTGTAATCTCAGAAGTAATTATGTGATCTCAGAAGCAATTCTGTAATCTCAGAAGTACTTCTGTAATCTCAGAAGTAGCTCTGTAATCTCAGAAGTAATTCTGTAATCTCAGAAGTAGCTCTGTAATCTCAGAAGTAGCTCTGTAATATCAGAAGTAATTCTGTAATATCAGAAGTAGCTCTGTAATATCAGAAGTAATTATATAATATCAGAAGTAGTATTTCTGTAATCTCAGAAGTAATTCTGTAATCTCAGAAGTAGTTCTGTAATCTCAGAAGTAATTCTGTAATCTCAGAAGTAATTATGTAATCTCAGAAGTAATTCTGTAATCTAAGAAGTAATTCTGTAATCTCAGAAGTAATTCTGTAATCTCAGAAGTAATTCTGTAATCTCAGAAGTAGTTCTGTAATCTCAAAAGTAATTCTGTAATCTCAGAAGTAATTCTGTAATCTCAGAAGTAATTCTGTAATCTAAGAAGTAATTCTGTAATCTCAGAAGTAATTCTGTAATCTCAGAAGTAATTCTGTAATCTCAGAAGTAGTTCTGTAATCTCAAAAGTAATTCTGTAACCTCAGAAATTATTTCTGTAATCTCAGAAGTAATTCTGTAATCTCAGAAGTAATTATGTGATCTTAGAAGCAATTCTGTAATCTCAGAAGCAATTCTGTAATCTCAGAAGTAATTCTGCAATCTCAGAAGTAGTTCTGCAATCTCAGAAGTAATTATGTAATCTCAGAAGCAGTTCTGCAATCTCAGAAGGAATTCTGTAATCTCAAAAGTAGTTCTGTAATCTCAGAAGTAATTCTGTAATCTCAGAAGTAATTCTGTAATCTCAGAAGTAATCCTCTAATCTCAGAACTAGTTATGTAATCTCAGAAGTAATTATGTAATCTCAAAAGTAATTATGTAACCTCAGAAAGTATTTCTGGAATCTCAGAAGTAATTCTGTAATCTCAGAAGCAATTCTGTAATCTTAGAAGTAAATCTGTAATCTTAGAAGTAATTCTGTAATCTCAGAAGTAGTTCTGTAATCTCAGAAGTAGTTCTGTAATCTCAGAAGTAATTCTGTAATCTCAGAAGTAATTCTGTTATCTCAGAAGTAGTTCTGCAATCTCAGAAGTAGTGCTGTCTTCTCAGAAATATTTATGTAATCTCAGAAGTAAATCTGTAATCTCAGAAGTATTTCTGTAATCTCAGAAGTAGTTCTGTAATCTCAGAAGTAATTCTGTAATCTCAGAAGTAATTGTGTAATCTCAGAAGTAATTCTGTAATCTCAGAAGTAATTCTTTAATCTCAGAAATAATTCTGTAATCTCAGAAGTAATTCCATAATCTCAGAAGTAGTTCTGTAATCTCAAAAGTAATTCTGTAATCTCAGAAGTAATTCTGTAATCTAAGAAGTAATTCTGTAATCTCAGAAGTAATTCTGTAATCTCAGAAGTAATTCTGTAATCTCAGAAGTAATTCCGTAATCTCAGAAGTAGTTCTGTAATCTCAAAAGTAATTCTGTAACCTCAGCAATATTTCTGTAATCTCAGAAGTAATTCTGTAATCTCAGAAGTAATTATGTGATCTCAGAAGCAATTCTGTAATCTCAGAAGTACTTCTGTAATCTCAGAAGTAGCTATGTAATCTCAGAAATAGTTCTGTAATCTCAGAAGTAATTCTGTAATCTCAGAAGTAGCTCTGTAATCTCAGAAGTAGCTCTGTAATATCAGAAGTAATTCTGTAATATCAGAAGTAGCTCTGTAATCTCAGAAGTAATTTTGTAATCTCAGAAGTAGTTCTGTAATCTCAGAAGTAGCTCTGTAATATCAGAAGTAATTATATAATATCAGAAGTAGTATTTCTGTAATCTCAGAAGTAATTCTGTAATCTCAGAAGTAGTTCTGTAATCTCAGAAGTAATTCTGTAATCTCAGAAGTAAATACGTAATCTCAGAAGTAATTCTGTAATCTAAGAAGTAATTCTGTAATCTCAGAAGTAATTCTGTAATCTCAGAAGTAATTCTGTAATCTCAGAAGTAGTTCTGTAATCTCAAAAGTAATTCTGTAATCTCAGAAGTAATTCTGTAATCTCAGAAGTAATTCTGTAATCTAAGAAGTAATTCTGTAATCTCAGAAGTAATTCTGTAATCTCAGAAGTAATTCTGTAATCTCAGAAGTAGTTCTGTAATCTCAAAAGTAATTCTGTAACCTCAGAAATTATTTCTGTAATCTCAGAAGTAATTCTGTAATCTCAGAAGTAATTATGTGATCTTAGAAGCAATTCTGTAATCTCAGAAGCAATTCTGTAATCTCAGAAGTAATTCTGCAATCTCAGAAGTAGTTCTGCAATCTCAGAAGTAATTATGTAATCTCAGAAGCAGTTCTGCAATCTCAGAAGGAATTCTGTAATCTCAGAAGTAGTTCTGTAATCTCAGAAGTAATTCTGTAATCTCAGAAGTAATTCTGTAATCTCAGAAGTAATCCTCTAATCTCAGAACTAGTTATGTAATCTCAGAAGTAATTATGTAATCTCAAAAGTAATTATGTAACCTCAAAAAGTATTTCTGGAATCTCAGAAGTAATTCTGTAATCTCAGAAGCAATTCTGTAATCTTAGAAGTAAATCTGTAATCTTAGAAGTAATTCTGTAATCTCAGAAGTAGTTCTGTAATCTCAGAAGTAGTTCTGTAATCTCAGAAGTAATTCTGTAATCTCAGAAGTAATTCTGTTATCTCAGAAGTAGTTCTGCAATCTCAGAAGTAGTGCTGTCTTCTCAGAAATATTTATGTAATCTCAGAAGTAAATCTGTAATCTCAGAAGTATTTCTGTAATCTCAGAAGTAGTTCTGTAATCTCAGAAGTAATTCTTTAATCTCAGAAATAATTCTGTAATCTCAGAAGTAATTCCATAATCTCAGAAGTAATTCTTTAATCTCAGAAATAATTCTGTAATCTCAGAAGTAATTCCATAATCTCAGAAGTAGTTCTGTAATCTCAAAAGTAATTCTGTAATCTCAGAAGTAATTCTGTAATCTAAGAAGTAATTCTGTAATCTCAGAAGTAATTCTGTAATCTCAGAAGTACTTCTGTAATCTCAGAAGTAGCTCTGTAATCTCAGAAGTAGTTCTGTAATCTCAGAAGTAATTCTGTAATCTCAGATGTAGCTCTGTAATCTCAGAAGTAGCTCTGTAATATCAGAAGTAATTCTGTAATATCAGAAGTAGCTCTGTAATCTCAGAAGTAATTCTGTAATCTCAGAAGTAGTTCTGTAATCTCAGAAGTAGCTCTGTAATATCAGAAGTAATTCTATAATATCAGAAGTAGTATTTCTGTAATCTCAGAAGTAATTCTGTAATCTCAGAAGTAGTTCTGTAATCTCAGAAAAAAATTATGTGATCTCAGAAGTAGTTCTGCAATCTCAGAAGTAATTCTGTAATCTCAGAAGTAATTTTGTAATCTCAGAAGTAGCTCTGTAATCTCAGAAGTAGTTATGTAATCTCAGAAGCAGTTCTGTAATCTCAGAAGTAATTCTATAATCTCAGTAGTAGTTCTGTAATCTCAGAAGTAGTTAAGCAATCTCAGAAGTAATTCTGTAATCTCAGAAGTAATTCTGCAATCTCAGAAGTAGTTCTGCAATCTCAGAAGTAATTCTGTAATCTCAGAAGTAGTTCTGTAATCTCAGAAGTAGTTCTGTAATCTCAGAAGTAATTCTGTAATCTCAGAAGTAATTCTGTAATCTCAGAAGTAATTCTGCTATCTCAGAAGTAGTTCTGCAATCTCAGAAGTAGTTCTGTCTTCTCAGAAGTATTTATGTAATCTCAGAAGTAAATCTGTAATCTCAGAAGTATTTATGTAATCTCAGAAGAAGTTCTGTAATCTCAGAAGTAGTTCTGTAATCTCAGAAGTAATTCTGTAATCTCAGAAGTAATTCTGTAATCTTAGAAGTAATTCTGTTATCTCAGAATTAGTTCTGCAATCTCAGAAGTAGTTTTGCAATCTCAGAAGTAGGTCTGTCATCTCAGAAGTAATTCTGTAATCTCAGAAGAAATTCTGTAATCTCACAAGTAATTCTGTAATCTCAGAAGTAATTATGTAATCTCAGAAGTAGTTCTGTAATCTCAGAAGTAATTCTGTAATCTCAGAAGTAATTGTGTAATCTCAGAAGTAATTCTGTAATGTCAGAAGTAATTATTTAATCTCAGAAGTAATTCTGTAATCTCAGAAGTAATTCTGTAATCTCAGAAGTAATTCTGTAATCTAAGAAGTAATTCTGTAATCTCAGAAGTAATTCTGTAATCTCAGAAGTAATTCTGTAATCTCAGAAGTAGTTCTGTAATCTCAAAAGTAATTATGTGATCTTAGAAGCAATTCTGTAATCTCAGAAGCAATTCTGTAATCTCAGAAGTAATTCTGCAATCTCAGAAGGAGTTCTGCAATCTCAGAAGTAATTATGTAATCTCAGAAGCAGTTCTGCAATCTCAGAAGGAATTCTGTAATCTCAGAAGTAGTTCTGTAATCTCAGAAGTAATTCTGTAATCTCAGAAGTAATTCTGTAATCTCAGAAGTAATCCTGTAATCTCAAAAGTAAGTACGTAACCTCAGAAGTAGTTCTGCAATCTCAAAAGTAGTTCTGTCTTCTCAGAAGTATTTATGTAATCTCAGAAGTAAATCTGTAATCTCAGAAGTATTTATGTAATCTCAGAAGTAGTTCTGTAATCTCAGAAGTAGTTCTGTAATCTCAGAAGTAATTCTGTAATCTCAGAAGTAATTCTGTAATCTCAGAAGTAATTCTGTAATCTTAGAAGTAATTCTGTCATCTCAGAAGTAATTCTGTAATCTCAGAAGAAATTCTGTAATCTCAGAAGTAGCTCTGTAATCTCAGAAGTAGTTCTGTAAATTCAGAAGTACTTCTGTAATCTCAGAAGTAGCTCTGTAATCTCAGAAGTAGTTCTGTAATCTCAGAAGTAGCTCTGTAATCTCAGAAGTAGCTCTGTAATATCAGAAGTAATTCTGTAATCTCAGAAGTAATCCTCTAATCTCAGAACTAGTTATGTAATCTCAGAAGTAGTGCTGTCTTCTCAGAAATATTTATGTAATCTCAGAAGTAAATCTGTAATCTCAGAAGTATTTCTGTAATCTCAGAAGTAGTTCTGTAATCTCAGAAGTAATTCTGTAATCTCAGAAGTAATTGTGTAATCTCAGAAGTAATTCTGTAATCTCAGAAGTAATTCTTTAATCTCAGAAATAATTCTGTAATCTCAGAAGTAATTCCATAATCTCAGAAGTAGTTCTGTAATCTCAAAAGTAATTCTGTAATCTCAGAAGTAATTCTGTAATCTAAGAAGTAATTCTGTAATCTCAGAAGTAATTCTGTAATCTCAGAAGTAATTCTGTAATCTCAGAAGTAATTCCGTAATCTCAGAAGTAGTTCTGTAATCTCAAAAGTAATTCTGTAACCTCAGCAATATTTCTGTAATCTCAGAAGTAATTCTGTAATCTCAGAAGTAATTATGTGATCTCAGAAGCAATTCTGTAATCTCAGAAGTACTTCTGTAATCTCAGAAGTAGCTCTGTAATCTCAGAAATAGTTCTGTAATCTCAGAAGTAATTCTGTAATCTCAGAAGTAGCTCTGTAATCTCAGAAGTAGCTCTGTAATATCAGAAGTAATTCTGTAATATCAGAAGTAGCTCTGTAATCTCAGAAGTAATTCTGTAATCTCAGAAGTAGTTCTGTAATCTCGGAAGTAGCTCTGTAATATCAGAAGTAATTATATAATATCAGAAGTAGTATTTCTGTAATCTCAGAAGTAATTCTGTAATCTCAGAAGTAGTTCTGTAATCTCAGAAGTAATTCTGTAATCTCAGAAGTAAATATGTAATCTCAGAAGTAATTCTGTAATCTAAGAAGTAATTCTGTAATCTCAGAAGTAATTCTGTAATCTCAGAAGTAATTCTGTAATCTCAGAAGTAGTTCTGTAATCTCAAAAGTAATTCTGTAATCTCAGAAGTAATTCTGTAATCTCAGAAGTAATTCTGTAATCTAAGAAGTAATTCTGTAATCTCAGAAGTAATTCTGTAATCTCAGAAGTAATTCTGTAATCTCAAAAGTAATTCTGTAATCTCAGAAGTAATTCTGTAATCTCAGAAGTAATTCTGTAATCTAAGAAGTAATTCTGTAATCTCAGAAGTAATTCTGTAATCTCAGAAGTAGTTCTGTAATCTCAGAAGTAGCTCTGTAATATCAGAAGTAATTCTATAATATCAGAAGTAGTATTTCTGTAATCTCAGAAGTAATTCTGTAATCTCAGAAGTAGTTCTGTAATCTCAGAAAAAAATTATGTGATCTCAGAAGTAGTTCTGCAATCTCAGAAGTAATTCTGTAATCTCAGAAGTAATTTTGTAATCTCAGAAGTAGCTCTGTAATCTCAGAAGTAGTTCTGTAATCTCAGAAGCAGTTCTGTAATCTCAGAAGTAATTCTATAATCTCAGTAGTAGTTCTGTAATCTCAGAAGTAGTTAAGCAATCTCAGAAGTAATTCTGTAATCTCAGAAGTAATTCTGCAATCTCAGAAGTAGTTCTGCAATCTCAGAAGTAATTCTGTAATCTCAGAAGTAGTTCTGTAATCTCAGAAGTAGTTCTGTAATCTCAGAAGTAATTCTGTAATCTCAGAAGTAATTCTGTAATCTCAGAAGTAATTCTGCTATCTCAGAAGTAGTTCTGCAATCTCAGAAGTAGTTCTGTCTTCTCAGAAGTATTTATGTAATCTCAGAAGTAAATCTGTAATCTCAGAAGTATTTATGTAATCTCAGAAGAAGTTCTGTAATCTCAGAAGTAGTTCTGTAATCTCAGAAGTAATTCTGTAATCTCAGAAGTAATTCTGTAATCTTAGAAGTAATTCTGTTATCTCAGAATTAGTTCTGCAATCTCAGAAGTAGTTTTGCAATCTCAGAAGTAGGTCTGTCATCTCAGAAGTAATTCTGTAATCTCAGAAGAAATTCTGTAATCTCACAAGTAATTCTGTAATCTCAGAAGTAATTATGTAATCTCAGAAGTAGTTCTGTAATCTCAGAAGTAATTCTGTAATCTCAGAAGTAATTGTGTAATCTCAGAAGTAATTCTGTAATGTCAGAAGTAATTATTTAATCTCAGAAGTAATTCTGTAATCTCAGAAGTAATTCTGTAATCTCAGAAGTAATTCTGTAATCTAAGAAGTAATTCTGTAATCTCAGAAGTAATTCTGTAATCTCAGAAGTAATTCTGTAATCTCAGAAGTAGTTCTGTAATCTCAAAAGTAATTATGTGATCTTAGAAGCAATTCTGTAATCTCAGAAGCAATTCTGTAATCTCAGAAGTAATTCTGCAATCTCAGAAGGAGTTCTGCAATCTCAGAAGTAATTATGTAATCTCAGAAGCAGTTCTGCAATCTCAGAAGGAATTCTGTAATCTCAGAAGTAGTTCTGTAATCTCAGAAGTAATTCTGTAATCTCAGAAGTAATTCTGTAATCTCAGAAGTAATCCTGTAATCTCAAAAGTAAGTACGTAACCTCAGAAGTAGTTCTGCAATCTCAAAAGTAGTTCTGTCTTCTCAGAAGTATTTATGTAATCTCAGAAGTAAATCTGTAATCTCAGAAGTATTTATGTAATCTCAGAAGTAGTTCTGTAATCTCAGAAGTAGTTCTGTAATCTCAGAAGTAATTCTGTAATCTCAGAAGTAATTCTGTAATCTCAGAAGTAATTCTGTAATCTTAGAAGTAATTCTGTCATCTCAGAAGTAATTCTGTAATCTCAGAAGAAATTCTGTAATCTCAGAAGTAGCTCTGTAATCTCAGAAGTAGTTCTGTAATCTCAGAAGTACTTCTGTAATCTCAGAAGTAGCTCTGTAATCTCAGAAGTAGTTCTGTAATCTCAGAAGTAGCTCTGTAATCTCAGAAGTAGCTCTGTAATATCAGAAGTAATTCTGTAATCTCAGAAGTAATCCTCTAATCTCAGAACTAGTTATGTAATCTCAGAAGTAGTGCTGTCTTCTCAGAAATATTTATGTAATCTCAGAAGTAAATCTGTAATCTCAGAAGTATTTCTGTAATCTCAGAAGTAGTTCTGTAATCTCAGAAGTAATTCTGTAATCTCAGAAGTAATTGTGTAATCTCAGAAGTAATTCTGTAATCTCAGAAGTAATTCTTTAATCTCAGAAATAATTCTGTAATCTCAGAAGTAATTCCATAATCTCAGAAGTAGTTCTGTAATCTCAAAAGTAATTCTGTAATCTCAGAAGTAATTCTGTAATCTAAGAAGTAATTCTGTAATCTCAGAAGTAATTCTGTAATCTCAGAAGTAATTCTGTAATCTCAGAAGTAATTCCGTAATCTCAGAAGTAGTTCTGTAATCTCAAAAGTAATTCTGTAACCTCAGCAATATTTCTGTAATCTCAGAAGTAATTCTGTAATCTCAGAAGTAATTATGTGATCTCAGAAGCAATTCTGTAATCTCAGAAGTACTTCTGTAATCTCAGAAGTAGCTCTGTAATCTCAGAAATAGTTCTGTAATCTCAGAAGTAATTCTGTAATCTCAGAAGTAGCTCTGTAATCTCAGAAGTAGCTCTGTAATATCAGAAGTAATTCTGTAATATCAGAAGTAGCTCTGTAATCTCAGAAGTAATTCTGTAATCTCAGAAGTAGTTCTGTAATCTCGGAAGTAGCTCTGTAATATCAGAAGTAATTATATAATATCAGAAGTAGTATTTCTGTAATCTCAGAAGTAATTCTGTAATCTCAGAAGTAGTTCTGTAATCTCAGAAGTAATTCTGTAATCTCAGAAGTAAATATGTAATCTCAGAAGTAATTCTGTAATCTAAGAAGTAATTCTGTAATCTCAGAAGTAATTCTGTAATCTCAGAAGTAATTCTGTAATCTCAGAAGTAGTTCTGTAATCTCAAAAGTAATTCTGTAATCTCAGAAGTAATTCTGTAATCTCAGAAGTAATTCTGTAATCTAAGAAGTAATTCTGTAATCTCAGAAGTAATTCTGTAATCTCAGAAGTAATTGTGTAATCTCAGAAGTAGTTCCGTAATCTCAAAAGTAATTCTGTAACCTCAGAAATTATTTCTGTAATCTCAGAAGTAATTCTGTAATCTCAGAAGTAATTATGTGATCTTAGAAGCAATTCTGTAATCTCAGAAGCAATTCTGTAATCTCAGAAGTAATTCTGCAATCTCAGAAGTAGTTCTGCAATCTCAGAAGTAATTATGTAATCTCAGAAGCAGTTCTGCAATCTCAGAAGGAATTCTGTAATCTCAGAAGTAGTTCTGTAATCTCAGAAGTAATTCTGTAATCTCAGAAGTAATTCTGTAATCTCAGAAGTAATCCTCTAATCTCAGAACTAGTTATGTAATCTCAGAAGTAATTATGTAATCTCAAAAGTAATTATGTAACCTCAGAAAGTATTTCTGGAATCTCAGAAGTAATTCTGTAATCTCAGAAGCAATTCTGTAATCTTAGAAGTAAATCTGTAATCTTAGAAGTAATTCTGTAATCTCAGAAGTAGTTCTGTAATCTCAGAAGTAGTTCTGTAATCTCAGAAGTAATTCTGTAATCTCAGAAGTAATTCTGTTATCTCAGAAGTAGTTCTGCAATCTCAGAAGTAGTGCTGTCTTCTCAGAAATATTTATGTAATCTCAGAAGTAAATCTGTAATCTCAGAAGTATTTCTGTAATCTCAGAAGTAGTTCTGTAATCTCAGAAGTAATTCTTTAATATCAGAAATAATTCTGTAATCTCAGAAGTAATTCCATAATCTCAGAAGTAATTCTTTAATCTCAGAAATAATTCTGTAATCTCAGAAGTACTTCTGTAATCTCAGAAGTAGCTCTGTAATCTCAGAAGTAGTTCTGTAATCTCATAAGTAATTCTGTAATCTCAGATGTAGCTCTGTAATCTCAGAAGTAGCTCTGTAATCTCAGAAGTAAATCTGTAATCTCAGAAGTATTTATGTAATCTCAGAAGAAGTTCTGTAATCTCAGAAGTAGTTCTGTAATCTCAGAAGTAATTCTGTAATCTCAGAAGTAATTCTGTAATCTTAGAAGTAATTCTGTTATCTCAGAATTAGTTCTGCAATCTCAGAAGTAGTTTTGCAATCTCAGAAGTAGGTCTGTCATCTCAGAAGTAATTCTGTAATCTCAGAAGAAATTCTGTAATCTCACAAGTAATTCTGTAATCTCAGAAGTAATTATGTAATCTCAGAAGTAGTTCTGTAATCTCAGAAGTAATTCTGTAATCTCAGAAGTAATTGTGTAATCTCAGAAGTAATTCTGTAATGTCAGAAGTAATTATTTAATCTCAGAAGTAATTCTGTAATCTCAGAAGTAATTCTGTAATCTCAGAAGTAATTCTGTAATCTAAGAAGTAATTCTGTAATCTCAGAAGTAATTCTGTAATCTCAGAAGTAATTCTGTAATCTCAGAAGTAGTTCTGTAATCTCAAAAGTAATTATGTGATCTTAGAAGCAATTCTGTAATCTCAGAAGCAATTCTGTAATCTCAGAAGTAATTCTGCAATCTCAGAAGTAGTTCTGCAATCTCAGAAGTAATTATGTAATCTCAGAAGCAGTTCTGCAATCTCAGAAGGAATTCTGTAATCTCAGAAGTAGTTCTGTAATCTCAGAAGTAATTCTGTAATCTCAGAAGTAATTCTGTAATCTCAGAAGTAATCCTGTAATCTCAAAAGTAAGTACGTAACCTCAGAAGTAGTTCTGCAATCTCAAAAGTAGTTCTGTCTTCTCAGAAGTATTTATGTAATCTCAGAAGTAAATCTGTAATCTCAGAAGTATTTATGTAATCTCAGAAGTAGTTCTGTAATCTCAGAAGTAGTTCTGTAATCTCAGAAGTAATTCTGTAATCTCAGAAGTAATTCTGTAATCTTAGAAGTAATTCTGTTATCTCAGAATTAGTTCTGCAATCTCAGAAGTAGTTTTGCAATCTCAGATGTAGGTCTGTCATCTCAGAAGTAATTCTGTAATCTCAGAAGAAATTCTGTAATCTCAGAAGTAGCTCTGTAATCTCAGAAGTAGTTCTGTAATCTCAGAAGTACTTCTGTAATCTCAGAAGTAGCTCTGTAATCTCAGAAGTAGTTCTGTAATCTCAGAAGTAGCTCTGTAATCTCAGAAGTAGCTCTGTAATATCAGAAGTAATTCTGTAATATCAGAAGTAGCTCTGTAATCTCAGAAGTAATTCTGTAATCTCAGAAGTAGTTCTGTAATCTCAGAAGTAGCTCTGTAATATCAGAAGTAATTCTATAATATCAGAAGTAGTATTTCTGTAATCTCAGAAGTAATTCTGTAATCTCAGAAGTAGTTCTGTAATCTCAGAAAAAAATTATGTGATCTCAGAAGTAGTTCTGCAATCTCAGAAGTAATTCTGTAATCTCAGAAGTAATTTTGTAATCTCAGAAGTAGCTCTGTAATCTCAGAAGTAGTTCTGTAATCTCAGAAGCAGTTCTGTAATCTCAGAAGTAATTATATAATCTCCGTAGTAGTTCTGTAATCTCAGAAGTAGTTAAGTAATCTCAGAAGTAATTCTGTAATCTCAGAAGTAATTCTGCAATCTCAGAAGTAGTTCTGCAATCTCAGAAGTAATTCTGTAATCTTAGAAGTAATTCCGTAATCTCAGAAGTAATTCTGTAATCTCAGAAGTAGTTCTGTAATCTCAGAAGTAGTTCTGTAATCTCAGAAGTAATTCTGTAATCTCAGAAGTAATTCTGTAATCTCAGAAGTAATTCTGCTATCTCAGAAGTAGTTCTGCAATCTCAGAAGTAGTTCTGTCGTCTCAGAAGTATTTATGTAATCTCAGAAGTAAATCTGTAATCTCAGAAGTATTTATGTAATCTCAGAAGTAGTTATGTAATCTCAGAAGTAGTTCTGTAATCTCAGAAGTAATTCTGTAATCTCAGAAGTAATTGTGTAATCTCAGAAGTAATTCTGTAATGTCAGAAGTAATTATTTAATCTCAGAAGTAATTTTGTAATCTCAGAAGTAATTCTGTAATCTCAGAAGTAATTCTGTAATCTAAGAAGTAATTCTGTAATCTCAGAAGTAATTCTGTAATCTCAGAAGTATTTCTGTAATCTCAGAAGTAATTCTGTAATCTCAGAAGTAATTATGTGATCTTAGAAGCAATTCTGTAATCTCAGAAGCAATTCTGTAATCTCAGAAGTAATTCTGCAATCTCAGAAGTAGTTCTGCAATCTCAGAAGTAATTATGTAATCTCAGAAGCAGTTCTGCAATCTCAGAAGGAATTCTGTAATCTCAGAAGTAGTTCTGTAATCTCAGAAGTAATTCTGTAATCTCAGAAGTAATTAAGTAATCTCAGAAGTAATCCTGTAATCTCAGAACTAGTTATGTAATCTCAGAAGTAATTATGTAATCTCAAAAGTAATTATGTAACCTCAGAAAGTATTTCTGGAATCTCAGAAGTAATTCTGTAATCTCAGAAGCAATTCTGTAATCTTAGAAGTAAATCTGTAATCTCAGAAGTAATTCTGTAATCTCAGAAGTAGTTCTGTAATCTCAGAAGTAGTTCTGTAATCTCAGAAGTAATTCTGTAATCTCAGAAGTAATTCTGTTATCTCAGAAGTAGTTCTGCAATCTCAGAAGTAGTGCTGTCTTCTCAGAAATATTTATGTAATCTCAGAAGTAAATCTGTAATCTCAGAAGTATTTCTGTAATCTCAGAAGTAGTTCTGTAATCTCAGAAGTAATTCTGTAATCTCAGAAGTAATTGTGTAATCTCAGAAGTAATTCTGTAATCTCAGAAGTAATTCTTTAATCTCAGAAATAATTCTGTAATCTCAGAAGTAATTCCATAATCTCAGAAGTAGTTCTGTAATCTCAAAAGTAATTCTGTAATCTCAGAAGTAATTCTGTAATCTAAGAAGTAATTCTGTAATCTCAGAAGTAATTCTGTAATCTCAGAAGTAATTCTGTAATCTCAGAAGTAGTTCTGTAATCTCAAAAGTAATTCTGTAATCTCAGAAGTAATTCTGTAATCTCAGAAGTAATTTTGTAATCTAAGAAGTAATTATGTAATCTCAGAAGTAGTTCTGTAATCTCAAAAGTAATTCTGTAACCTCAGAAATTATTTCTGTAATCTCAGAAGTAATTCTGTAATCTCAGAAGTAATTACGTGATCTTAGAAGCAATTCTGTAATCTCAGAAGCAATTCTGTAATCTCAGAAGTAATTCTGCAATCTCAGAAGTAGTTCTGCAATCTCAGAAGTAATTATGTAATCTCAGAAGCAGTTCTGCAATCTCAGAAGGAATTCTGTAATCTCAGAAGTAGTTTTGTAATCTCAGAAGTAATTCTGTAATCTCAGAAGTAATTCTGTAATCTCAGAAGTAATCCTGTAATCTCAGAACTAGTTACGTAATCTCAGAAGTAATTATGTAATCTCAAAAGTAATTATGTAACCTCAGAAAGTATTTCTGGAATCTCAGAAGTAATTCTGTAATCTCAGAAGCAATTCTGTAATCTTAGAAGTAAATCTGTAATCTTAGAAGTAATTCTGTAATCTCAGAAGTAGTTCTGTAATCTCAGAAGTAGTTCTGTAATCTCAGAAGTAATTCTGTAATCTCAGAAGTCATTCTGTTATCTCAGAAGTAGTTCTGCAATCTCAGAAGTAGTGCTGTCTTCTCAGAAATATTTATGTAATCTCAGAAGTAAATCTGTAATCTCAGAAGTATTTCTGTAATCTCAGAAGTAGTTCTGTAATCTCAGAAGTAATTCTGTAATCTCAGAAGTAATTGTGTAATCTCAGAAGTAATTATGTAATCTCAGAAGTAATTCTTTAATCTCAGAAATAATTCTGTAATCTCAGAAGTAATTCCATAATCTCAGAAGTAGTTCTGTAATCTCAAAAGTAATTCTGTAATCTCAGAAGTAATTCTGTAATCTAAGAACTAATTCTGTAATCTCAGAAGTAATTCTGTAATCTCAGAAGTAATTCTGTAATCTCAGAAGTAATTCCGTAATCTCAGAAGTAGTTCTGTAATCTCAAAAGTAATTCTGTAACCTCAGCAATATTTCTGTAATCTCAGAAGTAATTCTGTAATCTCAGAAGTAATTATGTGATCTCAGAAGCAATTCTGTAATCTCAGAAGTACTTCTGTAATCTCAGAAGTAGCTCTGTAATCTCAGAAGTAATTCTGTAATCTCAGAAGTAGCTCTGTAATCTCAGAAGTAGCTCTGTAATATCAGAAGTAATTCTGTAATATCAGAAGTAGCTCTGTAATCTCAGAAGTAATTCTGTAATCTCAGAAGTAGTTCTGTAATCTCAGAAGTAGCACTGTAATATCAGAAGTAATTATATAATATCAGAAGTAGTATTTCTGTAATCTCAGAAGTAATTCTGTAATCTCAGAAGTAGTTCTGTAATCTCAGAAGTAATTCTGTAATCTCAGAAGTAATTATGTAATCTCAGAAGTAATTCTGTAATCTAAGAAGTAATTCTGTAATCTCAGAAGTAATTCTGTAATCTCAGAAGTAATTCTGTAATCTCAGAAGTAGTGCTGTAATCTCAAAAGTAATTCTGTAATCTCAGAAGTAATTCTGTAATCTCAGAAGTAATTCTGTAATCTAAGAAGTAATTCTGTAATCTCAGAAGTAATTCTGTAATCTCAGAAGTAATTCTGTAATCTCAGAAGTAGTTCTGTAATCTCAAAAGTAATTCTGTAACCTCAGAAATTATTTCTGTAATCTCAGAAGTAATTCTGTAATCTCAGAAGTAATTATGTGATCTTAGAAGCAATTCTGTAATCTCAGAAGCAATTCTGTAATCTCAGAAGTAATTCTGCAATCTCAGAAGTAGTTCTGCAATCTCAGAAGTAATTATGTAATCTCAGAAGCAGTTCTGCAATCTCAGAAGGAATTCTGTAATCTCAGAAGTAGTTCTGTAATCTCAGAAGTAATTCTGTAATCTCAGAAGTAATTCTGTAATCTCAGAAGTAATCCTCTAATCTCAGAACTAGTTATGTAATCTCAGAAGTAATTATGTAATCTCAAAAGTAATTATGTAACCTCAGAAAGTATTTCTGGAATCTCAGAAGTAATTCTGTAATCTCAGAAGCAATTCTGTAATCTTAGAAGTAAATCTGTAATCTTAGAAGTAATTCTGTAATCTCAGAAGTAGTTCTGTAATCTCAGAAGTTGTTCTGTAATCTCAGAAGTAATTCTGTAATCTCAGAAGTAATTCTGTTATCTCAGAAGTAGTTCTGCAATCTCAGAAGTAGTGCTGTCTTCTCAGAAATATTTATGTAATCTCAGAAGTAAATCTGTAATCTCAGAAGTATTTCTGTAATCTCAGAAGTAGTTCTGTAATCTCAGAAGTAATTCTTTAATATCAGAAATAATTCTGTAATCTCAGAAGTAATTCCATAATCTCAGAAGTAATTCTTTAATCTCAGAAATAATTCTGTAATCTCAGAAGTACTTCTGTAATCTCAGAAGTAGCTCTGTAATCTCAGAAGTAGTTCTGTAATCTCATAAGTAATTCTGTAATCTCAGATGTAGCTCTGTAATCTCAGAAGTAGCTCTGTAATCTCAGAAGTAAATCTGTAATCTCAGAAGTATTTATGTAATCTCAGAAGAAGTTCTGTAATCTCAGAAGTAGTTCTGTAATCTCAGAAGTAATTCTGTAATCTCAGAAGTAATTCTGTAATCTTAGAAGTAATTCTGTTATCTCAGAATTAGTTCTGCAATCTCAGAAGTAGTTTTGCAATCTCAGAAGTAGGTCTGTCATCTCAGAAGTAATTCTGTAATCTCAGAAGAAATTCTGTAATCTCACAAGTAATTCTGTAATCTCAGAAGTAATTATGTAATCTCAGAAGTAGTTCTGTAATCTCAGAAGTAATTCTGTAATCTCAGAAGTAATTGTGTAATCTCAGAAGTAATTCTGTAATGTCAGAAGTAATTATTTAATCTCAGAAGTAATTCTGTAATCTCAGAAGTAATTCTGTAATCTCAGAAGTAATTCTGTAATCTAAGAAGTAATTCTGTAATCTCAGAAGTAATTCTGTAATCTCAGAAGTAATTCTGTAATCTCAGAAGTAGTTCTGTAATCTCAAAAGTAATTATGTGATCTTAGAAGCAATTCTGTAATCTCAGAAGCAATTCTGTAATCTCAGAAGTAATTCTGCAATCTCAGAAGTAGTTCTGCAATCTCAGAAGTAATTATGTAATCTCAGAAGCAGTTCTGCAATCTCAGAAGGAATTCTGTAATCTCAGAAGTAGTTCTGTAATCTCAGAAGTAATTCTGTAATCTCAGAAGTAATTCTGTAATCTCAGAAGTAATCCTGTAATCTCAAAAGTAAGTACGTAACCTCAGAAGTAGTTCTGCAATCTCAAAAGTAGTTCTGTCTTCTCAGAAGTATTTATGTAATCTCAGAAGTAAATCTGTAATCTCAGAAGTATTTATGTAATCTCAGAAGTAGTTCTGTAATCTCAGAAGTAGTTCTGTAATCTCAGAAGTAATTCTGTAATCTCAGAAGTAATTCTGTAATCTTAGAAGTAATTCTGTTATCTCAGAATTAGTTCTGCAATCTCAGAAGTAGTTTTGCAATCTCAGATGTAGGTCTGTCATCTCAGAAGTAATTCTGTAATCTCAGAAGAAATTCTGTAATCTCAGAAGTAGCTCTGTAATCTCAGAAGTAGTTCTGTAATCTCAGAAGTACTTCTGTAATCTCAGAAGTAGCTCTGTAATCTCAGAAGTAGTTCTGTAATCTCAGAAGTAGCTCTGTAATCTCAGAAGTAGCTCTGTAATATCAGAAGTAATTCTGTAATATCAGAAGTAGCTCTGTAATCTCAGAAGTAATTCTGTAATCTCAGAAGTAGTTCTGTAATCTCAGAAGTAGCTCTGTAATATCAGAAGTAATTCTATAATATCAGAAGTAGTATTTCTGTAATCTCAGAAGTAATTCTGTAATCTCAGAAGTAGTTCTGTAATCTCAGAAAAAAATTATGTGATCTCAGAAGTAGTTCTGCAATCTCAGAAGTAATTCTGTAATCTCAGAAGTAATTCTGTAATCTCAGAAGTAATTTTGTAATCTAAGAAGTAATTATGTAATCTCAGAAGTAGTTCTGTAATCTCAAAAGTAATTCTGTAACCTCAGAAATTATTTCTGTAATCTCAGAAGTAATTCTGTAATCTCAGAAGTAATTACGTGATCTTAGAAGCAATTCTGTAATCTCAGAAGCAATTCTGTAATCTCAGAAGTAATTCTGCAATCTCAGAAGTAGTTCTGCAATCTCAGAAGTAATTATGTAATCTCAGAAGCAGTTCTGCAATCTCAGAAGGAATTCTGTAATCTCAGAAGTAGTTTTGTAATCTCAGAAGTAATTCTGTAATCTCAGAAGTAATTCTGTAATCTCAGAAGTAATCCTGTAATCTCAGAACTAGTTACGTAATCTCAGAAGTAATTATGTAATCTCAAAATTAATTATGTAACCTCAGAAAGTATTTCTGGAATCTCAGAAGTAATTCTGTAATCTCAGAAGCAATTCTGTAATCTTAGAAGTAAATCTGTAATCTTAGAAGTAATTCTGTAATCTCAGAAGTAGTTCTGTAATCTCAGAAGTAGTTCTGTAATCTCAGAAGTAATTCTGTAATCTCAGAAGTCATTCTGTTATCTCAGAAGTAGTTCTGCAATCTCAGAAGTAGTGCTGTCTTCTCAGAAATATTTATGTAATCTCAGAAGTAAATCTGTAATCTCAGAAGTATTTCTGTAATCTCAAAAGTAGTTCTGTAATCTCAGAAGTAATTCTGTAATCTCAGAAGTAATTGTGTAATCTCAGAAGTGATTCTGTAATCTCAGAAGTAATTCTTTAATCTCAGAAATAATTCTGTAATCTCAGAAGTAATTCCATAATCTCAGAAGTAGTTCTGTAATCTCAAAAGTAATTCTGTAATCTCAGAAGTAATTCTGTAATCTAAGAAGTCATTCTGTAATCTCAGAAGTAATTCTGTAATCTCAGAAGTAATTCTGTAATCTCAGAAGTAATTCCGTAATCTCAGAAGTAGTTCTGTAATCTCAAAAGTAATTCTGTAACCTCAGCAATATTTCTGTAATCTCAGAAGTAATTCTGTAATCTCAGAAGTAATTATGTGATCTCAGAAGCAATTCTGTAATCTCAGAAGTACTTCTGTAATCTCAGAAGTAGCTCTGTAATCTCAGAAGTAATTCTGTAATCTCAGAAGTAGCTCTGTAATCTCAGAAGTAGCTCTGTAATATCAGAAGTAATTCTGTAATATCAGAAGTAGCTCTGTAATCTCAGAAGTAATTCTGTAATCTCAGAAGTAGTTCTGTAATCTCAGAAGTAGCACTGTAATATCAGAAGTAATTATATAATATCAGAAGTAGTATTTCTGTAATCTCAGAAGTAATTCTGTAATCTCAGAAGTAGTTCTGTAATCTCAGAAGTAATTCTGTAATCTCAGAAGTAATTATGTAATCTCAGAAGTAATTCTGTAATCTAAGAAGTAATTCTGTAATCTCAGAAGTAATTCTGTAATCTCAGAAGTAATTCTGTAATCTCAGAAGTAGTGCTGTAATCTCAAAAGTAATTCTGTAATCTCAGAAGTAATTCTGTAATCTCAGAAGTAATTCTGTAATCTAAGAAGTAATTCTGTAATCTCAGAAGTAATTCTGTAATCTCAGAAGTAATTCTGTAATCTCAGAAGTAGTTCTGTAATCTCAAAAGTAATTCTGTAACCTCAGAAATTATTTCTGTAATCTCAGAAGTAATTCTGTAATCTCAGAAGTAATTATGTGATCTTAGAAGCAATTCTGTAATCTCAGAAGCAATTCTGTAATCTCAGAAGTAATTCTGCAATCTCAGAAGTAGTTCTGCAATCTCAGAAGTAATTATGTAATCTCAGAAGCAGTTCTGCAATCTCAGAAGGAATTCTGTAATCTCAGAAGTAGTTCTGTAATCTCAGAAGTAATTCTGTAATCTCAGAAGTAATTCTGTAATCTCAGAAGTAATTCTGTAATCTAAGAAGTAATTCTGTAATCTCAGAAGTAATTCTGTAATCTCAGAAGTAATTCTGTAATCTCAGAAGTAATTCCGTAATCTCAGAAGTAGTTCTGTAATCTCAAAAGTAATTCTGTAACCTCAGCAATATTTCTGTAATCTCAGAAGTAATTCTGTAATCTCAGAAGTAATTATGTGATCTCAGAAGCAATTCTGTAATCTCAGAAGTACTTCTGTAATCTCAGAAGTAGCTCTGTAATCTCAGAAGTAATTCTGTAATCTCAGAAGTAGCTCTGTAATCTCAGAAGTAGCTCTGTAATATCAGAAGTAATTCTGTAATATCAGAAGTAGCTCTGTAATCTCAGAAGTAATTCTGTAATCTCAGAAGTAGTTCTGTAATCTCAGAAGTAGCTCTGTAATATCAGAAGTAATTATATAATATCAGAAGTAGTATTTCTGTAATCTCAGAAGTAATTCTGTAATCTCAGAAGTAGTTCTGTAATCTCAGAAGTAATTCTGTAATCTCAGAAGTAATTATGTAATCTCAGAAGTAATTCTGTAATCTAAGAAGTAATTCTGTAATCTCAGAAGTAATTCTGTAATCTCAGAAGTAATTCTGTAATCTCAGAAGTAGTTCTGTAATCTCAAAAGTAATTCTGTAATCTCAGAAGTAATTCTGTAATCTCAGAAGTAATTCTGTAATCTAAGAAGTAATTCTGTAATCTCAGAAGTAATTCTGTAATCTCAGAAGTAATTCTGTAATCTCAGAAGTAGTTCTGTAATCTCAAAAGTAATTCTGTAACCTCAGAAATTATTTCTGTAATCTCAGAAGTAATTCTGTAATCTCAGAAGTAATTATGTGATCTTAGAAGCAATTCTGTAATCTCAGAAGCAATTCTGTAATCTCAGAAGTAATTCTGCAATCTCAGAAGTAGTTCTGCAATCTCAGAAGTAATTATGTAATCTCAGAAGCAGTTCTGCAATCTCAGAAGGAATTCTGTTATCTCAGAAGTAGTTCTGTAATCTCAGAAGTAATTCTGTAATCTCAGAAGTAATTCTGTAATCTCAGAAGTAATCCTCTAATCTCAGAACTAGTTATGTAATCTCAGAAGTAATTATGTAATCTCAAAAGTAATTATGTAACCTCAGAAAGTATTTCTGGAATCTCAGAAGTAATTCTGTAATCTCAGAAGCAATTCTGTAATCTTAGAAGTAAATCTGTAATCTTAGAAGTAATTCTGTAATCTCAGAAGTAGTTCTGTAATCTCAGAAGTAGTTCTGTAATCTCAGAAGTAATTCTGTAATCTCAGAAGTAATTATGTTATCTCAGAAGTAGTTCTGCAATCTCAGAAGTAGTGCTGTCTTCTCAGAAATATTTATGTAATCTCAGAAGTAAATCTGTAATCTCAGAAGTATTTCTGTAATCTCAGAAGTAGTTCTGTAATCTCAGAAGTAATTCTGTAATCTCAGAAGTAATTGCGTAATCTCAGAAGTAATTCTGTAATCTCAGAAGTAATTCTTTAATCTCAGAAATAATTCTGTATTCTCAGAAGTAATTCCATAATCTCAGAAGTAGTTCTGTAATCTCAAAAGTAATTCTGTAATCTCAGAAGTAATTCTGTAATCTAAGAAGTAATTCTGTAATCTCAGAAGTAATTCTGTAATCTCAGAAGTAATTCTGTAATCTCAGAAGTAATTCCGTAATCTCAGAAGTAAATCTGTAACCTCAGCAATATTTCTGTAATCTCAGAAGTAATTCTGTAATCTCAGAAGTAATTATGTGATCTCAGAAGCAATTCTGTAATCTCAGAAGTACTTCTGTAATCTCAGAAGTAGCTCTGTAATCTCAGAAGTAGTTCTGTAATCTCAGAAGTAATTCTGTAATCTCAGAAGTAGCTCTGTAATCTCAGAAGTAGCTCTGTAATATCAGAAGTAATTCTGTAATATCAGAAGTAGCTCTGTAATCTCAGAAGTAATTCTGTAATCTCAGAAGTAGTTCTGTAATCTCAGAAGTAGCTCTGTAATATCAGAAGTAATTCTGTAATCTCAGAAGTAGTTCTGTAATCTCAGAAGTAATTCTGTAATCTCAGAAGTAATTATGTAATCTCAGAAGTAATTCTGTAATCTAAGAAGTAATTCTGTAATCTCAGAAGTAATTCTGTAATCTCAGAAGTAATTCTGTAATCTCAGAAGTAGTGCTGTAATCTCAAAAGTAATTCTGTAATCTCAGAAGTAATTCTGTAATCTCAGAAGTAATTCTGTAATCTCAGAAGTAATTCTGTAATCTCAGAAATAGTTCTGTAATCTCAGAAGTAGTGCTGTCTTCTCAGAAATATTTATGTAATCTCAGAAGTAAATCTGTAATCTCAGAAGTATTTCTGTAATCTCAGAAGTAGTTCTGTAATCTCAGAAGTAATTCTGTAATCTCAGAAGTAATTGTGTAATCTCAGAAGTAATTCTGTAATCTCAGAAGTAATTCTTTAATCTCAGAAATAATTCTGTAATCTCAGAAGTAATTCCATAATCTCAGAAGTAGTTCTGTAATCTCAAAAGTAATTCTGTAATCTCAGAAGTAATTCTGTAATCTAAGAAGTAATTCTGTAATCTCAGAAGTAATTCTGTAATCTCAGAAGTAATTCTGTAATCTCAGAAGTAATTCCGTAATCTCAGAAGTAGTTCTGTAATCTCAAAAGTAATTCTGTAACCTCAGCAATATTTCTGTAATCTCAGAAGTAATTCTGTAATCTCAGAAGTAATTATGTGATCTCAGAAGCAATTCTGTAATCTCAGAAGTACTTCTGTAATCTCAGAAGTAGCTCTGTAATCTCAGAAATAGTTCTGTAATCTCAGAAGTAATTCTGTAATCTCAGAAGTAGCTCTGTAATCTCAGAAGTAGCTCTGTAATATCAGAAGTAATTCTGTAATATCAGAAGTAGCTCTGTAATCTCAGAAGTAATTCTGTAATCTCAGAAGTAGTTCTGTAATCTCGGAAGTAGCTCTGTAATATCAGAAGTAATTATATAATATCAGAAGTAGTATTTCTGTAATCTCAGAAGTAATTCTGTAATCTCAGAAGTAGTTCTGTAATCTCAGAAGTAATTCTGTAATCTCAGAAGTAAATATGTAATCTCAGAAGTAATTCTGTAATCTAAGAAGTAATTCTGTAATCTCAGAAGTAATTCTGTAATCTCAGAAGTAATTCTGTAATCTCAGAAGTAGTTCTGTAATCTCAAAAGTAATTCTGTAATCTCAGAAGTAATTCTGTAATCTCAGAAGTAATTCTGTAATCTAAGAAGTAATTCTGTAATCTCAGAAGTAATTCTGTAATCTCAGAAGTAATTCTGTAATCTCAGAAGTAGTTCTGTAATCTCAAAAGTAATTCTGTAACCTCAGAAATTATTTCTGTAATCTCAGAAGTAATTCTGTAATCTCAGAAGTAATTATGTGATCTTAGAAGCAATTCTGTAATCTCAGAAGCAATTCTGTAATCTCAGAAGTAATTCTGCAATCTCAGAAGTAGTTCTGCAATCTCAGAAGTAATTATGTAATCTCAGAAGCAGTTCTGCAATCTCAGAAGGAATTCTGTAATCTCAGAAGTAGTTCTGTAATCTCAGAAGTAATTCTGTAATCTCAGAAGTAATTCTGTAATCTCAGAAGTAATCCTCTAATCTCAGAACTAGTTATGTAATCTCAGAAGTAATTATGTAATCTCAAAAGTAATTATGTAACCTCAGAAAGTATTTCTGGAATCTCAGAAGTAATTCTGTAATCTCAGAAGCAATTCTGTAATCTTAGAAGTAAATCTGTAATCTTAGAAGTAATTCTGTAATCTCAGAAGTAGTTCTGTAATCTCAGAAGTAGTTCTGTAATCTCAGAAGTAATTCTGTAATCTCAAAAGTAATTCTGTTATCTCAGAAGTAGTTCTGCAATCTCAGAAGTAGTGCTGTCTTCTCAGAAATATTTATGTAATCTCAGAAGTAAATCTGTAATCTCAGAAGTATTTCTGTAATCTCAGAAGTAGTTCTGTAATCTCAGAAGTAATTCTTTAATATCAGAAATAATTCTGTAATCTCAGAAGTAATTCCATAATCTCAGAAGTAATTCTTTAATCTCAGAAATAATTCTGTAATCTCAGAAGTACTTCTGTAATCTCAGAAGTAGCTCTGTAATCTCAGAAGTAGCTCTGTAATCTCAGAAGTAAATCTGTAATCTCAGAAGTATTTATGTAATCTCAGAAGAAGTTCTGTAATCTCAGAAGTAGTTCTGTAATCTCAGAAGTAATTCTGTAATCTCAGAAGTAATTCTGTAATCTTAGAAGTAATTCTGTTATCTCAGAATTAGTTCTGCAATCTCAGAAGTAGTTTTGCAATCTCAGAAGTAGGTCTGTCATCTCAGAAGTAATTCTGTAATCTCAGAAGAAATTCTGTAATCTCACAAGTAATTCTGTAATCTCAGAAGTAATTATGTAATCTCAGAAGTAGTTCTGTAATCTCAGAAGTAATTCTGTAATCTCAGAAGTAATTGTGTAATCTCAGAAGTAATTCTGTAATGTCAGAAGTAATTATTTAATCTCAGAAGTAATTCTGTAATCTCAGAAGTAATTCTGTAATCTCAGAAGTAATTCTGTAATCTAAGAAGTAATTCTGTAATCTCAGAAGTAATTCTGTAATCTCAGAAGTAATTCTGTAATCTCAGAAGTAGTTCTGTAATCTCAAAAGTAATTATGTGATCTTAGAAGCAATTCTGTAATCTCAGAAGCAATTCTGTAATCTCAGAAGTAATTCTGCAATCTCAGAAGTAGTTCTGCAATCTCAGAAGTAATTATGTAATCTCAGAAGCAGTTCTGCAATCTCAGAAGGAATTCTGTAATCTCAGAAGTAGTTCTGTAATCTCAGAAGTAATTCTGTAATCTCAGAAGTAATTCTGTAATCTCAGAAGTAATCCTGTAATCTCAAAAGTAAGTACGTAACCTCAGAAGTAGTTCTGCAATCTCAAAAGTAGTTCTGTCTTCTCAGAAGTATTTATGTAATCTCAGAAGTAAATCTGTAATCTCAGAAGTATTTATGTAATCTCAGAAGTAGTTCTGTAATCTCAGAAGTAGTTCTGTAATCTCAGAAGTAATTCTGTAATCTCAGAAGTAATTCTGTAATCTTAGAAGTAATTCTGTTATCTCAGAATTAGTTCTGCAATCTCAGAAGTAGTTTTGCAATCTCAGATGTAGGTCTGTCATCTCAGAAGTAATTCTGTAATCTCAGAAGAAATTCTGTAATCTCAGAAGTAGCTCTGTAATCTCAGAAGTAGTTCTGTAATCTCAGAAGTAGCTCTGTAATCTCAGAAGTAGCTCTGTAATATCAGAAGTAATTCTGTAATATCAGAAGTAGCTCTGTAATCTCAGAAGTAATTCTGTAATCTCAGAAGTAGTTCTGTAATCTCAGAAGTAGCTCTGTAATATCAGAAGTAATTCTATAATATCAGAAGTAGTATTTCTGTAATCTCAGAAGTAATTCTGTAATCTCAGAAGTAGTTCTGTAATCTCAGAAAAAAATTATGTGATCTCAGAAGTAGTTCTGCAATCTCAGAAGTAATTCTGTAATCTCAGAAGTAATTTTGTAATCTCAGAAGTAGCTCTGTAATCTCAGAAGTAGTTCTGTAATCTCAGAAGCAGTTCTGTAATCTCAGAAGTAATTATATAATCTCCGTAGTAGTTCTGTAATCTCAGAAGTAGTTAAGTAATCTCAGAAGTAATTCTGTAATCTCAGAAGTAATTCTGCAATCTCAGAAGTAGTTCTGCAATCTCAGAAGTAATTCTGTAATCTTAGAAGTAATTCCGTAATCTCAGAAGTAATTCTGTAATCTCAGAAGTAGTTCTGTAATCTCAGAAGTAGTTCTGTAATCTCAGAAGTAATTCTGTAATCTCAGAAGTAATTCTGTAATCTCAGAAGTAATTCTGCTATCTCAGAAGTAGTTCTGCAATCTCAGAAGTAGTTCTGTCGTCTCAGAAGTATTTATGTAATCTCAGAAGTAAATCTGTAATCTCAGAAGTATTTATGTAATCTCAGAAGTAGTTATGTAATCTCAGAAGTAGTTCTGTAATCTCAGAAGTAATTCTGTAATCTCAGAAGTAATTGTGTAATCTCAGAAGTAATTCTGTAATGTCAGAAGTAATTATTTAATCTCAGAAGTAATTTTGTAATCTCAGAAGTAATTCTGTAATCTCAGAAGTAATTCTGTAATCTAAGAAGTAATTCTGTAATCTCAGAAGTAATTCTGTAATCTCAGAAGTATTTCTGTAATCTCAGAAGTAGTTCTGTAATCTCAAAAGTAATTCTGTAACCTCAGAAATTATTTCTGTAATCTCAGAAGTAATTCTGTAATCTCAGAAGTAATTATGTGATCTTAGAAGCAATTCTGTAATCTCAGAAGCAATTCTGTAATCTCAGAAGTAATTCTGCAATCTCAGAAGTAGTTCTGCAATCTCAGAAGTAATTATGTAATCTCAGAAGCAGTTCTGCAATCTCAGAAGGAATTCTGTAATCTCAGAAGTAGTTCTGTAATCTCAGAAGTAATTCTGTAATCTCAGAAGTAATTAAGTAATCTCAGAAGTAATCCTGTAATCTCAGAACTAGTTATGTAATCTCAGAAGTAATTATGTAATCTGAAAAGTAATTATGTAACCTCAGAAAGTATTTCTGGAATCTCAGAAGTAATTCTGTAATCTCAGAAGCAATTCTGTAATCTTAGAAGTAAATCTGTAATCTCAGAAGTAATTCTGTAATCTCAGAAGTAGTTCTGTAATCTCAGAAGTAGTTCTGTAATCTCAGAAGTAATTCTGTAATCTCAGAAGTAATTCTGTTATCTCAGAAGTAGTTCTGCAATCTCAGAAGTAGTGCTGTCTTCTCAGAAATATTTATGTAATCTCAGAAGTAAATCTGTAATCTCAGAAGTATTTCTGTAATCTCAGAAGTAGTTCTGTAATCTCAGAAGTAATTCTGTAATCTCAGAAGTAATTGTGTAATCTCAGAAGTAATTCTGTAATCTCAGAAGTAATTCTTTAATCTCAGAAATAATTCTGTAATCTCAGAAGTAATTCCATAATCTCAGAAGTAGTTCTGTAATCTCAAAAGTAATTCTGTAATCTCAGAAGTAATTCTGTAATCTAAGAAGTAATTCTGTAATCTCAGAAGTAATTCTGTAATCTCAGAAGTAATTCTGTAATCTCAGAAGTAGTTCTGTAATCTCAAAAGTAATTCTGTAATCTCAGAAGTAATTCTGTAATCTCAGAAGTAATTTTGTAATCTAAGAAGTAATTATGTAATCTCAGAAGTAGTTCTGTAATCTCAAAAGTAATTCTGTAACCTCAGAAATTATTTCTGTAATCTCAGAAGTAATTCTGTAATCTCAGAAGTAATTACGTGATCTTAGAAGCAATTCTGTAATCTCAGAAGCAATTCTGTAATCTCAGAAGTAATTCTGCAATCTCAGAAGTAGTTCTTCAATCTCAGAAGTAATTATGTAATCTCAGAAGCAGTTCTGCAATCTCAGAAGGAATTCTGTAATCTCAGAAGTAGTTTTGTAATCTCAGAAGTAATTCTGTAATCTCAGAAGTAATTCTGTAATCTCAGAAGTAATCCTGTAATCTCAGAACTAGTTACGTAATCTCAGAAGTAATTATGTAATCTCAAAAGTAATTATGTAACCTCAGAAAGTATTTCTGGAATCTCAGAAGTAATTCTGTAATCTCAGAAGCAATTCTGTAATCTTAGAAGTAAATCTGTAATCTTAGAAGTAATTCTGTAATCTCAGAAGTAGTTCTGTAATCTCAGAAGTAGTTCTGTAATCTCAGAAGTAATTCTGTAATCTCAGAAGTCATTCTGTTATCTCAGAAGTAGTTCTGCAATCTCAGAAGTAGTGCTGTCTTCTCAGAAATATTTATGTAATCTCAGAAGTAAATCTGTAATCTCAGAAGTATTTCTGTAATCTCAGAAGTAGTTCTGTAATCTCAGAAGTAATTCTGTAATCTCAGAAGTAATTGTGTAATCTCAGAAGTAATTATGTAATCTCAGAAGTAATTCTTTAATCTCAGAAATAATTCTGTAATCTCAGAAGTAATTCCATAATCTCAGAAGTAGTTCTGTAATCTCAAAAGTAATTCTGTAATCTCAGAAGTAATTCTGTAATCTAAGAAGTAATTCTGTAATCTCAGAAGTAATTCTGTAATCTCAGAAGTAATTCTGTAATCTCAGAAGTAATTCCGTAATCTCAGAAGTAGTTCTGTAATCTCAAAAGTAATTCTGTAACCTCAGCAATATTTCTGTAATCTCAGAAGTAATTCTGTAATCTCAGAAGTAATTATGTGATCTCAGAAGCAATTCTGTAATCTCAGAAGTACTTCTGTAATCTCAGAAGTAGCTCTGTAATCTCAGAAGTAATTCTGTAATCTCAGAAGTAGCTCTGTAATCTCAGAAGTAGCTCTGTAATATCAGAAGTAATTCTGTAATATCAGAAGTAGCTCTGTAATCTCAGAAGTAATTCTGTAATCTCAGAAGTAGTTCTGTAATCTCAGAAGTAGCACTGTAATATCAGAAGTAATTATATAATATCAGAAGTAGTATTTCTGTAATCTCAGAAGTAATTCTGTAATCTCAGAAGTAGTTCTGTAATCTCAGAAGTAATTCTGTAATCTCAGAAGTAATTATGTAATCTCAGAAGTAATTCTGTAATCTAAGAAGTAATTCTGTAATCTCAGAAGTAATTCTGTAATCTCAGAAGTAATTCTGTAATCTCAGAAGTAGTGCTGTAATCTCAAAAGTAATTCTGTAATCTCAGAAGTAATTCTGTAATCTCAGAAGTAATTCTGTAATCTAAGAAGTAATTCTGTAATCTCAGAAGTAATTCTGTAATCTCAGAAGTAATTCTGTAATCTCAGAAGTAGTTCTGTAATCTCAAAAGTAATTCTGTAACCTCAGAAATTATTTCTGTAATCTCAGAAGTAATTCTGTAATCTCAGAAGTAATTATGTGATCTTAGAAGCAATTCTGTAATCTCAGAAGCAATTCTGTAATCTCAGAAGTAATTCTGCAATCTCAGAAGTAGTTCTGCAATCTCAGAAGGAATTCTGTAATCTCAGAAGTAGTTCTGTAATCTCAGAAGTAATTCTGTAATCTCAGAAGTAATTCTGTAATCTCAGAAGTAATCCTCTAATCTCAGAACTAGTTATGTAATCTCAGAAGTAATTATGTAATCTCAAAAGTAATTATGTAACCTCAGAAAGTATTTCTGGAATCTCAGAAGTAATTCTGTAATCTCAGAAGCAATTCTGTAATCTTAGAAGTAAATCTGTAATCTTAGAAGTAATTCTGTAATCTCAGAAGTAGTTCTGTAATCTCAGAAGTAGTTCTGTAATCTCAGAAGTAATTCTGTAATCTCAGAAGTAATTCTGTTATCTCAGAAGTAGTTCTGCAATCTCAGAAGTAGTGCTGTCTTCTCAGAAATATTTATGTAATCTCAGAAGTAAATCTGTAATCTCAGAAGTATTTCTGTAATCTCAGAAGTAGTTCTGTAATCTCAGAAGTAATTCTTTAATATCAGAAATAATTCTGTAATCTCAGAAGTAATTCCATAATCTCAGAAGTAATTCTTTAATCTCAGAAATAATTCTGTAATCTCAGAAGTACTTCTGTAATCTCAGAAGTAGCTCTGTAATCTCAGAAGTAGTTCTGTAATCTCATAAGTAATTCTGTAATCTCAGATGTAGCTCTGTAATCTCAGAAGTAGCTCTGTAATCTCAGAAGTAAATCTGTAATCTCAGAAGTATTTATGTAATCTCAGAAGAAGTTCTGTAATCTCAGAAGTAGTTCTGTAATCTCAGAAGTAATTCTGTAATCTCAGAAGTAATTCTGTAATCTTAGAAGTAATTCTGTTATCTCAGAATTAGTTCTGCAATCTCAGAAGTAGTTTTGCAATCTCAGAAGTAGGTCTGTCATCTCAGAAGTAATTCTGTAATCTCAGAAGAAATTCTGTAATCTCACAAGTAATTCTGTAATCTCAGAAGTAATTATGTAATCTCAGAAGTAGTTCTGTAATCTCAGAAGTAATTCTGTAATCTCAGAAGTAATTGTGTAATCTCAGAAGTAATTCTGTAATGTCAGAAGTAATTATTTAATCTCAGAAGTAATTCTGTAATCTCAGAAGTAATTCTGTAATCTCAGAAGTAATTCTGTAATCTAAGAAGTAATTCTGTAATCTCAGAAGTAATTCTGTAATCTCAGAAGTAATTCTGTAATCTCAGAAGTAGTTCTGTAATCTCAAAAGTAAATATGTGATCTTAGAAGCAATTCTGTAATCTCAGAAGCAATTCTGTAATCTCAGAAGTAATTCTGCAATCTCAGAAGTAGT
Organism: Petromyzon marinus; assembly: GCF_048934315.1. NCBI lineage: Eukaryota > Metazoa > Chordata > Hyperoartia > Petromyzontiformes > Petromyzontidae > Petromyzon > Petromyzon marinus. Next base: position 13,747,300 of record NC_133685.1, read on the forward strand.
TCTGCAATCTCAGAAGTAATTATGTAATCTCAGAAGCAGTTCTGCAATCTCAGAAGGAATTCTGTAATCTCAGAAGTAGTTCTGTAATCTCAGAAGTAATTCTGTAATCTCAGAAGTAATTCTGTAATCTCAGAAGTAATCCTGTAATCTCAAAAGTAAGTACGTAACCTCAGAAGTAGTTCTGCAATCTCAAAAGTAGTTCTGTCTTCTCAGAAGTATTTATGTAATCTCAGAAGTAAATCTGTAATCTCAGAAGTATTTATGTAATCTCAGAAGTAGTTCTGTAATCTCAGAAGTAGTTCTGTAATCTCAGAAGTAATTCTGTAATCTCAGAAGTAATTCTGTAATCTTAGAAGTAATTCTGTTATCTCAGAATTAGTTCTGCAATCTCAGAAGTAGTTTTGCAATCTCAGATGTAGGTCTGTCATCTCAGAAGTAATTCTGTAATCTCAGAAGAAATTCTGTAATCTCAGAAGTAGCTCTGTAATCTCAGAAGTAGTTCTGTAATCTCAGAAGTACTTCTGTAATCTCAGAAGTAGCTCTGTAATCTCAGAAGTAGTTCTGTAATCTCAGAAGTAGCTCTGTAATCTCAGAAGTAGCTCTGTAATATCAGAAGTAATTCTGTAATATCAGAAGTAGCTCTGTAATCTCAGAAGTAATTCTGTAATCTCAGAAGTAGTTCTGTAATCTCAGAAGTAGCTCTGTAATATCAGAAGTAATTCTATAATATCAGAAGTAGTATTTCTGTAATCTCAGAAGTAATTCTGTAATCTCAGAAGTAGTTCTGTAATCTCAGAAAAAAATTATGTGATCTCAGAAGTAGTTCTGCAATCTCAGAAGTAATTCTGTAATCTCAGAAGTAATTTTGTAATCTCAGAAGTAGCTCTGTAATCTCAGAAGTAGTTCTGTAATCTCAGAAGCAGTTCTGTAATCTCAGAAGTAATTATATAATCTCCGTAGTAGTTCTGTAATCTCAGAAGTAGTTAAGTAATCTCAGAAGTAATTCTGTAATCTCAGAAGTAATTCTGCAATCTCAGAAGTAGTTCTGCAATCTCAGAAGTAATTCTGTAATCTTAGAAGTAATTCCGTAATCTCAGAAGTAATTCTGTAATCTCAGAAGTAGTTCTGTAATCTCAGAAGTAGTTCTGTAATCTCAGAAGTAATTCTGTAATCTCAGAAGTAATTCTGTAATCTCAGAAGTAATTCTGCTATCTCAGAAGTAGTTCTGCAATCTCAGAAGTAGTTCTGTCGTCTCAGAAGTATTTATGTAATCTCAGAAGTAAATCTGTAATCTCAGAAGTATTTATGTAATCTCAGAAGTAGTTATGTAATCTCAGAAGTAGTTCTGTAATCTCAGAAGTAATTCTGTAATCTCAGAAGTAATTGTGTAATCTCAGAAGTAATTCTGTAATGTCAGAAGTAATTATTTAATCTCAGAAGTAATTCTGTAATCTCAGAAGTAATTCTGTAATCTCAGAAGTAATTCTGTAATCTAAGAAGTAATTCTGTAATCTCAGAAGTAATTCTGTAATCTCAGAAGTATTTCTGTAATCTCAGAAGTAGTTCTGTAATCTCAAAAGTAATTCTGTAACCTCAGAAATTATTTCTGTAATCTCAGAAGTAATTCTGTAATCTCAGAAGTAATTATGTGATCTTAGAAGCAATTCTGTAATCTCAGAAGCAATTCTGTAATCTCAGAAGTAATTCTGCAATCTCAGAAGTAGTTCTGCAATCTCAGAAGTAATTATGTAATCTCAGAAGCAGTTCTGCAATCTCAGAAGGAATTCTGTAATCTTAGAAGTAGTTCTGTAATCTCAGAAGTAATTCTGTAATCTCAGAAGTAATTAAGTAATCTCAGAAGTAATCCTGTAATCTCAGAACTAGTTATGTAATCTCAGAAGTAATTATGTAATCTGAAAAGTAATTATGTAACCTCAGAAAGTATTTCTGGAATCTCAGAAGTAATTCTGTAATCTCAGAAGCAATTCTGTAATCTTAGAAGTAAATCTGTAATCTCAGAAGTAATTCTGTAATCTCAGAAGTAGTTCTGTAATCTCAGAAGTAGTTCTGTAATCTCAGAAGTAATTCTGTAATCTCAGAAGTAATTCTGTTATCTCAGAAGTAGTTCTGCAATCTCAGAAGTAGTGCTGTCTTCTCAGAAATATTTATGTAATCTCAGAAGTAAATCTGTAATCTCAGAAGTATTTCTGTAATCTCAGAAGTAGTTCTGTAATCTCAGAAGTAATTCTGTAATCTCAGAAGTAATTGTGTAATCTCAGAAGTAATTCTGTAATCTCAGAAGTAATTCTTTAATCTCAGAAATAATTCTGTAATCTCAGAAGTAATTCCATAATCTCAGAAGTAGTTCTGTAATCTCAAAAGTAATTCTGTAATCTCAGAAGTAATTCTGTAATCTAAGAAGTAATTCTGTAATCTCAGAAGTAATTCTGTAATCTCAGAAGTAATTCTGTAATCTCAGAAGTAGTTCTGTAATCTCAAAAGTAATTCTGTAATCTCAGAAGTAATTCTGTAATCTCAGAAGTAATTTTGTAATCTAAGAAGTAATTATGTAATCTCAGAAGTAGTTCTGTAATCTCAAAAGTAATTCTGTAACCTCAGAAATTATTTCTGTAATCTCAGAAGTAATTCTGTAATCTCAGAAGTAATTACGTGATCTTAGAAGCAATTCTGTAATCTCAGAAGCAATTCTGTAATCTCAGAAGTAATTCTGCAATCTCAGAAGTAGTTCTGCAATCTCAGAAGTAATTATGTAATCTCAGAAGCAGTTCTGCAATCTCAGAAGGAATTCTGTAATCTCAGAAGTAGTTTTGTAATCTCAGAAGTAATTCTGTAATCTCAGAAGTAATTCTGTAATCTCAGAAGTAATCCTGTAATCTCAGAACTAGTTACGTAATCTCAGAAGTAATAATGTAATCTCAAAAGTAATTATGTAACCTCAGAAAGTATTTCTGGAATCTCAGAAGTAAATCTGTAATCTTAGAAGTAATTCTGTAATCTCAGAAGTAGTTCTGTAATCTCAGAAGTAGTTCTGTAATCTCAGAAGTAATTCTGTAATCTCAGAAGTCATTCTGTTATCTCAGAAGTAGTTCTGCAATCTCAGAAGTAGTGCTGTCTTCTCAGAAATATTTATGTAATCTCAGAAGTAAATCTGTAATCTCAGAAATATTTCTGTAATCTCAGAAGTAGTTCTGTAATCTCAGAAGTAATTCTGTAATCTCAGAAGTAATTGTGTAATCTCAGAAGTGATTCTGTAATCTCAGAAGTAATTCTTTAATCTCAGAAATAATTCTGTAATCTCAGAAGTAATTCCATAATCTCAGAAGTAGTTCTGTAATCTCAAAAGTAATTCTGTAATCTCAGAAGTAATTCTGTAATCTAAGAAGTAATTCTGTAATCTCAGAAGTAATTCTGTAATCTCAGAAGTAATTCTGTAATCTCAGAAGTAATTCCGTAATCTCAGAAGTAGTTCTGTAATCTCAAAAGTAATTCTGTAACCTCAGCAATATTTCTGTAATCTCAGAAGTAATTCTGTAATCTCAGAAGTAATTATGTGATCTCAGAAGCAATTCTGTAATCTCAGAAGTACTTCTGTAATCTCAGAAGTAGCTCTGTAATCTCAGAAGTAATTCTGTAATCTCAGAAGTAGCTCTGTAATCTCAGAAGTAGCTCTGTAATATCAGAAGTAATTCTGTAATATCAGAAGTAGCTCTGTAATCTCAGAAGTAATTCTGTAATCTCAGAAGTAGTTCTGTAATCTCAGAAGTAGCACTGTAATATCAGAAGTAATTATATAATATCAGAAGTAGTATTTCTGTAATCTCAGAAGTAATTCTGTAATCTCAGAAGTAGTTCTGTAATCTCAGAAGTAATTCTGTAATCTCAGAAGTAATTATGTAATCTCAGAAGTAATTCTGTAATCTAAGAAGTAATTCTGTAATCTCAGAAGTAATTCTGTAATCTCAGAAGTAATTCTGTAATCTCAGAAGTAGTGCTGTAATCTCAAAAGTAATTCTGTAATCTCAGAAGTAATTCTGTAATCTCAGAAGTAATTCTGTAATCTAAGAAGTAATTCTGTAATCTCAGAAGTAATTCTGTAATCTCAGAAGTAATTCTGTAATCTCAGAAGTAGTTCTGTAATCTCAAAAGTAATTCTGTAACCTCAGAAGTAATTGTGTAATCTCAGAAGTAATTCTGTAATCTCAGAAGTAATTCTTTAATCTCAGAAATAATTCTGTAATCTCAGAAGTAATTCCATAATCTCAGAAGTAGTTCTGTAATCTCAAAAGTAATTCTGTAATCTCAGAAGTAATTCTGTAATCTAAGAAGTAATTCTGTAATCTCAGAAGTAATTCTGTAATCTCAGAAGTAATTCTGTAATCTCAGAAGTAGTTCTGTAATCTCAAAAGTAATTCTGTAATCTCAGAAGTAATTCTGTAATCTCAGAAGTAATTTTGTAATCTAAGAAGTAATTATGTAATCTCAGAAGTAGTTCTGTAATCTTAAAAGTAATTCTGTAACCTCAGAAATTATTTCTGTAATCTCAGAAGTAATTCTGTAATCTCAGAAGTAATTACGTGATCTTAGAAGCAATTCTGTAATCTCAGAAGCAATTCTGTAATCTCAGAAGTAATTCTGCAATCTCAGAAGTAGTTCTGCAATCTCAGAAGTAATTATGTAATCTCAGAAGCAGTTCTGCAATCTCAGAAGGAATTCTGTAATCTCAGAAGTAGTTTTGTAATCTCAGAAGTAATTCTGTAATCTCAGAAGTAATTCTGTAATCTCAGAAGTAATCCTGTAATCTCAGAACTAGTTACGTAATCTCAGAAGTAATAATGTAATCTCAAAAGTAATTATGTAACCTCAGAAAGTATTTCTGGAATCTCAGAAGTAATTCTGTAATCTCAGAAGCAATTCTGTAATCTTAGAAGTAAATCTGTAATCTTAGAAGTAATTCTGTAATCTCAGAAGTAGTTCTGTAATCTCAGAAGTAGTTCTGTAATCTCAGAAGTAATTCTGTAATCTCAGAAGTCATTCTGTTATCTCAGAAGTAGTTCTGCAATCTCAGAAGTAGTGCTGTCTTCTCAGAAATATTTATGTAATCTCAGAAGTAAATCTGTAATCTCAGAAGTATTTCTGTAATCTCAGAAGTAGTTCTGTAATCTCAGAAGTAATTCTGTAATCTCAGAAGTAATTGTGTAATCTCAGAAGTGATTCTGTAATCTCAGAAGTAATTCTTTAATCTCAGAAATAATTCTGTAATCTCAGAAGTAATTCCATAATCTCAGAAGTAGTTCTGTAATCTCAAAAGTAATTCTGTAATCTCAGAAGTAATTCTGTAATCTAAGAAGTAATTCTGTAATCTCAGAAGTAATTCTGTAATCTCAGAAGTAATTCTGTAATCTCAGAAGTAATTCCGTAATCTCAGAAGTAGTTCTGTAATCTCAAAAGTAATTCTGTAACCTCAGCAATATTTCTGTAATCTCAGAAGTAATTCTGTAATCTCAGAAGTAATTATGTGATCTCAGAAGCAATTCTGTAATCTCAGAAGTACTTCTGTAATCTCAGAAGTAGCTCTGTAATCTCAGAAGTAATTCTGTAATCTCAGAAGTAGCTCTGTAATCTCAGAAGTAGCTCTGTAATATCAGAAGTAATTCTGTAATATCAGAAGTAGCTCTGTAATCTCAGAAGTAATTCTGTAATCTCAGAAGTAGTTCTGTAATCTCAGAAGTAGCACTGTAATATCAGAAGTAATTATATAATATCAGAAGTAGTATTTCTGTAATCTCAGAAGTAATTCTGTAATCTCAGAAGTAGTTCTGTAATCTCAGAAGTAATTCTGTAATCTCAGAAGTAATTATGTAATCTCAGAAGTAATTCTGTAATCTAAGAAGTAATTCTGTAATCTCAGAAGTAATTCTGTAATCTCAGAAGTAATTCTGTAATCTCAGAAGTAGTGCTGTAATCTCAAAAGTAATTCTGTAATCTCAGAAGTAATTCTGTAATCTCAGAAGTAATTCTGTAATCTAAGAAGTAATTCTGTAATCTCAGAAGTAATTCTGTAATCTCAGAAGTAATTCTGTAATCTCAGAAGTAGTTCTGTAATCTCAAAAGTAATTCTGTAACCTCAGAAATTATTTCTGTAATCTCAGAAGTAATTCTGTAATCTCAGAAGTAATTATGTGATCTTAGAAGCAATTCTGTAATCTCAGAAGCAATTCTGTAATCTCAGAAGTAATTCTGCAATCTCAGAAGTAGTTCTGCAATCTCAGAAGTAATTATGTAATCTCAGAAGCAGTTCTGCAATCTCAGAAGGAATTCTGTAATCTCAGAAGTAGTTCTGTAATCTCAGAAGTAATTCTGTAATCTCAGAAGTAATTCTGTAATCTCAGAAGTAATTCTGTAATCTAAGAAGTAATTCTGTAATCTCAGAAGTAATTCTGTAATCCCAGAAGTAATTCTGTAATCTCAGAAGTAATTCCGTAATCTCAGAAGTAGTTCTGTAATCTCAAAAGTAATTCTGTAACCTCAGCAATATTTCTGTAATCTCAGAAGTAATTCTGTAATCTCAGAAGTAATTATGTGATCTCAGAAGCAATTCTGTAATCTCAGAAGTACTTCTGTAATCTCAGAAGTAGCTCTGTAATCTCAGAAGTAATTCTGTAATCTCAGAAGTAGCTCTGTAATCTCAGAAGTAGCTCTGTAATATCAGAAGTAATTCTGTAATATCAGAAGTAGCTCTGTAATCTCAGAAGTAATTCTGTAATCTCAGAAGTAGTTCTGTAATCTCAGAAGTAGCTCTGTAATATCAGAAGTAATTATATAATATCAGAAGTAGTATTTCTGTAATCTCAGAAGTAATTCTGTAATCTCAGAAGTAGTTCTGTAATCTCAGAAGTAATTCTGTAATCTCAGAAGTAATTATGTAATCTCAGAAGTAATTCTGTAATCTAAGAAGTAATTCTGTAATCTCAGAAGTAATTCTGTAATCTCAGAAGTAATTCTGTAATCTCAGAAGTAGTTCTGTAATCTCAAAAGTAATTCTGTAATCTCAGAAGTAATTCTGTAATCTCAGAAGTAATTCTGTAATCTAAGAAGTAATTCTGTAATCTCAGAAGTAATTCTGTAATCTCAGAAGTAATTCTGTAATCTCAGAAGTAGTTCTGTAATCTCAAAAGTAATTCTGTAACCTCAGAAATTATTTCTGTAATCTCAGAAGTAATTCTGTAATCTCAGAAGTAATTATGTGATCTTAGAAGCAATTCTGTAATCTCAGAAGCAATTCTGTAATCTCAGAAGTAATTCTGCAATCTCAGAAGTAGTTCTGCAATCTCAGAAGTAATTATGTAATCTCAGAAGCAGTTCTGCAATCTCAGAAGGAATTCTGTAATCTCAGAAGTAGTTCTGTAATCTCAGAAGTAATTCTGTAATCTCAGAAGTAATTCTGTAATCTCAGAAGTAATCCTCTAATCTCAGAACTAGTTATGTAATCTCAGAAGTAATTATGTAATCTCAAAAGTAATTATGTAACCTCAGAAAGTATTTCTGGAATCTCAGAAGTAATTCTGTAATCTCAGAAGCAATTCTGTAATCTTAGAAGTAAATCTGTAATCTTAGAAGTAATTCTGTAATCTCAGAAGTAGTTCTGTAATCTCAGAAGTAGTTCTGTAATCTCAGAAGTAATTCTGTAATCTCAGAAGTAATTCTGTTATCTCAGAAGTAGTTCTGCAATCTCAGAAGTAGTGCTGTCTTCTCAGAAATATTTATGTAATCTCAGAAGTAAATCTGTAATCTCAGAAGTATTTCTGTAATCTCAGAAGTAGTTCTGTAATCTCAGAAGTAATTCTGTAATCTCAGAAGTAATTGTGTAATCTCAGAAGTAATTCTGTAATCTCAGAAGTAATTCTTTAATCTCAGAAATAATTCTGTATTCTCAGAAGTAATTCCATAATCTCAGAAGTAGTTCTGTAATCTCAAAAGTAATTCTGTAATCTCAGAAGTAATTCTGTAATCTAAGAAGTAATTCTGTAATCTCAGAAGTAATTCTGTAATCTCAGAAGTAATTCTGTAATCTCAGAAGTAATTCCGTAATCTCAGAAGTAAATCTGTAACCTCAGCAATATTTCTGTAATCTCAGAAGTAATTCTGTAATCTCAGAAGTAATTATGTGATCTCAGAAGCAATTCTGTAATCTCAGAAGTACTTCTGTAATCTCAGAAGTAGCTCTGTAATCTCAGAAGTAGTTCTGTAATCTCAGAAGTAATTCTGTAATCTCAGAAGTAGCTCTGTAATCTCAGAAGTAGCTCTGTAATATCAGAAGTAATTCTGTAATATCAGAAGTAGCTCTGTAATCTCAGAAGTAATTCTGTAATCTCAGAAGTAGTTCTGTAATCTCAGAAGTAGCTCTGTAATATCAGAAGTAATTCTGTAATCTCAGAAGTAGTTCTGTAATCTCAGAAGTAATTCTGTAATCTCAGAAGTAATTATGTAATCTCAGAAGTAATTCTGTAATCTAAGAAGTAATTCTGTAATCTCAGAAGTAATTCTGTAATCTCAGAAGTAATTCTGTAATCTCAGAAGTAGTGCTGTAATCTCAAAAGTAATTCTGTAATCTCAGAAGTAATTCTGTAATCTCAGAAGTAATTCTGTAATCTCAGAAGTAATTCTGTAATCTATGAAGTAATTATGTAATCTCAGAAGTAATTCTGTAATCTCAGAAGTAATTCTGTAATCTCAGAAGTAGTTCTGTAATCTCAAAAGTAATTCTGTAACCTCAGAAATTATTTCTGTAATCTCAGAAGTAATTCTGTAATCTCAGAAGTAATTATGTGATCTTAGAAGCAATTCTGTAATCTCAGAAGCAATTCTGTAATCTCAGAAGTAATTCTGCAATCTCAGAAGTAGTTCTGCAATCTCAGAAGTAATTATGTAATCTCAGAAGCAGTTCTGCAATCTCAGAAGGAATTCTGTAATCTCAGAAGTAGTTCTGTAATCTCAGAAGTAATTCTGTAATCTCAGAAGTAATTCTGTAATCTCAGAAGTAATTCTGTAATCTAAGAAGTAATTCTGTAATCTCAGAAGTAATTCTGTAATCTCAGAAGTAATTCTGTAATCTCAGAAGTAATTCCGTAATCTCAGAAGTAGTTCTGTAATCTCAAAAGTAATTCTGTAACCTCAGCAATATTTCTGTAATCTCAGAAGTAATTCTGTAATCTCAGAAGTAATTCTTTAATCTCAGAAATAATTCTGTATTCTCAGAAGTAATTCCATAATCTCAGAAGTAGTTCTGTAATCTCAAAAGTAATTCTGTAATCTCAGAAGTAATTCTGTAATCTAAGAAGTAATTCTGTAATCTCAGAAGTAATTCTGTAATCTCAGAAGTAATTCTGTAATCTCAGAAGTAATTCCGTAATCTCAGAAGTAAATCTGTAACCTCAGCAATATTTCTGTAATCTCAGAAGTAATTCTGTAATCTCAGAAGTAATTATGTGATCTCAGAAGCAATTCTGTAATCTCAGAAGTACTTCTGTAATCTCAGAAGTAGCTCTGTAATCTCAGAAGTAGTTCTGTAATCTCAGAAGTAATTCTGTAATCTCAGAAGTAGCTCTGTAATCTCAGAAGTAGCTCTGTAATATCAGAAGTAATTCTGTAATATCAGAAGTAGCTCTGTAATCTCAGAAGTAATTCTGTAATCTCAGAAGTAGTTCTGTAATCTCAGAAGTAGCTCTGTAATATCAGAAGTAATTCTGTAATCTCAGAAGTAGTTCTGTAATCTCAGAAGTAATTCTGTAATCTCAGAAGTAATTATGTAATCTCAGAAGTAATTCTGTAATCTAAGAAGTAATTCTGTAATCTCAGAAGTAATTCTGTAATCTCAGAAGTAATTCTGTAATCTCAGAAGTAGTGCTGTAATCTCAAAAGTAATTCTGTAATCTCAGAAGTAATTCTGTAATCTCAGAAGTAATTCTGTAATCTCAGAAGTAATTCTGTAATCTATGAAGTAATTATGTAATCTCAGAAGTAATTCTGTAATCTCAGAAGTAATTCTGTAATCTCAGAAGTAGTTCTGTAATCTCAAAAGTAATTCTGTAACCTCAGAAATTATTTCTGTAATCTCAGAAGTAATTCTGTAATCTCAGAAGTAATTATGTGATCTTAGAAGCAATTCTGTAATCTCAGAAGCAATTCTGTAATCTCAGAAGTAATTCTGCAATCTCAGAAGTAGTTCTGCAATCTCAGAAGTAATTATGTAATCTCAGAAGCAGTTCTGCAATCTCAGAAGGAATTCTGTAATCTCAGAAGTAGTTCTGTAATCTCAGAAGTAATTCTGTAATCTCAGAAGTAATTCTGTAATCTCAGAAGTAATTCTGTAATCTAAGAAGTAATTCTGTAATCTCAGAAGTAATTCTGTAATCTCAGAAGTAATTCTGTAATCTCAGAAGTAATTCCGTAATCTCAGAAGTAGTTCTGTAATCTCAAAAGTAATTCTGTAACCTCAGCAATATTTCTGTAATCTCAGAAGTAATTCTGTAATCTCAGAAGTAATTATGTAATCTCAAAAGTAATTATGTAACCTCAGAAAGTATTTCTGGAATCTCAGAAGTAATTCTGTAATCTCAGAAGCAATTCTGTAATCTTAGAAGTAAATCTGTAATCTTAGAAGTAATTCTGTAATCTCAGAAGTAGTTATGTAATCTCAGAAGTAGTTCTGTAATCTCAGAAGTAATTCTGTAATCTCAGAAGTAATTCTGTTATCTCAGAAGTAGTTCTGCAATCTCAGAAGTAGTGCTGTCTTCTCAGAAATATTTATGTAATCTCAGAAGTAAATCTGTAATCTCAGAAGTATTTCTGTAATCTCAGAAGTAGTTCTGTAATCTCAGAAGTAATTCTGTAATCTCAGAAGTAATTGTGTAATCTCAGAAGTAATTCTGTAATCTCAGAAGTAATTCTTTAATCTCAGAAATAATTCTGTATTCTCAGAAGTAATTCCATAATCTCAGAAGTAGTTCTGTAATCTCAAAAGTAATTCTGTAATCTCAGAAGTAATTCTGTAATCTAAGAAGTAATTCTGTAATCTCAGAAGTAATTCTGTAATCTCAGAAGTAATTCTGTAATCTCAGAAGTAATTCCGTAATCTCAGAAGTAAATCTGTAACCTCAGCAATATTTCTGTAATCTCAGAAGTAATTCTGTAATCTCAGAAGTAATTATGTGATCTCAGAAGCAATTCTGTAATCTCAGAAGTACTTCTGTAATCTCAGAAGTAGCTCTGTAATCTCAGAAGTAGTTCTGTAATCTCAGAAGTAATTCTGTAATCTCAGAAGTAGCTCTGTAATCTCAGAAGTAGCTCTGTAATATCAGAAGTAATTCTGTAATATCAGAAGTAGCTCTGTAATCTCAGAAGTAATTCTGTAATCTCAGAAGTAGTTCTGTAATCTCAGAAGTAGCTCTGTAATATCAGAAGTAATTCTGTAATCTCAGAAGTGGTTCTGTAATCTCAGAAGTAATTCTGTAATCTCAGAAGTAATTATGTAATCTCAGAAGTAATTCTGTAATCTAAGAAGTAATTCTGTAATCTCAGAAGTAATTCTGTAATCTCAGAAGTAATTCTGTAATCTCAGAAGTAGTGCTGTAATCTCAAAAGTAATTCTGTAATCTCAGAAGTAATTCTGTAATCTCAGAAGTAATTCTGTAATCTCAGAAGTAATTCTGTAATCTATGAAGTAATTATGTAATCTCAGAAGTAATTCTGTAATCTCAGAAGTAATTCTGTAATCTCAGAAGTAGTTCTGTAATCTCAAAAGTAATTCTGTAACCTCAGAAATTATTTCTGTAATCTCAGAAGTAATTCTGTAATCTCAGAAGTAATTATGTGATCTTAGAAGCAATTCTGTAATCTCAGAAGCAATTCTGTAATCTCAGAAGTAATTCTGCAATCTCAGAAGTAGTTCTGCAATCTCAGAAGTAATTATGTAATCTCAGAAGCAGTTCTGCAATCTCAGAAGGAATTCTGTAATCTCAGAAGTAGTTCTGTAATCTCAGAAGTAATTCTGTAATCTCAGAAGTAATTCTGTAATCTCAGAAGTAATTCTGTAATCTAAGAAGTAATTCTGTAATCTCAGAAGTAATTCTGTAATCTCAGAAGTAATTCTGTAATCTCAGAAGTAATTCCGTAATCTCAGAAGTAGTTCTGTAATCTCAAAAGTAATTCTGTAACCTCAGCAATATTTCTGTAATCTCAGAAGTAATTCTGTAATCTCAGAAGTAATTATGTGATCTCAGAAGCAATTCTGTAATCTCAGAAGTACTTCTGCAATCTCAGAAGTAGCTCTGTAATCTCAGAAGTAATTCTGTAATCTCAGAAGTAGCTCTGTAATCTCAGAAGTAGCTCTGTAATATCAGAAGTAATTCTGTAATATCAGAAGTAGCTCTGTAATCTCAGAAGTAATTCTGTAATCTCAGAAGTAGTTCTGTAATCTCAGAAGTAGCTCTGTAATATCAGAAGTAATTATATAATATCAGAAGTAGTATTTCTGTAATCTCAGAAGTAATTCTGTAATCTCAGAAGTAGTTCTGTAATCTCAGAAGTAATTCTGTAATCTCAGAAGTAATTATGTAATCTCAGAAGTAATTCTGTAATCTAAGAAGTAATTCTGTAATCTCAGAAGTAATTCTGTAATCTCAGAAGTAATTCTGTAATCTCAGAAGTAGTTCTGTAATCTCAAAAGTAATTCTGTAATCTCAGAAGTAATTCTGTAATCTCAGAAGTAATTCTGTAATCTAAGAAGTAATTCTGTAATCTCAGAAGTAATTCTGTAATCTCAGAAGTAATTCTGTAATCTCAGAAGTAGTTCTGTAATCTCAAAAGTAATTCTGTAACCTCAGAAATTATTTCTGTAATCTCAGAAGTAATTCTGTAATCTCAGAAGTAATTATGTGATCTTAGAAGCAATTCTGTAATCTCAGAAGCAATTCTGTAATCTCAGAAGTAATTCTGCAATCTCAGAAGTAGTTCTGCAATCTCAGAAGTAATTATGTAATCTCAGAAGCAGTTCTGCAATCTCAGAAGGAATTCTGTAATCTCAGAAGTAGTTCTGTAATCTCAGAAGTAATTCTGTAATCTCAGAAGTAATTCTGTAATCTCAGAAGTAATCCTCTAATCTCAGAACTAGTTATGTAATCTCAGAAGTAATTATGTAATCTCAAAAGTAATTATGTAACCTCAGAAAGTATTTCTGGAATCTCAGAAGTAATTCTGTAATCTCAGAAGCAATTCTGTAATCTTAGAAGTAAATCTGTAATCTTAGAAGTAATTCTGTAATCTCAGAAGTAGTTCTGTAATCTCAGAAGTAGTTCTGTAATCTCAGAAGTAATTCTGTAATCTCAGAAGTAATTCTGTTATCTCAGAAGTAGTTCTGCAATCTCAGAAGTAGTGCTGTCTTCTCAGAAATATTTATGTAATCTCAGAAGTAAATCTGTAATCTCAGAAGTATTTCTGTAATCTCAGAAGTAGTTCTGTAATCTCAGAAGTAATTCTGTAATCTCAGAAGTAATTGTGTAATCTCAGAAGTAATTCTGTAATCTCAGAAGTAATTCTTTAATCTCAGAAATAATTCTGTATTCTCAGAAGTAATTCCATAATCTCAGAAGTAGTTCTGTAATCTCAAAAGTAATTCTGTAATCTCAGAAGTAATTCTGTAATCTAAGAAGTAATTCTGTAATCTCAGAAGTAATTCTGTAATCTCAGAAATTATTTCTGTAATCTCAGAAGTAATTCTGTAATCTCAGAAGTAATTCTGTAATCTCAGAAGTAATTCTGTAATCTAAGAAGTAATTCTGTAATCTCAGAAGTAATTCTGTAATCTCAGAAGTAATTCTGTAATCTCAGAAGTAATTCCGTAATCTCAGAAGTAGTTCTGTAATCTCAAAAGTAATTCTGTAACCTCAGCAATATTTCTGTAATCTCAGAAGTAATTCTGTAATCTCAGAAGTAATTCTTTAATCTCAGAAATAATTCTGTATTCTCAGAAGTAATTCCATAATCTCAGAAGTAGTTCTGTAATCTCAAAAGTAATTCTGTAATCTCAGAAGTAATTCTGTAATCTAAGAAGTAATTCTGTAATCTCAGAAGTAATTCTGTAATCTCAGAAGTAATTCTGTAATCTCAGAAGTAATTCCGTAATCTCAGAAGTAAATCTGTAACCTCAGCAATATTTCTGTAATCTCAGAAGTAATTCTGTAATCTCAGAAGTAATTATGTGATCTCAGAAGCAATTCTGTAATCTCAGAAGTACTTCTGTAATCTCAGAAGTAGCTCTGTAATCTCAGAAGTAGTTCTGTAATCTCAGAAGTAATTCTGTAATCTCAGAAGTAGCTCTGTAATCTCAGAAGTAGCTCTGTAATATCAGAAGTAATTCTGTAATATCAGAAGTAGCTCTGTAATCTCAGAAGTAATTCTGTAATCTCAGAAGTAGTTCTGTAATCTCAGAAGTAGCTCTGTAATATCAGAAGTAATTCTGTAATCTCAGAAGTAGTTCTGTAATCTCAGAAGTAATTCTGTAATCTCAGAAGTAATTATGTAATCTCAGAAGTAATTCTGTAATCTAAGAAGTAATTCTGTAATCTCAGAAGTAATTCTGTAATCTCAGAAGTAATTCTGTAATCTCAGAAGTAGTGCTGTAATCTCAAAAGTAATTCTGTAATCTCAGAAGTAATTCTGTAATCTCAGAAGTAATTCTGTAATCTCAGAAGTAATTCTGTAATCTATGAAGTAATTATGTAATCTCAGAAGTAATTCTGTAATCTCAGAAGTAATTCTGTAATCTCAGAAGTAGTTCTGTAATCTCAAAAGTAATTCTGTAACCTCAGAAATTATTTCTGTAATCTCAGAAGTAATTCTGTAATCTCAGAAGTAATTATGTGATCTTAGAAGCAATTCTGTAATCTCAGAAGCAATTCTGTAATCTCAGAAGTAATTCTGCAATCTCAGAAGTAGTTCTGCAATCTCAGAAGTAATTATGTAATCTCAGAAGCAGTTCTGCAATCTCAGAAGGAATTCTGTAATCTCAGAAGTAGTTCTGTAATCTCAGAAGTAATTCTGTAATCTCAGAAGTAATTCTGTAATCTCAGAAGTAATTCTGTAATCTAAGAAGTAATTCTGTAATCTCAGAAGTAATTCTGTAATCTCAGAAGTAATTCTGTAATCTCAGAAGTAATTCCGTAATCTCAGAAGTAGTTCTGTAATCTCAAAAGTAATTCTGTAACCTCAGCAATATTTCTGTAATCTCAGAAGTAATTCTGTAATCTCAGAAGTAATTATGTAATCTCAAAAGTAATTATGTAACCTCAGAAAGTATTTCTGGAATCTCAGAAGTAATTCTGTAATCTCAGAAGCAATTCTGTAATCTTAGAAGTAAATCTGTAATCTTAGAAGTAATTCTGTAATCTCAGAAGTAGTTATGTAATCTCAGAAGTAGTTCTGTAATCTCAGAAGTAATTCTGTAATCTCAGAAGTAATTCTGTTATCTCAGAAGTAGTTCTGCAATCTCAGAAGTAGTGCTGTCTTCTCAGAAATATTTATGTAATCTCAGAAGTAAATCTGTAATCTCAGAAGTATTTCTGTAATCTCAGAAGTAGTTCTGTAATCTCAGAAGTAATTCTGTAATCTCAGAAGTAATTGTGTAATCTCAGAAGTAATTCTGTAATCTCAGAAGTAATTCTTTAATCTCAGAAATAATTCTGTATTCTCAGAAGTAATTCCATAATCTCAGAAGTAGTTCTGTAATCTCAAAAGTAATTCTGTAATCTCAGAAGTAATTCTGTAATCTAAGAAGTAATTCTGTAATCTCAGAAGTAATTCTGTAATCTCAGAAGTAATTCTGTAATCTCAGAAGTAATTCCGTAATCTCAGAAGTAAATCTGTAACCTCAGCAATATTTCTGTAATCTCAGAAGTAATTCTGTAATCTCAGAAGTAATTATGTGATCTCAGAAGCAATTCTGTAATCTCAGAAGTACTTCTGTAATCTCAGAAGTAGCTCTGTAATCTCAGAAGTAGTTCTGTAATCTCAGAAGTAATTCTGTAATCTCAGAAGTAGCTCTGTAATCTCAGAAGTAGCTCTGTAATATCAGAAGTAATTCTGTAATATCAGAAGTAGCTCTGTAATCTCAGAAGTAATTCTGTAATCTCAGAAGTAGTTCTGTAATCTCAGAAGTAGCTCTGTAATATCAGAAGTAATTCTGTAATCTCAGAAGTGGTTCTGTAATCTCAGAAGTAATTCTGTAATCTCAGAAGTAATTATGTAATCTCAGAAGTAATTCTGTAATCTAAGAAGTAATTCTGTAATCTCAGAAGTAATTCTGTAATCTCAGAAGTAATTCTGTAATCTCAGAAGTAGTGCTGTAATCTCAAAAGTAATTCTGTAATCTCAGAAGTAATTCTGTAATCTCAGAAGTAATTCTGTAATCTCAGAAGTAATTCTGTAATCTATGAAGTAATTATGTAATCTCAGAAGTAATTCTGTAATCTCAGAAGTAATTCTGTAATCTCAGAAGTAGTTCTGTAATCTCAAAAGTAATTCTGTAACCTCAGAAATTATTTCTGTAATCTCAGAAGTAATTCTGTAATCTCAGAAGTAATTATGTGATCTTAGAAGCAATTCTGTAATCTCAGAAGCAATTCTGTAATCTCAGAAGTAATTCTGCAATCTCAGAAGTAGTTCTGCAATCTCAGAAGTAATTATGTAATCTCAGAAGCAGTTCTGCAATCTCAGAAGGAATTCTGTAATCTCAGAAGTAGTTCTGTAATCTCAGAAGTAATTCTGTAATCTCAGAAGTAATTCTGTAATCTCAGAAGTAATTCTGTAATCTAAGAAGTAATTCTGTAATCTCAGAAGTAATTCTGTAATCTCAGAAGTAATTCTGTAATCTCAGAAGTAATTCCGTAATCTCAGAAGTAGTTCTGTAATCTCAAAAGTAATTCTGTAACCTCAGCAATATTTCTGTAATCTCAGAAGTAATTCTGTAATCTCAGAAGTAATTATGTGATCTCAGAAGCAATTCTGTAATCTCAGAAGTACTTCTGTAATCTCAGAAGTAGCTCTGTAATCTCAGAAGTAATTCTGTAATCTCAGAAGTAGCTCTGTAATCTCAGAAGTAGCTCTGTAATATCAGAAGTAATTCTGTAATATCAGAAGTAGCTCTGTAATCTCAGAAGTAATTCTGTAATCTCAGAAGTAGTTCTGTAATCTCAGAAGTAGCTCTGTAATATCAGAAGTAATTATATAATATCAGAAGTAGTATTTCTGTAATCTCAGAAGTAATTCTGTAATCTCAGAAGTAGTTCTGTAATCTCAGAAGTAATTCTGTAATCTCAGAAGTAATTATGTAATCTCAGAAGTAATTCTGTAATCTAAGAAGTAATTCTGTAATCTCAGAAGTAATTCTGTAATCTCAGAAGTAATTCTGTAATCTCAGAAGTAGTTCTGTAATCTCAAAAGTAATTCTGTAATCTCAGAAGTAATTCTGTAATCTCAGAAGTAATTCTGTAATCTAAGAAGTAATTCTGTAATCTCAGAAGTAATTCTGTAATCTCAGAAGTAATTCTGTAATCTCAGAAGTAGTTCTGTAATCTCAAAAGTAATTCTGTAACCTCAGAAATTATTTCTGTAATCTCAGAAGTAATTCTGTAATCTCAGAAGTAATTATGTGATCTTAGAAGCAATTCTGTAATCTCAGAAGCAATTCTGTAATCTCAGAAGTAATTCTGCAATCTCAGAAGTAGTTCTGCAATCTCAGAAGTAATTATGTAATCTCAGAAGCAGTTCTGCAATCTCAGAAGGAATTCTGTAATCTCAGAAGTAGTTCTGTAATCTCAGAAGTAATTCTGTAATCTCAGAAGTAATTCTGTAATCTCAGAAGTAATCCTCTAATCTCAGAACTAGTTATGTAATCTCAGAAGTAATTATGTAATCTCAAAAGTAATTATGTAACCTCAGAAAGTATTTCTGGAATCTCAGAAGTAATTCTGTAATCTCAGAAGCAATTCTGTAATCTTAGAAGTAAATCTGTAATCTTAGAAGTAATTCTGTAATCTCAGAAGTAGTTCTGTAATCTCAGAAGTAGTTCTGTAATCTCAGAAGTAATTCTGTAATCTCAGAAGTAATTCTGTTATCTCAGAAGTAGTTCTGCAATCTCAGAAGTAGTGCTGTCTTCTCAGAAATATTTATGTAATCTCAGAAGTAAATCTGTAATCTCAGAAGTATTTCTGTAATCTCAGAAGTAGTTCTGTAATCTCAGAAGTAATTCTGTAATCTCAGAAGTAATTGTGTAATCTCAGAAGTAATTCTGTAATCTCAGAAGTAATTCTTTAATCTCAGAAATAATTCTGTATTCTCAGAAGTAATTCCATAATCTCAGAAGTAGTTCTGTAATCTCAAAAGTAATTCTGTAATCTCAGAAGTAATTCTGTAATCTAAGAAGTAATTCTGTAATCTCAGAAGTAATTCTGTAATCTCAGAAATTATTTCTGTAATCTCAGAAGTAATTCTGTAATCTCAGAAGTAATTATGTGATCTTAGAAGCAATTCTGTAATCTCAGAAGTAGTTCTGTAATCTCAGAAGTAATTCTGTAATCTCAGAAGTAATTCTGTAATCTCAAAAGTAATTCCGTAATCTCAGAAGTAGTTCTGTAATCTCAAAAGTAATTCTGTAACCTCAGCAATATTTCTGTAATCTCAGAAGTAATTCTGTAATCTCAGAAGTAATTCTTTAATCTCAGAAATAATTCTGTAATCTCAGAAGTAATTCCATAATCTCAGAAGTAATTCTGTAATCTCAGAAGTAATTCTGTAATCTCAGAAGTAATTCCGTAATCTCAGAAGTAGTTCTGTAATCTCAAAAGTAAATCTGTAACCTCAGCAATATTTCTGTAATCTCAGAAGTAATTCTGTAATCTCAGAAGTAATTATGTGATCTCAGAAGCAATTCTGTAATCTCAGAAGTACTTCTGTAATCTCAGAAGTAGCTCTGTAATCTCAGAAGTAGTTCTGTAATCTCAGAAGTAATTCTGTAATCTCAGAAGTAGCTCTGTAATCTCAGAAGTAGCTCTGTAATATCAGAAGTAATTCTGTAATATCAGAAGTAGCTCTGTAATCTCAGAAGTAATTCTGTAATCTAAGAAGTAATTCTGTAATCTCAGAAGTAATTCTGTAATCACAGAAGTAATTCTGTAATCTCAGAAGTAGTATTTCTGTAATCTCAGAAGTAATTCTGTAATCTCAGAAGTAGTTCTGTAATCTCAGAAGTAATTCTGTAATCTCAGAAGTAATTATGTAATCTCAGAAGTAATTCTGTAATCTAAGAAGTAATTCTGTAATCTCAGAAGTAATTCTGTAATCTCAGAAGTAATTCTGTAATCTCAGAAGTAGTTCTGTAATCTCAAAAGTAATTCTGTAATCTCAGAAGTAATTCTGTAATCTCAGAAGTAATTCTGTAATCTAAGAAGTAATTCTGTAATCTCAGAAGTAATTCTGTAATCACAGAAGTAATTCTGTAATCTCAGAAGTAGTTCTGTAATCTCAAAAGTAATTCTGTAACCTCAGAAATTATTTCTGTAATCTCAGAAGTAATTCTGTAATCTCAGAAGTAATTATGTGATCTTAGAAGCAATTCTGTAATCTCAGAAGCAATTCTGTAATCTCAGAAGTAATTCTGCAATCTCAGAAGTAGTTCTGCAATCTCAGAAGTAATTATGTAATCTCAGAAGCAGTTCTGCAATCTCAGAAGCAATTCTGTAATCTCAGAAGTAATTCTGCAATCTCAGAAGTAGTTCTGCAATCTCAGAAGTAATTATGTAATCTCAGAAGCAGTTCTGCAATCTCAGAAGGAATTCCGTAATCTCAGAAGTAGTTCTGTAATCTCAAAAGTAAATCTGTAACCTCAGCAATATTTCTGTAATCTCAGAAGTAATTCTGTAATCTCAGAAGTAATTATGTGATCTCAGAAGCAATTCTGTAATCTCAGAAGTACTTCTGTAATCTCAGAAGTAGCTCTGTAATCTCAGAAGTAGTTCTGTAATCTCAGAAGTAATTCTGTAATCTCAGAAGTAGCTCTGTAATCTCAGAAGTAGCTCTGTAATATCAGAAGTAATTCTGTAATATCAGAAGTAGCTCTGTAATCTCAGAAGTAATTCTGTAATCTAAGAAGTAATTCTGTAATCTCAGAAGTAATTCTGTAATCACAGAAGTAATTCTGTAATCTCAGAAGTAGTATTTCTGTAATCTCAGAAGTAATTCTGTAATCTCAGAAGTAGTTCTGTAATCTCAGAAGTAATTCTGTAATCTCAGAAGTAATTATGTAATCTCAGAAGTAATTCTGTAATCTAAGAAGTAATTCTGTAATCTCAGAAGTAATTCTGTAATCTCAGAAGTAATTCTGTAATCTCAGAAGTAGTTCTGTAATCTCAAAAGTAATTCTGTAATCTCAGAAGTAATTCTGTAATCTCAGAAGTAATTCTGTAATCTAAGAAGTAATTCTGTAATCTCAGAAGTAGTTCTGTAATCTCAGAAGTAATTCTGTAATCTCAGAAGTAATTGTGTAATCTCAGAAGTAATTCTGTAATCTCAGAAGTAATTCTTTAATCTCAGAAATAATTCTGTATTCTCAGAAGTAATTCCATAATCTCAGAAGTAGTTCTGTAATCTCAAAAGTAATTCTGTAATCTCAGAAGTAATTCTGTAATCTAAGAAGTAATTCTGTAATCTCAGAAGTAATTCTGTAATCTCAGAAGTAATTCTGTAATCTCAGAAGTAATTCCGTAATCTCAGAAGTAAATCTGTAACCTCAGCAATATTTCTGTAATCTCAGAAGTAATTCTGTAATCTCAGAAGTAATTATGTGATCTCAGAAGCAATTCTGTAATCTCAGAAGTACTTCTGTAATCTCAGAAGTAGCTCTGTAATCTCAGAAGTAGTTCTGTAATCTCAGAAGTAATTCTGTAATCTCAGAAGTAGCTCTGTAATCTCAGAAGTAGCTCTGTAATATCAGAAGTAATTCTGTAATATCAGAAGTAGCTCTGTAATCTCAGAAGTAATTCTGTAATCTCAGAAGTAGTTCTGTAATCTCAGAAGTAGCTCTGTAATATCAGAAGTAATTCTGTAATCTCAGAAGTGGTTCTGTAATCTCAGAAGTAATTCTGTAATCTCAGAAGTAATTATGTAATCTCAGAAGTAATTCTGTAATCTAAGAAGTAATTCTGTAATCTCAGAAGTAATTCTGTAATCTCAGAAGTAATTCTGTAATCTCAGAAGTAGTGCTGTAATCTCAAAAGTAATTCTGTAATCTCAGAAGTAATTCTGTAATCTCAGAAGTAATTCTGTAATCTCAGAAGTAATTCTGTAATCTATGAAGTAATTATGTAATCTCAGAAGTAATTCTGTAATCTCAGAAGTAATTCTGTAATCTCAGAAGTAGTTCTGTAATCTCAAAAGTAATTCTGTAACCTCAGAAATTATTTCTGTAATCTCAGAAGTAATTCTGTAATCTCAGAAGTAATTATGTGATCTTAGAAGCAATTCTGTAATCTCAGAAGCAATTCTGTAATCTCAGAAGTAATTCTGCAATCTCAGAAGTAGTTCTGCAATCTCAGAAGTAATTATGTAATCTCAGAAGCAGTTCTGCAATCTCAGAAGGAATTCTGTAATCTCAGAAGTAGTTCTGTAATCTCAGAAGTAATTCTGTAATCTCAGAAGTAATTCTGTAATCTCAGAAGTAATTCTGTAATCTAAGAAGTAATTCTGTAATCTCAGAAGTAATTCTGTAATCTAAGAAGTAATTCTGTAATCTCAGAAGTAATTCCGTAATCTCAGAAGTAGTTCTGTAATCTCAAAAGTAATTCTGTAACCTCAGCAATATTTCTGTAATCTCAGAAGTAATTCTGTAATCTCAGAAGTAATTATGTGATCTCAGAAGCAATTCTGTAATCTCAGAAGTACTTCTGTAATCTCAGAAGTAGCTCTGTAATCTCAGAAGTAATTCTGTAATCTCAGAAGTAGCTCTGTAATCTCAGAAGTAGCTCTGTAATATCAGAAGTAATTCTGTAATATCAGAAGTAGCTCTGTAATCTCAGAAGTAATTCTGTAATCTCAGAAGTAGTTCTGTAATCTCAGAAGTAGCTCTGTAATATCAGAAGTAATTATATAATATCAGAAGTAGTATTTCTGTAATCTCAGAAGTAATTCTGTAATCTCAGAAGTAGTTCTGTAATCTCAGAAGTAATTCTGTAATCTCAGAAGTAATTATGTAATCTCAGAAGTAATTCTGTAATCTAAGAAGTAATTCTGTAATCTCAGAAGTAATTCTGTAATCTCAGAAGTAATTCTGTAATCTCAGAAGTAGTTCTGTAATCTCAAAAGTAATTCTGTAATCTCAGAAGTAATTCTGTAATCTCAGAAGTAATTCTGTAATCTAAGAAGTAATTCTGTAATCTCAGAAGTAATTCTGTAATCTCAGAAGTAATTCTGTAATCTCAGAAGTAGTTCTGTAATCTCAAAAGTAATTCTGTAACCTCAGAAATTATTTCTGTAATCTCAGAAGTAATTCTGTAATCTCAGAAGTAATTATGTGATCTTAGAAGCAATTCTGTAATCTCAGAAGCAATTCTGTAATCTCAGAAGTAATTCTGCAATCTCAGAAGTAGTTCTGCAATCTCAGAAGTAATTATGTAATCTCAGAAGCAGTTCTGCAATCTCAGAAGGAATTCTGTAATCTCAGAAGTAGTTCTGTAATCTCAGAAGTAATTCTGTAATCTCAGAAGTAATTCTGTAATCTCAGAAGTAATCCTCTAATCTCAGAACTAGTTATGTAATCTCAGAAGTAATTATGTAATCTCAAAAGTAATTATGTAACCTCAGAAAGTATTTCTGGAATCTCAGAAGTAATTCTGTAATCTCAGAAGCAATTCTGTAATCTTAGAAGTAAATCTGTAATCTTAGAAGTAATTCTGTAATCTCAGAAGTAGTTCTGTAATCTCAGAAGTAGTTCTGTAATCTCAGAAGTAATTCTGTAATCTCAGAAGTAATTCTGTTATCTCAGAAGTAGTTCTGCAATCTCAGAAGTAGTGCTGTCTTCTCAGAAATATTTATGTAATCTCAGAAGTAAATCTGTAATCTCAGAAGTATTTCTGTAATCTCAGAAGTAGTTCTGTAATCTCAGAAGTAATTCTTTAATCTCAGAAATAATTCTGTATTCTCAGAAGTAATTCCATAATCTCAGAAGTAGTTCTGTAATCTCAAAAGTAATTCTGTAATCTCAGAAGTAATTCTGTAATCTAAGAAGTAATTCTGTAATCTCAGAAGTAATTCTGTAATCTCAGAAGTAATTCTGTAATCTCAGAAGTAATTCCGTAATCTCAGAAGTAAATCTGTAACCTCAGCAATATTTCTGTAATCTCAGAAGTAATTCTGTAATCTCAGAAGTAATTATGTGATCTCAGAAGCAATTCTGTAATCTCAGAAGTACTTCTGTAATCTCAGAAGTAGCTCTGTAATCTCAGAAGTAGTTCTGTAATCTCAGAAGTAATTCTGTAATCTCAGAAGTAGCTCTGTAATCTCAGAAGTAGCTCTGTAATATCAGAAGTAATTCTGTAATATCAGAAGTAGCTCTGTAATCTCAGAAGTAATTCTGTAATCTCAGAAGTAGTTCTGTAATCTCAGAAGTAGCTCTGTAATATCAGAAGTAATTCTGTAATCTCAGAAGTGGTTCTGTAATCTCAGAAGTAATTCTGTAATCTCAGAAGTAATTATGTAATCTCAGAAGTAATTCTGTAATCTAAGAAGTAATTCTGTAATCTCAGAAGTAATTCTGTAATCTCAGAAGTAATTCTGTAATCTCAGAAGTAGTGCTGTAATCTCAAAAGTAATTCTGTAATCTCAGAAGTAATTCTGTAATCTCAGAAGTAATTCTGTAATCTCAGAAGTAATTCTGTAATCTATGAAGTAATTATGTAATCTCAGAAGTAATTCTGTAATCTCAGAAGTAATTCTGTAATCTCAGAAGTAGTTCTGTAATCTCAAAAGTAATTCTGTAACCTCAGAAATTATTTCTGTAATCTCAGAAGTAATTCTGTAATCTCAGAAGTAATTATGTGATCTTAGAAGCAATTCTGTAATCTCAGAAGCAATTCTGTAATCTCAGAAGTAATTCTGCAATCTCAGAAGTAGTTCTGCAATCTCAGAAGTAATTATGTAATCTCAGAAGCAGTTCTGCAATCTCAGAAGGAATTCTGTAATCTCAGAAGTAGTTCTGTAATCTCAGAAGTAATTCTGTAATCTCA
Source organism: Petromyzon marinus (assembly GCF_048934315.1). NCBI lineage: Eukaryota > Metazoa > Chordata > Hyperoartia > Petromyzontiformes > Petromyzontidae > Petromyzon > Petromyzon marinus. The sequence continues at coordinate 13,771,647 of NC_133685.1, forward strand.
GAAGTAATTCTGTAATCTCAGAAGTAATTCTGTAATCTAAGAAGTAATTCTGTAATCTCAGAAGTAATTCTGTAATCTCAGAAGTAATTCTGTAATCTCAGAAGTAATTCCGTAATCTCAGAAGTAGTTCTGTAATCTCAAAAGTAATTCTGTAACCTCAGCAATATTTCTGTAATCTCAGAAGTAATTCTGTAATCTCAGAAGTAATTATGTGATCTCAGAAGCAATTCTGTAATCTCAGAAGTACTTCTGTAATCTCAGAAGTAGCTCTGTAATCTCAGAAGTAATTCTGTAATCTCAGAAGTAGCTCTGTAATCTCAGAAGTAGCTCTGTAATATCAGAAGTAATTCTGTAATATCAGAAGTAGCTCTGTAATCTCAGAAGTAATTCTGTAATCTCAGAAGTAGTTCTGTAATCTCAGAAGTAGCTCTGTAATATCAGAAGTAATTATATAATATCAGAAGTAGTATTTCTGTAATCTCAGAAGTAATTCTGTAATCTCAGAAGTAGTTCTGTAATCTCAGAAGTAATTCTGTAATCTCAGAAGTAATTATGTAATCTCAGAAGTAATTCTGTAATCTAAGAAGTAATTCTGTAATCTCAGAAGTAATTCTGTAATCTCAGAAGTAATTCTGTAATCTCAGAAGTAGTTCTGTAATCTCAAAAGTAATTCTGTAATCTCAGAAGTAATTCTGTAATCTCAGAAGTAATTCTGTAATCTAAGAAGTAATTCTGTAATCTCAGAAGTAATTCTGTAATCTCAGAAGTAATTCTGTAATCTCAGAAGTAGTTCTGTAATCTCAAAAGTAATTCTGTAACCTCAGAAATTATTTCTGTAATCTCAGAAGTAATTCTGTAATCTCAGAAGTAATTATGTGATCTTAGAAGCAATTCTGTAATCTCAGAAGCAATTCTGTAATCTCAGAAGTAATTCTGCAATCTCAGAAGTAGTTCTGCAATCTCAGAAGTAATTATGTAATCTCAGAAGCAGTTCTGCAATCTCAGAAGGAATTCTGTAATCTCAGAAGTAGTTCTGTAATCTCAGAAGTAATTCTGTAATCTCAGAAGTAATTCTGTAATCTCAGAAGTAATCCTCTAATCTCAGAACTAGTTATGTAATCTCAGAAGTAATTATGTAATCTCAAAAGTAATTATGTAACCTCAGAAAGTATTTCTGGAATCTCAGAAGTAATTCTGTAATCTCAGAAGCAATTCTGTAATCTTAGAAGTAAATCTGTAATCTTAGAAGTAATTCTGTAATCTCAGAAGTAGTTCTGTAATCTCAGAAGTAGTTCTGTAATCTCAGAAGTAATTCTGTAATCTCAGAAGTAATTCTGTTATCTCAGAAGTAGTTCTGCAATCTCAGAAGTAGTGCTGTCTTCTCAGAAATATTTATGTAATCTCAGAAGTAAATCTGTAATCTCAGAAGTATTTCTGTAATCTCAGAAGTAGTTCTGTAATCTCAGAAGTAATTCTGTAATCTCAGAAGTAATTGTGTAATCTCAGAAGTAATTCTGTAATCTCAGAAGTAATTCTTTAATCTCAGAAATAATTCTGTATTCTCAGAAGTAATTCCATAATCTCAGAAGTAGTTCTGTAATCTCAAAAGTAATTCTGTAATCTCAGAAGTAATTCTGTAATCTAAGAAGTAATTCTGTAATCTCAGAAGTAATTCTGTAATCTCAGAAATTATTTCTGTAATCTCAGAAGTAATTCTGTAATCTCAGAAGTAATTATGTGATCTTAGAAGCAATTCTGTAATCTCAGAAGTAGTTCTGTAATCTCAGAAGTAATTCTGTAATCTCAGAAGTAATTCTGTAATCTCAAAAGTAATTCCGTAATCTCAGAAGTAGTTCTGTAATCTCAAAAGTAATTCTGTAACCTCAGCAATATTTCTGTAATCTCAGAAGTAATTCTGTAATCTCAGAAGTAATTCTTTAATCTCAGAAATAATTCTGTAATCTCAGAAGTAATTCCATAATCTCAGAAGTAATTCTGTAATCTCAGAAGTAATTCTGTAATCTCAGAAGTAATTCCGTAATCTCAGAAGTAGTTCTGTAATCTCAAAAGTAAATCTGTAACCTCAGCAATATTTCTGTAATCTCAGAAGTAATTCTGTAATCTCAGAAGTAATTATGTGATCTCAGAAGCAATTCTGTAATCTCAGAAGTACTTCTGTAATCTCAGAAGTAGCTCTGTAATCTCAGAAGTAGTTCTGTAATCTCAGAAGTAATTCTGTAATCTCAGAAGTAGCTCTGTAATCTCAGAAGTAGCTCTGTAATATCAGAAGTAATTCTGTAATATCAGAAGTAGCTCTGTAATCTCAGAAGTAATTCTGTAATCTAAGAAGTAATTCTGTAATCTCAGAAGTAATTCTGTAATCACAGAAGTAATTCTGTAATCTCAGAAGTAGTATTTCTGTAATCTCAGAAGTAATTCTGTAATCTCAGAAGTAGTTCTGTAATCTCAGAAGTAATTCTGTAATCTCAGAAGTAATTATGTAATCTCAGAAGTAATTCTGTAATCTAAGAAGTAATTCTGTAATCTCAGAAGTAATTCTGTAATCTCAGAAGTAATTCTGTAATCTCAGAAGTAGTTCTGTAATCTCAAAAGTAATTCTGTAATCTCAGAAGTAATTCTGTAATCTCAGAAGTAATTCTGTAATCTAAGAAGTAATTCTGTAATCTCAGAAGTAATTCTGTAATCACAGAAGTAATTCTGTAATCTCAGAAGTAGTTCTGTAATCTCAAAAGTAATTCTGTAACCTCAGAAATTATTTCTGTAATCTCAGAAGTAATTCTGTAATCTCAGAAGTAATTATGTGATCTTAGAAGCAATTCTGTAATCTCAGAAGCAATTCTGTAATCTCAGAAGTAATTCTGCAATCTCAGAAGTAGTTCTGCAATCTCAGAAGTAATTATGTAATCTCAGAAGCAGTTCTGCAATCTCAGAAGCAATTCTGTAATCTCAGAAGTAATTCTGCAATCTCAGAAGTAGTTCTGCAATCTCAGAAGTAATTATGTAATCTCAGAAGCAGTTCTGCAATCTCAGAAGGAATTCCGTAATCTCAGAAGTAGTTCTGTAATCTCAAAAGTAAATCTGTAACCTCAGCAATATTTCTGTAATCTCAGAAGTAATTCTGTAATCTCAGAAGTAATTATGTGATCTCAGAAGCAATTCTGTAATCTCAGAAGTACTTCTGTAATCTCAGAAGTAGCTCTGTAATCTCAGAAGTAGTTCTGTAATCTCAGAAGTAATTCTGTAATCTCAGAAGTAGCTCTGTAATCTCAGAAGTAGCTCTGTAATATCAGAAGTAATTCTGTAATATCAGAAGTAGCTCTGTAATCTCAGAAGTAATTCTGTAATCTAAGAAGTAATTCTGTAATCTCAGAAGTAATTCTGTAATCACAGAAGTAATTCTGTAATCTCAGAAGTAGTATTTCTGTAATCTCAGAAGTAATTCTGTAATCTCAGAAGTAGTTCTGTAATCTCAGAAGTAATTCTGTAATCTCAGAAGTAATTATGTAATCTCAGAAGTAATTCTGTAATCTAAGAAGTAATTCTGTAATCTCAGAAGTAATTCTGTAATCTCAGAAGTAATTCTGTAATCTCAGAAGTAGTTCTGTAATCTCAAAAGTAATTCTGTAATCTCAGAAGTAATTCTGTAATCTCAGAAGTAATTCTGTAATCTAAGAAGTAATTCTGTAATCTCAGAAGTAATTCTGTAATCACAGAAGTAATTCTGTAATCTCAGAAGTAGTTCTGTAATCTCAAAAGTAATTCTGTAACCTCAGAAATTATTTCTGTAATCTCAGAAGTAATTCTGTAATCTCAGAAGTAATTATGTGATCTTAGAAGCAATTCTGTAATCTCAGAAGCAATTCTGTAATCTCAGAAGTAATTCTGCAATCTCAGAAGTAGTTCTGCAATCTCAGAAGTAATTATGTAATCTCAGAAGCAGTTCTGCAATCTCAGAAGGAATTCTGTAATCTCAGAAGTAGTTCTGTAATCTCAGAAGTAATTCTGTAATCTCAGAAGTAATTCTGTAATATCAGAAGTAATCCTCTAATCTCAGAACTAGTTATGTAATCTCAGAAGTAATTATGTAATCTCAAAAGTAATTATGTAACCTCAGAAAGCATTTCTGGAATCTCAGAAGTAATTCTGTAATCTCAGAAGCAATTCTGTAATCTTAGAAGTAAATCTGTAATCTTAGAAGTAATTCTGTAATCTCAGAAGTAGTTCTGTAATCTCAGAAGTAGTTCTGTAATCTCAGAAGTAATTCTGTAATCTCAGAAGTAATTCTGTTATCTCAGAAGTAGTTCTGCAATCTCAGAAGTAGTGCTGTCTTCTCAGAAATATTTATGTAATCTCAGAAGTAAATCTGTAATCTCAGAAGTATTTCTGTAATCTCAGAAGTAGTTCTGTAATCTCAGAAGTAATTCTGTAATCTCAGAAGTAATTGTGTAATCTCAGAAGTAATTCTGTAATCTCAGAAGTAATTCTTTAATCTCAGAAATAATTCTGTAATCTCAGAAGTAATTCCATAATCTCAGAAGTAGTTCTGTAATCTCAAAAGTAATTCTGTAATCTCAGAAGTAATTCTGTAATCTAAGAAGTAATTCTGTAATCTCAGAAGTAATTCTGTAATCTCAGAAGTAATTCTGTAATCTCAGAAGTAATTCCGTAATCTCAGAAGTAGTTCTGTAATCTCAAAAGTAATTCTGTAACCTCAGCAATATTTCTGTAATCTCAGAAGTAATTCTGTAATCTCAGAAGTAGTTCTGTAATCTCAGAAGTAGTTCTGTACTCTCAGAAGTAATTCTGTAATCTCAGAAGTAATTCTGTTATCTCAGAAGTAGTTCTGCAATCTCAGAAGTAGTGCTGTCTTCTCAGAAATATTTATGTAATCTCAGAAGTAAATCTGTAATCTCAGAAGTATTTCTGTAATCTCAGAAGTAGTTCTGTAATCTCAGAAGTAATTCTGTAATCTCAGAAGTAATTGTGTAATCTCAGAAATAATTCTGTAATCTCAGAAGTAATTCTTTAATCTCAGAAATAATTCTGTAATCTCAGAAGTAATTCCATAATCTCAGAAGTAGTTCTGTAATCTCAAAAGTAATTCTGTAATCTCAGAAGTAATTCTGTAATCTAAGAAGTAATTCTGTAATCTCAGAAGTAATTCTGTAATCTCAGAAGTAATTCTGTAATCTCAGAAGTAATTCCGTAATATCAGAAGTAGTTCTGTAATCTCAAAAGTAATTCTGTAACCTCAGCAATATTTCTGTAATCTCAGAAGTAATTCTGTAATCTCAGAAGTAATTATGTGATCTCAGAAGCAATTCTGTAATCTCAGAAGTACTTCTGTAATCTCAGAAGTAGCTCTGTAATCTCAGAAGTAATTCTGTAATCTCAGAAGTAGCTCTGTAATCTCAGAAGTAGCTCTGTAATATCAGAAGTAATTCTGTAATATCAGAAGTAGCTCTGTAATCTCAGAAGTAATTCTGTAATCTCAGAAGTAGTTCTGTAATCTCAGAAGTAGCTCTGTAATATCAGAAGTAATTATATAATATCTGAAGTAGTATTTCTGTAATCTCAGAAGTAATTCTGTAATCTCAGAAGTAGTTCTGTAATCTCAGAAGTAATTCTGTAATCTCAGAAGTAGTTCTGTAATCTCAGAAGTAGCTCTGTAATATCAGAAGTAATTATATAATATCAGAAGTAGTATTTCTGTAATCTCAGAAGTAATTCTGTAATCTCAGAAGTAGTTCTGTAATCTCAGAAGTAATTCTGTAATCTCAGAAGTAATTATGTAATCTCAGAAGTAATTCTGTAATCTAAGAAGTAATTCTGTAATCTCAGAAGTAATTCTGTAATCTCAGAAGTAATTCTGTAATCTCAGAAGTAGTTCTGTAATCTCAAAAGTAATTCTGTAATCTCAGAAGTAATTCTGTAATCTCAGAAGTAATTCTGTAATCTAAGAAGTAATTCTGTAATCTCAGAAGTAATTCTGTAATCTCAGAAGTAATTCTGTAATCTCAGAAGTAGTTCTGTAATCTCAAAAGTAATTCTGTAACCTCAGAAATTATTTCTGTAATCTCAGAAGTAATTCTGTAATCTCAGAAGTAATTATGTGATCTTAGAAGCAATTCTGTAATCTCAGAAGCAATTCTGTAATCTCAGAAGTAATTCTGCAATCTCAGAAGTAGTTCTGCAATCTCAGAAGTAATTATGTAATCTCAGAAGCAGTTCTGCAATCTCAGAAGGAATTCTGTAATCTCAGAAGTAGTTCTGTAATCTCAGAAGTAATTCTGTAATCTCAGAAGTAATTCTGTAATCTCAGAAGTAATCCTCTAATCTCAGAACTAGTTATGTAATCTCAGAAGTAATTATGTAATCTCAAAAGTAATTATGTAACCTCAGAAAGTATTTCTGGAATCTCAGAAGTAATTCTGTAATCTCAGAAGCAATTCTGTAATCTTAGAAGTAAATCTGTAATCTTAGAAGTAATTCTGTAATCTCAGAAGTAGTTCTGTAATCTCAGAAGTAGTTCTGTAATCTCAGAAGTAATTCTGTAATCTCAGAAGTAATTCTGTTATCTCAGAAGTAGTTCTGCAATCTCAGAAGTAGTGCTGTCTTCTCAGAAATATTTATGTAATCTCAGAAGTAAATCTGTAATCTCAGAAGTATTTCTGTAATCTCAGAAGTAGTTCTGTAATCTCAGAAGTAATTCTGTAATCTCAGAAGTAATTGTGTAATCTCAGAAGTAATTCTGTAATCTCAGAAGTAATTCTTTAATCTCAGAAATAATTCTGTATTCTCAGAAGTAATTCCATAATCTCAGAAGTAGTTCTGTAATCTCAAAAGTAATTCTGTAATCTCAGAAGTAATTCTGTAATCTAAGAAGTAATTCTGTAATCTCAGAAGTAATTCTGTAATCTCAGAAGTAATTCTGTAATCTCAGAAGTAATTCCGTAATCTCAGAAGTAGTTCTGTAATCTCAAAAGTAAATCTGTAACCTCAGCAATATTTCTGTAATCTCAGAAGTAATTCTGTAATCTCAGAAGTAATTATGTGATCTCAGAAGCAATTCTGTAATCTCAGAAGTACTTCTGTAATCTCAGAAGTAGCTCTGTAATCTCAGAAGTAGTTCTGTAATCTCAGAAGTAATTCTGTAATCTCAGAAGTAGCTCTGTAATCTCAGAAGTAGCTCTGTAATATCAGAAGTAATTCTGTAATATCAGAAGTAGCTCTGTAATCTCAGAAGTAATTCTGTAATCTCAGAAGTAGTTCTGTAATCTCAGAAGTAGCTCTGTAATATCAGAAGTAATTCTGTAATCTCAGAAGTAGTTCTGTAATCTCAGAAGTAATTCTGTAATCTCAGAAGTAATTATGTAATCTCAGAAGTAATTCTGTAATCTAAGAAGTAATTCTGTAATCTCAGAAGTAATTCTGTAATCTCAGAAGTAATTCTGTAATCTCAGAAGTAGTGCTGTAATCTCAAAAGTAATTCTGTAATCTCAGAAGTAATTCTGTAATCTCAGAAGTAATTCTGTAATCTCAGAAGTAATTCTGTAATCTAAGAAGTAATTATGTAATCTCAGAAGTAATTCTGTAATCTCAGAAGTAATTCTGTAATCTCAGAAGTAGTTCTGTAATCTCAAAAGTAATTCTGTAACCTCAGAAATTATTTCTGTAATCTCAGAAGTAATTCTGTAATCTCAGAAGTAATTATGTGATCTTAGAAGCAATTCTGTAATCTCAGAAGCAATTCTGTAATCTCAGAAGTAATTCTGCAATCTCAGAAGTAGTTCTGCAATCTCAGAAGTAATTATGTAATCTCAGAAGCAGTTCTGCAATCTCAGAAGGAATTCTGTAATCTCAGAAGTAGTTCTGTAATCTCAGAAGTAATTCTGTAATCTCAGAAGTAATTCCGTAATCTCAGAAGTAGTTCTGTAATCTCAAAAGTAATTCTGTAACCTCAGCAATATTTCTGTAATCTCAGAAGTAATTCTGTAATCTCAGAAGTAATTATGTGATCTCAGAAGCAATTCTGTAATCTCAGAAGTACTTCTGTAATCTCAGAAGTAGCTCTGTAATCTCAGAAGTAATTCTGTAATCTCAGAAGTAGCTCTGTAATCTCAGAAGTAGCTCTGTAATATCAGAAGTAATTCTGTAATATCAGAAGTAGCTCTGTAATCTCAGAAGTAATTCTGTAATCTCAGAAGTAGTTCTGTAATCTCAGAAGTAGCTCTGTAATATCAGAAGTAATTATATAATATCAGAAGTAGTATTTCTGTAATCTCAGAAGTAATTTTGTAATCTCAGAAGTAGTTCTGTAATCTCAGAAGTAATTCTGTAATCTCAGAAGTAATTATGTAATCTCAGAAGTAATTCTGTAATCTAAGAAGTAATTCTGTAATCTCAGAAGTAATTCTGTAATCTCAGAAGTAATTCTGTAATCTCAGAAGTAGTTCTGTAATCTCAAAAGTAATTCTGTAATCTCAGAAGTAATTCAGTAATCTCAGAAGTAGTTCTGTAATCTCAGAAGTAGCTCTGTAATATCAGAAGTAATTATATAATATCAGAAGTAGTATTTCTGTAATCTCAGAAGTAATTTTGTAATCTCAGAAGTAGTTCTGTAATCTCAGAAGTAATTCTGTAATCTCAGAAGTAATTATGTAATCTCAGAAGTAATTCTGTAATCTAAGAAGTAATTCTGTAATCTCAGAAGTAATTCTGTAATCTCAGAAGTAATTCTGTAATCTCAGAAGTAGTTCTGTAATCTCAAAAGTAATTCTGTAACCTCAGAAATTATTTCTGTAATCTCAGAAGTAATTCTGTAATCTCAGAAGTAATTATGTGATCTTAGAAGCAATTCTGTAATCTCAGAAGCAATTCTGTAATCTCAGAAGTAATTCTGCAATCTCAGAAGTAGTTCTGCAATCTCAGAAGTAATTATGTAATCTCAGAAGCAGTTCTGCAATCTCAGAAGGAATTCTGTAATCTCAGAAGTAGTTCTGTAATCTCAGAAGTAATTCTGTAATCTCAGAAGTAATTCTGTAATCTCAGAAGTAATCCTCTAATCTCAGAACTAGTTATGTAATCTCAGAAGTAATTATGTAATCTCAAAAGTAATTATGTAACCTCAGAAAGTATTTCTGGAATCTCAGAAGTAATTCTGTAATCTCAGAAGCAATTCTGTAATCTTAGAAGTAAATCTGTAATCTTAGAAGTAATTCTGTAATCTCAGAAGTAGTTCTGTAATCTCAGAAGTAGTTCTGTAATCTCAGAAGTAATTCTGTAATCTCAGAAGTAATTCTGTTATCTCAGAAGTAGTTCTGCAATCTCAGAAGTAGTGCTGTCTTCTCAGAAATATTTATGTAATCTCAGAAGTAAATCTGTAATCTCAGAAGTATTTCTGTAATCTCAGAAGTAGTTCTGTAATCTCAGAAGTAATTCTGTAATCTCAGAAGTAATTGTGTAATCTCAGAAGTAATTCTGTAATCTCAGAAGTAATTCTTTAATCTCAGAAATAATTCTGTATTCTCAGAAGTAATTCCATAATCTCAGAAGTAGTTCTGTAATCTCAAAAGTAATTCTGTAATCTCAGAAGTAATTCTGTAATCTAAGAAGTAATTCTGTAATCTCAGAAGTAATTCTGTAATCTCAGAAATTATTTCTGTAATCTCAGAAGTAATTCTGTAATCTCAGAAGTAATTATGTGATCTTAGAAGCAATTCTGTAATCTCAGAAGTAGTTCTGTAATCTCAGAAGTAATTCTGTAATCTCAGAAGTAATTCTGTAATCTCAGAAGTAATTCCGTAATCTCAGAAGTAGTTCTGTAATCTCAAAAGTAATTCTGTAACCTCAGCAATATTTCTGTAATCTCAGAAGTAATTCTGTAATCTCAGAAGTAATTCTTTAATCTCAGAAATAATTCTGTAATCTCAGAAGTAATTCCATAATCTCAGAAGTAATTCTGTAATCTCAGAAGTAATTCTGTAATCTCAGAAGTAATTCCGTAATCTCAGAAGTAGTTCTGTAATCTCAAAAGTAAATCTGTAACCTCAGCAATATTTCTGTAATCTCAGAAGTAATTCTGTAATCTCAGAAGTAATTATGTGATCTCAGAAGCAATTCTGTAATCTCAGAAGTAGCTCTGTAATCTCAGAAGTAGCTCTGTAATATCAGAAGTAATTCTGTAATATCAGAAGTAGCTCTGTAATCTCAGAAGTAGCTCTGTAATATCAGAAGTAATTCTGTAATATCAGAAGTAGCTCTGTAATCTCAGAAGTAATTCTGTAATCTAAGAAGTAATTCTGTAATCTCAGAAGTAATTCTGTAATCACAGAAGTAATTCTGTAATCTCAGAAGTAGTATTTCTGTAATCTCAGAAGTAATTCTGTAATCTCAGAAGTAGTTCTGTAATCTCAGAAGTAATTCTGTAATCTCAGAAGTAATTATGTAATCTCAGAAGTAATTCTGTAATCTAAGAAGTAATTCTGTAATCTCAGAAGTAATTCTGTAATCTCAGAAGTAATTCTGTAATCTCAGAAGTAGTTCTGTAATCTCAAAAGTAATTCTGTAATCTCAGAAGTAATTCTGTAATCTCAGAAGTAATTCTGTAATCTAAGAAGTAATTCTGTAATCTCAGAAGTAATTCTGTAATCACAGAAGTAATTCTGTAATCTCAGAAGTAGTTCTGTAATCTCAAAAGTAATTCTGTAACCTCAGAAATTATTTCTGTAATCTCAGAAGTAATTCTGTAATCTCAGAAGTAATTATGTGATCTTAGAAGCAATTCTGTAATCTCAGAAGCAATTCTGTAATCTCAGAAGTAATTCTGCAATCTCAGAAGTAGTTCTGCAATCTCAGAAGTAATTATGTAATCTCAGAAGCAGTTCTGCAATCTCAGAAGGAATTCTGTAATCTCAGAAGTAGTTGTGTAATCTCAGAAGTAATTCTGTAATCTCAGAAGTAATTCTGTAATCTCAGAAGTAATCCTCTAATCTCAGAACTAGTTATGTAATCTCAGAAGTAATTATGTAATCTCAAAAGTAATTATGTAACCTCAGAAAGCATTTCTGGAATCTCAGAAGTAATTCTGTAATCTCAGAAGCAATTCTGTAATCTCAGAAGTAAATCTGTAATCTTAGAAGTAATTCTGTAATCTCAGAAGTAGTTCTGTAATCTCAGAAGTAGTTCTGTAATCTCAGAAGTAATTCTGTAATCTCAGAAGTAATTCTGTTATCTCAGAAGTAGTTCTGCAATCTCAGAAGTAGTGCTGTCTTCTCAGAAATATTTATGTAATCTCAGAAGTAAATCTGTAATCTCAGAAGTATTTCTGTAATCTCAGAAGTAGTTCTGTAATCTCAGAAGTAATTCTGTAATCTCAGAAGTAATTGTGTAATCTCAGAAGTAATTCTGTAATCTCAGAAGTAATTCTTTAATCTCAGAAATAATTCTGTAATCTCAGAAGTAATTCCATAATCTCAGAAGTAGTTCTGTAATCTCAAAAGTAATTCTGTAATCTCAGAAGTAATTCTGTAATCTAAGAAGTAATTCTGTAATCTCAGAAGTAATTCTGTAATCTCAGAAGTAATTCTGTAATCTCAGAAGTAATTCCGTAATCTCAGAAGTAGTTCTGTAATCTCAAAAGTAATTCTGTAACCTCAGCAATATTTCTGTAATCTCAGAAGTAATTCTGTAATCTCAGAAGTAGTTCTGTAATCTCAGAAGTAGTTCTGTACTCTCAGAAGTAATTCTGTAATCTCAGAAGTAATTCTGTTATCTCAGAAGTAGTTCTGCAATCTCAGAAGTAGTGCTGTCTTCTCAGAAATATTTATGTAATCTCAGAAGTAAATCTGTAATCTCAGAAGTATTTCTGTAATCTCAGAAGTAGTTCTGTAATCTCAGAAGTAATTCTGTAATCTCAGAAGTAATTGTGTAATCTCAGAAATAATTCTGTAATCTCAGAAGTAATTCTTTAATCTCAGAAATAATTCTGTAATCTCAGAAGTAATTCCATAATCTCAGAAGTAGTTCTGTAATCTCAAAAGTAATTCTGTAATCTCAGAAGTAATTCTGTAATCTAAGAAGTAATTCTGTAATCTCAGAAGTAATTCTGTAATCTCAGAAGTAATTCTGTAATCTCAGAAGTAATTCCGTAATCTCAGAAGTAGTTCTGTAATCTCAAAAGTAATTCTGTAACCTCAGCAATATTTCTGTAATCTCAGAAGTAATTCCGTAATCTCAGAAGTAGTTCTGTAATCTCAAAAGTAATTCTGTAACCTCAGCAATATTTCTGTAATCTCAGAAGTAATTCTGTAATCTCAGAAATAATTATGTGATCTCAGAAGCAATTCTGTAATCTCAGAAGTACTTCTGTAATCTCAGAAGTAGCTCTGTAATCTCAGAAGTAATTCTGTAATCTCAGAAGTAGCTCTGTAATCTCAGAAGTAGCTCTGTAATATCAGAAGTAATTCTGTAATATCAGAAGTAGCTCTGTAATCTCAGAAGTAATTCTGTAATCTCAGAAGTAGTTCTGTAATCTCAGAAGTAGCACTGTAATATCAGAAGTAATTATATAATATCAGAAGTAGTATTTCTGTAATCTCAGAAGTAATTCTGTAATCTCAGAAGTAGTTCTGTAATCTCAGAAGTAATTCTGTAATCTCAGAAGTAATTATGTAATCTCAGAAGTAATTCTGTAATCTAAGAAGTAATTCTGTAATCTCAGAAGTAATTCTGTAATCTCAGAAGTAATTCTGTAATCTCAGAAGTAGTGCTGTAATCTCAAAAGTAATTCTGTAATCTCAGAAGTAATTCTGTAATCTCAGAAGTAATTCTGTAATCTAAGAAGTAATTCTGTAATCTCAGAAGTAATTCTGTAATCTCAGAAGTAATTCTGTAATCTCAGAAGTAGTTCTGTAATCTCAAAAGTAATTCTGTAACCTCAGAAATTATTTCTGTAATCTCAGAAGTAATTCTGTAATCTCAGAAGTAATTATGTGATCTTAGAAGCAATTCTGTAATCTCAGAAGCAATTCTGTAATCTCAGAAGTAATTCTGCAATCTCAGAAGTAGTTCTGCAATCTCAGAAGTAATTATGTAATCTCAGAAGCAGTTCTGCAATCTCAGAAGGAATTCTGTAATCTCAGAAGTAGTTCTGTAATCTCAGAAGTAATTCTGTAATCTCAGAAGTAATTCTGTAATCTCAGAAGTAATTCTGTAATCTAAGAAGTAATTCTGTAATCTCAGAAGTAATTCTGTAATCTCAGAAGTAATTCTGTAATCTCAGAAGTAATTCCGTAATCTCAGAAGTAGTTCTGTAATCTCAAAAGTAATTCTGTAACCTCAGCAATATTTCTGTAATCTCAGAAGTAATTCTGTAATCTCAGAAGTAATTATGTGATCTCAGAAGCAATTCTGTAATCTCAGAAGTACTTCTGTAATCTCAGAAGTAGCTCTGTAATCTCAGAAGTAATTCTGTAATCTCAGAAGTAGCTCTGTAATCTCAGAAGTAGCTCTGTAATATCAGAAGTAATTCTGTAATATCAGAAGTAGCTCTGTAATCTCAGAAGTAATTCTGTAATCTCAGAAGTAGTTCTGTAATCTCAGAAGTAGCTCTGTAATATCAGAAGTAATTATATAATATCAGAAGTAGTATTTCTGTAATCTCAGAAGTAATTCTGTAATCTCAGAAGTAGTTCTGTAATCTCAGAAGTAATTCTGTAATCTCAGAAGTAATTATGTAATCTCAGAAGTAATTCTGTAATCTAAGAAGTAATTCTGTAATCTCAGAAGTAATTCTGTAATCTCAGAAGTAATTCTGTAATCTCAGAAGTAGTTCTGTAATCTCAAAAGTAATTCTGTAATCTCAGAAGTAATTCTGTAATCTCAGAAGTAATTCTGTAATCTAAGAAGTAATTCTGTAATCTCAGAAGTAATTCTGTAATCTCAGAAGTAATTCTGTAATCTCAGAAGTAGTTCTGTAATCTCAAAAGTAATTCTGTAACCTCAGAAATTATTTCTGTAATCTCAGAAGTAATTCTGTAATCTCAGAAGTAATTATGTGATCTTAGAAGCAATTCTGTAATCTCAGAAGCAATTCTGTAATCTCAGAAGTAATTCTGCAATCTCAGAAGTAGTTCTGCAATCTCAGAAGTAATTATGTAATCTCAGAAGCAGTTCTGCAATCTCAGAAGGAATTCTGTAATCTCAGAAGTAGTTCTGTAATCTCAGAAGTAATTCTGTAATCTCAGAAGTAATTCTGTAATCTCAGAAGTAATCCTCTAATCTCAGAACTAGTTATGTAATCTCAGAAGTAATTATGTAATCTCAAAAGTAATTATGTAACCTCAGAAAGTATTTCTGGAATCTCAGAAGTAATTATGTAATCTCAGAAGCAATTCTGTAATCTTAGAAGTAAATCTGTAATCTTAGAAGTAATTCTGTAATCTCAGAAGTAGTTCTGTAATCTCAGAAGTAGTTCTGTAATCTCAGAAGTAATTCTGTAATCTCAGAAGTAATTCTGTTATCTCAGAAGTAGTTCTGCAATCTCAGAAGTAGTGCTGTCTTCTCAGAAATATTTATGTAATCTCAGAAGTAAATCTGTAATCTCAGAAGTATTTCTGTAATCTCAGAAGTAGTTCTGTAATCTCAGAAGTAATTCTGTAATCTCAGAAGTAATTGTGTAATCTCAGAAGTAATTCTGTAATCTCAGAAGTAATTCTTTAATCTCAGAAATAATTCTGTATTCTCAGAAGTAATTCCATAATCTCAGAAGTAGTTCTGTAATCTCAAAAGTAATTCTGTAATCTCAGAAGTAATTCTGTAATCTAAGAAGTAATTCTGTAATCTCAGAAGTAATTCTGTAATCTCAGAAGTAATTCTGTAATCTCAGAAGTAATTCCGTAATCTCAGAAGTAAATCTGTAACCTCAGCAATATTTCTGTAATCTCAGAAGTAATTCTGTAATCTCAGAAGTAATTATGTGATCTCAGAAGCAATTCTGTAATCTCAGAAGTACTTCTGTAATCTCAGAAGTAGCTCTGTAATCTCAGAAGTAGTTCTGTAATCTCAGAAGTAATTCTGTAATCTCAGAAGTAGCTCTGTAATCTCAGAAGTAGCTCTGTAATATCAGAAGTAATTCTGTAATATCAGAAGTAGCTCTGTAATCTCAGAAGTAATTCTGTAATCTCAGAAGTAGTTCTGTAATCTCAGAAGTAGCTCTGTAATATCAGAAGTAATTCTGTAATCTCAGAAGTAGTTCTGTAATCTCAGAAGTAATTCTGTAATCTCAGAAGTAATTATGTAATCTCAGAAGTAATTCTGTAATCTAAGAAGTAATTCTGTAATCTCAGAAGTAATTCTGTAATCTCAGAAGTAATTCTGTAATCTCAGAAGTAGTGCTGTAATCTCAAAAGTAATTCTGTAATCTCAGAAGTAATTCTGTAATCTCAGAAGTAATTCTGTAATCTCAGAAGTAATTCTGTAATCTATGAAGTAATTATGTAATCTCAGAAGTAATTCTGTAATCTCAGAAGTAATTCTGTAATCTCAGAAGTAGTTCTGTAATCTCAAAAGTAATTCTGTAACCTCAGAAATTATTTCTGTAATCTCAGAAGTAATTCTGTAATCTCAGAAGTAATTATGTGATCTTAGAAGCAATTCTGTAATCTCAGAAGCAATTCTGTAATCTCAGAAGTAATTCTGCAATCTCAGAAGTAGTTCTGCAATCTCAGAAGTAATTATGTAATCTCAGAAGCAGTTCTGCAATCTCAGAAGGAATTCTGTAATCTCAGAAGTAGTTCTGTAATCTCAGAAGTAATTCTGTAATCTCAGAAGTAATTCTGTAATCTCAGAAGTAATTATGTAATCTAAGAAGTAATTCTGTAATCTCAGAAGTAATTCTGTAATCTCAGAAGTAATTCTGTAATCTCAGAAGTAATTCCGTAATCTCAGAAGTAGTTCTGTAATCTCAAAAGTAATTCTGTAACCTCAGCAATATTTCTGTAATCTCAGAAGTAATTCTGTAATCTCAGAAGTAATTCTTTAATCTCAGAAATAATTCTGTATTCTCAGAAGTAATTCCATAATCTCAGAAGTAGTTCTGTAATCTCAAAAGTAATTCTGTAATCTCAGAAGTAATTCTGTAATCTAAGAAGTAATTCTGTAATCTCAGAAGTAATTCTGTAATCTCAGAAGTAATTCTGTAATCTCAGAAGTAATTCCGTAATCTCAGAAGTAAATCTGTAACCTCAGCAATATTTCTGTAATCTCAGAAGTAATTCTGTAATCTCAGAAGTAATTATGTGATCTCAGAAGCAATTCTGTAATCTCAGAAGTACTTCTGTAATCTCAGAAGTAGCTCTGTAATCTCAGAAGTAGTTCTGTAATCTCAGAAGTAATTCTGTAATCTCAGAAGTAGCTCTGTAATCTCAGAAGTAGCTCTGTAATATCAGAAGTAATTCTGTAATATCAGAAGTAGCTCTGTAATCTCAGAAGTAATTCTGTAATCTCAGAAGTAGTTATGTAATCTCAGAAGTAGCTCTGTAATATCAGAAGTAATTCTGTAATCTCAGAAGTAGTTCTGTAATCTCAGAAGTAATTCTGTAATCTCAGAAGTAATTATGTAATCTCAGAAGTAATTCTGTAATCTAAGAAGTAATTCTGTAATCTCAGAAGTAATTCTGTAATCTCAGAAGTAATTCTGTAATCTCAGAAGTAGTGCTGTAATCTCAAAAGTAATTCTGTAATCTCAGAAGTAATTCTGTAATCTCAGAAGTAATTCTGTAATCTCAGAAGTAATTCTGTAATCTATGAAGTAATTATGTAATCTCAGAAGTAATTCTGTAATCTCAGAAGTAATTCTGTAATCTCAGAAGTAGTTCTGTAATCTCAAAAGTAATTCTGTAACCTCAGAAATTATTTCTGTAATCTCAGAAGTAATTCTGTAATCTCAGAAGTAATTATGTGATCTTAGAAGCAATTCTGTAATCTCAGAAGCAATTCTGTAATCTCAGAAGTAATTCTGCAATCTCAGAAGTAGTTCTGCAATCTCAGAAGTAATTATGTAATCTCAGAAGCAGTTCTGCAATCTCAGAAGGAATTCTGTAATCTCAGAAGTAGTTCTGTAATCTCAGAAGTAATTCTGTAATCTCAGAAGTAATTCTGTAATCTCAGAAGTAATTCTGTAATCTAAGAAGTAATTCTGTAATCTCAGAAGTAATTCTGTAATCTCAGAAGTAATTCTGTAATCTCAGAAGTAATTCCGTAATCTCAGAAGTAGTTCTGTAATCTCAAAAGTAATTCTGTAACCTCAGCAATATTTCTGTAATCTCAGAAGTAATTCTGTAATCTCAGAAGTAATTATGTAATCTCAAAAGTAATTATGTAACCTCAGAAAGTATTTCTGGAATCTCAGAAGTAATTCTGTAATCTCAGAAGCAATTCTGTAATCTTAGAAGTAAATTTGTAATCTTAGAAGTAATTCTGTAATCTCAGAAGTAGTTATGTAATCTCAGAAGTAGTTCTGTAATCTCAGAAGTAATTCTGTAATCTCAGAAGTAATTCTGTTATCTCAGAAGTAGTTCTGCAATCTCAGAAGTAGTGCTGTCTTCTCAGAAATATTTATGTAATCTCAGAAGTAAATCTGTAATCTCAGAAGTAATCCTCTAATCTCAGAACTAGTTATGTAATCTCAGAAGTAATTATGTAATCTCAAAAGTAATTATGTAACCTCAGAAAGTATTTCTGGAATCTCAGAAGTAATTCTGTAATCTCAGAAGCAATTCTGTAATCTTAGAAGTAAATCTGTAATCTTAGA
The DNA here is from genome assembly GCF_048934315.1 of Petromyzon marinus. Lineage (NCBI taxonomy): Eukaryota > Metazoa > Chordata > Hyperoartia > Petromyzontiformes > Petromyzontidae > Petromyzon > Petromyzon marinus. The sequence continues at coordinate 13,789,480 of NC_133685.1, forward strand.
AGTAATTCTGTAATCTCAGAAGTAGTTCTGTAATCTCAGAAGTAGTTCTGTAATCTCAGAAGTAATTCTGTAATCTCAGAAGTAATTCTGTTATCTCAGAAGTAGTTCTGCAATCTCAGAAGTAGTGCTGTCTTCTCAGAAATATTTATGTAATCTCAGAAGTAAATCTGTAATCTCAGAAGTATTTCTGTAATCTCAGAAGTAGTTCTGTAATCTCAGAAGTAATTCTGTAATCTCAGAAGTAATTGTGTAATCTCAGAAGTAATTCTGTAATCTCAGAAGTAATTCTTTAATCTCAGAAATAATTCTGTATTCTCAGAAGTAATTCCATAATCTCAGAAGTAGTTCTGTAATCTCAAAAGTAATTCTGTAATCTCAGAAGTAATTCTGTAATCTAAGAAGTAATTCTGTAATCTCAGAAGTAATTCTGTAATCTCAGAAATTATTTCTGTAATCTCAGAAGTAATTCTGTAATCTCAGAAGTAATTATGTGATCTTAGAAGCAATTCTGTAATCTCAGAAGTAGTTCTGTAATCTCAGAAGTAATTCTGTAATCTCAGAAGTAATTCTGTAATCTCAGAAGTAATTCCGTAATCTCAGAAGTAGTTCTGTAATCTCAAAAGTAATTCTGTAACCTCAGCAATATTTCTGTAATCTCAGAAGTAATTCTGTAATCTCAGAAGTAATTCTTTAATCTCAGAAATAATTCTGTAATCTCAGAAGTAATTCCATAATCTCAGAAGTAATTCTGTAATCTCAGAAGTAATTCTGTAATCTCAGAAGTAATTCCGTAATCTCAGAAGTAGTTCTGTAATCTCAAAAGTAAATCTGTAACCTCAGCAATATTTCTGTAATCTCAGAAGTAATTCTGTAATCTCAGAAGTAATTATGTGATCTCAGAAGCAATTCTGTAATCTCAGAAGTAGCTCTGTAATCTCAGAAGTAGCTCTGTAATATCAGAAGTAATTCTGTAATATCAGAAGTAGCTCTGTAATCTCAGAAGTAGCTCTGTAATATCAGAAGTAATTCTGTAATATCAGAAGTAGCTCTGTAATCTCAGAAGTAATTCTGTAATCTAAGAAGTAATTCTGTAATCTCAGAAGTAATTCTGTAATCACAGAAGTAATTCTGTAATCTCAGAAGTAGTATTTCTGTAATCTCAGAAGTAATTCTGTAATCTCAGAAGTAGTTCTGTAATCTCAGAAGTAATTCTGTAATCTCAGAAGTAATTATGTAATCTCAGAAGTAATTCTGTAATCTAAGAAGTAATTCTGTAATCTCAGAAGTAATTCTGTAATCTCAGAAGTAATTCTGTAATCTCAGAAGTAGTTCTGTAATCTCAAAAGTAATTCTGTAATCTCAGAAGTAATTCTGTAATCTCAGAAGTAATTCTGTAATCTAAGAAGTAATTCTGTAATCTCAGAAGTAATTCTGTAATCACAGAAGTAATTCTGTAATCTCAGAAGTAGTTCTGTAATCTCAAAAGTAATTCTGTAACCTCAGAAATTATTTCTGTAATCTCAGAAGTAATTCTGTAATCTCAGAAGTAATTATGTGATCTTAGAAGCAATTCTGTAATCTCAGAAGCAATTCTGTAATCTCAGAAGTAATTCTGCAATCTCAGAAGTAGTTCTGCAATCTCAGAAGTAATTATGTAATCTCAGAAGCAGTTCTGCAATCTCAGAAGGAATTCTGTAATCTCAGAAGTAGTTGTGTAATCTCAGAAGTAATTCTGTAATCTCAGAAGTAATTCTGTAATCTCAGAAGTAATCCTCTAATCTCAGAACTAGTTATGTAATCTCAGAAGTAATTATGTAATCTCAAAAGTAATTATGTAACCTCAGAAAGCATTTCTGGAATCTCAGAAGTAATTCTGTAATCTCAGAAGCAATTCTGTAATCTCAGAAGTAAATCTGTAATCTTAGAAGTAATTCTGTAATTTCAGAAGTAGTTCTGTAATCTCAGAAGTAGTTCTGTAATCTCAGAAGTAATTCTGTAATCTCAGAAGTAATTCTGTTATCTCAGAAGTAGTTCTGCAATCTCAGAAGTAGTGCTGTCTTCTCAGAAATATTTATGTAATCTCAGAAGTAAATCTGTAATCTCAGAAGTATTTCTGTAATCTCAGAAGTAGTTCTGTAATCTCAGAAGTAATTCTGTAATCTCAGAAGTAATTGTGTAATCTCAGAAGTAATTCTGTAATCTCAGAAGTAATTCTTTAATCTCAGAAATAATTCTGTAATCTCAGAAGTAATTCCATAATCTCAGAAGTAGTTCTGTAATCTCAAAAGTAATTCTGTAATCTCAGAAGTAATTCTGTAATCTAAGAAGTAATTCTGTAATCTCAGAAGTAATTCTGTAATCTCAGAAGTAATTCTGTAATCTCAGAAGTAATTCCGTAATCTCAGAAGTAGTTCTGTAATCTCAAAAGTAATTCTGTAACCTCAGCAATATTTCTGTAATCTCAGAAGTAATTCTGTAATCTCAGAAGTAGTTCTGTAATCTCAGAAGTAGTTCTGTACTCTCAGAAGTAATTCTGTAATCTCAGAAGTAATTCTGTTATCTCAGAAGTAGTTCTGCAATCTCAGAAGTAGTGCTGTCTTCTCAGAAATATTTATGTAATCTCAGAAGTAAATCTGTAATCTCAGAAGTATTTCTGTAATCTCAGAAGTAGTTCTGTAATCTCAGAAGTAATTCTGTAATCTCAGAAGTAATTGTGTAATCTCAGAAATAATTCTGTAATCTCAGAAGTAATTCTTTAATCTCAGAAATAATTCTGTAATCTCAGAAGTAATTCCATAATCTCAGAAGTAGTTCTGTAATCTCAAAAGTAATTCTGTAATCTCAGAAGTAATTCTGTAATCTAAGAAGTAATTCTGTAATCTCAGAAGTAATTCTGTAATCTCAGAAGTAATTCTGTAATCTCAGAAGTAATTCCGTAATCTCAGAAGTAGTTCTGTAATCTCAAAAGTAATTCTGTAACCTCAGCAATATTTCTGTAATCTCAGAAGTAATTCCGTAATCTCAGAAGTAGTTCTGTAATCTCAAAAGTAATTCTGTAACCTCAGCAATATTTCTGTAATCTCAGAAGTAATTCTGTAATCTCAGAAATAATTATGTGATCTCAGAAGCAATTCTGTAATCTCAGAAGTACTTCTGTAATCTCAGAAGTAGCTCTGTAATCTCAGAAGTAATTCTGTAATCTCAGAAGTAGCTCTGTAATCTCAGAAGTAGCTCTGTAATATCAGAAGTAATTCTGTAATATCAGAAGTAGCTCTGTAATCTCAGAAGTAATTCTGTAATCTCAGAAGTAGTTCTGTAATCTCAGAAGTAGCACTGTAATATCAGAAGTAATTATATAATATCAGAAGTAGTATTTCTGTAATCTCAGAAGTAATTCTGTAATCTCAGAAGTAGTTCTGTAATCTCAGAAGTAATTCTGTAATCTCAGAAGTAATTATGTAATCTCAGAAGTAATTCTGTAATCTAAGAAGTAATTCTGTAATCTCAGAAGTAATTCTGTAATCTCAGAAGTAATTCTGTAATCTCAGAAGTAGTGCTGTAATCTCAAAAGTAATTCTGTAATCTCAGAAGTAATTCTGTAATCTCAGAAGTAATTCTGTAATCTAAGAAGTAATTCTGTAATCTCAGAAGTAATTCTGTAATCTCAGAAGTAATTCTGTAATCTCAGAAGTAGTTCTGTAATCTCAAAAGTAATTCTGTAACCTCAGAAATTATTTCTGTAATCTCAGAAGTAATTCTGTAATCTCAGAAGTAATTATGTGATCTTAGAAGCAATTCTGTAATCTCAGAAGCAATTCTGTAATCTCAGAAGTAATTCTGCAATCTCAGAAGTAGTTCTGCAATCTCAGAAGTAATTATGTAATCTCAGAAGCAGTTCTGCAATCTCAGAAGGAATTCTGTAATCTCAGAAGTAGTTCTGTAATCTCAGAAGTAATTCTGTAATCTCAGAAGTAATTCTGTAATCTCAGAAGTAATTCTGTAATCTAAGAAGTAATTCTGTAATCTCAGAAGTAATTCTGTAATCTCAGAAGTAATTCTGTAATCTCAGAAGTAATTCCGTAATCTCAGAAGTAGTTCTGTAATCTCAAAAGTAATTCTGTAACCTCAGCAATATTTCTGTAATCTCAGAAGTAATTCTGTAATCTCAGAAGTAATTATGTGATCTCAGAAGCAATTCTGTAATCTCAGAAGTACTTCTGTAATCTCAGAAGTAGCTCTGTAATCTCAGAAGTAATTCTGTAATCTCAGAAGTAGCTCTGTAATCTCAGAAGTAGCTCTGTAATATCAGAAGTAATTCTGTAATATCAGAAGTAGCTCTGTAATCTCAGAAGTAATTCTGTAATCTCAGAAGTAGTTCTGTAATCTCAGAAGTAGCTCTGTAATATCAGAAGTAATTATATAATATCAGAAGTAGTATTTCTGTAATCTCAGAAGTAATTCTGTAATCTCAGAAGTAGTTCTGTAATCTCAGAAGTAATTCTGTAATCTCAGAAGTAATTATGTAATCTCAGAAGTAATTCTGTAATCTAAGAAGTAATTCTGTAATCTCAGAAGTAATTCTGTAATCTCAGAAGTAATTCTGTAATCTCAGAAGTAGTTCTGTAATCTCAAAAGTAATTCTGTAATCTCAGAAGTAATTCTGTAATCTCAGAAGTAATTCTGTAATCTAAGAAGTAATTCTGTAATCTCAGAAGTAATTCTGTAATCTCAGAAGTAATTCTGTAATCTCAGAAGTAGTTCTGTAATCTCAAAAGTAATTCTGTAACCTCAGAAATTATTTCTGTAATCTCAGAAGTAATTCTGTAATCTCAGAAGTAATTATGTGATCTTAGAAGCAATTCTGTAATCTCAGAAGCAATTCTGTAATCTCAGAAGTAATTCTGCAATCTCAGAAGTAGTTCTGCAATCTCAGAAGTAATTATGTAATCTCAGAAGCAGTTCTGCAATCTCAGAAGGAATTCTGTAATCTCAGAAGTAGTTCTGTAATCTCAGAAGTAATTCTGTAATCTCAGAAGTAATTCTGTAATCTCAGAAGTAATCCTCTAATCTCAGAACTAGTTATGTAATCTCAGAAGTAATTATGTAATCTCAAAAGTAATTATGTAACCTCAGAAAGTATTTCTGGAATCTCAGAAGTAATTCTGTAATCTCAGAAGCAATTCTGTAATCTTAGAAGTAAATCTGTAATCTTAGAAGTAATTCTGTAATCTCAGAAGTAGTTCTGTAATCTCAGAAGTAGTTCTGTAATCTCAGAAGTAATTCTGTAATCTCAGAAGTAATTCTGTTATCTCAGAAGTAGTTCTGCAATCTCAGAAGTAGTGCTGTCTTCTCAGAAATATTTATGTAATCTCAGAAGTAAATCTGTAATCTCAGAAGTATTTCTGTAATCTCAGAAGTAGTTCTGTAATCTCAGAAGTAATTCTGTAATCTCAGAAGTAATTGTGTAATCTCAGAAGTAATTCTGTAATCTCAGAAGTAATTCTTTAATCTCAGAAATAATTCTGTATTCTCAGAAGTAATTCCATAATCTCAGAAGTAGTTCTGTAATCTCAAAAGTAATTCTGTAATCTCAGAAGTAATTCTGTAATCTAAGAAGTAATTCTGTAATCTCAGAAGTAATTCTGTAATCTCAGAAGTAATTCTGTAATCTCAGAAGTAATTCCGTAATCTCAGAAGTAAATCTGTAACCTCAGCAATATTTCTGTAATCTCAGAAGTAATTCTGTAATCTCAGAAGTAATTATGTGATCTCAGAAGCAATTCTGTAATCTCAGAAGTACTTCTGTAATCTCAGAAGTAGCTCTGTAATCTCAGAAGTAGTTCTGTAATCTCAGAAGTAATTCTGTAATCTCAGAAGTAGCTCTGTAATCTCAGAAGTAGCTCTGTAATATCAGAAGTAATTCTGTAATATCAGAAGTAGCTCTGTAATCTCAGAAGTAATTCTGTAATCTCAGAAGTAGTTCTGTAATCTCAGAAGTAGCTCTGTAATATCAGAAGTAATTCTGTAATCTCAGAAGTAGTTCTGTAATCTCAGAAGTAATTCTGTAATCTCAGAAGTAATTATGTAATCTCAGAAGTAATTCTGTAATCTAAGAAGTAATTCTGTAATCTCAGAAGTAATTCTGTAATCTCAGAAGTAATTCTGTAATCTCAGAAGTAGTGCTGTAATCTCAAAAGTAATTCTGTAATCTCAGAAGTAATTCTGTAATCTCAGAAGTAATTCTGTAATCTCAGAAGTAATTCTGTAATCTATGAAGTAATTATGTAATCTCAGAAGTAATTCTGTAATCTCAGAAGTAATTCTGTAATCTCAGAAGTAGTTCTGTAATCTCAAAAGTAATTCTGTAACCTCAGAAATTATTTCTGTAATCTCAGAAGAAATTCTGTAATCTCAGAAGTAATTATGTGATCTTAGAAGCAATTCTGTAATCTCAGAAGCAATTCTGTAATCTCAGAAGTAATTCTGCAATCTCAGAAGTAGTTCTGCAATCTCAGAAGTAATTATGTAATCTCAGAAGCAGTTCTGCAATCTCAGAAGGAATTCTGTAATCTCAGAAGTAGTTCTGTAATCTCAGAAGTAATTCTGTAATCTCAGAAGTAATTCTGTAATCTCAGAAGTAATTATGTAATCTAAGAAGTAATTCTGTAATCTCAGAAGTAATTCTGTAATCTCAGAAGTAATTCTGTAATCTCAGAAGTAATTCCGTAATCTCAGAAGTAGTTCTGTAATCTCAAAAGTAATTCTGTAACCTCAGCAATATTTCTGTAATCTCAGAAGTAATTCTGTAATCTCAGAAGTAATTCTTTAATCTCAGAAATAATTCTGTATTCTCAGAAGTAATTCCATAATCTCAGAAGTAGTTCTGTAATCTCAAAAGTAATTCTGTAATCTCAGAAGTAATTCTGTAATCTAAGAAGTAATTCTGTAATCTCAGAAGTAATTCTGTAATCTCAGAAGTAATTCTGTAATCTCAGAAGTAATTCCGTAATCTCAGAAGTAAATCTGTAACCTCAGCAATATTTCTGTAATCTCAGAAGTAATTCTGTAATCTCAGAAGTAATTATGTGATCTCAGAAGCAATTCTGTAATCTCAGAAGTACTTCTGTAATCTCAGAAGTAGCTCTGTAATCTCAGAAGTAGTTCTGTAATCTCAGAAGTAATTCTGTAATCTCAGAAGTAGCTCTGTAATCTCAGAAGTAGCTCTGTAATATCAGAAGTAATTCTGTAATATCAGAAGTAGCTCTGTAATCTCAGAAGTAATTCTGTAATCTCAGAAGTAGTTCTGTAATCTCAGAAGTAGCTCTGTAATATCAGAAGTAATTCTGTAATCTCAGAAGTAGTTCTGTAATCTCAGAAGTAATTCTGTAATCTCAGAAGTAATTATGTAATCTCAGAAGTAATTCTGTAATCTAAGAAGTAATTCTGTAATCTCAGAAGTAATTCTGTAATCTCAGAAGTAATTCTGTAATCTCAGAAGTAGTGCTGTAATCTCAAAAGTAATTCTGTAATCTCAGAAGTAATTCTGTAATCTCAGAAGTAATTCTGTAATCTCAGAAGTAATTCTGTAATCTATGAAGTAATTATGTAATCTCAGAAGTAATTCTGTAATCTCAGAAGTAATTCTGTAATCTCAGAAGTAGTTCTGTAATCTCAAAAGTAATTCTGTAACCTCAGAAATTATTTCTGTAATCTCAGAAGTAATTCTGTAATCTCAGAAGTAATTATGTGATCTTAGAAGCAATTCTGTAATCTCAGAAGCAATTCTGTAATCTCAGAAGTAATTCTGCAATCTCAGAAGTAGTTCTGCAATCTCAGAAGTAATTATGTAATCTCAGAAGCAGTTCTGCAATCTCAGAAGGAATTCTGTAATCTCAGAAGTAGTTCTGTAATCTCAGAAGTAATTCTGTAATCTCAGAAGTAATTCTGTAATCTCAGAAGTAATTCTGTAATCTAAGAAGTAATTCTGTAATCTCAGAAGTAATTCTGTAATCTCAGAAGTAATTCTGTAATCTCAGAAGTAATTCCGTAATCTCAGAAGTAGTTCTGTAATCTCAAAAGTAATTCTGTAACCTCAGCAATATTTCTGTAATCTCAGAAGTAATTCTGTAATCTCAGAAGTAATTATGTAATCTCAAAAGTAATTATGTAACCTCAGAAAGTATTTCTGGAATCTCAGAAGTAATTCTGTAATCTCAGAAGCAATTCTGTAATCTTAGAAGTAAATTTGTAATCTTAGAAGTAATTCTGTAATCTCAGAAGTAGTTATGTAATCTCAGAAGTAGTTCTGTAATCTCAGAAGTAATTCTGTAATCTCAGAAGTAATTCTGTTATCTCAGAAGTAGTTCTGCAATCTCAGAAGTAGTGCTGTCTTCTCAGAAATATTTATGTAATCTCAGAAGTAAATCTGTAATCTCAGAAGTATTTCTGTAATCTCAGAAGTAGTTCTGTAATCTCAGAAGTAATTCTGTAATCTCAGAAGTAATTGTGTAATCTCAGAAGTAATTCTGTAATCTCAGAAGTAATTCTTTAATCTCAGAAATAATTCTGTATTCTCAGAAGTAATTCCATAATCTCAGAAGTAGTTCTGTAATCTCAAAAGTAATTCTGTAATCTCAGAAGTAATTCTGTAATCTAAGAAGTAATTCTGTAATCTCAGAAGTAATTCTGTAATCTCAGAAGTAATTCTGTAATCTCAGAAGTAATTCCGTAATCTCAGAAGTAAATCTGTAACCTCAGCAATATTTCTGTAATCTCAGAAGTAATTCTGTAATCTCAGAAGTAATTATGTGATCTCAGAAGCAATTCTGTAATCTCAGAAGTACTTCTGTAATCTCAGAAGTAGCTCTGTAATCTCAGAAGTAGTTCTGTAATCTCAGAAGTAATTCTGTAATCTCAGAAGTAGCTCTGTAATCTCAGAAGTAGCTCGGTAATATCAGAAGTAATTCTGTAATATCAGAAGTAGCTCTGTAATCTCAGAAGTAATTCTGTAATCTCAGAAGTAGTTCTGTAATCTCAGAAGTAGCTCTGTAATATCAGAAGTAATTCTGTAATCTCAGAAGTGGTTCTGTAATCTCAGAAGTAATTCTGTAATCTCAGAAGTAATTATGTAATCTCAGAAGTAATTCTGTAATCTAAGAAGTAATTCTGTAATCTCAGAAGTAATTCTGTAATCTCAGAAGTAATTCTGTAATCTCAGAAGTAGTGCTGTAATCTCAAAAGTAATTCTGTAATCTCAGAAGTAATTCTGTAATCTCAGAAGTAATTCTGTAATCTCAGAAGTAATTCTGTAATCTATGAAGTAATTATGTAATCTCAGAAGTAATTCTGTAATCTCAGAAGTAATTCTGTAATCTCAGAAGTAGTTCTGTAATCTCAAAAGTAATTCTGTAACCTCAGAAATTATTTCTGTAATCTCAGAAGTAATTCTGTAATCTCAGAAGTAATTATGTGATCTTAGAAGCAATTCTGTAATCTCAGAAGCAATTCTGTAATCTCAGAAGTAATTCTGCAATCTCAGAAGTAGTTCTGCAATCTCAGAAGTAATTATGTAATCTCAGAAGCAGTTCTGCAATCTCAGAAGGAATTCTGTAATCTCAGAAGTAGTTCTGTAATCTCAGAAGTAATTCTGTAATCTCAGAAGTAATTCTGTAATCTCAGAAGTAATTCTGTAATCTAAGAAGTAATTCTGTAATCTCAGAAGTAATTCTGTAATCTCAGAAGTAATTCTGTAATCTCAGAAGTAATTCCGTAATCTCAGAAGTAGTTCTGTAATCTCAAAAGTAATTCTGTAACCTCAGCAATATTTCTGTAATCTCAGAAGTAATTCTGTAATCTCAGAAGTAATTATGTGATCTCAGAAGCAATTCTGTAATCTCAGAAGTACTTCTGTAATCTCAGAAGTAGCTCTGTAATCTCAGAAGTAATTCTGTAATCTCAGAAGTAGCTCTGTAATCTCAGAAGTAGCTCTGTAATATCAGAAGTAATTCTGTAATATCAGAAGTAGCTCTGTAATCTCAGAAGTAATTCTGTAATCTCAGAAGTAGTTCTGTAATCTCAGAAGTAGCTCTGTAATATCAGAAGTAATTATATAATATCAGAAGTAGTATTTCTGTAATCTCAGAAGTAATTCTGTAATCTCAGAAGTAGTTCTGTAATCTCAGAAGTAATTCTGTAATCTCAGAAGTAATTATGTAATCTCAGAAGTAATTCTGTAATCTAAGAAGTAATTCTGTAATCTCAGAAGTAATTCTGTAATCTCAGAAGTAATTCTGTAATCTCAGAAGTAGTTCTGTAATCTCAAAAGTAATTCTGTAATCTCAGAAGTAATTCTGTAATCTCAGAAGTAATTCTGTAATCTAAGAAGTAATTCTGTAATCTCAGAAGTAATTCTGTAATCTCAGAAGTAATTCTGTAATCTCAGAAGTAGTTCTGTAATCTCAAAAGTAATTCTGTAACCTCAGAAATTATTTCTGTAATCTCAGAAGTAATTCTGTAATCTCAGAAGTAATTATGTGATCTTAGAAGCAATTCTGTAATCTCAGAAGCAATTCTGTAATCTCAGAAGTAATTCTGCAATCTCAGAAGTAGTTCTGCAATCTCAGAAGTAATTATGTAATCTCAGAAGCAGTTCTGCAATCTCAGAAGGAATTCTGTAATCTCAGAAGTAGTTCTGTAATCTCAGAAGTAATTCTGTAATCTCAGAAGTAATTCTGTAATCTCAGAAGTAATCCTCTAATCTCAGAACTAGTTATGTAATCTCAGAAGTAATTATGTAATCTCAAAAGTAATTATGTAACCTCAGAAAGTATTTCTGGAATCTCAGAAGTAATTCTGTAATCTCAGAAGCAATTCTGTAATCTTAGAAGTAAATCTGTAATCTTAGAAGTAATTCTGTAATCTCAGAAGTAGTTCTGTAATCTCAGAAGTAGTTCTGTAATCTCAGAAGTAATTCTGTAATCTCAGAAGTAATTCTGTTATCTCAGAAGTAGTTCTGCAATCTCAGAAGTAGTGCTGTCTTCTCAGAAATATTTATGTAATCTCAGAAGTAAATCTGTAATCTCAGAAGTATTTCTGTAATCTCAGAAGTATTTCTGTAATCTCAGAAGTAATTCTGTAATCTCAGAAGTAATTGTGTAATCTCAGAAGTAATTCTGTAATCTCAGAAGTAATTCTTTAATCTCAGAAATAATTCTGTATTCTCAGAAGTAATTCCATAATCTCAGAAGTAGTTCTGTAATCTCAAAAGTAATTCTGTAATCTCAGAAGTAATTCTGTAATCTAAGAAGTAATTCTGTAATCTCAGAAGTAATTCTGTAATCTCAGAAATTATTTCTGTAATCTCAGAAGTAATTCTGTAATCTCAGAAGTAATTATGTGATCTTAGAAGCAATTCTGTAATCTCAGAAGTAGTTCTGTAATCTCAGAAGTAATTCTGTAATCTCAGAAGTAATTCTGTAATCTCAGAAGTAATTCCGTAATCTCAGAAGTAGTTCTGTAATCTCAAAAGTAATTCTGTAACCTCAGCAATATTTCTGTAATCTCAGAAGTAATTCTGTAATCTCAGAAGTAATTCTTTAATCTCAGAAATAATTCTGTAATCTCAGAAGTAATTCCATAATCTCAGAAGTAATTCTGTAATCTCAGAAGTAATTCTGTAATCTCAGAAGTAATTCCGTAATCTCAGAAGTAGTTCTGTAATCTCAAAAGTAAATCTGTAACCTCAGCAATATTTCTGTAATCTCAGAAGTAATTCTGTAATCTCAGAAGTAATTATGTGATCTCAGAAGCAATTCTGTAATCTCAGAAGTACTTCTGTAATCTCAGAAGTAGCTCTGTAATCTCAGAAGTAGTTCTGTAATCTCAGAAGTAATTCTGTAATCTCAGAAGTAGCTCTGTAATCTCAGAAGTAGCTCTGTAATATCAGAAGTAATTCTGTAATATCAGAAGTAGCTCTGTAATCTCAGAAGTAATTCTGTAATCTAAGAAGTAATTCTGTAATCTCAGAAGAAATTCTGTAATCACAGAAGTAATTCTGTAATCTCAGAAGTAGTATTTCTGTAATCTCAGAAGTAATTCTGTAATCTCAGAAGTAGTTCTGTAATCTCAGAAGTAATTCTGTAATCTCAGAAGTAATTATGTAATCTCAGAAGTAATTCTGTAATCTAAGAAGTAATTCTGTAATCTCAGAAGTAATTCTGTAATCTCAGAAGTAATTCTGTAATCTCAGAAGTAGTTCTGTAATCTCAAAAGTAATTCTGTAATCTCAGAAGTAATTCTGTAATCTCAGAAGTAATTCTGTAATCTAAGAAGTAATTCTGTAATCTCAGAAGTAATTCTGTAATCACAGAAGTAATTCTGTAATCTCAGAAGTAGTTCTGTAATCTCAAAAGTAATTCTGTAACCTCAGAAATTATTTCTGTAATCTCAGAAGTAATTCTGTAATCTCAGAAGTAATTATGTGATCTTAGAAGCAATTCTGTAATCTCAGAAGCAATTCTGTAATCTCAGAAGTAATTCTGCAATCTCAGAAGTAGTTCTGCAATCTCAGAAGTAATTATGTAATCTCAGAAGCAGTTCTGCAATCTCAGAAGGAATTCTGTAATCTCAGAAGTAGTTCTGTAATCTCAGAAGTAATTCTGTAATCTCAGAAGTAATTCTGTAATCTCAGAAGTAATCCTCTAATCTCAGAACTAGTTATGTAATCTCAGAAGTAATTATGTAATCTCAAAAGTAATTATGTAACCTCAGAAAGCATTTCTGGAATCTCAGAAGTAATTCTGTAATCTCAGAAGCAATTCTGTAATCTTAGAAGTAAATCTGTAATCTTAGAAGTAATTCTGTAATCTCAGAAGTAGTTCTGTAATCTCAGAAGTAGTTCTGTAATCTCAGAAGTAATTCTGTAATCTCAGAAGTAATTCTGTTATCTCAGAAGTAGTTCTGCAATCTCAGAAGTAGTGCTGTCTTCTCAGAAATATTTATGTAATCTCAGAAGTAAATCTGTAATCTCAGAAGTATTTCTGTAATCTCAGAAGTAGTTCTGTAATCTCAGAAGTAATTCTGTAATCTCAGAAGTAATTGTGTAATCTCAGAAGTAATTCTGTAATCTCAGAAGTAATTCTTTAATCTCAGAAATAATTCTGTAATCTCAGAAGTAATTCCATAATCTCAGAAGTAGTTCTGTAATCTCAAAAGTAATTCTGTAATCTCAGAAGTAATTCTGTAATCTAAGAAGTAATTCTGTAATCTCAGAAGTAATTCTGTAATCTCAGAAGTAATTCTGTAATCTCAGAAGTAATTCCGTAATCTCAGAAGTAGTTCTGTAATCTCAAAAGTAATTCTGTAACCTCAGCAATATTTCTGTAATCTCAGAAGTAATTCTGTAATCTCAGAAGTAGTTCTGTAATCTCAGAAGTAGTTCTGTACTCTCAGAAGTAATTCTGTAATCTCAGAAGTAATTCTGTTATCTCAGAAGTAGTTCTGCAATCTCAGAAGTAGTGCTGTCTTCTCAGAAATATTTATGTAATCTCAGAAGTAAATCTGTAATCTCAGAAGTATTTCTGTAATCTCAGAAGTAGTTCTGTAATCTCAGAAGTAATTCTGTAATCTCAGAAGTAATTGTGTAATCTCAGAAATAATTCTGTAATCTCAGAAGTAATTCTGTAATCTAAGAAGTAATTCTGTAATCTCAGAAGTAATTCTGTAATCTCAGAAGTAATTCTGTAATCTCAGAAGTAATTCCGTAATCTCAGAAGTAGTTCTGTAATCTCAAAAGTAATTCTGTAACCTCAGCAATATTTCTGTAATCTCAGAAGTAATTCTGTAATCTCAGAAGTAATTATGTGATCTCAGAAGCAATTCTGTAATCTCAGAAGTACTTCTGTAATCTCAGAAGTAGCTCTGTAATCTCAGAAGTAATTCTGTAATCTCAGAAGTAGCTCTGTAATCTCAGAAGTAGCTCTGTAATATCAGAAGTAATTCTGTAATATCAGAAGTAGCTCTGTAATCTCAGAAGTAATTCTGTAATCTCAGAAGTAGTTCTGTAATCTCAGAAGTAGCTCTGTAATATCAGAAGTAATTATATAATATCTGAAGTAGTATTTCTGTAATCTCAGAAGTAATTCTGTAATCTCAGAAGTAGTTCTGTAATCTCAGAAGTAATTCTGTAATCTCAGAAGTAGTTCTGTAATCTCAGAAGTAGCTCTGTAATATCAGAAGTAATTATATAATATCAGAAGTAGTATTTCTGTAATCTCAGAAGTAATTCTGTAATCTCAGAAGTAGTTCTGTAATCTCAGAAGTAATTCTGTAATCTCAGAAGTAATTATGTAATCTCAGAAGTAATTCTGTAATCTAAGAAGTAATTCTGTAATCTCAGAAGTAATTCTGTAATCTCAGAAGTAATTCTGTAATCTCAGAAGTAGTTCTGTAATCTCAAAAGTAATTCTGTAATCTCAGAAGTAATTCTGTAATCTCAGAAGTAATTCTGTAATCTAAGAAGTAATTCTGTAATCTCAGAAGTAATTCTGTAATCTCAGAAGTAATTCTGTAATCTCAGAAGTAGTTCTGTAATCTCAAAAGTAATTCTGTAACCTCAGAAATTATTTCTGTAATCTCAGAAGTAATTCTGTAATCTCAGAAGTAATTATGTGATCTTAGAAGCAATTCTGTAATCTCAGAAGCAATTCTGTAATCTCAGAAGTAATTCTGCAATCTCAGAAGTAGTTCTGCAATCTCAGAAGTAATTATGTAATCTCAGAAGCAGTTCTGCAATCTCAGAAGGAATTCTGTAATCTCAGAAGTAGTTCTGTAATCTCAGAAGTAATTCTGTAATCTCAGAAGTAATTCTGTAATCTCAGAAGTAATCCTCTAATCTCAGAACTAGTTATGTAATCTCAGAAGTAATTATGTAATCTCAAAAGTAATTATGTAACCTCAGAAAGTATTTCTGGAATCTCAGAAGTAATTCTGTAATCTCAGAAGCAATTCTGTAATCTTAGAAGTAAATCTGTAATCTTAGAAGTAATTCTGTAATCTCAGAAGTAGTTCTGTAATCTCAGAAGTAGTTCTGTAATCTCAGAAGTAATTCTGTAATCTCAGAAGTAATTCTGTTATCTCAGAAGTAGTTCTGCAATCTCAGAAGTAGTGCTGTCTTCTCAGAAATATTTATGTAATCTCAGAAGTAAATCTGTAATCTCAGAAGTATTTCTGTAATCTCAGAAGTAGTTCTGTAATCTCAGAAGTAATTCTGTAATCTCAGAAGTAATTGTGTAATCTCAGAAGTAATTCTGTAATCTCAGAAGTAATTCTTTAATCTCAGAAATAATTCTGTATTCTCAGAAGTAATTCCATAATCTCAGAAGTAGTTCTGTAATCTCAAAAGTAATTCTGTAATCTCAGAAGTAATTCTGTAATCTAAGAAGTAATTCTGTAATCTCAGAAGTAATTCTGTAATCTCAGAAGTAATTCTGTAATCTCAGAAGTAATTCCGTAATCTCAGAAGTAGTTCTGTAATCTCAAAAGTAAATCTGTAACCTCAGCAATATTTCTGTAATCTCAGAAGTAATTCTGTAATCTCAGAAGTAATTATGTGATCTCAGAAGCAATTCTGTAATCTCAGAAGTACTTCTGTAATCTCAGAAGTAGCTCTGTAATCTCAGAAGTAGTTCTGTAATCTCAGAAGTAATTCTGTAATCTCAGAAGTAGCTCTGTAATCTCAGAAGTAGCTCTGTAATATCAGAAGTAATTCTGTAATATCAGAAGTAGCTCTGTAATCTCAGAAGTAATTCTGTAATCTCAGAAGTAGTTCTGTAATCTCAGAAGTAGCTCTGTAATATCAGAAGTAATTCTGTAATCTCAGAAGTAGTTCTGTAATCTCAGAAGTAATTCTGTAATCTCAGAAGTAATTATGTAATCTCAGAAGTAATTCTGTAATCTAAGAAGTAATTCTGTAATCTCAGAAGTAATTCTGTAATCTCAGAAGTAATTCTGTAATCTCAGAAGTAGTGCTGTAATCTCAAAAGTAATTCTGTAATCTCAGAAGTAATTCTGTAATCTCAGAAGTAATTCTGTAATCTCAGAAGTAATTCTGTAATCTAAGAAGTAATTATGTAATCTCAGAAGTAATTCTGTAATCTCAGAAGTAATTCTGTAATCTCAGAAGTAGTTCTGTAATCTCAAAAGTAATTCTGTAACCTCAGAAATTATTTCTGTAATCTCAGAAGTAATTCTGTAATCACAGAAGTAATTATGTGATCTTAGAAGCAATTCTGTAATCTCAGAAGCAATTCTGTAATCTCAGAAGTAATTCTGCAATCTCAGAAGTAGTTCTGCAATCTCAGAAGTAATTATGTAATCTCAGAAGCAGTTCTGCAATCTCAGAAGGAATTCTGTAATCTCAGAAGTAGTTCTGTAATCTCAGAAGTAATTCTGTAATCTCAGAAGTAATTCCGTAATCTCAGAAGTAGTTCTGTAATCTCAAAAGTAATTCTGTAACCTCAGCAATATTTCTGTAATCTCAGAAGTAATTCTGTAATCTCAGAAGTAATTATGTGATCTCAGAAGCAATTCTGTAATCTCAGAAGTACTTCTGTAATCTCAGAAGTAGCTCTGTAATCTCAGAAGTAATTCTGTAATCTCAGAAGTAGCTCTGTAATCTCAGAAGTAGCTCTGTAATATCAGAAGTAATTCTGTAATATCAGAAGTAGCTCTGTAATCTCAGAAGTAATTCTGTAATCTCAGAAGTAGTTCTGTAATCTCAGAAGTAGCTCTGTAATATCAGAAGTAATTATATAATATCAGAAGTAGTATTTCTGTAATCTCAGAAGTAATTTTGTAATCTCAGAAGTAGTTCTGTAATCTCAGAAGTAATTCTGTAATCTCAGAAGTAATTATGTAATCTCAGAAGTAATTCTGTAATCTAAGAAGTAATTCTGTAATCTCAGAAGTAATTCTGTAATCTCAGAAGTAATTCTGTAATCTCAGAAGTAGTTCTGTAATCTCAAAAGTAATTCTGTAATCTCAGAAGTAATTCTGTAATCTCAGAAGTAATTCTGTAATCTAAGAAGTAATTCTGTAATCTCAGAAGTAATTCTGTAATCTCAGAAGTAATTCTGTAATCTCAGAAGTAGTTCTGTAATCTCAAAAGTAATTCTGTAACCTCAGAAATTATTTCTGTAATCTCAGAAGTAATTCTGTAATCTCAGAAGTAATTATGTGATCTTAGAAGCAATTCTGTAATCTCAGAAGCAATTCTGTAATCTCAGAAGTAATTCTGCAATCTCAGAAGTAGTTCTGCAATCTCAGAAGTAATTATGTAATCTCAGAAGCAGTTCTGCAATCTCAGAAGGAATTCTGTAATCTCAGAAGTAGTTCTGTAATCTCAGAAGTAATTCTGTAATCTCAGAAGTAATTCTGTAATCTCAGAAGTAATCCTCTAATCTCAGAACTAGTTATGTAATCTCAGAAGTAATTATGTAATCTCAAAAGTAATTATGTAACCTCAGAAAGTATTTCTGGAATCTCAGAAGTAATTCTGTAATCTCAGAAGCAATTCTGTAATCTTAGAAGTAAATCTGTAATCTTAGAAGTAATTCTGTAATCTCAGAAGTAGTTCTGTAATCTCAGAAGTAGTTCTGTAATCTCAGAAGTAATTCTGTAATCTCAGAAGTAATTCTGTTATCTCAGAAGTAGTTCTGCAATCTCAGAAGTAGTGCTGTCTTCTCAGAAATATTTATGTAATCTCAGAAGTAAATCTGTAATCTCAGAAGTATTTCTGTAATCTCAGAAGTAGTTCTGTAATCTCAGAAGTAATTCTGTAATCTCAGAAGTAATTGTGTAATCTCAGAAGTAATTCTGTAATCTCAGAAGTAATTCTTTAATCTCAGAAATAATTCTGTATTCTCAGAAGTAATTCCATAATCTCAGAAGTAGTTCTGTAATCTCAAAAGTAATTCTGTAATCTCAGAAGTAATTCTGTAATCTAAGAAGTAATTCTGTAATCTCAGAAGTAATTCTGTAATCTCAGAAATCATTTCTGTAATCTCAGAAGTAATTCTGTAATCTCAGAAGTAATTATGTGATCTTAGAAGCAATTCTGTAATCTCAGAAGTAGTTCTGTAATCTCAGAAGTAATTCTGTAATCTCAGAAGTAATTCTGTAATCTCAGAAGTAATTCCGTAATCTCAGAAGTAGTTCTGTAATCTCAAAAGTAATTCTGTAACCTCAGCAATATTTCTGTAATCTCAGAAGTAATTCTGTAATCTCAGAAGTAATTCTTTAATCTCAGAAATAATTCTGTAATCTCAGAAGTAATTCCATAATCTCAGAAGTAATTCTGTAATCTCAGAAGTAATTCTGTAATCTCAGAAGTAATTCCGTAATCTCAGAAGTAGTTCTGTAATCTCAAAAGTAAATCTGTAACCTCAGCAATATTTCTGTAATCTCAGAAGTAATTCTGTAATCTCAGAAGTAATTATGTGATCTCAGAAGCAATTCTGTAATCTCAGAAGTAGCTCTGTAATCTCAGAAGTAGCTCTGTAATATCAGAAGTAATTCTGTAATATCAGAAGTAGCTCTGTAATCTCAGAAGTAGCTCTGTAATATCAGAAGTAATTCTGTAATATCAGAAGTAGCTCTGTAATCTCAGAAGTAATTCTGTAATCTAAGAAGTAATTCTGTAATCTCAGAAGTAATTCTGTAATCACAGAAGTAATTCTGTAATCTCAGAAGTAGTATTTCTGTAATCTCAGAAGTAATTCTGTAATCTCAGAAGTAGTTCTGTAATCTCAGAAGTAATTCTGTAATCTCAGAAGTAATTATGTAATCTCAGAAGTAATTCTGTAATCTAAGAAGTAATTCTGTAATCTCAGAAGTAGTTCTGTAATCTCAAAAGTAATTCTGTAATCTCAGAAGTAGTTCTGTAATCTCAGAAGTAATTCTGTAATCTAAGAAGTAATTCTGTAATCTCAGAAGTAATTCTGTAATCACAGAAGTAATTCTGTAATCTCAGAAGTAGTTCTGTAATCTCAAAAGTAATTCTGTAACCTCAGAAATTATTTCTGTAATCTCAGAAGTAATTCTGTAATCTCAGAAGTAATTATGTGATCTTAGAAGCAATTCTGTAATCTCAGAAGCAATTCTGTAATCTCAGAAGTAATTCTGCAATCTCAGAAGTAGTTCTGCAATCTCAGAAGTAATTATGTAATCTCAGAAGCAGTTCTGCAATCTCAGAAGGAATTCTGTAATCTCAGAAGTAGTTCTGTAATCTCAGAAGTAATTCTGTAATCTCAGAAGTAATTCTGTAATCTCAGAAGTAATCCTCTAATCTCAGAACTAGTTATGTAATCTCAGAAGTAATTATGTAATCTCAAAAGTAATTATGTAACCTCAGAAAGCATTTCTGGAATCTCAGAAGTAATTCTGTAATCTCAGAAGCAATTCTGTAATCTTAGAAGTAAATCTGTAATCTTAGAAGTAATTCTGTAATCTCAGAAGTAGTTCTGTAATCTCAGAAGTAGTTCTGTAATCTCAGAAGTAATTCTGTAATCTCAGAAGTAATTCTGTTATCTCAGAAGTAGTTCTGCAATCTCAGAAGTAGTGCTGTCTTCTCAGAAATATTTATGTAATCTCAGAAGTAAATCTGTAATCTCAGAAGTATTTCTGTAATCTCAGAAGTAGTTCTGTAATCTCAGAAGTAATTCTGTAATCTCAGAAGTAATTGTGTAATCTCAGAAGTAATTCTGTAATCTCAGAAGTAATTCTTTAATCTCAGAAATAATTCTGTAATCTCAGAAGTAATTCCATAATCTCAGAAGTAGTTCTGTAATCTCAAAAGTAATTCTGTAATCTCAGAAGTAATTCTGTAATCTAAGAAGTAATTCTGTAATCTCAGAAGTAATTCTGTAATCTCAGAAGTAATTCTGTAATCTCAGAAGTAATTCCGTAATCTCAGAAGTAGTTCTGTAATCTCAAAAGTAATTCTGTAACCTCAGCAATATTTCTGTAATCTCAGAAGTAATTCTGTAATCTCAGAAGTAGTTCTGTAATCTCAGAAGTAGTTCTGTACTCTCAGAAGTAATTCTGTAATCTCAGAAGTAATTCTGTTATCTCAGAAGTAGTTCTGCAATCTCAGAAGTAGTGCTGTCTTCTCAGAAATATTTATGTAATCTCAGAAGTAAATCTGTAATCTCAGAAGTATTTCTGTAATCTCAGAAGTAGTTCTGTAATCTCAGAAGTAATTCTGTAATCTCAGAAGTAATTGTGTAATCTCAGAAATAATTCTGTAATCTCAGAAGTAATTCTTTAATCTCAGAAATAATTATGTAATCTCAGAAGTAATTCCATAATCTCAGAAGTAGTTCTGTAATCTCAAAAGTAATTCTGTAATCTCAGAAGTAATTCTGTAATCTAAGAAGTAATTCTGTAATCTCAGAAGTAATTCTGTAATCTCAGAAGTAATTCTGTAATCTCAGAAGTAATTCCGTAATCTCAGAAGTAGTTCTGTAATCTCAAAAGTAATTCTGTAACCTCAGCAATATTTCTGTAATCTCAGAAGTAATTCTGTAATCTCAGAAGTAATTATGTGATCTCAGAAGCAATTCTGTAATCTCAGAAGTACTTCTGTAATCTCAGAAGTAGCTCTGTAATCTCAGAAGTAATTCTGTAATCTCAGAAGTAGCTCTGTAATCTCAGAAGTAGCTCTGTAATATCAGAAGTAATTCTGTAATATCAGAAGTAGCTCTGTAATCTCAGAAGTAATTCTGTAATCTCAGAAGTAGTTCTGTAATCTCAGAAGTAGCTCTGTAATATCAGAAGTAATTATATAATATCTGAAGTAGTATTTCTGTAATCTCAGAAGTAATTCTGTAATCTCAGAAGTAGTTCTGTAATCTCAGAAGTAATTCTGTAATCTCAGAAGTAATTATGTAATCTCAGAAGTAATTCTGTAATCTAAGAAGTAATTCTGTAATCTCAGAAGTAATTCTGTAATCTCAGAAGTAGTTCTGTAATCTCAAAAGTAATTCTGTAATCTCAGAAGTAATTCTGTAATCTCAGAAGTAATTCTGTAATCTAAGAAGTAATTCTGTAATCTCAGAAGTAATTCTGTAATCTCAGAAGTAATTCTGTAATCTCAGAAGTAGTTCTGTAATCTCAAAAGTAATTCTGTAACCTCAGAAATTATTTCTGTAATCTCAGAAGTAATTCTGTAATCTCAGAAGTAATTATGTGATCTTAGAAGCAATTCTGTAATCTCAGAAGCAATTCTGTAATCTCAGAAGTAATTCTGCAATCTCAGAAGTAGTTCTGCAATCTCAGAAGTAATTATGTAATCTCAGAAGCAGTTCTGCAATCTCAGAAGGAATTCTGTAATCTCAGAAGTAGTTCTGTAATCTCAGAAGTAATTCTGTAATCTCAGAAGTAATTCTGTAATCTCAGAAGTAATTCTGTAATCTAAGAAGTAATTCTGTAATCTCAGAAGTAATTCTGTAATCTCAGAAGTAATTCTGTAATCTCAGAAGTAGTTCTGTAATCTCAGAAGTAGTTCTGTCATCTCAAAAGTAATTCTGTAACCTCAGCAATATTTCTGTAATCTCAGAAGTAATTCTGTAATCTCAGAAGTAATTATGTGATCTCAGAAGCAATTCTGTAATCTCAGAAGTACTTCTGTAATCTCAGAAGTAGCTCTGTAATCTCAGAAGTAATTCTGTAATCTCAGAAGTAGCTCTGTAATCTCAGAAGTAGCTCTGTAATATCAGAAGTAATTCTGTAATATCAGAAGTAGCTCTGTAATCTCAGAAGTAATTCTGTAATCTCAGAAGTAGTTCTGTAATCTCAGAAGTAGCTCTGTAATATCAGAAGTAATTATATAATATCAGAAGTAGTATTTCTGTAATCTCAGAAGTAATTCTGTAATCTCAGAAGTAGTTCTGTAATCTCAGAAGTAATTCTGTAATCTCAGAAGTAATTATGTAATCTCAGAAGTATTTCTGTAATCTAAGAAGTAATTCTGTAATCTCAGAAGTAATTCTGTAATCTCAGAAGTAATTCTGTAATCTCAGAAGTAGTTCTGTAATCTCAAAAGTAATTCTGTAATCTCAGAAGTAATTCTGTAATCTCAGAAGTAATTCTGTAATCTAAGAAGTAATTCTGTAATCTCAGAAGTAATTCTGTAATCTGAGAAGTAATTCTGTAATCTCAGAAGTAGTTCTGTAATCTCAAAAGTAATTCTGTAACCACAGAAATTATTTCTGTAATCTCAGAAGTAATTCTGTAATCTCAGAAGTAATTATGTGATCTTAGAAGCAATTCTGTAATCTCAGAAGCAATTCTGTAGTCTCAGAAGTAATTCTGCAATCTCAGAAGTAGTTCTGCAATCTCAGAAGTAATTATGTAATCTCAGAAGCAGTTCTGCAATCTCAGAAGGAATTCTGTAATCTCAGAAGTAGTTCTGTAATCTCAGAAGTAATTCTGTAATCTCAGAAGTAATTCTGTAATCTCAGAAGTAATCCTATAATCTCAGAACTAGTTATGTAATCTCAGAAGTAATTATGTAATCTCAAAAGTAATTATGTAACCTCAGAAAGTATTTCTGGAATCTCAGAAGTAATTATGTAATCTCAGAAGCAATTCTGTAATCTTAGAAGTAAATCTGTAATCTTAGAAGTAATTCTGTAATCTCAGAAGTAGTTCTGTAATCTCAGAAGTAGTTCTGTAATCTCAGAAGTAATTCTGTAATCTCAGAAGTAATTCTGTTATCTCAGAAGTAGTTCTGCAATCTCAGAAGTAGTGCTGTCTTCTCAGAAATATTTATGTAATCTCAGAAGTAAATCTGTAATCTCAGAAGTATTTCTGTAATCTCAGAAGTAGTTCTGTAATCTCAGAAGTAATTCTGTAATCTCAGAAGTAATTGTGTAATCTCAGAAGTAATTCTGTAATCTCAGAAGTAATTCTTTAATCTCAGAAATAATTCTGTAATCTCAGAAGTAATTCCATAATCTCAGAAGTAGTTCTGTAATCTCAAAAGTAATTCTGTAATCTCAGAAGTAATTCTGTAATCTAAGAAGTAATTCTGTAATCTCAGAAGTAATTCTGTAATCTCAGAAGTAATTCTGTAATCTCAGAAGTAATTCCGTAATCTCAGAAGTAGTTCTGTAATCTCAAAAGTAATTCTGTAACCTCAGCAATATTTCTGTAATCTCAGAAGTAATTCTGTAATCTCAGAAGTAATTATGTGATCTCAGAAGCAATTCTGTAATCTCAGAAGTACTTCTGTAATCTCAGAAGTAGCTCTGTAATCTCAGAAATAGTTCTGTAATCTCAGAAGTAGCTCTGTAATCTCAGAAGTAGCTCTGTAATATCAGAAGTAATTCTGTAATATCAGAAGTAGCTCTGTAATCTCAGAAGTAATTCTGTAATCTCAGAAGTAGTTCTGTAATCTCAGAAGTAGCTCTGTAATCTCAGAAGTAATTCTGTAATCTCAGAAGTAGCTCTGTAATCTCAGAAGTAGCTCTGTAATATCAGAAGTAATTCTGTAATATCAGAAGTAGCTCTGTAATCTCAGAAGTAATTCTGTAATCTCAGAAGTAGTTCTGTAATCTCAGAAGTAGCTCTGTAATATCAGAAGTAATTATATAATATCTGAAGTAGTATTTCTGTAATCTCAGAAGTAATTCTGTAATCTCAGAAGTAGTTCTGTAATCTCAGAAGTAATTCTGTAATCTCAGAAGTAATTATGTAATCTCAGAAGTAATTCTGTAATCTAAGAAGTAATTCTGTAATCTCAGAAGTAATTCTGTAATCTCAGAAGTAGTTCTGTAATCTCAAAAGTAATTCTGTAATCTCAGAAGTAATTCTGTAATCTCAGAAGTAATTCTGTAATCTAAGAAGTAATTCTGTAATCTCAGAAGTAATTCTGTAATCTCAGAAGTAATTCTGTAATCTCAGAAGTAGTTCTGTAATCTCAAAAGTAATTCTGTAACCTCAGAAATTATTTCTGTAATCTCAGAAGTAATTCTGTAATCTCAGAAGTAATTATGTGATCTTAGAAGCAATTCTGTAATCTCAGAAGCAATTCTGTAATCTCAGAAGTAATTCTGCAATCTCAGAAGTAGTTCTGCAATCTCAGAAGTAATTATGTAATCTCAGAAGCAGTTCTGCAATCTCAGAAGGAATTCTGTAATCTCAGAAGTAGTTCTGTAATCTCAGAAGTAATTCTGTAATCTCAGAAGTAATTCTGTAATCTCAGAAGTAATTCTGTAATCTAAGAAGTAATTCTGTAATCTCAGAAGTAATTCTGTAATCTCAGAAGTAATTCTGTAATCTCAGAAGTAGTTCTGTAATCTCAGAAGTAGTTCTGTCATCTCAAAAGTAATTCTGTAACCTCAGCAATATTTCTGTAATCTCAGAAGTAATTCTGTAATCTCAGAAGTAATTATGTGATCTCAGAAGCAATTCTGTAATCTCAGAAGTACTTCTGTAATCTCAGAAGTAGCTCTGTAATCTCAGAAGTAATTCTGTAATCTCAGAAGTAGCTCTGTAATCTCAGAAGTAGCTCTGTAATATCAGAAGTAATTCTGTAATATCAGAAGTAGCTCTGTAATCTCAGAAGTAATTCTGTAATCTCAGAAGTAGTTCTGTAATCTCAGAAGTAGCTCTGTAATATCAGAAGTAATTATATAATATCAGAAGTAGTATTTCTGTAATCTCAGAAGTAATTCTGTAATCTCAGAAGTAGTTCTGTAATCTCAGAAGTAATTCTGTAATCTCAGAAGTAATTATGTAATCTCAGAAGTAATTCTGTAATCTAAGAAGTAATTCTGTAATCTCAGAAGTAATTCTGTAATCTCAGAAGTAATTCTGTAATCTCAGAAGTAGTTCTGTAATCTCAAAAGTAATTCTGTAATCTCAGAAGTAATTCTGTAATCTCAGAAGTAATTCTGTAATCTAAGAAGTAATTCTGTAATCTCAGAAGTAATTCTGTAATCTGAGAAGTAATTCTGTAATCTCAGAAGTAGTTCTGTAATCTCAAAAGTAATTCTGTAACCTCAGAAATTATTTCTGTAATCTCAGAAGTAATTCTGTAATCTCAGAAGTAATTATGTGATCTTAGAAGCAATTCTGTAATCTCAGAAGCAATTCTGTAATCTCAGAAGTAATTCTGCAATCTCAGAAGTAGTTCTGCAATCTCAGAAGTAATTATGTAATCTCAGAAGCAGTTCTGCAATCTCAGAAGGAATTCTGTAATCTCAGAAGTAGTTCTGTAATCTCAGAAGTAATTCTGTAATCTCAGAAGTAATTCTGTAATCTCAGAAGTAATCCTATAATCTCAGAACTAGTTATGTAATCTCAGAAGTAATTATGTAATCTCAAAAGTAATTATGTAACCTCAGAAAGTATTTCTGGAATCTCAGAAGTAATTATGTAATCTCAGAAGCAATTCTGTAATCTTAGAAGTAAATCTGTAATCTTAGAAGTAATTCTGTAATCTCAGAAGTAGTTCTGTAATCTCAGAAGTAGTTCTGTAATCTCAGAAGTAATTCTGTAATCTCAGAAGTAATTCTGTTATCTCAGAAGTAGTTCTGCAATCTCAGAAGTAGTGCTGTCTTCTCAGAAATATTTATGTAATCTCAGAAGTAAATCTGTAATCTCAGAAGTATTTCTGTAATCTCAGAAGTAGTTCTGTAATCTCAGAAGTAATTCTGTAATCTCAGAAGTAATTGTGTAATCTCAGAAGTAATTCTGTAATCTCAGAAGTAATTCTTTAATCTCAGAAATAATTCTGTAATCTCAGAAGTAATTCCATAATCTCAGAAGTAGTTCTGTAATCTCAAAAGTAATTCTGTAATCTCAGAAGTAATTCTGAATTCTAAGAAGTAATTCTGTAATCTCAGAAGTAATTCTGTAATCTCAGAAGTAATTCTGTAATCTCAGAAGTAATTCCGTAATCTCAGAAGTAGTTCTGTAATCTCAAAAGTAATTCTGTAACCTCAGCAATATTTCTGTAATCTCAGAAGTAATTCTGTAATCTCAGAAGTAATTATGTGATCTCAGAAGCAATTCTGTAATCTCAGAAGTACTTCTGTAATCTCAGAAGTAGCTCTGTAATCTCAGAAATAGTTCTGTAATCTCAGAAGTAATTCTGTAATCTCAGAAGTAGCTCTGTAATCTCAGAAGTAGCTCTGTAATATCAGAAGTAATTCTGTAATATCAGAAGTAGCTCTGTAATCTCAGAAGTAATTCTGTAATCTCAGAAGTAGTTCTGTAATCTCAGAAGTAGCTCTGTAATATCAGAAGTAATTATATAATATCAGAAGTAGTATTTCTGTAATCTCAGAAGTAATTCTGTAATCTCAGAAGTAGTTCTGTAATCTCAGAAGTAATTCTGTAATCTCAGAAGTAAATATGTAATCTCAGAAGTAATTCTGTAATCTAAGAAGTAATTCTGTAATCTCAGAAGTAATTCTGTAATCTCAGAAGTAATTCTGTAATCTCAGAAGTAGTTCTGTAATCTCAAAAGTAATTCTGTAATCTCAGAAGTAATTCTGTAATCTCAGAAGTAATTCTGTAATCTAAGAAGTAATTCTGTAATCTCAGAAGTAATTCTGTAATCTCAGAAGTAATTCTGTAATCTCAGAAGTAGTTCTGTAATCTCAAAAGTAATTCTGTAACCTCAGAAATTATTTCTGTAATCTCAGAAGTAATTCTGTAATCTCAGAAGTAATTATGTGATCTTAGAAGCAATTCTGTAATCTCAGAAGCAATTCTGTAATCTCAGAAGTAATTCTGCAATCTCAGAAGTAGTTCTGCAATCTCAGAAGTAATTATGTAATCTCAGAAGCAGTTCTGCAATCTCAGAAGGAATTCTGTAATCTCAGAAGTAGTTCTGTAATGTCAGAAGTAATTCTGTAATCTCAGAAGTAATTCTGTAATCTCAGAAGTAATCCTCTAATCTCAGAACTAGTTATGTAATCTCAGAAGTAATTATGTAATCTCAAAAGTAATTATGTAACCTCAGAAAGTATTTCTGGAATCTCAGAAGTAATTCTGTAATCTCAGAAGCAATTCTGTAATCTTAGAAGTAAATCTGTAATCTTAGAAGTAATTCTGTAATCTCAGAAGTAGTTCTGTAATCTCAGAAGTAGTTCTGTAATCTCAGAAGTAATTCTGTAATCTCAGAAGTAATTCTGTTATCTCAGAAGTAGTTCTGCAATCTCAGAAGTAGTGCTGTCTTCTCAGAAATATTTATGTAATCTCAGAAGTAAATCTGTAATCTCAGAAGTATTTCTGTAATCTCAGAAGTAGTTCTGTAATCTCAGAAGTAATTCTGTAATCTCAGAAGTAATTGTGTAATCTCAGAAGTAATTCTGTAATCTCAGAAGTAATTCTTTAATCTCAGAAATAATTCTGTAATCTCAGAAGTAATTCCATAATCTCAGAAGTAGTTCTGTAATCTCAAAAGTAATTCTGTAATCTCAGAAGTAATTCTGTAATCTAAGAAGTAATTCTGTAATCTCAGAAGTAATTCTGTAATCTCAGAAGTAATTCTGTAATCTCAGAAGTAATTCCGTAATCTCAGAAGTAGTTCTGTAATCTCAGTAGTAGTTCTGTAATCTCAGAAGTAGTTACGTAATCTCAGAAGTAATTCTGTAATCTCAGAAGTAATTCTGTTATCTCAGAAGTAGTTCTGCAATCTCAGAAGTAGTTCTGCAATCTCAGAAGTAATTCTGTAATATCAGAAGTAGCTCTGTAATCTCAAAAGTCATTCTGTAATCTCAGAAGTACCTCTGTAATCTCAGAAGTAATTCTGCAATCTCAGAAGCAGTTCTGTAATCTCAGAAGTAATTCTGTAATCTCAGTAGTAGTTCTTTAATCTCAGAAGTAGTTACGTAATCTCAGAAGTAATTCTGTAATCTCAGAAGTAAATCTGCAATCTCAGAAGTAGTTCTGCAATCTCAGAAGTAATTCTGTAATCTTAGAAGTAATTCCGTAATCTCAGAAGTAATTCTGTAATATCAGAAGTAGTTCTGTAATCTCAGAAGTAGTTCTGTAATCTCAGAAGTAATTCTGTAATCTCAGAAGTAATTCTGTAATCTCAGAAGTAATTATGTTATCTCAGAAGTAGTTCTGCAATCTCAGAAGTAGTTCTGTCTTCTCAGAAGTATTTATGTAATCTCAGAAGTAAATCTGTAATCTCAAAAGTATTTATGTAATCTCAGAAGTAGTTCTGTAATCTCAGAAGTACTTCTGTAATCTCAGAAGTAATTCTGTAATCTCAGAAGTAATTCTGTAATCTTAGAAGTAATTCTGTTATCTCAGAATTAGTTCTGCAATCTCAGAAGTAGTTTTGCAATCTCAGAAGTAGGTCTGTCATCTCAGAAGTAATTCTGTAATCTCAGAAGAAATTCTGTAATCTCACAAGTAATTCTGTAATCTCAGAAGTAATTCTGTAATCTCAGAAGTAATTGTGTAATCTCAGAAGTAATTCTGTAATCTCAGAAGTAATTCTTTAATCTCAGAAATAATTCTGTAATCTCAGAAGTAATTCCATAATCTCAGAAGTAGTTCTGTAATCTCAAAAGTAATTCTGTAATCTCAGAAGTAATTCTGTAATCTAAGAAGTAATTCTGTAATCTCAGAAGTAATTCTGTAATCTCAGAAGTAATTCCGTAATCTCAGAAGTAGTTCTGTAATCTCAAAAGTAATTCTGTAACCTCAGCAATATTTCTGTAATCTCAGAAGTAATTCTGTAATCTCAGAAGTAATTATGTGATCTCAGAAGCAATTCTGTAATCTCAGAAGCAATTATGTAATCTCAGAAGTAATTCTGCAATCTCAGAAGTAGTTCTGCAATCTCATAAGTAATTATGTAACCTCATAAGCAGTTCTGCAATCTCAGAAGTAATTCTGTAATATCAGAAGTAGTATTTCTGTAATCTCAGAAGTAATTCTGTAATCTCAGAAGTAGTTCTGTAATCTCAGAAGAAATTATGTGATCTCAGAAGTAGTTCTGCAATCTCAGAAGTAATTCTGTAATATCAGAAGTAGCTCTGTAATCTCAAAAGTTATTCTGTAATCTCAGAAGTACCTCTGTAATCTCAGAAGTAATTCTGCAATCTCAGAAGCAGTTCTGTAATCTCAGAAGTAATTCTGTAATCTCAGTAGTAGTTCTGTAATCTCAGAAGTAGTTACGTAATCTCAGAAGTAATTCTGTAATCTCAGAAGTAAATCTGCAATCTCAGAAGTAGTTCTGCAATCTCAGAAGTAATTCTGTAATCTTAGAAGTAATTCCGTAATCTCAGAAGTAATTCTGTAATCTCAGAAGTAGTTCTGTAATCTCAGAAGTAGTTCTGTAATCTCAGAAGTAATTCTGTAATCTCAGAAGTAATTATGTAATCTCAGAAGTAATTCTGTTATCTCAGAAGTAGTTCTGCAATCTCAGAAGTAGTTCTGTCTTCTCAGAAGTATTTATGTAATCTCAGAAGTAAATCTGTAATCTCAAAAGTATTTATATAATCTCAGAAGTAGTTCTGTAATCTCAGAAGTAGTTCTGTAATCTCAGAAGTAATTCTGTAATCTCAGAAGTAATTCTGTAATCTTAGAAGTAATTCTGTTATCTCAGAATTAGTTCTGCAATCTCAGAAGTAGTTTTGCAATCTCAGAAGTAGGTCTGTCATCTCAGAAGTAATTCTGTAATCTCCGAAGAAATTCCGTAATCTCACAAGTAATTCTGTAATCTCAGAAGTTATTATGTAATCTCAGAAGTAGTTCTGTAATCTCAGAAATAATTCTGTAATCTCAGAAGTAATTGTGTAATCTCAGAAGTAATTCTGTAATGTCAGAAGTAATTATTTAATCTCAGAAGTAATTCTGTAATCTCAGAAGTAATTCTGTAATCTCAGAAGTAATTCTGTAATCTAAGAAGTAATTCTGTAATCTCAGAAGTAATTCTGTAATCTCAGAAGTAATTCTGTAATCTCAGAAGTAGTTCTGTAATCTCAAAAGTAATTCTGTAACCTCAGAAATTATTTCTGTAATCTCAGAAGCAATTCTGTAATCTCAGAAGTAATTCTGTGATCTTAGAAGCAATTCTGTAAACTCAGAAGCAATTCTGTAATCTCAGAAGTAATTCTGCAATCTCAGAAGTAGTTCTGTAATCTCAGAAGTAATTCTGTTATCTCAGAAGTAGTTCTGCAATCTCAGAAGTAGTGCTGTCTTCTCAGACGTATTTATGTAATCTCAGAAGTAAATCTGTAATCTCAGAAGTATTTCTGTAATCTCAGAAGTAGTTCTGTAATCTCAGAAGTAATTCTGTAATCTCAGAAGTAATTGTGTAATCTCAGAAGCAATTCTGTAATCTCAGAAATAATTCTTTAATCTCAGAAGTAATTCTTTAATCTCAGAAGTAATTCCATAATCTCAGAAGTAGTTCTGTAATCTCAAAAGTAATTCTGTAATCTCAGAAGTAATTCTGTAATCTAAGAAGTAATTCTGTAATCTCAGAAGTAATTCTGTAATCTCAGAAGTAATTCTGTAATCTCATAAGTAATTCCGTAATATCAGAAGTAGTTCCGTAATCTCAAAAGCAAGTATGTAACCTCAGCAATATTTCTGTAATCTCAGAAGTAATTATGTAACCTCAGAAGCAGTTCTGCAATCTCAGAAGTAATTCTGTAATCTCAGAAGTAGTTCTGTAATCTCAGAAGTAATTCTGTAATCTCAGAAGTAATTCTGTAATCTCAGAAGTAGTTCTGCAATCTCAGAAGTAATTCTGTAATCTCAGAAGTAATTCCGTAATCTCAGAAGTAGTTCTGTAATCTCAAAAGTAATTCTGTAATCTCAGAAGTAATTCTGTAATCTAAGAAGTAATTCTGTAATCTCAGAAGTAATTCTGTAATCTCAGAAGTAATTCTGTAATCTCATAAGTAATTCCGTAATCTCAGAAGTAATTCCGTAATCTCAAAAGTAAGTCTGTAACCTCAGCAATATTTCTGCAATCTCAGAAGTAATTCTGTAATCTCAGAAGTAATTACGTGATCTCAGAAGCAATTCTGTAATCTTAGAAGCAATTCTGTAATCTCAGAAGTAATTCTGCAATCTCAGAAGTAGTTCTGCAATCTCAGAAGTAATTATGTAACCTCAGAAGCAGTTCTGCAATCTCAGAAGTAATTCTGTAATCTTAGAAGTAGTTCTGTAATCTCAGAAGTAATTCTGTAATCTCAGAAGTAATTCTGTAATCTCAGAAGTAATCCTTTAATCTCAGAACTAGTTCTGTAATCTCAGAAGTAATTCTGTAATCTCAAAAGTAAGTACGTAACCTCAGAAAGTATTTCTGTAATCTCAGAAGCAATTCTGTAATCTCAGAAGTAGTTCTGTAATCTCAGAAGTAATTCTGTAATCTCAGAAGTAATTCTGTAATCTCAGAAGTAATTCTGTTATCTCAGAAGTAGTTCTGCAATCTCAGAAGTAGTTCTGTCTTCTCAGAAGTATTTATGTAATCTCAGAAGTAAATCTGTAATCTCAAAAGTATTTATATAATCTCAGAAGTAGTTCTGTAATCTCAGAAGTAGTTCTGTAATCTCAGAAGTAATTCTGTAATCTCAGAAGTAATTCTGTAATCTTAGAAGTAATTCTGTTATCTCAGAATTAGTTCTGCAATCTCAGAAGTAGTTTTGCAATCTCAGAAGTAGGTCTGTCATCTCAGAAGTAATTCTGTAATCTCCGAAGAAATTCCGTAATCTCACAAGTAATTCTGTAATCTCAGAAGTAATTATGTAATCTCAGAAGTAGTTCTGTAATCTCAGAAATAATTCTGTAATCTCAGAAGTAATTGTGTAATCTCAGAAGTAATTCTGTAATGTCAGAAGTAATTATTTAATCTCAGAAGTAATTCTGTAATCTCAGAAGTAATTCTGTAATCTCAGAAGTAATTCTGTAATCTAAGAAGTAATTCTGTAATCTCAGAAGTAATTCTGTAATCTCAGAAGTAATTCTGTAATCTCAGAAGTAGTTCTGTAATCTCAAAAGTAATTCTGTAACCTCAGAAATTATTTCTGTAATCTCAGAAGCAATTCTGTAATCTCAGAAGTAATTCTGTGATCTTAGAAGCAATTCTGTAAACTCAGAAGCAATTCTGTAATCTCAGAAGTAATTCTGCAATCTCAGAAGTAGTTCTGTAATCTCAGAAGTAATTCTGTTATCTCAGAAGTAGTTCTGCAATCTCAGAAGTAGTGCGGTCTTCTCAGACGTATTTATGTAATCTCAGAAGTAAATCTGTAATCTCAGAAGTATTTCTGTAATCTCAGAAGTAGTTCTGTAATCTCAGAAGTAATTCTGTAATCTCAGAAGTAATTGTGTAATCTCAGAAGCAATTCTGTAATCTCAGAAGTAATTCTTTAATCTCAGAAGTAATTCTTTAATCTCAGAAGTAATTCCATAATCTCAGAAGTAGTTCTGTAATCTCAAAAGTAATTCTGTAATCTCAGAAGTAATTCTGTAATCTAAGAAGTAATTCTGTAATCTCAGAAGTAATTCTGTAATCTCAGAAGTAATTCTGTAATCTCATAAGTAATTCCGTAATATCAGAAGTAATTCTGCAATCTCAGAAGTAGTTCTGCAATCTCAGAAGTAATTATGTAATCTCAGAAGCAGTTCTGCAATCTCAGAAGCAATTCTGTAATCTCAGAAGCAATTCTGTAATCTCAGAAGTAATTCTGCAATCTCAGAAGTAGTTCTGCAATCTCAGAAGTAATTATGTAATCTCAGAAGCAGTTCTGCAATCTCAGAAGGAATTCTGTAATCTCAGAAGTAGTTTTGTAATCTCAGAAGTAAATCTGTAATCTTAGAAGTAATTCTGTAATCTCAGAAGTAGTTCTGTAATCTCAGAAGTAGTTCTGTAATCTCAGAAGTAATTCTGTAATCTCAGAAGTCATTCTGTTATCTCAGAAGTAGTTCTGCAATCTCAGAAGTAGTGCTGTCTTCTCAGAAATATTTATGTAATCTCAGAAGTAAATCTGTAATCTCAGAAGTATTTCTGTAATCTCAGAAGTAGTTCTGTAATCTCAGAAGTAATTCTGTAATCTCAGAAGTAATTGTGTAATCTCAGAAGTAATTCTGTAATCTCAGAAGTAATTCTTTAATCTCAGAAATAATTCTGTAATCTCAGAAGTAATTCCATAATCTCAGAAGTAGTTCTGTAATCTCAAAAGTAATTATGTAATCTCAGAAGTAATTCTGTAATCTAAGAAGTAATTCTGTAATCTCAGAAGTAATTCTGTAATCTCAGAAGTAATTCTGTAATCTCAGAAGTAATTCCGTAATCTCAGAAGTAGTTCTGTAATCTCAAAAGTAATTCTGTAACCTCAGCAATATTTCTGTAATCTCAGAAGTAATTCTGTAATCTCAGAAGTAATTATGTGATCTCAGAAGCAATTCTGTAATCTCAGAAGTACTTCTGTAATCTCAGAAGTAGCTCTATAATCTCAGAAGTAATTCTGTAATCTCAGAAGTAGCTCTGTAATCTCAGAAGTAGCTCTGTAATATCAGAAGTAATTCTGTAATATCAGAAGTAGCTCTGTAATCTCAGAAGTAATTCTGTAATCTCAGAAGTAGTTCTGTAATCTCAGAAGTAGCTCTGTAATATCAGAAGTAATTATATAATATCAGAAGTAGTATTTCTGTAATCTCAGAAGTAATTCTGTAATCTCAGAAGTAGTTCTGTAATCTCAGAAGTAATTCTGTAATCTCAGAAGTAATTATGTAATCTCAGAAGTAATTCTGTAATCTAAGAAGTAATTCTGTAATCTCAGAAGTAATTCTGTAATCTCAGAAGTAATTCTGTAATCTCAGAAGTAGTGCTGTAATCTCAAAAGTAATTCTGTAATCTCAGAAGTAATTCTGTAATCTCAGAAGTAATTCTGTAATCTAAGAAGTAATTCTGTAATCTCAGAAGTAATTCTGTAATCTCAGAAGTAATTCTGTAATCTCAGAAGTAGTTCTGTAATCTCAAAAGTAATTCTGTAACCTCAGAAATTATTTCTGTAATCTCAGAAGTAATTCTGTAATCTCAGAAGTAATTATGTGATCTTAGAAGCAATTCTGTAATCTCAGAAGCAATTCTGTAATCTCAGAAGTAATTCTGCAATCTCAGAAGTAGTTCTGCAATCTCAGAAGTAATTATGTAATCTCAGAAGCAGTTCTGCAATCTCAGAAGGAATTCTGTAATCTCAGAAGTAGTTCTGTAATCTCAGAAGTAATTCTGTAATCTCAGAAGTAATTCTGTAATCTCAGAAGTAATTCTGTAATCTAAGAAGTAATTCTGTAATCTCAGAAGTAATTCTGTAATCTCAGAAGTAATTCTGTAATCTCAGAAGTAATTCCGTAATCTCAGAAGCAATTCTGTAATCTCAGAAGTACTTCTGTAATCTCAGAAGTAGCTCTGTAATCTCAGAAGTAATTCTGTAATCTCAGAAGTAGCTCTGTAATCTCAGAAGTAGCTCTGTAATATCAGAAGTAATTCTGTAATATCAGAAGTAGCTCTGTAATCTCAGAAGTAATTCTGTAATCTCAGAAGTAGTTCTGTAATCTCAGAAGTAGCTCTGTAATATCAGAAGTAATTATATAATATCAGAAGTAGTATTTCTGTAATCTCAGAAGTAATTCTGTAATCTCAGAAGTAGTTCTGTAATCTCAGAAGTAATTCTGTAATCTCAGAAGTAATTATGTAATCTCAGAAGTAATTCTGTAATCTAAGAAGTAATTCTGTAATCTCAGAAGTAATTCTGTAATCTCAGAAGTAATTCTGTAATCTCAGAAGTAGTTCTGTAATCTCAAAAGTAATTCTGTAATCTCAGAAGTAATTCTGTAATCTCAGAAGTAATTCTGTAATCTAAGAAGTAATTCTGTAATCTCAGAAGCAATTCTGTAATCTCAGAAGTAATTCTGCAATCTCAGAAGTAGTTCTGCAATCTCAGAAGTAATTATGTAATCTCAGAAGCAGTTCTGCAATCTCAGAAGGAATTCTGTAATCTCAGAAGTAGTTCTGTAATCTCAGAAGTAATTCTGTAATCTCAGAAGTAATTCTGTAATCTCAGAAGTAATCCTCTAATCTCAGAACTAGTTATGTAATCTCAGAAGTAATTATGTAATCTCAAAAGTAATTATGTAACCTCAGAAAGTATTTCTGGAATCTCAGAAGTAATTCTGTAATCTCAGAAGCAATTCTGTAATCTTAGAAGTAAATCTGTAATCTTAGAAGTAATTCTGTAATCTCAGAAGTAGTTCTGTAATCTCAGAAGTAGTTCTGTAATCTCAGAAGTAATTCTGTAATCTCAGAAGTAATTCTGTTATCTCAGAAGTAGTTCTGCAATCTCAGAAGTAGTGCTGTCTTCTCAGAAATATTTATGTAATCTCAGAAGTAAATCTGTAATCTCAGAAGTATTTCTGTAATCTCAGAAGTAGTTCTGTAATCTCAGAAGTAATTCTGTAATCTCAGAAGTAATTGTGTAATCTCAGAAGTAATTCTGTAATCTCAGAAGTAATTCTTTAATCTCAGAAATAATTCTGTATTCTCAGAAGTAATTCCATAATCTCAGAAGTAGTTCTGTAATCTCAAAAGTAATTCTGTAATCTCAGAAGTAATTCTGTAATCTAAGAAGTAATTCTGTAATCTCAGAAGTAATTCTGTAATCTCAGAAGTAATTCTGTAATCTCAGAAGTAATTCCGTAATCTCAGAAGTAGTTCTGTAATCTCAAAAGTAAATCTGTAACCTCAGCAATATTTCTGTAATCTCAGAAGTAATTCTGTAATCTCAGAAGTAATTATGTGATCTCAGAAGCAATTCTGTAATCTCAGAAGTACTTCTGTAATCTCAGAAGTAGCTCTGTAATCTCAGAAGTAGTTCTGTAATCTCAGAAGTAATTCTGTAATCTCAGAAGTAGCTCTGTAATCTCAGAAGTAGCTCTGTAATATCAGAAGTAATTCTGTAATATCAGAAGTAGCTCTGTAATCTCAGAAGTAATTCTGTAATCTCAGAAGTAGTTCTGTAATCTCAGAAGTAGCTCTGTAATATCAGAAGTAATTCTGTAATCTCAGAAGTAGTTCTGTAATCTCAGAAGTAATTCTGTAATCTCAGAAGTAATTATGTAATCTCAGAAGTAATTCTGTAATCTAAGAAGTAATTCTGTAATCTCAGAAGTAATTCTGTAATCTCAGAAGTAATTCTGTAATCTCAGAAGTAGTGCTGTAATCTCAAAAGTAATTCTGTAATCTCAGAAGTAATTCTGTAATCTCAGAAGTAATTCTGTAATCTCAGAAGTAATTCTGTAATCTAAGAAGTAATTATGTAATCTCAGAAGTAATTCTGTAATCTCAGAAGTAATTCTGTAATCTCAGAAGTAGTTCTGTAATCTCAAAAGTAATTCTGTAACCTCAGAAATTATTTCTGTAATCTCAGAAGTAATTCTGTAATCTCAGAAGTAATTATGTGATCTTAGAAGCAATTCTGTAATCTCAGAAGCAATTCTGTAATCTCAGAAGTAATTCTGCAATCTCAGAAGTAGTTCTGCAATCTCAGAAGTAATTATGTAATCTCAGAAGCAGTTCTGCAATCTCAGAAGGAATTCTGTAATCTCAGAAGTAGTTCTGTAATCTCAGAAGTAATTCTGTAATCTCAGAAGTAATTCTGTAATCTCAGAAGTAATTCTGTAATCTAAGAAGTAATTCTGTAATCTCAGAAGTAATTCTGTAATCTCAGAAGTAATTCTGTAATCTCAGAAGTAATTCCGTAATCTCAGAAGTAGTTCTGTAATCTCAAAAGTAATTCTGTAACCTCAGCAATATTTCTGTAATCTCAGAAGTAATTCTGTAATCTCAGAAGTAATTATGTGATCTCAGAAGCAATTCTGTAATCTCAGAAGTACTTCTGTAATCTCAGAAGTAGCTCTGTAATCTCAGAAGTAATTCTGTAATCTCAGAAGTAGCTCTGTAATCTCAGAAGTAGCTCTGTAATATCAGAAGTAATTCTGTAATATCAGAAGTAGCTCTGTAATCTCAGAAGTAATTCTGTAATCTCAGAAGTAGTTCTGTAATCTCAGAAGTAGCTCTGTAATATCAGAAGTAATTATATAATATCAGAAGTAGTATTTCTGTAATCTCAGAATTAATTCTGTAATCTCAGAAGTAGTTCTGTAATCTCAGAAGTAATTCTGTAATCTCAGAAGTAATTATGTAATCTCAGAAGTAATTCTGTAATCTAAGAAGTAATTCTGTAATCTCAGAAGTAATTCTGTAATCTCAGAAGTAATTATGTAACCTCAGAAAGTATTTCTGGAATCTCAGAAGTAATTCTGTAATCTCAGAAGCAATTCTGTAATCTTAGAAGTAAATCTGTAATCTTAGAAGTAATTCTGTAATCTCAGAAGTAGTTCTGTAATCTCAGAAGTAGTTCTGTAATCTCAGAAGTAATTCTGTAATCTCAGAAGTAATTATGTTATCTCAGAAGTAGTTCTGCAATCTCAGAAGTAGTGCTGTCTTCTCAGAAATATTTATGTAATCT
This sequence comes from Petromyzon marinus, assembly GCF_048934315.1. Taxonomy (NCBI): domain Eukaryota; kingdom Metazoa; phylum Chordata; class Hyperoartia; order Petromyzontiformes; family Petromyzontidae; genus Petromyzon; species Petromyzon marinus. The sequence goes on from NC_133685.1 coordinate 13,827,048, forward strand.
CAGAAGTAAATCTGTAATCTCAGAAGTATTTCTGTAATCTCAGAAGTAGTTCTGTAATCTCAGAAGTAATTCTGTAATCTCAGAAGTAATTGTGTAATCTCAGAAGTAATTCTGTAATGTCAGAAGTAATTATTTAATCTCAGAAGTAATTCTGTAATCTCAAAAGTAATTCTGTAACCTCAGAAATTATTTCTGTAATCTCAGAAGTAATTCTGTAATCTCAGAAGTAATTATGTGATCTTAGAAGCAATTCTGTAATCTCAGAAGCAATTCTGTAATCTCAGAAGTAATTCTGCAATCTCAGAAGTAGTTCTGCAATCTCAGAAGTAATTATGTAATCTCAGAAGCAGTTCTGCAATCTCAGAAGGAATTCTGTAATCTCAGAAGTAGTTCTGTAATCTCAGAAGTAATTCTGTAATCTCAGAAGTAATTCTGTAATCTCAGAAGTAATTCTGTAATCTAAGAAGTAATTCTGTAATCTCAGAAGTAATTCTGTAATCTCAGAAGTAATTCTGTAATCTCAGAAGTAATTCCGTAATCTCAGAAGTAGTTCTATAATCTCAAAAGTAATTCTGTAACCTCAGCAATATTTCTGTAATCTCAGAAGTAATTCTGTAATCTCAGAAGTAATTATGTGATCTCAGAAGCAATTCTGTAATCTCAGAAGTACTTCTGTAATCTCAGAAGTAGCTCTGTAATCTCAGAAGTAATTCTGTAATCTCAGAAGTAGCTCTGTAATCTCAGAAGTAGCTCTGTAATATCAGAAGTAATTCTGTAATATCAGAAGTAGCTCTGTAATCTCAGAAGTAATTCTGTAATCTCAGAAGTAGTTCTGTAATCTCAGAAGTAGCTCTGTAATATCAGAAGTAATTATATAATATCAGAAGTAGTATTTCTGTAATCTCAGAAGTAATTCTGTAATCTCAGAAGTAGTTCTGTAATCTCAGAAGTAATTCTGTAATCTCAGAAGTAATTATGTAATCTCAGAAGTAATTCTGTAATCTAAGAAGTAATTCTGTAATCTCAGAAGTAATTCTGTAATCTCAGAAGTAATTATGTAACCTCAGAAAGTATTTCTGGAATCTCAGAAGTAATTCTGTAATCTCAGAAGCAATTCTGTAATCTTAGAAGTAAATCTGTAATCTTAGAAGTAATTCTGTAATCTCAGAAGTAGTTCTGTAATCTCAGAAGTAGTTCTGTAATCTCAGAAGTAATTCTGTAATCTCAGAAGTAATTCTGTTATCTCAGAAGTAGTTCTGCAATCTCAGAAGTAGTGCTGTCTTCTCAGAAATATTTATGTAATCTCAGAAGTAAATCTGTAATCTCAGAAGTATTTCTGTAATCTCAGAAGTAGTTCTGTAATCTCAGAAGTAATTCTGTAATCTCAGAAGTAATTGTGTAATCTCAGAAGTAATTCTGTAATCTCAGAAGTAATTCTTTAATCTCAGAAATAATTCTGTATTCTCAGAAGTAATTCCATAATCTCAGAAGTAGTTCTGTAATCTCAAAAGTAATTCTGTAATCTCAGAAGTAATTCTGTAATCTAAGAAGTAATTCTGTAATCTCAGAAGTAATTCTGTAATCTCAGAAGTAATTCTGTAATCTCAGAAGTAATTCCGTAATCTCAGAAGTAGTTCTGTAATCTCAAAAGTAAATCTGTAACCTCAGCAATATTTCTGTAATCTCAGAAGTAATTCTGTAATCTCAGAAGTAACTATGTGATCTCAGAAGCAATTCTGTAATCTCAGAAGTACTTCTGTAATCTCAGAAGTAGCTCTGTAATCTCAGAAGTAGTTCTGTAATCTCAGAAGTAATTCTGTAATCTCAGAAGTAGCTCTGTAATCTCAGAAGTAGCTCTGTAATATCAGAAGTAATTCTGTAATATCAGAAGTAGCTCTGTAATCTCAGAAGTAATTCTGTAATCTCAGAAGTAGTTCTGTAATCTCAGAAGTAGCTCTGTAATATCAGAAGTAATTCTGTAATCTCAGAAGTAGTTCTGTAATCTCAGAAGTAATTCTGTAATCTCAGAAGTAATTATGTAATCTCAGAAGTAATTCTGTAATCTAAGAAGTAATTCTGTAATCTCAGAAGTAATTCTGTAATCTCAGAAGTAATTCTGTAATCTCAGAAGTAGTGCTGTAATCTCAAAAGTAATTCTGTAATCTCAGAAGTAATTCTGTAATCTCAGAAGTAATTCTGTAATCTCAGAAGTAATTCTGTAATCTAAGAAGTAATTATGTAATCTCAGAAGTAATTCTGTAATCTCAGAAGTAATTCTGTAATCTCAGAAGTAGTTCTGTAATCTCAAAAGTAATTCTGTAACCTCAGAAATTATTTCTGTAATCTCAGAAGTAATTCTGTAATCTCAGAAGTAATTATGTGATCTTAGAAGCAATTCTGTAATCTCAGAAGCAATTCTGTAATCTCAGAAGTAATTCTGCAATCTCAGAAGTAGTTCTGCAATCTCAGAAGTAATTATGTAATCTCAGAAGCAGTTCTGCAATCTCAGAAGGAATTCTGTAATCTCAGAAGTAGTTCTGTAATCTCAGAAGTAATTCTGTAATCTCAGAAGTAATTCTGTAATCTCAGAAGTAATTCTGTAATCTAAGAAGTAATTCTGTAATCTCAGAAGTAATTCTGTAATCTCAGAAGTAATTCTGTAATCTCAGAAGTAATTCCGTAATCTCAGAAGTAGTTCTGTAATCTCAAAAGTAATTCTGTAACCTCAGCAATATTTCTGTAATCTCAGAAGTAATTCTGTAATCTCAGAAGTAATTATGTGATCTCAGAAGCAATTCTGTAATCTCAGAAGTACTTCTGTAATCTCAGAAGTAGCTCTGTAATCTCAGAAGTAATTCTGTAATCTCAGAAGTAGCTCTGTAATCTCAGAAGTAGCTCTGTAATATCAGAAGTAATTCTGTAATATCAGAAGTAGCTCTGTAATCTCAGAAGTAATTCTGTAATCTCAGAAGTAGTTCTGTAATCTCAGAAGTAGCTCTGTAATATCAGAAGTAATTATATAATATCAGAAGTAGTATTTCTGTAATCTCAGAAGTAATTCTGTAATCTCAGAAGTAGTTCTGTAATCTCAGAAGTAATTCTGTAATCTCAGAAGTAATTATGTAATCTCAGAAGTAATTCTGTAATCTAAGAAGTAATTCTGTAATCTCAGAAGTAATTCTGTAATCTCAGAAGTAATTCTGTAATCTCAGAAGTAGTTCTGTAATCTCAAAAGTAATTCTGTAATCTCAGAAGTAATTCTGTAATCTCAGAAGTAATTCTGTAATCTAAGAAGTAATTCTGTAATCTCAGAAGTAATTCTGTAATCTCAGAAGTAATTCTGTAATCTCAGAAGTAGTTCTGTAATCTCAAAAGTAATTCTGTAACCTCAGAAATTATTTCTGTAATCTCAGAAGTAATTCTGTAATCTCAGAAGTAATTATGTGATCTTAGAAGCAATTCTGTAATCTCAGAAGCAATTCTGTAATCTCAGAAGTAATTCTGCAATCTCAGAAGTAGTTCTGCAATCTCAGAAGTAATTATGTAATCTCAGAAGCAGTTCTGCAATCTCAGAAGGAATTCTGTAATCTCAGAAGTAGTTCTGTAATCTCAGAAGTAATTCTGTAATCTCAGAAGTAATTCTGTAATCTCAGAAGTAATCCTCTAATCTCAGAACTAGTTATGTAATCTCAGAAGTAATTATGTAATCTCAAAAGTAATTATGTAACCTCAGAAAGTATTTCTGGAATCTCAGAAGTAATTCTGTAATCTCAGAAGCAATTCTGTAATCTTAGAAGTAAATCTCTAATCTTAGAAGTAATTCTGTAATCTCAGAAGTACCTCTGTAATCTTAGAAGTAATTCTACAATCTCAGAAGCAGTTCTGTAATCTCAGAAGTAATTCTGTAATCTCAGTAGTAGTTCTGTAATCTCAGAAGTAGTTAAGTAATCTGAGAAGTAATTCTGTAATCTCAGAAGTAATTCTGCAATCTCAGAAGTAGTTCTGCAATCTCAGAAGTAATTCTGTAATCTTAGAAGTAATTCCGTAATCTCAGAAGTAATTCTGTAATCTCAGAAGTAGTTCTGTAATCTCAGAAGTAGTTCTGTAATCTCAGAAGTAATTCTGTAATCTCAGAAGTAATTCTGTAATCTTAGAAGTAATTCTGTTATCTCAGAATTAGTTCTGCAATCTCAGAAGTAAATATGTAATCTCAGAAGTAGTTCTGTAATCTCAGAAGTAATTCTGTAATCTCAGAAGTAATTGTGTAATCTCAGAAGTAATTCTGTAATGTCAGAAGTAATTATTTAATCTCAGAAGTAATTCTGTAATCTCAAAAGTAATTCTGTAACCTCAGAAATAATTTCTGTAATCTCAGAAGTAATTCTGTAATCTCAGAAGTAATTCTGTGATCTTAGAAGCAATTCTGTAATCTCAGAAGCAATTCTGTAATCTCAGAAGTAATTCTGCAATCTCAGAAGTAGTTCTGCAATCTCAGAAGTAATTATGTAATCTCAGAAGCAGTTCTGCAATCTCAGAAGTAATTCTGTAATCTCAGAAGTAGTTCTGTAATCTCAGAAGTAATTCTGTAATCTCAGAAGTAATTCTGTAATCTCAGAAGTAATCCTGTAATCTCAGAACTAGCTATGTAATCTCAGAAGTAATTATGTAATCTCAAAAGTAATTATGTAACCTCAGAAAGTATTTCTGGAATCTCAGAAGTAATTCTGTAATCTCAGAAGTAATTCTGTAATCTTAGAAGTAAATCTGTAATCTCAGAAGTAATTCTGTAATCTCAGAAGTAGTTCTGTAATCTCAGAAGTAGCTCTGTAATCTCAGAAGTAGCTCTGTAATATCAGAAGTAATTCTGTAATATCAGAAGTAGCTCTGTAATCTCAGAAGTAATTCTGTAATCTAAGAAGTAATTCTGTAATCTCAGAAGTAATTCTGTAATCACAGAAGTAATTCTGTAATCTCAGAAGTAGTATTTCTGTAATCTCAGAAGTAATTCTGTAATCTCAGAAGTAGTTCTGTAATCTCAGAAGTAATTCTGTAATCTCAGAAGTAATTATGTAATCTCAGAAGTAATTCTGTAATCTAAGAAGTAATTCTGTAATCTCAGAAGTAATTCTGTAATCTCAGAAGTAATTCTGTAATCTCAGAAGTAGTTCTGTAATCTCAAAAGTAATTCTGTAATCTCAGAAGTAATTCTGTAATCTCAGAAGTAATTCTGTAATCTAAGAAGTAATTCTGTAATCTCAGAAGTAATTCTGTAATCACAGAAGTAATTCTGTAATCTCAGAAGTAGTTCTGTAATCTCAAAAGTAATTCTGTAACCTCAGAAATTATTTCTGTAATCTCAGAAGCAATTCTGTAATCTCAGAAGTAATTCTGTAATCTCAGAAGTAGTTCTGCAATCTCAGAAGGAATTCTGTAATCTCAGAAGTAGTTCTGTAATCTCAGAAGTAATTCTGTAATCTCAGAAGTAATTCTGTAATCTCAGAAGTAATCCTCTAATCTCAGAACTAGTTATGTAATCTCAGAAGTAATTATGTAATCTCAAAAGTAATTATGTAACCTCAGAAAGCATTTCTGGAATCTCAGAAGTAATTCTGTAATCTCAGAAGCAATTCTGTAATCTTAGAAGTAAATCTGTAATCTTAGAAGTAATTCTGTAATCTAAGAAGTAATTCTGTAATCTCAGAAGTAATTCTGTAATCTCAGAAGTAATTCTGTAATCTCAGAAGTAATTCCGTAATCTCAGAAGTAGTTCTGTAATCTCAAAAGTAATTCTGTAACCTCAGCAATATTTCTGTAATCTCAGAAGTAATTCTGTAATCTCAGAAGTAATTATGTGATCTCAGAAGCAATTCTGTAATCTCAGAAGTACTTCTGTAATCTCAGAAGTAGCTCTGTAATCTCAGAAGTAATTCTGTAATCTCAGAAGTAGCTCTGTAATCTCAGAAGTAGCTCTGTAATATCAGAAGTAATTCTGTAATATCAGAAGTAGCTCTGTAATCTCAGAAGTAATTCTGTAATCTCAGAAGTAGTTCTGTAATCTCAGAAGTAGCTCTGTAATATCAGAAGTAATTATATAATATCAGAAGTAGTATTTCTGTAATCTCAGAAGTAATTCTGTAATCTCAGAAGTAGTTCTGTAATCTCAGAAGTAATTCTGTAATCTCAGAAGTAATTATGTAATCTCAGAAGTAATTCTGTAATCTAAGAAGTAATTCTGTAATCTCAGAAGTAATTCTGTAATCTCAGAAGTAATTCTGTAATCTCAGAAGTAGTTCTGTAATCTCAAAAGTAATTCTGTAATCTCAGAAGTAATTCTGTAATCTCAGAAGTAATTCTGTAATCTAAGAAGTAATTCTGTAATCTCAGAAGTAATTCTGTAATCTCAGAAGTAATTCTGTAATCTCAGAAGTAGTTCTGTAATCTCAAAAGTAATTCTGTAACCTCAGAAATTATTTCTGTAATCTCAGAAGTAATTCTGTAATCTCAGAAGTAATTATGTGATCTTAGAAGCAATTCTGTAATCTCAGAAGCAATTCTGTAATCTCAGAAGTAATTCTGCAATCTCAGAAGTAGTTCTGCAATCTCAGAAGTAATTATGTAATCTCAGAAGCAGTTCTGCAATCTCAGAAGGAATTCTGTAATCTCAGAAGTAGTTCTGTAATCTCAGAAGTAATTCTGTAATCTCAGAAGTAATTCTGTAATCTCAGAAGTAATCCTCTAATCTCAGAACTAGTTATGTAATCTCAGAAGTAATTATGTAATCTCAAAAGTAATTATGTAACCTCAGAAAGTATTTCTGGAATCTCAGAAGTAATTCTGTAATCTCAGAAGCAATTCTGTAATCTTAGAAGTAAATCTCTAATCTTAGAAGTAATTCTGTAATCTCAGAAGTACCTCTGTAATCTTAGAAGTAATTCTACAATCTCAGAAGCAGTTCTGTAATCTCAGAAGTAATTCTGTAATCTCAGTAGTAGTTCTGTAATCTCAGAAGTAGTTAAGTAATCTGAGAAGTAATTCTGTAATCTCAGAAGTAATTCTGCAATCTCAGAAGTAGTTCTGCAATCTCAGAAGTAATTCTGTAATCTTAGAAGTAATTCCGTAATCTCAGAAGTAATTCTGTAATCTCAGAAGTAGTTCTGTAATCTCAGAAGTAGTTCTGTAATCTCAGAAGTAATTCTGTAATCTCAGAAGTAATTCTGTAATCTTAGAAGTAATTCTGTTATCTCAGAATTAGTTCTGCAATCTCAGAAGTAAATATGTAATCTCAGAAGTAGTTCTGTAATCTCAGAAGTAATTCTGTAATCTCAGAAGTAATTGTGTAATCTCAGAAGTAATTCTGTAATGTCAGAAGTAATTATTTAATCTCAGAAGTAATTCTGTAATCTCAAAAGTAATTCTGTAACCTCAGAAATAATTTCTGTAATCTCAGAAGTAATTCTGTAATCTCAGAAGTAATTCTGTGATCTTAGAAGCAATTCTGTAATCTCAGAAGCAATTCTGTAATCTCAGAAGTAATTCTGCAATCTCAGAAGTAGTTCTGCAATCTCAGAAGTAATTATGTAATCTCAGAAGCAGTTCTGCAATCTCAGAAGTAATTCTGTAATCTCAGAAGTAGTTCTGTAATCTCAGAAGTAATTCTGTAATCTCAGAAGTAATTCTGTAATCTCAGAAGTAATCCTGTAATCTCAGAACTAGCTATGTAATCTCAGAAGTAATTATGTAATCTCAAAAGTAATTATGTAACCTCAGAAAGTATTTCTGGAATCTCAGAAGTAATTCTGTAATCTCAGAAGTAATTCTGTAATCTTAGAAGTAAATCTGTAATCTCAGAAGTAATTCTGTAATCTCAGAAGTAGTTCTGTAATCTCAGAAGTAGCTCTGTAATCTCAGAAGTAGCTCTGTAATATCAGAAGTAATTCTGTAATATCAGAAGTAGCTCTGTAATCTCAGAAGTAATTCTGTAATCTAAGAAGTAATTCTGTAATCTCAGAAGTAATTCTGTAATCACAGAAGTAATTCTGTAATCTCAGAAGTAGTATTTCTGTAATCTCAGAAGTAATTCTGTAATCTCAGAAGTAGTTCTGTAATCTCAGAAGTAATTCTGTAATCTCAGAAGTAATTATGTAATCTCAGAAGTAATTCTGTAATCTAAGAAGTAATTCTGTAATCTCAGAAGTAATTCTGTAATCTCAGAAGTAATTCTGTAATCTCAGAAGTAGTTCTGTAATCTCAAAAGTAATTCTGTAATCTCAGAAGTAATTCTGTAATCTCAGAAGTAATTCTGTAATCTAAGAAGTAATTCTGTAATCTCAGAAGTAATTCTGTAATCACAGAAGTAATTCTGTAATCTCAGAAGTAGTTCTGTAATCTCAAAAGTAATTCTGTAACCTCAGAAATTATTTCTGTAATCTCAGAAGCAATTCTGTAATCTCAGAAGTAATTCTGTAATCTCAGAAGTAGTTCTGCAATCTCAGAAGGAATTCTGTAATCTCAGAAGTAGTTCTGTAATCTCAGAAGTAATTCTGTAATCTCAGAAGTAATTCTGTAATCTCAGAAGTAATCCTCTAATCTCAGAACTAGTTATGTAATCTCAGAAGTAATTATGTAATCTCAAAAGTAATTATGTAACCTCAGAAAGCATTTCTGGAATCTCAGAAGTAATTCTGTAATCTCAGAAGCAATTCTGTAATCTTAGAAGTAAATCTGTAATCTTAGAAGTAATTCTGTAATCTCAGAAGTAGTTCTGTAATCTCAGAAGTAGTTCTGTAATCTCAGAAGTAATTCTGTAATCTCAGAAGTAATTCTGTTATCTCAGAAGTAGTTCTGCAATCTCAGAAGTAGTGCTGTCTTCTCAGAAATATTTATGTAATCTCAGAAGTAAATCTGTAATCTCAGAAGTATTTCTGTAATCTCAGAAGTAGTTCTGTAATCTCAGAAGTAATTCTGTAATCTCAGAAGTAATTGTGTAATCTCAGAAGTAATTCTGTAATCTCAGAAGTAATTCTTTAATCTCAGAAATAATTCTGTAATCTCAGAAGTAATTCCATAATCTCAGAAGTAGTTCTGTAATCTCAAAAGTAATTCTGTAATCTCAGAAGTAATTCTGTAATCTCAGAAGTAATTCTGTAATCTCAGAAGTAATTCTGTAATCTAAGAAGTAATTCTGTAATCTCAGAAGTAATTCTGTAATCTCAGAAGTAATTCTGTAATCTCACAAGTAGTTCTGTAATCTCAAAAGTAATTCTGTAACCTCAGAAAATATTTCTATAATCTCAGAAGTAATTCTGTAATCTCAGAAGTAATTCTGTGATCTCAGAAGTAATTCTGCAATCTCAGAAGTAGTTCTGCAATCTCAGAAGTAATTATGTAATCTCAGAAGCAGTGCTGCAATCTCAGAAGTAATTCTGTAATCTCAGAAGTAGTTCTGTAATCTCAGAAGTAATTCTGTAATCTCAGAAGTAATTCTGTAATCTCAGAAGTAATCCTGTAATCTCAGAACTAGTTATGTAATCTCAGAAGTAATTATGTAATCTCAAAAGTAATTATGTAACCTCAGAAAGTATTTCTGGAATCTCAGAAGTAATTCTGTAATCTCAGAAGTAATTCTGTAATATCAGAAGTAGCTCTGTAATCTCAGAAGTAAATCTGTAATCTCAGAAGTATTTCTGTAATCTCAGAAGTAGTTCTGTAATCTCAGAAGTAATTCTGTAATCTCAGAAGTAATTGTGTAATCTCAGAAGTAATTCTGTAATCTCAGAAGTAATTCTTTAATCTCAGAAGTAATTACGTAATCTCAGAAGTAATTCCATAATCTCAGAAGTAGTTCTGTAATCTCAAAAGTAATTCTGTAATCTCAGAAGTAATTCTGTAATCTAAGAAGTAATTCTGTAATCTCAGAAGTAATTCTGTAATCTCAGAAGTAATTCTGTAATCTCAGAAGTAATTCCGTAATCTCAGAAGTAGTTCTGTAATCTCAAAAGTAATTCTGTAACCTCAGCAATATTTATGTAATCTCAGAAGTAATTCTGTAATCTCAGAAGTAATTATGTGATCTTAGAAGCAATTCTGTAATCTCAGAAGCAATTCTGCAATCTCAGAAGTAATTCTGTAATATCAGAAGTAGCTCTGTAATCTCAAAAGTAATTCTGTAATCTCAGAAGTACCTCTGTAATCTCAGAAGTAATTCTGCAATCTCAGAAGTAATTGTGTAATCTCAGAAGTAATTCTGTAATCTCAGAAGTAATTCTTTAATCTCAGAAGTAATTACGTAATCTCAGAAGTAATTCCATAATCTCAGAAGTAGTTCTGTAATCTCAAAAGTAATTCTGTAATCTCAGAAGTAATTCTGTAATCTAAGAAGTAATTCTGTAATCTCAGAAGTAATTCTGTAATCTCAGAAGTAATTCTGTAATCTCAGAAGTAATTCCGTAATCTCAGAAGTAGTTCTGTAATCTCAAAAGTAATTCTGTAACCTCAGCAATATTTCTGTAATCTCAGAAGTAATTCTGTAATCTCAGAAGTAATTATGTGATCTTAGAAGCAATTCTGTAATCTCAGAAGCAATTCTGCAATCTCAGAAGTAATTCTGTAATATCAGAAGTAGCTCTGTAATCTCAAAAGTAATTCTGTAATCTCAGAAGTACCTCTGTAATCTCAGAAGTAATTCTGCAATCTCAGAAGCAGTTCTGTAATCTCAGAAGTAATTCTGTAATCTCAGTAGTAGTTCTGTAATCTCAGAAGTAGTTACGTAATCTCAGAAGTAATTCTGTAATCTCAGAAGTAAATCTGCAATCTCAGAAGTAGTTCTGCAATCTCAGAAGTAATTCTGTAATCTTAGAAGTAATTCCGTAATCTCAGAAGTAATTCTGTAATCTCAGAAGCAGTTCTGTAATCTCAGAAGTAGTTCTGTAATCTCAGAAGTAATTCTGTAATCTCAGAAGTAATTCTGTAATCTCAGAAGTAATTCTGTTATCTCAGAAGTAGTTCTGCAATCTCAGAAGTAGTTCTGTCTTCTCAGAAGTATTTATGTAATCTCAGAAGTAAATCTGTAATCTCAAAAGTATTTATGTAATCTCAGAAGTAGTTCTGTAATCTCAGAAGTAGTTCTGTAATCTCAGAAGTAATTCTGTAATTTCAGAAGTAATTCTGTAATCTTAGAAGTAATTCTGTTATCTCAGAATTAGTTCTGCAATCTCAGAAGTAGTTTTGCAATCTCAGAAGTAGGTCTGTCATCTCAGAAGTAATTCTGTAATCTCAGAAGAAATTCTGTAATCTCACAAGTAATTCTGTAATCTCAGAAGTAATTATGTAATCTCAGAAGTAGTTCTGTAATCTCAGAAATAATTCTGTAATCTCAGAAGTAATTGTGTAATCTCAGAAGTAATTATGTAATGTCAGAAGTAATTATTTAATCTCAGAAGTAATTCTGTAATCTCAGAAGTAATTCTGTAATCTCAGAAGTAATTCTGTAATCTAAGAAGTAATTCTGTAATCTCAGAAGTAATTCTGTAATCTCAGAAGTAATTCTGTAATCTCACAAGTAGTTCTGTAATCTCAAAAGTAATTCTGTAACCTCAGAAAATATTTCTATAATCTCAGAAGTAATTCTGTAATCTCAGAAGTAATTCTGTGATCTTAGAAGCAATTCTGTAATCTCAGAAGCAATTCTGTAATCTCAGAAGTAATTCTGCAATCTCAGAAGTAGTTCTGCAATCTCAGAAGTAATTATGTAATCTCAGAAGCAGTGCTGCAATCTCAGAAGTAATTCTGTAATCTCAGAAGTAGTTCTGTAATCTCAGAAGTAATTCTGTAATCTCAGAAGTAATCCTGTAATCTCAGAACTAGTTATGTAATCTCAGAAGTAATTATGTAATCTCAAAAGTAATTATGTAACCTCAGAAAGTATTTCTGGAATCTCAGAAGTAATTCTGTAATCTCAGAAGTAATTCTGTAATATCAGAAGTAGCTCTGTAATCTCAGAAGTAAATCTGTAATCTCAGAAGTATTTCTGTAATCTCAGAAGTAGTTCTGTAATCTCAGAAGTAATTCTGTAATCTCAGAAGTAATTGTGTAATCTCAGAAGTAATTCTGTAATCTCAGAAGTAATTCATATTCTCAGAAGTAATTCTGTAATCTCAGAAGTAATTCCGTAATCTCAGAAGTAGTTCTGTAATCTCAAAAGTAATTCTGTAATCTCAGAAGTAATTCTGTAATCTAAGAAGTAATTCTGTAATCTCAGAAGTAATTCTGTAATCTCAGAAGTAATTCTGTAATCTCAGAAGTAATTCCGTAATCTCAGAAGTAGTTCTGTAATCTCAAAAGTAATTACGTAACCTCAGCAATATTTCTGTAATCTCAGAAGTAATTCTATAATCTCAGAAGTAATTAAGTAAACTCAGAAGCAATTCTGTAATCTCAGAAGCAATTCTGTAATCTCAGAAGTAATTCTGCAATCTCAGAAGTAGTTCTGCAATCTCAGAAGTAATTCTGTAATCTCAGAAGTAATTCTGTAATCTCAGAAGTAATTCCGTAATCTCAGAAGTAGTTCTGTAATCTCAAAAGTAATTCTGTAACCTCAGCAATATTTCTGTAATCTCAGAAGTAATTCTGTAATCTCAGAAGTAGTTCTGTAATCTCAGAAGTAATTCTGTAATCTCAGAAGTAATTATGTAACCTCAGAAGTAATTCTGTAATCTCAGAAGTAATTCTGTAATCTCAGAAGTAATCCTTTAATCTCAGAACTAGTTCTGTAATCTCAGAAGTAATTCTGTAATCTCAAAAGTAAGTACGTAACCTCAGAAAGTATTTCTGTAATCTCAGAAGTAATTCTGTAATCTCAGAAGTAATTGTGTAATCTTAGAAGTAATTCTGTAATCTCAGAAGTAATTCTGTAATCTCAGAAGTAGTTCTGTAATCTCAGAAGTAGTTCTGTAATCTCTGAAGTAATTCTGTAATCTCAGAAGTAATTCTGTAATCTCAGAAGTAATTTTGTAATCTCAGAAGTAGCTCTGTAATCTCAGAAGTAGTTCTGTAATCTCAGAAGTACTTCTGTAATCTCAGAAGTAGCTCTGTAATCTCAGAAGTAGTTCTGTAATCTCAGAAGTAATTCTGTAATCTCAGAAGTAGCTCTGTAATCTCAGAAGTAGCTCTGTAATATCAGAAGTAATTCTGTAATATCAGAAGTAGCTCTGTAATCTGAGAAGTAATTCTGTAATCTCAGAAGTAGTTCTGTAATCTCAGAAGTAGCTCTGTAATATCAGAAGTAATTCTATAATATCAGAAGTAGTATTTCTGTAATCTCAGAAGTAATTCTGTAATCTCAGAAGTAGTTCTGTAATCTCAGAAAAAATTATGTGATCTCAGAAGTAGTTCTGCAATCTCAGAAGTAATTCTGTAATATCAGAAGTAGCTCTGTAATCTCAAAAGTAATTCTGTAATCTCAGAAGTACCTCTGTAATCTTAGAAGTAATTCTACAATCTCAGAAGCAGTTCTGTAATCTCAGAAGTAATTCTGTAATCTCAGTAGTAGTTCTGTAATCTCAGAAGTAGTTAAGTAATCTCAGAAGTAATTCTGTAATCTCAGAAGTAATTCTGCAATCTCAGAAGTAGTTCTGCAATCTCAGAAGTAATTCTGTAATCTTAGAAGTAATTCCGTAATCTCAGAAGTAATTCTGTAATCTCAGAAGTAGTTCTGTAATCTCAGAAGTAGTTCTGTAATCTCAGAAGTAATTCTGTAATCTTAGAAGTAATTCCGTAATCTCAGAAGTAATTCTGTTATCTCAGAATTAGTTCTGCAATCTCAGAAGTAATTATGTAATCTCAGAAGTAGTTCTGTAGTCTCAGAAGTAATTCTGTAATCTCAGAAGTAATTGTGTAATCTCAGAAGTAATTCTGTAATGTCAGAAGTAATTATTTAATCTCAGAAGTAATTCTGTAATCTCAGAAGTAATTCTGTAATCTCAGAAGTAATTCTGTAATCTAAGAAGTAATTCTGTAATCTCAGAAGTAATTCTGTAATCTCAGAAGTAATTCTGTAATCTCAGAAGTAGTTCTGTAATCTCAAAAGTAATTCTGTAACCTCAGAAATTATTTCTGTAATCTCAGAAGTAATTCTGTAATCTCAGAAGTAATTCTGTGATCTTAGAAGCAATTCTGTAATCTCAGAAGCAATTCTGTAATCTCAGAAGTAATTCTGCAATCTCAGAAGTAGTTCTGCAATCTCAGAAGTAATTATGTAATCTCAGAAGCAGTTCTGCAATCTCAGAAGTAATTCTGTAATCTCAGAAGTAGTTCTGTAATCTCAGAAGTAATTCTGTAATCTCAGAAGTAATTCTGTAATCTCAGAAGTAATCCTGTAATCTCAGAACTAGTTATGTAATCTCAGAAGTAATTATGTAATCTCAAAAGTAATTATGTAACCTCAGAAAGTATTTCTGGAACCTCAGAAGTAATTCTGTAATCTCAGAAGTAATTCTGTAATCTTAGAAGTAAATCTGTAATCTCAGAAGTAATTCTGTAATCTCAGAAGTAGTTCTGTAATCTCAGAAGTAGTTCTGTAATCTCAGAAGTAATTCTGTAATCTCAGAAGTAATTCTGTAATCTCAGAAGTAATTCTGTTATCTCAGAAGTAGTTCTGCAATCTCAGAAGTAGTGCTGTCTTCTCAGAAGTATTTATGTAATCTCAGAAGTAAATCTGTAATCTCAGAAGTATTTCTGTAATCTCAGAAGTAGTTCTGTAATCTCAGAAGTAATTCTGTAATCTCAGAAGTAATTGTGTAATCTCAGAAGTAATTCTGTAATCTCAGAAGTAATTCTTTAATCTCAGAAGTAATTACGTAATCTCAGAAGTAATTCCATAATCTCAGAAGTAGTTCTGTAATCTCAAAAGTAATTCTGTAATCTCAGAAGTAATTCTGTAATCTAAGAAGTAATTCTGTAATCTCAGAAGTAATTCTGTAATCTCAGAAGTAATTCTGTAATCTCAGAAGTAATTCCGTAATCTCAGAAGTAGTTCTGTAATCTCAAAAGTAATTCTGTAACCTCAGCAATATTTCTGTAATCTCAGAAGTAATTCTGTAATCTCAGAAGTAATTACGTGATCTCAGAAGCAATTCTGTAATCTCAGAAGCAATTCTGTAATCTCAGAAGTAATTCTGCAATCTCAGAAGTAGTTCTGCAATCTCAGAAGTAATTATGTAACCTCATAAGCAGTTCTGCAATCTCAGAAGTAATTTTGTAATATCAGAAGTACCTCTGTAATCTCAGAAGTAATTCTGTAATCTCAGAAGTAGTTCTGTAATCTCAGAAAAAAATACGTGATCTCAGAAGTAGTTCTGCAATCTCAGAAGTAATTCTGTAATATCAGAAGTAGCTCTGTAATCTCAAAAGTAATTCTGTAATCTCAGAAGTACCTCTGTAATCTCAGAAGTAATTCTGCAATCTCAGAAGCAGTTCTGTAATCTCAGAAGTAATTCTGTAATCTCAGTAGTAGTTCTGTAATCTCAGAAGTAGTTACGTAATCTCAGAAGTTATTCTGTAATCTCAGAAGTAAATCTGCAATCTCAGAAGTAGTTCTGCAATCTCAGAAGTAATTCTGTAATCTTAGAAGTAATTCCGTAATCTCAGAAGTAATTATGTAATCTCAGAAGTAGTTCTGCAATCTCAGAAGTAGTTCTGTAATCTCAGAAGTAATTCTGTAATCTCAGAAGTAATTCTGTAATCTCAGAAGTAATTCTGTTATCTCAGAAGTAGTTCTGCAATCTCAGAAGTAGTTCTGTCTTCTCAGAAGTATTTATGTAATCTCAGAAGTAAATCTGTAATCTCAAAAGTATTTATGTAATCTCAGAAGTAGTTCTGTAATCTCAGAAGTAGTTCTGTAATCTCAGAAGTAATTCTGTAATCTCAGAAGTAATTCTGTAATCTTAGAAGTAATTCTGTTATCTCAGAATTAGTTCTGCAATCTCAGAAGTAGTTTTGCAATCTCAGAAGTAGGTCTGTCATCTCAGAAGTAATTCTGTAATCTCAGAAGAAATTCTGTAATCTCACAAGTAATTCTGTAATCTCAGAAGTAATTATGTAATCTCAGAAGTAGTTCTGTAATCTCAGAAATAATTCTGTAATCTCAGAAGTAATTGTGTAATCTCAGAAGTAATTCTGTAATGTCAGAAGTAATTATTTAATCTCAGAAGTAATTCTGTAATCTCAGAAGTAATTCTGTAATCTCAGAAGTAATTATGTAATCTAAGAAGTAATTCTGTAATCTCAGAAGTAATTCTGTAATCTCAGAAGTAATTCTGTAATCTGAGAAGTAGTTCTGTAATCTCAAAAGTAATTCTGTAACCTCAGAAATTATTTCTATAATCTCAGAAGTAATTCTGTAATCTCAGAAGTAATTACGTGATCTTAGAAGCAATTCTGTAATCTCAGAAGCAATTCTGTAATCTCAGAAGTAATTCTGCAATCTCAGAAGTAGTTCTGCAATCTCAGAAGTAATTATGTAATCTCAGAAGCAGTTCTGCAATCTCAGAAGTAATTCTGTAATCTCAGAAGTAGTTCTGTAATCTCAGTAGTAATTCTGTAATCTCAGAAGTAATTCTGTAATCTCAGAAGTAATCCTGTAATCTCAGAACTAGTTATGTAATCTCAGAAGTAATTATGTAATCTCAAAAGTAATTATGTAACCTCAGAAAGTATTTCTGGAATCTCAGAAGTAATTCTGTAATCTTAGAAGTAAATCTGTAATCTCAGAAGTAATTCTGTAATCTCAGAAGTAATTCTGTTATCTCAGAAGTAGTTCTGCAATCTCAGAAGTAGTGCTGTGTACTCAGAAGTATGTATGTAATCTCAGAAGTAAATCTGTAATCTCAGAAGTATTTCTGTAATCTCAGAAGTAGTTCTGTAATCTCAGAAGTAATTCTGAAATTTCAGAAGTAATTGTGTAATCTCAGAAGTAATTCTGTAATCTCAGAAGTAATTCTTTAATCTCAGAAGTAATTCTGTAATCTCAGAAGTAATTCCGTAATCTCAGAAGTAGTTCTGTAATCTCAAAAGTAATTCTGTAACCTCAGAAATTATTTCTGTAATCTCAGAAGTAATTCTGTAATCTCAGAAGTAATTATGCGATCTTAGAAGCAATTCTGTAATCTCAGAAGCAATTCTGTAATCTCAGAAGTAATTCTGCAATCTCAGAAGTAGTTCTGCAATCTCAGAAGTAATTATGTAATCTCAGAAGCAGTTCTGCAATCTCAGAAGGAATTCTGTACTCTCAGAAGTAGTTCTGTAATCTCAGAAGTAATTCTGTAATCTCAGAAGTAATTCTGTAATCTCAGAAGTAATCCTGTAATCTCAGAACTAGTTATGTAATCTCAGAAGTAATTATGTAATCTCAAAAGTGATTATGTAACCTCAGAAAGTATTTCTGTAATCTCAGAAGCAATTCTGTAATCTCAGAAGTAATTGTGTAATCTTAGAAGTAATTCTGTAATCTCAGAAGTAATTCTGTAATCTCAGAAGTAGTTCTGTAATCTCAGAAATAGTTATATAATCTCTGAAGTAATTCTGTAATCTCAGAAGTAATTCTGTAATCTCAGAAGTAATTTTGTAATCTCAGAAGTAGCTCTGTAATCTCATAAGTAGTTCTGTAATCTCAGAAGTACTTCGGTAATCTCAGAAGTAGCTCTGTAATCTCAGAAGTAGTTCCGTAATCTCAGAAGTAATTCTGTAATCTCAGAAGTAGCTCTGTAATCTCAAAAGTAGCTCTGTAATATCAGAAGTAATTCTGTAATATCAGAAGTAGCTCTATAATCTCAGAAGTAATTCTGTAATCTCAGAAGTAGTTCTGTAATCTCAGAAGTAGATCTGTAATCTCATCAGTAATTCTGTAATATCAGAAGTAGCTCTGTAATCTCAAAAGTAATTCTGTAATCTCAGAAGTACCTCTGTAATCTCAGAAGTAATTCTACAATCTCAGAAGCAGTTCTGTAATCTCAGAAGTAATTCTGTAATCTCAGTAGTAGTTCTGTAATCTCAGAAGTAGTTACGTAATATCAGAAGTAATTCTGTAATCTCAGAAGTAATTCTGCAATCTCAGAAGTAGTTCTGCAATCTCAGAAGTAATTCTGTAATCTTAGAAGTAATTCCGTAATCTCAGAAGTAATTCTGTAATCTCAGAAGTAGTTCTGTAATCTCAGAAGTAGTTCTGTAATCTCAGAAGTAATTCTGTAATCTCAGAAGTAATTATGTAACCTCAGAAGCAGTTCTGCAATCTCAGAAGTAATTCTGTAATCTCAGAAGTAATTCTGTAATCTCAGAAGTAATCCTTTAATCTCAGAACTAGTTCTGTAATCTCAGAAGTAATTCTGTAATCTCAAAAGTAAGAACGTAACCTCAGAAAGTATTTCTGTAATCTCAGAAGTAATTCTGTAATCTCAGAAGTAATTGTGTAATCTTAGAAGTAATTCTGTAATCTCAGAAGTAATTCTGTAATCTCAGAAGTAGTTCTGTAATCTCAGAAGTAGTTCTGTAATCTCTGAAGTAATTCTGTAATCTCAGAAGTAATTCTGTAATCTCAGAAGTAATTTTGTAATCTCAGAAGTAGCTCTGTAATCTCAGAAGTAGTTCTGTAATCTCAGAAGTACTTCTGTAATCTCAGAAGTAGCTCTGTAATCTCAGAAGTAGTTCTGTAATCTCAGAAGAATGCTGTAATCTCAGAAGTAGCTCTGTAATCTCAGAAGTAATTCTGTAATCTCAGAAGTAGTTCTGTAATCTCAGAAGTAGCTCTGTAATATCAGAAGTAATTCTATAATATCAGAAGTAGTATTTCTGTAATCTCAGAAGTAATTCTGTAATCTCAGAAGTAGTTCTGTAATCTCAGAAAAAAATTATGTGATCTCAGAAGTAGTTCTGCAATCTCAGAAGTAATTCTGTAATCTCAGAAGTAATTTTGTAATCTCAGAAGTAGCTCTGTAATCTCAGAAGTAGTTCTGTAATCTCAGAAGCAGTTCTGTAATCTCAGAAGTAATTCTATAATCTCAGTAGTAGTTCTGTAATCTCAGAAGTAGTTAAGTAATCTCAGAAGTAATTCTGTAATCTCAGAAGTAATTCTGCAATCTCAGAAGTAGTTCTGCAATCTCAGAAGTAATTCTGTAATCTTAGAAGTAATTCCGTAATCTCAGAAGTAATTCTGTAATCTCAGAAGTAATTCCGTAATCTCAGAAGTAGTTCTGTAATCTCAAAAGTAATTCTGTAACCTCAGCAATATTTATGTAATCTCAGAAGTAATTCTGTAATCTCAGAAGTAATTACGTGATCTCAGAAGCAATTCTGTAATCTCAGAAGCAATTCTGTAATCTCAGAAGTAATTCTGCAATCTCAGAAGTAGTTCTGCAATCTCAGAAGTAATTATGTAACCTCATAAGCAGTTCTGCAATCTCAGAAGTAATTTTGTAATATCAGAAGTAGTTCTGTAATCTCAGAAAAAAATACGTGATCTCAGAAGTAGTTCTGCAATCTCAGAAGTAATTCTGTAATATCAGAAGTAGCTCTGTAATCTCAAAAGTAATTCTGTAATCTCAGAAGTACCTCTGTAATCTCAGAAGTAATTCTGCAATCTCAGAAGCAGTTCTGTAATCTCAGAAGTAAATCTGCAATCTCAGAAGTAGTTCTGCAATCTCAGAAGTAATTCTGTAATCTTAGAAGTAATTCCGTAATCTCAGAAGTAATTCTGTAATCTCAGAAGTAGTTCTGCAATCTCAGAAGTAGTTCTGTAATCTCAGAAGTAATTCTGTAATCTCAGAAGTAATTCTGTAATCTCAGAAGTAATTCTGTTATCTCAGAAGTAGTTCTGCAATCTCAGAAGTAGTTCTGTCTTCTCAGAAGTATTTATGTAATCTCAGAAGTAAATCTGTAATCTCAAAAGTATTTATGTAATCTCAGAAGTAGTTCTGTAATCTCAGAAGTAGTTCTGTAATCTCAGAAGTAATTCTGTAATCTCAGAAGTAATTCTGTAATCTTAGAAGTAATTCTGTTATCTCAGAATTAGTTCTGCAATCTCAGAAGTAGTTTTGCAATCTCAGAAGTAGGTCTGTCATCTCAGAAGTAATTCTGTAATCTCAGAAGAAATTCTGTAATCTCACAAGTAATTCTGTAATCTCAGAAGTAATTATGTAATCTCAGAGGTAGTTCTGTAATCTCAGAAATAATTCTGTAATCTCAGAAGTAATTGTGTAATCTCAGAAGTAATTCTGTAATGTCAGAAGTAATTATTTAATCTCATAAGTAATTCTGTAATCTCAGAAGTAATTCTGTAATCTCAGAAGTAATTATGTAATCTAAGAAGTAATTCTGTAATCTCAGAAGTAATTCTGTAATCTCAGAAGTAATTCTGTAATCTCAGATGTAGTTCTGTAATCTCAAAAGTAATTCTGTAACCTCAGAAATTATTTCTATAATCTCAGAAGTAATTCTGTAATCTCAGAAGTAATTTTGTAATCTCAGAAGTAGCTCTGTAATCTCAGAAGTAGTTCTGTAATCTCAGAAGTACTTCTGTAATCTCAGAAGTAGCTCTGTAATCTCAGAAGTAGTTCTGTAATCTCAGAAGTAATTCTGTAATCTCAGAAGTAGCTCTGTAATCTCAGAAGTAGCTCTGTAATATCAGAAGTAATTCTGTAATATCAGAAGTAGCTCTGTAATCTCAGAAGTAATTCTGTAATCTCAGAAGTAGTTCTGTAATCTCAGAAGTAGCTCTGTAATATCAGAAGTAATTCTATAATATCAGAAGTAGTATTTCTGTAATCTCAGAAGTAATTCTGTAATCTCAGAAGTAGTTCTGTAATCTCAGAAGTAATTCTGTAATATCAGAAGTAGCTCTGTAATCTCAAAAGTAATTCTGTAATCTCAGAAGTACCTCTGTAATCTTAGAAGTAATTCTACAATCTCAGAAGCGGTTCTGTAATCTCAGAAGTAATTCTGTAATCTCAGTAGTAGTTCTGTAATCTCAGAAGTAGTTAAGTAATCTCAGAAGTAATTCTGTAATCTCAGAAGTAATTCTGCAATCTCAGAAGTAGTTCTGCAATCTCAGAAGTAATTCTGTAATCTTAGAAGTAATTCCGTAATCTCAGAAGTAATTCTGTAATCTCAGAAGTAGTTCTGTAATCTCAGAAGTAGTTCTGTAATCTCAGAAGTAATTCTGTAATCTCAGAAGTAATTCTGTAATCTTAGAAGTAATTCTGTTATCTCAGAATTAGTTCTGCAATCTCAGAAGTAATTATGTAATCTCAGAAGTAGTTCTGTAATCTCAGAAGTAATTACGTAATCTCAGAAGTAATTCTGTAATCTCAGAAGTAATTCTGTAATCTAAGAAGTAATTCTGTAATCTCAGAAGTAATTCTGTAATCTCAGAAGTAATTCTGTAATCTCAGAAGTAGTTCTGTAATCTCAAAAGTAATTCTGTAACCTCAGAAATTATTTCTGTAATCTCAGAAGTAATTCTGTAATCTCAGAAGTAATCCTTTAATCTCAGAACTAGTTCTGTAATCTCAGAAGTAATTCTGTAATCTCAAAAGTAAGAACGTAACCTCAGAAAGTATTTCTGTAATCTCAGAAGTAATTCTGTAATCTCAGAAGTAATTGTGTAATCTTAGAAGTAATTCTGTAATCTCAGAAGTAATTCTGTAATCTCAGAAGTAGTTCTGTAATCTCAGAAGTAGTTCTGTAATCTCTGAAGTAATTCTGTAATCTCAGAAGTAATTCTGTAATCTCAGAAGTAATTTTGTAATCTCAGAAGTAGCTCTGTAATCTCAGAAGTAGTTCTGTAATCTCAGAAGTACTTCTGTAATCTCAGAAGTAGCTCTGTAATCTTAGAAGTAATTCTGTAATCTCAGAAGTAGTTCTGTAATCTCAGAAGTAGTTCTGTAATCTCAGAAGTAATTGTGTAATCTTAGAAGTAATTCTGTAATCTCAGAAGTAATTCTGTAATCTCAGAAGTAGTTCTGTAATCTCAGAAGTAGTTCTGTAATCTCAGAAGTAATTCTGTAATCTCAGAAGTAATTCTGTAATCTTAGAAGTAAATCTGTAATCTCAGAAGTAATTCTGTAATCTCAGAAGTAGTTCTGTAATCTCAGAAGTAGTTCTGTAATCTCAGAAGTAATTCTGTAATCTCAGAAGTAATTCTGTAATCTCAGAAGTAATTCTGTTATCTCAGAAGTAGTTCTGCAATCTCAGAAGTAGTGCTGTCTTCTCAGAAGTATTTATGTAATCTCAGAAGTAAATCTGTAATCTCAGAAGTATTTCTGTAATCTCAGAAGTAGTTCTGTAATCTCAGAAGTAATTCTGTAATCTCAGAAGTAATTGTGTAATCTCAGAAGTAATTCTGTAATCTCAGAAGTAATTCTTTAATCTCAGAAGTAATTACGTAATCTCAGAAGTAATTCCATAATCTCAGAAGTAGTTCTGTAATCTCAAAAGTAATTCTGTAATCTCAGAAGTAATTCTGTAATCTAAGAAGTAATTCTGTAATCTCAGAAGTAATTCTGTAATCTCAGAAGTAATTCTGTAATCTCAGAAGTAATTCCGTAATCTCAGAAGTAGTTCTGTAATCTCAAAAGTAATTCTGTAACCTCAGCAATATTTCTGTAATCTCAGAAGTAATTCTGTAATCTCAGAAGTAATTACGTGATCTCAGAAGCAATTCTGTAATCTCAGAAGCAATTCTGTAATCTCAGAAGTAATTCTGCAATCTCAGAAGTAGTTCTGCAATCTCAGAAGTAATTATGTAACCTCATAAGCAGTTCTGCAATCTCAGAAGTAATTTTGTAATATCAGAAGTACCTCTGTAATCTCAGAAGTAATTCTGTAATCTCAGAAGTAGTTCTGTAATCTCAGAAAAAAATACGTGATCTCAGAAGTAGTTCTGCAATCTCAGAAGTAATTCTGTAATATCAGAAGTAGCTCTGTAATCTCAAAAGTAATTCTGTAATCTCAGAAGTACCTCTGTAATCTCAGAAGTAATTCTGCAATCTCAGAAGCAGTTCTGTAATCTCAGAAGTAATTCTGTAATCTCAGTAGTAGTTCTGTAATCTCAGAAGTAGTTACGTAATCTCAGAAGTTATTCTGTAATCTCAGAAGTAAATCTGCAATCTCAGAAGTAGTTCTGCAATCTCAGAAGTAATTCTGTAATCTTAGAAGTAATTCCGTAATCTCAGAAGTAATTATGTAATCTCAGAAGTAGTTCTGCAATCTCAGAAGTAGTTCTGTAATCTCAGAAGTAATTCTGTAATCTCAGAAGTAATTCTGTAATCTCAGAAGTAATTCTGTTATCTCAGAAGTAGTTCTGCAATCTCAGAAGTAGTTCTGTCTTCTCAGAAGTATTTATGTAATCTCAGAAGTAAATCTGTAATCTCAAAAGTATTTATGTAATCTCAGAAGTAGTTCTGTAATCTCAGAAGTAGTTCTGTAATCTCAGAAGTAATTCTGTAATCTCAGAAGTAATTCTGTAATCTTAGAAGTAATTCTGTTATCTCAGAATTAGTTCTGCAATCTCAGAAGTAGTTTTGCAATCTCAGAAGTAGGTCTGTCATCTCAGAAGTAATTCTGTAATCTCAGAAGAAATTCTGTAATCTCACAAGTAATTCTGTAATCTCAGAAGTAATTATGTAATCTCAGAAGTAGTTCTGTAATCTCAGAAATAATTCTGTAATCTCAGAAGTAATTGTGTAATCTCAGAAGTAATTCTGTAATGTCAGAAGTAATTATTTAATCTCAGAAGTAATTCTGTAATCTCAGAAGTAATTCTGTAATCTCAGAAGTAATTATGTAATCTAAGAAGTAATTCTGTAATCTCAGAAGTAATTCTGTAATCTCAGAAGTAATTCTGTAATCTGAGAAGTAGTTCTGTAATCTCAAAAGTAATTCTGTAACCTCAGAAATTATTTCTATAATCTCAGAAGTAATTCTGTAATCTCAGAAGTAATTACGTGATCTTAGAAGCAATTCTGTAATCTCAGAAGCAATTCTGTAATCTCAGAAGTAATTCTGCAATCTCAGAAGTAGTTCTGCAATCTCAGAAGTAGTGCTGTGTACTCAGAAGTATGTATGTAATCTCAGAAGTAAATCTGTAATCTCAGAAGTATTTCTGTAATCTCAGAAGTAGTTCTGTAATCTCAGAAGTAATTCTGAAATTTCAGAAGTAATTGTGTAATCTCAGAAGTAATTCTGTAATCTCAGAAGTAATTCTTTAATCTCAGAAGTAATTCTGTAATCTCAGAAGTAATTCCGTAATCTCAGAAGTAGTTCTGTAATCTCAAAAGTAATTCTGTAACCTCAGAAATTATTTCTGTAATCTCAGAAGTAATTCTGTAATCTCAGAAGTAATTATGCGATCTTAGAAGCAATTCTGTAATCTCAGAAGCAATTCTGTAATCTCAGAAGTAATTCTGCAATCTCAGAAGTAGTTCTGCAATCTCAGAAGTAATTATGTAATCTCAGAAGCAGTTCTGCAATCTCAGAAGGAATTCTGTACTCTCAGAAGTAGTTCTGTAATCTCAGAAGTAATTCTGTAATCTCAGAAGTAATTCTGTAATCTCAGAAGTAATCCTGTAATCTCAGAACTAGTTATGTAATCTCAGAAGTAATTATGTAATCTCAAAAGTGATTATGTAACCTCAGAAAGTATTTCTGTAATCTCAGAAGCAATTCTGTAATCTCAGAAGTAATTGTGTAATCTTAGAAGTAATTCTGTAATCTCAGAAGTAATTCTGTAATCTCAGAAGTAGTTCTGTAATCTCAGAAATAGTTATATAATCTCTGAAGTAATTCTGTAATCTCAGAAGTAATTCTGTAATCTCAGAAGTAATTTTGTAATCTCAGAAGTAGCTCTGTAATCTCATAAGTAGTTCTGTAATCTCAGAAGTACTTCGGTAATCTCAGAAGTAGCTCTGTAATCTCAGAAGTAGTTCCGTAATCTCAGAAGTAATTCTGTAATCTCAGAAGTAGCTCTGTAATCTCAAAAGTAGCTCTGTAATATCAGAAGTAATTCTGTAATATCAGAAGTAGCTCTATAATCTCAGAAGTAATTCTGTAATCTCAGAAGTAGTTCTGTAATCTCAGAAGTAGATCTGTAATCTCATCAGTAATTCTGTAATATCAGAAGTAGCTCTGTAATCTCAAAAGTAATTCTGTAATCTCAGAAGTACCTCTGTAATCTCAGAAGTAATTCTACAATCTCAGAAGCAGTTCTGTAATCTCAGAAGTAATTCTGTAATCTCAGTAGTAGTTCTGTAATCTCAGAAGTAGTTACGTAATATCAGAAGTAATTCTGTAATCTCAGAAGTAATTCTGCAATCTCAGAAGTAGTTCTGCAATCTCAGAAGTAATTCTGTAATCTTAGAAGTAATTCCGTAATCTCAGAAGTAATTCTGTAATCTCAGAAGTAGTTCTGTAATCTCAGAAGTAGTTCTGTAATCTCAGAAGTAATTCTGTAATCTCAGAAGTAATTATGTAACCTCAGAAGCAGTTCTGCAATCTCAGAAGTAATTCTGTAATCTCAGAAGTAATTCTGTAATCTCAGAAGTAATCCTTTAATCTCAGAACTAGTTCTGTAATCTCAGAAGTAATTCTGTAATCTCAAAAGTAAGAACGTAACCTCAGAAAGTATTTCTGTAATCTCAGAAGTAATTCTGTAATCTCAGAAGTAATTGTGTAATCTTAGAAGTAATTCTGTAATCTCAGAAGTAATTCTGTAATCTCAGAAGTAGTTCTGTAATCTCAGAAGTAGTTCTGTAATCTCTGAAGTAATTCTGTAATCTCAGAAGTAATTCTGTAATCTCAGAAGTAATTTTGTAATCTCAGAAGTAGCTCTGTAATCTCAGAAGTAGTTCTGTAATCTCAGAAGTACTTCTGTAATCTCAGAAGTAGCTCTGTAATCTCAGAAGTAGTTCTGTAATCTCAGAAGAATGCTGTAATCTCAGAAGTAGCTCTGTAATCTCAGAAGTAATTCTGTAATCTCAGAAGTAGTTCTGTAATCTCAGAAGTAGCTCTGTAATATCAGAAGTAATTCTATAATATCAGAAGTAGTATTTCTGTAATCTCAGAAGTAATTCTGTAATCTCAGAAGTAGTTCTGTAATCTCAGAAAAAAATTATGTGATCTCAGAAGTAGTTCTGCAATCTCAGAAGTAATTCTGTAATCTCAGAAGTAATTTTGTAATCTCAGAAGTAGCTCTGTAATCTCAGAAGTAGTTCTGTAATCTCAGAAGCAGTTCTGTAATCTCAGAAGTAATTCTATAATCTCAGTAGTAGTTCTGTAATCTCAGAAGTAGTTAAGTAATCTCAGAAGTAATTCTGTAATCTCAGAAGTAATTCTGCAATCTCAGAAGTAGTTCTGCAATCTCAGAAGTAATTCTGTAATCTTAGAAGTAATTCCGTAATCTCAGAAGTAATTCTGTAATCTCAGAAGTAATTCCGTAATCTCAGAAGTAGTTCTGTAATCTCAAAAGTAATTCTGTAACCTCAGCAATATTTATGTAATCTCAGAAGTAATTCTGTAATCTCAGAAGTAATTACGTGATCTCAGAAGCAATTCTGTAATCTCAGAAGCAATTCTGTAATCTCAGAAGTAATTCTGCAATCTCAGAAGTAGTTCTGCAATCTCAGAAGTAATTATGTAACCTCATAAGCAGTTCTGCAATCTCAGAAGTAATTTTGTAATATCAGAAGTAGTTCTGTAATCTCAGAAAAAAATACGTGATCTCAGAAGTAGTTCTGCAATCTCAGAAGTAATTCTGTAATATCAGAAGTAGCTCTGTAATCTCAAAAGTAATTCTGTAATCTCAGAAGTACCTCTGTAATCTCAGAAGTAATTCTGCAATCTCAGAAGCAGTTCTGTAATCTCAGAAGTAAATCTGCAATCTCAGAAGTAGTTCTGCAATCTCAGAAGTAATTCTGTAATCTTAGAAGTAATTCCGTAATCTCAGAAGTAATTCTGTAATCTCAGAAGTAGTTCTGCAATCTCAGAAGTAGTTCTGTAATCTCAGAAGTAATTCTGTAATCTCAGAAGTAATTCTGTAATCTCAGAAGTAATTCTGTTATCTCAGAAGTAGTTCTGCAATCTCAGAAGTAGTTCTGTCTTCTCAGAAGTATTTATGTAATCTCAGAAGTAAATCTGTAATCTCAAAAGTATTTATGTAATCTCAGAAGTAGTTCTGTAATCTCAGAAGTAGTTCTGTAATCTCAGAAGTAATTCTGTAATCTCAGAAGTAATTCTGTAATCTTAGAAGTAATTCTGTTATCTCAGAATTAGTTCTGCAATCTCAGAAGTAGTTTTGCAATCTCAGAAGTAGGTCTGTCATCTCAGAAGTAATTCTGTAATCTCAGAAGTAATTATGTAATCTAAGAAGTAATTCTGTAATCTCAGAAGTAATTCTGTAATCTCAGAAGTAATTCTGTAATCTCAGATGTAGTTCTGTAATCTCAAAAGTAATTCTGTAACCTCAGAAATTATTTCTATAATCTCAGAAGTAATTCTGTAATCTCAGAAGTAATTTTGTAATCTCAGAAGTAGCTCTGTAATCTCAGAAGTAGTTCTGTAATCTCAGAAGTACTTCTGTAATCTCAGAAGTAGCTCTGTAATCTCAGAAGTAGTTCTGTAATCTCAGAAGTAATTCTGTAATCTCAGAAGTAGCTCTGTAATCTCAGAAGTAGCTCTGTAATATCAGAAGTAATTCTGTAATATCAGAAGTAGCTCTGTAATCTCAGAAGTAATTCTGTAATCTCAGAAGTAGTTCTGTAATCTCAGAAGTAGCTCTGTAATATCAGAAGTAATTCTATAATATCAGAAGTAGTATTTCTGTAATCTCAGAAGTAATTCTGTAATCTCAGAAGTAGTTCTGTAATCTCAGAAGTAATTCTGTAATATCAGAAGTAGCTCTGTAATCTCAAAAGTAATTCTGTAATCTCAGAAGTACCTCTGTAATCTTAGAAGTAATTCTACAATCTCAGAAGCGGTTCTGTAATCTCAGAAGTAATTCTGTAATCTCAGTAGTAGTTCTGTAATCTCAGAAGTAGTTAAGTAATCTCAGAAGTAATTCTGTAATCTCAGAAGTAATTCTGCAATCTCAGAAGTAGTTCTGCAATCTCAGAAGTAATTCTGTAATCTTAGAAGTAATTCCGTAATCTCAGAAGTAATTCTGTAATCTCAGAAGTAGTTCTGTAATCTCAGAAGTAGTTCTGTAATCTCAGAAGTAATTCTGTAATCTCAGAAGTAATTCTGTAATCTTAGAAGTAATTCTGTTATCTCAGAATTAGTTCTGCAATCTCAGAAGTAATTATGTAATCTCAGAAGTAGTTCTGTAATCTCAGAAGTAATTACGTAATCTCAGAAGTAATTCTGTAATCTCAGAAGTAATTCTGTAATCTAAGAAGTAATTCTGTAATCTCAGAAGTAATTCTGTAATCTCAGAAGTAATTCTGTAATCTCAGAAGTAGTTCTGTAATCTCAAAAGTAATTCTGTAACCTCAGAAATTATTTCTGTAATCTCAGAAGTAATTCTGTAATCTCAGAAGTAATCCTTTAATCTCAGAACTAGTTCTGTAATCTCAGAAGTAATTCTGTAATCTCAAAAGTAAGAACGTAACCTCAGAAAGTATTTCTGTAATCTCAGAAGTAATTCTGTAATCTCAGAAGTAATTGTGTAATCTTAGAAGTAATTCTGTAATCTCAGAAGTAATTCTGTAATCTCAGAAGTAGTTCTGTAATCTCAGAAGTAGTTCTGTAATCTCTGAAGTAATTCTGTAATCTCAGAAGTAATTCTGTAATCTCAGAAGTAATTTTGTAATCTCAGAAGTAGCTCTGTAATCTCAGAAGTAGTTCTGTAATCTCAGAAGTACTTCTGTAATCTCAGAAGTAGCTCTGTAATCTCAGAAGTAGTTCTGTAATCTCAGAAGTAATGCTGTAATCTCAGAAGTAGCTCTGTAATCTCAGAAGTAATTCTGTAATCTCAGAAGTAGTTCTGTAATCTCAGAAGTAGCTCTGTAATATCAGAAGTAATTCTATAATATCAGAAGTAGTATTTCTGTAATCTCAGAAGTAATTCTGTAATCTCAGAAGTAGTTCTGTAATCTCAGAAAAAAATTATGTGATCTCAGAAGTAGTTCTGCAATCTCAGAAGTAATTCTGTAATCTCAGAAGTAATTTTGTAATCTCAGAAGTAGCTCTGTAATCTCAGAAGTAGTTCTGTAATCTCAGAAGCAGTTCTGTAATCTCAGAAGTAATTCTATAATCTCAGTAGTAGTTCTGTAATCTCAGAAGTAGTTAAGTAATCTCAGAAGTAATTCTGTAATCTCAGAAGTAATTCTGCAATCTCAGAAGTAGTTCTGCAATCTCAGAAGTAATTCTGTAATCTTAGAAGTAATTCCGTAATCTCAGAAGTAATTCTGTAATCTCAGAAGTAATTCCGTAATCTCAGAAGTAGTTCTGTAATCTCAAAAGTAATTCTGTAACCTCAGCAATATTTCTGTAATCTCAGAAGTAATTCTGTAATCTCAGAAGTAATTACGTGATCTCAGAAGCAATTCTGTAATCTCAGAAGCAATTCTGTAATCTCAGAAGTAATTCTGCAATCTCAGAAGTAGTTCTGCAATCTCAGAAGTAATTATGTAACCTCATAAGCAGTTCTGCAATCTCAGAAGTAATTTTGTAATATCAGAAGTAGTTCTGTAATCTCAGAAAAAAATACGTGATCTCAGAAGTAGTTCTGCAATCTCAGAAGTAATTCTGTAATATCAGAAGTAGCTCTGTAATCTCAAAAGTAATTCTGTAATCTCAGAAGTACCTCTGTAATCTCAGAAGTAATTCTGCAATCTCAGAAGCAGTTCTGTAATCTCAGAAGTAATTCTGTAATCTCAGTAGTAGTTCTGTAATCTCAGAAGTAGTTACGTAATCTCAGAAGTAATTCTGTAATCTCAGAAGTAAATCTGCAATCTCAGAAGTAGTTCTGCAATCTCAGAAGTAATTCTGTAATCTTAGAAGTAATTCTGTAATCTCAGAAGTAGTTCTGCAATCTCAGAAGTAGTTCTGTAATCTCAGAAGTAATTCTGTAATCTCAGAAGTAATTCTGTAATCTCAGAAGTAATTCTGTTATCTCAGAAGTAGTTCTGCAATCTCAGAAGTAGTTCTGTCTTCTCAGAAGTATTTATGTAATCTCAGAAGTAAATCTGTAATCTCAAAAGTATTTATGTAATCTCAGAAGTAGTTCTGTAATCTCAGAAGTAGTTCTGTAATCTCAGAAGTAATTCTGTAATCTCAGAAGTAATTCTGTAATCTTAGAAGTAATTCTGTTATCTCAGAATTAGTTCTGCAATCTCAGAAGTAGTTTTGCAATCTCAGAAGTAGGTCTGTCATCTCAGAAGTAATTCTGTAATCTCAGAAGAAATTCTGTAATCTCACAAGTAATTCTGTAATCTCAGAAGTAATTATGTAATCTCAGAGGTAGTTCTGTAATCTCAGAAATAATTCTGTAATCTCAGAAGTAATTGTGTAATCTCAGAAGTAATTCTGTAATGTCAGAAGTAATTATTTAATCTCATAAGTAATTCTGTAATCTCAGAAGTAATTCTGTAATCTCAGAAGTAATTATGTAATCTAAGAAGTAATTCTGTAATCTCAGAAGTAATTCTGTAATCTCAGAAGTAATTCTGTAATCTCAGATGTAGTTCTGTAATCTCAAAAGTAATTCTGTAACCTCAGAAATTATTTCTATAATCTCAGAAGTAATTCTGTAATCTCAGAAGTAATTTTGTAATCTCAGAAGTAGCTCTGTAATCTCAGAAGTAGTTCTGTAATCTCAGAAGTACTTCTGTAATCTCAGAAGTAGCTCTGTAATCTCAGAAGTAGTTCTGTAATCTCAGAAGTAATTCTGTAATCTCAGAAGTAGCTCTGTAATCTCAGAAGTAGCTCTGTAATATCAGAAGTAATTCTGTAATATCAGAAGTAGCTCTGTAATCTCAGAAGTAATTCTGTAATCTCAGAAGTAGTTCTGTAATCTCAGAAGTAGCTCTGTAATATCAGAAGTAATTCTATAATATCAGAAGTAGTATTTCTGTAATCTCAGAAGTAATTCTGTAATCTCAGAAGTAGTTCTGTAATCTCAGAAGTAATTCTGTAATATCAGAAGTAGCTCTGTAATCTCAAAAGTAATTCTGTAATCTCAGAAGTACCTCTGTAATCTTAGAAGTAATTCTACAATCTCAGAAGCGGTTCTGTAATCTCAGAAGTAATTCTGTAATCTCAGTAGTAGTTCTGTAATCTCAGAAGTAGTTAAGTAATCTCAGAAGTAATTATGTAATCTCAGAAGTAATTCTGCAATCTCAGAAGTAGTTCTGCAATCTCAGAAGTAATTCTGTAATCTTAGAAGTAATTCCGTAATCTCAGAAGTAATTCTGTAATCTCAGAAGTAGTTCTGTAATCTCAGAAGTAGTTCTGTAATCTCAGAAGTAATTCTGTAATCTCAGAAGTAATTCTGTAATCTTAGAAGTAATTCTGTTATCTCAGAATTAGTTCTGCAATCTCAGAAGTAATTATGTAATCTCAGAAGTAGTTCTGTAATCTCAGAAGTAATTACGTAATCTCAGAAGTAATTCTGTAATCTCAGAAGTAATTATGTAATCTAAGAAGTAATTCTGTAATCTCAGAAGTAATTCTGTAATCTCAGAAGTAATTCTGTAATCTCAGAAGTAGTTCTGTAATCTCAAAAGTAATTCTGTAACCTCAGAAATTATTTCTGTAATCTCAGAAGTAATTCTGTAATCTCAGAAGTAATTCTGTGATCTTAGAAGCAATTCTGTAATCTCAGAAGCAATTCTGTAATCTCAGAAGTAATTCTGCAATCTCAGAAGTAGTTCTGCAATCTCAGAAGTAATTATGTAATCTCAGAAGCAGTTCTGCAATCTCAGAAGTAATTCTGTAATCTCAGAAGTAGTTCTGTAATCTCAGAAGTAATTCTGTAAGCTCAGAAGTAATTCTGTAATCTCAGAAGTAATCCTGTAATCTCAGAACTAGTTATGTAATCTCAGAAGTAATTATGTAATCTCAAAAGTAATTATGTAACCTCAGAAAGTATTTCTGGAATCTCAGAAGTAATTCTGTAATCTCAGAAGTAATTCTGTAATCTTAGAAGTAAATCTGTAATCTCAGAAGTAATTCTGTAATCTCAGAAGTAGTTCTGTAATCTCAGAAGTAGTTCTGTAATCTCAGAAGTAATTCTGTAATCTCAGAAGTAATTCTGTAATCTCAGAAGTAATTCTGTTATCTCAGAAGTAGTTCTGCAATCTCAGAAGTAGTGCTGTCTTCTCAGAAGTATTTATGTAATCTCAGAAGTAAATCTGTAATCTTAGAAGTATTTCTGTAATCTCAGAAGTAGTTCTGTAATCTCAGAAGTAATTCTGTAATCTCAGAAGTAATTGTGTAATCTCAGAAGTAATTCTGTAATCTCAGAAGTAATTCTTTAATCTCAGAAGTAATTACGTAATCTCAGAAGTAATTCCATAATCTCAGAAGTAGTTCTGTAATCTCAAAAGTAATTCTGTAATCTCAGAAGTAATTCTGTAATCTAAGAAGTAATTCTGTAATCTCAGAAGTAATTCTGTAATCTCAGAAGTAATTCCGTAATCTCAGAAGTAGTTCTGTAATCTCAAAAGTAATTCTGTAACCTCAGCAATATTTCTGTAATCTCAGAAGTAATTCTGTAATCTCAGAAGTAATTATGTGATCTCAGAAGCAATTCTGTAATCTCAGAAGCAATTCTGTAATCTCAGAAGTAATTCTGCAATCTCAGAAGTAGTTCTGCAATCTCAGAAGTAATTATGTAACCTCATAAGCAGTTCTACAATCTCAGAAGTAATTTTGTAATATCAGAAGTACCTCTGTAATCTCAGAAGTAATTCTGTAATCTCAGAAGTAGTTCTGTAATCTCAGAAGAAATTATGTGATCTCAGAAGTAGTTCTGCAATCTCAGAAGTAATTCTGTAATATCAGAAGTAGCTCTGTAATCTCAAAAGTAATTCTGTAATCTCAGAAGTACCTCTGTAATCTCAGAAGTAATTCTGCAATCTCAGAAGCAGTTCTGTAATCTCAGAAGTAATTCTGTAATCTCAGTAGTAGTTCTGTAATCTCAGAAGTAGTTACGTAATCTCAGAAGTAATTCTGTAATCTCAGAAGTAAATCTGCAATCTCAGAAGTAGTTCTGCAATCTCAGAAGTAATTCTGTAATCTTAGAAGTAATTCCGTAATCTCAGAAGTAATTCTGTAATCTCAGAAGTAGTTCTGTAATCTCAGAAGTAGTTCTGTAATCTCAGAAGTAATTCTGTAATCTCAGAAGTAATTCTGTAATCTCAGAAGTAATTCTGTTATCTCAGAAGTAGTTCTGCAATCTCAGAAGTAGTTCTGTCTTCTCAGAAGTATTTATGTAATCTCAGAAATAAATCTGTAATCTCAAAAGTATTTATGTAATCTCAGAAGTAGTTCTGTAATCTCAGAAGTAGTTCTGTAATCTCAGAAGTAATTCTGTAATCTCAGAAGTAATTCTGTAATCTTAGAAGTAATTCTGTTATCTCAGAATTAGTTCTGCAATCTCAGAAGTAGTTTTGCAATCTCAGAAGTAGGTCTGTAATCTCAAAAGTAATTCTGTAACCTCAGAAAATATTTCTATAATCTCAGAAGTAATTCTGTAATCTCAGAAGTAATTCTGTGATCTCAGAAGTAATTCTGCAATCTCAGAAGTAGTTCTGCAATCTCAGAAGTAATTATGTAATCTCAGAAGCAGTGCTGCAATCTCAGAAGTAATTCTGTAATCTCAGAAGTAGTTCTGTAATCTCAGAAGTAATTCTGTAATCTCAGAAGTAATTCTGTAATCTCAGAAGTAATCCTGTAATCTCAGAACTAGTTATGTAATCTCAGAAGTAATTATGTAATCTCAAAAGTAATTATGTAACCTCAGAAAGTATTTCTGGAATCTCAGAAGTAATTCTGTAATCTCAGAAGTAATTCTGTAATATCAGAAGTAGCTCTGTAATCTCAGAAGTAAATCTGTAATCTCAGAAGTATTTCTGTAATCTCAGAAGTAGTTCTGTAATCTCAGAAGTAATTCTGTAATCTCAGAAGTAATTGTGTAATCTCAGAAGTAATTCTGTAATCTCAGAAGTAATTCTTTAATCTCAGAAGTAATTACGTAATCTCAGAAGTAATTCCATAATCTCAGAAGTAGTTCTGTAATCTCAAAAGTAATTCTGTAATCTCAGAAGTAATTCTGTAATCTAAGAAGTAATTCTGTAATCTCAGAAGTAATTCTGTAATCTCAGAAGTAATTCTGTAATCTCAGAAGTAATTCCGTAATCTCAGAAGTAGTTCTGTAATCTCAAAAGTAATTCTGTAACCTCAGCAATATTTCTGTAATCTCAGAAGTAATTCTGTAATCTCAGAAGTAATTATGTGATCTTAGAAGCAATTCTGTAATCTCAGAAGTAATTCTGTAATCTCAGAAGTAATTCTGTAATCTCAGAAGTAATTCTGTAATCTAAGAAGTAATTCTGTAATCTCAGAAGTAATTCTGTAATCTCAGAAGTAATTCTGTAATCTCACAAGTAGTTCTGTAATCTCAAAAGTAATTCTGTAACCTCAGAAAATATTTCTATAATCTCAGAAGTAATTCTGTAATCTCAGAAGTAATTCTGTGATCTTAGAAGCAATTCTGTAATCTCAGAAGCAATTCTGTAATCTCAGAAGTAATTCTGCAATCTCAGAAGTAGTTCTGCAATCTCAGAAGTAATTATGTAATCTCAGAAGCAGTGCTGCAATCTCAGAAGTAATTCTGTAATCTCAGAAGTAGTTCTGTAATCTCAGAAGTAATTCTGTAATCTCAGAAGTAATTCTGTAATCTCAGAAGTAATCCTGTAATCTCAGAACTAGTTATGTAATCTCAGAAGTAATTATGTAACCTCAAAAGTAATTATGTAACCTCAGAAAGTATTTCTGGAATCTCAGAAGTAATTCTGTAATCTCAGAAGTAATTCTGTAATATCAGAAGTAGCTCTGTAATCTCAGAAGTAAATCTGTAATCTCAGAAGTATTTCTGTAATCTCAGAAGTAGTTCTGTAATCTCAGAAGTAATTCTGTAATCTCAGAAGTAATTGTGTAATCTCAGAAGTAATTCTGTAATCTCAGAAGTAATTCATATTCTCAGAAGTAATTCT
The DNA here is from genome assembly GCF_048934315.1 of Petromyzon marinus. NCBI lineage: Eukaryota > Metazoa > Chordata > Hyperoartia > Petromyzontiformes > Petromyzontidae > Petromyzon > Petromyzon marinus. The sequence goes on from NC_133685.1 coordinate 13,862,300, forward strand.
GTAATCTCAGAAGTAATTCCGTAATCTCAGAAGTAGTTCTGTAATCTCAAAAGTAATTCTGTAATCTCAGAAGTAATTCTGTAATCTAAGAAGTAATTCTGTAATCTCAGAAGTAATTCTGTAATCTCAGAAGTAATTCTGTAATCTCAGAAGTAATTCCGTAATCTCAGAAGTAGTTCTGTAATCTCAAAAGTAATTATGTAACCTCAGCAATATTTCTGTAATCTCAGAAGTAATTCTATAATCTCAGAAGTAATTAAGTGAACTCAGAAGCAATTCTGTAATCTCAGAAGCAATTCTGTAATCTCAGAAGTAATTCTGCAATCTCAGAAGTAGTTCTGCAATCTCAGAAGTAATTCTGTAATCTCAGAAGTAATTCTGTAATCTCAGAAGTAATTCCGTAATCTCAGAAGTAGTTCTGTAATCTCAAAAGTAATTCTGTAACCTCAGCAATATTTCTGTAATCTCAGAAGTAATTCTGTAATCTCAGAAGTAGTTCTGTAATCTCAGAAGTAATTCTGTAATCTCAGAAGTAATTATGTAACCTCAGAAGTAATTCTGTAATCTCAGAAGTAATTCTGTAATCTCAGAAGTAATCCTTTAATCTCAGAACTAGTTCTGTAATCTCAGAAGTAATTCTGTAATCTCAAAAGTAAGTACGTAACCTCAGAAAGTATTTCTGTAATCTCAGAAGTAATTCTGTAATCTCAGAAGTAATTGTGTAATCTTAGAAGTAATTCTGTAATCTCAGAAGTAATTCTGTAATCTCAGAAGTAGTTCTGTAATCTCAGAAGTAGTTCTGTAATCTCTGAAGTAATTCTGTAATCTCAGAAGTAATTCTGTAATCTCAGAAGTAATTTTGTAATCTCAGAAGTAGCTCTGTAATCTCAGAAGTAGTTCTGTAATCTCAGAAGTACTTCTGTAATCTCAGAAGTAGCTCTGTAATCTCAGAAGTAGTTCTGTAATCTCAGAAGTAATTCTGTAATCTCAGAAGTAGCTCTGTAATCTCAGAAGTAGCTCTGTAATATCAGAAGTAATTCTGTAATATCAGAAGTAGCTCTGTAATCTGAGAAGTAATTCTGTAATCTCAGAAGTAGTTCTGTAATCTCAGAAGTAGCTCTGTAATATCAGAAGTAATTCTATAATATCAGAAGTAGTATTTCTGTAATCTCAGAAGTAATTCTGTAATCTCAGAAGTAGTTCTGTAATCTCAGAAAAAATTATGTGATCTCAGAAGTAGTTCTGCAATCTCAGAAGTAATTCTGTAATATCAGAAGTAGCTCTGTAATCTCAAAAGTAATTCTGTAATCTCAGAAGTACCTCTGTAACCTCAGAAGTAATTCTGTAATCTCAGAAGTAATTCTGTAATCTCAGAAGTAATCCTTTAATCTCAGAACTAGTTCTGTAATCTCAGAAGTAATTCTGTAATCTCAAAAGTAAGTACGTAACCTCAGAAAGTATTTCTGTAATCTCAGAAGTAATTCTGTAATCTCAGAAGTAATTGTGTAATCTTAGAAGTAATTCTGTAATCTCAGAAGTAATTCTGTAATCTCAGAAGTAGTTCTGTAATCTCAGAAGTAGTTCTGTAATCTCTGAAGTAATTCTGTAATCTCAGAAGTAATTCTGTAATCTCAGAAGTAATTTTGTAATCTCAGAAGTAGCTCTGTAATCTCAGAAGTAGTTCTGTAATCTCAGAAGTACTTCTGTAATCTCAGAAGTAGCTCTGTAATCTCAGAAGTAGTTCTGTAATCTCAGAAGTAATTCTGTAATCTCAGAAGTAGCTCTGTAATCTCAGAAGTAGCTCTGTAATATCAGAAGTAATTCTGTAATATCAGAAGTAGCTCTGTAATCTGAGAAGTAATTCTGTAATCTCAGAAGTAGTTCTGTAATCTCAGAAGTAGCTCTGTAATATCAGAAGTAATTCTATAATATCAGAAGTAGTATTTCTGTAATCTCAGAAGTAATTCTGTAATCTCAGAAGTAGTTCTGTAATCTCAGAAAAAATTATGTGATCTCAGAAGTAGTTCTGCAATCTCAGAAGTAATTCTGTAATATCAGAAGTAGCTCTGTAATCTCAAAAGTAATTCTGTAATCTCAGAAGTACCTCTGTAATCTTAGAAGTAATTCTACAATCTCAGAAGCAGTTCTGTAATCTCAGAAGTAATTCTGTAATCTCAGTAGTAGTTCTGTAATCTCAGAAGTAGTTAAGTAATCTCAGAAGTAATTCTGTAATCTCAGAAGTAATTCTGCAATCTCAGAAGTAGTTCTGCAATCTCAGAAGTAATTCTGTAATCTTAGAAGTAATTCCGTAATCTCAGAAGTAATTCTGTAATCTCAGAAGTAGTTCTGTAATCTCAGAAGTAGTTCTGTAATCTCAGAAGTAATTCTGTAATCTTAGAAGTAATTCCGTAATCTCAGAAGTAATTCTGTTATCTCAGAATTAGTTCTGCAATCTCAGAAGTAATTATGTAATCTCAGAAGTAGTTCTGTAATCTCAGAAGTAATTCTGTAATCTCAGAAGTAATTGTGTAATCTCAGAAGTAATTCTGTAATGTCAGAAGTAATTATTTAATCTCAGAAGTAATTCTGTAATCTCAGAAGTAATTCTGTAATCTCAGAAGTAATTCTGTAATCTAAGAAGTAATTCTGTAATCTCAGAAGTAATTCTGTAATCTCAGAAGTAATTCTGTAATCTCAGAAGTAGTTCTGTAATCTCAAAAGTAATTCTGTAACCTCAGAAATTATTTCTGTAATCTCAGAAGTAATTCTGTAATCTCAGAAGTAATTCTGTGATCTTAGAAGCAATTCTGTAATCTCAGAAGCAATTCTGTAATCTCAGAAGTAATTCTGCAATCTCAGAAGTAGTTCTGCCATCTCAGAAGTAATTATGTAATCTCAGAAGCAGTTCTGCAATCTCAGAAGTAATTCTGTAATCTCAGAAGTAGTTCTGTAATCTCAGAAGTAATTCTGTAATCTCAGAAGTAATTCTGTAATCTCAGAAATAATCCTGTAATCTCAGAACTAGTTATGTAATCTCAGAAGTAATTATGTAATCTCAAAAGTAATTATGTAACCTCAGAAAGTATTTCTGGAACCTCAGAAGTAATTCTGTAATCTCAGAAGTAATTCTGTAATCTTAGAAGTAAATCTGTAATCTCAGAAGTAATTCTGTAATCTCAGAAGTAGTTCTGTAATCTCAGAAGTAGTTCTGTAATCTCAGAAGTAATTCTGTAATCTCAGAAGTAATTCTGTAATCTCAGAAGTAATTCTGTTATCTCAGAAGTAGTTCTGCAATCTCAGAAGTAGTGCTGTCTTCTCAGAAGTATTTATGTAATCTCAGAAGTAAATCTGTAATCTCAGAAGTATTTCTGTAATCTCAGAAGTAGTTCTGTAATCTCAGAAGTAATTCTGTAATCTCAGAAGTAATTGTGTAATCTCAGAAGTAATTCTGTAATCTCAGAAGTAATTCTTTAATCTCAGAAGTAATTACGTAATCTCAGAAGTAATTCCATAATCTCAGAAGTAGTTCTGTAATCTCAAAAGTAATTCTGTAATCTCAGAAGTAATTCTGTAATCTAAGAAGTAATTCTGTAATCTCAGAAGTAATTCTGTAATCTCAGAAGTAATTCTGTAATCTCAGAAGTAATTCCGTAATCTCAGAAGTAGTTCTGTAATCTCAAAAGTAATTCTGTAACCTCAGCAATATTTCTGTAATCTCAGAAGTAATTCTGTAATCTCAGAAGTAATTACGTGATCTCAGAAGCAATTCTGTAATCTCAGAAGCAATTCTGTAATCTCAGAAGTAATTCTGCAATCTCAGAAGTAGTTCTGCAATCTCAGAAGTAATTATGTAACCTCATAAGCAGTTCTGCAATCTCAGAAGTAATTTTGTAATATCAGAAGTACCTCTGTAATCTCAGAAGTAATTCTGTAATCTCAGAAGTAGTTCTGTAATCTCAGAAAAAAATACGTGATCTCAGAAGTAGTTCTGCAATCTCAGAAGTAATTCTGTAATATCAGAAGTAGCTCTGTAATCTCAAAAGTAATTCTGTAATCTCAGAAGTACCTCTGTAATCTCAGAAGTAATTCTGCAATCTCAGAAGCAGTTCTGTAATCTCAGAAGTAATTCTGTAATCTCAGTAGTAGTTCTGTAATCTCAGAAGTAGTTACGTAATCTCAGAAGTTATTCTGTAATCTCAGAAGTAAATCTGCAATCTCAGAAGTAGTTCTGCAATCTCAGAAGTAATTCTGTAATCTTAGAAGTAATTCCGTAATCTCAGAAGTAATTATGTAATCTCAGAAGTAGTTCTGTTATCTCAGAAGTAGTTCTGCAATCTCAGAAGTAGTTCTGTCTTCTCAGAAGTATTTATGTAATCTCAGAAGTAAATCTGTAATCTCAAAAGTATTTATGTAATCTCAGAAGTAGTTCTGTAATCTCAGAAGTAGTTCTGTAATCTCAGAAGTAATTCTGTAATCTCAGAAGTAATTCTGTAATCTTAGAAGTAATTCTGTTATCTCAGAATTAGTTCTGCAATCTCAGAAGTAGTTTTGCAATCTCAGAAGTAGGTCTGTCATCTCAGAAGTAATTCTGTAATCTCAGAAGAAATTCTGTAATCTCACAAGTAATTCTGTAATCTCAGAAGTAATTATGTAATCTCAGAAGTAGTTCTGTAATCTCAGAAATAATTCTGTAATCTCAGAAGTAATTGTGTAATCTCAGAAGTAATTCTGTAATGTCAGAAGTAATTATTTAATCTCAGAAGTAATTCTGTAATCTCAGAAGTAATTCTGTAATCTCAGAAGTAATTATGTAATCTAAGAAGTAATTCTGTAATCTCAGAAGTAATTCTGTAATCTCAGAAGTAATTCTGTAATCTGAGAAGTAGTTCTGTAATCTCAAAAGTAATTCTGTAACCTCAGAAATTATTTCTATAATCTCAGAAGTAATTCTGTAATCTCAGAAGTAATTACGTGATCTTAGAAGCAATTCTGTAATCTCAGAAGCAATTCTGTAATCTCAGAAGTAATTCTGCAATCTCAGAAGTAGTTCTGCAATCTCAGAAGTAATTATGTAATCTCAGAAGCAGTTCTGCAATCTCAGAAGTAATTCTGTAATCTCAGAAGTAGTTCTGTAATCTCAGTAGTAATTCTGTAATCTCAGAAGTAATTCTGTAATCTCAGAAGTAATCCTGTAATCTCAGAACTAGTTATGTAATCTCAGAAGTAATTATGTAATCTCAAAAGTAATTATGTAACCTCAGAAAGTATTTCTGGAATCTCAGAAGTAATTCTGTAATCTTAGAAGTAAATCTGTAATCTCAGAAGTAATTCTGTAATCTCAGAAGTAATTCTGTTATCTCAGAAGTAGTTCTGCAATCTCAGAAGTAGTGCTGTGTACTCAGAAGTATGTATGTAATCTCAGAAGTAAATCTGTAATCTCAGAAGTATTTCTGTAATCTCAGAAGTAGTTCTGTAATCTCAGAAGTAATTCTGAAATTTCAGAAGTAATTGTGTAATCTCAGAAGTAATTCTGTAATCTCAGAAGTAATTCTTTAATCTCAGAAGTAATTCTGTAATCTCAGAAGTAATTCCGTAATCTCAGAAGTAGTTCTGTAATCTCAAAAGTAATTCTGTAACCTCAGAAATTATTTCTGTAATCTCAGAAGTAATTCTGTAATCTCAGAAGTAATTATGCGATCTTAGAAGCAATTCTGTAATCTCAGAAGCAATTCTGTAATCTCAGAAGTAATTCTGCAATCTCAGAAGTAGTTCTGCAATCTCAGAAGTAATTATGTAATCTCAGAAGCAGTTCTGCAATCTCAGAAGGAATTCTGTACTCTCAGAAGTAGTTCTGTAATCTCAGAAGTAATTCTGTAATCTCAGAAGTAATTCTGTAATCTCAGAAGTAATCCTGTAATCTCAGAACTAGTTATGTAATCTCAGAAGTAATTATGTAATCTCAAAAGTGATTATGTAACCTCAGAAAGTATTTCTGTAATCTCAGAAGCAATTCTGTAATCTCAGAAGTAATTGTGTAATCTTAGAAGTAATTCTGTAATCTCAGAAGTAATTCTGTAATCTCAGAAGTAGTTCTGTAATCTCAGAAATAGTTATATAATCTCTGAAGTAATTCTGTAATCTCAGAAGTAATTCTGTAATCTCAGAAGTAATTTTGTAATCTCAGAAGTAGCTCTGTAATCTCATAAGTAGTTCTGTAATCTCAGAAGTACTTCGGTAATCTCAGAAGTAGCTCTGTAATCTCAGAAGTAGTTCCGTAATCTCAGAAGTAATTCTGTAATCTCAGAAGTAGCTCTGTAATCTCAAAAGTAGCTCTGTAATATCAGAAGTAATTCTGTAATATCAGAAGTAGCTCTATAATCTCAGAAGTAATTCTGTAATCTCAGAAGTAGTTCTGTAATCTCAGAAGTAGATCTGAAATCTCATCAGTAATTCTGTAATATCAGAAGTAGCTCTGTAATCTCAAAAGTAATTCTGCAATCTCAGAAGCAGTTCTGTAATCTCAGAAGTAATTCTGTAATCTCAGTAGTAGTTCTGTAATCTCAGAAGTAGTTACGTAATCTCAGAAGTTATTCTGTAATCTCAGAAGTAAATCTGCAATCTCAGAAGTAGTTCTGCAATCTCAGAAGTAATTCTGTAATCTTAGAAGTAATTCCGTAATCTCAGAAGTAATTATGTAATCTCAGAAGTAGTTCTGTTATCTCAGAAGTAGTTCTGCAATCTCAGAAGTAGTTCTGTCTTCTCAGAAGTATTTATGTAATCTCAGAAGTAAATCTGTAATCTCAAAAGTATTTATGTAATCTCAGAAGTAGTTCTGTAATCTCAGAAGTAGTTCTGTAATCTCAGAAGTAATTCTGTAATCTCAGAAGTAATTCTGTAATCTTAGAAGTAATTCTGTTATCTCAGAATTAGTTCTGCAATCTCAGAAGTAGTTTTGCAATCTCAGAAGTAGGTCTGTCATCTCAGAAGTAATTCTGTAATCTCAGAAGAAATTCTGTAATCTCACAAGTAATTCTGTAATCTCAGAAGTAATTATGTAATCTCAGAAGTAGTTCTGTAATCTCAGAAGTAGTTCTGTAATCTCAGAAGTAATTCTGTAATCTCAGAAGTAATTCTGTAATCTTAGAAGTAATTCTGTTATCTCAGAATTAGTTCTGCAATCTCAGAAGTAGTTTTGCAATCTCAGAAGTAGGTCTGTCATCTCAGAAGTAATTCTGTAATCTCCGAAGTAATTCTGTAATGTCAGAAGTAATTATTTAATCTCAGAAGTAATTCTGTAATCTCAGAAGTAATTCTGTAATCTCAGAAGTAATTCTGTAATCTTAGAAGTAATTCTGTTATCTCAGAATTAGTTCTGCAATCTCAGAAGTAGTTTTGCAATCTCAGAAGTAGGTCTGTCATCTCAGAAGTAATTCTGTAATCTCAGAAGAAATTCTGTAATCTCACAAGTAATTCTGTAATCTCAGAAGTAATTATGTAATCTCAGAAGTAGTTCTGTAATCTCAGAAATAATTCTGTAATCTCAGAAGTAATTGTGTAATCTCAGAAGTAATTCTGTAATGTCAGAAGTAATTATTTAATCTCAGAAGTAATTCTGTAATCTCAGAAGTAATTCTGTAATCTCAGAAGTAATTATGTAATCTAAGAAGTAATTCTGTAATCTCAGAAGTAATTCTGTAATCTCAGAAGTAATTCTGTAATCTGAGAAGTAGTTCTGTAATCTCAAAAGTAATTCTGTAACCTCAGAAATTATTTCTATAATCTCAGAAGTAATTCTGTAATCTCAGAAGTAATTACGTGATCTTAGAAGCAATTCTGTAATCTCAGAAGCAATTCTGTAATCTCAGAAGTAATTCTGCAATCTCAGAAGTAGTTCTGCAATCTCAGAAGTAATTATGTAATCTCAGAAGCAGTTCTGCAATCTCAGAAGTAATTCTGTAATCTCAGAAGTAGTTCTGTAATCTCAGTAGTAATTCTGTAATCTCAGAAGTAATTCTGTAATCTCAGAAGTAATCCTGTAATCTCAGAACTAGTTATGTAATCTCAGAAGTAATTATGTAATCTCAAAAGTAATTATGTAACCTCAGAAAGTATTTCTGGAATCTCAGAAGTAATTCTGTAATCTTAGAAGTAAATCTGTAATCTCAGAAGTAATTCTGTAATCTCAGAAGTAATTCTGTTATCTCAGAAGTAGTTCTGCAATCTCAGAAGTAGTGCTGTGTACTCAGAAGTATGTATGTAATCTCAGAAGTAAATCTGTAATCTCAGAAGTATTTCTGTAATCTCAGAAGTAGTTCTGTAATCTCAGAAGTAATTCTGAAATTTCAGAAGTAATTGTGTAATCTCAGAAGTAATTCTGTAATCTCAGAAGTAATTCTTTAATCTCAGAAGTAATTCTTTAATCTCAGAAGTAATTCTGTAATCTCAGAAGTAATTCCGTAATCTCAGAAGTAGTTCTGTAATCTCAAAAGTAATTCTGTAACCTCAGAAATTATTTCTGTAATCTCAGAAGTAATTCTGTAATCTCAGAAGTAATTATGCGATCTTAGAAGCAATTCTGTAATCTCAGAAGCAATTCTGTAATCTCAGAAGTAATTCTGCAATCTCAGAAGTAGTTCTGCAATCTCAGAAGTAATTATGTAATCTCAGAAGCAGTTCTGCAATCTCAGAAGGAATTCTGTACTCTCAGAAGTAGTTCTGTAATCTCAGAAGTAATTCTGTAATCTCAGAAGTAATTCTGTAATCTCAGAAGTAATCCTGTAATCTCAGAACTAGTTATGTAATCTCAGAAGTAATTATGTAATCTCAAAAGTGATTATGTAACCTCAGAAAGTATTTCTGTAATCTCAGAAGCAATTCTGTAATCTCAGAAGTAATTGTGTAATCTTAGAAGTAATTCTCTAATCTCAGAAGTAATTCTGTAATCTCAGAAGTAGTTCTGTAATCTCAGAAATAGTTATATAATCTCTGAAGTAATTCTGTAATCTCAGAAGTAATTCTGTAATCTCAGAAGTAATTTTGTAATCTCAGAAGTAGCTCTGTAATCTCATAAGTAGTTCTGTAATCTCAGAAGTACTTCGGTAATCTCAGAAGTAGCTCTGTAATCTCAGAAGTAGTTCCGTAATCTCAGAAGTAATTCTGTAATCTCAGAAGTAGCTCTGTAATCTCAAAAGTAGCTCTGTAATATCAGAAGTAATTCTGTAATATCAGAAGTAGCTCTATAATCTCAGAAGTAATTCTGTAATCTCAGAAGTAGTTCTGTAATCTCAGAAGTAGATCTGAAATCTCATCAGTAATTCTGTAATATCAGAAGTAGCTCTGTAATCTCAAAAGTAATTCTGTAATCTCAGAAGTACCTCTGTAATCTCAGAAGTAATTCTACAATCTCAGAAGCAGTTCTGTAATCTCAGAAGTAATTCTGTAATCTCAGTAGTAGTTCTGTAATCTCAGAAGTAGTTACGTAATATCAGAAGTAATTCTGTAATCTCAGAAGTAATTCTGCAATCTCAGAAGTAGTTCTGCAATCTCAGAAGTAATTCTGTAATCTTAGAAGTAATTCCGTAATCTCAGAAGTAATTCTGTAATCTCAGAAGTAGTTCTGTAATCTCAGAAGTAGTTCTGTAATCTCAGAAGTAATTCTGTAATCTCAGAAGTAATTATGTAACCTCAGAAGCAGTTCTGCAATCTCAGAAGTAATTCTGTAATCTCAGAAGTAATTCTGTAATCTCAGAAGTAATTCTGTAATCTCAGAAGTAGTTCTGTAATCTCAGAAGTAGTTCTGTAATCTCAGAAGTAATTCTGTAATCTCAGAAGTAATTCTGTAATCTCAGAAGTAATTCCGTAATCTCAGAAGTAGTTCTGTAATCTCAAAAGTAATTCTGTAACCTCAGCAATATTTCTGTAATCTCAGAAGTAATTCTGTAATCTCAGAAGTAATTACGTGATCTCAGAAGCAATTCTGTAATCTCAGAAGCAATTCTGTAATCTCAGAAGTAATTCTGCAATCTCAGAAGTAGTTCTGCAATCTCAGAAGTAATTATGTAACCTCATAAGCAGTTCTGCAATCTCAGAAGTAATTTTGTAATATCAGAAGTACCTCTGTAATCTCAGAAGTAATTCTGTAATCTCAGAAGTAGTTCTGTAATCTCAGAAAAAAATACGTGATCTCAGAAGTAGTTCTGCAATCTCAGAAGTAATTCTGTAATATCAGAAGTAGCTCTGTAATCTCAAAAGTAATTCTGTAATCTCAGAAGTACCTCTGTAATCTCAGAAGTAATTCTGCAATCTCAGAAGCAGTTCTGTAATCTCAGAAGTAATTCTGTAATCTCAGTAGTAGTTCTGTAATCTCAGAAGTAGTTACGTAATCTCAGAAGTTATTCTGTAATCTCAGAAGTAAATCTGCAATCTCAGAAGTAGTTCTGCAATCTCAGAAGTAATTCTGTAATCTTAGAAGTAATTCCGTAATCTCAGAAGTAATTATGTAATCTCAGAAGTAGTTCTGTTATCTCAGAAGTAGTTCTGCAATCTCAGAAGTAGTTCTGTCTTCTCAGAAGTATTTATGTAATCTCAGAAGTAAATCTGTAATCTCAAAAGTATTTATGTAATCTCAGAAGTAGTTCTGTAATCTCAGAAGTAGTTCTGTAATCTCAGAAGTAATTCTGTAATCTCAGAAGTAATTCTGTAATCTTAGAAGTAATTCTGTTATCTCAGAATTAGTTCTGCAATCTCAGAAGTAGTTTTGCAATCTCAGAAGTAGGTCTGTCATCTCAGAAGTAATTCTGTAATCTCAGAAGAAATTCTGTAATCTCACAAGTAATTCTGTAATCTCAGAAGTAATTATGTAATCTCAGAAGTAGTTCTGTAATCTCAGAAATAATTCTGTAATCTCAGAAGTAATTGTGTAATCTCAGAAGTAATTCTGTAATGTCAGAAGTAATTATTTAATCTCAGAAGTAATTCTGTAATCTCAGAAGTAATTCTGTAATCTCAGAAGTAATTATGTAATCTAAGAAGTAATTCTGTAATCTCAGAAGTAATTCTGTAATCTCAGAAGTAATTCTGTAATCTGATAAGTAGTTCTGTAATCTCAAAAGTAATTCTGTAACCTCAGAAATTATTTCTATAATCTCAGAAGTAATTCTGTAATCTCAGAAGTAATTACGTGATCTTAGAAGCAATTCTGTAATCTCAGAAGCAATTCTGTAATCTCAGAAGTAATTCTGCAATCTCAGAAGTAGTTCTGCAATCTCAGAAGTAATTATGTAATCTCAGAAGCAGTTCTGCAATCTCAGAAGTAATTCTGTAATCTCAGAAGTAGTTCTGTAATCTCAGTAGTAATTCTGTAATCTCAGAAGTAATTCTGTAATCTCAGAAGTAATCCTGTAATCTCAGAACTAGTTATGTAATCTCAGAAGTAATTATGTAATCTCAAAAGTAATTATGTAACCTCAGAAAGTATTTCTGGAATCTCAGAAGTAATTCTGTAATCTTAGAAGTAAATCTGTAATCTCAGAAGTAATTCTGTAATCTCAGAAGTAATTCTGTTATCTCAGAAGTAGTTCTGCAATCTCAGAAGTAGTGCTGTGTACTCAGAAGTATGTATGTAATCTCAGAAGTAAATCTGTAATCTCAGAAGTATTTCTGTAATCTCAGAAGTAGTTCTGTAATCTCAGAAGTAATTCTGAAATTTCAGAAGTAATTGTGTAATCTCAGAAGTAATTCTGTAATCTCAGAAGTAATTCTTTAATCTCAGAAGTAATTCTGTAATCTCAGAAGTAATTCCGTAATCTCAGAAGTAGTTCTGTAATCTCAAAAGTAATTCTGTAACCTCAGAAATTATTTCTGTAATCTCAGAAGTAATTCTGTAATCTCAGAAGTAGTTCTGTAATCTCAGAAATAGTTATATAATCTCTGAAGTAATTCTGTAATCTCAGAAGTAATTCTGTAATCTCAGAAGTAATTTTGTAATCTCAGAAGTAGCTCTGTAATCTCATAAGTAGTTCTGTAATCTCAGAAGTACTTCGGTAATCTCAGAAGTAGCTCTGTAATCTCAGAAGTAGTTCCGTAATCTCAGAAGTAATTCTGTAATCTCAGAAGTAGCTCTGTAATCTCAAAAGTAGCTCTGTAATATCAGAAGTAATTCTGTAATATCAGAAGTAGCTCTATAATCTCAGAAGTAATTCTGTAATCTCAGAAGTAGTTCTGTAATCTCAGAAGTAGATCTGAAATCTCATCAGTAATTCTGTAATATCAGAAGTAGCTCTGTAATCTCAAAAGTAATTCTGTAATCTCAGAAGTACCTCTGTAATCTCAGAAGTAATTCTACAATCTCAGAAGCAGTTCTGTAATCTCAGAAGTAATTCTGTAATCTCAGTAGTAGTTCTGTAATCTCAGAAGTAGTTACGTAATATCAGAAGTAATTCTGTAATCTCAGAAGTAATTCTGCAATCTCAGAAGTAGTTCTGCAATCTCAGAAGTAATTCTGTAATCTTAGAAGTAATTCCGTAATCTCAGAAGTAATTCTGTAATCTCAGAAGTAGTTCTGTAATCTCAGAAGTAGTTCTGTAATCTCAGAAGTAATTCTGTAATCTCAGAAGTAATTATGTAACCTCAGAAGCAGTTCTGCAATCTCAGAAGTAATTCTGTAATCTCAGAAGTAATTCTGTAATCTCAGAAGTAATTCTGTAATCTCAGAAGTAGTTCTGTAATCTCAGAAGTAGTTCTGTAATCTCAGAAGTAATTCTGTAATCTCAGAAGTAATTCTGTAATCTCAGAAGTAATTCCGTAATCTCAGAAGTAGTTCTGTAATCTCAAAAGTAATTCTGTAACCTCAGCAATATTTCTGTAATCTCAGAAGTAATTCTGTAATCTCAGAAGTAATTACGTGATCTCAGAAGCAATTCTGTAATCTCAGAAGCAATTCTGTAATCTCAGAAGTAATTCTGCAATCTCAGAAGTAGTTCTGCAATCTCAGAAGTAATTATGTAACCTCATAAGCAGTTCTGCAATCTCAGAAGTAATTTTGTAATATCAGAAGTACCTCTGTAATCTCAGAAGTAATTCTGTAATCTCAGAAGTAGTTCTGTAATCTCAGAAAAAAATACGTGATCTCAGAAGTAGTTCTGCAATCTCAGAAGTAATTCTGTAATATCAGAAGTAGCTCTGTAATCTCAAAAGTAATTCTGTAATCTCAGAAGTACCTCTGTAATCTCAGAAGTAATTCTGCAATCTCAGAAGCAGTTCTGTAATCTCAGAAGTAATTCTGTAATCTCAGTAGTAGTTCTGTAATCTCAGAAGTAGTTACGTAATCTCAGAAGTTATTCTGTAATCTCAGAAGTAAATCTGCAATCTCAGAAGTAGTTCTGCAATCTCAGAAGTAATTCTGTAATCTTAGAAGTAATTCCGTAATCTCAGAAGTAATTATGTAATCTCAGAAGTAGTTCTGTTATCTCAGAAGTAGTTCTGCAATCTCAGAAGTAGTTCTGTCTTCTCAGAAGTATTTATGTAATCTCAGAAGTAAATCTGTAATCTCAAAAGTATTTATGTAATCTCAGAAGTAGTTCTGTAATCTCAGAAGTAGTTCTGTAATCTCAGAAGTAATTCTGTAATCTCAGAAGTAATTCTGTAATCTTAGAAGTAATTCTGTTATCTCAGAATTAGTTCTGCAATCTCAGAAGTAGTTTTGCAATCTCAGAAGTAGGTCTGTCATCTCAGAAGTAATTCTGTAATCTCAGAAGAAATTCTGTAATCTCACAAGTAATTCTGTAATCTCAGAAGTAATTATGTAATCTCAGAAGTAGTTCTGTAATCTCAGAAATAATTCTGTAATCTCAGAAGTAATTGTGTAATCTCAGAAGTAATTCTGTAATGTCAGAAGTAATTATTTAATCTCAGAAGTAATTCTGTAATCTCAGAAGTAATTCTGTAATCTCAGAAGTAATTATGTAATCTAAGAAGTAATTCTGTAATCTCAGAAGTAATTCTGTAATCTCAGAAGTAATTCTGTAATCTGATAAGTAGTTCTGTAATCTCAAAAGTAATTCTGTAACCTCAGAAATTATTTCTATAATCTCAGAAGTAATTCTGTAATCTCAGAAGTAATTACGTGATCTTAGAAGCAATTCTGTAATCTCAGAAGCAATTCTGTAATCTCAGAAGTAATTCTGCAATCTCAGAAGTAGTTCTGCAATCTCAGAAGTAATTATGTAATCTCAGAAGCAGTTCTGCAATCTCAGAAGTAATTCTGTAATCTCAGAAGTAGTTCTGTAATCTCAGTAGTAATTCTGTAATCTCAGAAGTAATTCTGTAATCTCAGAAGTAATCCTGTAATCTCAGAACTAGTTATGTAATCTCAGAAGTAATTATGTAATCTCAAAAGTAATTATGTAACCTCAGAAAGTATTTCTGGAATCTCAGAAGTAATTCTGTAATCTTAGAAGTAAATCTGTAATCTCAGAAGTAATTCTGTAATCTCAGAAGTAATTCTGTTATCTCAGAAGTAGTTCTGCAATCTCAGAAGTAGTGCTGTGTACTCAGAAGTATGTATGTAATCTCAGAAGTAAATCTGTAATCTCAGAAGTATTTCTGTAATCTCAGAAGTAGTTCTGTAATCTCAGAAGTAATTCTGAAATTTCAGAAGTAATTGTGTAATCTCAGAAGTAATTCTGTAATCTCAGAAGTAATTCTTTAATCTCAGAAGTAATTCTGTAATCTCAGAAGTAATTCCGTAATCTCAGAAGTAGTTCTGTAATCTCAAAAGTAATTCTGTAACCTCAGAAATTATTTCTGTAATCTCAGAAGTAATTCTGTAATCTCAGAAGTAATTATGCGATCTTAGAAGCAATTCTGTAATCTCAGAAGCAATTCTGTAATCTCAGAAGTAATTCTGCAATCTCAGAAGTAGTTCTGCAATCTCAGAAGTAATTATGTAATCTCAGAAGCAGTTCTGCAATCTCAGAAGGAATTCTGTACTCTCAGAAGTAGTTCTGTAATCTCAGAAGTAATTCTGTAATCTCAGAAGTAATTCTGTAATCTCAGAAGTAATCCTGTAATCTCAGAACTAGTTATGTAATCTCAGAAGTAATTATGTAATCTCAAAAGTGATTATGTAACCTCAGAAAGTATTTCTGTAATCTCAGAAGCAATTCTGTAATCTCAGAAGTAATTGTGTAATCTTAGAAGTAATTCTGTAATCTCAGAAGTAATTCTGTAATCTCAGAAGTAGTTCTGTAATCTCAGAAATAGTTATATAATCTCTGAAGTAATTCTGTAATCTCAGAAGTAATTCTGTAATCTCAGAAGTAATTTTGTAATCTCAGAAGTAGCTCTGTAATCTCATAAGTAGTTCTGTAATCTCAGAAGTACTTCGGTAATCTCAGAAGTAGCTCTGTAATCTCAGAAGTAGTTCCGTAATCTCAGAAGTAATTCTGTAATCTCAGAAGTAGCTCTGTAATCTCAAAAGTAGCTCTGTAATATCAGAAGTAATTCTGTAATATCAGAAGTAGCTCTATAATCTCAGAAGTAATTCTGTAATCTCAGAAGTAGTTCTGTAATCTCAGAAGTAGATCTGAAATCTCATCAGTAATTCTGTAATATCAGAAGTAGCTCTGTAATCTCAAAAGTAATTCTGTAATCTCAGAAGTACCTCTGTAATCTCAGAAGTAATTCTACAATCTCAGAAGCAGTTCTGTAATCTCAGAAGTAATTCTGTAATCTCAGTAGTAGTTCTGTAATCTCAGAAGTAGTTACGTAATATCAGAAGTAATTCTGTAATCTCAGAAGTAATTCTGCAATCTCAGAAGTAGTTCTGCAATCTCAGAAGTAATTCTGTAATCTTAGAAGTAATTCCGTAATCTCAGAAGTAATTCTGTAATCTCAGAAGTAGTTCTGTAATCTCAGAAGTAGTTCTGTAATCTCAGAAGTAATTCTGTAATCTCAGAAGTAATTATGTAACCTCAGAAGCAGTTCTGCAATCTCAGAAGTAATTCTGTAATCTCAGAAGTAATTCTGTAATCTCAGAAGTAATCCTTTAATCTCAGAACTAGTTCTGTAATCTCAGAAGTAATTCTGTAATCTCAAAAGTAAGAACGTAACCTCAGAAAGTATTTCTGTAATCTCAGAAGTAATTCTGTAATCTCAGAAGTAATTGTGTAATCTTAGAAGTAATTCTGTAATCTCAGAAGTAATTCTGTAATCTCAGAAGTAGTTCTGTAATCTCAGAAGTAGTTCTGTAATCTCTGAAGTAATTCTGTAATCTCAGAAGTAATTCTGTAATCTCAGAAGTAATTTTGTAATCTCAGAAGTAGCTCTGTAATCTCAGAAGTAGTTCTGTAATCTCAGAAGTACTTCTGTAATCTCAGAAGTAGCTCTGTAATCTCAGAAGTAGTTCTGTAATCTCAGAAGTAATGCTGTAATCTCAGAAGTAGCTCTGTAATCTCAGAAGTAATTCTGTAATCTCAGAAGTAGTTCTGTAATCTCAGAAGTAGCTCTGTAATATCAGAAGTAATTCTATAATATCAGAAGTAGTATTTCTGTAATCTCAGAAGTAATTCTGTAATCTCAGAAGTAGTTCTGTAATCTCAGAAAAAAATTATGTGATCTCAGAAGTAGTTCTGCAATCTCAGAAGTAATTCTGTAATCTCAGAAGTAATTTTGTAATCTCAGAAGTAGCTCTGTAATCTCAGAAGTAGTTCTGTAATCTCAGAAGCAGTTCTGTAATCTTAGAAGTAATTCTATAATCTCAGTAGTAGTTCTGTAATCTCAGAAGTAGTTAAGTAATCTCAGAAGTAATTCTGTAATCTCAGAAGTAATTCTGCAATCTCAGAAGTAGTTCTGTAATCTCAGAAGTAATTCTGCTATCTCAGAAGTAGTTCTGCAATCTCAGAAGTAGTTCTGTCGTCTCAGAAGTATTTATGTAATCTCAGAAGTAAATCTGTAATCTCAGAAGTATTTATGTAATCTCAGAAGTAGTTATGTAATCTCAGAAGTAGTTCTGTAATCTCAGAAGTAATTCTGTAATCTCAGAAGTAATTCTGTAATCTTAGAAGTAATTCTGTTATCTCAGAATTAGTTCTGCAATCTCAGAAGTAGTTTTGCAATCTCAGAAGTAGGTCTGTCATCTCAGAAGTAATTCTGTAATCTCAGAAGAAATTCTGTAATCTCACAAGTAATTCTGTAATCTCAGAAGTAATTATGTAATCTCAGAAGTAGTTCTGTAATCTCAGAAGTAATTCTGTAATCTCAGAAGTAATTCTGTAATCTCAGAAGTAATTCTGTAATCTAAGAAGTAATTCTGTAATCTCAGAAGTAATTCTGTAATCTCAGAAGTAATTCTGTAATCTCAGAAGTAGTTCTGTAATCTCAAAAGTAATTCTGTAACCTCAGAAATTATTTCTGTAATCTCAGAAGTAATTCTGTAATCTCAGAAGTAATTATGTGATCTTAGAAGCAATTCTGTAATCTCAGAAGCAATTCTGTAATCTCAGAAGTAATTCTGCAATCTCAGAAGTAGTTCTGCAATCTCAGAAGTAATTATGTAATCTCAGAAGCAGTTCTGCAATCTCAGAAGGAATTCTGTAATCTCA
Organism: Petromyzon marinus; assembly: GCF_048934315.1. Taxonomy (NCBI): domain Eukaryota; kingdom Metazoa; phylum Chordata; class Hyperoartia; order Petromyzontiformes; family Petromyzontidae; genus Petromyzon; species Petromyzon marinus. The sequence continues at coordinate 13,879,900 of NC_133685.1, forward strand.
GAAGTAGTTCTGTAATCTCAGAAGTAATTATGTAATCTCAGAAGTAATTCTGAAATCTCAGAAGTAATCCTGTAATCTCAGAACTAGTTATGTAATCTCAGAAGTAATTATGTAATCTGAAAAGTAATTATGTAACCTCTGAAAGTATTTCTGGAATCTCAGAAGTAATTCTGTAATCTCAGAAGCAATTCTGTAATCTTAGAAGTAAATCTGTAATCTCAGAAGTAATTCTGTAATCTCAGAAGTAGTTCTGTAATCTCAGAAGTAGTTCTGTAATCTCAGAAGTAATTCTGTAATCTCAGAAGTAATTCTGTAATCTCAGAAGTAGTTCTGTAATCTCAGAAAAAAATTATGTGATCTCAGAAGTAGTTCTGCAATCTCAGAAGTAATTATTTAATCTCAGAAGTAATTTTGTAATCTCAGAAGTAGCTCTGTAATCTCAGAAGTAGTTCTGTAATCTCAGAAGCAGTTCTGTAATCTCAGAAGTAATTCTATAATCTCAGTAGTAGTTCTGTAATCTCAGAAGTAGTTAAGTAATCTCAGAAGTAATTCTGTAATCTCAGAAGTAATTCTGCAATCTCAGAAGTAATTCTGTAATCTCAGAAGTAGTTCTGTAATCTCAGAAGTAGTTCTGTAATCTCAGAAGTAATTCTGTAATCTCAGAAGTAATTCTGTAATCTCAGAAGTAATCCTGTAATCTCAGAACTAGTTATGTAATCTCAGAAGTAATTATGTAATCTCAAAAGTGATTATGTAACCTCAGAAAGTATTTCTGGAATTTCAGAAGTAATTCTGTAATCTCAGAAGCAATTCTGTAATCTTAGAAGTAAATCTGTAATCTCAGAAGTAATTCTGTAATCTCAGAAGTAGTTCTGTAATCTCAGAAGTAGTTCTGTAATCTCAGAAGTAATTCTGTAATCTCAGAAGTAATTCTGTTATCTCAGAAGTAGTTCTGCAATCTCAGAAGTAGTGCTGTCTTCTCAGAAATATTTCCGTAATCTCAGAAGTAAATCTGTAATCTCAGAAGTATTTCTGTAATCTCAGAAGTAGTTCTGTAATCTCAGAAGTAATTCTGTAATCTCAGAAGTAATTGTGTAATGTCAGAAGTAATTCTGTAATCTCAGAAGTAATTATTTAATCTCAGAAATAATTATGTAATCTCAGAAGTAATTCCATAATCTCAGAAGTAGTTCTGTAATCTCAAAAGTAATTCTGTAATCTCAGAAGTAATTCTGTAATCTAAGAAGTAATTCTGTAATCTCAGAAGTAATTCTGTAATCTCAGAAGTAATTCTGTAATCTCAGAAGTAATTCCGTAATCTCAGAAGTAGTTCTGTAATCTCAAAAGTAATGATGTAATCTCAGAAGTAGTTCTGTAATCTCAGAAGTAATTCTGTAATCTCAGAAGTAATTGTGTAATCTCAGAAGTAATTCTGTAATGTCAGAAGTAATTATTTAATCTCAGAAGTAATTCTGTAATCTCAGAAGTAATTCTGTAATCTCAGAAGTAATTCTGTAATCTAAGAAGTAATTCTGTAATCTCAGAAGTAATTCTGTAATCTGAGAAGTAATTCTGTAATCTCAGAAGTAGTTCTGTAATCTCAAAAGTAATTCTGTAACCTCAGAAATTATTTCTGTAATCTCAGAAGTAATTCTGTAATCTCAGAAGTAATTATGTGATCTTAGAAGCAATTCTGTAATCTCAGAAGCAATTCTGTAATCTCAGAAGTAATTCTGCAATCTCAGAAGTAGTTCTGCAATCTCAGAAGTAATTATGTAATCTCAGAAGCAATTCTGCAATCTCAGAAGGAATTCTGTAATCTCAGAAGTAGTTCTGTAATCTCAGAAGTAATTCTGTAATCTCAGAAGTAATTCTGTAATCTCAGAAGTAATCCTGTAATCTCAAAAGTAAGTACGTAACCTCAGAAGTAGTTCTGCAATCTCAGAAGTAGTTCTGTCTTCTCAGAAGTATTTATGTAATCTCAGAAGTAAATCTGTAATCTCAGAAGTATTTATGTAATCTCAGAAGTAGTTCTGTAATCTCAGAAGTAGTTCTGTAATCTCAGAAGTAATTCTGTAATCTCAGAAGTAATTCTGTAATCTTAGAAGTAATTCTGTTATCTCAGAATTAGTTCTGCAATCTCAGAAGTAGTTTTGCAATCTCAGATGTAGGACTGTCATCTCAGAAGTAATTCTGTAATCTCAGAAGAAATTCTGTAATCTCAGAAGTAGCTCTGTAATCTCAGAAGTAGTTCTGTAATCTCAGAAGTACTTCTGTAATCTCAGAAGTAGCTCTGTAATCTCAGAAGTAGTTCTGTAATCTCAGAAGTAGCTCTGTAATCTCAGAAGTAGCTCTGTAATATCAGAAGTAATTCTGTAATATCAGAAGTAGCTCTGTAATCTCAGAAGTAATTCTGTAATCTCAGAAGTAGTTCTGTAATCTCAGAAGTAGCTCTGTAATATCAGAAGTAATTCTATAATATCAGAAGTAGTATTTCTGTAATCTCAGAAGTAATTATGTAATCTCAGAAGTAGTTCTGTAATCTCAGAAAAAAATTATGTGATCTCAGAAGTAGTTCTGCAATCTCAGAAGTAATTCTGTAATCTCAGAAGTAATTTTGTAATCTCAGAAGTAGCTCTGTAATCTCAGAAGTAGTTCTGTAATCTCAGAAGCAGTTCTGTAATCTCAGAAGTAATTATATAATCTCCGTAGTAGTTCTGTAATCTCAGAAGTAGTTAAGTAATCTCAGAAGTAATTCTGTAATCTCAGAAGTAATTCTGCAATCTCAGAAGTAGTTCTGCAATCTCAGAAGTAATTCTGTAATCTTAGAAGTAATTCCGTAATCTCAGAAGTAATTCTGTAATCTCAGAAGTAGTTCTGTAATCTCAGAAGTAGTTCTGTAATCTCAGAAGTAATTCTGTAATCTCAGAAGTAATTCTGTAATCTCAGAAGTAATTCTGCTATCTCAGAAGTAGTTCTGCAATCTCAGAAGTAGTTCTGTCGTCTCAGAAGTATTTATGTAATCTCAGAAGTAAATCTGTAATCTCAGAAGTATTTATGTAATCTCAGAAGTAGTTATGTAATCTCAGAAGTAGTTCTGTAATCTCAGAAGTAATTCTGTAATCTCAGAAGTAATTCTGTAATCTTAGAAGTAATTCTGTTATCTCAGAATTAGTTCTGCAATCTCAGAAGTAGTTTTGCAATCTCAGAAGTAGGTCTGTCATCTCAGAAGTAATTCTGTAATCTCAGAAGAAATTCTGTAATCTCACAAGTAATTCTGTAATCTCAGAAGTAATTATGTAATCTCAGAAGTAGTTCTGTAATCTCAGAAGTAATTCTGTAATCTCAGAAGTAATTCTGTAATCTCAGAAGTAATTCTGTAATCTAAGAAGTAATTCTGTAATCTCAGAAGTAATTCTGTAATCTCAGAAGTAATTCTGTAATCTCAGAAGTAGTTCTGTAATCTCATAAGTAATTCTGTAACCTCAGAAATTATTTCTGTAATCTCAGAAGTAATTCTGTAATCTCAGAAGTAATTATGTGATCTTAGAAGCAATTCTGTAATCTCAGAAGCAATTCTGTAATCTCAGAAGTAATTCTGCAATCTCAGAAGTAGTTCTGCAATCTCAGAAGTAATTATGTAATCTCAGAAGCAGTTCTGCAATCTCAGAAGGAATTCTGTAATCTCAGAAGTAGTTCTGTAATCTCAGAAGTAATTCTGTAATCTCAGAAGTAATTCTGAAATCTCAGAAGTAATCCTGTAATCTCAGAACTAGTTATGTAATCTCAGAAGTAATTATGTAATCTGAAAAGTAATTATGTAACCTCTGAAAGTATTTCTGGAATCTCAGAAGTAATTCTGTAATCTCAGAAGCAATTCTGTAATCTTAGAAGTAAATCTGTAATCTCAGAAGTAATTCTGTAATCTCAGAAGTAGTTCTGTAATCTCAGAAGTAGTTCTGTAATCTCAGAAGTAATTCTGTAATCTCAGAAGTAATTCTGTTATCTCAGAAGTAGTTCTGCAATCTCAGAAGTAGTGCTGTCTTCTCAGAAATATTTACGTAATCTCAGAAGTAAATCTGTAATCTCAGAAGTATTTCTGTAATCTCAGAAGTAGTTCTGTAATCTCAGAAGTAATTCTGTAATCTCAGAAGTAATTCTGTAATCTAAGAAGTAATTCTGTAATCTCAGAAGTAATTCTGTAATCTGAGAAGTAATTCTGTAATCTCAGAAGTAGTTCTGTAATCTCAAAAGTAATTCTGTAACCTCAGAAATTATTTCTGTAATCTCAGAAGTAATTCTGTAATCTCAGAAGTAATTATGTGATCTTAGAAGCAATTCTGTAATCTCAGAAGCAATTCTGTAATCTCAGAAGTAATTCTGCAATCTCAGAAGTAGTTCTGCAATCTCAGAAGTAATTATGTAATCTCAGAAGCAATTCTGCAATCTCAGAAGGAATTCTGTAATCTCAGAAGTAGTTCTGTAATCTCAGAAGTAATTCTGTAATCTCAGAAGTAATTCTGTAATCTCAGAAGTAATCCTGTAATCTCAAAAGTAAGTACGTAACCTCAGAAGTAGTTCTGCAATCTCAGAAGTAGTTCTGTCTTCTCAGAAGTATTTATGTAATCTCAGAAGTAAATCTGTAATCTCAGAAGTATTTATGTAATCTCAGAAGTAGTTCTGTAATCTCAGAAGTAGTTCTGTAATCTCAGAAGTAATTCTGTAATCTCAGAAGTAATTCTGTAATCTTAGAAGTAATTATGTTATCTCAGAATTAGTTCTGCAATCTCAGAAGTAGTTTTGCAATCTCAGATGTAGGACTGTCATCTCAGAAGTAATTCTGTAATCTCAGAAGAAATTCTGTAATCTCAGAAGTAGCTCTGTAATCTCAGAAGTAGTTCTGTAATCTCAGAAGTACTTCTGTAATCTCAGAAGTAGCTCTGTAATCTCAGAAGTAGTTCTGTAATCTCAGAAGTAGCTCTGTAATCTCAGAAGTAGCTCTGTAATATCAGAAGTAATTCTGTAATATCAGAAGTAGCTCTGTAATCTCAGAAGTAATTCTGTAATCTCAGAAGTAGTTCTGTAATCTCAGAAGTAGCTCTGTAATATCAGAAGTAATTCTATAATATCAGAAGTAGTATTTCTGTAATCTCAGAAGTAATTCTGTAATCTCAGAAGTAGTTCTGTAATCTCAGAAAAAAATTATGTGATCTCAGAAGTAGTTCTGCAATCTCAGAAGTAATTCTGTAATCTCAGAAGTAATTTTGTAATCTCAGAAGTAGCTCTGTAATCTCAGAAGTAGTTCTGTAATCTCAGAAGCAGTTCTGTAATCTCAGAAGTAATTATATAATCTCCGTAGTAGTTCTGTAATCTCAGAAGTAGTTAAGTAATCTCAGAAGTAATTCTGTAATCTCAGAAGTAATTCTGCAATCTCAGAAGTAGTTCTGCAATCTCAGAAGTAATTCTGTAATCTTAGAAGTAATTCCGTAATCTCAGAAGTAATTCTGTAATCTCAGAAGTAGTTCTGTAATCTCAGAAGTAGTTCTGTAATCTCAGAAGTAATTCTGTAATCTCAGAAGTAATTCTGTAATCTCAGAAGTAATTCTGCTATCTCAGAAGTAGTTCTGCAATCTCAGAAGTAGTTCTGTCGTCTCAGAAGTATTTATGTAATCTCAGAAGTAAATCTGTAATCTCAGAAGTATTTATGTAATCTCAGAAGTAGTTATGTAATCTCAGAAGTAGTTCTGTAATCTCAGAAGTAATTCTGTAATCTCAGAAGTAATTCTGTAATCTTAGAAGTAATTCTGTTATCTCAGAATTAGTTCTGCAATCTCAGAAGTAGTTTTGCAATCTCAGAAGTAGGTCTGTCATCTCAGAAGTAATTCTGTAATCTCAGAAGAAATTCTGTAATCTCACAAGTAATTCTGTAATCTCAGAAGTAATTATGTAATCTCAGAAGTAGTTCTGTAATCTCAGAAGTAATTCTGTAATCTCAGAAGTAATTCTGTAATCTCAGAACTAATTCTGTAATCTAAGAAGTAATTCTGTAATCTCAGAAGTAATTCTGTAATCTCAGAAGTAATTCTGTAATCTCAGAAGTAGTTCTGTAATCTCATAAGTAATTCTGTAACCTCAGAAATTATTTCTGTAATCTCAGAAGTAATTCTGTAATCTCAGAAGTAATTATGTGATCTTAGAAGCAATTCTGTAATCTCAGAAGCAATTCTGTAATCTCAGAAGTAATTCTGCAATCTCAGAAGTAGTTCTGCAATCTCAGAAGTAATTATGTAATCTCAGAAGCAGTTCTGCAATCTCAGAAGGAATTCTGTAATCTCAGAAGTAGTTCTGTAATCTCAGAAGTAATTCTGTAATCTCAGAAGTAATTCTGAAATCTCAGAAGTAATCCTGTAATCTCAGAACTAGTTATGTAATCTCAGAAGTAATTATGTAATCTGAAAAGTAATTATGTAACCTCTGAAAGTATTTCTGGAATCTCAGAAGTAATTCTGTAATCTCAGAAGCAATTCTGTAATCTTAGAAGTAAATCTGTAATCTCAGAAGTAATTCTGTAATCTCAGAAGTAGTTCTGTAATCTCAGAAGTAGTTCTGTAATCTCAGAAGTAATTCTGTAATCTCAGAAGTAATTCTGTTATCTCAGAAGTAGTTCTGCAATCTCAGAAGTAGTGCTGTCTTCTCAGAAATATTTACGTAATCTCAGAAGTAAATCTGTAATCTCAGAAGTATTTCTGTAATCTCAGAAGTAGTTCTGTAATCTCAGAAGTAATTCTGTAATCTCAGAAGTAATTGTGTAATCTCAGAAGTAATTCTGTAATCTCAGAAGTAATTCTTTAATCTCAGAAATAATTCTGTAATCTCAGAAGTAATTCCATAATCTCAGAAGTAGTTCTGTAATCTCAAAAGTAATTCTGTAATCTCTGAAGTAATTCTGTAATCTAAGAAGTAATTCTGTAATCTCAGAAGTAATTCTGTAATCTCAGAAGTAATTCTGTAATCTCAGAAGTAATTATTTAATCTCAGAAGTAATTCTGTAATCTCAGAAGTAATTCTGTAATCTCAGAAGTAATTCTGTAATCTAAGAAGTAATTCTGTAATCTCAGAAGTAATTCTGTAATCTCAGAAGTAATTCTGTAATCTCAGAAGTAGTTCTGTAATCTCAAAAGTAATTCTGTAACCTCAGAAATTATTTCTGTAATCTCAGAAGTAATTCTGTAATCTCAGAAGTAATTATGTGATCTTAGAAGCAATTCTGTAATCTCAGAAGCAATTCTGTAATCTCAGAAGTAATTCTGCAATCTCAGAAGTAGTTCTGCAATCTCAGAAGTAATTATGTAATCTCAGAAGCAGTTCTGCAATCTCAGAAGGAATTCTGTAATCTCAGAAGTAGTTCTGTAATCTCAGAAGTAATTCTGTAATCTCAGAAGTAATTCTGTAATCTCAGAAGTAATCCTGTAATCTCAAAAGTAAGTACGTAACCTCAGAAGTAGTTCTGCAATCTCAGAAGTAGTTCTGTCTTCTCAGAAGTATTTATGTAATCTCAGAAGTAAATCTGTAATCTCAGAAGTATTTATGTAATCTCAGAAGTAGTTCTGTAATCTCAGAAGTAGTTCTGTAATCTCAGAAGTAATTCTGTAATCTCAGAAGTAATTCTGTAATCTTAGAAGTAATTCTGTTATCTCAGAATTAGTTCTGCAATCTCAGAAGTAGTTTTGCAATCTCAGATGTAGGTCTGTCATCTCAGAAGTAATTCTGTAATCTCAGAAGAAATTCTGTAATCTCAGAAGTAGCTCTGTAATCTCAGAAGTAGTTCTGTAATCTCAGAAGTACTTCTGTAATCTCAGAAGTAGCTCTGTAATCTCAGAAGTAGTTCTGTAATCTCAGAAGTAGCTCTGTAATCTCAGAAGTAGCTCTGTAATATCAGAAGTAATTCTGTAATATCAGAAGTAGCTCTGTAATCTCAGAAGTAATTCTGTAATCTCAGAAGTAGTTCTGTAATCTCAGAAGTAGCTCTGTAATATCAGAAGTAATTCTATAATATCAGAAGTAGTATTTCTGTAATCTCAGAAGTAATTCTGTAATCTCAGAAGTAGTTCTGTAATCTCAGAAAAAAATTATGTGATCTCAGAAGTAGTTCTGCAATCTCAGAAGTAATTCTGTAATCTCAGAAGTAATTTTGTAATCTCAGAAGTAGCTCTGTAATCTCAGAAGTAGTTCTGTAATCTCAGAAGCAGTTCTGTAATCTCAGAAGTAATTATATAATCTCCGTAGTAGTTCTGTAATCTCAGAAGTAGTTAAGTAATCTCAGAAGTAATTCTGTAATCTCAGAAGTAATTCTGCAATCTCAGAAGTAGTTCTGCAATCTCAGAAGTAATTCTGTAATCTTAGAAGTAATTCCGTAATCTCAGAAGTAATTCTGTAATCTCAGAAGTAGTTCTGTAATCTCAGAAGTAGTTCTGTAATCTCAGAAGTAATTCTGTAATCTCAGAAGTAATTCTGTAATCTCAGAAGTAATTCTGCTATCTCAGAAGTAGTTCTGTAATCTCAGAAGTAGTTCTGTCGTCTCAGAAGTATTTATGTAATCTCAGAAGTAAATCTGTAATCTCAGAAGTATTTATGTAATCTCAGAAGTAGTTATGTAATCTCAGAAGTAGTTCTGTAATCTCAGAAGTAATTCTGTAATCTCAGAAGTAATTCTGTAATCTTAGAAGTAATTCTGTTATCTCAGAATTAGTTCTGCAATCTCAGAAGTAGTTTTGCAATCTCAGAAGTAGGTCTGTCATCTCAGAAGTAATTCTGTAATCTCAGAAGAAATTCTGTAATCTCACAAGTAATTCTGTAATCTCAGAAGTAATTATGTAATCTCAGAAGTAGTTCTGTAATCTCAGAAGTAATTCTGTAATCTCAGAAGTAATTGTGTAATCTCAGAAGTAATTCTGTAATGTCAGAAGTAATTATTTAATCTCAGAAGTAATTCTGTAATCTCAGAAGTAATTCTGTAATCTCAGAAGTAATTCTGTAATCTAAGAAGTAATTCTGTAATCTCAGAAGTAATTCTGTAATCTCAGAAGTAACTCTGTAATCTCAGAAGTAGTTCTGTAATCTCAAAAGTAATTCTGTAACCTCAGAAATTATTTCTGTAATCTCAGAAGTAATTATGTAATCTCAGAAGTAATTATGTGATCTTAGAAGCAATTCTGTAATCTCAGAAGCAATTCTGTAATCTCAGAAGTAATTCTGCAATCTCAGAAGTAGTTCTGCAATCTCAGAAGTAATTATGTAATCTCAGAAGCAGTTCTGCAATCTCAGAAGGAATTCTGTAATCTCAGAAGTAGTTCTGTAATCTCAGAAGTAATTCTGTAATCTCAGAAGTAATTCTGTAATCTCAGAAGTAATCCTGTAATCTCAGAACTAGTTATGTAATCTCAGAAGTAATTATGTAATCTGAAAAGTAATTATGTAACCTCAGAAAGTATTTCTGGAATCTCAGAAGTAATTCTGTAATCTCAGAAGCAATTATGTAATCTTAGAAGTAAATCTGTAATCTCAGAAGTAATTCTGTAATCTCAGAAGTAGTTCTGTAATCTCAGAAGTAGTTCTGTAATCTCAGAAGTAATTCTGTAATCTCAGAAGTAATTCTGTTATCTCAGAAGTAGTTCTGCAATCTCAGAAGTAGTGCTGTCTTCTCAGAAATATTTATGTAATCTCAGAAGTAAATCTGTAATCTCAGAAGTATTTCTGTAATCTCAGAAGTAGTTCTGTAATCTCAGAAGTAATTTTGTAATCTCAGAAGTAATTGTGTAATCTCAGAAGTAATTCTGTAATCTCAGATGTAATTCTTTAATCTCAGAAATAATTCTGTAATCTCAGAAGTAATTCCATAATCTCAGAAGTAGTTCTGTAATCTCAAAAGTAATTCTGTAATCTCAGAAGTAATTCTGTAATCTAAGAAGTAATTCTGTAATCTCAGAAGTAATTCTGTAATCTCAGAAGTAATTCTGTAATCTCAGAAGTAGTTCTGTAATCTCAAAAGTAATTCTGTAATCTCAGAAGTAATTCTGTAATCTCAGAAGTAATTCTGTAATCTAAGAAGTAATTCTGTAATCTCAGAAGTAATTCTGTAATCTCAGAAGTAATTCTGTAATCTCAGAAGTAGTTCTGTAATCTCAAAAGTAATTCTGTAACCTCAGAAATTATTTCTGTAATCTCAGAAGTAATTCTGTAATCTCAGAAGTAATTATGTGATCTTAGAAGCAATTCTGTAATCTCAGAAGCAATTCTGTAATCTCAGAAGTAATTCTGCAATCTCAGAAGTAGTTCTGCAATCTCAGAAGTAATTATGTAATCTCAGAAGCAGTTCTGCAATCTCAGAAGGAATTCTGTAATCTCAGAAGTAGTTTTGTAATCTCAGAAGTAATTCTGTAATCTCAGAAGTAATTCTGTAATCTCAGAAGTAATCCTGTAATCTCAGAACTAGTTACATAATCTCAGAAGTAATTATGTAATCTCAAAAGTAATTATGTAACCTCAGAAAGTATTTCTGGAATCTCAGAAGTAATTCTGTAATCTCAGAAGCAATTCTGTAATCTTAGAAGTAAATCTGCAATCTTAGAAGTAATTCTGTAATCTCAGAAGTAGTTCTGTAATCTCAGAAGTAGTTCTGTAATCTCAGAAGTAATTCTGTAATCTCAGAAGTAATTCTGTTATCTCAGAAGTAGTTCTGCAATCTCAGAAGTAGTGCTGTCTTCTCAGAAATATTTATGTAATCTCAGAAGTAAATCTGTAATCTCAGAAGTATTTCTGTAATCTCAGAAGTAGTTCTGTAATCTCAGAAGTAATTCTGTAATCTCAGAAGTAATTGTGTAATCTCAGAAGTAATTCTGTAATCTCAGAAGTAATTCTTTAATCTCAGAAATAATTCTGTAATCTCAGAAGTAATTCCATAATCTCAGAAGTAGTTCTGTAATCTCAAAAGTAATTCTGTAATCTCAGAAGTAATTCTGTAATCTAAGAAGTAATTCTGTAATCTCAGAAGTAATTCTGTAATCTCAGAAGTAATTCTGTAATCTCAGAAGTAATTCCGGAATCTCAGAAGTAGTTCTGTAATCTCAAAAGTAATTCTGTAACCTCAGCAATATTTCTGTAATCTCAGAAGTAATTCTGTAATCTCAGAAGTAATTATGTGATCTCAGAAGCAATTCTGTAATCTCAGAAGTACTTCTGTAATCTCAGAAGTAGCTCTGTAATCTCAGAAGTAGTTCTGTAATCTCAGAAGTAATTCTGTAATCTCAGAAGAAGCTCTGTAATCTCAGAAGTAGCTCTGTAATATCAGAAGTAATTCTGTAATATCAGAAGTAGCTCTGTAATCTCAGAAGTAATTATGTAATCTCAGAAGTAGTTCTGTAATCTCAGAAGTAGCTCTGTAATATCAGAAGTAATTATATAATATCAGAAGTAGTATTTCTGTAATCTCAGAAGTAATTCTGTAATCTCAGAAGTAGTTCTGTAATCTAAGAAGTAATTCTGTAATCTCAGAAGTAATTCTGTAATCTCAGAAGTAATTCTGTAATCTCAGAAGTAGTTCTGTAATCTCAAAAGTAATTCTGTAATCTCAGAAGTAATTCTGTAATCTCAGAAGTAATTCTGTAATCTAAGAAGTAATTCTGTAATCTCAGAAGTAATTCTGTAATCTCAGAAGTAATTCTGTAATCTCAGAAGTAGTTCTGTAATCTCAAAAGTAATTCTGTAACCTCAGAAATTATTTCTGTAATCTCAGAAGTAATTCTGTAATCTCAGAAGTAATTATGTGATCTTAGAAGCAATTCTGTAATCTCAGAAGCAATTCTGTAATCTCAGAAGTAATTCTGCAATCTCAGAAGTAGTTCTGCAATCTCAGAAGTAATTATGTAATCTCAGAAGCAGTTCTGCAATCTCAGAAGGAATTCTGTAATCTCAGAAGTAGTTCTGTAATCTCAGAAGTAATTCTGTAATCTCAGAAGTAATTCTGTAATCTCAGAAGTAATCCTCTAATCTCAGAACTAGTTATGTAATCTCAGAAGTAATTATGTAATCTCAAAAGTAATTATGTAACCTCAGAAAGTATTTCTGGAATCTCAGAAGTAATTCTGTAATCTCAGAAGCAATTCTGTAATCTTAGAAGTAAATCTGTAATCTTAGAAGTAATTCTGTAATCTCAGAAGTAGTTCTGTAATCTCAGAAGTAGTTCTGTAATCTCAGAAGTAATTCTGTAATCTCAGAAGTAATTCTGTTATCTCAGAAGTAGTTCTGCAATCTCAGAAGTAGTGCTGTCTTCTCAGAAATATTTATGTAATCTCAGAAGTAAATCTGTAATCTCAGAAGTATTTCTGTAATCTCAGAAGTAGTTCTGTAATCTCAGAAGTAATTCTGTAATCTCAGAAGTAATTCTGTAATCTAAGAAGTAATTCTGTAATCTCAGAAGTAATTCTGTAATCTCAGAAGTAATTCTGTAATCTCAGAAGTAATTCCGTAATCTCAGAAGTAGTTCTGTAATCTCAAAAGTAATTCTGTAACCTCAGCAATATTTCTGTAATCTCAGAAGTAATTCTGTAATCTCAGAAGTAATTATGTGATCTCAGAAGCAATTCTGTAATCTCAGAAGTAATTCTGTAATCTCAGAAGTAATTCTGTAATCTCAGAAGTAGTTCTGTAATCTCAAAAGTAATTCTGTAACCTCAAAAAATTATTTCTGTAATCTCAGAAGTAATTATGTAATCTCAGAAGTAATTATGTGATCTTAGAAGCAATTCTGTAATCTCAGAAGCAATTCTGTAATCTCAGAAGTAATTCTGCAATCTCAGAAGTAGTTCTGCAATCTCAGAAGTAATTATGTAATCTCAGAAGCAGTTCTGCAATCTCAGAAGGAATTCTGTAATCTCAGAAGTAGTTCTGTAATCTCAGAAGTAATTCTGTAATCTCAGAAGTAATTCTGTAATCTCAGAAGTAATCCTGTAATCTCAGAACTAGTTATGTAATCTCAGAAGTAATTATGTAATCTGAAAAGTAATTATGTAACCTCAGAAAGTATTTCTGGAATCTCAGAAGTAATTCTGTAATCTCAGAAGCAATTCTGTAATCTTAGAAGTAAATCTGTAATCTCAGAAGTAATTCTGTAATCTCAGAAGTAGTTCTGTAATCTCAGAAGTAGTTCTGTAATCTCAGAAGTAATTCTGTAATCTCAGAAGTAATTCTGTTATCTCAGAAGTAGTTCTGCAATCTCAGAAGTAGTGCTGTCTTCTCAGAAATATTTATGTAATCTCAGAAGTAAATCTGTAATCTCAGAAGTATTTCTGTAATCTCAGAAGTAGTTCTGTAATCTCAGAAGTAATTCTGTAATCTCCGAAGTAATTGTGTAATCTCAGAAGTAATTCTGTAATCTCAGAAGTAATTCTTTAATCTCAGAAATAATTCTGTAATCTCAGAAGTAATTCCATAATCTCAGAAGTAGTTCTGTAATCTCAAAAGTAATTCTGTAATCTCAGAAGTAATTCTGTAATCTAAGAAGTAATTTTGTAATCTCAGAAGTAATTCTGTAATCTCAGAAGTAATTCTGTAATCTCAGAAGTAATTCTGTAATCTCAGAAGTAGTTCTGTAATCTCAAAAGTAATTCTGTAACCTCAGAAATTATTTCTGTAATCTCAGAAGTAATTCTGTAATCTCAGAAGTAATTACGTGATCTTAGAAGCAATTCTGTAATCTCAGAAGCAATTCTGTAATCTCAGAAGTAATTCTGCAATCTCAGAAGTAGTTCTGCAATCTCAGAAGTAATTATGTAATCTCAGAAGCAGTTCTGCAATCTCAGAAGGAATTCTGTAATCTCAGAAGTAGTTTTGTAATCTCAGAAGTAATTCTGTAATCTCAGAAGTAATTCTGTAATCTCAGAAGTAATCCTGTAATCTCAGAACTAGTTACGTAATCTCAGAAGTAATTATGTAATCTCAAAAGTAATTATGTAACCTCAGAAAGTATTTCTGGAATCTCAGAAGTAATTCTGTAATCTCAGAAGCAATTCTGTAATCTTAGAAGTAAATCTGTAATCTTAGAAGTAATTCTGTAATCTCAGAAGTAGTTCTGTAATCTCAGAAGTAGTTCTGTAATCTCAGAAGTAATTCTGTAATCTCAGAAGTAATTCTGTTATCTCAGAAGTAGTTCTGCAATCTCAGAAGTAGTGCTGTCTTCTCAGAAATATTTATGTAATCTCAGAAGTAAATCTGTAATCTCAGAAGTATTTCTGTAATCTCAGAAGTAGTTCTGTAATCTCAGAAGTAATTCTGTAATCTCAGAAGTAATTGTGTAATCTCAGAAGTAATTCTGTAATCTCAGAAGTAATTCTTTAATCTCAGAAATAATTCTGTAATCTCAGAAGTAATTCCATAATCTCAGAAGTAGTTCTGTAATCTCAAAAGTAATTCTGTAATCTCAGAAGTAATTCTGTAATCTAAGAAGTAATTCTGTAATCTCAGAAGTAATTCTGTAATCTCAGAAGTAATTCTGTAATCTCAGAAGTAATTCCGTAATCTCAGAAGTAGTTCTGTAATCTCAAAAGTAATTCTGTAACCTCAGCAATATTTCTGTAATCTCAGAAGTAATTCTGTAATCTCAGAAGTAATTATGTGATCTCAGAAGCAATTCTGTAATCTCAGAAGTACTTCTGTAATCTCAGAAGTAGCTCTGTAATCTCAGAAGTAGTTCTGTAATCTCAGAAGTAATTCTGTAATCTCAGAAGTAGCTCTGTAATCTCAGAAGTAGCTCTGTAATCTCAGAAGTAATTCTGTAATCTCAGAAGTAATTCTGTAATCTCAGAAGTAGTTCTGTAATCTCAAAAGTAATTCTGTAACCTCAGAAATTATTTCTGTAATCTCAGAAGTAATTCTGTAATCTCAGAAGTAATTACGTGATCTTAGAAGCAATTCTGTAATCTCAGAAGCAATTCTGTAATCTCAGAAGTAATTCTGCAATCTCAGAAGTAGTTCTGCAATCTCAGAAGTAATTATGTAATCTCAGAAGCAGTTCTGCAATCTCAGAAGGAATTCTGTAATCTCAGAAGTAGTTTTGTAATCTCAGAAGTAATTCTGTAATCTCAGAAGTAATTCTGTAATCTCAGAAGTAATCCTGTAATCTCAGAACTAGTTACGTAATCTCAGAAGTAATTATGTAATCTCAAAAGTAATTATGTAACCTCAGAAAGTATTTCTGGAATCTCAGAAGTAATTCTGTAATCTCAGAAGCAATTCTGTAATCTTAGAAGTAAATCTGTAATCTTAGAAGTAATTCTGTAATCTCAGAAGTAGTTCTGTAATCTCAGAAGTAGTTCTGTAATCTCAGAAGTAATTCTGTAATCTCAGAAGTAATTCTGTTATCTCAGAAGTAGTTCTGCAATCTCAGAAGTAGTGCTGTCTTCTCAGAAATATTTATGTAATCTCAGAAGTAAATCTGTAATCTCAGAAGTATTTCTGTAATCTCAGAAGTAGTTCTGTAATCTCAGAAGTAATTCTGTAATCTCAGAAGTAATTGTGTAATCTCAGAA
The DNA here is from genome assembly GCF_048934315.1 of Petromyzon marinus. NCBI lineage: Eukaryota > Metazoa > Chordata > Hyperoartia > Petromyzontiformes > Petromyzontidae > Petromyzon > Petromyzon marinus. Next base: position 13,895,481 of record NC_133685.1, read on the forward strand.
GTAATTCTGTAATCTCAGAAGTAATTCTTTAATCTCAGAAATAATTCTGTAATCTCAGAAGTAATTCCATAATCTCAGAAGTAGTTCTGTAATCTCAAAAGTAATTCTGTAATCTCAGAAGTAATTCTGTAATCTAAGAAGTAATTCTGTAATCTCAGAAGTAATTCTGTAATCTCAGAAGTAATTCTGTAATCTCAGAAGTAATTCCGTAATCTCAGAAGTAGTTCTGTAATCTCAAAAGTAATTCTGTAACCTCAGCAATATTTCTGTAATCTCAGAAGTAATTCTGTAATCTCAGAAGTAATTATGTGATCTCAGAAGCAATTCTGTAATCTCAGAAGTACTTCTGTAATCTCAGAAGTAGCTCTGTAATCTCAGAAGTAGTTCTGTAATCTCAGAAGTAATTCTGTAATCTCAGAAGTAGCTCTGTAATCTCAGAAGTAGCTCTGTAATATCAGAAGTAATTCTGTAATATCAGAAGTAGCTCTGTAATCTCAGAAGTAATTCTGTAATCTCAGAAGTAGTTCTGTAATTTCAGAAGTAGCTCTGTAATATCAGAAGTAATTATATAATATCAGAAGTAGTATTTCTGTAATCTCAGAAGTAATTCTGTAATCTCAGAAGTAGTTCTGTAATCTCAGAAGTAATTCTGTAATCTCAGAAGTAATTATGTAATCTCAGAAGTAATTCTGTAATCTAAGAAGTAATTCTGTAATCTCAGAAGTAATTCTGTAATCTCAGAAGTAATTCTGTAACCTCAGAAATTATTTCTGTAATCTCAGAAGTAATTCTGTAATCTCAGAAGTAATTATGTGATCTTAGAAGCAATTCTGTAATCTCAGAAGCAATTCTGTAATCTCAGAAGTAATTCTGCAATCTCAGAAGTAGTTCTGCAATCTCAGAAGTAATTATGTAATCTCAGAAGCAGTTCTGCAATCTCAGAAGGAATTCTGTAATCTCAGAAGTAGTTCTGTAATCTCAGAAGTAATTCTGTAATCTCAGAAGTAATTCTGTAATCTCAGAAGTAATCCTTTAATCTCAGAACTAGTTCTGTAATCTCAGAAGTAATTCTGTAATCTCAAAAGTAAGTACGTAACCTCAGAAAGTATTTCTGTAATCTCAGAAGTTATTCTGTAATCTCAGAAGTAATTGTGTAATCTTAGAAGTAATTCTGTAATCTCAGAAGTAATTCTGTAATCTCAGAAGTAGTTCTGTAATCTCAGAAGTAGTTCTGTAATCTCAGAAGTAATTCTGTAATCTCGGAAGTAATTCTGTAATCTCAGAAGTAATTCTGTTATCTCAGAAGTAGTTCTGCAATCTCAGAAGTAGTTCTCTCTTCTCAAAAGTATTTATGTAATCTCAGAAGTAAATCTGTAATCTCAGAAGTATTTCTGTAATCTCAGAAGTAGTTCTGTAATCTCAGAAGTAGTTCTGTAATCTCAGAAGTAATTATGTAATCTCAGAAGTAATTCTGTAATCTTAGAAGTAATTCTGTTATCTCAGAAGTAGTTCTGCAATCTCAGAAGTAGCTCTGTAAACTCAGAAGTAATTCTGCAATCTCAGAAGTAGTTCTGCAATCTCAGAAGTAATTCTGTAATATCAGAAGTAGCTCTGTAATCTCAAAAGTAATTCTGTAATCTCAGAAGTACCTCTGTAATCTCAGAAGTAATTCTGCAATCTCAGAAGCAGTTCTGTAATCTCAGAAGTAATTCTGCAATCTCAGAAGCAGTTCTTTAATCTCAGAAGTAATTCTGTTATCTCAGAAGTAATTCTGTAATCTCAGAAGTAGTTCTGTAATCTCAAAAGTAATTCTGTAATCTCAGAAGTAATTCTGTAATCTAAGAAGTAATTCTGTAATCTCAGAAGTAATTCTGTAATCTCAGAAGTAATTCTGTAATCTCAGAAGTAATTCCGTAATCTCAGAAGTAGTTCTGTAATCTCAAAAGTAATTCTGTAACCTCAGCAATATTTCTGTAATCTCAGAAGTAATTCTGTAATCTCAGAAGTAATTACGTGATCTCAGAAGCAATTCTGTAACCTCAGAAGTAATTCTGTAATCTCAGAAGTAATTCTGCAATCTCAGAAGTAGTTATGCAATCTCAGAAGTAATTATGTAACCTCAGAAGCAGTTCTGCAATCTCAGAAGTAATTCTGTAATCTCAGAAGTAGTTCTGTAATCTCCGAAGTAATTCTGTAATCTCAGAAGTAATTATGTAATCTCAGAAGTAATCCTTTAATCTCAGAACTAGTTCTGTAATCTCAGAAGTAATTCTGTAATCTCAAAAGTAAGTACGTAACCTCAGAAAGTATTTCTGTAATCTCAGAAGTTATTCTGTAATCTCAGAAATAATTGTGTAATCTTAGAAGTAATTCTGTAATCTCAGAAGTAATTCTGTAATCTCAGAAGTAGTTCTGTAATCTCAGAAGTAGTTCTGTTATCTCAGAAGTAATTCTGTAATCTCGGAAGTAATTCTGTAATCTCAGAAGTAATTCTGTTATCTCAGAAGTAGTTCTGCAATCTCAGAAGTAGTTCTCTCTTCTCAAAAGTATTTATGTAATCTCAGAAGTAAATCTGTAATCTCAGAAGTATTTCTGTAATCTCAGAAGTAGTTCTGTAATCTCAGAAGTAGTTCTGTAATCTCAGAAGTAATTATGTAATCTCAGAAGTAATTCTGTAATCTTAGAAGTAATTCTATTATCTCAGAAGTAGTTCTGCAATCTCAGAAGTAGCTCTGCAATCTCAGAAGTAATTCTGTAATATCAGAAGTAGCTCTGTAATCTCAAAAGTAATTCTGTAATCTCAGAAGTACCTCTGTAATCTCAGAAGTAATTCTGCAATCTCAGAAGCAGTTCTGTAATCTCAGAAGTAATTCTGTAATCTCAGAAGTAGTTCTGTAATCTCAGAAGTAGTTCTGTAATCTCAGAAGTAATTCTGTAATCTCAGAAGTAATCTCAGAAGTAATTCTGTTATCTCAGAAGTAGTTCTGCAATCTCAGAAGTAGTTCTGTCTTCTCAGAAGTATTTATGTAATCTCAGAAGTAAATCTGTAATCTCAGAAGTATTTCTGTAATCTCAGAAGTAGTTCTGTAATCTCAGAAGTAGTTCTGTAATCTCAGAAGTAATTATGTAATCTCAGAAGTAATTCTGTAATCTTAGAAGTAATTATGTTATCTCAGAATTAGTTCTGCAATCTCAGAAGTAGTTTTGCAATCTCAGAAGTAGGTCTGTCATCTCAGAAGTAATTCTGTAATCTCAGAAGAAATTCTGTAATCTCACAAGTAATTCTGTAATCTCAGAAGTAATTCTGTAATCTCAGAAGTAGTTCTGTAATCTCGAAAGTAATTCTGTAATCTCAGAAGTAATTCTGTAATCTCAGAAGTAATTCTGTAATCTCAGAAGTAGTTCTGTAATCTCAGAAGTAGTTCTGTAATCTAAGAAGTAATTCTGTAATCTCAGAAGTAATTCTGTAATCTCAGAAGTAGTTCTGTAATCTCAAAAGTAATTCTGTAATCTCAGAAGTAATTCTGTAATCTAAGAAGTAATTCTGTAATCTCAGAAGTAATTCTGTAATCTCAGAAGTAATTCTGTAATCTCAGAAGTAATTCCGTAATCTCAGAAGTAGTTCTGTAATCTCAAAAGTAATTCTGTAACCTCAGCAATATTTCTGTAATCTCAGAAGTAATTCTGTAATCTCAGAAGTAATTACGTGATCTCAGAAGCAATTCTGTAACCTCAGAAGTAATTCTGTAATCTCAGAAGTAATTCTGCAATCTCAGAAGTAGTTATGCAATCTCAGAAGTAATTATGTAACCTCAGAAGCAGTTCTGCAATCTCAGAAGTAATTCTGTAATCTCAGAAGTAGTTCTGTAATCTCCGAAGTAATTCTGTAATCTCAGAAGTAATTATGTAATCTCAGAAGTAATCCTTTAATCTCAGAACTAGTTCTGTAATCTCAGAAGTAATTCTGTAATCTCAAAAGTAAGTACGTAACCTCAGAAAGTATTTCTGTAATCTCAGAAGTTATTCTGTAATCTCAGAAATAATTGTGTAATCTTAGAAGTAATTCTGTAATCTCAGAAGTAATTCTGTAATCTCAGAAGTAGTTCTGTAATCTCAGAAGTAGTTCTGTTATCTCAGAAGTAATTCTGTAATCTCGGAAGTAATTCTGTAATCTCAGAAGTAATTCTGTTATCTCAGAAGTAGTTCTGCAATCTCAGAAGTAGTTCTCTCTTCTCAAAAGTATTTATGTAATCTCAGAAGTAAATCTGTAATCTCAGAAGTATTTCTGTAATCTCAGAAGTAGTTCTGTAATCTCAGAAGTAGTTCTGTAATCTCAGAAGTAATTATGTAATCTCAGAAGTAATTCTGTAATCTTAGAAGTAATTCTATTATCTCAGAAGTAGTTCTGCAATCTCAGAAGTAGCTCTGCAATCTCAGAAGTAATTCTGTAATATCAGAAGTAGCTCTGTAATCTCAAAAGTAATTCTGTAATCTCAGAAGTACCTCTGTAATCTCAGAAGTAATTCTGCAATCTCAGAAGCAGTTCTGTAATCTCAGAAGTAATTCTGTAATCTCAGAAGTAGTTCTGTAATCTCAGAAGTAGTTCTGTAATCTCAGAAGTAATTCTGTAATCTCAGAAGTAATCTCAGAAGTAATTCTGTTATCTCAGAAGTAGTTCTGCAATCTCAGAAGTAGTTCTGTCTTCTCAGAAGTATTTATGTAATCTCAGAAGTAAATCTGTAATCTCAGAAGTATTTCTGTAATCTCAGAAGTAGTTCTGTAATCTCAGAAGTAGTTCTGTAATCTCAGAAGTAATTATGTAATCTCAGAAGTAATTCTGTAATCTTAGAAGTAATTATGTTATCTCAGAATTAGTTCTGCAATCTCAGAAGTAGTTTTGCAATCTCAGAAGTAGGTCTGTCATCTCAGAAGTAATTCTGTAATCTCAGAAGAAATTCTGTAATCTCACAAGTAATTCTGTAATCTCAGAAGTAATTCTGTAATCTCAGAAGTAGTTCTGTAATCTCGAAAGTAATTCTGTAATCTCAGAAGTAATTCTGTAATCTCAGAAGTAATTCTGTAATCTCAGAAGTAGTTCTGTAATCTCAGAAGTAGTTCTGTAATCTAAGAAGTAATTCTGTAATCTCAGAAGTAATTCTGTAATCTCAGAAGTAATCCTGTTATCTCAGAAGTAGTTCTGCAATCTCAGAAGTAGTGCTGTCTTCTCAGAAGTATTTATGTAATCTCAGAACTAGTTCTGTAATCTCAAAAGTAGTTCTGTAACCTCAGAAGTAATTCTGTAATCTCAGAAGTAATTCTGTAATCTCAGAACTAGTTCTGTAATCTCAAAAGTAGTTCTGTAACCTCAGAAGTAGTTCTGTAATCTCAGAAGTAGTTCTGTAATCTAAGAAGTAATTCTGTAATCTCAGAAGTAATTCTGTAATCTCAAAAGTAATCCTGTTATCTCAGAAGTAGTTCTGTAATCTCAAAGTAGTTCTGTAATCTAAGAAGTAATTCTGTAATCTCAGAAGTAATTCTGTAATCTCAGAAGTAATCCTGTTATCTCAGAAGTAGTTCTGCAATCTCAGAAGTAGTGCTGTATTCTCAGAAGTATTTATGTAATCTCAGAAGTAAATCTGTAATCTCAGAAGTAATTCTGTAATCTCAGAACTAGTTCTGTAATCTCAAAAGTAGTTCTGTAATCTCAGAAGTAATTCTGTAATCTCAGAAGTAATTCTGTAATCTCAGAAGTTGTTATGTTATCTCAGAAGTAGTTCTGCAATCTCAGAAGTAGTTATGTCTTCTCAGAAGTATTTATGTAATCTCAGAAGTAAATCTGTAATCTCAGAAGTATTTCTGTAATCTCAGAAGAAGTTCTGTAATCTCAGAAGTAGTTATGTAATCTCAGAAGTAATTCTGTAATCTCAGAAGTAATTCTGTAATCTCGGAAGTAATTCTGTAATCTCAGAAGTAATTCTGTTATCTCAGAAGTAGTTCTGCAATCTCAGAAGTAGTTCTCTCTTCTCAAAAGTATTTATGTAATCTCAGAAGTAAATCTGTAATCTCAGAAGTATTTCTGTAATCTCAGAAGTAGTTCTGTAATCTCAGAAGTAGTTCTGTAATCTCAGAAGTAATTATGTAATCTCAGAAGTAATTCTGTAATCTTAGAAGTAATTCTGTTATCTCAGAAGTAGTTCTGCAATCTCAGAAGTAGCTCTGCAATCTCAGAAGTAATTCTGTAATATCAGAAGTAGCTCTGTAATCTCAAAAGTAATTCTGTAATCTCAGAAGTACCTCTGTAATCTCAGAAGTAATTCTGCAATCTCAAAAGCAGTTCTGTAATCTCAGAAGTAATTCTGTAATCTCAGAAGTAGTTCTGTAATCTCAGAAGTAGTTCTGTAATCTCAGAAGTAATTCTGTAATCTCAGAAGTAATCTCAGAAGTAATTCTGTTATCTCAGAAGTAGTTCTGCAATCTCAGAAGTAGTTCTGTCTTCTCAGAAGTATTTATGTAATCTCAGAAGTAAATCTGTAATCTCAGAAGTATTTCTGTAATCTCAGAAGTAGTTCTGTAATCTCAGAAGTAGTTCTGTAATCTCAGAAGTAATTCTGTAATCTCAGAAGTAATTCTGTAATCTTAGAAGTAATTCTGTTATCTCAGAATTAGTTCTGCAATCTCAGAAGTAGTTTTGCAATCTCAGAAGTAGGTCTGTCATCTCAGAAGTAATTCTGTAATCTCAGAAGAAATTCTGTAATCTCACAAGTAATTCTGTAATCTCAGAAGTAATTCTGTAATCTCAGAAGTAGTTCTGTAATCTCGGAAGTAATTCTGTAATCTCAGAAGTAATTCTGTAATCTCAGAAGTAATTCTGTAATCTCAGAACTAGTTCTGTAATCTCAAAAGTAGTTCTGTAATCTCAGAAGTAATTCTGTAATCTCAGAAGTAATTCTGTAATCTCAGAAGTAATTATGTTATCTCAGAAGTAGTTCTGCAATCTCAGAAGTAGTGCTGTCTTCTCAGAAGTAAATCTGTAATCCCAGAAGTATTTCTGTAATCTCAGAAGTAGTTCTGTAATCTCAGAAGTAGTTATGTAATCTCAGAAGTAATTCTGTAATCTCAGAAGTAATTCTGTAATCTCAGAAGTAATCATGTAATCTCAAAAGTAATTATGTAACCTCAGAAAGTATTTCTGTAATCTCAGAAGTAATTCTGTAATCTCAGAAGTAATTCTGTAATCTTAGAAGTAATTCTGTAATCTCGGAAGTAATTCTGTAATCTCAGAAGTAATTCTGTTATCTCAGAAGTAGTTCTGCAATCTCAGAAGTAGTTCTCTCTTCTCAAAAGTATTTATGTAATCTCAGAAGTAAATCTGTAATCTCAGAAGTATTTCTGTAATCTCAGAAGTAGTTCTGTAATCTCAGAAGTAGTTCTGTAATCTCAGAAGTAATTATGTAATCTCAGAAGTAATTCTGTAATCTTAGAAGTAATTCTGTTATCTCAGAAGTAGTTCTGCAATCTCAGAAGTAGCTCTGCAATCTCAGAAGTAATTCTGTAATATCAGAAGTAGCTCTGTAATCTCAAAAGTAATTCTGTAATCTCAGAAGTACCTCTGTAATCTCAGAAGTAATTCTGCAATCTCAGAAGCAGTTCTGTAATCTCAGAAGTAATTCTGTAATCTCAGAAGTAGTTCTGTAATCTCAGAAGTAGTTCTGTAATCTCAGAAGTAATCTCAGAAGTAATTCTGTTATCTCAGAAGTAGTTCTGCAATCTCAGAAGTAGTTCTGTCTTCTCAGAAGTATTTATGTAATCTCAGAAGTAAATCTGTAATCTCAGAAGTATTTCTGTAATCTCAGAAGTAGTTCTGTAATCTTAGAAGTAGTTCTGTAATCTCAGAAGTAATTCTGTAATCTCAGAAGTAATTCTGTAATCTTAGAAGTAATTATGTTATCTCAGAATTAGTTCTGCAATCTCAGAAGTAGTTTTGCAATCTCAGAAGTAGGTCTGTCATCTCAGAAGTAATTCTGTAATCTCAGAAGAAATTCTGTAATCTCACAAGTAATTCTGTAATCTCAGAAGTAATTCTGTAATCTCAGAAGTAGTTCTGTAATCTCGGAAGTAATTCTGTAATCTCAGAAGTAATTCTGTAATCTCAGAAGTAATTCTGTAATCTCAGAAGTAGTTCTGTAATCTCAGAAGTAATTGTGTAATCTAAGAAGTAATTCTGTAATCTCAGAAGTAATTCTGTAATCTCAGAAGTAATCCTGTTATCTCAAAAGTAGTTCTGCAATCTCAGAAGTAGTGCTGTCTTCTCAGAAGTATTTATGTAATCTCAGAACTAGTTCTGTAATCTCAAAAGTAGTTCTGTAACCTCAGAAGTAATTCTGTAATCTCAGAAGTAATTCTGTAATGTCAGAAGTAATTATTTAATCTCAGAAGTAATTCTGTAATCTCAGAAGTAATCCTGTTATCTCAGAAGTAGTTCTGCAATCTCAGAAGTAGTGCTGTCTTCTCAGAAGTATTTATGTAATCTCAGAAGTAAATCTGTAATCTCAGAAGTAATTCTGTAATCTCAGAACTAGTTCTGTAATCTCAAAAGTAGTTCTGTAATCTCAGAAGTAATTCTGTAATCTCAGAAGTAATTCTGTAATCTCAGAAGTAATTATGTTATCTCAGAAGTAGTTCTGCAATCTCAGAAGTAGTTATGTCTTCTCAGAAGTATTTATGTAATCTCAGAAGTAAATCTGTAATCTCAGAAGTATTTCTGTAATCTCAGAAGTAGTTCTGTAATCTCAGAAGTAGTTATGTAATCTCAGAAGTAATTCTGTAATCTCAGAAGTAATTCTGTAATCTTAGAAGTAATTCTGTTATCTCAGAAGTAGTTATGCAATCTCAGAAGTAGCTCTGTAAACTCAAAAGTAATTCTGTAACCTCAGAAAGTATTTCTGTAATCTCAGAAGTAATTCTGTAATCTCAGAAGTAATTCTGTGATCTCAGAAGTAATTCTGTGATCTCAGAAGCAATTCTGTAATCTCAGAAGTAATTCTGCAATCTCAGAAGTAGTTCTGCAATCTCAGAAGTAATTATGTAATCTCAGAAGCAGTTCTGCAATCTCAGAAGTAATTCTGTAATCTCAAAAGTAATTCTGTAATCTCAGAAGTAAATCTGTAATCTCAGAACTAGTTCTGTAATCTCACAAGTATTTCTGAAATCTCAGAAGTAGCTATGTAATCTCAGAAGTAGCTCTGTAATCTCAGAAGTAATTACGTAATCTCATAAGTAATTATGAAATCTCAGAAGTACCTCTGTAATCTCAGAAGTTATTCTGTAATCTCAGAAGTAATTCTGTGATCTCAGAAGCAATTCTGTAATCTCAGATGCAATTCTGTAATCTCAGAAGTAGTTCTGTAATCTCAGAAGTAGTTATGTAATCTCAGAAGTAATTCTGTAATCTCAGAAGTAATTCTGTAATCTTAGAAGTAATTCTGTTATCTCAGAAGTAGTTCTGCAATCTCAGAAGTAGCTCTGTAAACTCAAAAGTAATTCTGTAACCTCAGAAAGTATTTCTGTAATCTCAGAAGTAATTCTGTAATCTCAGAAGTAATTCTGTGATCTCAGAAGTAATTCTCTGATCTCAGAAGCAATTCTGTAATCTCAGAAGTAATTCTGCAATCTCAGAAGTAGTTCTGCAATCTCAGAAGTAATTATGTAATCTCAGAAGCAGTTCTGCAATCTCAGAAGTAATTCTGTAATCTCAAAAGTAATTCTGTAATCTCAGAAGTAATTCTGTAATCTCAGAACTAGTTCTGTAATCTCACAAGTATTTCTGAAATCTCAGAAGTAGCTATGTAATCTCAGAAGTAGCTCTGTAATCTCAGAAGTAATTACGTAATCTCATAAGTAATTATGAAATCTCAGAAGTACCTCTGTAATCTCAGAAGTTATTCTGTAATCTCAGAAGTAATTCTGTGATCTCAGAAGCAATTCTGTAATCTCAGATGCAATTCTGTAATCTCAGAAGTAGTTCTGTAATCTCAGAAGTAGTTCTGTAATCTCAGAAGTAATTATGTAATCTCAGAAGTAATTCTGTAATCTTAGAAGTAATTCTGTTATCTCAGAAGTAGTTCTGCAATCTCAGAAGTAGCTCTGCAATCTCAGAAGTAATTCTGTAATATCAGAAGTAGCTCTGTAATCTCAAAAGTAATTCTGTAATCTCAGAAGTACCTCTGTAATCTCAGAAGTAATTCTGCAATCTCAGAAGCAGTTCTGTAATCTCAGAAGTAATTCTGTAATCTCAGAAGTAGTTCTGTAATCTCAGAAGTAGTTCTGTAATCTCAGAAGTAATTCTGTAATCTCAGAAGTAATCTCAGAAGTAATTCTGTTATCTCAGAAGTAGTTCTGCAATCTCAGAAGTAGTTCTGTCTTCTCAGAAGTATTTATGTAATCTCAGAAGTAAATCTGTAATCTCAGAAGTATTTCTGTAATCTCAGAAGTAGTTCTGTAATCTTAGAAGTAGTTCTGTAATCTCAGAAGTAATTCTGTAATCTCAGAAGTAATTCTGTAATCTTAGAAGTAATTATGTTATCTCAGAATTAGTTCTGCAATCTCAGAAGTAGTTTTGCAATCTCAGAAGTAGGTCTGTCATCTCAGAAGTAATTCTGTAATCTCAGAAGAAATTCTGTAATCTCACAAGTAATTCTGTAATCTCAGAAGTAATTCTGTAATCTCAGAAGTAGTTCTGTAATCTCGGAAGTAATTCTGTAATCTCAGAAGTAATTCTGTAATCTCAGAAGTAATTCTGTAATCTCAGAAGTAGTTCTGTAATCTCAGAAGTAATTCTGTAATCTAAGAAGTAATTCTGTATTCTCAGAAGTAATTCTGTAATCTCAGAAGTAATCCTGTTATCTCAGAAGTAGTTCTGCAATCTCAGAAGTAGTGCTGTCTTCTCAGAAGTATTTATGTAATCTCAGAACTAGTTCTGTAATCTCAAAAGTAGTTATGTAACCTCAGAAGTAATTCTGTAATCTCAGAAGTAATTCTGTAATCTCAGAACTAGTTCTGTAATCTCAAAAGTAGTTCTGTAACCTCAGAAGTAATTCTGTAATCTCAGAAGTAATTCTGTAATGTCAGAAGTAATTATTTAATCTCAGAAGTAATTCTGTAATCTCAGAAGTAATCCTGTAATCTCAGAAGTAATTCTGTAATCTCAGAAGTAGTTCTGTAATCTCAGAAGTAGTTCTGTAATCTAAGAAGTAATTCTGTAATCTCAGAAGTAATTCTGTAATCTCAGAAGTAATCCTGTTATCTCAGAAGTAGTTCTGCAATCTCAGAAGTAGTGCTGTCTTCTCAGAAGTATGTATGTAATCTCAGAAGTAAATCTGTAATCTCAGAAGTAATTCTGTAATCTCAGAACTAGTTCTGTAATCTCAAAAGTAGTTCTGTAATCTCAGAAGTAATTCTGTAATCTCAGAAGTAATTCTGTAATCTCAGAAGTAATTATGTTATCTCAGAAGTAGTTCTGCAATCTCAGAAGTAGTTATGTCTTCTCAGAAGTATTTATGTAATCTCAGAAGTAAATCTGTAATCTCAGAAGTATTTCTGTAATCTCAGAAGTAGTTCTGTAATCTCAGAAGTAGTTATGTAATCTCAGAAGTAATTCTGTAATCTCAGAAGTAATTCTGTAATCTTAGAAGTAATTCTGTTATCTCAGAAGTAGTTCTGCAATCTCAGAAGTAGCTCTGTAAACTCAAAAGTAATTCTGTAACCTCAGAAAGTATTTCTGTAATCTCAGAAGTAATTCTGTAATCTCAGAAGTAATTCTGTGATCTCAGAAGTAATTCTGTGATCTCAGAAGCAATTCTGTAATCTCAGAAGTAATTCTGCAATCTCAGAAGTAGTTCTGCAATCTCAGAAGTAATTATGTAATCTCAGAAGCAGTTCTGCAATCTCAGAAGTAATTCTGTAATCTCAAAAGTAATTCTGTAATCTCAGAAGTAATTCTGTAATCTCAGAACTAGTTCTGTAATCTCACAAGTATTTCTGTAATCTCAGAAGTAGTTAGTTCTGTAATCTTAGAAGTAGTTCTGTAATCTCAGAAGTAATTCTGTAATCTCAGAAGTAATTCTGTAATCTTAGAAGTAATTATGTTATCTCAGAATTAGTTCTGCAATCTCAGAAGTAGTTTTGCAATCTCAGAAGTAGGTCTGTCATCTCAGAAGTAATTCTGTAATCTCAGAAGAAATTCTGTAATCTCACAAGTAATTCTGTAATCTCAGAAGTAATTCTGTAATCTCAGAAGTAGTTCTGTAATCTCGGAAGTAATTCTGTAATCTCAGAAGTAATTCTGTAATCTCAGAAGTAATTCTGTAATCTCAGAAGTAGTTCTGTAATCTCAGAAGTAATTCTGTAATCTAAGAAGTAATTCTGTAATCTCAGAAGTAATTCTGTAATCTCAGAAGTAATCCTGTTATCTCAGAAGTAGTTCTGCAATCTCAGAAGTAGTGCTGTCTTCTCAGAAGTATTTATGTAATCTCAGAACTAGTTCTGTAATCTCAAAAGTAGTTATGTAACCTCAGAAGTAATTCTGTAATCTCAGAAGTAATTCTGTAATCTCAGAAGTAGTTCTGTAATCTCAGAAGTAGTTCTGTAATCTAAGAAGTAATTCTGTAATCTCAGAAGTAATTCTGTAATCTCAGAAGTAATCCTGTTATCTCAGAAGTAGTTCTGCAATCTCAGAAGTAGTGCTGTCTTCTCAGAAGTATTTATGTAATCTCAGAAGTAAATCTGTAATCTCAGAAGTAATTCTGTAATCTCAGAAGTACCTCTGTAATCTCAGAAGTAATTCTGCAATCTCAGAAGCAGTTCTGTAATCTCAGAAGTAATTCTGTAATCTCAGAAGTAGTTCTGTAATCTCAGAAGTAGTTCTGTAATCTCAGAAGTAATTCTGTAATCTCAGAAGTAATCTCAGAAGTAATTCTGTTATCTCAGAAGTAGTTCTGCAATCTCAGAAGTAGTTCTGTCTTCTCAGAAGTATTTATGTAATCTCAGAAGTAAATCTGTAATCTCAGAAGTATTTCTGTAATCTCAGAAGTAGTTCTGTAATCTCAGAAGTAGTTCTGTAATCTCAGAAGTAATTCTGTAATCTCAGAAGTAATTCTGTAATCTTAGAAGTAATTCTGTTATCTCAGAAGTAGTTCTGCAATCTCAGAAGTAGCTCTGTAAACTCAAAAGTAATTCTGTAACCTCAGAAAGTATTTCTGTAATCTCAGAAGTAATTCTGTAATCTCAGAAGTAATTCTGTGATCTCAGAAGTAATTCTGTGATCTCAGAAGCAATTCTGTAATCTCAGAAGTAATTCTGCAATCTCAGAAGTAGTTCTGCAATCTCAGAAGTAATTATGTAATCTCAGAAGCAGTTCTGCAATCTCAGAAGTAATTCTGTAATCTCAAAAGTAATTCTGTAATCTCAGAAGTAATTCTGTAATCTCAGAACTAGTTCTGTAATCTCACAAGTATTTCTGAAATCTCAGAAGTAGCTATGTAATCTCAGAAGTAGCTCTGTAATCTCAGAAGTAATTACGTAATCTCATAAGTAATTATGAAATCTCAGAAGTACCTCTGTAATCTCAGAAGTTATTCTGTAATCTCAGAAGTAATTCTGTGATCTCAGAAGCAATTCTGTAATCTCAGATGCAATTCTGTAATCTCAGAAGTAGTTCTGTAATCTCAGAAGTAGTTCTGTAATCTCAGAAGTAATTATGTAATCTCAGAAGTAATTCTGTAATCTTAGAAGTAATTCTGTTATCTCAGAAGTAGTTCTGCAATCTCAGAAGTAGCTCTGCAATCTCAGAAGTAATTCTGTAATATCAGAAGTAGCTCTGTAATCTCAAAAGTAATTCTGTAATCTCAGAAGTACCTCTGTAATCTCAGAAGTAATTCTGCAATCTCAGAAGCAGTTCTGTAATCTCAGAAGTAATTCTGTAATCTCAGAAGTAGTTCTGTAATCTCAGAAGTAGTTCTGTAATCTCAGAAGTAATTCTGTAATCTCAGAAGTAATCTCAGAAGTAATTCTGTTATCTCAGAAGTAGTTCTGCAATCTCAGAAGTAGTTCTGTCTTCTCAGAAGTATTTATGTAATCTCAGAAGTAAATCTGTAATCTCAGAAGTATTTCTGTAATCTCAGAAGTAGTTCTGTAATCTTAGAAGTAGTTCTGTAATCTCAGAAGTAATTCTGTAATCTCAGAAGTAATTCTGTAATCTTAGAAGTAATTATGTTATCTCAGAATTAGTTCTGCAATCTCAGAAGTAGTTTTGCAATCTCAGAAGTAGGTCTGTCATCTCAGAAGTAATTCTGTAATCTCAGAAGAAATTCTGTAATCTCACAAGTAATTCTGTAATCTCAGAAGTAATTCTGTAATCTCAGAAGTAGTTCTGTAATCTCGGAAGTAATTCTGTAATCTCAGAAGTAATTCTGTAATCTCAGAAGTAATTCTGTAATCTCAGAAGTAGTTCTGTAATCTCAGAAGTAATTCTGTAATCTAAGAAGTAATTCTGTAATCTCAGAAGTAATTCTGTAATCTCAGAAGTAATCCTGTTATCTCAGAAGTAGTTCTGCAATCTCAGAAGTAGTGCTGTCTTCTCAGAAGTATTTATGTAATCTCAGAACTAGTTCTGTAATCTCAAAAGTAGTTATGTAACCTCAGAAGTAATTCTGTAATCTCAGAAGTAATTCTGTAATCTCAGAACTAGTTCTGTAATCTCAAAAGTAGTTCTGTAACCTCAGAAGTAATTCTGTAATCTCAGAAGTAATTCTGTAATGTCAGAAGTAATTATTTAATCTCAGAAGTAATTCTGTAATCTCAGAAGTAATCCTGTAATCTCAGAAGTAATTCTGTAATCTCAGAAGTAGTTCTGTAATCTCAGAAGTAGTTCTGTAATCTAAGAAGTAATTCTGTAATCTCAGAAGTAATTCTGTAATCTCAGAAGTAATCCTGTTATCTCAGAAGTAGTTCTGCAATCTCAGAAGTAGTGCTGTCTTCTCAGAAGTATGTATGTAATCTCAGAAGTAAATCTGTAATCTCAGAAGTAATTCTGTAATCTCAGAACTAGTTCTGTAATCTCAAAAGTAGTTCTGTAATCTCAGAAGTAATTCTGTAATCTCAGAAGTAATTCTGTAATCTCAGAAGTAATTATGTTATCTCAGAAGTAGTTCTGCAATCTCAGAAGTAGTTATGTCTTCTCAGAAGTATTTATGTAATCTCAGAAGTAAATCTGTAATCTCAGAAGTATTTCTGTAATCTCAGAAGTAGTTCTGTAATCTCAGAAGTAGTTATGTAATCTCAGAAGTAATTCTGTAATCTCAGAAGTAATTCTGTAATCTTAGAAGTAATTCTGTTATCTCAGAAGTAGTTCTGCAATCTCAGAAGTAGCTCTGTAAACTCAAAAGTAATTCTGTAACCTCAGAAAGTATTTCTGTAATCTCAGAAGTAATTCTGTAATCTCAGAAGTAATTCTGTGATCTCAGAAGTAATTCTGTGATCTCAGAAGCAATTCTGTAATCTCAGAAGTAATTCTGCAATCTCAGAAGTAGTTCTGCAATCTCAGAAGTAATTATGTAATCTCAGAAGCAGTTCTGCAATCTCAGAAGTAATTCTGTAATCTCAAAAGTAATTCTGTAATCTCAGAAGTAATTCTGTAATCTCAGAACTAGTTCTGTAATCTCACAAGTATTTCTGTAATCTCAGAAGTAGTTAGTTCTGTAATCTTAGAAGTAGTTCTGTAATCTCAGAAGTAATTCTGTAATCTCAGAAGTAATTCTGTAATCTTAGAAGTAATTATGTTATCTCAGAATTAGTTCTGCAATCTCAGAAGTAGTTTTGCAATCTCAGAAGTAGGTCTGTCATCTCAGAAGTAATTCTGTAATCTCAGAAGAAATTCTGTAATCTCACAAGTAATTCTGTAATCTCAGAAGTAATTCTGTAATCTCAGAAGTAGTTCTGTAATCTCGGAAGTAATTCTGTAATCTCAGAAGTAATTCTGTAATCTCAGAAGTAATTCTGTAATCTCAGAAGTAGTTCTGTAATCTCAGAAGTAATTCTGTAATCTAAGAAGTAATTCTGTAATCTCAGAAGTAATTCTGTAATCTCAGAAGTAATCCTGTTATCTCAGAAGTAGTTCTGCAATCTCAGAAGTAGTGCTGTCTTCTCAGAAGTATTTATGTAATCTCAGAACTAGTTCTGTAATCTCAAAAGTAGTTATGTAACCTCAGAAGTAATTCTGTAATCTCAGAAGTAATTCTGTAATCTCAGAAGTAGTTCTGTAATCTCAGAAGTAGTTCTGTAATCTAAGAAGTAATTCTGTAATCTCAGAAGTAATTCTGTAATCTCAGAAGTAATCCTGTTATCTCAGAAGTAGTTCTGCAATCTCAGAAGTAGTGCTGTCTTCTCAGAAGTATTTATGTAATCTCAGAA
Organism: Petromyzon marinus; assembly: GCF_048934315.1. NCBI lineage: Eukaryota > Metazoa > Chordata > Hyperoartia > Petromyzontiformes > Petromyzontidae > Petromyzon > Petromyzon marinus. Next base: position 13,911,945 of record NC_133685.1, read on the forward strand.
GTAAATCTGTAATCTCAGAAGTAATTCTGTAATCTCAGAAGTACCTCTGTAATCTCAGAAGTAATTCTGCAATCTCAGAAGCAGTTCTGTAATCTCAGAAGTAATTCTGTAATCTCAGAAGTAGTTCTGTAATCTCAGAAGTAGTTCTGTAATCTCAGAAGTAATTCTGTAATCTCAGAAGTAATCTCAGAAGTAATTCTGTTATCTCAGAAGTAGTTCTGCAATCTCAGAAGTAGTTCTGTCTTCTCAGAAGTATTTATGTAATCTCAGAAGTAAATCTGTAATCTCAGAAGTATTTCTGTAATCTCAGAAGTAGTTCTGTAATCTCAGAAGTAGTTCTGTAATCTCAGAAGTAATTCTGTAATCTCAGAAGTAATTCTGTAATCTTAGAAGTAATTCTGTTATCTCAGAATTAGTTCTGCAATCTCAGAAGTAGTTTTGCAATCTCAGAAGTAGGTCTGTCATCTCATAAGTAATTCTGTAATCTCAGAAGAAATTCTGTAATCTCACAAGTAATTCTGTAATCTCAGAAGTAATTCTGTAATCTCAGAAGTAGTTCTGTAATCTCGGAAGTAATTCTGTAATCTCAGAAGTAATTCTGTAATCTCAGAAGTAATTCTGTAATCTCAGAAGTAGTTCTGTAATCTCAGAAGTAGTTCTGTAATCTAAGAAGTAATTCTGTAATCTCAGAACTAATTCTGTAATCTCAGAAGTAATCCTGTTATCTCAGAAGTAGTTCTGCAATCTCAGAAGTAGTGCTGTCTTCTCAGAAGTATTTATGTAATCTCAGAACTAGTTCTGTAATCTCAAAAGTAGTTATGTAACCTCAGAAGTAATCCTGTAATCTCAGAAGTAATTCTGTAATCTCAGAACTAGTTCTGTAATCTCAAAAGTAGTTCTGTAACCTCAGAAGTAATTCTGTAATCTCAGAAGTAATTCTGTAATGTCAGAAGTAATTATTTAATCTCAGAAGTAATTCTGTAATCTCAGAAGTAATCCTGTAATCTCAGAAGTAGTTCTGTAATCTAAGAAGTAATTCTGTAATCTCAGAAGTAATTCTGTAATCTCAGAAGTAATCCTGTTATCTCAGAAGTAGTTCTGCAATCTCAGAAGTAGTGCTGTCTTCTCAGAAGTATTTATGTAATCTCAGAAGTAAATCTGTAATCTCAGAAGTAATTCTGTAATCTCAGAACTAGTTCTGTAATCTCAAAAGTAGTTCTGTAATCTCAGAAGTAATTCTGTAATCTCAGAAGTAATTCTGTAATCTCAGAAGTAATTATGTTATCTCAGAAGTAGTTCTGCAATCTCAGAAGTAGTTATGTCTTCTCAGAAGTATTTATGTAATCTCAGAAGTAAATCTGTAATCTCAGAAGTATTTCTGTAATCTCAGAAGTAGTTCTGTAATCTCAGAAGTAGTTATGTAATCTCAGAAGTAATTATGTAATCTCAGAAGTAATTCTGTAATCTTAGAAGTAATTCTGTTATCTCAGAAGTAGTTCTGCAATCTCAGAAGTAGCTCTGTAAACTCAAAAGTAATTCTGTAACCTCAGAAAGTATTTCTGTAATCTCAGAAGTAATTCTGTAATCTCACAAGTAATTCTGTGATCTCAGAAGTAATTCTGTGACCTCAGAAGCAATTCTGTAATCTCAGAAGTAATTCTGCAATCTCAGAAGTAGTTCTGCAATCTCAGAAGTAATTATGTAATCTCAGAAGCAGTTCTGCAATCTCAGAAGTAATTCTGTAATCTCAAAAGTAATTCTGTAATCTCAGAAGTAATTCTGTAATCTCAGAACTAGTTCTGTAATCTCACAAGTATTTCTGTAATCTCAGAAGTAGTTCTGTAATCTTAGAAGTAGTTCTGTAATCTCAGAAGTAATTCTGTAATCTCAGAAGTAATTCTGTAATCTTAGAAGTAATTATGTTATCTCAGAATTAGTTCTGCAATCTCAGAAGTAGTTTTGCAATCTCAGAAGTAGGTCTGTCATCTCAGAAGTAATTCTGTAATCTCAGAAGAAATTCTGTAATCTCACAAGTAATTCTGTAATCTCAGAAGTAATTCTGTAATCTCAGAAGTAGTTCTGTAATCTCGGAAGTAATTCTGTAATCTCAGAAGTAATTCTGTAATCTCAGAAGTAATTCTGTAATCTCAGAAGTAGTTCTGTAATCTCAGAAGTAATTCTGTAATCTAAGAAGTAATTCTGTAATCTCAGAAGTAATTCTGTAATCTCAGAAGTAATCCTGTTATCTCAGAAGTAGTTCTGCAATCTCAGAAGTAGTGCTGTCTTCTCAGAAGTATTTATGTAATCTCAGAACTAGTTCTGTAATCTCAAAAGTAGTTATGTAACCTCAGAAGTAATTCTGTAATCTCAGAAGTAATTCTGTAATCTCAGAAGTAGTTCTGTAATCTCAGAAGTAGTTCTGTAATCTAAGAAGTAATTCTGTAATCTCAGAAGTAATTCTGTAATCTCAGAAGTAATCCTGTTATCTCAGAAGTAGTTCTGCAATCTCAGAAGTAGTGCTGTCTTCTCAGAAGTATTTATGTAATCTCAGAAGTAAATCTGTAATCTCAGAAGTAATTCTGTAATCTCAGAAGTACCTCTGTAATCTCAGAAGTAATTCTGCAATCTCAGAAGCAGTTCTGTAATCTCAGAAGTAATTCTGTAATCTCAGAAGTAGTTCTGTAATCTCAGAAGTAGTTCTGTAATCTCAGAAGTAATTCTGTAATCTCAGAAGTAATCTCAGAAGTAATTCTGTTATCTCAGAAGTAGTTCTGCAATCTCAGAAGTAGTTCTGTCTTCTCAGAAGTATTTATGTAATCTCAGAAGTAAATCTGTAATCTCAGAAGTATTTCTGTAATCTCAGAAGTAGTTCTGTAATCTCAGAAGTAGTTCTGTAATCTCAGAAGTAATTCTGTAATCTCAGAAGTAATTCTGTAATCTTAGAAGTAATTCTGTTATCTCAGAATTAGTTCTGCAATCTCAGAAGTAGTTTTGCAATCTCAGAAGTAGGTCTGTCATCTCAGAAGTAATTCTGTAATCTCAGAAGAAATTCTGTAATCTCACAAGTAATTCTGTAATCTCAGAAGTAATTCTGTAATCTCAGAAGTAGTTCTGTAATCTCGGAAGTAATTCTGTAATCTCAGAAGTAATTCTGTAATCTCAGAAGTAATTCTGTAATCTCAGAAGTAGTTCTGTAATCTCAGAAGTAGTTCTGTAATCTAAGAAGTAATTCTGTAATCTCAGAACTAATTCTGTAATCTCAGAAGTAATCCTGTTATCTCAGAAGTAGTTCTGCAATCTCAGAAGTAGTGCTGTCTTCTCAGAAGTATTTATGTAATCTCAGAACTAGTTCTGTAATCTCAAAAGTAGTTCTGTAACCTCAGAAGTAATTCTGTAATCTCAGAAGTAGTTCTGTAATCTCAGAAATAGTTCTGTAATCTCAAAAGTAGTTATGTAACCTCAGAAGTAATTCTGTAATCTCAGAAGTAATTCTGTAATGTCAGAAGTAATTATTTAATCTCAGAAGTAATTCTGTAATTTCAGAAGTAATTCTGTAATCTCAGAAGTAATTCTGTAATCTCAGAAGTAGTTCTGTAATCTCAGAAGTAGTTCTGTAATCTAAGAAGTAATTCTGTAATCTCAGAAGTAATTCTGTAATCTCAGAAGTAATCCTGTTATCTCAGAAGTACTTCTGCAATCTCAGAAGTAGTGCTGTCTTCTCAGAAGTATTTATGTAATCTCAGAAGTAAATCTGTAATCTCAGAAGTAATTCTGTAATCTCAGAACTAGTTCTGTAATCTCAAAAGTAGTTCTGTAATCTCAGAAGTAATTCTGTAATCTCAGAAGTAATTCTGTAATCTCAGAAGTTATTATGTTATCTCAGAAGTAGTTCTGCAATCTCAGAAGTAGTTATGTCTTCTCAGAAGTATTTATGTAATCTCAGAAGTATATCTGTAATCTCAGAAGTATTTCTGTAATCTCAGAAGTAGTTCTGTAATCTCAGAAGTAGTTACGTAATCTCAGAAGTAATTCTGTAATCTCAGAAGTAATTCTGTAATCTCAGAAGTAATTCTGTAATCTCAGAAGTAATTCTGTTATCTCAGAAGTAGTTCTGCAATCTCAGAAGTAGTTCTCTCTTCTCAAAAGTATTTATGTAATCTCAGAAGTAGTTCTCTCTTCTCAAAAGTATTTATGTAATCTCAGAAGTAAATCTGTAATCTCAGAAGTAATCATGTAATCTCAAAAGTAATTATGTAACCTCAGAAAGTATTTCTGTAATCTCAGAAGTAATTCTGTAATCTCAGAAGTAATTCTGTAATCTTAGAAGTAATTCTGTAATCTCGGAAGTAATTCTGTAATCTCAGAAGTAATTCTGTTATCTCAGAAGTAGTTCTGCAATCTCAGAAGTAGTTCTCTCTTCTCAAAAGTATTTATGTAATCTCAGAAGTAAATCTGTAATCTCAGAAGTATTTCTGTAATCTCAGAAGTAGTTCTGTAATCTCAGAAGTAATTATGTAATCTCAGAAGTAATTCTGTAATCTTAGAAGTAATTATGTTATCTCAGAAGTAGTTCTGCAATCTCAGAAGTAGCTCTGCAATCTCAGAAGTAATTCTGTAATATCAGAAGTAGCTCTGTAATCTCAAAAGTAATTCTGTAATCTCAGAAGTACCTCTGTAATCTCAGAAGTAATTCTGCAATCTCAAAAGCAGTTCTGTAATCTCAGAAGTAATTCTGTAATCTCAGAAGTAGTTCTGTAATCTCAGAAGTAGTTCTGTAATCTCAGAAGTAATTCTGTAATCTCAGAAGTAATCTCAGAAGTAATTCTGTTATCTCAGAAGTAGTTCTGCAATCTCAGAAGTAGTTCTGTCTTCTCAGAAGTATTTATGTAATCTCAGAAGTAAATCTGTAATCTCAGAAGTATTTCTGTAATCTAAGAAGTAGTTCTGTAATCTCAGAAGTAGTTCTGTAATCTCAGAAGTAATTCTGTAATCTCAGAAGTAATTCTGTAATCTCAGAAGTAGTTCTGTAATCTCAGAAGTAGTTCTGTAATCTAAGAAGTAATTCTGTAATCTCAGAAGTAATTATGTAATCTCAGAAGTAATCCTGTTATCTCAGAAGTAGTTCTGCAATCTCAGAAGTAGTGCTGTCTTCTCAGAAGTATTTATGTAATCTCAGAACTAGTTCTGTAATCTCAAAAGTAGTTCTGTAACCTCAGAAGTAATTCTGTAATCTCAGAAGTAATTCTGTAATCTCAGAACTAGTTCTGTAATCTCAAAAGTAGTTCTGTAACCTCAGAAGTAATTCTGTAATCTCAGAAGTAATTCTGTAATGTCAGAAGTAATTATTTAATCTCAGAAGTAATTCTGTAATTTCAGAAGTAATTCTGTAATCTCAGAAGTAATTCTGTAATCTCAGAAGTAGTTCTGTAATCTCAGAAGTAGTTCTGTAATCTAAGAAGTAATTCTGTAATCTCAGAAGTAATTCTGTAATCTCAGAAGTAATCCTGTTATCTCAGAAGTAATTCTGTAATCTCAGAAGTAATTCTGTAATCTCAGAAGTAGTTCTGTAATCTCAGAAGTAGTTCTGTAATCTAAGAAGTAATTCTGTAATCTCAGAAGTAATTATGTAATCTCAGAAGTAATCCTGTTATCTCAGAAGTAGTTCTGCAATCTCAGAAGTAGTGCTGTCTTCTCAGAAGTATTTATGTAATCTCAGAACTAGTTCTGTAATCTCAAAAGTAGTTCTGTAACCTCAGAAGTAATTCTGTAATCTCAGAAGTAATTCTGTAATCTCAGAACTAGTTCTGTAATCTCAAAAGTAGTTCTGTAACCTCAGAAGTAATTCTGTAATCTCAGAAGTAATTCTGTAATGTCAGAAGTAATTATTTAATCTCAGAAGTAATTCTGTAATTTCAGAAGTAATTCTGTAATCTCAGAAGTAATTCTGTAATCTCAGAAGTAGTTCTGTAATCTCAGAAGTAGTTCTGTAATCTAAGAAGTAATTCTGTAATCTCAGAAGTAATTCTGTAATCTCAGAAGTAATCCTGTTATCTCAGAAGTAGTTCTGCAATCTCAGAAGTAGTGCTGTCTTCTCAGAAGTATTTATGAATTCTCAGAAGTAAATCTGTAATCTCAGAAGTAATTCTGTAATCTCAGAAGTACCTCTGTAATCTCAGAAGTAATTCTGCAATCTCAGAAGCAGTTCTGTAATCTCAGAAGTAATTCTGTAATCTCAGAAGTAGTTCTGTAATCTCAGAAGTAGTTCCGTAATCTCAGAAGTAATTCTGTAATCTCAGAAGTAATCTCAGAAGTAATTCTGTTATCTCAGAAGTAGTTCTGCAATCTCAGAAGTAGTTCTGTCTTCTCAGAAGTATTTATGTAATCTCAGAAGTAAATCTGTAATCTCAGAAGTATTTCTGTAATCTCAGAAGTAGTTCTGTAATCTCAGAAGTAGTTCTGTAATCTCAGAAGTAATTCTGTAATCTCAGAAGTAATTCTGTAATCTTAGAAGTAATTCTGTTATCTCAGAATTAGTTCTGCAATCTCAGAAGTAGTTTTGCAATCTCAGAAGTAGGTCTGTCATCTCAGAAGTAATTCTGTAATCTCAGAAGAAATTCTGTAATCTCACAAGTAATTCTGTAATCTCAGAAGTAATTCTGTAATCTCAGAAGTAGTTCTGTAATCTCGGAAGTAATTCTGTAATCTCAGAAGTAATTCTGTAATCTCAGAAGTAATTCTGTAATCTCAGAAGTAGTTCTGTAATCTCAGAAGTAGTTCTGTAATCTAAGAAGTAATTCTGTAATCTCAGAAGTAATTATGTAATCTCAGAAGTAATCTCAGAAGTAATTCTTTTATCTCAGAAGTAGTTCTGCAATCTCAGAAGTAGTTCTGTCTTCTCAGAAGTATTTATGTAATCTCAGAAGTAAATCTGTAATCTCAGAAGTATTTCTGTAATCTAAGAAGTAGTTCTGTAATCTCAGAAGTAGTTCTGTAATCTCAGAAGTAATTCTGTAATCTCAGAAGTAATTCTGTAATCTCAGAAGTAGTTCTGTAATCTCAGAAGTAGTTCTGTAATCTAAGAAGTAATTCTGTAATCTCAGAAGTAATTATGTAATCTCAGAAGTAATCCTGTTATCTCAGAAGTAGTTCTGCAATCTCAGAAGTAGTGCTGTCTTCTCAGAAGTATTTATGTAATCTCAGAACTAGTTCTGTAATCTCAAAAGTAGTTCTGTAACCTCAGAAGTAATTCTGTAATCTCAGAAGTAATTCTGTAATCTCAGAACTAGTTCTGTAATCTCAAAAGTAGTTCTGTAACCTCAGAAGTAATTCTGTAATCTCAGAAGTAATTCTGTAATGTCAGAAGTAATTATTTAATCTCAGAAGTAATTCTGTAATTTCAGAAGTAATTCTGTAATCTCAGAAGTAATTCTGTAATCTCAGAAGTAGTTCTGTAATCTCAGAAGTAGTTCTGTAATCTAAGAAGTAATTCTGTAATCTCAGAAGTAATTCTGTAATCTCAGAAGTAATCCTGTTATCTCAGAAGTAGTTCTGCAATCTCAGAAGTAGTGCTGTCTTCTCAGAAGTATTTATGTAATCTCAGAAGTAAATCTGTAATCTCAGAAGTAATTCTGTAATCTCAGAAGTACCTCTGTAATCTCAGAAGTTATTCTGCAATCTCAGAAGCAGTTCTGTAATCTCAGAAGTAATTCTGTAATCTCAGAAGTAGTTCTGTAATCTCAGAAGTAGTTCTGTAATCTCAGAAGTAATTCTGTAATCTCAGAAGTAATCTCAGAAGTAATTCTGTTATCTCAGAAGTAGTTCTGCAATCTCAGAAGTAGTTCTGTCTTCTCAGAAGTATTTATGTAATCTCAGAAGTAAATCTGTAATCTCAGAAGTATTTCTGTAATCTCAGAAGTAGTTCTGTAATCTCAGAAGTAGTTCTGTAATCTCAGAAGTAATTCTGTAATCTCAGAAGTAATTCTGTAATCTTAGAAGTAATTCTGTTATCTCAGAATTAGTTCTGCAATCTCAGAAGTAGTTTTGCAATCTCAGAAGTAGGTCTGTCATCTCAGAAGTAATTCTGTAATCTCAGAAGAAATTCTGTAATCTCACAAGTAATTCTGTAATCTCAGAAGTAATTCTGTAATCTCAGAAGTAGTTCTGTAATCTCGGAAGTCATTCTGTAATCTCAGAAGTAATTCTGTAATCTCAGAAGTAATTCTGTAATCTCAGAAGTAGTTCTGTAATCTCAGAAGTAGTTCTGTAATCTAAGAAGTAATTCTGTAATCTCAGAAGTAATTCTGTAATCTCAGAAGTAATCCTGTTATCTCAGAAGTAGTTCTGCAATCTCAGAAGTAGTGCTGTCTTCTCAGAAGTATTTATGTAATCTCAGAACTAGTTCTGTAATCTCAAAAGTAGTTCTGTAACCTCAGAAGTAATTCTGTAATCTCAGAAGTAATTCTGTAATCTCAGAACTAGTTCTGTAATCTCAAAAGTAGTTCTGTAACCTCAGAAGTAATTCTGTAATCTCAGAAGTAATTCTGTAAAGTCAGAAGTAATTATTTAATCTCAGAAGTAATTCTGTAATTTCAGAAGTAATTCTGTAATCTCAGAAGTAATTCTGTAATCTCAGAAGTAGTTCTGTAATCTCAGAAGTAGTTCTGTAATCTAAGAAGTAATTCTGTAATCTCAGAAGTAATTCTGTAATCTCAGAAGTAATCCTGTTATCTCAGAAGTAGTTCTGCAATCTCAGAAGTAGTGCTGTCTTCTCAGAAGTATTTATGTAATCTCAGAAGTAAATCTGTAATCTCAGAAGTAATTCTGTAATCTCAGAACTAGTTCTGTAATCTCAAAAGTAGTTCTGTAATCTCAGAAGTAATTCTGTAATCTCAGAAGTAATTCTGTAATCTCAGAAGTAATTATGTTATCTCAGAAGTAGTTCTGCAATCTCAGAAGTAGTTATGTCTTCTCAGAAGTATTTATGTAATCTCAGAAGTAAATCTGTAATCTCAGAAGTATTTCTGTAATCTCAGAAGTAGTTCTGTAATCTCAGAAGTAGTTATGTAATCTCAGAAGTAATTCTGTAATCTCAGAAGTAATTCTGTAATCTTAGAAGTAATTCTGTTATCTCAGAAGTAGTTCTGCAATCTCAGAAGTAGCTCTGTAAACTCAAAAGTAATTCTGTAACCTCAGAAAGTATTTCTGTAATCTCAGAAGTAATTCTGTAATCTCAGAAGTAATTCTGTGATCTCAGAAGTAATTCTGTGATCTCAGAAGCAATTCTGTAATCTCAGAAGTAATTCTGCAATCTCAGAAGTAGTTCTGCAATCTCAGAAGTAATTATGTAATCTCAGAAGCAGTTCTGCAATCTCAGAAGTAATTCTGTAATCTCAAAAGTAATTCTGTAATCTCAGAAGTAATTCTGTAATCTCAGAACTAGTTCTGTAATCTCACAAGTATTTCTGAAATCTCAGAAGTAGCTATGTAATCTCAGAAGTAGCTCTGTAATCTCAGAAGTAATTACATAATCTCATAAGTAATTATGAAATCTCAGAAGTACCTCTGTAATCTCAGAAGTAATTCTGTAATCTCAGAAGTAATTCTGTGATCTCAGAAGCAATTCTGTAATCTCAGAAGCAATTCTGTAATCTCAGAAGTAATTTTGCAATCTCAGAAGTAGTTCTGCAATCTCAGAAGTAATTATGTAATCTCAGAAGCAGTTCTGCAATGTCAGAAGTAATTCTGTAATCTCAGAAGTAGTTCTGTAATCTCAGAAGTAATTCTGTAATCTCAGAAATAATTCTGTAATCTCAGAAGTAATCCTGTAATCTCAGAACTAGTTCTGTAATCTCAGAAGTAATTATGTAATCTCAAAAGTAATTATTTAACCTCAGAAAGTATTTCTGGAATCTCAGAAGTAATTCTGTAATCTCAGAAGTAATTCTGTAATCTTAGAAGTAAATCTGTAATCTCAGAAGTAATTCTGTAATCTCAGAAGTAGTTCTGTAATCTCAGAAGTAGTGCTGTAATCTCAGAAGTAATTCTGTAATTTTAGAAGTAAATCTGTAATCTCAGAAGTAATTCTGTAATCTCAGAAGTAGTTCTGCAATCTCAGAAGTAGTGCTGTCTTCTCAAAAGTATTTATGTAATCTCAGAAGTAAATCTGTAATCTCAGAAGTATTTCTGTAATCTCAGAAGTAGGTCTGTAATCTCAGAAGTAATTCTGTAATCTCAGAAGAAATTGTGTAATCTCAGAAGTAATTCTGTAATCTCAGAAGTAATTCTTTAATCTCAGAAGTAATTCTGTAATCTCAGAAGTAATTCCGTAATCTCAGAAGTAGTTCTGTAATCTCAAAAGTAATTCTGTAATATCAGAAGTAGCTCTGTAATCTCAAAAGTAATTCTGTAATCTCAGAAGTACCTCTGTAATCTCAGAAGTAATTATGCAATCTCAGAAGCAGTTCTGTAATCTCAGAAGTAATTCTGTAATCTCAGAAGTAGTTCTGTAATCTCAGAAGTAGTTCTGTAATCTCAGAAGTAATTATGTAATCTCAGAAGTAATCTCAGAAGTAATTCTGTTATCTCAGAAGTAGTTCTGCAATCTCAGAAGTAGTTCTGTCTTCTCAGAAGTATTTATGTAATCTCAGAAGTAAATCTGTAATCTCAGAAGTATTTCTGTAATCTCAGAAGTAGTTCTGTAATCTCAGAAGTAGTTCTGTAATCTCAGAAGTAGTTCTGTAATCTCAGAAGTAATTCTGTAATCTCAGAAGTAATTCTGTAATCTTAGAAGTAATTCTGTTATCTCAGAATTAGTTCTGCAATCTCAGAAGTAGTTTTTCAATCTCAGAAGTAGGTCTGTCATCTCAGAAGTAATTCTGTAATCTCAGAAGAAATTCAGTAATCTCACAAGTAATTCTGTAATCTCAGAAGTAATTCTGTAATCTCAGAAGTAGTTCTGTAATCTCGGAAGTAATTCTGTAATCTCAGAAGTAATTCTGTAATCTCAGAAGTAATTATGTCATCTCAGAAGTAGTTCTGTAATCTCAGAAGTAGTTCTGTAATCTAAGAAGTAATTCTGTAATCTCAGAATAATTCTGTAATCTCAGAAGTAATCCTGTTATCTCAGAAGTAGTTCTGCAATCTAAGAAGTAGTGCTGTCTTCTCAGAAGTATTTATGTAATCTCAGAAGTAAATCTGTAATCTCAGAAGTAATTCTGTAATCTCAGAACTAGTTCTGTAATCTCAAAAGTAGTTCTGTAATCTCAGAAGTAATTATATAATCTCAGAAGTAATTCTGTAATGTCAGAAGTAATGATTTAATCTCAGAAGAAATTCTGTAATCTCAGAAGTAATTCTGTAATCTCAGAAGTAATTCTGTATTCTCAGAAGTAGTTCTGTAATCTCAGAAGTAGTTCTCTAATCTAAGAAGTAATTCTGTAATCTCAGAAGTAATTCTGTAATCTCAGAAGTAATCCTGTTATCTCAGAAGTAGTTCTGCAATCTCAGAAGTAGTGCTGTCTTCTCAGAAGTATTTATGTAATCTCAGAAGTAAATCTGTAATCTCAGAAGTAATTCTGTAATCTCAGAACTAGTTCTGTAATCTCAAAAGTAGTTACGTAATCTCAGAAGTAATTCTGTAATCTCAGAAGTAATTCTGTAATCTCAGAAGTAATTATGTTATCTCAGAAGTAGTTCTGCAATCTCAGAAGTAGTTATGTCTTCTCAGAAGTATTTATGTAATCTCAGAAGTAAATCTGTAATCTCAGAAGTATTTCTGTAATCTCAGAAGTAGTTCTGTAATCTCAGAAGTAGTTATGTAATCTCAGAAGTAATTCTGTAATCTCAGAAGTAATTCTGTAATCTTAGAAGTAATTCTGTTATCTCAGAAGTAGTTCTGCAATCTCAGAAGTAGCTCTGTAAACTCAAAAGTAATTCTGTAACCTCAGAAATTATTTCTGTAATCTCAGAAGTAATTCTGTAATCTCAGAAGTAATTCTGTGATCTCAGAAGTAATTCTGTGATCTCAGAAGAAATTCTGTAATCTCAGAAGTAATTCTGCAATCTCAGAAGTAGTTCTGCAATCTCAGAAGTAATTATGTAATCTCAGAATCAGTTCTGCAATCTCAGAAGTAATTCTGTAATCTCAAAAGTAATTCTGTAATCTCAGAAGTAATTCTGTAATCTCAGAACTAGTTCTGTAATCTCACAAGTATTTCTGAAATCTCAGAAGTAGCTATGTAATCTCAGAAGTAGCTCTGTAATCTCAGAAGTAATTACGTAATCTCATAAGTAATTATGAAATCTCAGAAGTACCTCTGTAATCTCAGAAGTAATTCTGTAATCTCAGAAGTAATTCTGTGATCTCAGAAGCAATTCTGTAATCTCAGAAGCAATTCTGTAATCTCAGAAGTAATTCTGCAATCTCAGAAGTAGTTCTGCAATCTCAGAAGTAATTATGTAATCTCAGAAGCAGTTCTGCAATGTCAGAAGTAATTCTGTAATCTCAGAAGTAGTTCTGTAATCTCAGAAGTAATTCTGTAATCTCAGAAGTAATTATGTAATCTCAGAAGTAATCCTGTAATCTCAGAACTAGTTCTGTAATCTCAGAAGTAATTATGTAATCTCAAAAGTAATTATTTAACCTCAGAAAGTATTTCTGGAATCGCAGAAGTAATTCTGTAATCTCAGAAGTAGTGCTGTAATCTCAGAAGTAATTCTGTAATTTTAGAAGTAATTCTGTAATCTCAGAAGTAATTCTGTTATCTCAGAAGTAGTTCTGCAATCTCAGAAGTAGTGCTGTCTTCTCAAAAGTATTTATGTAATCTCAGAAGTAAATCTGTAATCTCAGAAGTATTTCTGTAATCTCAGAAGTAGTTCTGTAATCTCAGAAGTAATTCTGTAATCTCAGAAGAAATTGTGTAATCTCAGAAGTAATTATGTAATCTCAGAAGTAATTCTTTAATCTCAGAAGTAATTCTGTAATCTCAGAAGTAATTCCGTAATCTCAGAAGTAGTTCTGTAATCTCAAAAGTAATTCTGTAATCTCAGAAGTAATTCTGTAATCGAAGAAGTAATTCTGTAATCTCAGAAGTAATTCTGTAATCTCAGAAGTTTTTCTGTAATCTCAGAAGTAGTGCTGTAATCTCAGAAGTAATTCTGTAATATTAGAAGTAATTCTGTAATCTCAGAAGTAATTCTGTTATCTCAGAAGTAGTTCTGCAATCTCATAAGTAGTGCTGTCTTCTCAAAAGTATTTATGTAATCTCAGAAGTAAATCTGTAATCTCAGAAGTATTTCTGTAATCTCAGAAGTAGTTCTGTAATCTCAGAAGTAATTCTGTAATCTCAGAAGAAATTGTGTAATCTCAGAAGTAATTCTGTAATCTCAGAAGTAATTCTTTAATCTCAGAAGTAATTCTGTAATCTCAGAAGTAATTCCGTAATCTCAGAAGTAGTTCTGTAATCTCAAAAGTAATTCTGTAATCTCAGAAGTAATTCTGTAATCTAAGAAGTAATTCTGTAATCTCAGAAGTAATTCTGTAATCTCAGAAGTAATTTTGTAATCTCAGAAGTAATTCCGTAATCTCAGAAGTAGTTCTGTAATCTCAAAAGTAATTCTGTAACCTCAGCAATATTTCTGTAATCTCAGAAGTAATTCTGTAATCTCAGAAGTAATTACGTGATCTCAGAAGCAATTCTGTAATCTCAGAACTAGTTCTGTAATCTCAGAAGTAATTATGTAATCTCAAAATAATTATGTAACCTCAGAAAGTATTTCTGGAATCTCAGAAGTAATTCTGTAATCTCAGAAGTAATTCTGTAATCTTAGAAGTAAATCTGTAATCTCAGAAGTAATTCTGTAATCTCAGAAGTAGTTCTGTAATCTCAGAAGTAGTGCTGTAATCTCAGAAGTAATTCTGTAATCTCAGAAGTAATTCTGTAATCTCAGAAGTAATTCTGTTATCTCAGAAGTAGTTCTGCAATCTCAGAAGTAGTGCTGTCTTCTCAAAAGTATTTATGTAATCTCAGAAGTAAATCTGTAATCTCAGAAGTATTTCTGTAATCTCAGAAGTAGTTCTGTAATCTCAGAAGTAATTATGTAATCTCAGAAGAAATTGTGTAATCTCAGAAGTAATTATGTAATCTCAGAAGTAATTCTTTAATCTCAGAAGTAATTCTGTAATCTCAGAAGTAATTCCGTAATCTCAGAAGTAGTTCTGTAATCTCAAAAGTAATTCTGTAATCTCAGAAGTAATTCTGTAATCGAAGAAGTAATTCTGTAATCTCAGAAGTAATTCTGTAATCTCAGAAGTTTTTCTGTAATCTCAGAAGTAGTGCTGTAATCTCAGAAGTAATTCTGTAATATTAGAAGTAATTCTGTAATCTCAGAAGTAATTCTGTTATCTCAGAAGTAGTTCTGCAATCTCATAAGTAGTGCTGTCTTCTCAAAAGTATTTATGTAATCTCAGAAGTAAATCTGTAATCTCAGAAGTATTTCTGTAATCTCAGAAGTAGTTCTGTAATCTCAGAAGTAATTCTGTAATCTCAGAAGAAATTGTGTAATCTCAGAAGTAATTCTGTAATCTCAGAAGTAATTCTTTAATCTCAGAAGTAATTCTGCAATCTCAGAAGTAGTTCTGCAATCTCAGAAGTAATTATGTAACCTCAGAAGCAGTTCTGCAATCTCAGAAGTAATTCTGTAATCTCAGAAGTAGTTCTGTAATCTCAGAAGTAATTCTGTAATCTCAGAAGTAATTCCGTAATCTCAGAAGTAGTTCTGTAATCTCAAAAGTAATTCTGTAACCTCAGCAATATTTCTGTAATCTCAGAAGTAATTCTGTAATCTCAGAAGTAATTACGTGATCTCAGAAGCAATTCTGTAACCTCAGAAGCAATTCTGTAATCTCAGAAGTAATTCTGCAATCTCAGAAGTAGTTCTGCAATCTCAGAAGTAATTATGTAACCTCAGAAGCAGTTCTGCAATCTCAGAAGTAATTCTGTAATCTCAGAAGTAGTGCTGTAATCTCAGAAGTAATTCTGTAATCTCAGAAGTAATTCTGTAATCTCAGAAGTAATTCTGTTATCTCAGAAGTAGTTCTGCAATCTCAGAAGTAGTGCGGTCTTCTCAAAAGTATTTATGTAATCTCAGAAGTAAATCTGTAATCTCAGAAGTATTTCTGTAATTTCAGAAGTAGTTCTGTAATCTCAGAAGTAATTCTGTAATCTCAGAAGAAATTGTGTAATCTCAGAAGTAATTCTGTAATCTCAGAAGTAATTCTGTAACCTCAGCAATATTTCTGTAATCTCAGAAGTAATTCTGTAATCTCAGAAGTAATTACGTGATCTCAGAAGCAATTCTGTAATCTCAGAACTAGTTCTGTAATCTCAGAAGTAATTATGTAATCTCAAAATAATTATGTAACCTCAGAAAGTATTTCTGGAATCTCAGAAGTAATTCTGTAATCTCAGAAGTAATTCTGTAATCTTAGAAGTAAATCTGTAATCTCAGAAGTAATTCTGTAATCTCAGAAGTAATTCTGTAATCTCAGAAGTAGTGCTGTAATCTCAGAAGTAATTCTGTAATCTCAGAAGTAATTCTGTAATCTCAGAAGTAATTCTGTTATCTCAGAAGTAGTTCTGCAATCTCAGAAGTAGTGCTGTCTTCTCAAAAGTATTTATGTAATCTCAGAAGTAAATCTGTAATCTCAGAAGTATTTCTGTAATCTCAGAAGTAGTTCTGTAATCTCAGAAGTAATTCTGTAATCTCAGAAGAAATTGTGTAATCTCAGAAGTAATTATGTAATCTCAGAAGTAATTCTTTAATCTCAGAAGTAATTCTGTAATCTCAGAAGTAATTCCGTAATCTCAGAAGTAGTTCTGTAATCTCAAAAGTAATTCTGTAATCTCAGAAGTAATTCTGTAATCTAAGAAGTAATTCTGTAATCTCAGAAGTAATTCTGTAATCTCAGAAGTAATTCTGTAATCTCAGAAGTAATTCCGTAATCTCAGAAGTAGTTCTGTAATCTCAAAAGTAATTCTGTAACCTCAGCAATATTTCTGTAATCTCAGAAGTAATTCTGTAATCTCAGAAGTAATTATGTGATCTCAGAAGCAATTCTGTAACCTCAGAAGCAATTCTGTAATCTCAGAAGTAATTCTGTAATCTCAGAAGTAGTTCTGTAATCTCAGAAGTAGTTCTGTAATCTCAGAAGTAATTCTGTAATCTCAGAAGTAATTCTGTAATCTTAGAAGTAATTCTGTTATCTCAGAATTAGTTCTGCAATCTCAGAAGTAGTTTTGCAATCTCAGAAGTAGGTCTGTCATCTCAGAAGTAATTCTGTAATCTCAGAAGAAATTTTGTAATCTCACAAGTAATTCTGTAATCTCAGAAGTAATTCTGTAATCTCAGAAGTAGTTCTGTAATCTCGGAAGTAATTCTGTAATCTCAGAAGTAATTCTGTAATCTCAGAAGTAATTCTGTAATCTCAAAAGTAGTTCTGTAATCTCAGAAGTAGTTCAGTAATCTAAGAAGTAATTCTGTAATCTCAGAAGTAATTCTGTAATCTCAGAAGTAATCCTGTTATCTCAGAAGTAGTTCTGCAATCTCAGAAGTATTGCTGTCTTCTCAGAAGTATTTATGTAATCTCAGAAGTAAATCTGTAATCTCAGAAGTAATTCTGTAATCTCAGAACTAGTTCTGTAATCTCAAAAGTAGTTCTGTAATCTCAGAAGTAATTCTGTAATCTCAGAAGTAATTCTGTAATGTCAGAAGTAATGATTTAATCTCAGAAGTAATTCTGTAATCTCAGAAGTAAATCTGTAATCTCAGAAGTAATTCTGTAATCTCAGAACTAGTTCTGTAATCTCAAAAGTAGTTACGTAATCTCAGAAGTAATTCTGTAATCTCAGAAGTAATTTTGTAATCTCAGAAGTAATTATGTTATCTCAGAAGTAGTTCTGCAATCTCAGAAGTAGTTATGTCTTCTCAGAAGTATTTATGTAATCTCAGAAGTAAATCTGTAATCTCAGAAGTATTTCTGTAATCTCAGAAGTAGTTCTGTAATCTCAGAAGTAGTTATGTAATCTCAGAAGTAATTCTGTAATCTCAGAAGTAATTCTGTAATCTTAGAAGTAATTCTGTTATCTAAGAAGTAGTTCTGCAATCTCAGAAGTAGCTCTGTAAACTCAAAAGTAATTCTGTAACCTCAGAAATTATTTCTGTAATCTCAGAAGTAATTCTGTAATCTCAGAAGTAATTCTGTGATCTCAGAAGCAATTCTGTGATCTCAGAAGCAATTCTGTAATCTCAGAAGTAATTCTGCAATCTCAGAAGTAGTTCTGCAATCTCAGAAGTAATTATGTAATCTCAGAAGCAGTTCTGCAATCTCAGAAGTAATTCTGTAATCTCAAAAGTAATTCTGTAATCTCAGAAGTAATTCTGTAATCTCAGAACTAGTTCTGTAATCTCACAAGTATTTCTGAAATCTCAGAAGTAGCTATGTAATCTCAGAAGTAATTCTGCAATCTCAGAAGTAGTTCTGTAATCTCAAAAGTAATTCTGTAATCTCAGAAGTAATTCTGTAATCTCAGAAGTAATTCTGTAATCTCAGAAGTAATTCTGTAATCTCAGAAGTAATCCTGTAATCTCAGAACTAGTTCTGTAATCTCAGAAGTAATTATGTAATCTCAAAAGTAATTATTTAACCTCAGAAAGTATTTCTGGAATTTCAGAAGTAATTCTGTAATCTCAGAAGTAATTCTGTAATCTTAGAAGTAAATCTGTAATCTCAGAAGTAATTCTGTAATCTCAGAAGTAGTTCTGTAATCTCAGAAGTAGTGCTGTAATCTCAGAAGTAATTCTGTAATTTTAGAAGTAATTCTGTAATCTCAGAAGTAAATCTGTTATCTCAGAAGTAGTTCTGCAATCTCAGAAGTAGTGCCGTCTTCTCAAAAGTATTTATGTAATCTCAGAAGTAAATCTGTAATCTCAGAAGTATTTCTGTAATCTCAGAAGTAGTTCTGTAATCTCAGAAGTAATTCTGTAATCTCAGAAGAAAGTGTGTAATCTCAAAAGTAATTCTGTAATCTCAGAAGTAATTCTTTAATCTCAGAAGTAATTCTGTAATCTCAGAAGTAATTCTGTAATCTCAGAAGTAGTTCTGTAATCTCAAAAGTAATTCTGTAATCTCAGAAGTAATTCTGTAATCTAAGAAGTAATTATGTAATCTCAGAAGTAATTCTGTAATCTCAGAAGTAATTCTGTAATCTCAGAAGTAATTCCGTAATCTCAGAAGTAGTTCTGTAATCTCAAAAGTTATTCTGTAACCTCAGCAATATTTCTGTAATCTCAGAAGTAATTCTGTAATCTCAGAAGTAATTACGTGATCTCAGAAGCAATTCTGTAATCTCAGAACTAGTTCTGTAATCTCAGAAGTAATTATGTAATCTCAAAATAATTATGTAACCTCAGAAAGTATTTCTGGAATCTCAGAAGTAATTCTGTAATCTCAGAAGTAATTTTGTAATCTTAGAAGTAAATCTGTAATCTCAGAAGTAATTCTGTAATCTCAGAAGTAGTTCTGTAATCTCAGAAGTAGTGCTGTAATCTCAGAAGTAATTCTGTAATCTCATAAGTAATTCTGTAATCTCAGAAGTAATTCTGTTATCTCAGAAGTAGTTCTGCAATCTCAGAAGTAGTGCTGTCATCTCAAAAGTATTTATGTAATCTCAGAAGTAAATCTGTAATCTCAGAAGTATTTCTGTAATCTCAGAAGTAGTTCTGTAATCTCAGAAGTAATTCTGTAATCTCAGAAGAAATTGTGTAATCTCAGAAGTAATTATGTAATCTCAGAAGTAATTCTTTAATCTCAGAAGTAATTCTGTAATCTCAGAAGTAATTCCGTAATCTCAGAAGTAGTTCTGTAATCTCAAAAGTAATTCTGTAATCTCAGAAGTAATTCTGTAATCTAAGAAGTAATTATGTAATCTCAGAAGTAATTCTGTAATCTCAGAAGTAATTCTGTAATCTCAGAAGTAATTCCGTAATCTCAGAAGTAGTTCTGTAATCTCAAAAGTAATCCTGTAACCTCAGCAATATTTCTGTAATCTCAGAAGTAATTCTGTAATCTCAGAAGTAATTATGTGATCTCAGAAGCAATTCTGTAACCTCAGAAGCAATTCTGTAATCTCAGAAGTGATTCTGCAATCTCAGAAGTAGTTCTGCAATCTCAGAAGTAATTATGTAACCTCAGAAGCAGTTCTGCAATCTCAGAAGTAATTCTGTAATCTCAGAAGTAGTTCTGTAATCTCAGAAGTAATTCTGTAATCTCAGAAGTAATTCTGTAATCTCAGAAGTAATCCTTTAATCTCAGAACTAGTTCTGTAATCTCAGAAGTAATTCTGTAATCTCAAAAGTAAGTACGTAACCTCAAAGTATTTCTGTAATCTCAGAAGTTATTCTGTAATCTCAGAAGTAATTGTGTAATCTTAGAAGTAATTCTGTAATCTCAGAAGTAATTCTGTAATCTCAGAAGTAGTTCTGTAATCTCAGAAGTAGTTCTGTAATCTCAGAAGTAATTCTGTAATCTCGGAAGTAATTCTGTAATCTCAGAAGTAATTCTGTTATCTCAGAAGTAGTTCTGCAATCTCAGAAGTAGTTCTCTCATCTCAAAAGTATTTATGTAATCTCAGAAGTAAATCTGTAATCTCAGAAGTATTTCTGTAATCTCAGAAGTAGTTCTGTAATCTCAGAAGTAGTTCTGTAATCTCAGAAGTAATTATGTAATCTCAGAAGTATTTCTGTAATCTTAGAAGTAATTCTTTTATCTCAGAAGTAGTTCTGCAATCTCAGAAGTAGCTCTGTAAACTCAGAAGTAATTCTGCAATCTCAGAAGTAGTTCTGCAATCTCAGAAGTAATTCTGTAATATCAGAAGTAGCTCTGTAATCTCAAAAGTAATTCTGTAATCTCAGAAGTACCTCTGTAATCTCAGAAGTAATTCTGCAATCTCAGAAGCAGTTCTTTAATCTCAGAAGTAATTCTGCAATCTCAGAAGCAGTTCTTTAATCTCAGAAGTAATTCTGTAATCTCAGAAGTAATTCCGTAATCTCAGAAGTAGTTCTGTAATCTCAAAAGTAATTCTGTAATCTCAGCAGTAATTCTGTAATCTAAGAAGTAATTCTGTAATCTCAGAAGTAATTCTGTAATCTCAGAAGTAATTATGTAATCTCAGAAGTAATTCCGTAATCTCAGAAGTAGTTCTGTAATTTCAAAAGTAATTCTGTAACCTCAGCAATATTTCTGTAATCTCAGAAGTAATTCTGTAATCTCAGAAGTAATTATGTGATCTCAGAAGCAATTCTGTAACCACAGAAGCAATTCTGTAATCTCAGAAGTAATTCTGCAATCTCAGAAGTAGTTCTGCAATCTCAGAAGTAATTATGTAACCTCAGAAGCAGTTCTGCAATCTCAGAAGTAATTCTGTAATCTCAGAAGTAGTTCTGTAATCTCAGAAGTAATTCTGTAATCTCAGAAGTAATTCTGTAATCTCAGAAGTAATCCTTTAATCTCAGAACTAGTTCTGTAATCTCAGAAGTAATTCTGTAATCTCAGAAGTAATTCTGCAATCTCAGAAGTAATTCTGTAATCTCAGAAGTAGTTCTGTAATCTCAGAAGTAGTTCTGTAATCTCAGAAGTAATTCTGTAATCTCGGAAGTAATTCTGTAATCTCAGAAGTAATTATGTTATCTCAGAAGTAGTTCTGCAATCTCAGAAGTAGTTCTCTCTTCTCAAAAGTATTTATGTAATCTCAGAAGTAAATCTGTAATCTCAGAAGTATTTCTGTAATCTCAGAAGTAGTTCTGTAATCTCAGAAGTAGTTCTGTAATCTCAGAAGTAATTCTGTAATCTCGGAAGTAATTCTGTAATCTCAGAAGTAATTCTGTTATCTCAGAAGTAGTTCTGCAATCTCAGAAGTAGTTCTCTCTTCTCAAAAGTATTTATGTAATCTCAGAAGTAAATCTGTAATCTCAGAAGTATTTCTGTAATCTCAGAAGTACTTCTGTAATCTCAGAAGTAGTTCTGTAATCTCAGAAGTAATTATGTAATCTCAGAAGTAATTCTGTAATCTTAGAAGTAATTCTGTTATCTCAGAAGTAGTTCTGCAATCTCAGAAGTAGCTCTATAAACTCAGAAGTAATTCTGCAATCTCAGAAGTAGTTCTGCAATCTCAGAAGTAATTCTGTAATATCAGAAGTAGCTCTGTAATCTCAAAAGTAATTCTGTAATCTCAGAAGTACCTCTGTAATCTCAGAGTAATTCTGCAATCTCAGAAGCAGTTCTGTAATCTCAGAAGTAATTCTGTAATCTCAGAAGTAGTTCTGTAATCTCAGAAGTAGTTCTGTAATCTCAGAAGTAATTCTGTAATCTCAGAAGTAATTAAGTAATCTCAGAAGTAATTCTGTTATCTCAGAAGTAGTTCTGCATTCTCAGAAGTAGTTCTGTCTTCTCAGAAGTATTTATGTAATCTCAGAAGTAAATCTGTAATCTCAGAAGTATTTCTGTAATCTCAGAAGTAGTTCTGTAATCTCAGAAATAGTTCTGTAATCTCAGAAGTAATTCTGTAATCTCAGAAGTAATTCTGTAATCTTAGAAGTAATTCTGTTATCTCAGAATTAGTTCTGCAATCTCAGAAGTAGTTTTGCAATCTCAGAAGTAGGTCTGTCATCTCAGAAGTAATTCTGTAATCTCCGAAGTAATTCTGTAATGTCAGAAGTAATTATTTAATCTCAGAAGTAATTCTGTAATCTCAGAAGTAATTCTGTAATCTCAGAAGTAATTCTGTAATCTCAGAAGTAGTTCTGTAATCTCAGAAGTAGTTCTGTAATCTAAGAAGTAGCTCTGTAATCTCAAAAGTAATTCTGTAATCTCAGAAGTACCTCTGTAATCTCAGAAGTAATTCTGCAATCTCAGAAGCAGTTCTGTAATCTCAGAAGTAATTCTGTAATCTCAGAACTAGTTCTGTAATCTCAGAAGTAGTTCTGTAATCTCAGAAGTAATTCTGTAATCTCAGAAGTAATTAAGTAATCTCAGAAGTAATTATGTTATCTCAGAAGTAGTTCTGCATTCTCAGAAGTAGTTCTGTCTTCTCAGAAGTATTTATGTAATCTCAGAAGTAATTCTGTAATCTCAGAAGTAATTCCGTAATCTCAGAAGTAGTTCTGTAATCTCAAAAGTAATTCTGTAACCTCAGCAATATTTCTGTAATCTCAGAAGTAATTCTGTAATCTCAGAAGTAATTATGTGATCTCAGAAGCAATTCTGTAACCTCAGAAGCAATTCTGTAATCTCAGAAGTAATTCTGCAATCTCAGAAGTAGTTATGCAATCTCAGAAGTAATTATGTAACCTCAGAAGCAGTTCTGCAATCTCAGAAGTAATTCTGTAATCTCAGAAGTAGTTCTGTAATCTCAGAAGTAATTCTGTAATCTCAGATGTAATTATTTAATCTCAGAAGTAATCCTTTAATCTCAGAACTAGTTCTGTAATCTCAGAAGTAATTCTGTAATCTCAAAAGTAAGTACGTAACCTCAGAAAGTATTTCTGTAATCTCAGAAGTTATTCTGTAATCTCAGAAGTAATTGTGTAATCTTAGAAGTAATTCTGTAATCTCAGAAGTAATTCTGTAATCTCAGAAGTAGTTCTGTAATCTCAGAAGTAGTTCTGTAATCTCAGAAGTAATTCTGTAATCTCGGAAGTAATTCTGTAATCTCAGAAGTAATTCTGTTATCTCAGAAGTAGTTCTGCAATCTCAGAAGTAGTTCTCTCTTCTCAAAAGTATTTATGTAATCTCAGAAGTAAATCTGTAATCTCAGAAGTATTTCTGTAATCTCAGAAGTAGTTCTGTAATCTCAGAAGTAGTTCTGTAATCTCAGAAGTAATTATGTAATCTCAGAAGTAATTCTGTAATCTTAGAAGTAATTCTTTTATCTCAGAAGTAGTTCTGCAATCTCAGAAGTAGCTCTGTAAACTCAGAAGTAATTCTGCAATCTCAGAAGTAGTTCTGCAATCTCAGAAGCAATTCTGTAATATCAGAAGTAGCTCTGTAATCTCAAAAGTAATTCTGTAATCTCAGAAGTACCTCTGTAATCTCAGAAGTAATTCTGCAATCTCAGAAGCAGTTCTGTAATCTCAGAAGTAATTCTGCAATCTCAGAAGCAGTTCTTTAATCTCAGAAGTAATTCTGTAATCTCAGAAGTAATTCCGTAATCTCAGAAGTAGTTCTGTAATCTCAAAAGTAATTCTGTAATCTCAGAAGTAATTCTGTAATCTAAGAAGTAATTCTGTAATCTCAGAAGTAATTCTGTAATCTCAGAAGTAATTCTGTAATCTCAGAAGTAATTCCGTAATCTCAGAAGTAGTTCTGTAATCTCAAAAGTAATTCTGTAATCTCAGAAGTAATTATGTGATCTCAGAAGCAATTCTGTAACCTCAGAAGCAATTCTGTAATCTCAGAAGTAATTCTGCAATCTCAGAAGTAGTTCTGCAATCTCAGAAGTAATTATGTAACCTCAGAAGCAGTTCTGCAATCTCAGAAGTAATTCTGTAATCTCAGAAGTAGTTCTGTAATCTCAGAAGTAATTCTGTAATCTCAGAAGTAATTCTGTTATCTCAGAAGTAATCCTTTAATCTCAGAACTAGTTCTGTAATCTCAGAAGTAATTCTGTAATCTCAAAAGTAAGTACGTAACCTCAGAAAGTATTTCTGCAATCTCAGAAGTTATTCTGTAATCTCAGAAGTAATTGTGTAATCTTAGAAGTAATTCTGTAATCTCAGAAGTAATTCTGTAATCTCAGAAGTAGTTCTGTAATCTCAGAAGTAGTTCTGTAATCTCAGAAGTAATTCTGTAATCTCGGAAGTAATTATGTAATCTCAGAAGTAATTCTGTTATCTCAGAAGTAGTTCTGCAATCTCAGAAGTAGTTCTCTCTTCTCAAAAGTATTTATGTAATCTCAGAAGTAAATCTGTAATCTCAGAAGTATTTCTGTAATCTCAGAAGTAGTTCTGTAATCTCAGAAGTAGTTATGTAATCTCAGAAGTAATTCTGTAATATCAGAAGTAGCTCTGTAATCTCAAAAGTAATTCTGTAATCTCAGAAGTACCTCTGTAATCTCAGAAGTAATTCTGCAATCTCAGAAGCAGTTCTGTAATCTCAGAAGTAATTCTGCAATCTCAGAAGCAGTTCTTTAATCTCAGAAGTAATTCTGTAATCTCAGAAGTAATTCCGTAATCTCAGAAGTAGTTCTGTAATCTCAAAAGTAATTCTGTAATCTCAGAAGTAATTCTGTAATCTAAGAAGTAATTCTGTAATCTCAGAAGTAATTCTGTAATCTCAGAAGTAATTCTGTAATCTCAGAAGTAATTCCGTAATCTCAGAAGTAGTTCTGTAATCTCAAAAGTAATTCTGTAACCTCAGCAATATTTCTGTAATCTCAGAAGTAATTCTGTAATCTCAGAAGTAATTATGTGATCTCAGAAGCAATTCTGTAACCTCAGAAGCAATTCTGTAATCTCAGAAGTAATTCTGCAATCTCAGAAGTAGTTCTGCAATCTCAGAAGTAATTATGTAACCTCAGAAGCAGTTCTGCAATCTCAGAAGTAATTCTGTAATCTCAGAAGTAATTCTGTAATCTCAGAAGTAATCCTTTAATCTCAGAACTAGTTCTGTAATCTCAGAAGTAATTCTGTAATCTCAAAAGTAAGTACGTAACCTCAGAAAGTATTTCTGCAATCTCAGAAGTTATTCTGTAATCTCAGAAGTAATTGTGTAATCTTAGAAGTAATTCTGTAATCTCAGAAGTAATTCTGTAATCTCGGAAGTAATTCTGTAATCTCAGAAGTAATTCTGTTATCTCAGAAGTAGTTCTGCAATCTCAGAAGTAGTTCTCTCTTCTCAAAAGTATTTATGTAATCTCAGAAGTAAATCTGTAATCTCAGAAGTATTTCTGTAATCTCAGAAGTAGTTCTGTAATCTCAGAAGTAGTTCTGTAATCTCAGAAGTAATTCTGTAATATCAGAAGTAGCTCTGTAATCTCAAAAGTAATTCTGTAATCTCAGAAGTACCTCTGTAATCTCAGAAGTAATTCTGCAATCTCAGAAGCAGTTCTGTAATCTCAGAAGTAATTCTGCAATCTCAGAAGCACTTATTTAATCTCAGAAGTAATTCTGTAATCTCAGAAGTAATTCCGTAATCTCAGAAGTAGTTCTGTAATCTCAAAAGTAATTCTGTAATCTCAGAAGTAATTCTGTAATCTAAGAAGTAATTCTGTAATCTCAGAAGTAATTCTGTAATCTCAGAAGTAATTCTGTAATCTCAGAAGTAATTCCGTAATCTCAGAAGTAGTTCTGTAATCTCAAAAGTAATTCTGTAACCTCAGCAATATTTCTGTAATCTCAGAAGCAATTCTGTAACCTCAGAAGCAATTCTGTAATCTCAGAAGTAATTCTGCAATCTCAGAAGTAGTTATGCAATCTCAGAAGTAATTATGTAACCTCAGAAGCAGTTCTGCAATCTCAGAAGTAATTCTGTAATCTCAGAAGTAGTTCTGTAATCTCAGAAGTAATTCTGTAATCTCAGAAGTAGTTCTGTAATCTCAGAAGTTATTCTGTAATCTCAGAAGTAATTGTGTAATCTTAGAAGTAATTCTGTAATCTCAGAAGTAATTCTGTAATCTCAGAAGTAGTTCTCTAATCTCAGAAGTAGTTCTGTAATCTCAGAAGTAATTCTGTAATCTCGGAAGTAATTCTGTAATCTCAGAAGTAATTCTGTTATCTCAGAAGTAGTTCTGCAATCTCAGAAGTAGTTCTCTCTTCTCAAAAGTATTTATGTAATCTCAGAAGTAAATCTGTAATCTCAGAAGTATTTCTGTAATCTCAGAAGTAGTTCTGTAATCTCAGAAGTAGTTCTGTAATCTCAGAAGTAATTATGTAATCTCAGAAGTAATTCTGTAATCTTAGAAGTAATTCTGTTATCTCAGAAGTAGTTCTGCAATCTCAGAAGTAGCTCTGTAAACTCAGAAATAATTCTGCAATCTCAGAAGTAGTTCTGCAATCTCAGAAGTAATTCTGTAATATCAGAAGTAGCTCTGTAATCTCAAAAGTAATTCTGTAATCTCAGAAGTACCTCTGTAATCTCAGAAGTAATTCTGCAATCTCAGAAGTAATTCTGTAATCTCAGAAGTAATTCTGTAATCTCAAAAGTAGTTCTGTAATCTCAGAAGTAGTTCAGTAATCTAAGAAGTAATTCTGTAATCTCATAAGTAATTCTGTAATCTCAGAAGTAATCCTGTTATCTCAGAAGTAGTTCTGCAATCTCAGAAGTATTGCTGTCTTCTCAGAAGTATTTATGTAATCTCAGAAGTAAATCTGTAATCTCAGAAGTAATTCTGTAATCTCAGAACTAGTTCTGTAATCTCAAAAGTAGTTCTGTAATCTCAGAAGTAATTCTGTAATCTCAGAAGTAATTCTGTAATGTCAGAAGTAATGATTTAATCTCAGAAGTAATTCTGTAATCTCAGAAGTAAATCTGTAATCTCAGAAGTAATTCTGTAATCTCAGAACTAGTTCTGTAATCTCAAAAGTAGTTACATAATCTCAGAAGTAATTCTGTAATCTCAGAAGTAATTTTGTAATCTCAGAAGTAATTATGTTATCTCAGAAGTAGTTCTGCAATCTCAGAAGTAGTTATGTCTTCTCAGAAGTATTTATGTAATCTCAGAAGTAAATCTGTAATCTCAGAAGTATTTCTGTAATCTCAGAAGTAGTTCTGTAATCTCAGAAGTAGTTATGTAATCTCAGAAGTAATTCTGTAATCTCAGAAGTAATTCTGTAATCTTAGAAGAAATTCTGTTATCTAAGAAGTAGTTCTGCAATCTCAGAAGTAGCTCTGTAAACTCAAAAGTAATTCTGTAACCTCAGAAATTATTTCTGTAATCTCAGAAGTAATTCTGTAATCTCAGAAGTAATTCTGTGATCTCAGAAGCAATTCTGTGATCTCAGAAGCAATTCTGTAATCTCAGAAGTAATTCTGCAATCTCAGAAGTAGTTCTGCAATCTCAGAAGTAATTATGTAATCTCAGAAGCAGTTCTGCAATCTCAGAAGTAATTATGTAATCTCAAAAGTAATTCTGTAATCTCAGAAGTAATTCTGTAATCTCAGAACTAGTTCTGTAATCTCACAAGTATTTCTGAAATCTCAGAAGTAGCTATGTAATCTCAGAAGTAATTCTGCAATCTCAGAAGTAGTTCTGTAATCTCAAAAGTAATTCTGTAATCTCAGAAGTAATTCTGTAATCTCAGAAGTAATTCTGTAATCTCAGAAGTAATTCTGTAATCTCAGAAGTAATCCTGTAATCTCAGAACTAGTTCTGTAATCTCAGAAGTAATTATGTAATCTCAAAAGTAATTATTTAACCTCAGAAAGTATTTCTGGAATTTCAGAAGTAATTCTGTAATCTCAGAAGTAATTCTGTAATCTTAGAAGTAAATCTGTAATCTCAGAAGTAATTCTGTAATCTCAGAAGTAGTTCTGTAATCTCAGAAGTAGTGCTGTAATCTCAGAAGTAATTCTGTAATTTTAGAAGTAATTCTGTAATCTCAGAAGTAATTCTGTTATCTCAGAAGTAGTTCTGCAATCTCAGAAGTAGTGCTGTCTTCTCAAAAGTATTTATGTAATCTCAGAAGTAAATCTGTAATCTCAGAAGTATTTCTGTAATCTCAGAAGTAGTTCTGTAATCTCAGAAGTAATTCTGCAATCTCAGAAGAAAGTGTGTAATCTCAAAAGTAATTCTGTAATCTCAGAAGTAATTCTGTAATCTCAGAAGTAATTCTGTAATCTCAGAAGTAATTCCGTAATCTCAGAAGTAGTTCTGTAATCTCAAAAGTAATTCTGTAACCTCAGCAATATTTCTGTAATCTCAGAAGTAATTCTGTAATCTCAGAAGTAATTACGTGATCTCAGAAGCAATTCTGTAATCTCAGAACTAGTTCTGTAATCTCAGAAGTAATTATGTAATCTCAAAATAATTATGTAACCTCAGAAAGTATTTCTGGAATCTCAGAAGTAATTCTGTAATCTCAGAAGTAATTCTGTAATCTTAGAAGTAAATCTGTAATCTCAGAAGTAATTCTGTAATCTCAGAAGTAGTTCTGTAATCTCAGAAGTAGTGCTGTAATCTCAGAAGTAATTCTGTAATCTCATAAGTAATTCTGTAATCTCAGAAGTAATTCTGTTATCTCAGAAGTAGTTCTGCAATCTCAGAAGTAGTGCTGTCATCTCAAAAGTATTTATGTAATCTCAGAAGTAAATCTGTAATCTCAGAAGAAATTGTGTAATCTCAGAAGTAATTATGTAATCTCAGAAGTAAATCTGTAATCTCAGAAGAAATTGTGTAATCTCAGAAGTAATTATGTAATCTCAGAAGTAATTCTTTAATCTCAGAAGTAATTCTGTAATCTCAGAAGTAATTCCGTAATCTCAGAAGTAGTTCTGTAATCTCAAAAGTAATTCTGTAATCTCAGAAGTAATTCTGTAATCTAAGAAGTAATTATGTAATCTCAGAAGTAATTCTGTAATCTCAGAAGTAATTCTGTAATCTCAGAAGTAATTCCGTAATCTCAGAAGTAGTTCTGTAATCTCAAAAGTAATCCTGTAACCTCAGCAATATTTCTGTAATCTCAGAAGTAATTCTGTAATCTCAGAAGTAATTATGTGATCTCAGAAGCAATTCTGTAACCTCAGAAGCAATTCTGTAATCTCAGAAGTAATTCTGCAATCTCAGAAGTAGTTCTGCAATCTCAGAAGTAATTATGTAACCTCAGAAGCAGTTCTGCAATCTCAGAAGTAATTCTGTAATCTCAAAAGTAGTTCTGTAATCTCAGAAGTAATTCTGTAATCTCAGAAGTAATTCTGTAATCTCAGAAGTAATCCTTTAATCTCAGAACTAGTTCTGTAATCTCAGAAGTAATTCTGTAATCTCAAAAGTAAGTACGTAACCTCAGAAAGTATTTCTGTAATCTCAGAAGTTATTCTGTAATCTCAGAAGTAATTGTGTAATCTTAGAAGTAATTCTGTAATCTCAGAAGTAATTCTGTAATCTCAGAAGTAGTTCTGTAATCTCAGAAGTAGTTCTGTAATCTCAGAAGTAATTCTGTAATCTCGGAAGTAATTCTGTAATCTCAGAAGTAATTCTGTTATCTCAGAAGTAGTTCTGCAATCTCAGAAGTAGTTCTCTCTTCTCAAAAGTATTTATGTAATCTCAGAAGTAAATCTGTAATCTCAGAAGTATTTCTGTAATCTCAGAAGTAGTTCTGTAATCTCAGAAGTAGTTCTGTAATCTCAGAAGTAATTATGTAATCTCAGAAGTATTTCTGTAATCTTAGAAGTAATTCTTTTATCTCAGAAGTAGTTCTGCAATCTCAGAAGTAGCTCTGTAAACTCAGAAGTAATTCTGCAATCTCAGAAGTAGTTCTGCAATCTCAGAAGTAATTCTGTAATATCAGAAGTAGCTCTGTAATCTCAAAAAGTAATTCTGTAATCTCAGAAGTACCTCTGTAATCTCAGAAGTAATTCTGCAATCTCAGAAGCAGTTCTTTAATCTCAGAAGTAATTCTGCAATCTCAGAAGCAGTTCTTTAATCTCAGAAGTAATTCTGTAATCTCAGAAGTAATTCCGTAATCTCAGAAGTAGTTCTGTAATCTCAAAAGTAATTCTGTAATCTCAGCAGTAATTCTGTAATCTAAGAAGTAATTCTGTAATCTCAGAAGTAATTCTGTAATCTCAGAAGTAATTCTGTAATCTCAGAAGTAATTCCGTAATCTCAGAAGTAGTTCTGTAATCTCAAAAGTAATTCTGTAACCTCAGCAATATTTTTGTAATCTCAGAAGTAATTCTGTAATCTCAGAAGTAATTATGTGATCTCAGAAGCAATTCTGTAACCACAGAAGCAATTCTGTAATCTCAGAAGTAATTCTGCAATCTCAGAAGTAGTTCTGCAATCTCAGAAGTAATTCTGTAATCTCAGAAGTAATTCTGTAATCTCAGAAGTAATTCTGTAATCTCAGAAGTAATCCTGTAATCGCAGAAGTAATTATGTAATCTCAAAAGTAATTATTTAACCTCAGAAAGTATTTCTGGAATTTCAGAAGTAATTCTGTAATCTCAGAAGTAATTCTGTAATCTTAGAAGTAAATCTGTAATCTCAGAAGTAATTCTGTAATCTCAGAAGTAGTTCTGTAATCTCAGAAGTAGTGCTGTAATCTCAGAAGTAATTATGTAATTTTAGAAGTAATTCTGTAATCTCAGAAGTAATTCTGTTATCTCAGAAGTAGTTCTGCAATCTCAGAAGTAGTGCTGTCTTCTCAAAAGTATTTATGTAATCTCAGAAGTAAATCTGTAATCTCAGAAGTATTTCTGTAATCTCAGAAGTAGTTCTGTAATCTCAGAAGTAATTCTGTAATCTCAGAAGAAAGTGTGTAATCTCAAAAGTAATTCTGTAATCTCAGAAGTAATTCTTTAATCTCAGAAGTAATTCTGTAATCTCAGAAGTAATTCCGTAATCTCAGAAGTAGTTCTGTAATCTCAAAAGTAATTCTGTAATCTCAGAAGTAATTCTGTAATCTAAGAAGTAATTCTGTAATCTCAGAAGTAATTCTGTAATCTCAGAAGTAATTCTGTAATCTCAGAAGTAATTCCATAATCTCAGAAGTAGTTCTGTAATCTCAAAAGTAATTCTGTAACCTCAGCAATATTTCTGTAATCTCAGAAGTAATTCTGTAATCTCAGAAGTAATTACGTGATCTCAGAAGCAATTCTGTAATCTCAGAACTAGTTCTGTAATCTCAGAAGTAATTATGTAATCTCAAAATAATTATGTAACCTCAGAAAGTATTTCTGGAATCTCAGAAGTAATTCTGTAATCTCCGAAGTAATTCTGTAATCTTAGAAGTAAATCTGTAATCTCAGAAGTAATTCTGTAATCTCAGAAGTAGTTCTGTAATCTCAGAAGTAGTGCTGTAATCTCAGAATTAATTCTGTAATCTCATAAGTAATTCTGTAATCTCGGAAGTAATTCTGTTATCTCAGAAGTAGTTCTGCAATCTCAGAAGTAGTGCTGTCATCTCAAAAGTATTTACGTAATCTCAGAAGTAAATCTGTAATCTCAGAAGTATTTCTGTAATCTCAGATGTAGTTCTGTAATCTCAGAAGTAAATCTGTAATCTCAGAAGAAATTGTGTAATCTCAGAAGTAATTATGTAATCTCAGAAGTAATTCTTTAATCTCAGAAGTAATTCTGTAATCTCAGAAGTAATTCCGTAATCTCAGAAGTAGTTCTGTAATCTCAAAAGTAATTCTGTAATCTCAGAAGTAATTCTGTAATCTAAGAAGTAATTATGTAATCTCAGAAGTAATTCTTTAATCTCAGAAGTAATTCTGTAATCTCAGAAGTAATTCCGTAATCTCAGAAGTAGTTCTGTAATCTCAAAAGTAATCCTGTAACCTCAGCAATATTTCTGTAATCTCAGAAGTAATTCTGTAATCTCAGAAGTAATTACGTGATCTCAGAAGCAATTCTGTAACGTCAGAAGCAATTCTGTAATCTCAGAAGTAATTCTGCAATCTCAGAAGTAGTTCTGCAATCTCAGAAGTAATTATGTAACCTCAGAAGCAGTTCTGCAATCTCAGAAGTAATTCTGTAATCTCAGAAGTAGTTCTGTAATCTCAGAAGTAATTCTGTAATCTCAGAAGTAATTCTGTAATCTCAGAAGTAATCCTTTAATCTCAGAACTAGTTCTGTAATCTCAGAAGTAATTCTGTAATCTCAAAAGTAAGTACGTAACCGCAGAAAGTATTTCTGTAATCTCAGAAGTTATTCTGTAATCTCAGAAGTAATTGTGTAATCTTAGAAGTAATTCTGTAATCTCAGAAGTAATTCTGTAATCTCAGAAGTAGTTCTGTAATCTCAGAAGTAGTTCTGTAATCTCAGAAGTAATTCTGTAATCTCGGAAGTAATTCTGTAATCTCAGAAGTAATTCTGTTATCTCAGAAGTAGTTCTGCAATCTCAGAAGTAGTTCTCTCATCTCAAAAGCATTTATGTAATCTCAGAAGTAAATCTGTAATCTCAGAAGTATTTCTGTAATCTCAGAAGTAGTTCTGTAATCTCAGAAGTAGTTCTGTAATCTCAGAAGTAATTATGTAATCTCAGAAGTATTTCTGTAATCTTAGAAGTAATTCTTTTATCTCAGAAGTAGTTCTGCAATCTCAGAAGTAGCTCTGTAAACTCAGAAGTAATTCTGCAATCTCAGAAGTAGTTCTGCAATCTCAGAAGTAATTCTGTAATATCAGAAGTAGCTCTGTAATCTCAAAAAGTAATTCTGTAATCTCAGAAGTACCTCTGTAATCTCAGAAGTAATTCTGCAATCTCAGAAGCAGTTCTTTAATCTCAGAAGTAATTCTGCAATCTCAGAAGCAGTTCTTTAATCTCAGAAGTAATTCTGTAATCTCAGAAGTAATTCCATAATCTCAGAAGTAGTTCTGTAATCTCAAAAGTAATTCTGTAATCTCAGCAGTAATTCTGTAATCTAAGAAGTAATTCTGTAATCTCAGAAGTAATTCTGTAATCTCAGAAGTAATTCTGTAATCTCAGAAGTAATTCTGTGATCTCAGAAGCAATTCTGTGATCTCAGAAGCAATTCTGTAATCTCAGAAGTAATTCTGCAATCTCAGAAGTAGTTCTGCAATCTCAGAAGTAATTATGTAATCTCAGAAGCAGTTCTGCAATCTCAGAAGTAATTATGTAATCTCAAAAGTAATTCTGTAATCTCAGAAGTAATTCTGTAATCTCAGAACTAGTTCTGTAATCTCACAAGTATTTCTGAAATCTCAGAAGTAGCTATGTAATCTCAGAAGTAATTCTGCAATCTCAGAAGTAGTTCTGTAATCTCAAAAGTAATTCTGTAATCTCAGAAGTAATTCTGTAATCTCAGAAGTAATTCTGTAATCTCAGAAGTAATTCTGTAATCTCAGAAGTAATCCTGTAATCTCAGAACTAGTTCTGTAATCTCAGAAGTAATTATGTAATCTCAAAAGTAATTATTTAACCTCAGAAAGTATTTCTGGAATTTCAGAAGTAATTCTGTAATCTCATAAGTAATTCTGTAATCTTAGAAGTAAATCTGTAATCTCAGAAGTAATTCTGTAATCTCAGAAGTAGTTCTGTAATCTCAGAAGTAGTGCTGTAATCTCAGAAGTAATTCTGTAATTTTAGAAGTAATTCTGTAATCTCAGAAGTAATTCTGTTATCTCAGAAGTAGTTCTGCAATCTCAGAAGTAGTGCTGTCTTCTCAAAAGTATTTATGTAATCTCAGAAGTAAATCTGTAATCTCAGAAGTATTTCTGTAATCTCAGAAGTAGTTCTGTAATCTCAGAAGTAATTCTGTAATCTCAGAAGAAAGTGTGTAATCTCAAAAGTAATTCTGTAATCTCAGAAGTAATTCTTTAATCTCAGAAGTAATTCTGTAATCTCAGAAGTAATTCCGTAATCTCAGAAGTAGTTCTGTAATCTCAAAAGTAATTCTGTAATCTCAGAAGTAATTCTGTAATCTAAGAAGTAATTCTGTAATCTCAGAAGTAATTCTGTAATCTCAGAAGTAATTCTGTAATCTCAGAAGTAATTCCATAATCTCAGAAGTAGTTCTGTAATCTCAAAAGTAATTCTGTAACCTCAGCAATATTTCTGTAATCTCAGAAGTAATTCTGTAATCTCAGAAGTAATTACGTGATCTCAGAAGCAATTCTGTAATCTCAGAACTAGTTCTGTAATCTCAGAAGTAATTATGTAATCTCAAAATAATTATGTAACCTCAGAAAGTATTTCTGGAATCTCAGAAGTAATTCTGTAATCTCAGAAGTAATTCTGTAATCTTAGAAGTAAATCTGTAATCTCAGAAGTAATTCTGTAATCTCAGAAGTAGTTCTGTAATCTCAGAAGTAGTGCTGTAATCTCAGAATTAATTCTGTAATCTCATAAGTAATTCTGTAATCTCGGAAGTAATTCTGTTATCTCAGAAGTAGTTCTGCAATCTCAGAAGTAGTGCTGTCATCTCAAAAGTATTTACGTAATCTCAGAAGTAAATCTGTAATCTCAGAAGTATTTCTGTAATCTCAGATGTAGTTCTGTAATCTCAGAAGTAAATCTGTAATCTCAAAAGAAATTGTGTAATCTCAGAAGTAATTATGTAATCTCAGAAGTAATTCTTTAATCTCAGAAGTAATTCTGTAATCTCAGAAGTAATTCCGTAATCTCAGAAGTAGTTCTGTAATCTCAAAAGTAATTCTGTAATCTCAGAAGTAATTCTGTAATCTAAGAAGTAATTATGTAATCTCAGAAGTAATTCTTTAATCTCAGAAGTAATTCTGTAATCTCAGAAGTAATTCCGTAATCTCAGAAGTAGTTCTGTAATCTCAAAAGTAATCCTGTAACCTCAGCAATATTTCTGTAATCTCAGAAGTAATTCTGTAATCTCAGAAGTAATTACGTGATCTCAGAAGCAATTCTGTAACGTCAGAAGCAATTCTGTAATCTCAGAAGTAATTCTGCAATCTCAGAAGTAGTTCTGCAATCTCAGAAGTAATTATGTAACCTCAGAAGCAGTTCTGCAATCTCAGAAGTAATTCTGTAATCTCAGAAGTAGTTCTGTAATCTCAGAAGTAATTCTGTAATCTCAGAAGTAATTCTGTAATCTCAGAAGTAATCCTTTAATCTCAGAACTAGTTCTGTAATCTCAGAAGTAATTCTGTAATCTCAAAAGTAAGTACGTAACCGCAGAAAGTATTTCTGTAATCTCAGAAGTTATTCTGTAATCTCAGAAGTAATTGTGTAATCTTAGAAGTAATTCTGTAATCTCAGAAGTAATTCTGTAATCTCAGAAGTAGTTCTGTAATCTCAGAAGTAGTTCTGTAATCTCAGAAGTAATTCTGTAATCTCGGAAGTAATTCTGTAATCTCAGAAGTAATTCTGTTATCTCAGAAGTAGTTCTGCAATCTCAGAAGTAGTTCTCTCATCTCAAAAGCATTTATGTAATCTCAGAAGTAAATCTGTAATCTCAGAAGTATTTCTGTAATCTCAGAAGTAGTTCTGTAATCTCAGAAGTAGTTCTGTAATCTCAGAAGTAATTATGTAATCTCAGAAGTATTTCTGTAATCTTAGAAGTAATTCTTTTATCTCAGAAGTAGTTCTGCAATCTCAGAAGTAGCTCTGTAAACTCAGAAGTAATTCTGCAATCTCAGAAGTAGTTCTGCAATCTCAGAAGTAATTCTGTAATATCAGAAGTAGCTCTGTAATCTCAAAAAGTAATTCTGTAATCTCAGAAGTACCTCTGTAATCTCAGAAGTAATTCTGCAATCTCAGAAGCAGTTCTTTAATCTCAGAAGTAATTCTGCAATCTCAGAAGCAGTTCTTTAATCTCAGAAGTAATTCTGTAATCTCAGAAGTAATTCCATAATCTCAGAAGTAGTTCTGTAATCTCAAAAGTAATTCTGTAATCTCAGCAGTAATTCTGTAATCTAAGAAGTAATTCTGTAATCTCAGAAGTAATTCTGTAATCTCAGAAGTAATTCTGTAATCTCAGAAGTAATTCTGTGATCTCAGAAGCAATTCTGTGATCTCAGAAGCAATTCTGTAATCTCAGAAGTAATTCTGCAATCTCAGAAGTAGTTCTGCAATCTCAGAAGTAATTATGTAATCTCAGAAGCAGTTCTGCAATCTCAGAAGTAATTATGTAATCTCAAAAGTAATTCTGTAATCTCAGAAGTAATTCTGTAATCTCAGAACTAGTTCTGTAATCTCACAAGTATTTCTGAAATCTCAGAAGTAGCTATGTAATCTCAGAAGTAATTCTGCAATCTCAGAAGTAGTTCTGTAATCTCAAAAGTAATTCTGTAATCTCAGAAGTAATTCTGTAATCTCAGAAGTAATTCTGTAATCTCAGAAGTAATTCTGTAATCTCAGAAGTAATCCTGTAATCTCAGAACTAGTTCTGTAATCTCAGAAGTAATTATGTAATCTCAAAAGTAATTATTTAACCTCAGAAAGTATTTCTGGAATTTCAGAAGTAATTCTGTAATCTCAGAAGTAATTCTGTAATCTTAGAAGTAAATCTGTAATCTCAGAAGTAATTCTGTAATCTCAGAAGTAGTTCTGTAATCTCAGAAGTAGTGCTGTAATCTCAGAAGTAATTCTGTAATTTTAGAAGTAATTCTGTAATCTCAGAAGTAATTCTGTTATCTCAGAAGTAGTTCTGCAATCTCAGAAGTAGTGCTGTCTTCTCAAAAGTATTTATGTAATCTCAGAAGTAAATCTGTAATCTCAGAAGTATTTCTGTAATCTCAGAAGTAGTTCTGTAATCTCAGAAGTAATTCTGTAATCTCAGAAGAAAGTGTGTAATCTCAAAAGTAATTCTGTAATCTCAGAAGTAATTCTTTAATCTCAGAAGTAATTCTGTAATCTCAGAAGTAATTCCGTAATCTCAGAAGTAGTTCTGTAATCTCAAAAGTAATTCTGTAATCTCAGAAGTAATTCTGTAATCTAAGAAGTAATTCTGTAATCTCAGAAGTAATTCTGTAATCTCAGAAGTAATTCTGTAATCTCAGAAGTAATTCCATAATCTCAGAAGTAGTTCTGTAATCTCAAAAGTAATTCTGTAACCTCAGCAATATTTCTGTAATCTCAGAAGTAATTCTGTAATCTCAGAAGTAATTACGTGATCTCAGAAGCAATTCTGTAATCTCAGAACTAGTTCTGTAATCTCAGAAGTAATTATGTAATCTCAAAATAATTATGTAACCTCAGAAAGTATTTCTGGAATCTCAGAAGTAATTCTGTAATCTCAGAAGTAATTCTGTAATCTTAGAAGTAAATCTGTAATCTCAGAAGTAATTCTGTAATCTCAGAAGTAGTTCTGTAATCTCAGAAGTAGTGCTGTAATCTCAGAAGTAATTCTGTAATCTCATAAGTAATTCTGTAATCTCAGAAGTAATTCTGTTATCTCAGAAGTAGTTCTGCAATCTCAGAAGTAGTGCTGTCATCTCAAAAGTATTTATGTAATCTCAGAAGTAAATCTGTAATCTCAGAAGTATTTCTGTAATCTCAGATGTAGTTCTGTAATCTCAGAAGTAAATCTGTAATCTCAGAAGAAATTGTGTAATCTCAGAAGTAATTATGTAATCTCAGAAGTAATTCTTTAATCTCAGAAGTAATTCTGTAATCTCAGAAGTAATTCCGTAATCTCAGAAGTAGTTCTGTAATCTCAAAAGTAATTCTGTAATCTCAGAAGTAATTCTGTAATCTAAGAAGTAATTATGTAATCTCAGAAGTAATTCTGTAATCTCAGAAGTAATTCTGTAATCTCAGAAGTAATTCCGTAATCTCAGAAGTAGTTCTGTAATCTCAAAAGTAATCCTGTAACCTCAGCAATATTTCTGTAATCTCAGAAGTAATTCTGTAATCTCAGAAGTAATTACGTGATCTCAGAAGCAATTCTGTAACGTCAGAAGCAATTCTGTAATCTCAGAAGTAATTCTGCAATCTCAGAAGTAGTTCTGCAATCTCAGAAGTAATTATGTAACCTCAGAAGCAGTTCTGCAATCTCAGAAGTAATTCTGTAATCTCAGAAGTAGTTCTGTAATCTCAGAAGTAATTCTGTAATCTCAGAAGTAATTCTGTAATCTCAGAAGTAATCCTTTAATCTCAGAACTAGTTCTGTAATCTCAGAAGTAATTCTGTAATCTCAAAAGTAAGTACGTAACCTCAGAAA
Organism: Petromyzon marinus; assembly: GCF_048934315.1. Lineage (NCBI taxonomy): Eukaryota > Metazoa > Chordata > Hyperoartia > Petromyzontiformes > Petromyzontidae > Petromyzon > Petromyzon marinus. The sequence goes on from NC_133685.1 coordinate 13,949,809, forward strand.
GTATTTCTGTAATCTCAGAAGTTATTCTGTAATCTCAGAAGTAATTGTGTAATCTTAGAAGTAATTCTGTAATCTCAGAAGTAATTCTGTAATCTCAGAAGTAGTTCTGTAATCTCAGAAGTAGTTCTGTAATCTCAGAAGTAATTCTGTAATCTCGGAAGTAATTCTGTAATCTCAGAAGTAATTCTGTTATCTCAGAAGTAGTTCTGCAATCTCAGAAGTAGTTCTCTCATCTCAAAAGTATTTATGTAATCTCAGAAGTAAATCTGTAATCTCAGAAGTATTTCTGTAATCTCAGAAGTAGTTCTGTAATCTCAGAAGTAGTTCTGTAATCTCAGAAGTAATTATGTAATCTCAGAAGTATTTCTGTAATCTTAGAAGTAATTCTTTTATCTCAGAAGTAGTTCTGCAATCTCAGAAGTAGCTCTGTAAACTCAGAAGTAATTCTGCAATCTCAGAAGTAGTTCTGCAATCTCAGAAGTAATTCTGTAATATCAGAAGTAGCTCTGTAATCTCAAAAAGTAATTCTGTAATCTCAGAAGTACCTCTGTAATCTCAGAAGTAATTCTGCAATCTCAGAAGCAGTTCTTTAATCTCAGAAGTAATTCTGCAATCTCAGAAGCAGTTCTTTAATCTCAGAAGTAATTCTGTAATCTCAGAAGTAATTCCATAATCTCAGAAGTAGTTCTGTAATCTCAAAAGTAATTCTGTAATCTCAGCAGTAATTCTGTAATCTAAGAAGTAATTCTGTAATCTCAGAAGTAATTCTGTAATCTCAGAAGTAATTCTGTAATCTCAGAAGTAATTCCGTAATCTCAGAAGTAGTTCTGTAATCTCAAAAGTAATTCTGTAACCTCAGCAATATTTCTGTAATCTCAGAAGTAATTCTGTAATCTCAGAAGTAATTATGTGATCTCAGAAGCAATTCTGTAACCACAGAAGCAATTCTGTAATCTCAGAAGTAATTCTGCAATCTCAGAAGTAGTTCTGCAATCTCAGAAGTAATTCTGTAATCTCAGAAGTAATTCTGTAATCTCAGAAGTAATTCTGTAATCTCAGAAGTAATCCTGTAATCTCAGAACTAGTTCTGTAATCTCAGAAGTAATTATGTAATCTCAAAAGTAATTATTTAACCTCAGAAAGTATTTCTGGAATTTCAGAAGTAATTCTGTAATCTCAGAAGTAATTCTGTAATCTCAGAAGTAGTTCTGTAATCTCAGAAGTAGTGCTGTAATCTCAGAAGTAATTCTGTAATTTTAGAAGTAATTCTGTAATCTCAGAAGTAATTCTGTTATCTCAGAAGTAGTTCTGCAATCTCAGAAGTAGTGCTGTCTTCTCAAAAGTATTTATGTAATCTCAGAAGTAAATCTGTAATCTCAGAAGTATTTCTGTAATCTCAGAAGTAGTTCTGTAATCTCAGAAGTAATTCTGTAATCTCAGAAGAAAGTGTGTAATCTCAAAAGTAATTCTGTAATCTCAGAAGTAATTCTTTAATCTCAGAAGTAATTCTGTAATCTCAGAAGTAATTCCGTAATCTCAGAAGTAGTTCTGTAATCTCAAAAGTAATTCTGTAATCTCAGAAGTAATTCTGTAATCTATGAAGTAATTCTGTAATCTCAGAAGTAATTCTGTAATCTCAGAAGTAATTCTGTAATCTCAGAAGTAATTCTGTAATCTAAGAAGTAATTCTGTAATCTCAGAAGTAATTCTGTAATCTCAGAAGTAATTCTGTAATCTCAGAAGTAATTCCATAATCTCAGAAGTAGTTCTGTAATCTCAAAAGTAATTCTGTAACCTCAGCAATATTTCTGTAATCTCAGAAGTAATTCTGTAATCTCAGAAGTAATTACGTGATCTCAGAAGCAATTCTGTAATCTCAGAACTAGTTCTGTAATCTCAGAAGTAATTATGTAATCTCAAAATAATTATGTAACCTCAGAAAGTATTTCTGGAATCTCAGAAGTAATTCTGTAATCTCAGAAGTAATTCTGTAATCTTAGAAGTAAATCTGTAATCTCAGAAGTAATTCTGTAATCTCAGAAGTAGTTCTGTAATCTCAGAAGTAGTGCTGTAATCTCAGAAGTAATTCTGTAATCTCATAAGTAATTCTGTAATCTCAGAAGTAATTCTGTTATCTCAGAAGTAGTTCTGCAATCTCAGAAGTAGTGCTGTCATCTCAAAAGTATTTATGTAATCTCAGAAGTAAATCTGTAATCTCAGAAGTATTTCTGTAATCTCAGATGTAGTTCTGTAATCTCAGAAGTAAATCTGTAATCTCAGAAGAAATTGTGTAATCTCAGAAGTAATTATGTAATCTCAGAAGTAATTCTTTAATCTCAGAAGTAATTCTGTAATCTCAGAAGTAATTCCGTAATCTCAGAAGTAGTTCTGTAATCTCAAAAGTAATTCTGTAATCTCAGAAGTAATTCTGTAATCTATGAAGTAATTCTGCAATCTCAGAAGCAGTTCTTTAATCTCAGAAGTAATTCTGCAATCTCAGAAGCAGTTCTTTAATCTCAGAAGTAATTCTGTAATCTCAGAAGTAATTCCATAATCTCAGAAGTAGTTCTGTAATCTCAAAAGTAATTCTGTAATCTCAGCAGTAATTCTGTAATCTAAGAAGTAATTCTGTAATCTCAGAAGTAATTATGTAATCTCAGAAGTAATTCTGTAATCTCAGAAGTAATTCTGTAATCTCAGAAGTAATTCCGTAATCTCAGAAGTAGTTCTGTAATCTCAAAAGTAATCCTGTAACCTCAGCAATATTTCTGTAATCTCAGAAGTAATTCTGTAATCTCAGAAGTAATTACGTGATCTCAGAAGCAATTCTGTAACGTCAGAAGCAATTCTGTAATCTCAGAAGTAATTCTGCAATCTCAGAAGTAGTTCTGCAATCTCAGAAGTAATTATGTAACCTCAGAAGCAGTTCTGCAATCTCAGAAGTAATTCTGTAATCTCAGAAGTAGTTCTGTAATCTCAGAAGTAATTCTGTAATCTCAGAAGTAATTCTGTAATCTCAGAAGTAATCCTTTAATCTCAGAACTAGTTCTGTAATCTCAGAAGTAATTCTGTAATCTCAAAAGTAAGTACGTAACCTCAGAAAGTATTTCTGTAATCTCAGAAGTTATTCTGTAATCTCAGAAGTAATTGTGTAATCTTAGAAGTAATTCTGTAATCTCAGAAGTAATTCTGTAATCTCAGAAGTAGTTCTGTAATCTCAGAAGTAGTTCTGTAATCTCAGAAGTAATTCTGTAATCTCGGAAGTAGTTCTGCAATCTCAGAAGTAGTTCTCTCATCTCAAAAGTATTTATGTAATCTCAGAAGTAAATCTGTAATCTCAGAAGTATTTCTGTAATCTCAGAAGTAGTTCTGTAATCTCAGAAGTAGTTCTGTAATCTCAGAAGTAATTATGTAATCTCAGAAGTATTTCTGTAATCTTAGAAGTAATTCTTTTATCTCAGAAGTAGTTCTGCAATCTCAGAAGTAGCTCTGTAAACTCAGAAGTAATTCTGCAATCTCAGAAGTAGTTCTGCAATCTCAGAAGTAATTCTGTAATATCAGAAGTAGCTCTGTAATCTCAAAAAGTAATTCTGTAATCTCAGAAGTACCTCTGTAATCTCAGAAGTAATTCTGCAATCTCAGAAGCAGTTCTTTAATCTCAGAAGTAATTCTGCAATCTCAGAAGCAGTTCTTTAATCTCAGAAGTAATTCTGTAATCTCAGAAGTAATTCCATAATCTCAGAAGTAGTTCTGTAATCTCAAAAGTAATTCTGTAATCTCAGCAGTAATTCTGTAATCTAAGAAGTAATTCTGTAATCTCAGAAGTAATTCTGTAATCTCAGAAGTAATTCTGTAATCTCAGAAGTAATTCTGTGATCTCAGAAGCAATTCTGTGATCTCAGAAGCAATTCTGTAATCTCAGAAGTAATTCTGCAATCTCAGAAGTAGTTCTGCAATCTCAGAAGTAATTATGTAATCTCAGAAGCAGTTCTGCAATCTCAGAAGTAATTATGTAATCTCAAAAGTAATTCTGTAATCTCAGAAGTAATTCTGTAATCTCAGAACTAGTTCTGTAATCTCACAAGTATTTCTGAAATCTCAGAAGTAGCTATGTAATCTCAGAAGTAATTCTGCAATCTCAGAAGTAGTTCTGTAATCTCAAAAGTAATTCTGTAATCTCAGAAGTAATTCTGTAATCTCAGAAGTAATTCTGTAATCTCAGAAGTAATTCTGTAATCTCAGAAGTAATCCTGTAATCTCAGAACTAGTTCTGTAATCTCAGAAGTAATTATGTAATCTCAAAAGTAATTATTTAACCTCAGAAAGTATTTCTGGAATTTCAGAAGTAATTCTGTAATCTCAGAAGTAATTCTGTAATCTTAGAAGTAAATCTGTAATCTCAGAAGTAATTCTGTAATCTCAGAAGTAGTTCTGTAATCTCAGAAGTAGTGCTGTAATCTCAGAAGTAATTCTGTAATTTTAGAAGTAATTCTGTAATCTCAGAAGTAATTCTGTTATCTCAGAAGTAGTTCTGCAATCTCAGAAGTAGTGCTGTCTTCTCAAAAGTATTTATGTAATCTCAGAAGTAAATCTGTAATCTCAGAAGTATTTCTGTAATCTCAGAAGTAGTTCTGTAATCTCAGAAGTAATTCTGTAATCTCAGAAGAAAGTGTGTAATCTCAAAAGTAATTCTGTAATCTCAGAAGTAATTCTTTAATCTCAGAAGTAATTCTGTAATCTCAGAAGTAATTCCGTAATCTCAGAAGTAGTTCTGTAATCTCAAAAGTAATTCTGTAATCTCAGAAGTAATTCTGTAATCTAAGAAGTAATTCTGTAATCTCAGAAGTAATTCTGTAATCTCAGAAGTAATTCTGTAATCTCAGAAGTAATTCCATAATCTCAGAAGTAGTTCTGTAATCTCAAAAGTAATTCTGTAACCTCAGCAATATTTCTGTAATCTCAGAAGTAATTCTGTAATCTCAGAAGTAATTACGTGATCTCAGAAGCAATTCTGTAATCTCAGAACTAGTTCTGTAATCTCAGAAGTAATTATGTAATCTCAAAATAATTATGTAACCTCAGAAAGTATTTCTGGAATCTCAGAAGTAATTCTGTAATCTCAGAAGTAATTCTGTAATCTTAGAAGTAAATCTGTAATCTCAGAAGTAATTCTGTAATCTCAGAAGTAGTTCTGTAATCTCAGAAGTAGTGCTGTAATCTCAGAAGTAATTCTGTAATCTCATAAGTAATTCTGTAATCTCAGAAGTAATTCTGTTATCTCAGAAGTAGTTCTGCAATCTCAGAAGTAGTGCTGTCATCTCAAAAGTATTTATGTAATCTCAGAAGTAAATCTGTAATCTCAGAAGTATTTCTGTAATCTCAGATGTAGTTCTGTAATCTCAGAAGTAAATCTGTAATCTCAGAAGAAATTGTGTAATCTCAGAAGTAATTATGTAATCTCAGAAGTAATTCTTTAATCTCAGAAGTAATTCTGTAATCTCAGAAGTAATTCCGTAATCTCAGAAGTAGTTCTGTAATCTCAAAAGTAATTCTGTAATCTCAGAAGTAATTCTGTAATCTAAGAAGTAATTATGTAATCTCAGAAGTAATTCTGTAATCTCAGAAGTAATTCTGTAATCTCAGAAGTAATTCCGTAATCTCAGAAGTAGTTCTGTAATCTCAAAAGTAATCCTGTAACCTCAGCAATATTTCTGTAATCTCAGAAGTAATTCTGTAATCTCAGAAGTAATTACGTGATCTCAGAAGCAATTCTGTAACGTCAGAAGCAATTCTGTAATCTCAGAAGTAATTCTGCAATCTCAGAAGTAGTTCTGCAATCTCAGAAGTAATTATGTAACCTCAGAAGCAGTTCTGCAATCTCAGAAGTAATTCTGTAATCTCAGAAGTAGTTCTGTAATCTCAGAAGTAATTCTGTAATCTCAGAAGTAATTCTGTAATCTCAGAAGTAATCCTTTAATCTCAGAACTAGTTCTGTAATCTCAGAAGTAATTCTGTAATCTCAAAAGTAAGTACGTAACCTCAGAAAGTATTTCTGTAATCTCAGAAGTTATTCTGTAATCTCAGAAGTAATTGTGTAATCTTAGAAGTAATTCTGTAATCTCAGAAGTAATTCTGTAATCTCAGAAGTAGTTCTGTAATCTCAGAAGTAGTTCTGTAATCTCAGAAGTAATTCTGTAATCTCGGAAGTAATTCTGTAATCTCAGAAGTAATTCTGTTATCTCAGAAGTAGTTCTGCAATCTCAGAAGTAGTTCTCTCATCTCAAAAGTATTTATGTAATCTCAGAAGTAAATCTGTAATCTCAGAAGTATTTCTGTAATCTCAGAAGTAGTTCTGTAATCTCAGAAGTAGTTCTGTAATCTCAGAAGTAATTATGTAATCTCAGAAGTATTTCTGTAATCTTAGAAGTAATTCTTTTATCTCAGAAGTAGTTCTGCAATCTCAGAAGTAGCTCTGTAAACTCAGAAGTAATTCTGCAATCTCAGAAGTAGTTCTGCAATCTCAGAAGTAATTCTGTAATATCAGAAGTAGCTCTGTAATCTCAAAAAGTAATTCTGTAATCTCAGAAGTACCTCTGTAATCTCAGAAGTAATTCTGCAATCTCAGAAGCAGTTCTTTAATCTCAGAAGTAATTCTGCAATCTCAGAAGCAGTTCTTTAATCTCAGAAGTAATTCTGTAATCTCAGAAGTAATTCCATAATCTCAGAAGTAGTTCTGTAATCTCAAAAGTAATTCTGTAATCTCAGCAGTAATTCTGTAATCTAAGAAGTAATTCTGTAATCTCAGAAGTAATTCTGTAATCTCAGAAGTAATTCTGTAATCTCAGAAGTAATTCCGTAATCTCAGAAGTAGTTCTGTAATCTCAAAAGTAATTCTGTAACCTCAGCAATATTTCTGTAATCTCAGAAGTAATTCTGTAATCTCAGAAGTAATTATGTGATCTCAGAAGCAATTCTGTAACCACAGAAGCAATTCTGTAATCTCAGAAGTAATTCTGCAATCTCAGAAGTAGTTCTGCAATCTCAGAAGTAATTCTGTAATCTCAGAAGTAATTCTGTAATCTCAGAAGTAATTCTGTAATCTCAGAAGTAATCCTGTAATCTCAGAACTAGTTCTGTAATCTCAGAAGTAATTATGTAATCTCAAAAGTAATTATTTAACCTCAGAAAGTATTTCTGGAATTTCAGAAGTAATTCTGTAATCTCAGAAGTAATTCTGTAATCTCAGAAGTAGTTCTGTAATCTCAGAAGTAGTGCTGTAATCTCAGAAGTAATTCTGTAATTTTAGAAGTAATTCTGTAATCTCAGAAGTAATTCTGTTATCTCAGAAGTAGTTCTGCAATCTCAGAAGTAGTGCTGTCTTCTCAAAAGTATTTATGTAATCTCAGAAGTAAATCTGTAATCTCAGAAGTATTTCTGTAATCTCAGAAGTAGTTCTGTAATCTCAGAAGTAATTCTGTAATCTCAGAAGAAAGTGTGTAATCTCAAAAGTAATTCTGTAATCTCAGAAGTAATTCTTTAATCTCAGAAGTAATTCTGTAATCTCAGAAGTAATTCCGTAATCTCAGAAGTAGTTCTGTAATCTCAAAAGTAATTCTGTAATCTCAGAAGTAATTCTGTAATCTATGAAGTAATTCTGTAATCTCAGAAGTAATTCTGTAATCTCAGAAGTAATTCTGTAATCTCAGAAGTAATTCTGTAATCTAAGAAGTAATTCTGTAATCTCAGAAGTAATTCTGTAATCTCAGAAGTAATTCTGTAATCTCAGAAGTAATTCCATAATCTCAGAAGTAGTTCTGTAATCTCAAAAGTAATTCTGTAACCTCAGCAATATTTCTGTAATCTCAGAAGTAATTCTGTAATCTCAGAAGTAATTACGTGATCTCAGAAGCAATTCTGTAATCTCAGAACTAGTTCTGTAATCTCAGAAGTAATTATGTAATCTCAAAATAATTATGTAACCTCAGAAAGTATTTCTGGAATCTCAGAAGTAATTCTGTAATCTCAGAAGTAATTCTGTAATCTTAGAAGTAAATCTGTAATCTCAGAAGTAATTCTGTAATCTCAGAAGTAGTTCTGTAATCTCAGAAGTAGTGCTGTAATCTCAGAAGTAATTCTGTAATCTCATAAGTAATTCTGTAATCTCAGAAGTAATTCTGTTATCTCAGAAGTAGTTCTGCAATCTCAGAAGTAGTGCTGTCATCTCAAAAGTATTTATGTAATCTCAGAAGTAAATCTGTAATCTCAGAAGTATTTCTGTAATCTCAGATGTAGTTCTGTAATCTCAGAAGTAAATCTGTAATCTCAGAAGAAATTGTGTAATCTCAGAAGTAATTATGTAATCTCAGAAGTAATTCTTTAATCTCAGAAGTAATTCTGTAATCTCAGAAGTAATTCCGTAATCTCAGAAGTAGTTCTGTAATCTCAAAAGTAATTCTGTAATCTCAGAAGTAATTCTGTAATCTAAGAAGTAATTATGTAATCTCAGAAGTAATTCTGTAATCTCAGAAGTAATTCTGTAATCTCAGAAGTAATTCCGTAATCTCAGAAGTAGTTCTGTAATCTCAAAAGTAATCCTGTAACCTCAGCAATATTTCTGTAATCTCAGAAGTAATTCTGTAATCTCAGAAGTAATTACGTGATCTCAGAAGCAATTCTGTAACGTCAGAAGCAATTCTGTAATCTCAGAAGTAATTCTGCAATCTCAGAAGTAGTTCTGCAATCTCAGAAGTAATTATGTAACCTCAGAAGCAGTTCTGCAATCTCAGAAGTAATTCTGTAATCTCAGAAGTAGTTCTGTAATCTCAGAAGTAATTCTGTAATCTCAGAAGTAATTCTGTAATCTCAGAAGTAATCCTTTAATCTCAGAACTAGTTCTGTAATCTCAGAAGTAATTCTGTAATCTCAAAAGTAAGTACGTAACCTCAGAAAGTATTTCTGTAATCTCAGAAGTTATTCTGTAATCTCAGAAGTAATTGTGTAATCTTAGAAGTAATTCTGTAATCTCAGAAGTAATTCTGTAATCTCAGAAGTAGTTCTGTAATCTCAGAAGTAGTTCTGTAATCTCAGAAGTAATTCTGTAATCTCGGAAGTAGTTCTGCAATCTCAGAAGTAGTTCTCTCATCTCAAAAGTATTTATGTAATCTCAGAAGTAAATCTGTAATCTCAGAAGTATTTCTGTAATCTCAGAAGTAGTTCTGTAATCTCAGAAGTAGTTCTGTAATCTCAGAAGTAATTATGTAATCTCAGAAGTATTTCTGTAATCTTAGAAGTAATTCTTTTATCTCAGAAGTAGTTCTGCAATCTCAGAAGTAGCTCTGTAAACTCAGAAGTAATTCTGCAATCTCAGAAGTAGTTCTGCAATCTCAGAAGTAATTCTGTAATATCAGAAGTAGCTCTGTAATCTCAAAAAGTAATTCTGTAATCTCAGAAGTACCTCTGTAATCTCAGAAGTAATTCTGCAATCTCAGAAGCAGTTCTTTAATCTCAGAAGTAATTCTGCAATCTCAGAAGCAGTTCTTTAATCTCAGAAGTAATTCTGTAATCTCAGAAGTAATTCCATAATCTCAGAAGTAGTTCTGTAATCTCAAAAGTAATTCTGTAATCTCAGCAGTAATTCTGTAATCTAAGAAGTAATTCTGTAATCTCAGAAGTAATTCTGTAATCTCAGAAGTAATTCTGTAATCTCAGAAGTAATTCCGTAATCTCAGAAGTAGTTCTGTAATCTCAAAAGTAATTCTGTAACCTCAGCAATATTTCTGTAATCTCAGAAGTAATTCTGTAATCTCAGAAGTAATTATGTGATCTCAGAAGCAATTCTGTAACCACAGAAGCAATTCTGTAATCTCAGAAGTAATTCTGCAATCTCAGAAGTAGTTCTGCAATCTCAGAAGTAATTCTGTAATCTCAGAAGTAATTCTGTAATCTCAGAAGTAATTCTGTAATCTCAGAAGTAATCCTGTAATCTCAGAACTAGTTCTGTAATCTCAGAAGTAATTATGTAATCTCAAAAGTAATTATTTAACCTCAGAAAGTATTTCTGGAATTTCAGAAGTAATTCTGTAATCTCAGAAGTAATTCTGTAATCTTAGAAGTAAATCTGTAATCTCAGAAGTAATTCTGTAATCTCAGAAGTAGTTCTGTAATCTCAGAAGTAGTGCTGTAATCTCAGAAGTAATTCTGTAATTTTAGAAGTAATTCTGTAATCTCAGAAGTAATTCTGTTATCTCAGAAGTAGTTCTGCAATCTCAGAAGTAGTGCTGTCTTCTCAAAAGTATTTATGTAATCTCAGAAGTAAATCTGTAATCTCAGAAGTATTTCTGTAATCTCAGAAGTAGTTCTGTAATCTCAGAAGTAATTCTGTAATCTCAGAAGAAAGTGTGTAATCTCAAAAGTAATTCTGTAATCTCAGAAGTAATTCTTTAATCTCAGAAGTAATTCTGTAATCTCAGAAGTAATTCCGTAATCTCAGAAGTAGTTCTGTAATCTCAAAAGTAATTCTGTAATCTCAGAAGTAATTCTGTAATCTATGAAGTAATTCTGTAATCTCAGAAGTAATTCTGTAATCTCAGAAGTAATTCTGTAATCTCAGAAGTAATTCCGTAATCTCAGAAGTAGTTCTGTAATCTCAAAAGTAATTCTGTAACCTCAGCAATATTTCTGTAATCTCAGAAGTAATTCTGTAATCTCAGAAGTAATTACGTGATCTCAGAAGCAATTCTGTAATCTCAGAACTAGTTCTGTAATCTCAGAAGTAATTATGTAATCTCAAAATAATTATGTAACCTCAGAAAGTATTTCTGGAATCTCAGAAGTAATTCTGTAATCTCAGAAGTAATTCTGTAATCTTAGAAGTAAATCTGTAATCTCAGAAGTAATTCTGTAATCTCAGAAGTAGTTCTGTAATCTCAGAAGTAGTGCTGTAATCTCAGAAGTAATTCTGTAATCTCATAAGTAATTCTGTAATCTCAGAAGTAATTCTGTTATCTCAGAAGTAGTTCTGCAATCTCAGAAGTAGTGCTGTCATCTCAAAAGTATTTATGTAATCTCAGAAGTAAATCTGTAATCTCAGAAGTATTTCTGTAATCTCAGAAGTAGTTCTGTAATCTCAGAAGTAAATCTGTAATCTCAGAAGAAATTGTGTAATCTCAGAAGTAATTATGTAATCTCAGAAGTAATTCTTTAATCTCAGAAGTAATTCTGTAATCTCAGAAGTAATTCCGTAATCTCAGAAGTAGTTCTGTAATCTCAAAAGTAATTCTGTAATCTCAGAAGTAATTCTGTAATCTAAGAAGTAATTATGTAATCTCAGAAGTAATTCTGTAATCTCAGAAGTAATTCTGTAATCTCAGAAGTAATTCCGTAATCTCAGAAGTAGTTCTGTAATCTCAAAAGTAATCCTGTAACCTCAGCAATATTTCTGTAATCTCAGAAGTAATTCTGTAATCTCAGAAGTAATTATGTGATCTCAGAAGCAATTCTGTAACCTCAGAAGCAATTCTGTAATCTCAGAAGTAATTCTGCAATCTCAGAATTAGTTCTGCAATCTCAGAAGTAATTATGTAACCTCAGAAGCAGTTCTGCAATCTCAGAAGTAATTCTGTAATCTCAGAAGTAGTTCTGTAATCTCAGAAGTAATTCTGTAATCTCAGAAGTAATTCTGTAATCTCAGAAGTAATCCTTTAATCTCAGAACTAGTTCTGTAATCTCAGAAGTAATTCTGTAATCTCAAAAGTAAGTACGTAACCTCAGAAAGTATTTCTGTAATCTCAGAAGTTATTCTGTAATCTCAGAAGTAATTGTGTAATCTTAGAAGTAATTCTGTAATCTCAGAAGTAATTCTGTAATCTCAGAAGTAATTCTGTAATCTCAGAAGTAGTTCTGTAATCTCAGAAGTAATTCTGTAATCTCGGAAGTAATTCTGTAATCTCAGAAGTAATTCTGTTATCTCAGAAGTAGTTCTGCAATCTCAGAAGTAGTTCTCTCTTCTCAAAAGTATTTATGTAATCTCAGAAGTATTTCTGTAATCTCAGAAGTAGTTCTGTAATCTCAGAAGTAGCTCTGTAAACTCAGAAGTAATTCTGCAATCTCAGAAGTAGTTCTGCAATCTCAGAAGTAATTCTGTAATATCAGAAGTAGCTCTGTAATCTCAAAAGTAATTCTGTAATCTCAGAAGTACCTCTGTAATCTCAGAAGTAATTCTGCAATCTCAGAAGCATTTCTTTAATCTCAGAAGTAATTCTGTAATCTCAGAAGTAATTCCGTAATCTCAGAAGTAGTTCTGTAATCTCAAAAGTAATTCTGTAATCTCAGCAGTAATTCTGTAATCTAAGAAGTAATTCTGTAATCTCAGAAGTAATTCTGTAATCTCAGAAGTAATTCTGTAATCTCAGAAGTAATTCCGTAATCTCAGAAGTAGTTCTGTAATCTCAAAAGTAATTCTGTAACCTCAGCAATATTTCTGTAATCTCAGAAGTAATTCTGTAATCTCAGAAGTAATTATGTGATCTCAGAAGCAATTCTGTAACCACAGAAGCAATTCTGTAATCTCAGAAGTAATTCTGCAATCTCAGAAGTAGTTCTGCAATCTCAGAAGTAATTATGTAACCTCAGAAGCAGTTCTGCAATCTCAGAAGTAATTATGTAATCTCAGAAGTAGTTCTGTAATCTCAGAAGTAATTCTGTAATCTCAGAAGTAATTCTGTAATCTCAGAAGTAATCCTTTAATCTCAGAACTAGTTCTGTAATCTCAGAAGTAATTCTGTAATCTCAAAAGTAAGTACGTAACCTCAGAAAGTATTTCTGTAATCTCAGAAGTTATTCTGTAATCTCAGAAGTAATTGTGTAATCTTAGAAGTAATTCTGTAATCTCAGAAGTAATTCTGTAATCTTAGAAGTAATTCTTTTATCTCAGAAGTAGTTCTGCAATCTCAGAAGTAGCTCTGTAAACTCAGAAGTAATTCTGCAATCTCAGAAGTAGTTCTGCAATCTCAGAAGTAATTCTGTAATATCAGAAGTAGCTCTGTAATCTCAAAAGTAATTCTGTAATCTCAGAAGTACATCTGTAATCTCAGAAGTAATTCTGCAATCTCAGAAGCAGTTCTGTAATCTCAGAAGTAATTCTGCAATCTCAGAAGCAGTTCTTTAATCTCAGAAGTAATTCTGTAATCTCAGAAGTAATTCCGTAAACTCAGAAGTAGTTCTGTAATCTCAAAAGTAATTCTGTAATCTCAGCAGTAATTCTGTAATCTAAGAAGTAATTCTGTAATCTCAGAAGTAATTCTGTAATCTCAGAAGTAATTCTGTAATCTCAGAAGTAATTCCGTAATCTCAGAAGTAGTTCTGTAATCTCAAAAGTAATTCTGTAACCTCAGCAATATTTCTGTAATCTCAGAAGTAATTCTGTAATCTCAGAAGTAATTATGTGATCTCAGAAGCAATTCTGTAACCACAGAAGCAATTCTGTAATCTCAGAAGTAATTCTGCAATCTCAGAAGTAGTTCTGCAATCTCAGAAGTAAGTATGTAACCTCAGAAGCAGTTCTGCAATCTCAGAAGTAATTCTGTAATCTCAGAAGTAGTTCTGTAATCTCAGAAGTAATTCTGTAATCTCAGAAGTAATTCTGTAATCTCAGAAGTAATCCTTTAATCTCAGAACTAGTTCTGTAATCTCAGAAGTAATTCTGTAATCTCAAAAGTAAGTACGTAACCTCAGAAAGTATTTCTGTAATCTCAGAAGTTATTCTGTAATCTCAGAAGTAATTGTGTAATCTTAGAAGTAATTCTGTAATCTCAGAAGTAATTCTGTAATCTTAGAAGTAATTCTTTTATCTCAGAAGTAGTTCTGCAATCTCAGAAGTAGCTCTGTAAACTCAGAAGTAATTCTGCAATCTCAGAAGTAGTTCTGCAATCTCAGAAGTAATTCTGTAATATCAGAAGTAGCTCTGTAATCTCAAAAGTAATTCTGTAATCTCAGAAGTACATCTGTAATCTCAGAAGTAATTCTGCAATCTCAGAAGCAGTTCTGTAATCTCAGAAGTAATTCTGCAATCTCAGAAGCAGTTCTTTAATCTCAGAAGTAATTCTGTAATCTCAGAAGTAATTCCGTAAACTCAGAAGTAGTTCTGTAATCTCAAAAGTAATTCTGTAATCTCAGCAGTAATTCTGTAATCTAAGAAGTAATTCTGTAATCTCAGAAGTAATTCTGTAATCTCAGAAGTAATTCTGTAATCTCAGAAGTAATTCCGTAATCTCAGAAGTAGTTCTGTAATCTCAAAAGTAATTCTGTAACCTCAGCAATATTTCTGTAATCTCAGAAGTAATTCTGTAATCTCAGAAGTAATTATGTGATCTCAGAAGCAATTCTGTAACCACAGAAGCAATTCTGTAATCTCAGAAGTAATTCTGCAATCTCAGAAGTAGTTCTGCAATCTCAGAAGTAAGTATGTAACCTCAGAAGCAGTTCTGCAATCTCAGAAGTAATTCTGTAATCTCAGAAGTAGTTCTGTAATCTCAGAAGTAATTCTGTAATCTCAGAAGTAATTCTGTAATCTCAGAAGTAATCCTTTAATCTCAGAACTAGTTCTGTAATCTCAGAAGTAATTCTGTAATCTCAAAAGTAAGTACATAACCTCAGAAAGTATTTCTGTAATCTCAGAAGTTATTCTGTAATCTCAGAAGTAATTGTGTAATCTTAGAAGTAATTCTGTAATCTCAGAAGTAATTCTGTAATCTCAGAAGTAGTTCTGTAATCTCAGAAGTAGTTCTGTAATCTCAGAAGTAATTCTGTAATCTCGAAAGTAATTCTGTAATCTCAGAAGTAATTCTGTTATCTCAGAAGTAGTTCTGCAATATCAGAAGTAGTTCTCTCTTCTCAAAAGTATTTATGTAATCTCAGAAGTAAATCTGTAATCTCAGAAGTATTTCTGTAATCTCAGAAGTAGTTCTGTAATCTCAGAAGTAGTTCTGTAATCTCAGAAGTAATTCTGTAATCTCGGAAGTAATTCTGTAATCTCAGAAGTAATTCTGTTATCTCAGAAGTAGTTCTGCAATCTCAGAAGTAGTTCTCTCTTCTCAAAAGTATTTATGTAATCTCAGAAGTAAATCTGTAATCTCAGAATTATTTCTGTAATCTCAGAAGTACTTCTGTAATCTCAGAAGTAGTTCTGTAATCTCAGAAGTAATTATGTAATCTCAGAAGTAATTCTGTAATCTTAGAAGTAATTCTGTTATCTCAGAAGTAGTTCTGCAATCTCAGAAGTAGCTCTATAAACTCAGAAGTAATTCTGCAATCTCAGAAGTAGTTCTGCAATCTCAGAAGTAATTCTGTAATATCAGAAGTAGCTCTGTAATCTCAAAAGTAATTCTGTAATCTCAGAAGTACCTCTGTAATCTCAGAAGTAATTCTGCAATCTCAGAAGCAGTTCTGTAATCTCAGAAGTAATTCTGTAATCTCAGAAGTAGTTCTGTAATCTCAGAAGTAGTTCTGTAATCTCAGAAGTAATTCTGTAATCTCAGAAGTAATTAAGTAATCTCAGAAGTAATTCTGTTATCTCAGAAGTAGTTCTGCATTCTCAGAAGTAGTTCTGTCTTCTCAGAAGTATTTATGTAATCTCAGAAGTAAATCTGTAATCTCAGAAGTATTTCTGTAATCTCAGAAGTAGTTCTGTAATCTCAGAAATAGTTCTGTAATCTCAGAAGTAATTCTGTAATCTCAGAAGTAATTCTGTAATCTTAGAAGTAATTCTGTTATCTCAGAATTAGTTCTGCAATCTCAGAAGTAGTTTTGCAATCTCAGAAGTAGGTCTGTCATCTCAGAAGTAATTCTGTAATCTCAGAAGTAATTCTGTAATGTCAGAAGTAATTATTTAATCTCAGAAGTAATTATGTAATCTCAGAAGTAATTCTGTAATCTCAGAAGTAGTTCTGTAATCTCAGAAGTAGTTCTGTAATCTAAGAAGTAGCTCTGTAATCTCAAAAGTAATTCTGTAATCTCAGAAGTACCTCTGTAATCTCAGAAGTAATTCTGCAATCTCAGAAGCAGTTCTGTAATCTCAGAAGTAATTCTGTAATCTCAGAAGTAGTTCTGTAATCTCAGAAGTAGTTCTGTAATCTCAGAAGTAATTCTGTAATCTCAGAAGTAATTAAGTAATCTCAGAAGTAATTCTGTTATCTCAGAAGTAGTTCTGCATTCTCAGAAGTAGTTCTGTCTTCTCAGAAGTATTTATGTAATCTCAGAAGTAAATCTGTAATCTCAGAAGTATTTCTGTAATCTCAGAAGTAGTTCTGTAATCTCAGAAGTAGTTCTGTAATCTCAGAAGTAATTCTGTAATCTCAGAAGTAATTCTGTAATCTTAGAAGTAATTCTGTTATCTCAGAATTAGTTCTGCAATCTCAGAAGTAGTTTTGCAATCTCAGAAGTAGGTCTGTCATCTCAGAAGTAATCCTGTTATCTCAGAAGTAGTTCTGCAATCTCAGAAGTAGTGCTGTCTTCTCAGAAGTATTTATGTAATCTCAGAAGTAAATCTGTAATCTCAGAAGTAATTCTGTAATCTCAGAACTAGTTCTGTAATCTCAAAAGTAGTTCTGTAATCTCAGAAGTAATTCTGTAATCTCAGAAGTAATTCTGTAATCTCAGAAGTAATTATGTTATCTCAGAAGTAGTTCTGCAATCTCAAAAGTAGTTACGTCTTCTCAGAAGTATTTATGTAATCTCAGAAGTAGTTCTGTAATCTCAGAAGTAGTTCTGTAATCTCAGAAGTAATTCTGTAATCTCAGAAGTAATTAAGTAATCTCAGAAGTAATTCTGTTATCTCAGAAGTAGTTCTGCATTCTCAGAAGTAGTTCTGTCTTCTCAGAAGTATTTCTGTAATCTCAGAAGTAGTTCTGTAATCTCAGAAGTAGTTCTGTAATCTCAGAAGTAATTCTGTAATCTCAGAAGTAATTAAGTAATCTCAGAAGTAATTCTGTTATCTCAGAATTAGTTCTGCAATCTCAGAAGTAGTTTTGCAATCTCAGAAGTAGGTCTGTCATCTCAGAAGTAATTCTGTAATCTCAGAACTAATTCTGTAATGTCAGAAGTAATTATTTAATCTCAGAAGAAATTCTGTAATCTCAGAAGTAATTCTGTAATCGCAGAAGTAATTCTGTAATCTCAGAAGTAGTTCTGTAATCTCAGAAGTAGTTATGTAATCTAAGAAGTAATTCCGTAATCTCAGAAGTAATTCTGTAATCTCAGAAGTAATCCTGTTATCTCAGAAGTAGTTCTGCAATCTCAGAAGTAGTGCTGTCTTCTCAGAAGTATTTATGTAATCTCAGAAGTAAATCTGTAATCTCAGAACTAGTTCTGTAATCTCAAAAGTAGTTCTGTAATCTCAGAAGTAATTCTGTAATCTAAGAAGTAATTCTGTAATCTCAGAAGTAATTATGTTATCTCAGAAGTAGTTCTGCAATCTCAGAAGTAGTTACGTCTTCTCAGAAGTATTTATGTAATCTCAGAAGTAAATCTGTAATCTCAGAAGTATTTCTGTAATCTCAGAAGTAGTTCTGTAATCTCAGAAGTATTTATGTAATCTCAGAAGTAATTCTGTAATCTCAGAAGTAATTCTGTAATCTTAGAAGTAATTCTGTTATCTCAGAAGTAGTTCTGCAATCTCAGAAGTAGCTCTGTAAACTCAAAAGTAATTCTGTAACCTCAGAAAGTATTTCTGTAATCTCAGAAGTAATTCTGTAATCTCAGAAGTAATTCTGTGATCTCAGAAGCAATTCTGTGATCTCAGAAGCAATTCTGTAATCTCAGAAGTAATTCTGCAATCTCAGAAGTAGTTCTGCAATCTCAGAAGTAATTATGTAATCTCAGAAGCAGTTCTGCAATCTCAGAAGTAATTCTGTAATCTCAAAAGTAATTATGTAATCTCAGAAGTAATTCTGTAATCTCAGAACTAGTTCTGTAATCTCACAAGTATTTCTGAAATCTCAGAAGTAGCTATGTAATCTCAGAAGTAGCTCTGTAATCTCAGAAGTAATTACGTAATCTCATAAGTAATTATGAAATCTCAGAAGTACCTCTGTAATCTCAGAAGTAATTCTGTAATCTCGGAAGTAATTCTGTGATCTCAGAAGCAATTCTGTAATCTCAGAAGCAATTCTGTAATCTCAGAAGTAATTCTGCAATCTCAGAAGTAGTTCTGCAATCTCAGAAGTAATTATGTAATCTCAGAAGCAGTTCTGCAATGTCAGAAGTAATTCTGTAATCTCAGAAGTAGTTCTGTAATCTCAGAAGTAATTCTGTAATCTCAGAAGTAATTCTGTAATCTCAGAAGTAATCCTGTAATCTCAGAACTAGTTCTGTAATCTCAGAAGTAATTCTGTAATCTCAGAAGTAGTTCTGTAATCTCAGAAGTAGTTCTGTAATCTCAGAAGTAATTCTGTAATCTCAGAAGTAATTAAGTAATCTCAGAAGTAATTCTGTTATCTCAGAAGTAGTTCTGCATTCTCAGAAGTAGTTCTGTCTTCTCAGAAGTATTTATGTAATCTCAGAAGTAAATCTGTAATCTCAGAAGTATTTCTGTAATCTCAGAAGTAGTTCTGTAATCTCAGAAGTAGTTCTGTAATCTCAGAAGTAATTCTGTAATCTCAGAAGTAATTCTGTAATCTTAGAAGTAATTCTGTTATCTCAGAATTAGTTCTGCAATCTCAGAAGTAGTTTTGCAATCTCAGAAGTAGGTCTGTCATCTCAGAAGTAATCCTGTTATCTCAGAAGTAGTTCTGCAATCTCAGAAGTAGTGCTGTCTTCTCAGAAGTATTTATGTAATCTCAGAAGTAAATCTGTAATCTCAGAAGTAATTCTGTAATCTCAGAACTAGTTCTGTAATCTCAAAAGTAGTTCTGTAATCTCAGAAGTAATTCTGTAATCTCAGAAGTAATTCTGTAATCTCAGAAGTAATTATGTTATCTCAGAAGTAGTTCTGCAATCTCAGAAGTAGTTCTGTAATCTCAGAAGTAATTCTGTAATCTCAGAAGTAATTAAGTAATCTCAGAAGTAATTATGTTATCTCAGAAGTAGTTCTGCATTCTCAGAAGTAGTTCTGTCTTCTCAGAAGTATTTCTGTAATCTCAGAAGTAGTTCTGTAATCTCAGAAGTAGTTCTGTAATCTCAGAAGTAATTCTGTAATCTCAGAAGTAATTAAGTAATCTCAGAAGTAATTCTGTTATCTCAGAATTAGTTCTGCAATCTCAGAAGTAGTTTTGCAATCTCAGAAGTAGGTCTGTCATCTCAGAAGTAATTCTGTAATCTCAGAAGTAATTCTGTAATGTCAGAAGTAATTATTTAATCTCAGAAGAAATTCTGTAATCTCAGAAGTAATTCTGTAATCGCAGAAGTAATTCTGTAATCTCAGAAGTAGTTCTGTAATCTCAGAAGTAGTTCTGTAATCTAAGAAGTAATTCTGTAATCTCAGAAGTAATTCTGTAATCTCAGAAGTAATCCTGTTATCTCAGAAGTAGTTCTGCAATCTCAGAAGTAGTGCTGTCTTCTCAGAAGTATTTATGTAATCTCAGAAGTAAATCTGTAATCTCAGAACTAGTTCTGTAATCTCAAAAGTAGTTCTGTAATCTCAGAAGTAATTCTGTAATCTAAGAAGTAATTCTGTAATCTCAGAAGTAATTATGTTATCTCAGAAGTAGTTCTGCAATCTCAGAAGTAGTTACGTCTTCTCAGAAGTATTTATGTAATCTCAGAAGTAAATCTGTAATCTCAGAAGTATTTCTGTAATCTCAGAAGTAGTTCTGTAATCTCAGAAGTAGTTATGTAATCTCAGAAGTAATTCTGTAATCTCAGAAGTAATTCTGTAATCTTAGAAGTAATTCTGTTATCTCAGAAGTAGTTCTGCAATCTCAGAAGTAGCTCTGTAAACTCAAAAGTAATTCTGTAACCTCAGAAAGTATTTCTGTAATCTCAGAAGTAATTCTGTAATCTCAGAAGTAATTCTGTGATCTCAGAAGCAATTCTGTGATCTCAGAAGCAATTCTGTAATCTCAGAAGTAATTCTGCAATCTCAGAAGTAGTTCTGCAATCTCAGAAGTAATTATGTAATCTCAGAAGCAGTTCTGCAATCTCAGAAGTAATTCTGTAATCTCAAAAGTAATTCTGTAATCTCAGAAGTAATTCTGTAATCTCAGAACTAGTTCTGTAATCTCACAAGTATTTCTGAAATCTCAGAAGTAGCTATGTAATCTCAGAAGTAGCTCTGTAATCTCAAAAGTAATTACGTAATCTCATAAGTAATTATGAAATCTCAGAAGTACCTCTGTAATCTCAGAAGTAATTCTGTAATCTCAGAAGTAATTCTGTGATCTCAGAAGCAATTCTGTAAGCTCAGAAGCAATTCTGTAATCTCAGAAGTAATTCTGCAATCTCAGAAGTAGTTCTGCAATCTCAGAAGTAATTATGTAATCTCAGAAGCAGTTCTGCAATGTCAGAAGTAATTCTGTAATCTCAGAAGTAGTTCTGTAATCTCAGAAGTAATTCTGTAATCTCAGAAGTAATTCTGTAATCTCAGAAGTAATCCTGTAATCTCAGAACTAGTTCTGTAATCTCAGAAGTAATTATGTAATCTCAAAAGTAATTATTTAACCTCAGAAGTAGCTCTGTAATCTCAAAAGTAATTACGTAATCTCATAAGTAATTATGAAATCTCAGAAGTACCTCTGTAATCTCAGAAGTAATTCTGTAATCTCAGAAGTAATTCTGTGATCTCAGAAGCAATTCTGTAATCTCAGAAGCAATTCTGTAATCTCAGAAGTAATTCTGCAATCTCAGAAGTAGTTCTGCAATCTCAGAAGTAATTATGTAATCTCAGAAGCAGTTCTGCAATGTCAGAAGTATTTCTGTAATCTCAGAAGTAGTTCTGTAATCTCAGAAGTAATTCTGTAATCTCAGAAGTAATTCTGTAATCTCAGAAGTAATCCTGTAATCTCAGAACTAGTTCTGTAATCTCAGAAGTAATTATGTAATCTCAAAACTAATTATTTAACCTCAGAAAGTAAATCTGTAATCTCAGAAGTAATTCTGTAATCTCAGAAGTAGTTCTGTAATCTCAGAATTAGTGCTGTAATCTCAGAAGTAATTCTGTAATCTCAGAAGTAATTCTGTAATCTCAGAAGTAATTCTGTTATCTCAGAAGTAGTTCTGCAATCTCAGAAGTAGTGCTGTCTTCTCAAAAGTATTTATGTAATCTCAGAAGTAAATCTGTAATCTCAGAAGTATTTCTGTAATCTCAGAAGTAGTTCTGTAATCTCAGAAGTAATTCTGTAATCTCAGAAGAAATTGTGTAATCTCAGAAGTAATTCTGTAATCTCAGAAGTAATTCCGTAATCTCAGAAGTAGTTCTGTAATCTCAAAAGTAATTATGTAATCTCAGAAGTAATTCTGTAATCTAAGAAGTAATTCTGTAATCTCAGAAGTAATTCTGTAATCTCAGAAGTAATTCTGTAATCTCAGAAGTAATTCCGTAATCTCAGAAGTAGTTCTGTAATCTCAAAAGTAATTCTGTAACCTCAGCAATATTTCTGTAATCTCAGAAGTAATTCTGTAATCTCAGAAGTAATTACGTGATCTCAGAAGCAATTCTGTAATCTCAGAAGTAGTGGTGTCTTCTCAAAAGTATTTATGTAATCTCAGAAGTAAATCTGTAATCTCAGAAGTATTTCTGTAATCTCAGAAGTAGTTCTGTAATCTCAGAAGTAATTCTGTAATCTCAGAAGAAATTGTGTAATCTCAGAAGTAATTCTGTAATCTCAGAAGTAATTCCGTAATCTCAGAAGTAGTTCTGTAATCTCAAAAGTAATTCTGTAATCTCAGAAGTAGTTCTGTAATCTCAGAAGTAGTTCTGTAATCTCAGAAGTAATTCTGTAATCTCAGAAGTAATTCTGTAATCTTAGAAGTAATTCTGTTATCTCAGAATTAGTTCTGCAATCTCAGAAGTAGTTTTGCAATCTCAGAAGTAGGTCTGTCATCTCAGAAGTAATTCTGTAATCTCAGAAGTAATTCTGTAATGTAAGAAGTAATTATTTAATCTCAGAAGTAATTATGTAATCTCATAAGTAATTCTGTAATCGCAGAAGTAATTCTGTAATCTCAGAAGTAGTTCTGTAATCTCAGAAGTAGTTCTGTAATCTAAGAAGTAATTCTGTAATCTCAGAAGTAATTCTGTAATCTCAGAAGTAATCCTGTTATCTCAGAAGTAGTTCTGCAATCTCAGAAGTAGTGCTGTCTTCTCAGAAGTATTTATGTAATCTCAGAAGTAAATCTGTAATCTCAGAAGTAATTATGTAATCTCAGAACTAGTTCTGTAATCTCAAAAGTAGTTCTGTAATCTCAGAAGTAATTCTGTAATCTCAGAAGTAATTCTGTAATCTTTGAAGTAATTCTGTTATCTCAGAAGTAGTTCTGCAATCTCAGAAGTAGCTCTGTAAACTCAAAAGTAATTCTGTAACCTCAGAAAGTATTTCTGTAATCTCAGAAGTAATTCTGTAATCTCAGAAGTAATTCTGTGATCTCAGAAGCAATTCTGTGATCTCAGAAGCAATTCTGTAATCTCAGAAGTAATTCTGCAATCTCAGAAGTAGTTCTGCAATCTCAAAAGTAATTATGTAATCTCAGAAGCAGTTCTGCAATCTCAGAAGTAATTCTGTAATCTCAAAAGTAATTCTGTAATCTCAGAAGTAATTCTGTAATCTCAGAACTAGTTCTGTAATCTCACAAGTATTTCTGAAATCTCAGAAGTAGCTATGTAATCTCAGAAGTAGCTCTGTAATCTCAGAAGTAATTACGTAATCTCATAAGTAATTATGAAATCTCAGAAGTACCTCTGTAATCTCAGAAGTAATTCTGTAATCTCAGAAGTAATTCTGTGATCTCAGAAGCAATTCTGTAATCTCAGATGCAATTCTGTAATCTCAGAAGTAATTCTGCAATCTCAGAAGTAGTTCTGCAATCTCAGAAGTAATTATGTAATCTCAGAAGCAGTTCTGCAATGTCAGAAGTAATTCTGTAATCTCAGAAGTAGTTCTGTAATCTCAGAAGTAATTCTGTAATCTCAGAAGTAATTCTGTAATCTCAGAAGTAATTCTGTAATCTCAGAAGTAATCCTGTAATCTCAGAACTAGTTCTGTAATCTCAGAAGTAATTATGTAATCTCAAACGTAATTATTCAACCTCAGAAAGTATTTCTGGAATCTCAGAAGTAATTCTGTAATCTCAGAAGTAATTCTGTAATCTTAGAAGTAAATCTGTAATCTCAGAAGTAATTCTGTAATCTCAGAAGTAGTTCTGTAATCTCAGATGTAGTGCTGTAATCTCAGAAGTAATTCTGTAATCTCAGAAGTAATTCTGTAATCTCAGAAGTAATTCTGTTATCTCAGAAGTAGTTCTGCAATCTCAGAAGTAGTGCTGTCTTCTCAAAAGTATTTATGTAATCTCAGAAGTAAATCTGTAATCTCAGAAGTATTTCTGTAATCTCAGAAGTAGTTCTGTAATCTCAGAAGTAATTCTGTAATCTCAGAAGAAATTGTGTAATCTCAGAAGTAATTCTGTAATCTCAGAAGTAATTCCGTAATCTCAGAAGTAGTTCTGTAATCTCAAAAGTAATTCTGTAATCTCAGAAGTAATTCTGTAATCTCAGAAGTAATTCTGTAATCTCAGAAGTAATTCCGTAATCTCAGAAGTAGTTCTGTAATCTCAAAAGTAATTCTGTAACCTCAGCAATATTTCTGTAATCTCAGAAGTAATTCTGTAATCTCAGAAGTAATTACGTGATCTCAGAAGCAATTCTGTAATCTCAGAAGCAATTCTGTAATCTCAGAAGTAATTCTGCAATCTCAGAAGTAGTTCTGCAATCTCAGAAGTAATTATGTAAACTCAGAAGCAGTTCTGCAATCTCAGAAGTAATTCTGTAATCTCAGAAGTAGTTCTGTAATCTCAGAAGTAATTCTGTAATCTCAAAAGTAAGTACGTAACCTCAGAAAGTATTTCTGTAATCTCAGAAGTAATTCTGTAATCTCAGAAGTAATTGTGTAATCTTAGAAGTAATTCTGTAATCTCAGAAGTAATTCTGTAATCTCAGAAGTAGTTATGTAATCCCAGAAGTAGTTCTGTAATCTCAGAAGTAATTCTGTAATCTCGGAAGTAATTCTGTAATCTCAGAAGTAATTCTGTTATCTCAGAAGTAGTTCTGCAATCTCAGAAGTAGTTCTCTCTTCTCAAAAGTATTTATGTAATCTCAGAAGTAAATCTGTAATCTCAGAAGTATTTCTGTAATCTCATAAGTAATTATGAAATCTCAGAAGTACCTCTGTAATCTCAGAAGTAATTCTGTAATCTCAGAAGTAATTCTGTGATCTCAGAAGCAATTCTGTAATCTCAGAAGCAATTCCGTAATCTCAGAAGTAATTCTGCAATCTCAGAAGTAGTTCTGCAATCTCAGAAGTAATTATGTAATCTCAGAAGCAGTTCTGCAATGTCAGAAGTAATTCTGTAATCTCAGAAGTAGTTCTGTAATCTCAGAAAGTATTTCTGGAATCTCAGAAGTAATTCTGTAATCTCAGAAGTAATTCTGTAATCTTAGAAGTAAATCTGTAATCTCAGAAGTAATTCTGTAATCTCAGAAGTAGTTCTGTAATCTCAGAAGTAGTGCTGTAATCTCAGAAGTAATTCTGTAATCTCAGAAGTAATTGTGTTATCTCAGAAGTAGTTCTGCAATCTCAGAAGTAGTGCTGTCTTCTCAAAAGTATTTATGTAATCTCAGAAGTAAATCTGTAATCTCAGAAGTATTTCTGTAATCTCAGAAGCAGTTCTGCAATGTCAGAAGTAATTCTGTAATCTCAGAAGTAGTTCTGTAATCTCAGAAAGTATTTCTGGAATCTCAGAAGTAATTCTGTAATCTCAAAAGTAATTCTGTAATCTTAGAAGTAAATCTGTAATCTCAGAAGTAATTCTGTAATCTAAGAAGTAATTCTGTAATCTCAGAAGTAATTCTGTAATCTCAGAAGTAATTCTGTAATCTCAGAAGTAATTCCGTAATCTCAGAAGTAGTTCTGTAATCTCAAAAGTAATTCTGTAACCTCAGCAATATTTCTGTAATCTCAGAAGTAATTCTGTAATCTCAGAAGTAATTACGTGATCTCAGAAGCAATTCTGTAATCTCAGAAGCAATTCTGTAATCTCAGAAGTAATTCTGCAATCTCAGAAGTAGTTCTGCAATCTCAGAAGTAATTATGTAACCTCAGAAGCAGTTCTGCAATCTCAGAAGTAATTCTGTAATCTCAGAAGTAGTTCTGTATTCTCAGAAGTAATTCTGTAATCTCAGAAGTAATTCTGTAATCTCAGAAGTAATCCTTTAATCTCAGAACTAGTTCTGTAATCTCAGAAGTAATTCTGTAATCTCAAAAGTAAGTACGTAACCTCAGAAAGTATTTCTGTAATCTCAGAAGTAATTCTGTAATCTCAGAAGTAATTGTGTAATCTTAGAAGTAATTCTGTAATCTCAGAAGTAATTCAGTAATCTCAGAAGTAGTTCTGTAATCCCAGAAGTAGTTCTGTAATCTCAGAAGTAATTCTGTAATCTCGGAAGTAATTCTGTAATCTCAGAAGTAATTCTGTTATCTCAGAAGTAGTTCTGCAATCTCAGAAGTAGTTCTCTCTTCTCAAAAGTATTTATGTAATCTCAGAAGTAAATCTGTAATCTCAGAAGCATTTCTGTAATCTCAGAAGTAGTTTTGTAATCTCAGAAGTAGTTCTGTAATCTCAGAAGTAATTCTGTAATCTCAGAAGTAATTCTGTAATCTTAGAAGTAATTCTGTTATCTCAGAAGTAGTTCTGCAATCTCAGAAGTAGTTCTGCAATCTCAGAAGTAATTATGTAATCTCAGAAGCAGTTCTGCAATGTCAGAAGTAATTCTGTAATCTCAGAAGTAGTTCTGTAATCTCAGAAGTAATTCTGTAATCTCAGAAGTAATTCTGTAATCTCAGAAGTAATCCTGTAATCTCAGAACTAGTTCTGTAATCTCAGAACTAATTATGTAATCTCAAAAGTAATTATTTTACCTCAGAAAGTATTTCTGGAATCTCAGAAGTAATTCTGTAATCTCAGAAGTAATTCTGTAATCTTAGAAGTAAATCTGTAATCTCAGAAGTAATTCTGTAATCTCAGAAGTAGTTCTGTAATCTCAGAAGTAGTGCTGTAATCTCAGAAGTAATTCTGTAATCTCAGAAGTAATTCTGTAATCTCAGAAGTAATTCTGTTATCTCAGAAGTAGTTCTGCAATCTCAGAAGTAGTGCTGTCTTCTCAAAAGTATTTATGTAATCTCAGAAGTAAATCTGTAATCTCAGAAGTATTTCTGTAATCTCAGAAGTAGTTCTGTAATCTCAGAAGTAATTCTGTTATCTCAGAAGTAGTTCTGCAATCTTAGAAGTAGTTCTCTCTTCTCAAAAGTATTTATGTAATCTCAGAAGTAAATCTGTAATCTCAGAAGTATTTCTGTAATCTCAGAAGTAGTTTTGTAATCTCAGAAGTAGTTCTGTAATCTCAGAAGTAATTCTGTAATCTCAGAAGTAATTCTGTAATCTTAGAAGTAATTCTGTAATCTCAGAAGTAGTTCTGTAATCTCAGATGTAGTGCTGTAATCTCAGAAGTAATTATGTAATCTCAGAAGTAATTCTGTAATCTCAGAAGTAATTCTGTTATCTCAGAAGTAGTTCTGCAATCTCAGAAGTAGTGCTGTCTGCTCAAAAGTATTTATGTAATCTCAGAAGTAAATCTGTAATCTCAGAAGCAATTCTGTAATCTCAGAAGTAATTCTGCAATCTCAGAAGTAGTTCTGCAATCTCAGAAGTAATTATGTAATCTCAGAAGCAGTTCTGCAATCTCAGAAGTAATTCTGTAATCTCAAAAGTAATTCTGTAATCTCAGAAGTAATTCTGTAATCTCAGAACTAGTTCTGTAATCTCACAAGTATTTCTGAAATCTCAGAAGTAGCTATGTAATCTCAGAAGTAGCTCTGTAATCTCAGAAGTAATTACGTAATCTCATAAGTAATTATGAAATCTCAGAAGTACCTCTGTAATCTCAGAAGTAATTCTGTAATCTCAGAAGTAATTCTGTGATCTCAGAAGCAATTCTGTAATCTCAGAAGCAATTCTGTAATCTCAGAAGTAATTCTGCAATCTCAGAAGTAGTTCTGCAATCTCAGAAGTAATTATGTAATCTCAGAAGCAGTTCTGCAATGTCAGAAGTAATTCTGTAATCTCAGAAGTAGTTCTGTAATCTCAGAAGTAATTCTGTAATCTCAGAAGTAATTCTGTAATCTCAGAAGTAATTCTGTAATCTCAGAAGTAATCCTGTAATCTCAGAACTAGTTCTGTAATCTCAGAAGTAATTATGTAATCTCAAACGTAATTATTCAACCTCAGAAAGTATTTCTGGAATCTCAGAAGTAATTCTGTAATCTCAGAAGTAATTCTGTAATCTTAGAAGTAAATCTGTAATCTCAGAAGTAATTCTGTAATCTCAGAAGTAGTTCTGTAATCTCAGATGTAGTGCTGTAATCTCAGAAGTAATTCTGTAATCTCAGAAGTAATTCTGTAATCTCAGAAGTAATTCTGTTATCTCAGAAGTAGTTCTGCAATCTCAGAAGTAGTGCTGTCTTCTCAAAAGTATTTATGTAATCTCAGAAGTAAATCTGTAATCTCAGAAGTATTTCTGTAATCTCAGAAGTAGTTCTGTAATCTCAGAAGTAATTCTGTAATCTCAGAAGAAATTGTGTAATCTCAGAAGTAATTCTGTAATCTCAGAAGTAATTCCGTAATCTCAGAAGTAGTTCTGTAATCTCAAAAGTAATTCTGTAATCTCAGAAGTAATTCTGTAATCTCAGAAGTAATTCTGTAATCTCAGAAGTAATTCCGTAATCTCAGAAGTAGTTCTGTAATCTCAAAAGTAATTCTGTAACCTCAGCAATATTTCTGTAATCTCAGAAGTAATTCTGTAATCTCAGAAGTAATTACGTGATCTCAGAAGCAATTCTGTAATCTCAGAAGCAATTCTGTAATCTCAGAAGTAATTCTGCAATCTCAGAAGTAGTTCTGCAATCTCGAAAGTATTTCTGTAATCTCAGAAGTAATTCTGTAATCTCAGAAGTAATTGTGTAATCTTAGAAGTAATTCTGTAATCTCAGAAGTAATTCTGTAATCTCAGAAGTAGTTATGTAATCCCAGAAGTAGTTCTGTAATCTCAGAAGTAATTCTGTAATCTCGGAAGTAATTCTGTAATCTCAGAAGTAATTCTGTTATCTCAGAAGTAGTTCTGCAATCTCAGAAGTAGTTCTCTCTTCTCAAAAGTATTTATGTAATCTCAGAAGTAAATCTGTAATCTCAGAAGTATTTCTGTAATCTCAGAAGTAGTTCTGTAATCTCAGAAGTAATTCTGTTATCTCAGAAGTAGTTCTGCAATCTCAGAAGTAGTTCTCTCTTCTCAAAAGTATTTATGTAATCTCAGAAGTAAATCTGTAATCTCAGAAGTATTTCTGTAATCTCAGAAGTAGTTTTGTAATCTCAGAAGTAGTTCTGTAATCTCAGAAGTAATTCTGTAATCTCAGAAGTAATTCTGTAATCTTAGAAGTAATTCTGTAATCTCAGAAGTAGTTCTGTAATCTCAGATGTAGTGCTGTAATCTCAGAAGTAATTCTGTAATCTCAGAAGTAATTCTGTAATCTCAGAAGTAATTCTGTTATCTCAGAAGTAGTTCTGCAATCTCAGAAGTAGTGCTGTCTGCTCAAAAGTATTTATGTAATCTCAGAAGTAAATCTGTAATCTCAGAAGCAATTCTGTAATCTCAGAAGTAATTCTGCAATCTCAGAAGTAGTTCTGCAATCTCAGAAGTAATTATGTAATCTCAGAAGCAGTTCTGCAATCTCAGAAGTAATTCTGTAATCTCAAAAGTAATTCTGTAATCTCAGAAGTAATTCTGTAATCTCAGAACTAGTTCTGTAATCTCACAAGTATTTCTGAAATCTCAGAAGTAGCTATGTAATCTCAGAAGTAGCTCTGTAATCTCAGAAGTAATTACGTAATCTCATAAGTAATTATGAAATCTCAGAAGTACCTCTGTAATCTCAGAAGTAATTCTGTAATCTCAGAAGTAATTCTGTGATCTCAGAAGCAATTCTGTAATCTCAGAAGCAATTCTGTAATCTCAGAAGTAATTCTGCAATCTCAGAAGTAGTTCTGCAATCTCAGAAGTAATTATGTAATCTCAGAAGCAGTTCTGCAATGTCAGAAGTAATTCTGTAATCTCAGAAGTAGTTCTGTAATCTCAGAAGTAATTCTGTAATCTCAGAAGTAATTCTGTAATCTCAGAAGTAATTCTGTAATCTCAGAAGTAATCCTGTAATCTCAGAACTAGTTCTGTAATCTCAGAAGTAATTATGTAATCTCAAACGTAATTATTCAACCTCAGAAAGTATTTCTGGAATCTCAGAAGTAATTCTGTAATCTCAGAAGTAATTCTGTAATCTTAGAAGTAAATCTGTAATCTCAGAAGTAATTCTGTAATCTCAGAAGTAGTTCTGTAATCTCAGATGTAGTGCTGTAATCTCAGAAGTAATTCTGTAATCTCAGAAGTAATTCTGTAATCTCAGAAGTAATTCTGTTATCTCAGAAGTAGTTCTGCAATCTCAGAAGTAGTGCTGTCTTCTCAAAAGTATTTATGTAATCTCAGAAGTAAATCTGTAATCTCAGAAGTATTTCTGTAATCTCAGAAGTAGTTCTGTAATCTCAGAAGTAATTCTGTAATCTCAGAAGAAATTGTGTAATCTCAGAAGTAATTCTGTAATCTCAGAAGTAATTCCGTAATCTCAGAAGTAGTTCTGTAATCTCAAAAGTAATTCTGTAATCTCAGAAGTAATTCTGTAATCTCAGAAGTAATTCTGTAATCTCAGAAGTAATTCCGTAATCTCAGAAGTAGTTCTGTAATCTCAAAAGTAATTCTGTAACCTCAGCAATATTTCTGTAATCTCAGAAGTAATTCTGTAATCTCAGAAGTAATTACGTGATCTCAGAAGCAATTCTGTAATCTCAGAAGCAATTCTGTAATCTCAGAAGTAATTCTGCAATCTCAGAAGTAGTTCTGCAATCTCGAAAGTATTTCTGTAATCTCAGAAGTAATTCTGTAATCTCAGAAGTAATTGTGTAATCTTAGAAGTAATTCTGTAATCTCAGAAGTAATTCTGTAATCTCAGAAGTAGTTCTGTAATCCCAGAAGTAGTTCTGTAATCTCAGAAGTAATTCTGTAATCTCGGAAGTAATTCTGTAATCTCAGAAGTAATTCTGTTATCTCAGAAGTAGTTCTGCAATCTCAGAAGTAGTTCTCTCTTCTCAAAAGTATTTATGTAATCTCAGAAGTAAATCTGTAATCTCAGAAGCATTTCTGTAATCTCAGAAGTAGTTTTGTAATCTCAGAAGTAGTTCTGTAATCTCAGAAGTAATTCTGTAATCTCAGAAGTAATTCTGTAATCTTAGAAGTAATTCTGTTATCTCAGAAGTAGTTCTGCAATCTCAGAAGTAGTTCTGCAATCTCAGAAGTAATTATGTAATATCAGAAGCAGTTCTGCAATGTCAGAAGTAATTCTGTAATCTCAGAAGTAGTTCTGTAATCTCAGAAGTAATTCTGTAATCTCAGAAGTAATTCTGTAATCTCAGAAGTAATCCTGTAATCTCAGAACTAGTTCTGTAATCTCAGAAGTAATTATGTAATCTCAAAAGTAATTATTTTACCTCAGAAAGTATTTCTGGAATCTCAGAAGTAATTCTGTAATCTCAGAAGTAATTCTGTAATCTTAGAAGTAAATCTGTAATCTCAGAAGTAATTCTGTAATCTCAGAAGTAGTTCTGTAATCTCAGAAGTAGTGCTGTAATCTCAGAAGTAATTCTGTAATCTCAAAAGTAAGTACGTAACCTCAGAAAGTATTTCTGTAATCTCAGAAGTAATTCTGTAATCTCAGAAGTAATTGTGTAATCTTAGAAGTAATTCTGTAATCTCAGAAGTAATTCTGTAATCTCAGAAGTAGTTATGTAATCCCAGAAGTAGTTCTGTAATCTCAGAAGTAATTCTGTAATCTCGGAAGTAATTCTGTAATCTCAGAAGTAATTCTGTTATCTCAGAAGTAGTTCTGCAATCTCAGAAGTAGTTCTCTCTTCTCAAAAGTATTTATGTAATCTCAGAAGTAAATCTGTAATCTCAGAAGTATTTCTGTAATCTCATAAGTAATTATGAAATCTCAGAAGTACCTCTGTAATCTCAGAAGTAATTCTGTAATCTCAGAAGTAATTCTGTGATCTCAGAAGCAATTCTGTAATCTCAGAAGCAATTCCGTAATCTCAGAAGTAATTCTGCAATCTCAGAAGTAGTTCTGCAATCTCAGAAGTAATTATGTAATCTCAGAAGCAGTTCTGCAATGTCAGAAGTAATTCTGTAATCTCAGAAGTAGTTCTGTAATCTCAGAAAGTATTTCTGGAATCTCAGAAGTAATTCTGTAATCTCAGAAGTAATTCTGTAATCTTAGAAGTAAATCTGTAATCTCAGAAGTAATTCTGTAATCTCAGAAGTAGTTCTGTAATCTCAGAAGTAGTGCTGTAATCTCAGAAGTAATTCTGTAATCTCAGAAGTAATTGTGTTATCTCAGAAGTAGTTCTGCAATCTCAGAAGTAGTGCTGTCTTCTCAAAAGTATTTATGTAATCTCAGAAGTAAATCTGTAATCTCAGAAGTATTTCTGTAATCTCAGAAGCAGTTCTGCAATGTCAGAAGTAATTCTGTAATCTCAGAAGTAGTTCTGTAATCTCAGAAAGTATTTCTGGAATCTCAGAAGTAATTCTGTAATCTCAAAAGTAATTCTGTAATCTTAGAAGTAAATCTGTAATCTCAGAAGTAATTCTGTAATCTAAGAAGTAATTCTGTAATCTCAGAAGTAATTCTGTAATCTCAGAAGTAATTCTGTAATCTCAGAAGTAATTCCGTAATCTCAGAAGTAGTTCTGTAATCTCAAAAGTAATTCTGTAACCTCAGCAATATTTCTGTAATCTCAGAAGTAATTCTGTAATCTCAGAAGTAATTACGTGATCTCAGAAGCAATTCTGTAATCTCAGAAGCAATTCTGTAATCTCAGAAGTAATTCTGCAATCTCAGAAGTAGTTCTGCAATCTCAGAAGTAATTATGTAACCTCAGAAGCAGTTCTGCAATCTCAGAAGTAATTCTGTAATCTCAGAAGTAGTTCTGTATTCTCAGAAGTAATTCTGTAATCTCAGAAGTAATTCTGTAATCTCAGAAGTAATCCTTTAATCTCAGAACTAGTTCTGTAATCTCAGAAGTAATTCTGTAATCTCAAAAGTAAGTACGTAACCTCAGAAAGTATTTCTGTAATCTCAGAAGTAATTCTGTAATCTCAGAAGTAATTGTGTAATCTTAGAAGTAATTCTGTAATCTCAGAAGTAATTCAGTAATCTCAGAAGTAGTTCTGTAATCCCAGAAGTAGTTCTGTAATCTCAGAAGTAATTCTGTAATCTCGGAAGTAATTCTGTTATCTCAGAAGTAGTTCTGCAATCTCAGAAGTAGTTCTCTCTTCTCAAAAGTATTTATGTAATCTCAGAAGTAAATCTGTAATCTCAGAAGCATTTCTGTAATCTCAGAAGTAGTTTTGTAATCTCAGAAGTAGTTCTGTAATCTCAGAAGTAATTCTGTAATCTCAGAAGTAATTCTGTAATCTTAGAAGTAATTCTGTTATCTCAGAAGTAGTTCTGCAATCTCAGAAGTAGTTCTGCAATCTCAGAAGTAATTATGTAATCTCAGAAGCAGTTCTGCAATGTCAGAAGTAATTCTGTAATCTCAGAAGTAGTTCTGTAATCTCAGAAGTAATTCTGTAATCTCAGAAGTAATTCTGTAATCTCAGAAGTAATCCTGTAATCTCAGAACTAGTTCTGTAATCTCAGAACTAATTATGTAATCTCAAAAGTAATTATTTTACCTCAGAAAGTATTTCTGGAATCTCAGAAGTAATTCTGTAATCTCAGAAGTAATTCTGTAATCTTAGAAGTAAATCTGTAATCTCAGAAGTAATTCTGTAATCTCAGAAGTAGTTCTGTAATCTCAGAAGTAGTGCTGTAATCTCAGAAGTAATTCTGTAATCTCAGAAGTAATTCTGTAATCTCAGAAGTAATTCTGTTATCTCAGAAGTAGTTCTGCAATCTCAGAAGTAGTGCTGTCTTCTCAAAAGTATTTATGTAATCTCAGAAGTAAATCTGTAATCTCAGAAGTATTTCTGTAATCTCAGAAGTAGTTCTGTAATCTCAGAAGTAATTCTGTTATCTCAGAAGTAGTTCTGCAATCTCAGAAGTAGTTCTCTCTTCTCAAAAGTATTTATGTAATCTCAGAAGTAAATCTGTAATCTCAGAAGTATTTCTGTAATCTCAGAAGTAGTTTTGTAATCTCAGAAGTAGTTCTGTAATCTCAGAAGTAATTCTGTAATCTCAGAAGTAATTCTGTAATCTTAGAAGTAATTCTGTAATCTCAGAAGTAGTTCTGTAATCTCAGATGTAGTGCTGTAATCTCAGAAGTAATTCTGTAATCTCAGAAGTAATTCTGTAATCTCAGAAGTAATTCTGTTATCTCAGAAGTAGTTCTGCAATCTCAGAAGTAGTGCTGTCTGCTCAAAAGTATTTATGTAATCTCAGAAGTAAATCTGTAATCTCAGAAGCAATTCTGTAATCTCAGAAGTAATTCTGCAATCTCAGAAGTAGTTCTGCAATCTCAGAAGTAATTATGTAATCTCAGAAGCAGTTCTGCAATCTCAGAAGTAATTCTGTAATCTCAAAAGTAATTCTGTAATCTCAGAAGTAATTCTGTAATCTCAGAACTAGTTCTGTAATCTCACAAGTATTTCTGAAATCTCAGAAGTAGCTATGTAATCTCAGAAGTAGCTCTGTAATCTCAGAAGTAATTACGTAATCTCATAAGTAATTATGAAATCTCAGAAGTACCTCTGTAATCTCAGAAGTAATTCTGTAATCTCAGAAGTAATTCTGTGATCTCAGAAGCAATTCTGTAATCTCAGAAGCAATTCTGTAATCTCAGAAGTAATTCTGCAATCTCAGAAGTAGTTCTGCAATCTCAGAAGTAATTATGTAATCTCAGAAGCAGTTCTGCAATGTCAGAAGTAATTCTGTAATCTCAGAAGTAGTTCTGTAATCTCAGAAGTAATTCTGTAATCTCAGAAGTAATTCTGTAATCTCAGAAGTAATTCTGTAATCTCAGAAGTAATCCTGTAATCTCAGAACTAGTTCTGTAATCTCAGAAGTAATTATGTAATCTCAAACGTAATTATTCAACCTCAGAAAGTATTTCTGGAATCTCAGAAGTAATTCTGTAATCTCAGAAGTAATTCTGTAATCTTAGAAGTAAATCTGTAATCTCAGAAGTAATTCTGTAATCTCAGAAGTAGTTCTGTAATCTCAGATGTAGTGCTGTAATCTCAGAAGTAATTCTGTAATCTCAGAAGTAATTCTGTAATCTCAGAAGTAATTCTGTTATCTCAGAAGTAGTTCTGCAATCTCAGAAGTAGTGCTGTCTTCTCAAAAGTATTTATGTAATCTCAGAAGTAAATCTGTAATCTCAGAAGTATTTCTGTAATCTCAGAAGTAGTTCTGTAATCTCAGAAGTAATTCTGTAATCTCAGAAGAAATTGTGTAATCTCAGAAGTAATTCTGTAATCTCAGAAGTAATTCCGTAATCTCAGAAGTAGTTCTGTAATCTCAAAAGTAATTCTGTAATCTCAGAAGTAATTCTGTAATCTCAGAAGTAATTCTGTAATCTCAGAAGTAATTCCGTAATCTCAGAAGTAGTTCTGTAATCTCAAAAGTAATTCTGTAACCTCAGCAATATTTCTGTAATCTCAGAAGTAATTCTGTAATCTCAGAAGTAATTACGTGATCTCAGAAGCAATTCTGTAATCTCAGAAGCAATTCTGTAATCTCAGAAGTAATTCTGCAATCTCAGAAGTAGTTCTGCAATCTCGAAAGTATTTCTGTAATCTCAGAAGTAATTCTGTAATCTCAGAAGTAATTGTGTAATCTTAGAAGTAATTCTGTAATCTCAGAAGTAATTCTGTAATCTCAGAAGTAGTTCTGTAATCCCAGAAGTAGTTCTGTAATCTCAGAAGTAATTCTGTAATCTCGGAAGTAATTCTGTAATCTCAGAAGTAATTCTGTTATCTCAGAAGTAGTTCTGCAATCTCAGAAGTAGTTCTCTCTTCTCAAAAGTATTTATGTAATCTCAGAAGTAAATCTGTAATCTCAGAAGTATTTCTGTAATCTCAGAAGTAGTTCTGTAATCTCAGAAGTAATTCTGTTATCTCAGAAGTAGTTCTGCAATCTCAGAAGTAGTTCTCTCTTCTCAAAAGTATTTATGTAATCTCAGAAGTAAATCTGTAATCTCAGAAGTATTTCTGTAATCTCAGAAGTAGTTTTGTAATCTCAGAAGTAGTTCTGTAATCTCAGAAGTAATTCTGTAATCTCAGAAGTAATTCTGTAATCTTAGAAGTAATTCTGTAATCTCAGAAGTAGTTCTGTAATCTCAGATGTAGTGCTGTAATCTCAGAAGTAATTCTGTAATCTCAGAAGTAATTCTGTAATCTCAGAAGTAATTCTGTTATCTCAGAAGTAGTTCTGCAATCTCAGAAGTAGTGCTGTCTGCTCAAAAGTATTTATGTAATCTCAGAAGTAAATCTGTAATCTCAGAAGCAATTCTGTAATCTCAGAAGTAATTCTGCAATCTCAGAAGTAGTTCTGCAATCTCAGAAGTAATTATGTAATCTCAGAAGCAGTTCTGCAATCTCAGAAGTAATTCTGTAATCTCAAAAGTAATTCTGTAATCTCAGAAGTAATTCTGTAATCTCAGAACTAGTTCTGTAATCTCACAAGTATTTCTGAAATCTCAGAAGTAGCTATGTAATCTCAGAAGTAGCTCTGTAATCTCAGAAGTAATTACGTAATCTCATAAGTAATTATGAAATCTCAGAAGTACCTCTGTAATCTCAGAAGTAATTCTGTAATCTCAGAAGTAATTCTGTGATCTCAGAAGCAATTCTGTAATCTCAGAAGCAATTCTGTAATCTCAGAAGTAATTCTGCAATCTCAGAAGTAGTTCTGCAATCTCAGAAGTAATTATGTAATCTCAGAAGCAGTTCTGCAATGTCAGAAGTAATTCTGTAATCTCAGAAGTAGTTCTGTAATCTCAGAAGTAATTCTGTAATCTCAGAAGTAATTCTGTAATCTCAGAAGTAATTCTGTAATCTCAGAAGTAATCCTGTAATCTCAGAACTAGTTCTGTAATCTCAGAAGTAATTATGTAATCTCAAACGTAATTATTCAACCTCAGAAAGTATTTCTGGAATCTCAGAAGTAATTCTGTAATCTCAGAAGTAATTCTGTAATCTTAGAAGTAAATCTGTAATCTCAGAAGTAATTCTGTAATCTCAGAAGTAGTTCTGTAATCTCAGATGTAGTGCTGTAATCTCAGAAGTAATTCTGTAATCTCAGAAGTAATTCTGTAATCTCAGAAGTAATTCTGTTATCTCAGAAGTAGTTCTGCAATCTCAGAAGTAGTGCTGTCTTCTCAAAAGTATTTATGTAATCTCAGAAGTAGTTCTGTAATCTCAGAAGTAATTCTGTAATCTCAGAAGAAATTGTGTAATCTCAGAAGTAATTCTGTAATCTCAGAAGTAATTCCGTAATCTCAGAAGTAGTTCTGTAATCTCAAAAGTAATTCTGTAATCTCAGAAGTAATTCTGTAATCTCAGAAGTAATTCTGTAATCTCAGAAGTAATTCCGTAATCTCAGAAGTAGTTCTGTAATCTCAAAAGTAATTCTGTAACCTCAGCAATATTTCTGTAATCTCAGAAGTAATTCTGTAATCTCAGAAGTAATTACGTGATCTCAGAAGCAATTCTGTAATCTCAGAAGCAATTCTGTAATCTCAGAAGTAATTCTGCAATCTCAGAAGTAGTTCTGCAATCTCGAAAGTATTTCTGTAATCTCAGAAGTAATTCTGTAATCTCAGAAGTAATTGTGTAATCTTAGAAGTAATTCTGTAATCTCAGAAGTAATTCTGTAATCTCAGAAGTAGTTCTGTAATCCCAGAAGTAGTTCTGTAATCTCAGAAGTAATTCTGTAATCTCGGAAGTAATTCTGTAATCTCAGAAGTAATTCTGTTA
Source organism: Petromyzon marinus (assembly GCF_048934315.1). NCBI lineage: Eukaryota > Metazoa > Chordata > Hyperoartia > Petromyzontiformes > Petromyzontidae > Petromyzon > Petromyzon marinus. The sequence goes on from NC_133685.1 coordinate 13,987,136, forward strand.
TCTCAGAAGTAGTTCTGCAATCTCAGAAGTAGTTCTCTCTTCTCAAAAGTATTTATGTAATCTCAGAAGTAAATCTGTAATCTCAGAAGCATTTCTGTAATCTCAGAAGTAGTTTTGTAATCTCAGAAGTAGTTCTGTAATCTCAGAAGTAATTCTGTAATCTCAGAAGTAATTCTGTAATCTTAGAAGTAATTCTGTTATCTCAGAAGTAGTTCTGCAATCTCAGAAGTAGTTCTGCAATCTCAGAAGTAATTATGTAATATCAGAAGCAGTTCTGCAATGTCAGAAGTAATTCTGTAATCTCAGAAGTAGTTCTGTAATCTCAGAAGTAATTCTGTAATCTCAGAAGTAATTCTGTAATCTCAGAAGTAATCCTGTAATCTCAGAACTAGTTCTGTAATCTCAGAAGTAATTATGTAATCTCAAAAGTAATTATTTTACCTCAGAAAGTATTTCTGGAATCTCAGAAGTAATTCTGTAATCTCAGAAGTAATTCTGTAATCTTAGAAGTAAATCTGTAATCTCAGAAGTAATTCTGTAATCTCAGAAATAGTTCTGTAATCTCAGAAGTAGTGCTGTAATCTCAGAAGTAATTCTGTAATCTCAGAAGTAATTCTGTAATCTCAGAAGTAATTCTGTTATCTCAGAAGTAGTTCTGCAATCTCAGAAGTAGTGCTGTCTTCTCAAAAGTATTTATGTAATCTCAGAAGTAAATCTGTAATCTCAGAAGTATTTCTGTAATCTCAGAAGTAGTTCTGTAATCTCAGAAGTAATTCTGTTATCTCAGAAGTAGTTCTGCAATCTCAGAAGTAGTTCTCTCTTCTCAAAAGTATTTATGTAATCTCAGAAGTAAATCTGTAATCTCAGAAGTATTTCTGTAATCTCAGAAGTAGTTTTGTAATCTCAGAAGTAGTTCTGTAATCTCAGAAGTAATTCTGTAATCTCAGAAGTAATTCTGTAATCTTAGAAGTAATTCTGTAATCTCAGAAGTAGTTCTGTAATCTCAGATGTAGTGCTGTAATCTCAGAAGTAATTCTGTAATCTCAGAAGTAATTCTGTAATCTCAGAAGTAATTCTGTTATCTCAGAAGTAGTTCTGCAATCTCAGAAGTAGTGCTGTCTGCTCAAAAGTATTTATGTAATCTCAGAAGTAAATCTGTAATCTCAGAAGCAATTCTGTAATCTCAGAAGTAATTCTGCAATCTCAGAAGTAGTTCTGCAATCTCAGAAGTAATTATGTAATCTCAGAAGCAGTTCTGCAATCTCAGAAGTAATTCTGTAATCTCAAAAGTAATTCTGTAATCTCAGAAGTAATTCTGTAATCTCAGAACTAGTTCTGTAATCTCACAAGTATTTCTGAAATCTCAGAAGTAGCTATGTAATCTCAGAAGTAGCTCTGTAATCTCAGAAGTAATTACACAATCTCATAAGTAATTATGAAATCTCAGAAGTACCTCTGTAATCTCAGAAGTAATTCTGTAATCTCAGAAGTAATTCTGTGATCTCAGAAGCAATTCTGTAATCTCAGAAGCAATTCTGTAATCTCAGAAGTAATTCTGCAATCTCAGAAGTAGTTCTGCAATCTCAGAAGTAATTATGTAATCTCAGAAGCAGTTCTGCAATGTCAGAAGTAATTCTGTAATCTCAGAAGTAGTTCTGTAATCTCAGAAGTAATTCTGTAATCTCAGAAGTAATTCTGTAATCTCAGAAGTAATTCTGTAATCTCAGAAGTAATCCTGTAATCTCAGAACTAGTTCTGTAATCTCAGAAGTAATTATGTAATCTCAAACGTAATTATTCAACCTCAGAAAGTATTTCTGGAATCTCAGAAGTAATTCTGTAATCTCAGAAGTAATTCTGTAATCTTAGAAGTAAATCTGTAATCTCAGAAGTAATTCTGTAATCTCAGAAGTAGTTCTGTAATCTCAGATGTAGTGCTGTAATCTCAGAAGTAATTCTGTAATCTCAGAAGTAATTCTGTAATCTCAGAAGTAATTCTGTTATCTCAGAAGTAGTTCTGCAATCTCAGAAGTAGTGCTGTCTTCTCAAAAGTATTTATGTAATCTCAGAAGTAAATCTGTAATCTCAGAAGTATTTCTGTAATCTCAGAAGTAGTTCTGTAATCTCAGAAGTAATTCTGTAATCTCAGAAGAAATTGTGTAATCTCAGAAGTAATTCTGTAATCTCAGAAGTAATTCCGTAATCTCAGAAGTAGTTCTGTAATCTCAAAAGTAATTCTGTAATCTCAGAAGTAATTCTGTAATCTCAGAAGTAATTCTGTAATCTCAGAAGTAATTCCGTAATCTCAGAAGTAGTTCTGTAATCTCAAAAGTTATTCTGTAACCTCAGCAATATTTCTGTAATCTCAGAAGTAATTCTGTAATCTCAGAAGTAATTACGTGATCTCAGAAGCAATTCTGTAATCTCAGAAGCAATTCTGTAATCTCAGAAGTAATTCTGCAATCTCAGAAGTAGTTCTGCAATCTCAGAAGTAATTATGTAAACTCAGAAGCAGTTCTGCAATCTCAGAAGTAATTCTGTAATCTCAGAAGTAGTTCTGTAATCTCAGAAGTAATTCTGTAATCTCAAAAGTAAGTACGTAACCTCAGAAAGTATTTCTGTAATCTCAGAAGTAATTCTGTAATCTCAGAAGTAATTGTGTAATCTTAGAAGTAATTCTGTAATCTCAGAAGTAATTCTGTAATCTCGGAAGTAATTCTGTAATCTCAGAAGTAATTCTGTTATCTCAGAAGTAGTTCTGCAATCTCAGAAGTAGTTCTCTCTTCTCAAAAGTATTTATGTAATCTCAGAAGTAAATCTGTAATCTCAGAAGTATTTCTGTAATCTCATAAGTAATTATGAAATCTCAGAAGTACCTCTGTAATCTCAGAAGTAATTCTGTAATCTCAGAAGTAATTCTGTGATCTCAGAAGCAATTCTGTAATCTCAGAAGCAATTCCGTAATCTCAGAAGTAATTCTGCAATCTCAGAAGTAGTTCTGCAATCTCAGAAGTAATTATGTAATCTCAGAAGCAGTTCTGCAATGTCAGAAGTAATTCTGTAATCTCAGAAGTAGTTCTGTAATCTCAGAAAGTATTTCTGTAATCTCAGAAGTAATTCTGTAATCTCAGAAGTAGTTCTGTAATCTCAGAAGTAGTGCTGTAATCTCAGAAGTAATTATGTAATCTCAGAAGCAGTTCTGCAATGTCAGAAGTAATTCTGTAATCTCAGAAGTAGTTCTGTAATCTCAGAAAGTATTTCTGGAATCTCAGAAGTAATTCTGTAATCTCAGAAGTAATTCTGTAATCTTAGAAGTAAATCTGTAATCTCAGAAGTAATTCTGTAATCTCAGAAGTAGTTCTGTAATCTCAGAAGTAGTGCTGTAATCTCAGAAGTAATTCTGTAATCTCAGAAGTAATTCTGTTATCTCAGAAGTAGTTCTGCAATCTCAGAAGTAGTGCTGTCTTCTCAAAAGTATTTATGTAATCTCAGAAGTAAATCTGTAATCTCAGAAGTATTTCTGTAATCTCAGAAGCAGTTCTGCAATGTCAGAAGTAATTCTGTAATCTCAGAAGTAGTTCTGTAATCTCAGAAAGTATTTCTGGAATCTCAGAAGTAATTCTGTAATCTCAAAAGTAGTGCTGTCTTCTCAAAAGTATTTATGTAATCTCAGAAGTAAATCTGTAATCTCAGAAGTATTTCTGTAATCTCAGAAGTAGTTCTGTAATCTCAGAAGTAATTCTGTTATCTCAGAAGTAGTTCTGCAATCTCAGAAGTAGTTCTCTCTTCTCAAAAGTATTTATGTAATCTCAGAAGTAAATCTGTAATCTCAGAAGTATTTCTGTAATCTCAGAAGTAGTTTTGTAATCTCAGAAGTAGTTCTGTAATCTCAGAAGTAATTCTGTAATCTCAGAAGTAATTCTGTAATCTTAGAAGTAATTCTGTAATCTCAGAAGTAGTTCTGTAATCTCAGATGTAGTGCTGTAATCTCAGAAGTAATTCTGTAATCTCAGAAGTAATTCTGTAATCTCAGAAGTAATTCTGTTATCTCAGAAGTAGTTCTGCAATCTCAGAAGTAGTGCTGTCTGCTCAAAAGTATTTATGTAATCTCAGAAGTAAATCTGTAATCTCAGAAGCAATTCTGTAATCTCAGAAGTAATTCTGCAATCTCAGAAGTAGTTCTGCAATCTCAGAAGTAATTATGTAATCTCAGAAGCAGTTCTGCAATCTCAGAAGTAATTCTGTAATCTCAAAAGTAATTCTGTAATCTCAGAAGTAATTCTGTAATCTCAGAACTAGTTCTGTAATCTCACAAGTATTTCTGAAATCTCAGAAGTAGCTATGTAATCTCAGAAGTAGCTCTGTAATCTCAGAAGTAATTACGTAATCTCATAAGTAATTATGAAATCTCAGAAGTACCTCTGTAATCTCAGAAGTAATTCTGTAATCTCAGAAGTAATTCTGTGATCTCAGAAGCAATTCTGTAATCTCAGAAGCAATTCTGTAATCTCAGAAGTAATTCTGCAATCTCAGAAGTAGTTCTGCAATCTCAGAAGTAATTATGTAATCTCAGAAGCAGTTCTGCAATGTCAGAAGTAATTCTGTAATCTCAGAAGTAGTTCTGTAATCTCAGAAGTAATTCTGTAATCTCAGAAGTAATTCTGTAATCTCAGAAGTAATTCTGTAATCTCAGAAGTAATCCTGTAATCTCAGAACTAGTTCTGTAATCTCAGAAGTAATTATGTAATCTCAAACGTAATTATTCAACCTCAGAAAGTATTTCTGGAATCTCAGAAGTAATTCTGTAATCTCAGAAGTAATTCTGTAATCTTAGAAGTAAATCTGTAATCTCAGAAGTAATTCTGTTATCTCAGAAGTAGTTCTGTAATCTCAGATGTAGTGCTGTCTTCTCAAAAGTATTTATGTAATCTCAGAAGTAAATCTGTAATCTCAGAAGTATTTCTGTAATCTCAGAAGTAGTTCTGTAATCTCAGAAGTAATTCTGTAATCTCAGAAGAAATTGTGTAATCTCAGAAGTAATTCTGTAATCTCAGAAGTAATTCCGTAATCTCAGAAGTAGTTCTGTAATCTCAAAAGTAATTCTGTAATCTCAGAAGTAATTCTGTAATCTCAGAAGTAATTCTGTAATCTCAGAAGTAATTCCGTAATCTCAGAAGTAGTTCTGTAATCTCAAAAGTAATTCTGTAACCTCAGCAATATTTCTGTAATCTCAGAAGTAATTCTGTAATCTCAGAAGTAATTACGTGATCTCAGAAGCAATTCTGTAATCTCAGAAGCAATTCTGTAATCTCAGAAGTAATTCTGCAATCTCAGAAGTAGTTCTGCAATCTCGAAAGTATTTCTGTAATCTCAGAAGTAATTCTGTAATCTCAGAAGTAATTGTGTAATCTTAGAAGTAATTCTGTAATCTCAGAAGTAATTCTGTAATCTCAGAAGTAGTTCTGTAATCCCAGAAGTAGTTCTGTAATCTCAGAAGTAATTCTGTAATCTCGGAAGTAATTCTGTAATCTCAGAAGTAATTCTGTTATCTCAGAAGTAGTTCTGCAATCTCAGAAGTAGTTCTCTCTTCTCAAAAGTATTTATGTAATCTCAGAAGTAAATCTGTAATCTCAGAAGTATTTCTGTAATCTCAGAAGTAGTTCTGTAATCTCAGAAGTAATTCTGTTATCTCAGAAGTAGTTCTGCAATCTCAGAAGTAGTTCTCTCTTCTCAAAAGTATTTATGTAATCTCAGAAGTAAATCTGTAATCTCAGAAGTATTTCTGTAATCTCAGAAGTAGTTTTGTAATCTCAGAAGTAGTTCTGTAATCTCAGAAGTAATTCTGTAATCTCAGAAGTAATTCTGTAATCTTAGAAGTAATTCTGTAATCTCAGAAGTAGTTCTGTAATCTCAGATGTAGTGCTGTAATCTCAGAAGTAATTCTGTAATCTCAGAAGTAATTCTGTAATCTCAGAAGTAATTCTGTTATCTCAGAAGTAGTTCTGCAATCTCAGAAGTAGTGCTGTCTGCTCAAAAGTATTTATGTAATCTCAGAAGTAAATCTGTAATCTCAGAAGCAATTCTGTAATCTCAGAAGTAATTCTGCAATCTCAGAAGTAGTTCTGCAATCTCAGAAGTAATTATGTAATCTCAGAAGCAGTTCTGCAATCTCAGAAGTAATTCTGTAATCTCAAAAGTAATTCTGTAATCTCAGAAGTAATTCTGTAATCTCAGAACTAGTTCTGTAATCTCACAAGTATTTCTGAAATCTCAGAAGTAGCTATGTAATCTCAGAAGTAGCTCTGTAATCTCAGAAGTAATTACGTAATCTCATAAGTAATTATGAAATCTCAGAAGTACCTCTGTAATCTCAGAAGTAATTCTGTAATCTCAGAAGTAATTCTGTGATCTCAGAAGCAATTCTGTAATCTCAGAAGCAATTCTGTAATCTCAGAAGTAATTCTGCAATCTCAGAAGTAGTTCTGCAATCTCAGAAGTAATTATGTAATCTCAGAAGCAGTTCTGCAATGTCAGAAGTAATTCTGTAATCTCAGAAGTAGTTCTGTAATCTCAGAAGTAATTCTGTAATCTCAGAAGTAATTCTGTAATCTCAGAAGTAATTCTGTAATCTCAGAAGTAATCCTGTAATCTCAGAACTAGTTCTGTAATCTCAGAAGTAATTATGTAATCTCAAACGTAATTATTCAACCTCAGAAAGTATTTCTGGAATCTCAGAAGTAATTCTGTAATCTCAGAAGTAATTCTGTAATCTTAGAAGTAAATCTGTAATCTCAGAAGTAATTCTGTAATCTCAGAAGTAGTTCTGTAATCTCAGATGTAGTGCTGTAATCTCAGAAGTAATTCTGTAATCTCAGAAGTAATTCTGTAATCTCAGAAGTAATTCTGTTATCTCAGAAGTAGTTCTGCAATCTCAGAAGTAGTGCTGTCTTCTCAAAAGTATTTATGTAATCTCAGAAGTAAATCTGTAATCTCAGAAGTATTTCTGTAATCTCAGAAGTAGTTCTGTAATCTCAGAAGTAATTCTGTAATCTCAGAAGAAATTGTGTAATCTCAGAAGTAATTCTGTAATCTCAGAAGTAATTCCGTAATCTCAGAAGTAGTTCTGTAATCTCAAAAGTAATTCTGTAATCTCAGAAGTAATTCTGTAATCTCAGAAGTAATTCTGTAATCTCAGAAGTAATTCCGTAATCTCAGAAGTAGTTCTGTAATCTCAAAAGTAATTCTGTAACCTCAGCAATATTTCTGTAATCTCAGAAGTAATTCTGTAATCTCAGAAGTAATTACGTGATCTCAGAAGCAATTCTGTAATCTCAGAAGCAATTCTGTAATCTCAGAAGTAATTCTGCAATCTCAGAAGTAGTTCTGCAATCTCGAAAGTATTTCTGTAATCTCAGAAGTAATTCTGTAATCTCAGAAGTAATTGTGTAATCTTAGAAGTAATTCTGTAATCTCAGAAGTAATTCTGTAATCTCAGAAGTAGTTCTGTAATCCCAGAAGTAGTTCTGTAATCTCAGAAGTAATTCTGTAATCTCGGAAGTAATTCTGTAATCTCAGAAGTAATTCTGTTATCTCAGAAGTAGTTCTGCAATCTCAGAAGTAGTTCTCTCTTCTCAAAAGTATTTATGTAATCTCAGAAGTAAATCTGTAATCTCAGAAGCATTTCTGTAATCTCAGAAGTAGTTTTGTAATCTCAGAAGTAGTTCTGTAATCTCAGAAGTAATTCTGTAATCTCAGAAGTAATTCTG